>NC_060121.1:247417850-248667850 GCF_021461395.2 Schistocerca americana
CACCTGCGGATTCTGCGTTCTTTCGGACATGTCCAAAAGAACAGACACCACGCATTCATATAACTGATTGCCGTAGCTGGACATTGAATCCACCTTCTTTTGTGTGGATCCACAAATACGTCCGACCTCCTGTGAGAATCTCAGAGAGCGAACTTGGAGGAAATGGACAGGGGGCCGGCCGCTGTGGCCGAGCGGTTCTAAGCGCTCCAGTCCGGAACCAATCAGCTGCTACGGTCGAGGGTTCAACTCCTGCCTCGGGCATGGATGTGTGTGATGTCCTTAGGTTAGTTAGGTTTACGTAGTTCTAAGTCTAGGGACTGATGACCTCAGATGTTAAGTCCCATAGTGATTAGAGCCATTTTTGAAATGGACAGCCACTGGAGACAGATGGGAATGTGGATCGGCCGTGAGGCGCACCGTGATACTCCGCCCATATGCGACAACCCTGTGTCCTGGATGGCGCAGTGGTTAACGCACATGCCTTGTAGGCAGGAGATTCCCTATTCGAATCCCAAAAATGGTTCAAATGGCTCTGAGCACTATGGGACTTAACATCTATGGTCATCAGTCCCCTAGAACTCGGAACTACTTAAACCTAACTAACCTAAGGACAGCACACAACACCCAGTCATCACGAGGCAGAGAAAATTCCTGACCCCGCCGGGAATCGAACCCGGGAACCCGGGCGCGGGAAGCGATTCGAATCCCAGTCCGGTACACATTTTCACTCGTCGCCGCTGATTACGCGTAATGTCCCAGTGCAGGTGATGGCAGTGAGCCCCTCCGAATAACAAACAAGTGAATCAGGAGTGATGGAGTAATTGTGACTGTACTGAAAACGCAATGAAGAAGTGTAGTGCATATAGCCAAGCAGATGGGTGGTAGGCGTACCAAAAAATGTTCTTTGCTGGCTTGAAAGTGATTAAAAAAAAGGGACGGCGATTTAATCGTAGATGAATGGATAACATTAGGAAACATGCAGGGACAAGGTGGATTAGTGTAGTCGAAAACGATGATTCATGGAAAAGTCTAAAAGATGTAATAAATGAAAAGCACCAGTTTGCTTTGGTTCTACAACATTACTTTTATTGTTAACCAGTTTACGGCTTACAAGGCCATCTTCAGACATTTACTGAGTATTATCACCAAAGAAGTTACCATGGTGCTTTTCATTTATTATAATGTTATACCAAGAACCGACGTAAGATTCTGTTAACATCTCGTAAAAGATGTAATGGATACGTAACGACTACTGGTGATCTTAGGGATCGGATTTGTCAGGGAAAAATAAGAAGGAAATATTGTTCGTCATAGCCCAGGAAAGGTCTAATTGCACTGTAATCTATTACGATACGGGCGGGGTACGGCGACGCCAAGGAAATATGGGACACGCTGTTCCAATTACCGTCCCAAAGACACCTGGCTGACGACACAGTCGACCTGTGACATGCCTCATACTTTACTACAATGTGTGGCAAGACGCTCGTTAACGACCCGTCGACACAACATTGTGCTTATTAGGAGTGCGTGTCTTCGCTGCCAAGCAGCCAAACAAACGGTCCTGGGGCGTTATTTATATGCACTGATCAAGTGACCAGGCAGGTTCGAACCAGTGACCGTAACCAGACGGCAACTGTGTTGCTGGATCCCTAGCGTCCACTGGACAGCCACCGTCATAATCAGTCCGCCACTCCTACGAAAAGGTCTTGAGTTCGAGTCATAGTGTCGCTCCGTCTCCGTCTCCGGCCTTGCTACACTCCGCTGGCCACGCTTCCATCGCCGCTACGCCAGTATCAAGATGCGTGAGTCGACGCCAGGTTGCGTCACTGGACAAGAGCCCACATCCGCATCTAATCTGTCTTGTCGGAACAATGGACAGTTTTCCTGAATGCTGTCTGTCTTGCTGATACCACACCTCCAACGGATTCCTGTAGTCCTTGCCAACCCATCAAACCCGCAACAAGCAAGTGGGAGACAACACTGCTATCCTGGCGAACCACCCATGGTAAATTTCACCACAAACCAGGCCTCCACAAATCGCTGCTCTTTCATTTGCGGGTGGCGTGTGCGTGTTTAGGAAAGAACGACGTTTCGGGCATGCTGGAGACAATGTTATCTGCTTGTTATGTTTTTATAAAAAGAAATTGTTGTCTGGCACAATCACAACAATTACAACACGGAATTACGACTGTCACTTGCCATTCTTAGATCTACAACATAAATACGTTTAAAAGTTGAAAGAGAATTGTACACATAACATCGAAATTAAAACACAGTAACTGGTTGTTCATGACTGCTGTGCAGCTACTCACAGAGCTCCAATGTGGGATGTAATTATCGTATGCCAGCATAATTTGATTGATATTCTAATGCATTAATGTGGAACCTGTTTACGCTGAAAAAGCATTAGTTTCAATTTCGGCCACGAGACGTAAATTTGGCGCTGTGGATGCAAGAAATACGTATAGAAATGTTTCCATATAGGAGTATAATAACAGTAGGAACCGGGCGGGGGCAGAATGTTGCTATTATCATTAAGGGCATCCTTAGTCTAAAGTTTTAAAAAATCGATTTTTATTGCCTATTTCGATACCTTATATTACATAGAACATGTTGGCGAAACCGTTTTGCTCGTAAACTACTGCATGTAGTCGATGTTTCGCAGGTTCGCAAGAGAGCTTCTGTAAAGTTTGGAAGGTAGGAGACGAGGTACTGGCAGAAGTAAAGCTGTGAGGACGGGGCGTGAGTCGTGCTTGGGTAGCTCAGTTGGCAGAGCACTTGCCCGCGAAAGGCAAAGGTCCCGAGTTCGAGTCTCGGTCCAGCACACAGTTTTAATCTGCCAGGAAGTTTCATATAAGCGCACACCCCGTTGCAGAGTGAAAATCTCATTCAAGATAACTGTTACGCAGCCAATAAATCGGATGAGGCACACACGGTGATAGGGTATTTGAAGACCATTTCTGAAAAGAACGTAGCTTTGTGATCCACACGAGTCTTTCAAGCGTGGGAATTGCGAGGTGATCAAAACAACCAGTCACATCATTTCTGATCTGTAAACTGTTATTACAAAAACGTTCCCGAGGTGGTGGTATCCAACACGGTGATGGTGCCAATTCCCAAACGGTGTCTTGAGACTGTACGCTTACCACGGTGATACTTTTCTGTAAATACAAGATGGATGATCGGCCCACGGGATGCCCAGCGCTCTGAGTCTCGATACGATCACGAAAGTCGATAGACGTCCCTGACGGTCGAAAATTCTTCGCGACTTTTACAATTGCCTGACGGTCACTGCGCATACGCAGAGATGTACTGTTTAGTGCCAATAGATGTGGCTGACCGCAGTTAGCCACGTGTGTCCGTTACAAATGCGGTACGAGGTCGATCGTCCTTTGTGATTTTCCGTGTTTGATTACTAGTGCGCAGATTGAAATTATGTCGGCCGGCCGCTGTTAGGTTTAAGTAGTTCTAAGTTCTAGGGGACTGATGACCTGAGATGTTAAGTCCCATAGTGCTCAGAACCATTTGAACCATTTCCGTTTCAGCGTCCATTTCAATCAAACCTGATTTGCATCCCCATAGTGGCGTTACTAGCGACACTCCTATGCGACTGGTGCGAAATTTGAATCGATATCATCTTTCAGATGCAGTAAACATCTACTAACTTTCGTTAATGTCGCATAACTCCTTCTTGGTGTTGCTATTTTTTTCCCGTCAGTGTATAATGAAGTAGTGACTGCAGACTAAGTGCAGAGGTTGATTCTCAGGAAAATAATTATGACTTCTGTGGAAACCTGATGTCAGCAATTTGGTCGCTATCTGCGAACAATCTAAGTGATGGACCATCTGGCGTCCCTCCCACGTCAGTTGGCAGCGATCGAAGAGCGCTGCGTAGAATCGGACCAGTGAGCGCAGCGTTCTGTTTAATCTCAACTGTCGGCTTTCATGCGTGTATTATAAACGGAACATTCAGGTGATTCAATACGCTATATCATAAAAACTATTGGTATACCGAGGAAGAAGAAAGAAGTACAACTAGTGACGTTACATACAGCGAGGATCGTAGGTATGCAATTTTGTAATGCTGTGCCAACGTAACTTATAACAAAATTCCCGTCGGAATTCCGTGTTGGGAAATTCGATGTTAAGGGGCTCCGGAACGCCCTATACTTGCAATGTTAAAATAACGCTTATAAATTACATCTTTCCTCACAAAGTATTTGAGGTAGGAAGTTGAAATTTTTACAGATTATTTATTGGAATATGGGCTACAACTTAACACAGGGATTTTACAAAATTTTTGTTCAGTTATTAAAGATGATTTTTTTCCAATTGTAATGAAAATTCACAACATTTTTTTTGCAATTTTTTATTTATATATTCAAAAATATACAGTTTTTTTGGAAAAAGGCTGTGTTAAATTATGCAGAAGGTACTGTGTAACATTTACTGAAAGTTTGAAACAAATATGTTTGGAAGATCCTTAGAAAACATGTAATTAGTATGAGAAAATAAAAGTTTTGGGAATCGAGCGACAAAGATTGGATTAACTTTTTAGTGCATTCCAGGTCCATAGGATGGATTATCTTCATCCTCTGCAAACTCCTCCTCCAGCTTCCTCTTGTTCCTCCTCCTGTTTACTCTTGCTTGTATTTCTAGACCCTTTACAGCCCTGTCTGCAGCCCGAAAGCGTTCCTTGTCTAAAGCAAGCATAGCTCGTTGTTGTGTTCATAGATTTTGCTACCATTTTCTTCAGTTGCAGTTACTGCAACACTGTTCCAAAAGGTGGTCATGTGTGAACACTTATCACATTTCAGTTGTATTGCACTAGCAAGTCCTACGTGCTTTATTATGGAGAGATCCAGACCAACTTCACTACAATGAATACATCTTACACAGTTTGAAAAAATTCCTTTGAGAACCGACATATCAAATATTTCATTCACATCCGATTCGCCATAAAACATTCATAGTTTTCACTCATTGAACCAAGCTTCTTCTGTGAAGTATTTTCTTTCCCACTTTGACTGCTGTGGGCAGGTGTACTTGAGAGGTTAGGTTCACTCACTTGGTTATCGTCTTTATTGTTTACAGTAATAACACATACCTTTGGCTTTCCAACATTTCTCCTTTTCTTAAAAGCCTTCAGAGGATTTCTAATAACTTTACTTTTACTCATTATTATACTTCAACAAAACAGAGACTCAAGAAACAGAATTAATTACGAATATTTTCGAGATAACGACAGAGTAAATAAACATGAAACAATCGACAATCACACCAGCGATATATATTGAACCATCACAGGTTAGCCACAAGACATACTTTATCTCACATCACTAAAATGTACCTGATGAACACGGACGTTAATAATAACACCATTTGACAGCAGTTTAACAGCGCTACAGTGGGTCGCGCCCATGTAGAACACATTTCAAAAAAAATTTAAAAATAGTTGTAGTCTTCGGAATTGAATAAATTATATATCTATTAAAAGGTAATAGTCTGCAGATTCAGAAAACGCAAAAAAGTAAAAATTGAACTTTTCATGATTTTGAGCCTTTCCAGAGCCCCTTAACATACTGTATTTCGACGATCAACAATATTGTTATTTTCAGGATCAACGGAAACAATAAGATTCTTTTTTTTGTTTTGTGGTTTTGTTTCATGTACCTTCGTGGTTCTTCATCCTAAGTTACATCTAAAGGGTACTTAATGGCTTGTCAATGCAACCAGTCTCCTCTGGTACTGGTTACTCGTTCCATTTCCATATAATTGTCACACCCTATCCACTTCTCGATGTCTTACCAATAGTTCATCCTACACCGCCTTATTCCTTTCCTTCCCAGCACTTGCCCGTCAAGAATGTTACTGATGGATGTCTTTTGTCTGATGACATATCTAATTAATTTTATATTGAATAAGGAAGACCGCCGTGACTGTTTGAAATCTTTATTCAAAGACACGACCAGCTTCACAAACTATGTTTACATCATTAGGTGTTTGTCTGCTTATAAATGTATAAAACAATTTATCAGAATTTTGGCAATGACAGCAAATGGAAAATGAAAGTGATTAGGTTTGCGTCTACTTACAGTCAATCTATAAAAGCGGTCTGTTTAAAAGACGGTGAAACCAACACACGACCATCGCTGGCACCGAGGCAAAACCAGCTTTCATCAAAAAACACAACAGATCTCCACGCTGCCCTCCAGTGAGTTCTCACTTGACACCACTGAAGTCACAAATGGCGGTGGTATGGGGCCTGTGGAATGGAGGCTAGATGGCGTCTGTCTCGGAGCTGTCCTTGAAGTAACCGATTTTTAACAGTTCGTTGTGTCTCTGTTTCGTCAAATGCTGCTCAAATTGCTGCTGCAGACGCACTATGATGCGCCACAGCCATATGCCGAACACGGTTGTCTTCCCTCTCGGTAGTGCCACGTGGCTGTCCGGAGCCCGGTCTTCTTGCGACCGTGCATTCTCGTGAGCACCCCTGCCAGCATTCATGTACAGTGGCTACATTCCTGTCAAGCCGGCCGTGCTGACCGAACCGTTCTAGGCGCTTCAGTCCGGAACCGAGTGACTTCTACGGTCGCAGGTTCGAATCCTGCCTCGGGCGTGGATGTGTGTGATGTCCTTAGGTTAGTTAGGTTTAAGTACGAGGGCAGTTCAATAAGTAATGCAACACATTTTTTTTTCTGAAACGGGGGTTGTTTTATTCAGCATTGAAATACACCAGGTTATTCCCCAATCTTTTAGCTACACAACACTATTTTTCAACGTAATCTCCATTCAATGCTACGGCCTTACGCCACCTTGAAATGAGGGCCTGTATGCCTGCACGGTACCATTCCACTGGTCGATGTCGGAGCCAACGTCGTACCGCATCAATAACTTTTTCATCATCCGCTTAGTGCCTCCCACGGATTGCGTCCTTCATTGGGCCAAACGTATGGAAATCCGACGGTGCGAGTTCGGGGCTGTAGGGTGCATGAGGAAGAACAGTCCACTGAAGTTTTGTGAGCTCCTCTCGGGTGTGAAGACTTGTGTGAGGTCTTGCGTTGTCATGAAGAAGGAGAAGTTCGTTCAGATTTTTGTGCCTACGAACACGCTGAAGTCGTTTCTTCAATTTCTGAAGAGTAGCACAATACACTTAAGAGTTGATCGTTTGACCATGGGGAAGGACATCGAACAGAATAACCCCTTCAGCGTCCCAGAAGACTGTAACCATGACTTTACCGGCTGAGAGTATGGCTTTAAACTTTTTCTTGGTAGGGGAGTGGGTGTGGCGCCACTCCATTGATTGCTGTTTTGTTTCAGGTTCGAAGTGATGAACCCATGTTTCATCGCTTGTAACAATCTTTGACAAGAAATTGTCACCCTCAGCCACATGACGAGCAAGCAATTCCGCACAGATGGTTCTCCTTTGCTCTTTATGGTGTTCGGTTAGACAACGAGGGACCCAGCGGGAACAAACCTTTGCATATCCCAAATGGTGAACAATTGTGACAGCACTACCAACAGAGATGTCAAGTTGAGCACTGAGTTGTTTGATGGTGATCCGTCGATCATCTCGAACGAGTGTGTTCGCACGCTCCGCCATTGCAGGAGTCACAGCTGTGCACGGCCGGCCCGCACGCGGGAGATCAGTCTTGCTTGACCTTGCGGCGATGATGACACACGCTTTGCCCAACGACTCACGGTGCTTTTGTCCACTGCCAGATCACCGTAGACATTCTGCAAGCGCCTATGAATATCTGAGATGCCCTGGTTTTGCACCAAAAGAAACTCGATCACTGCCCGTTGTTTGCAAGGCACATCCGTTACAGACGCCATTTTAACAGCTCCGTACAGCGCTGCCACCTGTCGGAAGTCAATGAAACTGTACGAGACGAA
The DNA here is from genome assembly GCF_021461395.2 of Schistocerca americana. Lineage (NCBI taxonomy): Eukaryota > Metazoa > Arthropoda > Insecta > Orthoptera > Acrididae > Schistocerca > Schistocerca americana. Next base: position 247,425,747 of record NC_060121.1, read on the forward strand.
GCGGGAATGTTTGAAAATATTCCACAAGAAATTTCCGGTTTTTTCAACCAAAATTGGCCGAGAAAAAAAATGTGTTGCATTACTTATTGAACTGCCCTCGTAGTTCTATGTTCTAGGGGACTGATCACCTGAGATGTTAAGTCCCATAGTGCTCAGAGCTATTGGAACCATTTGAACCTGTCTGGTCTTTCTATACTATTGCGGAAGGAACATCCAGCTTCTCATTAAAACTCAGTGAGGTGCTGTTATTTTTCGTCTTAGTCACGTTAAAGGCCTTCCTGACTGATATTAGCCGGCCGCGGTGGTCTGGCGGTTCTAGGCGCTCAGTCCGGAACTGCGCGACTGCTACGGTCGCAGGTTAGAATCCTGCCTCGGGCATGGACGTGTGTGATGTCCTTAGGTTAGTTAGGTTTAAGTAGTTCTAAGTTCTAGGGGACTGATGACCACAGATGTTAAGTCCCATAGTGCTCAGAGCCATTTGAACCATTTGACTGATATTAACTAACCACGTCTAGCCTATGAAGGTAACTAGGGCTCACGACTGTTACAGTGTGTATTTAAAACACGCTTGATTTGCATCTTCACAATGGCGCCACTAGCGACACTCCTCTACCACTGGTGCGAACTTTGAATATAAATCATCTTTTAAGATGTAGAAACCCGCGTATCAACTTTCGTTTATGTCGCTCAGCTATTTCCTGTTGCAATTTTTTCCCCTCGGTGTATTTGGGGAATGAAAGGGAAGTGGGGGGGAGGGGGGGGGGAATAAACTACTGCCACCCCTCCACCGCAGGAGCCGAACCCTGGATCCGCGCCTGGGTCTGACGATATTTATGTGTCGTCACGTACCGATGACTCTTTGTCACGGCGAATTGCAACTGTTACATGAACCTTTAGTGGGTGCTTCTAACGCAGTGGCTGATTAACGAGTTTTTTACAAAACGTTCGTCTTGCGTGGCCACCATGACAGCAAAGAGAAGCAGTCTGTGGGACAGTTGTTCATTATTTATTTTATTTAGCGTATGACTGCATCACAAACAAATAATATTACGATTATCTCAAACTAAAAACTTATATGCCGCCCACGAATATAGTCTATTGATCCCTCCGTCATCACCAAACATTCTCTTGAATCACCAAGGACAGCTCTCAGAGGACATCCTAGAAGTACATGGCGAACAGTCTGCTTTTCAGCGCCACAGTCACAACTTGCTGAAATCATTTTCTTCCACTTGTGCAAAGAGTCACTTTCCATTGTTGGTTCTTGGTTTTTAAGAACCGACCACATCTTCTTGCATGGCAGTTCAAAGCCGGGTGACTTGATCGGTATGCATGGCGTCTTAAGTTCTTCTGTTGGAGCATTAATCTGCCATGTGTGTCTCCAGCAGTCATCAGTATTAACGCCGTTCCGAATAACATCTTTGCGGTTTCCAAGGGTGGGTGACGCGTGGAATATCTGCGTGTACACGGAGGTTAGGATTTTTGTTAGGATTTTTCTGTAGTTTCTGTTCCCGTACAAAGGCACTTTTCCGCCGCAGAGGTGGAGGTGGCATGTGGCTAAATATGGGTAGCATTAAAGTAAGTGCGGGTCTGATGGTGCCGGTTATAAGACTAATGGTATGGTTCAGTTGTGTAGCAACAAGGTCTGTATGAGCACTATTCATCCAGGCTGGTGAGCAGTATCCTGCAACAGGATAAACCAGTCCCACAGCCGCAGTACGGAGTGTTGATGCATTTGATCCTCATTATGTGCTCAGAATTTCTGGATAGTGCTGTTTCGAGTTTTGATTTTGGCGGCTGTTCTTAATAGATGTTGTTTGTAACCCATCGTTCTATCAAGTGTGACGGTTAGATATTTTGTTTTTGCTTTATGTGTCAGTAATCACCCATTAAGGTTGATAGTGAGCTCTTTGTTAGATGACTGTTGATCACGTCTGCAGGTTTAACTTTTAATTACAATGCACGTGTCCCCTGGGTGGTGCTAAACAAAGAACAAACTACTGGCAACTACACAGTCCTCCAGAAGTATTGGAAATTTGTGGTAAGTCCCTATGGGACCAAACTGCTGAGATCATCGGTCCCTAAGCCTACACACTAACTTAAACTAACTTACGCTAAGGACAACTCACACACCCATGCCCGAAGGAGGACTCGAACCCCCGACGGGGAGAGCCGCGCTAACCGTGGCAAGGCCCCTCAGACCGGAGCGGCTGTCCTCCAGATCTCCTGCTACATATTACATCGCACATCTGAATATGAATGAGCTATAATAAAACTCCAGGGACGAGGTCTGTAGAACAGATGGCCATACGTTTTTTGATATACCGATAATGTGTCGGTGTAGTACGACTCACCTGCAGGCAAAGCTACGTCGTGGACTAATGCTATGGGCGGATAACTGCAGCTGAAGCAAAAAATACGAGGGGCGTTGAGTAAATAATACAACACTTTTTTTGAAGGCAGGTTGGTTTTATTGAGGATTCCAGTACACTATATTACTCTCCATCCTTTTGGCTGCAAAAGCCTTTTTTGAAAAATGATCTCCGTTCAATGCGACGGACTTACTTACGCCAACTTACTGAGAAGGCCTGAACGCCGATGTTGTACCACTCTACTGGCCGGCGACGGAGCCAACGTCTTGCTGTATAAATAACCTCCCCATCAATTTGCATCACCCCTGTTCACAGAAATCCTGAAGATAGACGTTGACTGTGGATATTGTATCATAGACACAGTACCTTTGACTTTTCAGAGATGTCACTAAACCCGACAAAAGATGTAAACAACCATGCATGAGCAGCGCCTATTAGACGGGGTGAGTCAAATGGTTCAAATGGCTCTGAGCACTATGGGACTCAACTGCTGTGGTCATCAGTCCCCTAGAACTTAGAACTACTTAAACCTAACTAACCTAAGGACATCACACACATCCATGCCCGAGGCAGGATTCGAACCTGCGACCGTAGCAGTCGCACGGTTCCGGACTGCGCGCCTAGAACCGTGAGACCACCGCGGCCGGCACGGGGTGAGTCCGACAGCCGATAAGTTCCAGTCATTCCACGAGGAAGGAGGTATACGGCTCGTGTTGTCTGTTGTTGAACCATGCCTAGCGGTCAATACCGCGGCTCGATCGCGTCCGCATTGTTACTTTGTGCTAGGAAGGGCTCTCAACAAGGGGAGTGTCCAGGCGTCTCGGAGTGAACCAAAGCGATGTTGTTTGGATACAGAGACACAGGAACTGTCGATGACATGCCTCGCCCAGGCCACCCAAGGGCTACTACTGCAGTGGATCACCGCTGCCTGCGGATTATAGCTCGTTGGAACACAGTAACGTCACCATGTTGAAAAATGCTTTACGTGCAGCCACAGGACGTCGTGTTACGACTCAAACTGTGCCCAATAGGCTGCTTCATGCACAACTTCACTCCCGACGTCCAAGGCGAGGTCCATTTTTGCAACCACGACATCATGCAGCGCGTTACAGATGGGCCCAACAACATGCCGAATGGACCGCTCAGGATTGACGTCACGTTCTATTCACCGATGAGTGTCGTGTATGCCTTCAGCCAGACAATCGTCGGAGACGTGTTTGGAGGCAACCCGGTGAGGCTGAACGCCTTAGACACACTGTACAGCGAATGCAGCAAGGTGGAGGTTCCCTGCTGTTTTGCGATGGCATTATGTGGGGCCGACGTACGCCGCTGGTGGTCATGGAAGGCGCCGTAACGGCTGTACGATGCGTGAAATCCATTCTCCTACCGATATTGCAACCATATCGGCAGCATATTGGCGAGGCATTGGTCTTCATGGACGACAACTCGCGCCCCCATCGTGCACATCTTGTGAATGACTTCCTTCAGGATGACGACCACCCTCGACTAGAGTGGCCAGCATGTTATCTAGACATGACCACTATCGCACATGCCTGGGATAGATTGATAAGGGCTGTTTATGGACGATGTGACCCATCAACCACTCTGAGGGATCTACGCCGAATCGCCGTTGAGGAGTGGGACAATCTGGACCAACAGTGCCTTGATGAACTTGTGGATGGTATGCCACGACGAATACGGGCATGCATCAATGCAAGAGGACGTGCTACTGGGTAATAGAGGTACCGGTTTGTACAGCAATCTCGACCTCCACCTCTGAAGATCTCGCTGTATGGTGGTACAACATGCAATGTGTGGTTTTCATGAGCAATAAAAGGGCGGAAATGATGTTTATGTTGATCTCTATTCCAATTTTCTGTACAGGTTCCGGAATTCTCGAAACGGAGGCGATGCAAAACTTTTTTTGATGGGTGTATATCGAGGCAGTGTATGTCCAAAAATCTACATTCCTCGATTCTCGTAAATTATTGAAGGTCATCTTTCAGTGTGAGACTGCAACAAGAACCAGACATCGAACTGCACGAGGAGTTCCTCAGTCCCCCGAACACATACTTCTTTATTCGGCAGCGTGTCGCTTGTAATGGAAACAAGCCTTCAACATCAATCTCCTCCACAAGCTCCATGATGAAACACTTGCGCTGTTTGAGAAAGAAATGCGTCGAGACGCTGAATAGATATCGTGACTCCTCATGTCCCTGTCTTTATGTAAGCCGCAAAGATTATACTCGAAGGACGCGCCACTTTCGGTTTGTGATTATTTAATGAAATCTCAAGTATTGATACGGCAACCTTATCAAGCTTAGGAATTTGTATCAGCTATCATTACGCATGTAATGAGGCTTTTGTTTATTTGCTCACCTGGTTGTTACATGAAGTCAGTTATAAAGGAGCAAAACTGACAATGAACTGATCGGAAAAACTCATGTCTGGCAGAAATGTTTTTCTTCTACCAATACGAAATGAGTGTGAAACCCAGCCACGGGAAGTTAATAGCCATAGATTAAGTAATAACACTGCTCTAATCTATCAAAAATTTGCGTTATGGGCGTGTTTCCTCCAAGAAAGAATAGCGGAGAAGAATGAGTAACTTCGAATTCGGCTTGACTGTAAGGTTCAAAAAAATGGCTCTGAGCACTATGGAACTTAACTTCTGTGGTCATCAGTCCGGACTGTAGCGCCTAGAACCGCCCGGCCACTCCGGCCGGCGTAAGGTTCATACCGATGGAGCTGGTGCAGTGGTTACAGTAATTTACTTGCATTACGGAGGAGTAGGGCACAATTTCTTATCTGAGGAGCCACACATGGACGCCTGCATCAACCCTAAACAATTTAGGTCGATTGCTTGAATGGTTATTTTGCAAAGGAAACGATGAAATTCCTACGTCATCCTTGTTCCACCGGATCTTGTGCCCAGTCTCTGACTTTCGGTGCGCGCAGTGGTTAAGGCACTGGATTCGTGTGCGGGAAGAGCTGATACGCCCTTCAATGCATCCACGTTTTGGTTCTGTGAGTTTTCCCCCAATCGAAAGAGGACAGCTTCGATACGGTTCATTTGTAAAGGGTGTGATCGATTTCATTCTCCATCCTTCGTTTATCCCAGTTTATGCTCTATCTTTAATGACCTTGTAGTCTGTTGTTGTTGTGGTCTTCAGTTGGAAGGCTGGTTTGTCCCAGCTTCCCAGCTCTCCATGCTGCTCTATCCTGTTCAAGCCCTTTCATCCCGGAATAACTATTGCAACCTTCATCTTTCTGAATCTGCTTGTTGCATTCATCTCTCGGTTTCCCTCTACGATTGTGCCAGAAATTTCTCTGCTCCCCAGTTATATTCAGTACTGTAGCACGACATTTCAAAAGCTTCTATTCTCTTCTTGTCTAAACTGTTTGTCATTCACTCTAGACAACTCTTAAATCTATATTGGACGTTAACAAATTTCTCTTCTTCAGAAACGTTTTCCTTGCCGTTGCCAGTCTATATTTTATATCCTCTCCATTCGGCTATAATCAGTTTTTTTGCTGCTCAAATAGCAAAACTCATCTATTGCTTTCAGTGTCTCGTTTCCTAATCACATTCCCTCACAGTTACCTGATGTAATTTGTCTACATTGTTGTCCCTGTTTTGCTTTTGTAGATGTTGATCCTCCTTTCAAGACACTGTCCATTCCGTTCAGTTGCTCTTCCAAGTCGTGACAGAATTACAAACCTCAAAGGTTTTATTTCTTCTCCTTGAACTTCAGTTCCTACACTAAGTTTTTCTTTGGTTTCCTACATTGCTTGCTTAATGTGCAGATCGAATAACGTCGGGGTTAAACTACAATAAGCTCTTCGTTGGTTTGCTTGCTTGCTTGCTCAATGTACAGATTAAATAGCATCTGGCATAAACTAGAACCCTGTCCCATTCCCTTCTCAAACAATACTTCCCTTTCATGCTCGTCTAGTCTTATAACTGCTGTCTCGTTTCTGTACAAGTTGTAAATAGCCTTGCGCTACCTGTATTTTATCCTTGGTACCTTCCGAGTTTCAAAGAGATTATTCCTGTCAACGCCGTCAAAAGCTTTCCCTCAGTCTAGAAATCCTATAAACGGAGGTCTGCATTTTCTTAACCTATCATCAAAGTATAGTCGTAAGGCTGTTAAAATCCTTGCGGGTTCCTACATTTCTCCGGAATCCAAAATGATCTTCCTCGAGATTGGCTTTTATCAGTTCTTCCATTCTTCTTTCGTCGTCTACAGGAGGTCAACCATAACCTTCCCACCGTTTGCACGATTAGTTCGGGCATTCCATCGGGGATTTCACGCGAGCTGCGTGTAGGCATCACTAGTGCTAGGGATATTATTGTGAGATCGGTCAGCCAGGAGTAGCTAAACCAAACCAATGCTTCGTTAGGCTAGCTAATAGCAGACATGGCTCGCCGAAATCTGAAGCTGTTGAATTACAATTGAATGAATGAAGGGTGCCTTTGTTATAAATGTGCTTTATCGACTGGCGGATATGGAAGCTTCAGTGTTCAGAGGAATGGCTGACTTCCTCTGCTCACCAATCTGGCTAAACGTGTGCACTAGAGCTGGATGTTTACAATTAAAATGCAGCTACTCACAGAGGTCCAATGTGGGCTGTAATTATTGTATTGCAGCGAAATTTGGTAGATATTCCGATGTGTTAATGCGGAACGGATTTACGCTGGAAAACGTTTTCCTCCGCTGGTTGTTGCTCCTCGGGAAGGGAAGGCGAGCAGGGTCAAATGCTTCAAATGGCTCTGAGCACTATGGGACTCAACATCTGAGGTCATCAGTCCCCTAGAACTTAGAACTACTTAAACCTAACTAACCTAAGGACATGACACACATCCATGCCCGAGGCAAGATTCAAACCTGCGACCGTAGCGGTCGCGCGGTTCCAGACTGAAGCGCCAAGAATCGCTCGCCCACAACGGCTGGCGAAGGCGAGCAGGTAATCACCTTCCCCGTCATGGCTAGGGGGTAATGCCCCCTTATCTGTTTCTGCGAATTGTCTAGCACAGGAAACAAACTGACTAATTGCTAACACTGCTGGTAATTGGCAGTCGGACACGTGATTTACTTCAGTCATTGGAGTTGTGTTCCAGAATATAACCATGGCCGAGATAACTGCACAGTGGAAAAGAAGGGAGCATGAGGATGGCGGCTTCAACAAGCTAACACAGTAATAAGTCAGACGATTCTATAGAGAATGAATTTTCACTCTGCAGCGGATTGTGCGCTGATATGAAACTCCCTGGCGGATTAAAACTGTGTGCCAGACCGGGTCTCCACAGTGGGACCTTTGCCTTTCATAGGCAAGTTCTCTACCTCAGCTATTCAAGCACGACTCGCGACCCACCCTCAGAGCTCTACTTCAGTATCTCATATGTGGTAGAGCGCTTGCCCAGAAAGACATCCGAGGTTTCAATATGCCAGAAAGTGTAATATCAATATACTCTTGCTGCAGAGTGAAAATCCATTGCCGGCCGGAGTGGCCGAGCGGTTCTAGGCGCTACAGTCTGGAACCGCGCGACCAATACGGTCGCAGGTTCGAATCCTGCCTCGGGCATGGCTGTGTGTGATGTCCTTAGGTTAGTTAGGTTTAAGTAGTTCTAAGTTCTAGGGGACTGATGAACTCAGAAATTAAGTCTCATGGTGCTTAGAGCCATTTGAACGATTTTTGAAAATCCATTTCGGCAACAACCCCGCAGTCTGTAGCTAAGCCCTGTCTCTGCAGTATCCTTTCTTACAGGAATGCTAGTCCCGCAAAGTAAGCAGAAGATCTTCTGTGAAATTTGGAAGGTAGGAGATGTATCGGAGAAAATAAAGCTGTGAGGGCGGCTCGTGATTGGGCTCGGACAGTTCGGGTGGTTAGAGCACTTGTTTACGAAAAGAAAAAGTCCCTTATTCGATTTCTGGTCCGGCACACAGTTTTAAAGCGCCAGGAGGTTTTTAACACGGTCTTATTCTTTATTAAACATTGAGACTGGTCCAGAGAGGGGACCCCTGGCGAATTTATAGTACTGCATGCGAAGAATTCATTGGAATTGTTTCACTGAAAGTAGGTTCTGTCCTTACCGCTAGAAAGGTAGTTAGAAACACGATCATTGCGTCTGGCTATAACTTACCTCTGACACGTAGACTAGTTTAACACATTGCACGTCTGATTCCCAAGGGCATAGTATTGATAAGGGTCGGAAAGAGAAAGAGTGGGCGTGATGATGATGACAGCTCCTATGGAGAACTAAACTCCAGACGTAGTCTGGAGAGAAGGCGGCAGCATCTGGCGTTCTGGCAGCTACAGCGGTGGTGAAATGCGGGGTGTTCACAAAGTCTCTCCGCAGTGCCGTATGATTGTTAGCCGCGCGTGCCGTATGCCGCAGTGAGTATACCGAAATGAAACTCAGTGAAATACAAGTTATAAATTCATAGAATATTCATTTTACTTACAAATTTTCACATTAAATGTCGAAAGTGTGCCCCCCCCCCCCCCCTGTTGTTGAATACGCAATTCAATTCGTCTAATCATGTTTCCAAACACAAGCTGTAACGTTTCTTCTGTAACAGAAGCGGTTAAAGTGGATATTGCAGTTTTCAATTCATCGATGTATTTTGGACGGTTTTTACAGACAGTTGCTTTTGCTGCACCCCAGAAGAAAATGTCGGGTAGTGTTAGGTTAGGCGATCATGGAGGCCAAAGTCCGTGTGAAATTATGCGATCACCAAAAACATCAGCAAGCAGTGACATTGAAACGAGAGCTGTATGCGCGGTTGCACCATCTTGTTGAAAATAACCGTTCAGTATTTCACTTAACACAAGTTCTCCTATGAATGGGTACAGAATATCACTGCAGTATCGTTGTGCCTTTATTGTTCCGTTGAAAAATATGTGACCCACAATCTAGAGACTGCAATCCAAACTCCTATTTTCATTGAATGAAGTGGTTCCTCATGAATACAAAATGGATTTGCAGTACTCCACATACGATTATTTTGCGAGTTCATGTACCCGGATAAATGAAACCACGCCTCATCAATGAAAAAGTTCCATTAAGAATATCCCTTCCATCTTGTTGAACGAAAATTTTGAACCATTGATAGTAATGCAGTCTCTTGCCATGATCAGTATTTTTCAGTTCTTGCACGACTGTCACTTTGTATGGGAAAAGTTCTAATTTTTTCCTTGCAGCTGTGTGGGCGGTTCCGACACTAACATCGATTTCCTGCGCGAGTTTTCTTACTGACTTGTTCGGACTGATGGACATTTTATCGGAAATATGGAGTAGTTTATCCTCAGTCAAAACGCTAGGACGACCACCTCTCGGTGCATCTGTCACTGAACCCGTACTTCGAAATCTGTTAATCAAATTTCGCACAGTATCGCGATGTGGGAGTGTTGTCTCCGGGAAAACTGAACTAAATGTTTGACGAACTGAAACTGTGTATTTACCACCAGCTTTGAACACTTGTTCGACTGAACACAAACGTTCTTCAATGGTTAGCACCTTAACAGTGACAAAAACGAAAGAAACAAAGGAACTAAACTTGAACGTTCACGTCAACACGTAACGACACACACCAACGATACTACTGGCGCTGGCTGAGATGAACGAAACAGTGGAATGTTGGGCGAGTCCACTTGAAGGGAAGTAACCCAGGCAGGCGAACAATCATACGGCAATCGCGGCTACCAATCATACGGCACTGCGGAGAGACTTTTTGAACATCCCGTACTAATGACATCGCGACGCGATGGCTAACATTAACGTCCTGTAAAACAAGGTTAAATGTTCAGAGGAACGCCTGATTTCCGCTGTTCACTGTCTAAAGGTGTGCTTTACTACCTGATGGTCATAATTAGAGCAGCTACTCACAGAGCTCCATTGGGGGTTGTAATTGTCGTACGGCAGCGGAACTTGGTAGATTTACTCTGGAAAACATTTGTTCCAATTTTCGCCAATAGCAGAACATCTGGCGCTGTGAGTGCATGAAAGACGCATATAAATGTTTCCATATGTAATAGATTAGGAACGGGAAGTGGGCAGGAAAGGTCAAACAAGAGGCAAAGGCATAATTTTGATTTTATTAGTAACAGCTGCTTACACGATTTGTTCAATATGAACACCGGAGAAGCCGACGAGATGCTGCGTCCTTAACACCACGTGGTCTGCAACAGTTGCTCGCAGCAGCTCTTTTGGAATCTGAGCGACGTGTTCTTATTTGCTGGCCTTCAGATCGAGTAGAGACCGAACATGCCCCTGGCAAACGCGTTCTTTTAGAGCCAACGCTTTAGGCGTTCGGTACAGTTCCCCACAGTCGCTTAATGAACAAAGTAAGAGCATATGGACTATGAGACCAATTGTGTGCTTGAATTGAAGAGTTCCTAGGTAACAGAACGCAGCATGTCATTCTCAATGGAGAGAAGTCTTCCGAAGTAAGAGTGATTTCAGGTGTGCCGCAGGGGAGTGTCATAGGACCGTCGCTGTTCACAATATACATAAATGACCTTGTGGATGACATCGGAAGTTCACTGAGGCTTTTTGCAGATGATGCTCTGGTGTATCGAGAGGTTGTAACAATGGAAAATTCTACTGAAATGCAGGAGGATCTGCTGCGAATTGGCGCATGGTGCAGGGAATAGCAATTGAATCTCAATGTAGACAGGTGTAATGTGCTGCGAATACATAGAAAGATAGATCCCTTATCATTTAGCTACAAAATAGCAGGCCAGCAACTGGAAGCAGTTAATTCCATAAATTATCTGGGAGTACGCATTAGGAGTGATTTAAAATGGAATGAGCATATAAAGTTGATCGTCGGTAAAGCAGATGGCAGACTGAGATTCATTGGAAGAATCCTAAGGAAATGCAATCCGAAAACAAAGGAAGTAGGTTACAGTACGCTTGTTCGCCCACTGCTTGAATACTGGTCAGCAGTGTGGGATCCGTACCAGATAGGGTTGATAGAAGAGATAGAGAAGATCCAACGGAGAGCAGCGCACTTCGTTACAGGATCATTTAGTAATCGCGAAAGCGTTACGGAGATGACAGACAAACTCGAGTGGAAGACTCTGCAAGAGAGACGCTCAGTAGCTCGGTACGGGCTTTTGTTGAAGTTTCGAGAACATACCTTCACCGAGGAGTCAAGCAGTATATTGCTCCCTCCTACGTATATCTCGCGAAGAGACCATGAGGATAAAATCAGAGAGATTAGAGCCCACGCAGAGACATACCGACAATCTTTCTTTCCACGAACAATACGAGACTGGAATAGAAGGGAGAACTGATAGAGGTACTCAAAGTACCCTTCGTACCCTTCGCCACACACCGTCAGGTGGCTTGCGGAGTATGGACGTATATGTAGATGTAGATGTAGACAACGACTAGGAAGACTGCTTGAAGTGATCCTACACCACAGTATCTCCGACCCGCATTCTGATAGACTGACAAAAAAACTCTGTAAAGTAGTTGGATTGGGAAGTCATTCCCCACCCAACTTATTCACCTGATCTTGAGACCTCAGATTTTCGCCTTTTCCGCTCTCTATCGAACAACCTGCGGGGAAATTTCTTTCCGGATGAAATGCGCTCCGCACATTCACGACCAGTTCTCCGCCTCAGAAGCACGTGATTTCTACAGTCGCAGAATGGAAAAGTTACCTCAGCATTGACAGACTGTTATAAACAGTAAACGAGGATGTATTATTGATGATTAAAGTCTGTGTTACGTGAACCTGTTGTGTTTATTAAATAAATGGAGAAACGTTACGACTTACGCACCAACCTAATATTTCCTTTATTGGATATTTGTATGATCTGCGCAACTTTGGTAAGAGTCTGGTCCGGATATCTTGCCTTTATTGGTTCAAATGGCTCTGAGCACTATGGGACTTAACATCTGAGGTCGTCAGTACCATAGACTTAGAACTACTTAAATCTAACTAACCTAAGGACATCACACACATCCATGCCCGAGGCAGGATTCGAACCTGCGACCGTAGCAGTCGCGCGATTCCGGACTGAAGTGCCTAGAACCGCTCGGCCACAGAGGCCGGGGTGCCTTTATTAAATGACTTAACTTGCTCCACGCAACGAGGGTATTTACTTTTAAATTATTTAAATAGCTGTTCTTGATTCGAATTTTAGAGTGTTTATTGCATTTTGTTTGGTGGAGGAATTTCAGAAAGTCGTGTTCAGTAACTCCGCTTTACTGGTTTTGTCAACGGTAACAATACCATTGCTAGCGCACAATGAAGTTAATGATTGTGTGTTGCCGCCGCTATATCTTACATACGACCAGAATCTTTTTGGATTTCTGCCAGACCACTATACGGAGTTTCGTTGTGGAAGCTATTAAAAACATTCCTCTGAAGTCTTCACTAAGTTTTGAACTTACGTAAAACATGGACGACCTTAGACATTTTCTTTTCATTCAGATCTGCCTCTTTTTATCGTTCCTTCTGCAACAGTGTTCTCGCTTGCTTACCAAGGGACGTTTTGCCACCTTTCCAGAAAATCGTTCTCCATAGTTGGAACAGTTATACTACCTGCTGGCCTAAGCACAATACTTCTAAGCGAATTCCAGACGTCATACCACAGTATGAGGTATGCAACATTTGTGCTTATAGTTGCTTTGTAGCAATTGTGCTCCAACAGACCAATAATGTCTTTGACAAAAGGAAACAACTGCTAATGATCAAGTACACGGAAATTAAGGCAGTAAGTTTGCATCCCCGTATCTACCGTCGGTTAGTAATCGCACACCAAACATTTCCTCTGCTCCATCCCCGACGATGAACATGTCCCATGCTGTACAGATTTTCAGCGATGCAATAGTGGATATTTCTTACGTTCAACTTTCCACGAATTATTAAGATTGTTTCATCGAATAAGAGAAGCCTTCGAAAGAAGAATTTCACCTTCTTTCCTCAAGTGTTCGGCATCTGCCTGTTGTCTGTGATTAGTTTCTATTTGATCTCTTCACCTCGTTCTTGGTCTGACTATTGATCTTTTCGCTATTGACCGATACTTCGTTGTTACTTTAGGCCTTCTACGGTGCACAAGTTCGTAGCGTTATTCCATAAGTTTAATAAACACGGCACATACGCATAGGAGAGACTTTAGTAATTAAAAATATATTCTCCTTCACTATCTACAGCAGTCTGACAACGCTGAGGCAACTTTTCGATTCTGCGACTGCAGAAATGACGTTGGTTTTGAGGCGGAGCGTTAGTCGACTCTTGTTCGGAGTTAGTTTTCATCCGGAAAGATAGTTCCTTTTTCGATAGAGAGTAAAAAAGGTGAAAATCTGAGGGTGCAAGATAAGGTGAAACAGGTGGATGCTGAACACTTTCCCAACCAAACTCCTGTACAACAGTTTTTGTCCGCCTAGCAGAATGCGGGCGGGAGTTATCGTGGACCAGCATCACTTCACTCAGTCTTCCTGGTAGTTTTTCGTGGATTGCGGGAAGCAATTTGTAGTACAGGGTTGCCAACTCTCACGTATTATACGGGAACTCCCGTATTCTTCTGAATTTTTAAGCATACTCCCGTCTACCGTTTTTATTTGATACGGGAGATAAAGTCTCCCACATTTGAAAAAATGACACCGATTAAGATTTAAAGCCCTTCCGCATATTTTTCAAATCTCGTTGCAGCTCAGTTAATCTATACGATTTAGTACTATCGATACATTTACTAAATCGACAAGTAGGCAACACAAAACATAACACGGTGTCGCGAGTCACGTTGCGATTAACTTGTTTCTTTGTCGTTCCGCCTAATCCAAAACTCCGTACAAAAAGAGAGGAAAGTGCTTCTGTACGTATCAGAAGAAAATGGGAAGAAACTCATTTGTGGGTTAACCCTGTAAAAGGAATCAATTCTAAAGCGTATTGCACCCTTTGCAGGCGTGAGTTCAGCGTAGCACAAGGTGGCCACACAGGCTGTCAGCAGCACGCCAACACCGAAGGACACAAAAGCAGAGCTGGGGAAAGGAACACATCTAAGATATCCAACTATTTTCAATGCCTAAGTAATAGTCCCACTAGTTTTGAATCCGACAAAGTCACTGTGGGTGAGTTATCGTTTGTGTATCATACAGCGAAACACAACCTAAGTTATATTAGCAGGGACTGCGCAAATAAACTTGCAAAGAACGTATTTATGGTCTCGGATATGTCCGAAAAAATAGGTTGTGGTAGGACGAAAGCGAAGTCTACTGCAAAAAGTTTAAGTGATTTCCTAGATGCGCATAATGATCCAGAGAAGTGCAGCACCTTTTTTTTCTGTGGCTTCAGATGCGTCGAATTTCAAGAACAGGGAAACGTTTCCTGCACTAATCAGGTACTTTGAATCTTGTGTTGGCATCAAAAATAAACTATTAGATTTTGTGGAACAAGCAGATGAGAGTACTAGTGGTATTCAGGCTTTGATAGAAAACAGTCTTGAATCTCATTCATTACATGTAAATAACATTTAGTTTTATAGTACCGATAATGCTAGTGTCAGTTATGGCAAAAATCCGTGATGAAATTGTTGATTGAGAAAATAAAATATTTAAAGTAAACTGCACAAATCACATAATCCATAATGGCACTAAATATGCTTCTGATGCAACACCTAAAGCTTTGAAATTGAATTTTAGTTATGAGGATCCAAGCAAAATGTTAATTCTCAAAGCATATCTCCAGTTTTTTCTTATATTGGAAATATTATTTTAGAAATGTCAAAATATCTAGGGATTTCAGACTGAACTATAATGGAGTCCTGTAGTGCCATTGAAGTTTTATCAAAGAAAATTTTGCAACGAAAAGATGACTAGTTTTTTGGAAGCAATACACACAAGATTATAAATAGATTAGATCCTGTCAATCAGAAAAGATTTCAAAATAATCTTGTTGAGTTTTATGACACCTTTCATACTTAAACTGTAAAAAATGTAAACATTTCTGCCAGTGCTACAATTCAGTCCTTGCTCCCACTGTCCCTAAGAATTTGGTTAATTTTAATTATTTTCAGAATGTGCTTACTCATATTCAGGTAGACATAAATGAGGGTAACTTGTACAATGAATTTTGTTCTTTGAAAAATATAGTAAATACAAAAATTTCGACTGACGGTAGTGCGGTTGGAAAGTGGGCATCTGTGATGATTGAGGCAGAGGCCAAAGGAATTAACGCTAAAGAGATAAATAAGATTCTTGGCTTTGTTCTCAGTTTACCGGCATCTAATGCTCACACTGAAATAATTTTTTCTTTGATGAGCAGCAGATGGTTTGATGATAGGAACCGTTGCAATCTAGATTTAACGAAAGCTGAACTACAAATAAGTGTTAATTTTTGTTACACATGTGATGAATTTGTCCAATTTGTAAAGAACGATTGCCAACTTCAGACTGCTGCCAATAATGTAAACAAATATAGTTTTAAGTAAAAAATTCTTTAGACATTCAGCTTATAATTCTTATGAGGAAGTTTTTTGGTTGGTCCATGCAATAAACATGTTTTAAGTTTTAAATAAATTGTTAGGCCTATTAATTTTGTCGGGTCTCCCTTATTTTGACAGAAAAAAGTTGGTAACCCTAAGTATATCACACCGTCGCTGTTCCACCAGATGCATAACATTATCTTCTGTAGAAGCACCTAGGTCTTTGAACGGGGAGTTGACGCTTTGTTTCGGTTCAACCATTGCCTCCTTTGCCATACGTTAGCATACAGAAACCATTTCTCATCACCAGTAACGATACAGAATAGGATTGATCGGTGTTGTTCACGAGTCCAATTGATGACGAGCAAACAAGTGCACATATGACCACCCACTGATTTTTGTGATTTTTGCTCAAAGCATGCAGTACCCATACACCCGATTTTTCAGCCTTCCCCAGTTCCTGCAAATATCGCATGGTGGTGGAATGATCACAGTGCATCACAGTTGCCAAGTCTCGAGTATACTGACGAGGATTATTATGGATTGATGCGTTTAAAAGATCTTCATCAACGTCGATCTTCCTGAACGTGGAGTTTCTAATGTCAAAACGATCCTCCTTAAGATGAGAAAAGTTTTCTTGCCGTGCTCTGTCCAATGGCATTATCCCCATACACGGGATAAACGTTTCTGGCTGCCTCCACTACTGTCACCCTTCTATTCAATTCAAATAGAAGAGTATGTCTAATATGTAGCAGTTCCTCCGCTTGGCATTCCGTTTTCTAGCATACGCAGCTCCACTCATTGTCTCCAGATGACAAAATCACAACATGTTAACTCAAATGGCAACAATGAATTACAACTGAAACGTGACAATCGATAGATAAACCAATGGCAACTGGAAAACCAACAGGCGAAACAAAAATGCTACGAACTTTTCCACCAACGTAATATTTTCATTCGTTCTTGTGGCATGATCTCTCTATTTATTTTTATACACCCCGATCTCTACATTTGTATTTCTTTGAGTCCTAGTACTTGTCTGACTGTTATATTCCTAATGATATAAGTTAGTCTGTAGTCACAAGCTCTACCTATTGTCTTGATGTTACATGACAAATCTGTAACAGAATTCCTTATATCTTGAGAAATCCCACTGGTTAATCTGCCGTCGAACTGGAACGTGAGATAAGTGAAAGATGTTTGTGACAAGTTTCTCTGGGGCTAACACGTGAAGACAACATCTGTGTCTTTGCTCCGCTTGTTGCAGGTTTGTCCCTTATCCTCTGCGGCATATTCCATTTCCCTTCCGATACAGTTACTTTGCACACTCACAGAATTGTCGTACTTCATGGACAGGGTCTGTCAAGATATCTTGGTACGAAGTAGGGGCGTTCAATAAGCAATGCAACTCGTTTGTCAGCCTCTATAGTTTTATGAAGTTCCGATAGGTGGCAGCACTATGCGTAGTCTTCAAAATGGCGACTGCAGCGAAAGTGCATCCCAAACAGAGAGCTATCACTAAGTTTCTTTTGTTGGAAAACCAGAGCATCGTAGATATTCAGAGGAGATTGCAGAATGTCTACAGAGACATGAAAGTGAACAAAAGCACGATGAGTCGTTCGGCGAGGCTCCTGTCATCATTGTGACCTGTCCGATCTCCCGTGTGCAAGCTGGCCGTAGGCAGCTGTCGCTCCTATAGCATTGGAATGTGCGGACAGATCCATTTGAGGTGATCGGCAGATTACTAATCCCTCGCTGCACACCTGGATGGCCGGCAGGAGTGGCCGAGCGGTTCTAGTCGCTTCAGTCTGGAACCGCGAGACTGCTACTGTCGCAGGTTCGAATCCTGCCTCGGGCATGGATGTGTGTGATGTCCTTAGGTTAGTTAGGTTTAATTACTTCTAAGTTCTAGGAGACTGATGACCTCAGATGTTAAGTCCCATAGTGCTCAGAGCCATTTGAACTATTTTTGAACCACAACTGGACGTCTCTGCCGATAGTGCTGACACACTCGTCCACTAGCTGGAGTGCTCAAACGTGTCAGCTATATTCCTCCCTGTGTAAAAGAAGAACATAAATAGCAACGGAGGATAATCTGTGGGGAATTACTTGTGATTTACGACACTGATCGTGACAATTTTTTGTCGAATATTACCGCTGGCGATGAAACAAAACGGCAATCCATTGAGTGGCGCAACACCACATCTCTTCCAAGAAAAAGCTGAAAACCTCATCCTCAGCCGGTAAAGACATGTCGACGGTCTTCTGGGACTGTGAAGGGGTTATTCTATTTGATTGTCTCCCTCATTGTGCAACGATCAACTCTGAACTATATTGTGCTTGAGCCGTGTGCGGCTCTTGCTCTTGCCGTTCATAACTTCACGTCGTGTAATTGCGGTAGTGGCGTTTCGATTCCTTCTTGTGTTAATGGTGCCACTGAGTTGCTAGTTTTGTTTGTCTGCGGGTGGCAGCAACAGGGTTATCGACAGCTAGTACTGTGGTACTATCTTTGGTGCCACGGCTAGTATTATGTGTGTGTCAGGCAGTTTGCTTTGGATGGAGCAGCGAGAAGGTCCGCAGCACGTGGGCAAGCCGGGACCGCTGGCGGCGTGAGGGCACTGTCAGACCGAGGGGCTGTAACTGACGACCGAAGGCAGGACGTTTGAAGTTGAGTGAACCGTGTCAAGTACTGAAACCTCAACTGTTTGAGATCTCGCTGTTGTTTACGTGTTGTTGCTCCCAGGGTCGGTGAGACCAACAGCAACAAGTGGAGTCTGTCAGGTTGGCAGAAGCTATTAGCCGCCTTCTACTCCTTGATGTTAATTTGGATTTAGTATTATCCTTATTAGTGAAGTGCAACCGGCGGTATTTTCTACCTTGTGGTAGCTAATGCCCCAGTTACCTTCCCTGGAGGTTAGAGTACTTTTCCAGCAGTGTACCTTTCCTCGTCGTGTTGATGCTGTCCGACACGGCGTGTAGTTCGACAGCCTCTTGAATTGTACTGTGCCTAACGTTTTGGGAGGTCTACCTTGGTTCTAGTGTTTCCTTCCGCCTTGGGTGTGTTCCTGAAGACATGGTGCTGTCCGTCTCTTCGCCCTTGCCTAAAAATATTCCATCATTGTACCGGTGATCGGACGTTAGGCGGATCGGTTAGTCGGTCGGTCGGCGCTTAAGCTACCCCTGGTGTGAGTTGCCATCCTGTTACGTGAGTACAACGCTTGGCTGCCTGTCTCACCGCTTACACAGCTGTAGTCACCTTCCTCAGGTCGATCCAGGGAGCGCTGTCTGTAGATCACTCCGTCTTATTTGGACAAGTTGTCATGATTGTTTAAAATTTACCCTAATGTTTTAACATGTTATTGCCTTCCCCACTTGTAATTCCGGCCCTCAGCTGTTAATTGTTTGTAATACTGCTTGTGGCCTTCGGCCGACAAATTATTTCGAATTTTCTCTTAATAAGGCCTGCAGCTGTCACTATAGCTTGGTACAGTTCGTTAAGATTGTTTTAAAAAGGTTTTAGTATTTTAACATGCAGTTGCCTTCCTTATTTGTAATTCAGGCCTTCAGCCGTTGAGTATTCTGAAAATTTCTTTTGTCCTTCAGCCCCCAATAATTTTAAATCCTCTCTTAATCAGGCCCTCAGCCGTTAATTGTGTGTAACATTGCTTGTGGCCTTCAGCCGACAATAACTTGAAATTTTTCTATTAAGGCTTTCAGCCGCCAGTGTAGTAAAATCTTTTAAAAATGATTGTTGAGACTTTTGTTTTTTAAAAATAAAGTGTATGTGTTTTCTGTGCAACCAACGGTAACTGATTAGGACCCGTCCACTTTCTCTAAGTCCCACGTTTCACTGCTACCCTCACTCAAATGAAGAAAGGGGTTCAGCGTGTCCGTCGCCACAAAATTGCAATGTAACTTCTCCTTCTCCATGACAAGTCAAGGTCTCATACAAGTCTGCTCACCCAAAAGGAACTCACAAAACTTTCAAGATCTGTCTCGTATTGATCGCTCGCGGTCAACACCACCAGTTTATTCTCGTTACCTACAAATTACGGTTCATACGTACATCGTAGAGAATGCAAAAGAACAGCGCCCTACGTTTCGGAGGAAAATGGGAGGGCCGTGCTCACCCAGACAGTACCCACTATCATTTTGACCTCTAGTAGTTCATCACGGACAACAGCACAAAGCACCCCACCCTCCAGGACCACGGTGCACGAAGAAGGTACGCAAAGGAACACCTTGAATTTCGACTAGGTTAAAGACGTCGTGTTATCACCACTAACACGTACAAGGTATGGTGACATCTGATGATCGTCGTATCATAAAGGCAGTCAGTTACAAACGCATGTCTCAAACGTAACTGTCCTACCTCTTTAACAGGCAGCAGGCTCAGGAGAGCTTTGTGTCATCCATGAGTGTCACCTACACTCACAACTCTCATAAACGTCTAGGAAGGTGTCATTGCGTGCAGAGGAAGAAAATCCTTCGTAGTTAGGCAAGTGAGCTTACCCCTTGTAGTATCCTGTTGTATTTACCAAGTGCTTTTGGTGTTAAACACAAATACACTCCTGGAAATGGAAAAAAGAACACATTGACACCGGTGTGTCAGACCCACCATACTTGCTGCGGACACTGCGAGAGGGCTGTACAAGCAATGATCACACGCACGGCACAGCGGACACACCAGGAACCGCGGTGTTGGCCGTCGAATGGCGCTAGCTGCGCAGCATTTGTGCACCGCCGCCGTCAGTGTCAGCCAGTTTGCCATGGCATACGGAGCTCCATCGCAGTCTTTAACACTGGTAGCATGCCGCGACAGCGTGGACGTGAACCGTATGTGCAGTTGACGGACTTTGAGCGAGGGCGTATAGTGGGCATGCGGGAGGCCGGGTGGACGTACCGCCGAATTGCTCAACACGTGGGGCGTGAGGTCTCCACAGTACATCGATGTTGTCGCCAGTGGTCGGCGGAAGGTGCACGTGCCCGTCGACCTGGGACCGGACCGCAGCGACGCACGGATGCACGCCAAGACCGTAGGATCCTACGCAGTGCCGTAGGGGACCGCACCGCCACTTCCCAGCAAATTAGGGACACTGTTGCTCCTGGGGTATCGGCGAGGACCTTTCGCAACCGTCTCCATGAAGCTTGGCTACGGTCCCGCACACCGTTAGGCCGTCTTCCGCTCACGCCCCAACATCGTGCAGCCCGCCTCCAGTGGTGTCGCGACAGGCGTGAATGGAGGGACGAATGGAGACGTGTCGTCTTCAGCGATGAGAGTCGCTTCTGCCTTGGTGCCAATGATGGTCATATGCGTGTTTGGCGCCGTGCAGGTGAGCGCCACAATCAGGACTGCATACGACCGAGGCACACAGGGCCAACACCCGGCATCATGGTGTGGGGAGCGATCTCCTACACTGGCCGTACACCACTGGTGATCGTCGAGGGGACACTGAATAGTGCACGGTACATCCAAACCGTCATCGAACCCATCGTTCTAGCATTCCTAGACCGGCAAGGGAACTTGCTGTTCCAACAGGACAATGCACGTCCGCATGTATCCCGTGCCACCCAACGTGCTCTAGAAGGTGTACGTCAACTACCCTGGCCAGCAAGATCTCCGGATCTGTCCCCCATTGAGCATGTTTGGGACTGGATGAAGCGTCGTCTCACGCGGTCTGCACATCCAGCACGAACGCTGGTCCACCTGAGGCGCCAGGTGGAAATGGCATGGCAAGCCGTTCCACAGGACTACATCCAGCATCTCTACGATCGTCTCCATGGGAGAATAGCAGCCTGCATTGCTGCGAAAGGTGGATATACACTGTACTAGTGCCGACATTGTGCATGCTCTGTTGCCTATGCCTATGTGCCTGTGGTTCTGTCAGTGTGATCATGTGATGTATCTGACCCCAGGAATGTGTCAATAAAGTTTCCCCTTCCTGGCGCAATGAATTCACGGTGTTCTTATTTCAATTTCCAGGAGTGTATGTGGCAGGAAGAGAATCCCCACCACAGAAATCAGTCGCTCCTTGCATGCAGCAACTACACCGCTTCGTCACAGGGCCAAACGGCGTTAGGCGACGTCTATGACGCAATGATAACAACACAGACTAACAACAATTTGCAATAATTTGTTTATAAAAACCTTACAAATAATTAACTGCACTATAAAGGTTGTGGGTGACAATAGTTCACTGTTCATTTACACTGATCTGTCTGTAACTCTGGCCTAGTCCTGAATCAAATGGTTCAAATGGCTCTGAGCACTATGGGACTCAACTGCTGAGGTCATTAGTCCCCTAGAACTTAGAACTAGTTAAACCTAACTAACCTAAGGACATCACAAACATCCATGCCCGAGGCAGGATTCGAACCTGCGACCGTAGCGGTCTTGCGGTTCCAGACTGCAGCGCCTTTAACCGCACGGCCACTTCGGCCGGCCAGTCCTGAGTCCCGTGAATGATAAGTACAATCACACCGCGTTTCGGGGATGGATATTCTCTTGGAAACTACTTGTGTGACGTAAGGTGGGATTATAAAATACGCCTGTCGGGGGCTAGCCTCAAGGGCAGACGTTTATGAAAAAGACACACTGTTTAAAAGATGCACCAAATCCACAATTCTGAAAATACAGCAACGATATTTTGTAACATGCTTTACATGAAATTAACGCATTTATTGTTAACTTCCTTCGCTTATATGTATTTAAATATTTTTTTGTAGAATTTAAAAAAATTGTTTTCAAGAAATAATACACTCCTGGAAATGGAAAAAAGAACACATTGACACCGGTGTGTCAGACCCACCATACTTGCTCCGGACACTGCGAGAGGGCTGTACAAGCAATGATCACACGCACGGCACAGCGGACACACCAGGAACCGCGGTGTTGGCCGTCGAATGGCGCTAGCTGCGCAGCATTTGTGCACCGCCGCCGTCAGTGTCAGCCAGTTTGCCGTGGCATACGGAGCTCCATCGCAGTCTTTAACATTCGTAGCATGCCCCGACAGCGTGGACGTGAACCGTATGTGCAGTTGACGGACTTTGAGCGAGGGCGTATAGTGGGCATGCGGGAGGCCGGGTGGACGTACCGCCGAATTGCTCAACACGTGGGGCGTGAGGTCTCCACAGTACATCGATGTTGTCGCCAGTGGTCGGCGGAAGGTGCACGTGCCCGTCGACCTGGGACCGGACCGCAGCGACGCACGGATGCACGCCAAGACCGTAGGATCCTACGCAGTGCCGTAGGGGACCGCACCGCCACTTCCCAGCAAATTAGGGACACTGTTGCTCCTGGGGTATCGGCGAGGACCATTCGCAACCGTCTCCATGAAGCTGGGCTACGGTCCCGCACACCGTTAGGCCGTCTTCCGCTCACGCCCCAACATCGTGCAGCCCGCCTCCAGTGGTGTCGCGACAGGCGTGAATGGAGGGACGAATGGAGACGTGTCGTCTTCAGCGATGAGAGTCGCTTCTGCCTTGGTGCCAATGATGGTCGTATGCGTGTTTGGCGCCGTGCAGGTGAGCGCCACAATCAGGACTGCATACGACCGAGGCACACAGGGCCAACACCCGGCATCATGGTGTGGGGAGCGATCTCCTACACTGGCCGTACACCACTGATGATCGTTGAGGGGACACTGAATAGTGCACGGTACATCCAAACCGCCATCGAACCCATCGTTCTACCATTCCTAGACCGGCAAGGGAACTTGCTGTTCCAACAGGACAATGCACGTCCGCATGTATCCCGTGCCACCCAACGTGCTCTAGAAGGTGTAAGTCAACTACCCTGGCCAGCAAGATCTCCGGATCTGTCCCCCATTGAGCGTGTTTGGGACTGGATGAAGCGTCGTCTCACGCGGTCTGCACGTCCAGCACGAACGCTGGTCCAACTGAGGCGCCAGGTGGAAATGGCATGGCAAGCCGTTCCACAGGACTACATCCAGCATCTCTACGATCGTCTCCATGGGAGAATAGCAGCCTGCATTGCTGCGAAAGGTGGATATACACTGTACTAGTGCCGACATTGTGCATGCTCTGTTGCCTGTGTCTATGTGCCTGTGGTTCTGTCAGTGTGATCATGTGATGTATCTGACCCCAGGAATGTGTCAATAAAGTTTCCCCTTCCTGGGACAATGAATTCACGGTGTTCTTATTTCAATTTCCAGGAGTGTATATGTACCTTTTTCTCAGATACTCTTGAACAGATTTCGACAAAATTTTCTCTGTCCAATATTTTTGCATACAGTAAGCTTATAATTTTTTAATTATAATTCTCTTAGGATAATATAAAAGTCATGTAAAATTCCAAGATTTTTGCCCTATATGTAAGCTTACACTCAGAATTTTAAAATTTACTCTCGAGACGACAATTGCTGGGTCTGTAGGAATAAGTGAATGAAATTCCATAATTCTAACCTTTATGGATTCTGAGAAAAAGATTACTAAAATTTTAAAAAAGCATAATTTAACAGAAAATGCCATTTTTGGTTCAACGTAACGCTTTTTTCTTGTGTCACCTCTTCAGAAGGCCCCAGATTTGGACCTAGAGTCCTCTTTCCCTTCAAGAGATCTGTTCTGGTTTGTCGTTTTCTGCCTTCTTTCCTTTAGCAGGTCTTCAACTGAGTTTTCAGCTGTAGAGAGGCGCTGTAAATCGATTTTTCTTAGGACATTTTGAATGGAATTTCCTGCCCTAAAGCCCCTTCTCTCTAATACCTTAATTCTCCCTACGTTCCCATCAATAAATACAAAAACTACATCATAGGTTGCAATTCTGACAACTGTATCAGATGAAAATGCGGCATAACAGGAATTGCTTCGCCATAAACAAAGCGGACGTTTAGTTATTGTTTCCAATACACAAAACAGAGTCACAGATGATCTATAAAACCCAAGGGTATACATCATGCGTTGTTTGAAAGTAATCCATTAAATCGTTGTTGCTTCAAAATTGGGCGTGCAGGAAGGTCGCGAGACATATTTAATTGTTTTCATGTACTTCTGATGCAACTTCATCATCGTTTGGGAAGTTATTGCCCATGACTTCTACTAATAAATAAAAAAATGAACTGGAAAATGACATTTTCGGTCAATTTCACGAACGTCGCCTCTTAACTCAGTTGCACCTGGGTACTAGGCAGCACGTCGCTCTTGGTGGTGGTGGTTAGTGTTTAACGTCCCGTCGACAACGAGGTCATTAGAGACGGAGCGCAAGCTCGGATTAGGGAAGGATTGGGAAGGAAATCGGCCGTGCCCTTTCAAAGGAACCATCCCGGCATTTGCCTGAAACGATTTAGGGAAATCACGGAAAACCTAAATCAGGATGGCTGGAGACGGGATTGAACCGTCGTCCTCCCGAATGCGAGTCCAGTGTGCTAACCACTGCGCCACCTCGCTCGGTAGCACGTCGCTCTTGTGTATGGCCGTGTTCCGTATCTTCTGGAGGACTCCTAAACAACAATAACACACAACTGGGTGTATTTTCTTAGGCTAGTATCATGTGTGGACACTGGACACATCTCATCATTATCTGTGGTAATTTCATGGTTAAGTAATACTAGGTCAGTATTTACCAACTTATTATCAAGTCGTGAAGGGTTCATATTTCACGATGTTATGTGAGTGCACGGCACCCGGCTCATGGACATCTGCCCCCAATAGGCAGGAAACAACCAAACGGAGTGACGTGAACCTGATAGGGAACGTGTGGGTCCAGTTGAGATATGCGGCGCTGGGACTCACTTTACACACTGGGCAGTTTGAACAGGGTGGACAGGCTTAAGCAGCAACTTGTTGACTTTCTTGTCCTCATCCGTAGCTGCGTGGTCAGTGTGGCTGAATGCGAGGCAAGAGGGCCGGGTTCGATTCCCGGCTGGATCGGAGGTTTTATTCGCTCAGGGACTGGGTGTTGCGTTTTGCCCATCACAATTTCATTAAAAACTACACGCGAATCGGCAGCTGAACTCCTTGAAAGTGGACTCCAGGTCAAAATATGCCATATGCACATTTCATTTGTTGACTCCTCTGTGGACAGCTCGTCAAGGAGGATTATAGCCCGTTACAATGAAGGGACTCGAGCAACACGGTATAGAATATTGTCTTTCAGCACATTCCCGTTTCACATATATGCAAAAACATAAACATGCAAACAACTGCCATTCTTTTGGTCGTTGTGCATTTTCATTTCACTGTAATGTTATTCTGGTTATACAACAAAGCTTGCTCTTTCATTCCTTGTCCCATTTGCATCTTAAAATAAGCCCTCTTATGTTCGTAGACATGTGTAAAACATTTTTGTGCACTTTGGCAAGTACATGACAGTATTTTTTTTACTAATATAACTACTTTATAACACAGTTCATTGATGTGGCAGTTCTTTATCTACACAAATAATCTGAAAACCGCAGTGAAGTGGATGGCAGAGGGCACTTCCCATTGTATCACATATTAGGGATACTTACCTCTCCAGTAGCGTCATAGGAAGAATGACTGCTAAAATGCCTGTATGCCTGAATGAGCGTCGTAATTATTTTCTGCTTGCCTTTACGGTCTCTACTGGGGCGATATGTAAGGGATTGTAGTAAAGGGTCGGCAAAATACAAATAGTCCAGAAAATATTTCATGCACCTTAAAATAGGCAACCCATCTAAAATTATCAGCACCTGTGCAAGATGACGTAAGTTGGGGTGCCCACTTTAAAGAACATGAAAGATTTTCTGGACCTATTGTATTTTTCGCACCGTGTGTATTGCTATTTTCCTAGCATAATACTGATTCTTTAAACTTCATAAGTGCGCTTTCACAGGGTAGCTGGTGTCTATCCTGAAACCTCTACCAGTTCAGGGTTTCCAACATCTCCACGACTCTTTGTCATGGTCCATATAAATCTGTGGCCATATGTACTGCCTTCCATTGTATACCTTCAATATTCCGTGTTATTACTACTTAGTATTGGTTCCTTAGACATGAGAAATACCCTCGGAAGGTTCGCACGAAGTTAATAATTTTTGCTATTCTGGAGGGTACGACGCTACCCTGCTCCTCTGTATTGCGCTCTACAGTATATGAACCTTTTTAATAATTGTTTCACGGCCACTGAAAAAAGGGGTATAATGTTCATGTTCCCTGTTATGCACGCAGGTATCAAATTCGTATTGCACGATTAGCTTTTGTTACTATTGTGTAATATACACAAAACCATGACATTACTATCTACGTACGTTACGATGGTATAGGTTGTGTGTGACATTAAGAATTTCAAACACTGTTGCTGTATTGTGCTAATGGCCTGCACCCATGACCTGTGGAATCCACTGCACAGAGATATGCTTTGCAGTGCATAAGCACAACTGTTCCCAACGTATACTTTCACCTTTGTGCCGCGATACACAACGGATGCATCCAGTACGCTGCTTACGACATGTGCTATCGCATCAGCAGGAACTAATTAAAACGGCACGGTGGCCACCGGGTCACAACCCGAATGAAATGAAAAGGGTGGATTTCATTACGATACCTATGCCCCATTCACAACGCAGCGTCGATTTGCTTGAAGTACTGTATAAGTTCAGTGTTGCTGTAATTATAAGGAGCAATCAAGTGAAACGAAAGAGATGTGAAGTATGTAATCTCTTTATTATTTCGGAAGTAATAGCCATAACTTTAAAAAATTTATCCCACTATGAAACAAGATGACAAGATAGAAAAATTTAGCGGTTGCCTACGAAACTATAATTGTACCCTGGCTTGCAACACCGTCCGAAGAAAATGTACGGCCGAAAATGTCTATCTTCACGGCTTCAAAAATATGGTAATCGAATAGGGAGAGATTGCTATTTTGTAGAGGATTTCCAGCGAAACTTACGCAGCGTAGTCGAAACAACGTTGGCAACACGTGTGGAGGCGTTGTACTGCAAGAGAACTTGATACCGCGCCTCAATTTTTGCAAAGTGCCCACGTACCAGTACGCGCGCCATCAAGTTCAAATGACCAAAAATGTTCAGCGCCATCATTCTGCTGCAAAGTTGTTTCGACTAGGCTGCGGAAGTTTCTTTTTGGACGCCCTTAAACATCTGATATACAGTCGTGACCTTTTCCCATGCGATTTACATATTTTTGGAACACTTACGAAGGATATTAGGGGTCGTAGATTTGCTTCAGAATAGGAGGTGCACGCGTGGGTACAACCATCGTTCTACAGTGAAACGTCCCCTTTGAAAATTAAGAATGACTGTGCTGGTAAACCCCTTACGTTATTTGATTTACAAACAGCTGAGCAAAACTCAACGTACTCAGACAGTTATCTCTTCACTTATTCTGATCATCACTAAACTGACACACAATATTTTTAACGCAACGGAATCTGACTTTCAGTAATCCCTACAAAAGAATGGCCCTGACTAACAATAACCTATACCTTTCATGAATCACATACCTTACAAAAATCTTCGTGACTCGAACTACTGCAATCAGCGAGCGCCAGTTCTAGCTACTGAAGGCACTAACTACTGATAGGCATAGTTCGCAAATGAAAGATTTTGATGGAGAACAAACAATGTAATGTTCAAAAGTCATAATATATAGACCAGTTCATGACTTTCAGTCTTACAAATTTCCTTATTCTGATGGACACACGTCCAGGTCGTCCGCTCGTAGTAACCTCTCAAGACTCTGGCATCTCTCTCCCCACATCCACCACTGCTGGCGGCTCACATCCAACTGCCCAACGCTACACTAGCGAAGATTCCAACAATGAGTCCAACCAGCCACAGACTACACACAGCGCAGTCAGCGATTTTCACACAGAGCGTTACCAACAAAAAAACCTAAACAGCCTACTTACAACAGGCAACCACAAACATCTTTCCATGAAGGCAATGCCTGTCTTGCCTCACAGTGAGATAATTGTATTGATAGTTAGGGCGATTACTTTTGAAATAATAAACAGTTGACTTCCTTCTTTTCCATCTTTCTTGTTTCCATTTGACTAAAACGGCTAGGCCAAGAACTGATCCCGGATATGGCAAACCTACGCCAAAGTAGTAAGGTAACTGATATACATCTCACTAATATTACGCACCAGAATATTTAAATCTGTCTTCCAGTTCACGAGCGTAGGTGAAGAAGTCCTCCGTGTCTGCCAATCACGAGCGCCCAAAGTCGCCGAAGTGGCGTCAAATCGAAAGACTTGCACCCGGCGAACGGTCTACCCGACGGGAGGCCCTAGTCACATGACATTTACATTTAGGAACAAGTGTTGTCATCGAGCGGTTTCGTTTCCACACTGGCTCTCACAATGAGTGTCTGTGCCAACCAATCAGGCACCGTTTCCTTCCTCCGAATCGCTTTAGCTTTCAATATCATTTTATAGTAACTGAGACTTTTGAAAAGTAATTAATATCCCAGATGATTTAGTGGGCGACGCACCTTCTTTTCCGACAAGTCTTGAATACATTAAATCTTCTTTATAGTAAACAGGACGAAAACAGTTTAAATGTAGGGCTGTAATCCGCTGCCTTCGTTTTCTGGAGGACTACAGTATTTTGGGTGCACAAGGCAGAATGTACCGTTGCTACTAGCACTGTGACAGACCTAGCCCCATCCCATAGGCAGAATTCGCAGTGTCACGTACCTTCAAATCTTCTACGGAGGTCGCTCCAAGCCTTCGAAAAGTCTGATGGGTCGCTTTATACCGGCATCAGCCCTCACGCCGATTTCCAACGTTCCCGCAGCACCTGACATTAAACTGACTATCCCTTTTTTTATTTGCTCCGTTCCACTATAGTTAGGGTTGCCAGGTCCAAAAAGAGAAAAACCGGACTCTGCGTTATACGTAGCCAGACATTTTGTCCTAAATACCGGACTGCCTATTGTAAATAAAAACAGAATCAGACGGACATTTTCAGTGGTTTATTAGTAGTCAATTACAGTCAGGTTTTTGAGCTCTCAATCATAATGAGCATAAACTAAAAAAAAGCAGTCAAGAGCTTTATAATTTGGCTGTTATGAAAGAGAGTAAATGCTCAGGCTCCTTAACTACTTTCTTTTTCCTAAGTTGCTCTGATTGACACTTGCGGGTTTCAACACGAGCAGAGGCAGCGTGCGAGCGAGGTGACACGCGGCGGATTGTCATTGTCTGATCGGCACATTCTACTTTGCCTCTCCCGCTCTGCATGTAGCATTGGTATGACATTATATGTCAGACTTCTCTGGCCTAGGAAGAAAAACGTAAGACAAATGCATAAGAATAGCATTAGTTAGTATATTTGCACAGGGTGGTCAGAAGCAGTATGCCGGCCGGGGTGGCCGAGCGTTTCTAGGCGCTACAGTGTGGAATCACGCGACCGCTACGGTCGCAGGTTCGAATCCTGCCTCGGGCATGGATGTGTGTGATGTCCTTAGGTTAGTTAGGTTTAAGTAGTTCTAATTCTAGGGGACTGATGACCTCAGAAGTTAAGTCCCATAGTGCTCAGAGCCATTTGAACCATCTGAACCAGAAGCAGTGTGAAAAGCTTGTAAGGGTGTTGCAGGGTAGGTGTGCTGAGAAATAATTGTTAAGAAAAGAATTCGATAGGTTGCCTCGCTTCAGAGTTAATTATCATTGCAGTTAGCCAGTCAGGCCGTATCTCGCGCAAATTCAATCGGCCCGCCACTTAACAATTAATGCCACTTGTTCTCGTAGTGTAGATGATAGCGCACGTGACTGCTCAGCCTTTGGTTCGTGTTCGATCCTTACTACCGTCCCATGTCCAATTTTTTTATCGGCCTCTTTCTCAGCTTAGGAAACCAAACGAACAAGACGTTTAGTGTTACCGTTTATGGCGAGCCGCTTAAATTTGAGCGCGGAACGGCGTGATTGGATAACTGCAGTGCTAATTAACTCGCAAACGCCGCAACCTATCGAATTTTTTTCTTAACAATTATTTCTCAGCATAACCTACCCTGCATCACATTTACAAGCTTTTCAGACTGCTTCTGACACTTGAATGAGGATGGAACCCGGTCAGAGAGGTAGATGGTTCAAATGGCTCTGAGCACTATGGGACTTAACAGATGAGGTCATCAGTCCCCTAGAACTTAGAACTACTTAAACCTAAGTAACCTATGGACATCATACATATCCATGGCCGAGGCAGGATTCGAACCTGCGACCGTAGCGGTCGCGTGGTTCCATACTGAAGCGCCTAGAACTGCTCGGCCACAGCGGCCAGCTCAGAGAGGTAGGATAGACGTGGAATGATATCAGCCGATCCGACGTAAGCCCCCCTCCCCTATCCCGCCCCCCCTCCCCACACATCATGACTATCCTATTGCAAACTTACCTAGCAAACACGTTTTGAAACGGCTGTAACACGGAAACGTTGGGTTTCCGGACTTGGCTACCTATTCAAAATATTATGTACTCATTCCCCTCTATAAGTCTTAGAAGTTTGTGACAGGCATTTCCGAATATCCTGTCTCTGGCCGCACACGGGCGGAAAAAAAGCGGACACGTCTGGCTAAAGCTGGACACCTAGGATTAGATTAGATTAGATTCAGTTTACGTTCGATAGACCCAAAAATGAGATGATTCTTGTGGGTGTGGAATATGTCAGAAACTATAACATAAAAAACACAAAACATTTGAACATTTGTCAGGAGTTTGTCAAACTAGGTGAATACAATACAGTAAACTGGAACAGCTAATATTTACGGAGTCAGAATGAAACATTGTTATGCACTATTAATAAATTTATCGTACACAGAATACCTAATCTTGAATGTTGTGACAAAGTGCTGTTAAAACTGAAATCTAACAGACATTTTTACTTAAGCTGGCCTAACAGTCTCTGTTAAGATATTCGTCTGTAAAGTAAAAGGAGTTGCGTATCAAGAAGTGTTTCAAACTCTCCTTAAACCGTGCTTTATCTGAAACCAAGTGTTTAACTGTTTCTGACAATTTATTGAAAATGTTTGTTCCTGGCGATTGGACCCCTGTTTAGACCAAAGTAAGTGATTTTAGGTCTTTATGTGGATTGTTCTTATTTCTAGTATTGATACTATGTATTGAACTATTGGTTGGAAATAGAGATATATTACTTGCAACAAATTTCAGTAAGGTATAAATATACTGAGAAGCAGTGGTTAGAATACAAAGTTCCTTGAAGGGGTTTGTACGTGATGTTCTTGAATTTGCACCACAAATGATTCTTATTACACGCTTTTGCACGCTAAAAACTTTTGCTCGGTTTGACGAGCTACCCCAGAATATGATCCCACATGACATAATACACTCATGCTCATAAATCAAGGATAATTGCAGAAAGTGATGCCACACAACGTGGCACTACACAAAACTGGCTCTAATAGCATAAGCACATAGGGAACACATACGACACAGATCTGTAAGTCCACGGTGTTGGTGGTAAGTTGAGAAAACCGTCTCGAAACACATGTGCTACAAAACGCCAAAACGCATGTACCCCGACATCCATATGGGATATAATCACCATACACACGTACACAGGCCGCACAACGGGTTGGCATATTCTGGATCAGGCGGTCGAGCAGCTGCTGGGGTATAGGCTCCCCTCGATGGGGTTTAGGTCTGGAGAACAGGCAGGCCACTCCATTCGCCTGATATCTTCTGCTTCAAGGAACTCCTCCACGATGTCAGCTCGGTGGGGCCGTGCGTTATCATCCATGAGGAGGGAGATGGGACCCGCAGCACCCCTGAAAAGGCGGACATACTGGTGACAAATGACGTCCCGATACACCTGACCTGTTACACTCACTCTGTCAAAGACATGCAGGGGTGTTCGTGTACCAATCACAATTCCACCCCACACCATCAAACCACGACCTCCATACAGGTCCCTTTCAAGGACAATAAGGGGTTGGTATCTGGTTCTTGGTTCACGCCAGATGAAAACCCGGCGAGAATCACTGTTCAGACTATAGCTGGACTCGTCCGGGACCACTGTTCCAATGGCCACGTACTGTGTTCTTGACACCAGGCTTTACGGGTTCTCCTGTGACCAGGCGTCAGTGGAATGCACCTTGCAGGTCTCCAGGCGAATAAACCGCGTCTGTTCAGTCGTCTGTAGACTGTGTGGCTGGTGACAACTGTTCCAGTGGCTGCGGTAAGGTCCCGAGCAAGGCTACCTGTAGCACTCCGTGGCCGTCTGCGCCACTGATGCTGAAACATCGGTCTTCTTGTGGTGTTGTACACTGTGGACGTCCCGTACTGTAGCGCCTCGACACGTTTCCTGTCTGCTGGAATCGTTGCCATAATCTCGATATCACACTTTGTGGCACACGGAGGGCCCGTGCTACGACCTACTGTATTTGAACAGCCTCCAGTCGCCTTAGTATTCTACCCGTCATAACGTCATCAATATGTGTTCTTTGAGTCATTTTGAACACACAGTCACCTTTAGCACGTCTGAAACCGTCTGCACACTTACTCGCTGCACCGTACTCTGACATGCACCCACACACCTCTGCATATGTGGACTGCTGCCAGCGCCACTGTGCGACGACCGCAGGTCAAATGCACCGCATGGTCATACCCCGAGGTGATTTCAAACCGCAAACCGCCCACCAGAGCGTTGTTTCACCATGTGTCACCATTATCCTTAATTTATGAGCGTGAGTGTAGAATGAAAGAAAGCGAAGTATGCAAGTTTTTTTATATTAGTATCTGCTACACCTAACATCATTCTCACTGCGAAAACAGACGTGTTTAGGCAACCCTAACTACAGCGTTTCTGTAGTTGTATTCCGCTTGATTATCCGATGATACGAATAAGGATGAGCATCGGCCTTCTTGCCAGGGTGGTTTCGCGCTAGAGCGGTAACAGCATCAGGATGCTGAATCTGGCCGGTATGTAACGGCGTCGGCGCTGTGTGCTTGTGTCCGCAGCTGTCGGTGAACCTGTCGGTGGCGTCGTACGGTGTGCTGGCGCTGCACCTGCTGCTGGACGGGCGGGCCGCGCCCTGGCAGGCCGCCGCCACGCCGCTGCTCTACGTCTTCTCCAGCACCTTCACCGGTAAGTCAACGCACGTTACTGCTCCAGTGGCACCACCATTCGTGGGAGTCTGCAGGAATTTTTCCAAGAGCGGGCAACATCTAATAAATTTATTATGTTCCAACGTACAGATGGAGGATAGAACGAGAAACTTGGGTATTGTCTTCCAATACCCGTCAATATATTTTTGTATTTATGTAATACGCTACTGGCCATTAAAACTCCTACACCACGAACATGACGTGCTACAGACGCGAAATTTAACCGACAGGAAGAAGATACTGTGATATGCAAATGATTAGCTTTTCATAGCATTCACACAAGGTTGCCGCCGATGGCGACACCTACACCGTGCTCACATGAGGAAAGTTTCCAACCGATTTCTCATACATAAACAGCAGTTGACCGGCGTCGCCTGGTGAAACGTTGTCGTGATGCCTCGTGTAAGGAGGAGAAATGCGTACCATCACGTTTCCGACTTTGATAAAGATCGGATTCTAGCCTATCGCGATTGCGGTTTATCGTATCGTGACATTGCTGCTCGCGTTGGTCGAGATCCAACGAGCGTTAGCAGAATATGGAGTCGGTGGATTCAGGAGGGTAATACGGAACGCCGTGCTGGATCCCAACTGCCTCTTATCACTAGCAGTCGAGATGACAGGCATCTTATCCGCATGGCTGTAACGAATCGTGCAGCCACGTCTCGATCCCTGAGTCAGCAGATGGGGACGTTTGCAACACAGCAACCATCTGCACGAACAGTTCGACGACGTTTGCAGCAGCATGGATTATCAGCTCGGAGACCGCGGCTGCGGTTACCTTTGACGCTGCATCACAGACAGGAGCGCCTGCGATGGTGTACTCAACGACGAACCTGGGTGCACGAATGGCAAAACGTCATTTTTTCGGATGAATCCAGATTCTGTTTATAGCATCATGATGGTCGCATCCGTGTTTGGCGACATCGCGGTGAACGCACATTGGAAGCGTGAATTCGTCATTCTCATACTGGCGTATCACCCGGCGTGATGGTACAGGTTGCCATTGGTTACACGTCTCGGTCACCTCTTGTTCGCATTGACGGCACTTTGAACAGTGGACGTTACATTTCAGATGTGTTACGACCCGTGGCTGTACCCTTCATTCGATCCCTGCGAAACCCTACATTTCAGCAGGATAATGCACGACCGCATGTTGCAGGTCCTG
This sequence comes from Schistocerca americana, assembly GCF_021461395.2. Taxonomy (NCBI): domain Eukaryota; kingdom Metazoa; phylum Arthropoda; class Insecta; order Orthoptera; family Acrididae; genus Schistocerca; species Schistocerca americana. The sequence goes on from NC_060121.1 coordinate 247,460,782, forward strand.
TACGGGCCTTTCTGGATACAGAAAATGTTCGACTGCTGCCCTGGCCAGCACATTCTCCAGATCTCTCACCAATTGAAAACGTGTGGTCAATGGTGGCCGAGCAACTGGCTCGTCACAATACGCCAGTCAGTACTCTTGATGAACTGTGGCATCGTGTTGAAGCTGCATGGGCAGCTGTACCTGTACACGCCATCTAAGCTGTGTTTGACTCACTGCCCAGGCGTATCAAGGCCGTTATTACGGCCAGAGGTGGTTGTTCTGGGTACTGATTTCTCAGGATCTATGCACGAAAATTGGGTGAAAATGTAATCACAAGTCAGTTGTAGTATACTATATTTGTCCAATGGATACCCGTTTATCATCTGAACTTCTTCGTAGTGTAGCAATTTTGATGGCCAGTAGTGTAATTACTACTGAGCAATAATGATTATTTGGTTATACACTGAAGAGCCAAACAAATTCGTACACCTGCCTAATATCGTGTAGGGGCCACGAAAGCACACTTAAGTCCCGCAACACGCGTTGGATTGGTTCAAATGGCTGTGAGCACTATGCGACTTTACTTCTAAGGTCATCACTCGTCTAGAACTTAGAACTAATTAAACCTAACTAACCTAAGGACATCACACACATCCATGCCCGAGGCAGGATTCGAACCTGCGACCGTAGTGTTCGCTCGGCTCCGGACTGCAGCGCCTAGAACCGCACGGCCACTCCGGCCGGCACGCGTTGGATTGACTTCCTAATGTCTGAAGTAGTGCTGTAGGGAATTGACACCACGAATCCTGCAGGGCTGTCGATAAACCCGTAAGAGAACGAGGGTGGAGATCTCTTCTCAACAGCACGTTGCAAGGAATACGAGATATTCTCAATAATGTTCATTTCTGGGGAGTTTGGTGGCCAGCAGAAGTGTTTAAACTGAGAAGTGTTCCTGGAGCCACGCTGTGGCAATTCTGGACGTGAGGAGTGTCGCACGGTCTCGCTGGAACTGCCCAAGTCCATTGGAATGCACAATGGACATGAATGGATGCAGGTGATCAGACAGAGTGCTTACGTATGTGTCACCTGCCAGAGTCGTATCATGGTTCCCATATCACTCCAACTACTCACTCCCCTCACCATTACAGAGCCACCACCAGCTTGACTAGTCCCCTGCTGACATGCAGGGTCCATGGATTTATGAACCTGTCTCCATACACGTGCATCCCGTGTATACAATTTGAAACGAGACTCATCCGACCAGGCAGCACGTTTCCAGTGATCAACAATCCAACGTGGTTTGAGGGGCCCAGGCTAGGCATAAAGCTTTGTGTCGCACAGTCATCAAGGGAGCACGAGTGGGCCTTGGGCTGAGAAAGACCATATCGATGATGCTTCGTTGAATGGTTCGCACGCTGACACTTGTTGGTGGCTCAAAATTTAAATTTGCAGCAATTTGGGAAGGGCAGCACTTCTGTCACGTTGAACGATTGTCTTCAGTCGTCGTTGGTCCCCTTTTTCCGACCTCAGCGATATCGGAGATCTGATGTTTTACCGGATATCTGACGTTCGCAGTACACTCGTGCAATTGTCGTACGGTAAAATCCCCACTTCATCGCTACCTCGGAGATCCTGTGTCCTATCATTCGTACGCCGGCTGTAATACCACGTTCAGACGCACTTAAATCTTCATAACCTGCCATTGTAGCGGCAGTAACCGTAACCGTTCTAACAACTGCGCCAGACATTTGTTGTCAGATATAGGCGTTGCCAACCGCATTGCTGTATTCTGCATGTTTACATATCTCTGTGTTTGAATACGCATGTCTATACCAGTTTCTTTGGCGCTTCAGTGTATGTACACTGATGGGTCTGTATGATTACTCTTACGTCAATGGCCATGATTTGAAAATGGTCCGAAACTAGTCGTGACAAAAAGATGAGTATGGTCGCAACTGTGACCGATACTCGAAGAAAATAAAATAAAAAAATGCCAGTTTTGATGTAACTGGTTCTCGGGGAGTTTGAAAAAATGCCATGGCCCAAAAATACTATGGACAAGAAGTGCACAATACCTCTTGTACTCCAGCGGAGTGATAGATTTCCTCTTAATACTTTTAAGGTAGATTACAGTGGCACCTAAACGGTTAGCATATGTGTGATCAAAAGTATCCAGACACCTATCTGTGATGCCGAACGGACATTAATTGTCACGAGACGGGCTCGCAAGAATAAAGAGAGGTGAGGAAAATTGTGCTGCTAGTAGAGAGGCGGTAACAGCAGAATGGGTCGCTCTGGAGAACTCACCTACCATGAACCTGGAGTAGTCATTGGATGTCATCCCAGTAACGATACAATCAGGCACACTAGAACCCTTCTAAAGCTGCCCAGGTCGACTGCTTGTGTTGTGACTGTGGAGTGGAAATCGAATCAACAGCCACAGCTAAACCAGCGCCAGGCAGATCTCACGTACTGTCGGACAGCGGCAGTAGAGAATTGCGGAGGGCGGTTGAAGAAAATCGCGGAAGGAAACACTCGTGAGTTCCAAAGTGGTACCAGCAGTGCAGCTGGTGAGACTACAGGGTGGCGCACGAAATGTGTTACCATTTTGTTTTTGAGTATAAACGTTATTGTCAATACAATCTGAAAGGAACATCTACTACAATGAAGAACCGCCCATGGAGATTTGTTCTAACTCAGCACATGCTCAATATGTCCACCATTTCGTTTCCTAACTTCCTTCAAACGAACACTGAAGTTAGTGATTACCCTGCGGCACATGTCTTCCGTAATTTCACTGCAAGCTTGAAGAATAAGTCTTCTGAGCTCCATTAAATCACGTGGACGTTTCGGGAAAATTTTTTCCTTTAGGTACCCCAAAAGAAAAAAGTCACATGGATTGAGGTCTGGACTATTGGGGGGCCAATTTTGTTCGTCATTGAAGCGACCTGGAAACCTAAGTGAAATGATCCGCTTGTCGAAATGCTCGTGTAAAAACTCCAACACAGTGTTTGCAGTATGTGGCCTTGCTCCATCTTGCATGAACCACCGCGTGTTGAAGGGCAAGGCAGGAGCACGAAGCTGTGGAGTGAAGCTACTGCGAAGCAGGATCAAATAACGCTCGCTGTTCGCAGTTTCTTCAAAGAAAAAGGGTCCAATAAGTCCCTGACTGGAAATTGCTGCCCACGCTGTAATCCTCGGAGCATAATGTTGTCGTTCATGAAGCACTTGTGGGTTTTCAGTGGCACCAAAAGCGTACATTCTGTTTGTTAACCACACCGTCAAAATGAAAATGCGCCTCGTCTTAAAACCAAACGTTGACAGTTTCTTCCCTATCCTCCGCCCACTGAGCAAACAGAAGTATCTGCTGCTTGTGTTCTTCAGTGAGCTTCTGTGCACAGGTCATCTTGTATGGGTACATATGGAGGTGACTTTTAAGAATGCGTTGAATGGAGCGTCTGGATATTCCCAGCTGCACTGCTGCCTTTCTACACGATTTCCCGGGACTTCTCTGCACAGAAACTCGTACCGCTTCAATATTCCCCGGCGAGCAAGCAGGCTTAGGCCGAGATCGCTTCGCTTCCAATACTGTTCCTTCCTGTACAAATTTATCGTACAGCCTGTGGATGGTCTTCTTGCAAGGGACCCATCGTGTGTTAAACTGCTGTCGAAAACGCCTCTGAGTCACAACAAGGCTTTTCGTTTCATGAACAAGTAACACAATTGCCGATCGTTGCTGTGTCGTCAGTCTTCCATTGTCAGGCATTGCTGCTTACTAGTCTCCTAGCGGCAGTATCGTGAATTACACGTCACTTCGTAACTCATTTGTTTTTCCAAGCTCTGCTCGTACTGCTGTAGAGATCCCATATCTAATGTGCGTCGTAAATTGTGAAAGCAACAGTTGGTAACACATTTCGTGTGCCACCCTGTACCATGCCCAGGGACTTAAGAAAAATCGAGTACAATAGTTGAGGACCTCCTCGCAAGAAATGTATTTCTATAGTCTGTGCTAAGCTACTCCACCGGATAGTGGGTGACTGAAAGCGAGTGATTTGGATGCTACACTCTGTGGCAATCCGATGGTAGGGTTCGAGGTTGCCGAATGGAGAACGTTAGCTCCAGTCACCTGTCGTGCCAACAGCGAATTATGGAGTTGATGGGTGTTACGGTATAAGGGCAGGGCGTTTCTCGTCGATATGGTTTGATCCCCTTACGGTAAATAACAAAATTATATACGAAAAAGAATATCAACATATTTTACAGTGCTGTGTCCTGCGTACAGTAGAGGAACAGTTCGCCGATTGTGGTTGTTTGGTTCAAATGGTTCAAATGGCTTTGAGCATTATGGGACTTAACTTCTGAGGTCATCAGTTCCCTAGAACATAGAACTACTTAAACCTAACTAACCTAAGAATATCACACATATCCATGCCCGAGGCAGGATTCGAACCTGCGACCGTAGCGGTCGCGCGGTTCCAGACTGAAGTGCCTAGAACCGCTCGGACACTCCTGCCGGCTGTGATTGTTTCAACACGCAGAACAATGCACCCTTTCATAGAACAGCAACTGTCAGGCAATGGATTGTCGACAATAACATTTCTGAAATGCACTGGCCCAGCCTGAACTTAATGGAACATCTTCGGGCTGGGTTAGAGCGTCCACTTTGCCCCACAACGTGGCATCCAACATGACTATTCTGATTTCGGCTGTTGAGGAAGAATAGGCTGCCATTCCTCCACAGACATTCAGACACCTCATTGAAGCGCCCCCCCCCCCAACAGCGTTCAAGCCAAAGGCGAAGAGTCGACACACACCCTATTAATTTTCACTAATAGGTGTTCGGATACATTCGATGAGACTGTGTATTTCAATACTGCATACGAAGAACATCTTTTCACGTTGTTAATATAAATTGGATGGCACCTTTTTGAATCAACGAGCAGGAGTTAGGCTCTCATATGATTAAATACATGGTATCCAACGAGCTGTAAAACAAGACCTGAAAATTTTTACACTGAACATATATTTACATATATAAAGATGGTATCTGTTCTTTCGAACACGACCGAGCGAGGTGGCGCAGTGGTTAGGCACTGGACTCGCATTCGGGAGGACGACGGTTAAATCCCGCGTCCGGCCATCCTGATTTAGGTTTTCCGTGATTTCCCTAAATCGCTCCAGGTAAATGCTGGGATGGTTCCTGTGAAAGGGCACGGCCGACTTCCTTCCCCGTCCTTCCCTAATCCGATGAGATCGATGGCCTCGCTGTTTGGTCTCTTCCCCGAAACAACCCAGGCCGCCCGGTGTGGCCGTGCGGTTCTATGCGCTTCAGTCTGGAAGCGCGTGACCGCTACGGTCGCATGTTCGAATCCTGCCTCGGGCATGGATGTGTGTGATGTCATTAGGTTAAGTTCTAAGTTCTAGGGGACTGATGACCACAGATGTTAAGTCTCATAGTGCTCAGAGCCATTTGAACCAAACAACCCTACCCCTTTCGAACATGCCCGAAAGAACAGATACCATCTTCATATAGATATAGCTTACCAGCCAATGATCTTCTTCCGTGCGGATGCACTCACATTGCTCAAACTCTTACGGGAATCAGTAGACTGGCTACCACGGGTACAGAGTATAGTGGCCAGGGGCACTACAATTGTATTGTGTGGACGTAAGTTGGAAATGTGGGTCTGACGGGGAGCGTGCCAGAGATAAGTCCCTGCAGTCGCACTATCCTCTGTGTCCTCGATGGCTCCATAGGATAGAGCGACTGCCATGTGAACAGGAGATCCGAGGCTCGAGTCCCCGTGGGGCACACATCTTCAACTTTCTCCATTGATATATATCAACGCCTGTAAGCAGCTACTGATCTGGAATTCATGTATTTATTTGTTCATAATGTTAGGATGAAACTAAAAATTAAAACACTGAAACAGAAAATAAGTAATATATATCTTGTAGGGACCGCGAAAAAACATTTTGAAAAAGTCTTAATCAAGTTAATGCCAGTCACAACACTTTTCTTGCTTATAGAACTTCACATCTGATCACCTTAATGGGTGTTGCATTACTTTCATGTTTTCTATATTTTTATTTGCTGTTTTTATGTGTGTACCTGGGACCTTGGTCATGTAGTATTTTAATAGTGACTGCAACAATTAAAGTTGAACACAGTGTGTTTTGGAAGCTACATTTTCTAGTTGGTTAGGTAAAATGTCGCCCACGGCCGGTATATGATTAGATGAACGTGGGAAATCTCTCAAAACCCCCTTCAAATTGACCAGTAGAATCTCTTCAGCCTTGAAATTTCACACTGTTTCCCCTCTCTTTTAGCGCAGAAAATGGTTTTTTCGTTTATCGACTGCTTCGTCTGGACCCATAGATTAAGTATAAATGAGCACATCTACATATCTGTGTTCTACAAAATATACTACAACAGCTCTGACGTTTAAAATGGAATGTGTAAGGTGCAGCCAAATGAAAATGACACAGATGAAAACACGTAAAAAATGGTTCACATGGCTCTGAGCACTATGGGACTTAATTTCTGAGGTCACCAGTCCCCTAGAACTTAGAACTACTTAAACCTAACTAACCTAAGGACATTACACATATCCTTGCCCGAGGCAGGATTCGAACCTGCCACTGTAGCGGTCGCGCGGTTCCAGACTGTAGCGGCTAGAACCGCTCGGGCACCCCGGCCGGCGAAACAAGTAAGTAAGTAGTTATTAGTTCAAAGAAACCGTCTTAACTGGTGATAGATTTATCCCGCTATGATACAAGACGGTCAGTGCCTCCATGGAAAAATGACTGCGATTTCCTACGGAACCAGGATTGTATCGAGGCGGGCACATCTTCGTTCAACGCAAATCGGTGACCTCGAATGTCTTTCTTCGGGGCTCCGAAAATACGGGAATCGCATGGGAAGAGACCCGGACTGTATGGAGTAGTAGAATCAACCTTGGCAACATGTGAACGGACATTATCCTGCAACAGGCTGACGCCGTCCGTCAACGTTCCTCGGCGCTTAAACTTGACAGCCTGCGTCAATTTTTGCAAAGTGTCCACTTGCCGCTTTTCGTTAATTGTGGCGCCGTGTTCCAAAAAATTAATGAGCAATGGGCTCTTGCAGTCAGAGAAGAAGGTCAGCATTAGTTTCCAGGAGCTGGCGTCCCTGTTGTTTCGACTAGGCTGCAGAAGTTTCACTGAGAAGCCACTGGGAAGCCCTTAGACATCCTCTATACAGACGCCATCTCTTGCTATGCTTCGGACGAAGAGGTGCACGCCTGTTTACAATGATGGTTCCATAGGCATCTGCGAACATGTTTCCATGAAGGCGTTGACCGTCTCGTCACACAGTGGGATAAATGTATTAACAGTTATGGCGATTACTTTTGAAATACATTCCTGGAAATGGAAAAAAGAACACATTGACACCGGTGTGTCAGACCCACCATACTTGCTCCGGACACTGCGAGAGGGCTGTACAAGCAATGATCACACGCACGGCACAGCGGACACACCAGGAACCGCGGTGTTGGCCGTCGAATGGCGCTAGCTGCGCAGCATTTGTCCACCGCCGCCGTCAGTGTCAGCCAGTTTGCCGTGGCATACGGGGCTCCATCGCAGTCTTTAACACTGGTAGCATGCCGCGACAGCGTGGACGTGAACCGTATGTGCAGTTGACGGACTTTGAGCGAGGGCGTATAGTGGGCATGCGGGATGCCGGGTGGACGTACCGCCGAATTGCTCAACACGTGGGGCGTGAGGTCTCCACAGTACATTGATGTTGTCGCCAGTGGTCGGCGGAAGGTGCACGTGCCCGTCGACCTGGGACCGGACCGCAGCGACGCACGGATGCACGCCAAGACCGTAGGATCCTACGCAGTGCCGTAGGGGACCGCACCGCCACTTCCCAGCAAATTAGGGACCCTGTTGCTCCTGGGGTATCGGCGAGGACCATTCGCAACCGTCTCCATGAAGCTGGGCTACGGTCCCGCACACCGTTAGGCCGTCTTCCGCTCACGCCCCAACATCGTGCAGCCTGCCTCCAGTGGTGTCGCGACAGGCGTGAATGGAGGGACGAATGGAGACGTGTAGTCTTCAGCGATGAGAGTCGCTTCTGCCTTGATGCCAATGATGGTCGTATGCGTGTTTGGCGCCGTGCAGGTGAGCGCCACAATCAGGACTGCATACGACCGAGGCACACAGGGCCAACACCCGGCATCATGGTGTGGGGAGCGATCTCCTACACTGGCCGTACACCACTGGTGATCGTCGAGGGGACACTGAATAGTGCACGGTACATCCAAACCGTCATCGAACCCATAGTTCTACCATTCCTAGACCGGCAAGGGAACTTGCTGTTCCAACAGGACAATGCACGTCCGCATGTATCCCGTGCCACCCAACGTGCTCTAGAAGCTGTACGTCAACTACCCTGGCCAGCAAGATCTCCGGATCTGTCCCCCATTGAGCATGTTTGGGACTGGATGAAGCGTCGTCTCACGCGGTCTGCACGTCCAGCACGAACGCTGGTCCAACTGAGGCGCCAGGTGGAAATGGCATGGCAAGCCGTTCCACAGGACTACATCCAGCATCTCTACGATCGTCTCCATGGGAGAATAGGAGCCTGCATTGCTGCGAAAGGTGGATATACACTGTACTAGTGCCGACATTGTGCATGCTCTGTTGCCTGTGTCTATGTGCCTGTGGTTCTGTCAGTGTGATCATGTGATGTATCTGACCCCAGGAATGTGTCAATAAAGTTTCTCCTTCCTGGGACAATGAATTCACGGTGTTCTTATTTCAATTTCCAGGAGTGTAGTAAGCAGTTTACTTACGTTTATTTCCTTTTTATCTCGTTTTCATTTGACTGCCCCTTATAGAAGTAACTAGCCATCATGAATCAGCTTTGTCCACAGAGAAATAGCAGAGTACTGTTGTGATTCCGTCGTGCAGCAAGAGGGAGGGTAGTTCTTGAGGGAACTGGGGACGAATGACGGGCTACTACACAGCTGCCATGTTTATAGTGTGCTGGGAATCAGCGCGTGAGGATGTTATATCGGTTCCTGTTTGCAGCTCGGTAAGAGGTATACGAGGCATCGGCAGAGAAAACTTTGAGGGCTGAATTTTGGGGTCTGATATTGAGTGCAAAATATTGTCAAACTTCCATCGCACCAAGGATAGGCTTAATTTGCTGGAAACAGTGAAAAAAAACGAGTGTATACACTGAAGCGAAAAAAATGCTAATTCAGATACAGAGATATGTAAACAGGCAGAATACTGAGCTGCGGTCGGCAACGCCTATATGAAACAACAGGTGTCTGGCACAGTTGTTAGATCGGTTACCGCTGCTACAATGGCAGGTTGTCAAGATTTCAGTCAGTCTTAGGGTGCTGTTATAGACGGCGCACCAGCGATGGGACACAGCATCTCCGAGGTAGCGATGAAGTGGGGAATTTCCCGTACGACCACTTAGCGAGTGTACCGTGAATATCAGGAATCCGGTAAAACATCAAATCTTCGACATCGCTGCGGCCTGAAAAAAATCCTGCAAGAACGGGACCAACGACGATCGAAGAGAATCGTTCAACGTGACAGAGATACAGAAGTGCAACCCTTCCGTAAATTACTGTAGATTTCAATGCTGCGCCATCAGCAAGTGTCAGCGTGCGAACTATTCAACGAAACATCATCGATATGGGCTTTCGGAAGTGAAAGCCCACTCGTATACCCTTGATGACTACATGACGCAAAGCTTTAAGCCTCGCCTGGACCCGTCAACACCGGCATTGGACTCTTGACTAGAAACATATTGCATGGTCGGACAAGTCTCGTTAAAAATGTATCGTGTGGATGAACGTGTACGGTATGGAAACAACGTCATCAATCCGTGGATCCTGTATGTCAGCGGGGGACTGTTCAAGCTGGTGGAGGCTCTGCAATGGTATGGGGCGTGTGCAGTTGCTGTGATATGCAAGCCGCGATACGTCTACATACGACTTTGGCACGTACTTAAGCATCCTGTCTCATCACCTGCATCCGTGCATGTCTGTTGTGCATTCCGACGGACTTGGGTAATTCCAGTAGGACTATGCAATACCTTGCCTGTCAAGAATTGCTTCAGAGTGGCTCCAGAAACACTCTTCTGAGTTTAAACACTTCCGCTGGTACCAAACTCCCCAGTCATGAACATTATTGAGCGTATCTGGGATTTCTTGCAACGTGCTGTTCAGAAGAGACCTCCACTCCCTCGTACTCTTACGGATTTATGAACAGTCGTGCAGGATTCATGGTGTCAACTCCCTCCAGCACTACCACAGGCATTAGTCGAGTCCCTCGTGTTGCGGCACTTCTGCGTGCTCGCGGGGGCTTATACGATATTAGGCAGGTGTACCAGTTTCTTTGACTCTTCAGTGTAGTAACTGCATAAATAACAGCACGTCCCGACGTGCTCAGGAATATTGAATCTCAATTTTAGTTGAGAAACCAACTATCATTGCTAGAAATTCAGTAACCAATAAAAAGCCTGTATTATATTGCAGTGAAGCGGCATGTGCCCACTCTTGACTCCTGCTGTGGACCACTGTGCTATCGTTTCGTATCATGTGTACAGAACAGGCAGACTGTCATCAGATCTTCATGTGGTGACATGTCTCGTGATGCGGCAGAGGCTACATGATTTTTAATGTAGCAGCCTGAAGACTGAATGATAGAGTTACAACGATCTATTTGTTCAGTCGCTCGTCGAATTCCGCACTGATCAGTCAACTGCGCAACGAAGGATGTAGCAAAAGAAATCAAGATTAGCATTTACCGTCCCACTTATGTCGAGGTAACTAGAGGGGGAGCACAATCTCGGGTTGGTGATAGGGATGGGCGGGCAAAGAATTCGACAACAGGCAGCTCAGAAGCACGCCTGAGAACTGTGAGCGGAATACAGTCCTCCCCCTCACTCTTTTCCTTCCCTCGGGTGCCCCTACTATGTTTTATCGGGCATCCGAAAGAATATTGCCCGTACCAGTTGTCATATGTATTATGTTACATTGCTCGCCGCTTAGGAATTACCATTTCCTTTTACTTTTTACATACTATTCAGGGAAAACCAGTGCACTAAGAAGATGAGTCGATTTTATGTACAGGGTGATTATAGTTAAACTTTCAAACCGCTGTAGAAATAACACCACTGGTCAGAATGACGTCAAATTTCAACGGAATATTGTCGGAGAAGGGGGAAAACGTATGGCAGAAGAAAAATAAATAATTTCAAAATGTAGCAATAGATGGCGCTGTAAGCACCATAATTTAATAGTGGTCGACTGCAAATGACAATTGAATCATACAAGCCGGCCAGTGTGGCCGAGCGATTCTGGGCGCTTCAGTCTGGAACCGCGCGACCACTACGGTCGCAGGTTCGAATCCTGCCTCGGGAATGGATGTGTGTGATGTCCTTAAGTTAGTTGGGTTTAAGTATTTCTAAGTTCTAGGGGACTGATGACCTCAGATGTCAAGTCCCACAGTGCTCAGAGCCATTTGAATCACACAACGACACCTAAGGTGTTCAAAATAGTTCAAATGGCTATAAGCAGTATGGGACTTAACTTCTGAGGTCATCAGTCCCCTAGACTTAAAACTACTTAAACCTAACTAACCTAAGGAGATCACAAACATCCATACCCGAGGCAGGATTCGAACCTGCGACCGTAGCAGGCACGCGGTTGCGGACTGAAGCGCCTAGAACCGCTCGGTTACAGCGGCCGGCGCCTAAGGTGTACGTTTGACGTTAAATTAACTGTACTACACAGCGTGCACGGGTACACAGGTGTGATAGTGTTAGTTACGTAAGTCCACCCACAACGGCAAGCTCATATCACATCGGATGGGAAAAATCGGTTTTTAATTGTCCTGACGCCAAAAACCACACAAAAAGCTTCAATCACATCGGTTTTTAACTGTCCTGAGGCCGAAAACCGCATAAAAAGCATCAATCACGTCGGTTTTTAAGTGTCCTGAGGCCAAAAACGGCATAAAAGCATCAGTCAAAATCAAATCGGATTATTTATTTCCGTGTGACTGGCGCAAAACATGTTCAATATGCTGGCCACCGTTTTCTGCAACAAGTTGAAGTCGAGAAACAGCACAACTGATCGAAGTGTTCCCGGGGTCATGTTCAGAATGTGTTGCGCAATGGGTGCCTTCAATGCAGCTAAGTTTGCAATCAGAACACTGAACATAATATTTTTCAGATAGCCCCACAGCCAGAAGTCACGAGGATTAAGATCAGGTGATCGGGACGACGAGGCTGTAGGGAAATGGCGGCTGATAATTTTAGCATTTCCGAAATGACGACTCAACAGCTGCTCAACTGGATTTGCAATGTGCAGAGGTGGGCCATCTTGCATAAAAATGATCCCATCCACACATCCGCGCTGTTGGACAGCTGCAATGACATGGTTGCGCAAAAGACACACATAGCGCTTGCCGGTGACGGTACAGGTAACAGGAGCGGAAGCACCTGTTTCTCCGAAAGAATATGGCCCTATGATAAATGATGCCGTAAACCCGCACCACACATTTACCTTTTTAGGATGGAGTGTTACTGGTTGAGTTGCGCGTGGATTTTCCGTTGCCCATATTCGACAATTCTGTGTATTGACATATGCTGTCACATGGAAATGGGCTTCGTCTGTCCACAAAATCTCCCACGGCCAATCGGTGTCCACTTCCATGCGAGCAAGAAATCCTAAAGCAAAGGCCTCTCTTGCTGGCAGGTCAACAGCAAGCAACTCGTGCACATGGGTAATTTTGAATGGATAGCAGAGAAGGATGTTTCGTAGGATTTTACGCAACGTGCTCACGGGTATGTCCAATGTTCGGGCAATTCTCCGTGCACCACTGCCCCTGCATTGCCTCGGCCAGTGCTTTCACTGACGTCAAATCAATTCGTTTCCTCCTTCTACCAGGTTGCACACCAAAAAAGAACACGTCTTTCGAATTTCCGAAACATTTTCTCCAGACCCACGGCAGTATTCGGACTAACGTCTTCTTTCAAACCCTTCAGTGTCCGGAACTTCAGCAGAGCGACGTGTGCACAGTCATCATTCTGGTATTACAGCTTTACAAAGAGAGCGCGATGCTGCATTGAGACAGTCATGGCGAACGTCGCAGACGCGAAAGGAGGAAAAGCCGTGTACCCGGCGTGTTTATACCAAGTTCAACGGGTCGTGCGCATGACAGGTGTTTTCATTTACGTATTCTAACACATACAAAACCATCTATTGATCAATTTTCACACTATTTTTTTACTTCTGCCATACGTTTTCCCCCTTCTCCGATAATATTCCGTTGCAATTTGACGTCACTCTGACCAGTGGTGTTATTTCTACAGCGTTTTGAAAGTCAATCATCGTGTACATTGCCAAAAAAAAGTTCGCCTCCGTAGCTGAGTGGTTACCGTAGATGTCTACTATGCGGAGGACCGAGGTTCAGTCCCCGGTACTGCCAGGGAGGAGTGTGAGGACTGTAATGGGGCGCACTCACCTTCGTGATGTCACCTGAGGAGGTACTTGAATGAGAAGTACACTCCAAGGCCTGCAAAGCTGACAATGGCTGTGAGGGCGTTGGGCCGACCCCATGCCCCTGCATACCGCACCCAAATTACTGCGTTGGCGGAGGATGACACGGCGGATGGCGGTCGCAAGTGGTACTACTGTGGCCAGAGCGGAGGAATTTTTCTCTTACTTCTGCCTGCCAAAAACAGAGCAGTACGCAAAATACATGATCGGATGTCACCGTAACTTCGTACACTTATCGACTGCCGGCGGATATAGAGTTGCAATTCCAATGACATATTGAACAAACAGGAGAGCGCATTAGTATCATTCGATTATAGTCTTGTTAGCAACCTCATAGGTTATTTAAAAAGCGTCAGCAGGGACAGATGTTGAGGGATCACTGTGAAGGGCACGGAGATGTGGCGTACTCGTGTGAGACAGCGTTGTCAGCAGCTGAAAGAGTTCGGAAAGGGGCCCCACTGTGGGTCTCTATGTGGTCTGCTGGACGAATCGTGCAATATCAAGAACTATGGGGCATTTGGATGTGACAGTGGCCTGATGTTGGACGGCATTAGGGAAGCATACTCGTCGTCAAGGTTCCAGTCAATCATGTTCGGTCACTACAAGGGAGGATCACATTGTTGTGCACCAAGCACATCGTTACCTCTTCACATCTATGCTTGCCATCCGGGAACAGGTAATGGACTCTCTGCAACATTCTGTGTCATCCAGCACCACTGGTCGGAGGCTGGCAGCTGCTAGTCTACAGAATTATACAGGTTGAAAAGTATTTAAACCGACATACTCTGGGAGGTTGTAGGGGACATCAAAACAAATATTTGACCCTAATGTCATTTTTTCCTATGAGGAGTATTTAAACCTGTAGAGGAAGAATTCTCTGGCGGAAGATTAACTAAGCCGGCCGGAGTAGCCGAGCGGTTCTAGGCGCTATAGTCTGGAACCACGCGACCGCTACGGTCGCAGGTTCGAATCCTGCCTCGGACATGGATGTGTGTGATGTCCTTAGGTTAGTTAGGTTTAAGTAGTTCTAATTTCTAGGGGACTGATGACCTCAGAAGTTAAGTCCCATAGTGCTCAGAGCCGTTTGTTCAGATTAACTAAACCAACAAACACTTTCCCATTTTTTATGACCAAGAGACAACACATTAACACAACCCAATTTCAATTACAGTAGATTTTCAAAAATGCCTCCATTGACACGTAAACAAAGGTTACACTGTTGGATCATGTTCTGTCTGACACGGGCAAAAACCCCAGGAGTATCCTGAATTGTTCCTGCTGCTGCTACTATCCGGGCAACCAGATCCTCTTCTGATGCAACAGGAGTTGCGTAAACAAGGTTGCACATCTCTCCCCACACAAAAAAGTCTAGAGGGGACATATCTGGGGATCGAGCAGGCCATGGAACAGGACCACCTTTGCCAATCCAAGTTTCTGGGAACCGTCGGTCCAGGAATCGACGCACACGACGACTGAAACGTGCCGGCGCCCCGTCATGTTGGTACCACATGCGTTGTCTTGTAGGGAGCGGGACGTCTTCCAGCAATTCTGGCAATGCTGTGGCGAGAAAATTGTAATAGTGCCTGCCATTTAATGGTCTAGGTAGCAGATACGGCCCAATTAAACAGTCCCCAACAACACCGACCCACACATTAACGAAGAACCGCACTTGATGAGCGCTATTAACCGTGTCATGTGGGTTATCCTCACTCCAAACTTGCGAATTGTGCTTGTTGAAGACTCCATCACGCCCGAACGTTGCTTCATCGGTAAACAACACAGAGGATGGAAATGTAGGATGCATTTCACATTGTTCCAGGTACCACTGCGAAAACTGTGTTCTGGGTGGATAATCAACTGGTTCCAGATTGTGGACACGCTGTAAGTGAAATGGAGGTAACAACTGCCGTCGAAGGTCTGTTCTTACATTCGCCTGATTCGTCCCCATGTTACGTGCAATTGCACGAGTGCTGATTGAAGGATCCCGCTCCACATGCTCCAAGACAGCTTCCTCAAATTGCAGCGTTCTTACCGTGCAACGGCGTCTCTGTCCAGATAATCTGCTAAATGACCCGGTTTCACGCAGACGTTGGTACACAGCAGCAAAGGTCGTATGATGCGGGATACGGCGATTAGGATGTTGTTGTTGATAAACCCGCTGTGCAGCTCGTCCGTTGTGGTGCGCTACGTAGTACGCACCAACCATATCAGTGTACTCACTCCAGGTGTATCGCTCCATTAGTAAACAAAGACAATGCACTACTACACTGGTGGACAGCAGTTGCCTAGAACTGAAGAGCGTAATACGGCCTCCTCCGGTTAAAATGATCCTCATAGGAAAAAATGACATTCGGGAAAAATATTTGTTTTGATGTCCCCTACAACTTCCCAGAGTTTGTCGGTTTACTTTTAACCCTGTAGTCCCGCGCATAAGCTGCCATTAACACCACAGCACAAACATCTGTTTTTGTGGTGTTGCCGCGAGCAGGGAGCATGGACTACTGATGTACGGGTTTGCATTTTGTAGAGTGATGAATCGCGGTTCTGTACAATTCTAGATGGTCCTCGTTGGCGCGTATTACGTCTACTTGGGGTGAGGTCGCACTCTTCCATTGTTGTGGAAAGCACACTGATGTTATTCTTGGCCAACGGATATGACATAAAGTCATGGCTGGTAGTGATCGAGGGAGCCCTGCATCAGAATGGTAAGTCACAGACGTCCTGCAGTCAAAGGTATTAACTCTCATGTGACAATATCGTGATGCCAAATCTCAAACGAATAATGTTCATCCACACATGAATTGTATGCGTGATGTTGAGGCACTTCCATGCGCAGCAACATCCCTAGATTTGTCCCCGAGAGAAGATTTGTCGGACAAGCCCTGACGTCAACTTCGCCTCATGCCCATCGAAGACAGTTGTGGGCAGCTTCTCTGAGGGCAGGATACAATAACTTGATGACACCCTCTACAACTGAGTCAGTGTATGCATCTAGATCAGAGAAAGTGCATCATACTGGGCTCTTGCAGTCGAGTTCTTCGTAATTTTGGCTCGATTCTGGAATCAGTGAAAGAACATCTCATACCTACTCAACATTTCATTTCCTCCTGCTTCACGTTTTTGTCAGGTAGTGTATATCTTAGATGAGAAGTGGAGGGTGGTGACTGGCCGCATTGTCATCCTTTGCCTTTCTCACTATGTGGATGCGATGTGGACGGGCGTGTGGTCAGGGCACTGCTCTTCCGGCTGTTACCAGCTTTCCAGACCTCGGACCGCTACTCCTCAGTCAAGTAAGTCCTCAGATGGCCTCACAAGTCTGAGTCCACCCGTTCCTGTTCTCCCACCAAGGAATAATCCTTTGCAGTATCGAGAACTGAATCCGAGTCCTACGCCTGGCAGTGACTCAGATCCTCGGGAAAGGTTGACAGCAAAGCGACTTGTTTTCTTGTGGTAGAATTAAGTTGAACGGTAAGAAAATCGGAAGGTAATTAGATTAGTTTAGTACTTGTTCCATAGATCATGAATACGACACTCCGTAATGATGCGGAACGTGTCAGGCTAATAAAATGTGTCTATACAAGGTATTACATTGCACAAAATATTACGTGACACTTAAATTTTTTTTGGGTGTGGGGTGGGGAAATTACCCACTTACTATATCCAAAAATTCATCTAATGAGTAGAAGGAGTTACCATTCAGAAATTATTTTAATTCCCTTTTAAATGCCATATCGCTATCAGTCGGACTTTTGATGCTGTTAGGTAAGTGACCAAAGACTTTTGTGGAAGCATGATTTACCCCCTTCCGAGCCAAAGTTAGATTTAATCTTGAGTAGTGAAGATCATCCTTTCTCCTAGTGTTGTAGCCGTGTGCACTGCTATTACGTTTCAATTATATATATATATATATATATTGTGAGGCTACATTGAAGATCCCTAGCTCTTTAAATGAGTGTCTGCAGGATGATCTTGGATGAGCTCCAGCAATTATTATGATTACACACTTTTGTGAAATGAACACTCTTTTACTCAATGATGAGTTACCCCAGAATATGATGCCATACGAAAGCAGAGAATCAAAATAGTCGTGGTAAGCTAATTTACTGAGATGCATATCGCCAAAATTTGCGATGACCCTAATAGCATAAGTAACTGAACTCAAACGTTTCAGCAGATCATCAGTGAGTTTTTTCCGGTTCCCCCCTAATACACCTAAAAATTTTGAATATTCTACCTTAGCTACAGGTTTCTGATCGAAGTATACATTTACTAATGTTGTCATTCCATCTACTGTGTGCAACTGTATATAATGTATTTTGTCAAAGCTTAATGAGAGCCCATTTGCAGAGAACCACTTAATGATTTTCTGAAAAACATCGTTTAGAATTTCAGCAGTTAGTTCTTGTCTGTTGGGTGTGATAGCTATACTCGTATCATCGGCAAAAGGTACCAGCTTTCCATCTTCGTCAATATAGAATGGCAAGTCATTAATATACACGACTGGCCATTAAAGTTGCTAGACAAGATGAAATGCAGATGATAAACGAGTATTCATTGGACAAAGGTATTATACTAGAACTGACATGTGATTACATTATCTCGCAATTTGGGTGCATATATCCTGTGAAATCAGTACCCAGAACAACCACCACTGGCCGTAATAATGGCCTTGATACGACTGGGCATTGAGTCAGACAGGGCTTGGACGGCGTGTACAGGTACAGCTGACCATGCAGCTTCAACACGATACCACAATTCATCAAGAGTAGTGACTGGCGTATTGTGACGAGCCAGTTGCTCGGCCACCATTGACCACACGTTTTCAATTGATGAGAGATCTGGAGAATGTGCTGGCCAGGGCAGCAATCGAACATTTTCTGTATCCAGAAAGGCCGGTACAGGACCTGTAACATGCGGTCGTGCATTATCCTGCTGAAATGTAGGGTTTCGCAGGGATCGAAGGAAGGGTAGAGCCTCGCGTCGTAACACATCTGAAATGTAACGTCCACTATTCAGAGTGCCGTCAGTGCGAAAAAGAGGTGACCGAGACGTGTAACCAATGGCACCCCTTACCATCACGCCTGGTGATACGCCAGTATGGCGATGACGAATACACGCTTCCAATGTGCTTTCACCGCGATGTCACCAACACGGATGCGACCATCATGGTGCTATAAACAGAACCTGGATTCATCCGAATAAATGACGTTTTCCCATTCGTGCACCCAGGTTCGTCGTTGAGTACACCATCGCAGGTGCTCCTGTCTGTGATGCAGCGTCAAGGGTAACCGCAGCCATGGTCTCCGAGCTGATAGTCCATGCTGCTGCAAACGTCGTCGAACTGTTCGTGCAGATGATTGTTGTCTTCCAAACGTTCTCATCTGTTGACTCAGGGATCGAAACGTAACTGCACAATCCGTTACAGCCATGCGGATATGATGCCTGTCATCTCGGCTGCTAGTGATACGTGACCGTTGGGATCCAGCACGGCCTTCCCCATTACCCTCCTAAACCCACCGATTCCATATTCTGCTAACAGTCATTGGATGTCGACCAACGCGAGCAGCAATGTCGCGATACGATAAACCGCAATCGCGATAGGCTACAATCCGACGTTTATCAAAGTCGGAAACGTGATGGTACGCATTTCTCCTCCTTACGCGAAGCATCACAACAACGTTTCATTAGGCAACGCCGGTCAGCTGCTGTTTGTGTATGAGAAATCGGTTGGAAACTTTCCTCATGTCACCACGTTGTAGGTGTCGCCACCGGCGCCAACCTTGTGTAAATGGTCTGAAAAGCTAATCATTTGCATATCAGAACATCTTCTTCCTGTTTCATGATTCACACAATCAAAAGCCTTTGAGAGATCACAAAAAATCCCAAGGGGTGACTTCCGGTTACTCAGAGCATTTAATATTTCATTAGCGAAAGTATATATAGCATTTTCCGTTGAAAAACCTTTTTGGAAACAAAACAGACATTTTGTTAAAACTTTGGTTTTACAAAGGTCTGAAACTACTGTACAGTACATTACTTTTTCAAGAATTTTGGTTAAGGCAGTCAGAAGAGAGATTGGGCGGTGGTTGTTGACGTCTAACGTAATAATATTCGCAGGTAAGTAGTTCTCTTTATGAATGCATGCCAGTCTGTCGGCTTAGTCCTGCTCCCTTGCACTGTGCCATGTGTGTGTTTGTATGTGTGTGCAGAATCATGGTGCCGCACGTTGAGACCGCGGCGGTGGCTGGCAGCGGCTGGCGTCGCGGCGGTGGCTTTGGGAACTACCATCGCGTACCTGCCCTGCGGAGACTTCTTCGGCATCGGGATCTTCGCAGGTAAACTTCAAAGCCAAACAGACAAAGCAACACATGTGCGTCTTCATATCTTCACTGCGTATTGACCTGACCACTAGATTTTTGGCTTGCAGATACCGGGTGATCAAAAAGTCAGTATAAATTTGAAAACTTAATAAACCACGGAATAATGTAGATAGAGAGGTAAAAATTGACACGCATGCTTGGAATGACATGGGATTTTATTAGAACCAAAAAAAAGGCAAAGTTCACAAAATGTCCGACAAATGGCGCTGGACAGCAAAACGTCAGTTACTGCACATAACAGTTGTGTATGAAAGGAGCTGCAATGAGAGAGAGAATCAGATGCGCCAGCAGTCGCAGCATGTTGATGTTACCTGAAAAGGCGCTTTTAGTGAAGCTGTATTATCAGAATGGGGAATGTGCTAGTTCAGCGTCACGATCCTATCGCCGTAGGAAGGGAATTCGAACGGGTAAAGATCCGTTGACAAATGTGGCGAGAGAATGATTTCGAAGTTCGAAGGCACGGGTTGTTTAGACGATAGACCCCGTAGTGACAAGGCGTAATGCTGCTGAGACAGTTCAGGAAGAAATGGAGACTGTAGCGAGTTCGTCTATGCACGGGGAAGTCAGCGCTCGTGCAGTTGCACGTCGCACCGGCATTCCATACATTACTGTTTGGTTGGCACTGAGGCGTACCCTCCGATGCTATCCGAACAAAAACCATCGGCATCATGAACTGTTACCTGGCGATTCAGTGAAGTGGAGGGCATTTGCGGTGTGGGCGTTTCAAAAGACGGCGGAAGGTGACGATTAGTTGAGTAAGGTGTTGTGGACCGACGAAGCTCATTTCACTCTGCGAGGGTCTGTCGACGCCCACAATTGCAGATTTTGGGCTACCGAAAATCCTAGAACTGTCGTGGAAACCCCATTACACGACGAGAAAGTCACGGTATGGGTTGTATTTACCACATCTACCGTTATCGGGCCTTTTTTCTTCGAGGAAATGCGTGATTCTGGTTTTGTAACTGCTACCGTGACGGGTGAGAGGTACGCCGATATGTTACAGAATCGCATCATCCCCAGCCTGGCTGATAAACACCTGCTGGAGCGTACGATGTTTATTCAGGATGGCTCTCCACCTCATATTGCTAGACGCGTGACAGATCTCTTGCGCGCGTCGTTTGGTGATGTTCGTGTGCTCAGCAGCCACTTTCGTCATGCTTGGCCTCCCAGGTCCCCAGACCTCAGTCCGTGCGATTATTGGCTTTGGGGTTACCTGAAGTCGCAAGTGTATCGTGATCGACCGACATCTCTAGGGATGCTGAAAGATAACATCTGACGCCAATGCCTCACCATAACTCCGGACTTGCTTTACAGTGCTGTTCAAAACATTATTCCTCGACTACAGCTTTTGTCGAGGAATGATGGTGGACATTTTGAGCATTTCCTGTAAAGAACATCATCTTTGCTAATTATTGCTATTCTGATCAGATGAAGCGCCATCTGTCGGACATTTTTTGAACTTTGGTATTTTTTTGGTTTTAATAAAACCCCATGTCATTCCAAGCATGTGTGTCAATTTGTACCTCTCTATCTACATTATTACGTGATTTATTCAGTTTTCAGATTTATACTGACTTTTGATCACCCAGTATTTCAGCCTCAGAGATAACACATACTCCAAACAGATCCAAACATTCAGTAAAACACTTATCAGAACCAAAATACATTAATATATGGGTTCCGCAAGGTAGCATATTAGGACCAATACTGTTCCTGATATACATCAATGACTTTCCCAGTAGTGTTACTCATGGTGAAGAAATCCTCTTCGCTGATTGAAGTTTATGATTGGTCAATAAGCAATAAAGTGACATTGAACATAAAGAAAACTAATGCCACGAATTTCAATTTGAAGAGGAAAAATGATAATATTAAATTAAATGTAGATGGCACCTCTACAGACTGTGCAACAAATGCAAAATTTCTAAGAGTGAGTATTGATTCTCAATTGAAGTGGTGTGAGCACACAAAGGTACTTGCAAACAGAATGTCATCAGCATGTTATACCATTAGAATTCTATCATCAGTGTGTAACATGCAGTGTCTTTTAGTTACATATTATTCATACGTACACTCAATTCTTAGCTATGGCATTCTTTTTTGGGGAACAAATGCACAAAATATGAACACAATTTTCAAACTCCAGAAAAGAGCCATAAGAATAATAACCAAAAGTATTAGTAGAGCTCATTGTTAAGATCTGTTCAAAACACTAGGGATTTTAACTGCTCCATGTGAATACATTTACCAGTCAGTTGTACACATCAAAAATAACATTGGTAATTACTGCACAAACAGCTCTGTCCATGACCATGCAACAAGAGATAGACTCAACTTACATTCACCAAGAAAAAATAAACATAAAACTCAAAACAGCATTTCCTACCAAGGAATAAAACTGTACAATAAATTACCAAAAGAGATTAAAGAAATTGCAAAAATACACTTATTTAAAAAGTCAGCTAAAAAGTACCTGTTATGCAATACATTTTATACATTGAAAGATTACTTATCTAGCTAAAACAGAGTAGGGGTTTGATAAAAAATGTTATGCAAATAAATAATAATGATTATTATGTATCCAACATTCCACATATACCTTAAATTTGTGTTTTTTCCTTTCTAGAAATACTTACTCCTAAGGTATGCATAGCACAATACTAACACCTCTTCCTCTTTCTGAGCTCAACATTTCACTCATTACGGACGGATGCAGACTCAGTCTTCCAGGATAGCAAATGGGAAGTTGCGGTATAGTAAATGGCCCAGAGATCACTTTGTGTGTGTGTGTATGTGTGTGTGTGTGTGTGTGTGTGTGTGTGTGTGTGTAGTGAGTGAAGTGTTATGAAACAATGTGTGTATAGTGTGCGCAGTGACTGATGGTAAGATATGAGTGAACAATGTCGCATTACATTATTTAATAAGTTATCTGTAAAAATAGTATTTTATAGCAGGAGTAAATCTAATGATTGTCTCTAACTAGAACTGTGCGGCTGGTCCCAGCGAAGGTTCGAGTCCTCCCTCGGGCATAGGTGTATGTGTGTTTGTCCTTAGGATAATTTAGGTTAAGTAGTGCGTAAGCTTAGTGACTGATGACCTTAGCAGTTGACTCCCATAAGATTTCATACACATTTGAACATTTTTTTCTAACTAGAAGTCTGTAAATGTATGTGTATATGAATTAGCTTATTTTAAATTGATCTAAATTTTCAAATACTTTGAAATGCCCTATATCCTTGAAAAAAGATATCTACGGATGAATAAAGCTACTACTACTACTACTACCTTCTGGCCATCATCCGGGTGAGCTGACGGACTGAAGGTACAGCGCTCGCATTGCCAGCCCACTCTGAAGGTGGCCTGAAGATAAGCGGTCGAGATATCAGTAACACACATATAAGGTTTTGAGGCCGCTGTCAGTGAAATTATGCATGATTAGGTGGCGTCATTTTCCCTTGTGCACCTTCAACAAACTCAACGTTTCAACTCCCCTACTGGCATATCCTGGTTTATTTAGGTCGATAAACATTGTGAGCTCGTCAGAAGACTGCTGAGGAAGATATTAGCTAAGGGGCGAGTAGTCGAGTCCGTAAAAAGAGAGAAACGATGCGGCCTTTTCATTCAAATGGTTCTACTATTTCTTCAACAGCAGCATATACCTGGTACCCAAACAAATTAACCTCGCATCGTCTAGTGCCGAAATATGGTGAAATAATGATTCTGTTAATTAACTTGAGAACGGTTCTAGGCGCTTCAGTCCGGAACCGCGCTGCTGCTACGGTGGCAGGTTCGAATCCTGCCTCGGGCATGGATGTGTGTGATGTCCTTAGGTTAGTTAGGTTTAAGTAGTTCTAAGTCTAGAGGACTGATGACCTCAGATGTTAAGTCCCATGGTGCTAACTAACCTAAGGACATCACACACATCCATGCCCGAGGCAGAATTCGAACCTGCGACCGTAGCGGTCGCGCGATTCCACACTGTAGCGCCTAGAACCGCTCGGCCACCCCGGCCGGCAGACAGAGACAGAGAGAGAGACAGAGAGAGAATAGCTGCAAGTTAAGTTCAAATGGTTCAGATGACTCTAACCATTTGAACTTAACTTGCAGCTATTTACTTGCACAGCTCTTTCGAAGTGACAATCGGTATTGTAAACAGAATGAACTATTTTCCTTCACTAAAAAATACGTATATCAGCCACATTTGAGATTCGGCACAATAATGACTGAAGTTATGCTCTCGTCCTCATTGTTGATTATATTTTCTAGTGTTCTGGCAAACTGGAGCTTCAGGCTAATCATTAGTTATGCATGATCCAAATATTATTGTACATTTTCCCTGAATTTTCGTGGGATACGCTTTAATACTGGAAGAGCACCCCCTCTTCGCCCCTCCTCCCCTTTACACCTCTCGATCCACGGAGCTGCTTGTCAGGGTTTATAGATGTTAGTGAAGAGTTCTAGTACAGAGCAGTACTGTGTTAATTCTATTGAGTGACTTCACGCAACAGTTAAGACTTCCCAGTCGTTTGTAGGTCGGAGCTATTTTGGAAACCACGTACAGCCATTCTTATTCATAAGCCACTGCAAGTGAATGGCGGAAACGTCCTTCCAAAACGGCCACAGCTGGTACATTTCCCCATAACTGGTTTATCGATTTAGTGTTTTGCCTTTAAGAATAGCAATGCCATCCAGAACTGAAACTTAAAAATGCCTTCATTTGAACAGCCGCATGTACTGACTCTTAGGAAAACTATGTATCGGTCGCAGATCTATGGGTAGGAGGGGCGAGAACGGGAGAGAGAAAAAGAAAGAGATTGATAGATATATAGATAAACAGAGAGATACAGAGACAAAACGGTTCAAATGGCTCTGAGCGCTATAGGACTTAACTTCTGAGGTCATCAGTCCCCTAGAACTTTGAACTACTTAAACCTAACTAACCTAAGGACATCACACGCATCCATGCCCGAGGCAGAATTCGCACCTGCGACCGTAGCGGTCGCACGGTTCCAGACTGTAGCGCCTAGAACCGCACGGCCACCCCGGCCGGCAGACAGAGACAGAGAGAGAGAGAGAGAGAGAGAATTTTCTTCAGAGGTGTTTTTGCAAGAGAATGAACGTCTTTTCGGCGAGAAAACATGGATCTTTGTGTGTAAGTCACTATTCTACACTGAAGAGCCAAAGAAACTGGTACACCTGCCTAATATCGTGCAGGGCCTACCTGCAAGCACGCAAAATACAGCAACACAACGTGGCATGGACTCGACTAATGTCTGAAGTAGTGCTTGAGGGAACTGACACCATGAATCTTGCAGGGCTGTCCATAAATCCGTCAGAGTACGCGGGGGTGAACAGCACGTTGCAAGGCATCCCAGATATGTTCAATAACGTTCATGTCTGGGGAATTTGGTGACCAGCGAAAGTGTTTAAACGTAGAAGACTGTTTCTGGAGCCACTCTGTAGCAATTCTGGGCGTGTGGAGTGTCGCACAGTCCTGCTGGAACTGCCTAAGCCCATCGGAATGCACAATGGACATGAATGGATGCAGGTGATCAGACAGAGTACTTACGTACGTGTCACCTCTCAGAGTCGTATCTAGACGTATCAGGGTTCCCCTATCACTCCAACTGCACACGCCCCACACCATTACAGAGCCACCAGCAGTTTGAATAGTCCCCAGCTGACATTCAGGGTCCATGGATTTATGAAGTTGTCTCCATAACCGTACACGTCCATGCCGTCGATACAATTTGAAACGAGACTCGTCCGATCAGGCAACATGTTTCCAGTCATCAACAGTCCAATGTGGTTTGGGGTAAAGCTTTGTGTTGTGCAGTCATCAAGGGTACACGAGTGGGCCTTAGGCTCCGAAAGCCCATATCGATGACGTTTCGTTGACACTTGTTGGTGGCCCAGCATTGAAATCTGCAGCAATTTGTGGAAGGGTTGCACTTCTGTCACGTTGAACGATTCTCTTCAGTCGTTGTTGGTGCGTTCTTGAAGGGTCTTTTTCCGGCCGCAGCGATGTCGGAGATTTGTTTTGCGGGTTCGTGATATTCACGGTACATTCCTGAAATAGTGGTATGGGAAGTCCCCCCAATTCATCGCTACCTCAGGGATGCTGTGTCCCATCGCTCGTGCGCCAACTATAACACCACGTTCGAACACACTTAAATCTTGATAATCTGCCATTGTAGCAGCAGTTACAACTCTGACAACTGCGCCGGACACTTGTTGCCTTATATAGGCGTTGCCAACCTAGCGCCGTATTCTGCCAGTTTACATATCTGTGTATTTGAATACTCATTCCTGTACCAGTTTCTTTGACGCTTCAGTATACTTTCAGTGGACTAATGAGTATCCATCTCTGCTTATTAGGATAAACAGAGTAATTTCACTACGATGTGGAAGAAAAATTGCTATTAAACTTCCAGTTTCCAGCACGTTGATAGTCTTTTCTCGACGTATTACATAGCGAGGTGGAATGGACTCGCATTCGGGCGGACGACGGTTAAAACTGCATTCTGCAGTGCTGGTTTAGGTTTTCCATGATTTCCGTAAATTGCTCGAGGAAAATATCGGGAGGGATCCTTTCCAAGGACACGGCCAATTTCCGTTTCCATCCTTGACCCCTGTCTCTAACGAATTTGACGCCGACGGGACGTTAAACCATAATCCTCCTTCCTTGGTTCAAATGGCTCTGAGCACTATTGGGACTTAACATCTGAGGTCATCAGTCCCCTAGAACTTAGAACTACTTAAACCTAACTAACCTAAGGACATCACACACATCTATGCCCGAGGCAGGAATCGAACCTGTGACCGTAGCGGTCGCGCGGTTCCAGACTGATGCGCCTAGAACCGCTCGGCCATATCGGCCGGCCCTCCTTCCTTCTTCGTCGTATTATTTAACGAGTTCACCTGGAATGACTGTGTGTCTCGTAAGTCCTAATAACCATCATTATCACTATTCGTTACAGATTATTCTGCAGTTCACATTTAAGTGTTTGGCAGAGGGTTCTACGAACCATTTTATACTATTTATCACGAGCGAAGAATGAACACTAAATCTTTCCGTGCGGACTTTGATTTTTGTTGTTTTATTAGTAATGTAATTTCTCTCTATGTAGGCGGGTGTTAACGAAATGTGCTTTCAGAGTAGAAAGTTCGTGCTTGTAATTTCGTAAAAAAAATCTCGCGGCAACGAAAACGAATTTGTTTCATTGATTTCCATCTCATCTAGCATATCTGTGAAATTCTCTTCTCTATTTCGTGATAATACAAAACGAGCAGTCTTTCTTTGGACTTCTGCGATGTCCTCCGTCTGTCGTATGAGTACAGATCCTACACAGCGCAGCAATATTCCAAAACAGTTTGGTATCCGCGTTTGCGTGATTTCAGGTGTGCCGCAGGGGAGTGTCGTAGGACCATTGCTATTCACAATATATATGAATGACCTTGTGGATAACATCGAAATTTCACTGAGGCTTTTTGCGGATGATGCTGTAGTATGTCAAGATGTTGTAACATTGGAAAATTGTACTGATATGCAGGAGGATCTGCAACGAATTGACGCATGGTGCTGGGAATGGCAATTGTATCTCAATGTAGACAAGTGTAATGTGCTGCGAATACGCAGAAAGAAAGATCCTTTATCATTTAGCTACAATATAGTAGGTCAGCAACTGGAAGCAGTTAATTCCATAAATTATCTGAGAGTAGGCATTAGGAGAGATTTAAAACCGAGTGACCATATAAAGTTAATCGTTGGTAAAGCAGATGCCAGACTGAGATTCATTCGAAGAATCCTAAGGAAATGCAGTCAAGGAAGTAGGTTACAGTACACTTGTTCACGCACTTGTAACCTCCCAAAAGAAAAAATAATTATATCATTCACATTCAGTGTAACCTCCCAACAAATTATTATTCCGTAACCACGCAATAATAACGTGATTAACCTCCTAATAAAAAATGTGACTCATATATAACCTTTCAATAATTAACTGACTGTGAATCTAAACTGGTAAATTTGGACGTCAGCAGTGCTGCGTCATGGCCCTGAAAGATCATACTGAATAAACTGAAAATTCTTACCTCAATGAAGTCGCCGGATAACGCGTATATGTCTGCTCCTCTAAGAAATCTTTCTGGCACAGCCGAGTGCAATGCTGGCCGCTAGATTTGTCATGTATAAAAGGAAACAACTGATTTTTCTTTATGGTAATCTGGATGACTATGGACTGCATAAATTAGTAAATTCATTAAATTCAAATGAATGATTGTCAAAAAAGTTAATTTTATAAAAAAGCTATTATTAAATAGATTTTTTTTGAAAAAATTACATGAGACTTGATATAACAATAGAACAAATTTTGTTGTAACAAACTACATATGTGCGCGGCTGCTTTTACCTTATATTACATCGCTCAGGCACCGCCATCGCTCCCTACGACCGGCCCAGCCAACTCGATGCACCAGACTGCTCGCTACTACCGCTACTACTGACACAGCTCTTACTACAGCCAACACTGCTCTCTGGTCTGAGATTCTCTTACAGCTTACATATCGCAGGCAGCGCGTGAGCAATCCATCGAAATTACATTTGCTCGAGTGCGCTAGCAATAAATTCCTTAGTCATGGACCTCTGACGTAGTCATGGACCTCTTACACACTGCTTGAATACTGTTCACCGGTGTGGGATCCATTCCAGATAGGGTTGATAGAGGAGATAGAGAATATTCAAAGGAGAGCAGCGCGCTTCGTTACAGGATCATTTAGTAATCGCGAAAGCGTTACGGAGATGATAGATAAACTCAAGTGGAGGACTCTGCAAGACAGACGCTCAGTAGCTCGGTACGGGCTTTCGTTGAAGTTTCGAGAACATTCCTTCACCGAGGAGTCAAGCAGTATATTGCTCCCTCCTACGTGTATCTCGCGAAGAGACCATGAGGATAAAGTAAGAGAGATTAGAGACCACTCAGAGGCATACCGACAATCTTTCTTTACACGAACAATACGAGACTGGAACAGAAGGGAGAACCGATAGAGGTACTCAAAGTACCCTCCGCCAAACACCGTCAGGTGGCTTGCGAAGTATTAATGTACATGTAAATGCCAATAATGCCATTGAAACGAAGGACGCGGAAACAACGTCGCTGGCAGCTAGCGAACTGGTTGGGGCGGCCGCCGACAGAGCGCGTCCACGCCGTGTTTGTTGGAGAGAGCGTCTCTGGTGTCCGAGGTGAAAAGGTAAGGCCGCCGCCGACTCAATTCTCCTGTGTGTTTTCTTGTTTAGATACCAGATCTGCTAATATTCTGACACACACAGACGGCTGCTTGTATAGGGGTCTCTCTCCCTCCCCCCATCTCTCTCTCTCTCCCTCCCTCCTTCTCTCTCTTCCTGTTTGCTCTCTTGACGTATTACGTACGCTGTTGACGATTCTGGGTTGTGTATGGTTTCGATTGGTTTAGTTCTTCGGGAATTACATCGCTCGCTGTGGACAACTTGATACGGCTCGCGCAGAGTACGATGTATTCTCCAAGTTTACGAGTTCATACTTTTAAACACGTACTCCAGCAACGAGTTGTAAGAAGGAGGACGGTCGGACGGTGTAGTGTAGGCAATCTCTTTAGTGGATTTGCTGCATCTTCTAAGTGTTTTGTCGATAAAACACACTCTTTGGTTCGCCTTCCCCATGAGATGGTTACAATTTAAGTTGGTCGTTAGGTGTTCAGTTGAATCGACAGCCTTTAGGTTTGTATGCTTTATTGTGTAACCAAAACTGTATATTTTAATACTCACGTAGAGGACCTCACAATTTTATGTTGTTCAGGGTCAAACGCCAATTTCTGCTCTGTGCAGGTATCTCATTTAAATCATTCTGGGCCGACCTCTGGGCGCTTCGGTCGCAGGTTCGAATCCTGCCTCGGGCTTGGATGTGTGTGATGTCCTTAGGTTAGTTAGGTTTAAGTAGTTCTAAGTTCTAAGGGACTGATGACTTCAAAAGTTAAGTCCCATAGTGCTCAGAGCCTTTTCAACCATTTTAAATCATTCTGTAATTCGTTTTGGTATTCTGATGACTATACTGCGCAGTAAACGACAGCTTCCTCTGCAGGAAATCAAAGTGGGCTGTGCAGATTGTGTCCTAAGTCGTTTGCACAGATAAACAGATGTCGAACGTCTTCTGCAAACGTTTTAACTTCTGAATTATTATAACTGAATAATATCTGGTTACTTGAATGAAAACTTTTGGGCGAGAGAATTCACTTCCCCAGTATTTTTAACACAAATATCTCCCACACTACCAGGTATTACTTTAATTCCTGTTTGAATCCTCAAGTTCACAAAGCAAAATGATTAATGGTGTTTAAAGGGCAGCTACAGAATTCGTAATCGTACTCTGCCTGACTCTCGAAGTCGAAGTCAACACCTGGAATAAAATTTCTGTGGACTCGGTCATCGTAGACTCCAAACATTCTCAAATAGTCAGAGGCACAACCGTACGCCGTAGGGAAGCCGTCTTGGGTGCCATGACTACTCACTCTGCAGCACGGGAATCAGTGTGCATGTTGTGTGCTAATTTTGATAAAAGTCCAGAAATTAATCTACAAATCAAAGCATAAACGACCGTGGTGCAGGTTTTAATTAATTCCCAGGATGCAAAGTTCCCTACCAGTTCAGACACACCAAATAATGTCCCAAGCCGCATACAAGAGATAAGATATAACAACGAAAGAATTAAACGTACCTTTTCCATTCATGAAATTATATTTTTCCGTAAATGATAGCTATATTTCAGTATACATCGTCCTCATGTATGAGATGAAATTTTATCATAATCAATCAAATTACATTCCGTAGTCAAAATGGAAGCTTCCAACAATGTTGCTGATGACAGTTCAGTCAGAAGTAAGTAAGTTCATACTACACGTAATGTTCCACATTATTTACACAGAGTTTTTATGTCACGAGTCAGAGATAATCTCTCTCTCTCCCTCTCGCAGTCGCAATGAGTCTTTGATCCATATAGACGACTTGCACAAGCGTGTATAAAGTTTTTCGTTGACAAAGATAAAGTGATGGGAGCAGGGTGGTACTACAACTTCTTCCGAAAGTATTTCGTGCACGTTTAAAGTAGGTAGTCGAACATTTCATCCTCACCGGTGGTGGCGGGAGGGGGCGGGGCATCATGTGTAAGCTGGGTTGCCTATCGTAAGCTGCATGAGATATTTTCTGGGACACTTTTATTTTGCCCAGTCTGTAGAAAACGGGAATCATCTTGCGATACACTGTCAACAGTAGTCATTAGTTCATATGAATAAAGACCCAGCTGTGTTTGACAAGGACGACATTTTCTGAATTCGTGCTCGTTATACCTCAATGTGTCTTCGAGGTATTTCATAATGTTGGAATACAGTATATGTCGCCAAATAGAAGGTAGATGAAGAATAAAGTTTTCTCAGCTGAGAAACTGATGGGCCCTCATTGGACGAATATAAGCCTGAGGATTGGCGTTATGAGCGACAATTATTGTACACTCCTGGAAATGGAAAAAAGAACACATTGACACCGGTGTGTCAGACCCACCATACTTGCTCCGGACACTGCGAGAGGGCTGTACAAGCAATGATCACACGCACGGCACAGCGGACACTCCAGGAACCGCGGTGTTGGCCGTCGAATGGCGCTAGCTGCGCAGCATTTGTGCACCGCCGCCGTCAGTGTCAGCCAGTTTGCCGTGGCATACGGAGCTCCATCGCAGTCTTTAACACTGGTAGCATGCCGCGACAGCGTGGACGTGAACCGTATGTGCAGTTGACGGACTTTGAGCGAGGGCGTATAGTGGGCATGCGGGAGGCCGTGTGGACGTACCGCCGAATTGCTCAACACGTGGGGCGTGAGGTCTCCACAGTACATCGATGTTGTCGCCAGTGGTCGGCGGAAGGTACACTTGCCCGTCGACCTGGGACCGGACCGCAGCGACGCACGGATGCACGCCAAGACCGTAGGATCCTACGCAGTGCCGTAGGGGACGGCACCGCCACTTCCCAGCAAATGATGGACACTGTTGCTCCTGGGGTATCGGCGAGGACCATTCGCAACCGTCTCCATGAAGCTGGGCTACGGTCCCGCACACCATTAGGCCGTCTTCCGCTCACGCCCCAACATCGTGCAGCCCGCCTCCAGTGGTGTCGCGACAGGCGTGAATGGAG
This sequence comes from Schistocerca americana, assembly GCF_021461395.2. Lineage (NCBI taxonomy): Eukaryota > Metazoa > Arthropoda > Insecta > Orthoptera > Acrididae > Schistocerca > Schistocerca americana. Next base: position 247,492,928 of record NC_060121.1, read on the forward strand.
GGACGAATGGAGACGTGTCGTCTTCAGCGATGAGAGTCGCTTCTGCCTTGGTGCCAATGATGGTCGTATGCGTGTTTGGCGCCGTGCAGGTGAGCGCCACAATCAGGACTGCATACGACCGAGGCACACAGGGCCAACACCCGGCATCATGGTGTGGGAAGCGATCTCCTACACTGGCCGTACACCACTGGTGATCGTCGAGGGGACACTGAATAGTGCACGGTACATCCAAACCGTCATCGAACCCATCGTTCTACCATTCCTAGACCGGCAAGGGAACTTGCTGTTCCAACAGGACAGTGCACGTCCGCATGTATCCCGTGGCACCCAACGTGCTCTAGAAGGTGTAAGTCAACTACCCTGGCCAGCAAGATCTCCGGATCTGTCCCCCATTGAGCATGTTTGGGACTGGATGAAGCGTCGTCTCACGCGGTCTGCACGTCCAGCACGAACGCTGGTCCAACTGAGTCGCCAGGTGGAAATGGCATGGCAAGCCGTTCCACAGGACTACATCCAGCATCTCTACGATCGTCTCCATGGGAGAATAGCAGCCTGCATTGCTGCGAAAGGTGGATATACACTGTACTAGTGCCGACATTGTGCATGCTCTGTTGCCTGTGTCTATGTGCCTGTGGTTCTGTCAGTGTGATCATGTGATGTATCTGACCCCAGGAATGTGTCTATAAAGTTTCCCCTTCCTGGGACAATGAATTCACGGTGTTCTTATTTCAATTTCCAGGAGTGTATTTACGAAAGGACACTGCGCTCTATTAGCTATCAAAATGCCACTCCCACTGTAAGAGACCTTTATGTTTTTGCGGAACGAACAAAAAACTTCATTGACATCAACACCACCTCTATGTGCATTCAGTACTGTTTCTTGACAACATAACAGTATAGTCTACGCCTTTGGAACCATTTCTTCAACCAAATATTTCTTTTATTCTTAACTTTTCGTTTTTCGTCAAGATTTTTTCGATAAGAATAATTATGTAACAACTGTGGCTGTTGCTCTGGTTCTTAAGCATGGCACTATATACTTCTGCTTGCCTATGTCACTACGCGACTGGTGGAAACTCTTTTGCGGGGGACTGTAACAATGTGAATCCTGCGACACTGACGAGGACAGTATACATACTAGTAGAATGTGATGAATGCAATCATCCAAGAACAGCTACATTGCACAGTGTTTAAAAAATTAACCATTATCTTTCTCTTAGAGTAGCTCTAATTTCCTTTAGTAGGTCCGTTGTCAGATATATCTGCCATTTCGTCCGTCTTTGTATCATTATAAAAGGTAACATCTAAATTTGGGAATATTTTCTTACGTTTCATTATGCATGTATATAAATGGATTTTTAAAAAAATTTAATTGCTTTTCTGTAAAGGTGGTGTCAGACTAATGTACTTTCTTGACTGCTTAGTTGGTTCAATTAGGTTTCATATTTTGTAATAGTCAGAGCAGTGTCTTGTTTGTATTATTACATGAAATAATTGTATGTGGTGAAATGGGATCTGCGTGAAATCAAATAAAATGAAAAAGAAGTGCACCTGCATATCGGTATTTCGACACGTGCAAACACTATCATTTTGAAGGCACAAATGCAGAGAGATAACTGCGTGCAAGTAAATTTAATAATTCGGTGTGCAAAGCATATGCGGAAACATAACACACACACACACACACACACACACACACACACACACACACACACACATGCACACGCACGCACTATAAACGCTAGCGCCACCATACAGCCAAAGATAACCAAAGCAATAGTGAATATTAACACCCAAGAAATGGGGTAGCATTAGCTCTGTCCCTCTGTTTCCTGAACAGGGACAGAACAGGATTCCTCGCAGGATTTAAGAAAACACGCCATAACTTTTTATAATTAATATTCACAATCGATAACTTCTGAAATTGGTCAACTTTGGTTGGGTGGTGGCGCTTGTATTTTCAGTGTGTGTGTGTGTGTGTGTGTGTGTGTGTGTGTGTGTGTGTGTGTGTGTGTTTCCGCATACACTCTGCATATCGAGGTTTCAAATTTCCTTACACTCATTTATGGCACTGCATTTCTGCCTTGAAAATGACAGGGTGTGCGTATGTCAAAATATCGCGGTTGCACTCCCAGAAGCAATTCGAACGTTTTATACGCAGCCAGAAGCTTAAGTTTCACTTTCGCAGGTACCTGCAACAGCTTCCTGAAACTAACTTGCCCAAGCGACTTGCGGAAGTAAACATGCGCAAGTACCGGGTGGTTATAAAGTGCAGCAACTCACAATGGACCAGTGTGGACTGTAATTATCGTATGCCAAGGAAACTCGGTAGATGTTCGAATGCGTTATTGCGGAACCGGTTTACCCTAGAAGAAAATTAGTTCAAATTTTGGCCGCAAGGTGCAAATTTGACGCTGTGAATGCAAGAATTGTTTCCATATGGACTAGGAGCGGGAGGTGGGCAGAAAGGGTTAAACGACTGAGGAAGGGATAACGTTGATTTTATTATTAAGTGCCACTAACACAAATTGTTCAATATAACCAACGGAGACGTCGACGAGATGCTGCATGCGTAAAACGATGTGATCAACCGTTGCTCGCTGCAGTTCTGGTGGAATCTCAGAAACATATTCCTGTATACTGGCCTTCAGGTCAGTGAGAGCCTGAACGTACCCCTGGTAAACTCTTTTTAAATATCCCCATAGTCAAAAGTCAAATCGATTCAGATCAGGTGATGTTACAAGACAACCTCTGGGGATAATACATTCGTGGAAAGATGCATTAAGCACATTTTTCATTGGCATCACCCAGTTGACATGAGGTGTAGCTCCACCCTGCATGGAAACAGTGGTTTCCACACAGTTCCGATCTTCCAAAGCACGAATCACATGCTGTACAAAGAGGTCTCGATAACATGCAGATGTCACGGTACATCTGACAGGGTTCAAATGGCTCTGAGCACTATGGGACTATAAACATATGAGGTCATCAGTCCCCTAGCCTTAGAACTACTTAAACCTAACTAACCTAAGGACATCGCACACGTCCATGCCCGAGACAGGATTCGAACCTGCGACCGTAGCAGACGCGCGGTTGCAGACTGAAGCACCTAGAACCGCTCGGCCACAGGGGCCGGCCATCTGACAGGGCCTGAGGATGTATGCTCTTCAAAGAACAATGGACCGAGAGCAAAGGTGCTTGAATTCTGTGGTTCTGTATATTCACTGCACCATCTAGTGCGAAACATGACTTGTCATTCCATAGACTATTTCCCGGCAACAGGCCATCAACTTATATCTGTGGCAGACACTGAGCAGCAAATTCAGAACTTTGCTGTGGATCATGAGGTTTCAATTGCTGCACCGTATCAGTGTGAAATAGACCACACATCACTCCATATTGTTGACCATGGGATGGACAACTCTCGCTACACTGCACGACGACTAGCACTACCTGGGGAATGTGCTGCATGTCAGTTAATAGCAACGGCAACCTTATGAATAACTTCCACTGGTATAGGATGGCTTCCTCTTATTGGTACCTCACCCGGCTCACTTGTGTTTTGTAATTTCATTATCATATTCTTTAAATCATTTAATGACGCCGGGCTTCTCCTCAGACATTTGAGTCGGGACATTCTCTCAGTGCAATACTGTAACTGTTACTGTCTGCCTGCTTAGCTAGGTGGTAACGTGCTTGCCTCCCGTGAAAGTAGGCCCGCGTTCGATTCCCGGCTGGATTCGAGATTTTGTCCGCTCGTGGACTGGGTGTTCTGTTGTCCTCAGCATCATTTTCTGTAATTTTTACCGTTCCTGTTCGCACACGCGTTATCCACTAAATTACAGGCCCATATCATTAACGGCGATATGAAGCAGGATACATATATTGTGTTCGAACATTATGAATTACCTCGAAGAAAACGGTCTATTGAGACACAGTCAATATGGATTTCGAAAACGTCCTTGTGAAGCACAACTAGCTCTTTACTCGCATGAGATGTTAAGTGCTATTGACAAGGGATTTCAGATTTATACTGTATTTCTGGATTTCCGGAAGGCTTTTGGTACTGTACCACACAAGCGGCTCATAGTGAAATTGCTTCCTTATGGAATATCGTCTCAGTTATGTGACCGGATTTGTGATTTCCTGTCAGAGAGGTCACAGTTCGTAGTAACTTACGGAAAGTCATCGAGTAAAACAGTAGTGATTTCTGGCGTTCCCCAACGTAGTGTTATACGCCCTTTGCTGTTCCTTATCTATACACACGATTTTGGAGACAATCTGAGCAGCCGTCTTAGGGTGTTTGCAGATGACGATGTCGTTTATCGACTAATAAAGTCATCAGAAGATCAAAACAAACTGCAAAACGATTTAGAAAACATATCTGAATGGTGCGAAAAGTGGCAGTAGACCCTAAATAGCGAAAAGTGTGAGGTCATCCCCATGAGTGCTAAAGGTAACTCGTTTAACTTATGTTACACGATAAATCAGTCTAATCTAAAAGCCGTAAATTCAACTAAATACAATTATGAAGAACTTAGATTGTAAGGAACACATAGAAAATGTTGTGGGAAAGGCTAACCAATGGCTGCGTTTTATTGGTAGAACACTTAGAAAACGTAACAGACCTACTAAGGAGACTGCCTACACTATGCTTGTCCGTCCTCTTTTAGAATACTGCTGGGCAGTGTGGGATCCTTACCAGAGGCTGACGGAGTACTTCGAAAAAGTTCAAAGAAAGGCATCACGTTTTGTATTATCGCGAAATATGGGAGAGGGTGTCACAGAAATGATACAGGATTTGGGCTGGAAATCATTAAAAGAAAGGCGTTTTTCGTTTTGACGGACTCTTCTCACGAAATTCCAATCACCAACTTTCTCCTCCGAATGTGAAACTATTTCGTTGACACCGACCTACATAGGGAGGAACGATCACCACGATAAAATAAGGGAAATCAGAGCACGCACAGAAATATATAGATGTTCATTCTTTCCGCGAGCTGTACGAGATTGGAATAATAGAGAATTGTGAAGGTGGTTCGATGACCCCTCTGCCAGGTATACAGGGTGTTACAAAAAGGTACGGCCAAACTTTTAGGAAACATTCCTCACACACAAAGAAAGAAAATATGTTATGTGGTCATGTGTCCGGAAACGCTTATTTTCCATGTTAGAGCTCATTTTATTACTTCTCTTCAAATCACATTAATCATGAAATGGAAACACACAGCAACAGAACGTACCAGCGTGACTTCAAACACTTTGTTACAGGAAATGTTCAAAATGTCCTCCGTTAGCGAGGATACATGCATCCACCCTCCGTCGCATGGAATCCCTGATGCGCTGATGCAGCCCTGGAGAATGGCGTATTGTATCACAGCCGTCCACAATACGAGCACGAAGAGTCTACCTTTGGTACCGGTGTTGCGTAGACAAGAGCTTTCAAATGCCCCCATAAATGAAAGTCAAGAGGGTTGAGGTCAGGAGAGCGTGGAGGCCATGGAATTGGTCCGCCTCTACCAATCCATCGGTCACCGAATCTGTTGTTGAGAAGCGTATGAACACTTCGACTGAAATGTGCAGGAGCTCCATCGTGCATGAACCACATGTTGTGTCGTACTTGTAAAGGCACATGTTCTAGCAGCACAGGTAGAGTATCCCGTATGAAATCGTGATAACGTGCTCGATTGAGCGTAGGTGGAAGAACATGGGCCCAATCAAGACATCACCAACAATGCCTGCCCAAACGTTCACTGAAAATCTGTGTTGATGACGTGATAGCACAATTGCGTGCGGATTCTCGTCAGCCCACACATGTTGATTGTGAAAATTTACGATTTGATCGCCTTGGAATGAAGCCTCATCCGTAAAAAGAACATTTGCACTGAAATGAGAATTGACACGTTGTTGGATGAACCATTCGCAGAAGTGTACCCGTGGAGGCCAATCAGCTGCTGATAGTGCCTGCACACGCTGTACATGGTACGGAAACAGCTGGGTCTCCCGTAGCACTCTCCATACAGTGACGTGGTCAACGTTACCTTGTACAGCAGCAACTTCTCTGACGCTGACATTAGGGTTATCGTCAACTGCACGAAGAATTGCCTCGCCCATTGCAGGTGTCCTCGCCTTTCTAGGTCTTCCCCAGTCGCGAGTCATAGGCTGGAATGTTCCGTGCTCCCTAAGACGCCGATCAATTGCTTCGAACGTCTTCGTGTCGGGACACCTTCGTTCTGGAAATCTGTCTCGATACAGACGTACCACGCCACGGCTATTGCCCCATGCTAATCCATACATCAAATGGGCATCTGCCAACTCCGCATTTGTAAACATTGCACTGACTGCAAAACCACGTTCTTGATGAACACTAACCTGTTGATGCTACGTACTGATGTGCTTGATGATAGTACTGTAGAGCAATGAGTCGCATGTCAACACAAGCACCGAAGTCAACATTACCTTCCTTCAATTGGGCCAACTGGCGGTGAATCGAGGAAGTACAGTACATACTGACGAAACTAAAATGAGCTCTAACATGGAAATTAAGCGTTTCCGGACACATGTCCACATAACATCTTTTCTTTACTTGTGTGTGAGGAATGTTTCCTGAAAGTTTGGCCGTACCTTTTTGTAACACCCTGTATAAATGTGATTAGCAGAGTATCCATGTAGATGTAGATGAAATTTTTACTAACAGCGCACAGTCGTGTCCCCGATAGCGACAGTGTTCATTCACATTGCGGTTGTCAAATGACAGCGTGGATATCATTCCGTCGAACAGTCTACAGGGCCAGATTTGCAGCTGGTGGAGAAAATTGGAACTAAATTCCTCATGAACCTCTACCAATTTCTGCTGCCTTACGATAATTACAGACGTCAGTTGTCCTCCGTGATTTGCTGTGATTTAATTATAAACACCCGAAGTTTATTCTGATGTAAACACCTCAGCAAGTGCTCGCGGAAGCTGGTTTCTGGTGGGCGTCCTTGTACCGCCGCTGACGGCGCGCTGTGCGCAGGCGCGGGCATGGCGGTGGCGAGCTGCCAGGGCGCGGCGGCGCTGCAGTCGCACGTGGGCGGCCCGTCGCAGCTGTCGTCGGCGGCGCTGTCTGCGGCGCGCGCGCTGGGCCAGTTCTCGGGCCCTCTGCTGCTGCACGCGCTGCTGCGCCGGCTGGGCCACGCGGGCGCGCAGCTGCTGCTCGCCGGCCTCTCGCTGCACGCGCTCGTGGGCGCCGCGCTGCTGCGCAGGCCCGGCCGCGCCGCCGGCAGGGGCCGCGCCTACACGCTCTTCGGCGACGTCGAGCTCGCCGACCTCTCGCCCTCGCCGGTCACCGCGTGGAACGGGTAAGCGAAACACATTAAAGGGTGGCGGCTGCTGTGTAAGGGCACGTGGACACCCTAACTTTTTTTTCCTTTATTGTGATTTCATTCCCCTGCCCAATATGGGCACGGCAGGGCCGTCAGCGGCACAATCCGCCGCTCTTCAGCCGAGTGACATGACAGCTAAGACAAGAATAAAATGTTACATATATAAGGGGAACATAAAACAGAATAAGGGGAGATAATGGAGGTAAAAATACACTGGCACGGAGACGTTCATGTGGGACAATTAAAAAGGCATCATAAAGTTGCAAAACACAGCTGGTAATTCTTAAACCCAAAGAAGGTAAGGTTAGGTTAGTGGTGTTGAACGTCCCCGTCGACAACGAGGTCATTAGAGACGGAGCGCAAGCTCGGGTAAGGGAAGGATGGGGAAGAAAATCGGCCGTGTCCTTTCAAAGGAACCATCCCGGCATTTGCCTGAAACGATTTAGGGAAATCACGGAAAACCTAAATCAGGAAGGCCGGAGACGGGATTGAACCGTCGTCCTCCCGAATGCGAGTCCAGTGTGCTAACCACTGCGCCACCTCGCTCGGTGCCCCAAAGAAGACACTGAATGCACATGCACAGGTTAAAAGTCGGCCACAGTATTAAAAACACTCCAGAACAACACACTTAAAACCCACTTGGAGCACACATACAATGAAGAATAAAACTGCCAGGTGGGACCTGCCGAGGTAGATACCGTAGAGGATGGAAAAGGAGGCAGCAGAGGAAGGGTCGATATGAAAAGAGTAGGGGCGTCAGCAGGTACACTAAGAGGCAGGAGACTGGTGGGACAGGAGATGAAGAGGGAAGACAAGGCAGGAGGCAGACACTGAAGGGGAGCACAAGAGAGGGAGGGGTAGTTGGAGGGGGAAGGTGTTCAGGAGAAGGGAAGGGGAAGAGAGGGAGCCCTAAAGAGGAGGCAGGATGAAGATGGGTTCGAGTTGGTAGGAAGGGTAGATGTCAGTGCGAAGCTCATCATCCGGGAGGGGTAGATCGTGGAAGTTGCGTTGGGAAAGGAGGCGGAGAGTGTGGAGATGGAGAGAGGGTGGGACACAATGGTAAGGGTGTGGTAACGGGCTGTGGGTGGAGAGGAAGGGAGACACCAGGGAGTGAGGGAGATCAGTGCTGCGGGCAATATATAGTATGTGGATGTGTTCAAGAAAAAGGAGAAGGTGGGATAAGGGGATGAGGTCGTAGAGGATGCACGTGGGGTTGGAAGGTGGATGTGGAAGGCGAGGCGGAGCGCATGGCATTTGACGATTTGGAGGGATTTATTGAAGCTGGGAGGGGCAGAAATCCAAACTATGCTGGTATAACAGAGTATCGGGCAGATCAAGGATTTATAGGTGTGAAAGATGGTGGAAGGATGCAGACCCCAAGTCCGGCCGGACAGGAGTTTCAGGAGGTGGAGTCTGTTGTGAGCTTTGTTTTGGATGGTACAGAGATGGGGAGTCCAGGTGAGGTGGCGGTCGAGGGTGAGGCCAAGATATTTGAGGGAAGGAGTAAGGTGGATAGGATGACCATAAATAGTGAAGTAGAAATGATGGAGATGGAAGGAGCAGGTGGTGCGGCCTATGATGATCGCCTGACACCCTAACTTTCGGCACCTTGCGGATTTACTTGTCATTTTTCTTTCTTTGCTGTTAAATGTAACATAGACGCCTCAATCAGAAGGATATGGCTATGTGAAACTTGCCAACAGGGCGTGAGCACAGGGCCAGTTGTACACGTGTTAAGGAGCGACTCGCGCCGAATACACACCGATATGATAAACAACATGCACGGTTCACGCTGTACACATCTGGCCCTTGCCACTCAGCTAGCAGTTCACGTCAGTGTCACCAGGTGGTAGCACAATGCGACAGATTTTTATCTTCATTTACTCGGCATAGATCCTGCTAGAATAGATTACGGCACACCTGTCAGATATGCTAATTCAGTCACTATGTGCGAGGGTCACTCCAAAAGAAATGCACACTATTTTTTTTAAATACATCTTTTATTCTACATTTTTGAAAGTTTTACAGTGTGTAGATACATCCTTTAGGAACAATATTTTCATTTCTTCACATAATTTCCATCGCTCTCAACTGCCTTACGCTGTCTTGCAACTAGCGCATGTATACCCGCACGGTAAAATTCTGAACCATCCTGTTGGAGCCACTGTTTGGCAGCGCGTACAAGGGAGTCATCATCTTCAAACCTTGTTGCACAAAGAGAGTCTTTCAGTTTCCCAAACAGATGATAGTCTGTGGCTAAGGTTGTGGCTAAGCCATGTCTCCGCAGTATCCTTTCTTTCAGGAGTGGTAGTTCTGCAAGGTTCGCAGGAGAGCTTCTGTAAAGTTTGGAAGGTAGGAGACGAGATACTGGCAGAAGTAAAGCTGTGAGTACCGGGCGTGAGTTGTGCTTCGGTAGCTCAGATGGTAGAGCACTTGCCCGCGAAAGGCAAAGGTCCCGACTTCGAGTCTCGGTCGGGCACACAGTTTTAATCTGCCAGGAAGTTTCATATCAGCGCACACTCCGCGCAGAGTGAAAATCTCATTCTGGAAACATCCCCCCGGCTTTGGCTAAGCCATATCTCCGCAATATCCTTTCTTTCAGGAGTGCTAGTTCTGCAAGGTTCGCAGGAGAGCTTCTGTAAAGTTTGGAAGGTAGGAGACGAGATACTGGCAGAAGTAAAGCTGTGAGTACCGGGCGTGAGTCGTGCTTCAGTAGCTCAGATGGTAGAGCACTTGTCCACGAAAGGCAAAGGTCCCGAGTTTGAGTCTCGGTCGGGCACACAGTTTTAATCTGCCAGGAAGTTTCAGATGATAGTCACATGGAGCCAGGTCAGGACAGCGGGTGTTTCAGTATTGTCCATCCGAGTTTTGTGATCGCTTCCATGTTTTTTTGAATGACATGTGGCCGTGCATTGTCGTGCAACAGCAGAACATCCAGCTTTTGCCGATGTGGTTGAACACGACTCAGTCGAGCTTGAAGTTTCTTCAGTGTCGTCACATATGCATCAGAATTTATGGTGGTTCCACCCAGCATGATGTCCATAAGCAAGAGTCCTTCGGAATCGAAAAACACTGAAGCCATAACTTTTCCAGCATAAGGTGTGGTTTTGAAATTTTTTTTCCTTGTGTGAATTTCCATGATGCCACTCCATTGGTTGCCTCTTCGTCTCTGGTGAAAAATGATGGAGCCATGTTTCATCACCTGTCACAATTCTTCCAAGAAACTCATCTCCATCATTCCCGTACTGTTCCAAAAGTTCGCTGCATACCGTTTTTCTTGTTTCTTTGTGAGCCACTGTCAATATCCTCGGAACCCACCTGGTGCGAACTTTTTTTAACGCCAATACTTTCAGTATTCTGCAAACACTTCCTTCCCCTATCCCTATGTAGCGTGACAATTCGTTCACTGTGATGCGTCTGTCAGCAGTCACCAATTCGTTAACACTCTGTACATTGTCTGGAGTGTGTGCAGTACGAGCCTTGCCGCTGTGAGGACAATCCTCAATATTGCCATTCCGCTTTCATCACGTAACCTACTTTCCCACCGACTAACTGTACTGCGATAGACAGCAGCATCTCCATACACCTTTTTCAACCTCTTGCGGATGTTTCCCACTGTCTCGTTTCCACAGCACAGCAATTCTATGACAGCACGTTGCTTCTAACGTGAAGTGTAGCAGCCATCTTGAAGACATGCTGTGACGGCGCCACTCATGGAAAGAGGTTGAACCAAGTTTGAAAGCAAGTGGGAAGGATGTATCTACACACTGTAAAACGTTCACACATGGAGAATGAAAACTGTATTTTTTACAAAAATAGTGTGTATTTTTTTGGAATGACCCTCATAGTAAAATTAGATTGTACGTCGTCAGTATACGTTAAAGTTTTACTGACAATAAACCTATTTTATGGCTTTCTGAATGAGTAATAGTATACTGAGTTATGAAATTTGTCATACAGTAATCCATTTGGGGCACTGAGAATCACAAGAGCCTAAATCACATCACCATCGATTGTGAGGTTGTAGCATTTACTCATGCTTCTGAAATCTGTTTATCTTATGGTGAGTCAGGTTTATTCATGCTATAGGCCCGCATTGTGTGTATGAAAATTCACGAAAAGCTGTATCACTGATTTCTCTGAGATTAGAAGCCATTTTGACTATTTTTTGACCGTGACTGTGCCAAGAAATATGTAAAGGATTTTAACTACCGCTACCAATCACAAAATTTGTTAACTAATGTATTACTTATTTATTGTGCGACATCTTTCGAGGGACAATGTTGACTGGAATACTCTCTTTCAAATTCTAAAGGTGGCAGGGGTAAAATACAGGGAGCGAAAGGCTATTTACAATTTGTACAGAAACCAGATAGCACTTATAAGAGTCGAGGGTCATGAAAGGGAAGCAGTGGTTGGGAAGGGAGTAAGACAGGGTTGTAGCCTCTCCCCGATGTTATTCAATTTGTATATTGAGCAATCAGTGAAGGAAACAAAAGAAAAATTCGGAGTAGGTATTAAAATCCATGGAGAAGAAATAAAAACTTTGAGGTTCGCCGATGACATTGTAATTCTGTCAGAGACAGCAAAGGACTTGGAAGAGCAGCTGAATGGAATGGACAGTGTCTTGAGAGGAGTATATAAGATGAACATCAGCAAGAGCAATACGAGGATAATGGAATGTAGTAGAATTAAGTCGGGTGATGGTGAGGGAATTAGATTAGGAAATGAGACACTTAAAGTAGTAAAGTAGTTTTGCTATTTGGGGAGCAAAATAACTGATGATGGTCGAAGTAGAGAGGATATAAAATGTAGACTGGCAATGGCAAGGAAAGCGTTTCTGAAGAAGAGAAATTTGTTAACATCGAGTATAGATTTAAGTGTCAGGAAGTCGTTTCTGAAAGTATTTGTATGGAGTGTAGCCATGTATGGAAGTGAAACATGGACGATAAATAGTTTGGACAAGAAGAGAATAGAAGCTTTCGAAATGTGGTACTACAGAAGAATGCTGAAGATTAGATGGGTAGATCACATAACTAATGAGAAAGTATTGAATAGGATTGGGGAGAAGTTTGTGGCACAACTTGACTAGAAGAAGGGACCGGTTGGTAGGACATGTTCTGAGGCATCAAGGGATCACCAATTAAGTATTGGAGGGCAGCATGGAGGGTAAAAATCATAGAGGGAGGCCAAGAGATTAATGCACTAAGCAGATTCAGAAGGATGTAGGTTGCAGCAGGTACTGGGAGATGAAGAACCTTGCACAGGATAGAGTAGCATGGTGAGCTGCATCAAACTAGTCTCAGGACTGAAGACCACAACAACAACATGTTTCGGGGGAATATCTGACCAGGCTGTATGGCATTACGAAAACAATTTCATAATAAGATCAAACAGATGTTAAAGAGTCTTTTCATAAATGCTGTGGTTATCCTGTGGAAGAAGAGAAGACCTAGTAAGAGGCGATGTCACTTGTAAGCTGAACTTATGTTTGCATGACAGTATTTTGTAAGTGACTCATTTTGTTCTTATGGTGTGGCAGTCTCGTTGTGATGAGCTGAAGTGTTTTCATTTCTGTGGCTCTCTTGGCTTTCTTGATCACTGTTCACGAATTTTCACAAACCTACCAGTAACTTGGAAACACGATCACAGTAACAAATCTGTAGTGCAGTGGACAAGATGACGGTCAAAATGCAGCTGGCTTCAAATTGACTATCGATCTGTCGATCTATGTGATATCAGATGTTTACATGTCTCCTGCACGTCTTGTTATCGTATTACAGGTGTAGGTTGACGAAATACATTACAAATTGAGCACCAGTGAATGACTGTTATAAAACATTTTAATGCAAACATCAGGCCATCTTACAAAGTGGCATCGGCTTTTACTAGGTTTTTCCCTTCTTCCACAGGATAGCCACAGCATTTACGAAAGGACTGTTTAACATCTGTTTTATGTTATTATGAGATTGTTTTCGTAATGCCATATAGCCAGATGATAAGATATTCCCTCGAAACACGTCGCACAGTAAATAAGTAATACATTAGTTAACAAATTTTGTGACTGGTAGCGGTAGTTAGAAACCTGTACATAATTGTCTGATATTGACTTAAATGTAAGAGCGTCGGCAGTGTGCTTTAGACCCTTATGGATCTCAGCGCCTCATTTGTATTCTAGTCAAGTGACCATGTTGGTAGACGTTACTACACAGACATTATACAACAGACGAAGGTTTGTGTTTGTTCTGCTACCGATCGCCGTGGGTTTCGAATCTGCGCCAGACGCCATGGACCTCGATTACCACTAGAGGTCCCTCCAGCCATCACGCCATAAACCGTAGGTGCGCACGCGCTCCTGGCCCTCGTATAATGTGAGGGCTCCACAGTGGAGTATGTGGTCCCAGCGGCCAATAGCGATGTACTCTATCATGTATTTAAGCACCTGCCTCTCGCTCAGCAGGTACCCTTCCTACCAACTCTAACCCCATCTTCCTGCCTCCTCCACAGGGCTCCCTCTCCTCCCCCTCCCTTCACGTGAGCGGCTTACCCCTCCTACTCCCCCTCCCTCTCGTGCTGCCCTTCAGTGTCTCTGCATTCCCTCCTGCCCTGTCTTCCTTCTTCATTTCCCGCCCCACGTGTCTCCTGCCTCTTCGTGTACCCGCTGATGCCCCTACTCTCTTCATCCCGCTGCCTCCCCTGCTGCCCCTTGCTCTCCCCTCCTTTTCCATCCTCTCTGACCTCTCCCTCGGCAGGTCCCACCTGGCAGTTTTAATCGTCACCGTGTGTGCTCCAAGTGGGTTCTAAGTGTGTTGTTCTGAAGTGTTGTTAATACTGTGGCCAACTTTTGACCTGTGCTTGTGCATTCGGTGTCTTCTTTGTGCTTTAAGAATCGCCAACGGGGTTTTTTAATTTGATGGTGATTTTTTTAATTGTCCCCCCATGAACGTCTTCCTGTCAGTGTATTTTTACCTCCATTATTTCCCCTTACTCTGTTTTATGTCCCCTTTTTTATCGCCTTATATATGTAGCATTTTATTCTTGTTTTAGTTGTCATGTCACTCGGCAGAAGAGTGCGGATTGTGCCGCTGACAGCCCTCCCCTGCGCATATGGGGCAGGGGAATGACATCACAATAAAGAAAATAAAGCTCAGCAGGCAGTCTGATACTCGCGTTGGTCTATCGACATCTCGCCTACAGACAGCGTGTTTACATTACCTTGTTTCTGTGTACGAGTGGACTTTGTGGATTCGTGAGGTTTTGCTTGTGACCCTGTTGCTATTTGCGTGTTGTTGTTTGATAGATCTTGCTCGGTCGTCCTTCGTTGTTCGTGTCCGTCCTTCCCTGTTTGTTTTGTTTGTTCGCGGGCCACTCCCATTTAGTGCCGCCGCGCTTTCACTCTCTGCAATCACGCGACCGTTCCGGTCGCAGTTACAACATTTGTAATTTGTAGCTTATTGTGCGGGAATCGGTTTTTGTGTGCAGTGTAAACATGAGCTACATATTTTAAACGCTGACAGAAAAGTATAGCTGAGAGTTCGGATCATGAGTGGTGCATGGTTAGCTCATTCAGTAGAGCAATTGCTTGTGAAAGGCAAAGGTGCCGAGTTCGAGTCTCGGTCCAGCACACAGCTTTAATCTGCCAGGAAGTTTCATATCAGTGCTCACTCCGCTGCAGAGTGGAAATTGCATTCTGGGAACAGAAAACTAAATTACCAGGAAAAGTTAGCCGCAAAGGAGCTAGGGCCTCCAAGAACCGACCTTTTTATTGAGAGAGCGACGAAGTTAAATTAGCGTGGCTACAAGCGAACATTTAACAAGGAAGTGTACAATTAGCACAAATTGCTCTGTGGGTGCACCGCAAGCATATCTGATTTTCAGCCTTGAAGTAAATTGTGAACTAACACATATGATAGGGATCTTGTACATATGTCTGAAAAAATGGGAAAGCACAAAAACTCTGGTTTATACAAAAAAGCGAAATAGAGTTGCGAAATCTTACACTTTATTTCGTTATCACCCTAAACTGAACTTAATTATGTGAAACACAACAAAAATCCACAAGGACGGTTCTTTCTTTGTCAGATAAATTATGCGTTTTATTATTAATATTACTACTATTACTGTTATTATTATTATTATTATCATTATTATTATTGTCAGTGCCTGTAGTTGCATAAACTTGTTGATAAGCATAACAGTTACACCGGTTCAGCAGATTCCATTAATTTCGCGTTCTCAAATTTATCTGAATCTAAAAATGTATGAACACTCAGAATCTATACTCACGGGCCGCCACTGACATTTACCCTCCTACTAATGCTCGTACAGAATGCCGTGGCCAGCAGATCCGCAGAAGGCAGGTCGCAAGTTGGGAGAGAGGTAGTGGTGGGGGTTATGGGCAATAGGGGGAGTGCTGAGCGCTGGAGCGGAAGTGCTGTTCTAAACTGAACCGTACACTCACATTTTTTGTAAATATCAAGTGGAGACCCTCCACATCCAAACTTCCATGGTGACCATTCAAAAATATTTACTGTCATCTCTGCTATGGTTAGTATCTAAAACGAATTCCGCCGAAAATGCAGCGATTTATTTTCGCCTGGCTCATTAACACTAGGAGGAGGGACCAACGAACCACCTGGATGGACCGGAAAGAAAAAAAGGGTCGAAGTAAAGAATACGATGTAAACACCATACTGATTGAGCACAGACTTACAAATTAAGAAAACGTGTAGTTATGAAATAATATTTTTTGTCTCTATGACTTGTTGAATAAAACGTTCTCGGTTTTCAAGCCACGTCAATTCGAATAAAATTCTCAAGGGCTGCCGACGAAAGACACCTGGTGAATCAGAAGAAGAGGCCAAACGGACTGCTTTCCTGCCATACTGTGGACCAATTAGCAGCACGTTAGGACGTCTTCTGCAGAGAAATGAGCTAAGACCAGTGTTCCGGCCCGACCCCAAGATACGAGATATGTTGCGCCCTGTTAAAGACGACATTGCTCTTCGAGTGTCCGGCGTGTATGGTGTAGCCTGTAAATCTGGCAGCATGTATATCAGACAAACAATTCGCACAGTTGCGGAACGTTGTGCTGAGCACAAGCGCCATATAAAACTAAGGGAGACTGACAAGTCAGCCATAGCGGAGCATTGCTTAGAAACACAAAAGGACTGGCTCATGCGGCCGAAATTCGTTTAAACAACAACAATTTCAACAGAGAACAGGGATACACACTCAGCAGGGCATGCTGGACATCGAAAGAAAGCAAAGACAGATGCACGACGCGGGAGCGGCAGTTTCAAACGTGGCGCCTACCCCTGGCGCCACCCGACGTCACCTGTGCTGCCACGGGTAATAGCTCCGCTAGCTGCCCGGGGCGACTTACGCGCGCGCGCCACTTTGGGTCTATCTGATTGGCTGCTGATGATGTCATCATGCCTATATAAGCGAGAAACCGCAACAGCCCCGGCAGTCAGTGAGCTCCTGACGACGATTGGGGAGATGGCTATCGAAAGCTCGAGGATTTTATTCGAACTGACGCGGCTTAAAAACCAAAAACGTTTTATTCATCTATACCGTCACGAAAGACTCCGAGGACACACTATGACTTATTCTCAAACAGGCCATAAACATATATTTATTAGGAAATAGAAAGAAAAGTGCACATATATTGCTGTGACAATTACAAGGAAATAACATTGTTTTACTTTATCTCATGTTCTCAACGAAAACCACAATCTTTATCAATACTTTTTGCACACACTTACTGAACATTTCCAGCACAGAGACCACAGCCGAAATCTCGCACTGCACACACATTTTTAGTATTTGAAATAACTTCTCGGAATTCAGCCAGGTGACACTTTCAGCGACCGCCAATATTTCGGCCGGAGAACACCCCGCCATTTTCAAGGCAAACAGCAACGGACAGGCGACGTACATGCAAATTTAAAACCTCCGTTCTCAGACTGATGCAGGAAAGATAACACACACACTGGACACTAGTGCCACCAAAGATCAAAGATGACCAAAGTCAGAGATATCAATAGTGAGACTACGAACTCGCAGGAGAGGTAGCATTGAGTCTCTCCCTCTGATTTTTGACAAGTGGGAGAGCTGTATTCCAAACAGAGTTCAAACAAAAACCTCCATCCCTGTTAACGAGGTTGCTCGCTAGTTTAATCTCAACTGCCTCCGTAATAACACTGTCCCAATAGCTGGACGTGCATGCCAATATCTCGGTGTTATTATATAACACAGGGTGACCAGTATCCAAGCAATGTTCGGCAATAGCAGATCTACTTGGCTGCTGTAATCGTGTGTGCCGTTTATGTTCAGTACATCGATCCTCCACGGTCCTTACAGTTTCTTTGATGGCACTAGTGTCCAGTATGTGTGTTATCTTACCTGCATCAGTCTGAGAACCGAGGTTTTAAATTTGCATATACGTCGCCTGTCCGTTGCAGTTCGCCTTGAAAATGGCGGGGTGTTCTCCCGCCGAAATATCGGCGGTCGCTGGAAGTGTTACCTTGCTGAATTCCCGGAAGTTATTTGAAAGTTGTATAGGCCAGGAGCAACTGGGGTCTCACATTTTTAGTTTTGTTTGAGCTTTTGCATTCTCCTATCTGGAAGGTCTTCCGTACCTGTCCCTTATTTCGGCATTTGCAACGTGTGTCTGAACAGTCCCTTTACTTGACTGTACATACGCGGTGGAGAGTCCTTCTGTTTGTCTGAAATGGAACACGCAGTAGAGTTTACACAGTCTCACCTCACTAACAAGTTTTGCTGACAAAATTGTGAGAGAATTCCGAAACAGTGGTTTATTAAGGTTGTGAAGTGAGGAACTGAGGAAAAGTAAAGTCAGTAGCTTATGAAAAAGTGTATCCTCGGTAAAAAAAAGAAAAAAAAATGTAATGTCCTCACTTACGTTGTTCCAAAACCCGCAGCATTTCTCCTTCCATCAGATATCGATGGCCCTTGAAAATTACATTCTTTCATTGAAAAAGTCTGCACTTAGTGGAATAACACGGTAGATATTGAAATTTTACGTAATAACGATATGGCAAAATACTCACCTCTTTGCATGCTGGCATTTGCCAAAATCTCATTTCGATGTTTGGAACCGTTTATGAAATATGAGGAATGTTGCAGATATTTCATTCTGGCTTTATCGCTGGAGTTGCGCGACCGCAAATGAGTGTGCTACATCAGATCAGTTTTCTCGAGACTGATGACAGATACTTCTATCCACGTCTAAAGAAAAATTCAATGCGTTAGCTAAATTTCCTATGCGATAATATATTATGTAATATTCACCAAACGCAAAATCATAGTGCCCTCTATTTTTCATTGCAAAATTTTCCGAATTTCGCGTAGTGTCTTAAATGCATGTAAAACCAGAATACCTATCACCATTAACACATGATGGGCACATCGTTATAAACATGACATATGAAGCTATAAGTAAAGTAAAAAGGAATTTTTTTTTACTGAATAGTATCTGTAAAATCGTTGCAGAAAGATTTCAGGACTAGGGCCTCGATTATGACATTGCTGACAGGCAGAAATTTGGAACACATTTGCCGGCTTCCCATTTCTAACAAACGAGTGAACTCTCCGAGTGCTTTGGACAAAAACAAACCACTGCAAATCGGCCACCGTACCTTGTGTGGGCTATACCAAGGATTTTTTTTGTCTCAATGAATATCGCTGGAGTCAGATAGACCCCAAGTAGGTCTAATTTACACGAAATGTATTGGCAATATTTTAATGAAGTAACATAAAAACATAAGGGTTATAATTAAAGTGCATCAACTCACAAAGGTCCATTACAGGACGTAATTATCGTATGGTAGCGAAACTAGGTAGATATTCCAATGCGTTAATGGGGAGTCGATTTAAGCTGAAAAAAAAAGTTCCAATTTTGGCCACTGTAACACCTACAACGCCTCTCGGTGTTAATAAACCAAAATAACTCCCAAATTAGCTCCCATGCCCTCGAAATATAAGTTCAGAAAATGTCCCAAGCCCCTCCACAAGTGGTAATTTACGAAATAGAAATAAGAGACAAAGAAAGGGAAATCTGTAGTGGGAAAAATAATAGAAAAAGAAAAGAATTTTAATCATAAATTTTGGAAGCATGGGAGGGGGGAAAACGATAGAAATGGTTAAATTATTAGTTATTCTTATATATGAGAAAATCAATATTATAGTCACAGAACGTAGGTCTTGAACACCAAAGATAGCGTTTACTAAATTATAAATAGACACACAATGCAATTATGATACTCCAGTCTCTATCTTCTAGACTGTTCGAAGTCAATTAGGACGTACAGCATTAGGAAGCAACAATAGGAGCTTTATTAACCCAGGGCGCAAGAATAAATCGCGACGAGATTGTTTTTTGGGAAGCATTAATTTCAGATCAGAATTAGAACTTTTGTCATATTAGAGGAACGGGGAGGTGATCAATAATCTCTCTGACTTTAACGTCACTTCGTGTGAAGATTTAAATATTTTACGGAATTAACGATTTTTGGACAGATTTGGATTTTGTATTGTGATAGTGGAAAAGCTTTACTTCACGCGACTAGTAATCACAGTTCGTGACAGTTTATGGGTATTAAACAGGAACAATCTTTTTATCGAAAGGGACAGAACATTGTTTAGTATCTCTGATATTGACGGGATTCCAGATTGGATACTTATTCAAAGAACCCATTTGAATGCGATCGTGTGAATGAACTGATTTATTAATGATTATTGTTAAATAAAATAACGTGTTAATTTGAAACTGACTATTCGTCTTGAACTTTACTTCGATTTAGTTTCATAAATAATTAGGTTACGTGATTTTCATCAAGAATAAACTGCAGACTAGTAACTGAAACAAGTGAACGAGAATCTATTGAAAACACTAGTATTAATTTACTTGTGGTTTTTTCCTTCAGAACTGGAAAGGCAATACGTGTAGTGACTCACTGGGGTTAATTTAAGAACTAGCCGGGATAAAACAAAGCTCCTCAATACCAGTCGATGCATAGATAAATTAACATTCCTACTTTCATGCAAGATACGGAAGTCGGGATAGAAAAAAGGGTCGCTGCAAACATATATGGCGCCCAACGTTGGGTCGCTACACCACCAGGCGCAAATCTGGTGCTGTGTACTCAAGAAAGATGTATAGAAATGTAATGGATTCGGAATGGGTCATCGACAGAAAAAGTCAAATTAGTTAGAAAAGCATAATTATGATTTTATTATCAGTAACCACTCGCACACCGTGTTTAATATCTGCATTGGAGACATTGACGAGATGCTGCACAGCGCCAGAATCCTACCTGGTGGTCAAACTTGAAATTAATTTTTTCCAGCATATATCGGTTCCACATTAACACATTAGCATATCCACCAGGTTTCACTGCCATACGCTAATTACACCCCACAGTGGATCTCCTTGAGTAACTACACTTTAATTATAAAAGCCTGTTACATTATAGTTTTCAATTGTCTTTTAAACATGTTAAGGTTTGCAGTGGATATGCTAGCCCAGTTAAATACAGCGTCTGGAAAACAGCTGACCCAGTTTCTGATTTAGTCAACACAGTCGTTATTTCTCTTCACTTAAATGTTACAGGCAGACAGCTTCATGCTCAGTCTAATATTTCTGCTTCTCCTTCACTGCGTAATAAGTCCATACGAACCGAATATTCTGTAAACAAGACGTAACTTGACAACCTAAGCACTTTTCACAGCCGCTTGGGTTTACATGGGAGCGAAAATCGACTGCGGAATTGGAAAATCGGCAATTAGAAGCGGATTTCCAGAAGCGATTTTGAAGTGTTTACATGACCACCCAGAAATGATATTGGAAAATAGGTATAAGAATTCCGCTGTTTGGAGCCCCATGTAAACGGAGTGATTATAACTGTAATGATTCTATTTTCATACATATTACGTTCAAGAAACAAAAAAAAGAGAGGTTGAAGGAAATCGGTCAACCAGTTGCAAACCATGCATACCAAAGGTTTATTTAGCCGTAGACCTAGGTTTAGAAATTACGCGCCGGCCGCAGTGGTCTAGCGGTTCTAGGCGCGCAGTCCGGAACCGCGCGACTGCTACGGTCGCAGGTTCGAATCCTGCCTCGGGCATGGATGTGTGTGACGTCCTTAGGTTAGTTAGGTTTACGTAGTTCTAAGTTCTAGGGGACTGATGACCACAGTAGTTAAGTCCCATAGTGCTCAGAGCCATTTGAACCATTTTTTTTTAAAATTACGCTGTCATGAAGTAGCTTATTCACGATGATCGTCAGCCCTGGTATACTGTCGCACCTTCACAAGTGTACCCCTCCATATCCTATCCCAATGCAAATGCATCCAACTCCCCCTCCCAGACAACCAGATCCACCCCGATATTTATGCCTTATAACAACTTTAACTCTTCCTTACCTACCCCATTCCACATCAGAACTCCTTTCTCTTTCCGTCCATCCCCATGCCTTCCCTACTGCAATCACTACCCTATTGACGCTACTCCTCTGCCTCTTTCCCATCAACTGCATTTCCCGCCATCCAGCTCCCGTCCTACATCTCATCTCCATATTTTTTCTACCCCACAGCACACTATCTTTTTACCCACATCCCTCAACCCTATGGAACTTACTCTGTCCTCCAGCAATAGTTCTAACCCTAGTGCACGTCCTTCAGATTTTAAGTGAATGTGCAGTGCTTCAGTGCTTTTATCAGAAGAATTTTATCCTCCTGCTATGTGTTTTTTTAAACTGTACTTCTTTGATTTTTACTCTGAAACAGAAAACGCCCCACATTTTGTTTGTATATTCTCATTATAATTGTTTTAAGTTTGGTTGGCTGAAGAGTGGAGCAGCATAAGCCTAGTTTACACGACGACACTAGGTTGCAGGGAACTGCGCTACCGGCCACTGCGCATGCGCGCCGCGCGTTTGTGGAACCCGTCGATGAAACTAAACAGTTTCGGCGTGTTCCAACGTTGGCGACACTAGTTGCATGAGTTTTGAGGTTGTGTGTATTCGTAGAATGTAGAGAAACTGAAATATGAAGTGGGGAACGGAGAATAATGTTCACTTTTTGGGTATCTATGCTTTGGTTAGGTGTTTGTGGGGTTTAAGTGATGTTGTTGTTGTTGTGGTCTTCAGTCCTGAGACTGGTTTGATGCAGCTCTCCATGCTACTCTATCCTGTGCAAGCTTCTTCATCTCCCAGTACCTACTGCAACCTACATCCTTCTGAATCTGCTTAGTGTGTTGATCTCTTGGTCTCCCTCTACGATTTTTATCCTCCACGCTGCCCTCCAATGCTAAATTTGTGATCCCTTGATGCCTCAAAACATGTCCTACCAACCGATCCCTTCTTCTAGTCAAGTTGTGCCACAAACTTCTCTTCTCCCCAATCCTATTCAATACCTCCTCATTAGTTACGTGATCTACCCACCTTATCTTCAGCATTCTTCTGTAGCACCACATTTCGAAAGCTTCTCTTCTCTTCTTGTCCAAACTAGTTATCGTCCATGTTTCACTGCCATACATGGCTACACTCCATACAAATACTTTCAGAAACGACTTCCTGACACTTAAATCTATACTCGATGTTAACAAATTTCTCTTCTTCAGAAACGATTTCCTTGCCATTGCCAGTCTACATTTTATATCCTCTCTCCTTTAAGTGATGCTGGTATTGCTGCTCCTGAGACCTTGACGTGCGATCAGAACATAGATAGTTTGACAATGTCTGAGCTAAAGGGCAAAATTTATTGAAGTAGGAGCACATATACAACTGAATTAATAAAAATACAAGCAAGTGTAATTCTAGCTATGGAAATGCTCTCGTATAAAAGACTAAAATCCCATAGTTCAAGTTGGCCGACTCTCCTTTTTTAAGGAATATTGTTGACAGGGGGAAAGGCTACACAAATCAAGAAGCTGCATTCTTTATTCAATATTCACCTATTTAAAACGTCGCAGCGGTGCTCCCCATTCACATATGTTGACTTTTGAAATATTGCCACAGTACAGATCTGTTTTCAAGAGCGTAGTTTGGAAACCACTCTTCTTGCTGCGGCCTGCTTCGAATAATTACTGCTGTTAATGTTAATAATTATTAGTGTTAATGAAAAAGTGTGTTCACCAACTAAAGCCGCATCTTACAGCATGCCGAGTGTTCTCGATTGTAATGCACGCAATGTGATGTGTAATTTCATTTCTGTCGACAGTGCTTCATGTATTACAGTATCTTTATTTCTTATCGCGTAATTGACTCTGTTTAGAGGAAACGTGAACATTATAAGATGATTAAAAGAACTTCTTTGGTCACCCATTATAAATTTTTTCAGCAAGGATGCTGAGCAAACGAGCTGACGTATTTTCTTTATCCACTCACGAATCGAAACACGTTTCTTATATTTTTCTTATGCGTCGATTCCACGCAACAAGCTTTATTTTGTGTTAGCAGAAGAGCCAACACCGTGTTACGAGTGGAGGCCGAAATGCACGCGTTTTAGCTCAAGCAGGCTGGCGTGAGGAGGGAAGAACTATACTGACCTGAGGTCTGGAACATGACAAGGAATGAGAATTCAGAAAGCGGACATAATAGTTTGATACTTAACTTTAAGCCATTAATGATGAACGTCGCTCTTGACAGTACATGAGTCACAATATTATCTGTTCAGAAAACATTCTTGAAGATAGTACTTGCTAGGTCGTAGCAAATGACGTAGCTGAAGGCTATGCTAAACTGTCGTCCCTGCAAATGAGAGCGAATGTAGTCAGTGAACCATCGCTAGCAAAGTCGGCTGTACAACTGGGGCGAGTGCTAGGGAGTCTCTCTAGACTAGACCTGCCGTGTGGCGGCGCTCGGTCTGCAATCAATGACAGTGGCGACACGCGGGTTCGACGTATACTTATGGACCGCGGCCGATTTAAAGGCTACCACCTAGCAAGTGTGGTGTCTGGCGGTGACACCACACTTTAACTCCACACAACGCGTGGGACGTGCAGCTGCCAAAACTTTAATTTCAGATACGACTCAGTAACCGACAAAACGACGAAACTGAAGTGTATACTGGTTTCGCAGTGTCTGCAGTCAAATACTAAACCATTCGCGTACAACTCATTCCACGCAACGAGTGGCGCAACCCAATGTCGTCGTGTAAACTAGGCCTCATACTGCTGACTGCAAACCCCCACCCAGAAGGGAAGAGGGGCATGAAATGACATTAAAGGGGAAAAAAACTGTTCAGAACAGTCAGTTTTAGTTCGTGACTACAATGATGGAAGGTGTTATGTTCGAAAGCTTGGAACTTCATACGAATTTGATGCGGCGAGTGAAATGGTTCAAATGGCTCTGAGCACTATGGGACTAAACATCTGTGGTCATCAGTCCCCTAGAACTTAGAACTACTTAAACCTAACTAACCTAAGGACATCACACACATCCATGCCTGAGGCAGGATTCGAACCTGCGACCGTAGCAGTCGCGCGGTTCCGGACTGAGCGCCTAGAACCGCTAGACCACCGCGGCCGGCGCGGCAAGTGAACCGAGAACTTTTTATGCAATACATGTTTTTTTTTCTTTTGAGATTTAGTAAAATTGTAATGTAAGTTTTTTTCCGATGCATTCATAGACAGTGTTGGCAGGGACTACTTCTGCGGCACCGGTGGCAGCAGCCCGCTGCTGGGCGTTCGCGGCTGGCGCAACCCGGCCACTGCGGTCACGGATGAAGAGCTGGACGGCCGGCTGTCGCTGTCGCTGCCGCTGGCCCTGGGAGGGTCGGACGGCCCTTTGGGCCTGCCCTTGGGCATGCCGCTGCCCAGGAGCCCCGTGCAGAGCCAGCGCAAGCTGCTGCCGCTGGGGGGCGTCGACATCCTGCCGCGCATTCCCGAGGAGAGCGACGAGGACGGCGAGGGAGGCGATGACGACGCGGAGAAGGACAAGCAGGAGCCGCCCATCCAGCGCTGGACCACTCTGGAGGCCGTCAACAACGTCGCACCTGTCGACAGGTGAGACCGCTGGAACGGAAACCTGGACAAAATTATGTTCCCCTTTTCTTTAAACGTTGGGACCATGTTGCTGTTGTTGTGGTCTTCACTCCTGAGACTGGTTTGATGCAGCTCTCCATGTTACTCTATCCTGTGCAAGCTTCTTCATCTCCCAGTACCTACTGCAACCTACATCCTTCTGAATCTGCTTAGTGTATTCCTCTCTTGGTCTCCCCCTACGATTTTTACCCCCCACGCTGCCCTCCAATGCTAAATTTGTGATCCCTTGATGCCTTAGAACATTTTCTACCAACCGCTCCTTCTTCTTATCAAGCTGTGCCACAAACTCCTCTTCTCCCCAATTCTATTCAATACCTCCTCATTAGTTACATGATCTACCCATCTAACTTCAGCATTCTTCTGTAGCACCACATTTCGAAAGCTTCCATTCTCTTCTTCTCCAAACTATTTATCGTCCATGTTTCACTTCCATACATGGCTCCACTCCATACAAATTCTTTCAGAAACGACTTCCTGACACTTAAATCTATACTCGATGTTAACAAATTTCTCTTCTTCAGAAACGCTTTCCTTGCCATTGACAGTCTACATTTTAAATCCTCTCTACTTCGACCATCATCTGTTATTTTGCTCCCCAAATCGCAAAACTCATTTACTACTTTAAGTGTCCCATTTCCTAATCTAATTCCCTCAGCTTCACCCGACTTAATTCGACTACATTCCATTATCCTCGTTTTGCTTTTGTTGACGTTCATCTTATATCCTCCTTTCCAGAAACTATCCATACCGTTCAACTGCTCTTCCAAGTCCTTTGGTTCAAATCGCTTTGAGCACTATGCGACTTAACTTCTGAGGTCATCAGTCGCCTAGAACTTACAACTAATTAAACCTAACTAACCTAAGGACGTCACACACATCCACGCCCGAGGCAGTATTCGAACCTGCGACCGTAGCGGTCGCTCGGCTCCAGACTGTGCGCCTAGAACCGCACGGCCACTCCGGCCGGCTCCAAGTCCTTTGCTGTGTCTGACAGAATTACAGTGTCATCGGCGAACCTCAAAGTTTTTATTTCTTCTCCATGGATTTTAATACCTACTCCGAATTTTTCTTTTGTTTCCTTTACTGTTTGCTCAATATACAGATTGAATAACATCGGGGAAAGGCTACAGCCCTGTCTCACTCCCTTCCCAACCACTGCTTCCCTTTCGTGCCCCTCGACTCTTATAACTGCCATCTGGTTTCTGTACAAATTGTAAATAGCCCTTTGCTCGCTATATTTTACCCCTGCCACCTTTAGAATTTGAAAGAGAGTATTCCAGTGAACATTGTCAAAAGCTTTCTCTAAGTCTACGAATGCTAGAAACGTAGGTTTCCCTTTCCTTAATCTATTTTCTAAGATAAGTCGTAGGGCCAATATTGCCTCACGTGCTCCAACATTTCTACGGAATCCAAACTGATCTTCCCCAAGGTCGGCTTCTACTTTTTTCCCATTCGTCTGTAAAGAATTCGCGTTAGTACACTCCTGGAAATTGAAATAAGAACACCGTGAATTCATTGTCCCAGGAAGGGGAAACTTTATTGACACATTCCTGGGGTCAGATACATCACATGATCACACTGACAGAACCACAGGCATATAGACACAGGTAACAGAGCATGCACAATGTCGGCACTAGTACAGTGTATATCCACCTTTCGCAGCAATGCAGGCTGCTATTCTCCCATGGAGACGATCGTAGAGATGCTGGATGTAGTCCTGTGGAACGGCTTGCCATGCCATTTCCACCTGGCGCCTCAGTTGGACCAGCGTTCGTGCTGGACGTGCAGACCGCGTGAGACGACGCTTCATCCAGTCCCAAACATGCTCAATGGGGGACAGATCCGGAGATCTTGCTGGCCAGGGTAGTTGACTTACACCTTCTAGAGCACGTTGGGTGGCACGGGATACATGCGGACGTGCATTGTCCTGTTGGAACAGCAAGTTCCCTTGCCGGTCTAGGAATGCTAGAACGATGGGTTCGATGACGGTTTGGATGTACCGTGCACTATTCAGTGTCCCCTCGACGATCACCAGTGGTGTACGGCCAGTGTAGGAGATCGCTCCCCACACCATGATGCCGGGTGTTGGCCCTGTGTGCCTCGGTCGTATGCAGTCCTGATTGTGGCGCTCACCTGCACGGCGCCAAACACGCATACGACCATCATTGGCACCAAGGCAGAAGCGACTCTCATCGCTGAAGACGACACGTCTCCATTCGTCCCTCCATTCACGCCTGTCGCGACACCACTGGAGGCGGGCTGCACGATGTTGGGGCGTGAGCGGAAGACGGCCTAACGGTGTGCGGGACCGTAGCCCAGCTTCATGGAGACGGTTGCGAATGGTCCTCGCCGATACCCCAGGAGCAACAGTGTCCCTAATTTGCTGGGAAGTGGCGGTGCGGTCCCCTACGGCACTGCGTAGGATCCTACGGTCTTGGCGTGCATCCGTGCGTCGCTGCGGTCCGGTCCCAGGTCGACGGGCACGTGCACCTTCCGCCGACCACTGGCGACAACATCGATGTACTGTGGAGACCTCACGCCCCACGTGTTGAGCAATTCGGCGGTACGTCCACCCGACCTCCCGCATGCCCACTATACGCCCTCGCTCAAAGTCCGTCAACTGCACATACGGTTCACGTCCACGCTGTCGCGGCATGCTACCAGTGTTAAAGACTGCGATGGAGCTCCAGCCCGCATCTCGTGGTCGTGCGGTAGCGTTTTCGTTTCCCACGCCCGGGTTCCCGGGTTCGATTCCCGGCGGGGTCAGGGATTTTCTCTGCCTCGTGATGGCTGGGTGTTGTGTGATGTCCTTAGGTTAGTTAGGTTTAAGTAGTTCTAAGTTCTAGGGAACTGATGACCTAAGATGTTAAGTCCCATAGTGCTCAGAGCCATTTGAACCATTTTTTTTTTGATGGAGCTCCGTATGCCACGGCAAACTGGCTGACACTGACGGCGGCGGTGCACAAATGCTGCGCAGCTAGCGCCATTCGACGGCCAACACCGCGGTTCCTGTGTGTCCGCTGTGCCGTGCGTGTGATCATTGCTTGTACAGCCCTCTCGCAGTGTCCGGAGCAAGTATGGTGGGTCTGACACTCCGGTGTCAATGTGTTCTTTTTTCCATTTCCAGGAGTGTATTTTGCAGCTGTGACTTATTAAACTGATAGTTCAGTAATTTTCACTTCTGTCAACACCTGATTTCTTTGGGATTGGAATTATTATATTCTTCTTGAAGTCTGAGGTTATTTCGCCTGTCTCATACATCTTGCTCATTAGATGGTAGAGTTTGTCAGGGCTGGCTCTCCCAAGGCTGTCAGTTGTTCTAATGGAATGTTGTCTACTCCCGGGGCCTTGTTTCGACTCAGGTCTTTCAGTGCTCTGTCAAACTCTTCACGCAGTATCATATCTCCCATTTCATCTTCATCTACATCCTCTGCCATTTCCATAATATTGTCCTCAAGTACATCGCCCTTGTATAGACCCTCTATATACTCCTTCCACCTTTCTGCTTTCCCTTCTTTGCTTAGAACTGGGTTTCCATCTGAGCTCTTGATATTCATACAAGTGGTTCTCTTTTCTCCAAAGGTCTCTTTAATTTTCCTGTAGGCAGTATCTATCTTACCCCTAGTGAGATAAGCCTCTACATCCTTACATTTGTCCTGTAGCCATGCCTGGTTAGCCATTTTGCACTTCCTGTCGATCTCATTGGAAACCTGCACAAAATTTTGTTTCCCTTTTCTTTAAACGTTGGGACCATAGCACTGTAAAATTACAGGGTTATAAAAAAAAGATGGGCTGGTTTTAATTGATCTCAAGGAATTACATCTTACGAGGTGCGACAATAAAGCAATGGGACTGATTTTCTTTGCAAGATATGGCAACCCTGCAGGCTTGCGTAGGCACAATATCTTTGACCGTTGTCTGTAAGCTGCTTCTAGTCGAAGTGGCACATCGATGCAACTGCTCAGTTGTGAGTTGTGCTGTAATAAGTTAACACATGTTTGTGTCTCTGGTCACGGAAATGGAAACGCATAACATTGCGCAACGATATGCCACTTCTTTTTGCGTTAAATTGGGTGAAAACGCGACGACAACTTACGGTAAGCTTCAGAAGGCTTTTGGAGAGGAGGTTGTGTCAAATTCTCAAGTTTTTCGTTGGCATAAAATGATTAGTGAAGGCAGAACGAATGCTGTAGATGAAGACCGCAGTGGACGATCATCAACCTCACGGACGAATGTCAACTTGACCAGGGTGCGTGAACTCGTATGATCTGATCAAAGATTATCCGTGAAAATGACTGTAGAAGAGCTGAACATCAATCGAGAAACGGTTCGTCTAATAAAAACTGAAGACCTTGGTATGAGAAAGATTTGTGCAAAAATGGTCCCCAAAAATCTCACATCACAACAGCGATAAACACGGAAAAGTGTGGCAGCCGATCTGTTAGGGCAAACGGGATTCAATAAAGAATTGTTGAGCCATGTTATCACTGGTGATGAAAGTTGGTTTCTTCAGTACGATCCAGATACCAAACGCCAAAGTTTGCGATGGTGCTCAAAGGGATCACCCAGACCAAAAAAAGCTCGCATGTCAAAGTCAAAAGTGAAATGCATGCGCCCGCAACTCGTGGTCGTGCGGTAGCGTTCTCGCTCCCCACATCCGGGTTCCCGGGTTCGATTCCCGGCGGGGTCAGGGATTTTCTCTGCCTCGTGATGGCTGGGTGTTGTGTGATGTCCTTAGGTTAGTTAGGTTTAAGTAGTTCTAAGTTCTAGGGGACTAATGACCATAGATGTTAAGTCCCATAGTGCTCAGAGACATTTGCATTTTTGAAATGCATGCTTGTGTGTTTCTTTGATTCCAAGGGAATTGTTCAATAAGAGTGGGTGCCTCCTGGACAAACAGTTGACTAATATTACTACAAAGAAATTTTAGAAACACTTTGTAAAAGAGTTCTTCGTGTCCGTGCCAACATTGCTGGTAATTGGATTCTGCATCACGATAATGCGCCATCCCTTACTGCTCTGTCAGTACAGCAGTTTTTAACCTCAAAACAAATTTCATTACTTCTACAGCCACCTTATATACCAGATATCGCTCCGTGCTACTTTTTTCTGTTTCCAAGAGTCACAATGGCCGTCAAAGGACACCATTTTCAAACAACACAAGATGTCCAAAAAGCTGTGACTTGGGTCTTGGAGGGTATTACAGAAGATGAGTTCCAGAAATGTTACCATCAATAGCAGAAGCGCTGAAAAAAATGTGTTCAATCAGAAGGGAACCACTTCGAAGGAGACAACACTAAACTTGACTAAAACTGTAAGCAGCATTTTTTTCACATGTCTCGTCACTTTATTGTCGCACCTCGTCGGGTGATCCTCCTTTGGGGTCGTCAGATGTAGTCGACCCGAACCTTGACGACGAGTATGCGTGCCTTCATGTTCCGACACAGTCCACCATAGAACCTCTCTCACATCCAGCTGCGCCACAAATTTGGATACTGCATGATTCAACCTACTGGCCAAATAGAGTGAGGCCCTTTTAAAACTGGGCCAGCTGTTGGTAGCTCTGTCTTAGCCAAGTACGTGGCTTCTCCGTGTTCTTCACAGTGATCACTCAATAACTGGCGCTGTTCACGCCGTATGTATAACGTGTCAGGCCTGGTAACAACAATAAAGACTAAGCAACAGTAATGAACTCTGAAGGCTATTCTGACTTATCAAAGAGAATTGCAAATATAATCATTTTCATACCCAACAATGGTAAGTACGTGTACAAAGTTACATTGATATCTGACGATGTCTCCTCGATGGATCACTTTTTTGGTCAAGTTGTATATATTGTAATGGTTGTCTTGCGGGAGAACCACTGTCAAGAGGGATGAGTTCCCATTATTCCAGTATGTCAGGATAGCATAGTCGCTCTCACACCCAGGCATTCAACAGCAGACGTCAACAATTGAGCGGTTCTCATTATTTAACAACGAATTGCCAAACACATTGCCGTAGACAGGTATGTGCACACATGGTGAGGTGTCGATCTCTGACACGTGGAGCGAGAAGGCGCTGCTGCATCTGGAGTGGGAGGCAGTAGCAGGCTTGGCTTGGCTAATGTAACGCCTGTCTGACGTACCTGGATGTCACATGGCAGCTGCAGAAACGGCTGGCGAGCAAGGCCTCTCGGTTCAGCCTATGTTGCAATCTGCAACCGAAGTGCTGGGCAACTGAGAGCTCCGTATCCTAGGCCGCGGTATACAAACGGCGGTTGGTGGTGGCTGCCCTGAGAATACTGGACAGATGGTGGGTCTGACCAGCGGCTCCATTGAATGACGCCAACTGGTTACTGTGGTGCCGGCTCCAATATCCCTGTTAGCTGAATGGGCGCTTATAAATATCATCTCGGCTATAGCTTGTTTGGCTTCCAGCGATGGTAGTGTCCCAAAGTGAAGTTCACGAAATTCTTACTCAACACCACCCTGCGTGTGGTATGCTACAAGACTTCCGTATTATGGAAGACCAGCTGCTCTGGCGTTATCGTCAGCTATGACGTAATGTTACACGTAAATTGAAGATGGAAGGGGGGGGGGGGGGCAGAGAAGGGAAAGGAAATGGATTACTGCATCGGAACATTCTGCGGAATCGACAGCGACAAGTGAAAATGTGTACCGGACCGGGATTCGAATCCGGGATCTCCTGCTTATTAGGGAGGGGCATTAATCCAGGACAGTGTTATACCAACCGCGCTGGCTGTCTCGCCACGCCTCACGGCCGATGCACATTGCCATGTCCGAAAGAACGGACACCACACGTTCTTATAGTACACTACTGGCCATAAAAATTGATGCACCAAGAAGAACTGTAGATGATGAACGCGTATTCATTGGACAAATATATTATACTAGAATTGACATGTGATTACATTTTCACGCAATTTGGGTGCATAGATCCTGAGAAATAAGAACCCAGAAAAACCACCTCTGGCCGTAATAACAGCCTTGATACGCCTGGGCATTGAGTCAAACAGAGCTTGGATGGCGTGTACAGGTACAGCTGCCCATGCAGCTTTAACACGATACCACAGTTCATTAAGAGTAGTGACTGGCGTATTGTGACGAGTCAGTTGCTCGGCCACTATTGACCAAACGTTTTCAGTTGGTGAGAGATCTGGAGAATGTGATGAACAGGGCAGCAGTCGAACATTTTCTGTATGCAGAAAGGCCCGTACAGGACCTGCAACATGCGGTCGTGCATTATCCTGCTGAAATGCAGGGTTTCGCAGGGATCGAATGAAGAGTAGAGCCACGGGTCGTAACACATCTGAAATGTAACGTCCATTGTTCAAAGTGCCGTCAATGCGAACAAGAGGTAGCCGAGACGTGTAACCAATGGCACCCCATACCATCACGCCGGGTGATACGCCAGTATGGCGATGACAAATACACGCTTCCAATGTGCGTTCACCGCGATGTCGACAAACACGGATGCGACCATCATGATGCTGTCAACAGAACCTGGATTCATCCGAAAAAATGACGTTTTGCCATTCGTGCACCCAGGTTCGTCATTGAGTACACCATCGCAGGCGCTCCTGTCTGTGATGCAGTGTCAAGGGTAACCGCAGCCATGGTCTCCGAGCTGATAGTCCATGCTGCAACAAACGTCGTCGAACTGTTGGTGCAGATGGTTGTTGTCTTGCAAACGTCCCCATCTGTTGACTCAGGGATCGAGACGTGGCTGCACGATCCGTTACAGCCATGCGGATAAGATGCCTGTCATCTCGACTGCCAGTGATACGAGGCCGTTGGTATCCAGCACGGCTTTCCATATTACCCTCCTGAACCCACCGATTCCATATTCTGTTAACAGTCATTGGATCTCGACCAACGCGAGGAGCAATGTCGCGATACGAAAAACCGCAATCGCGATAGGCTACAATCCGAACCTTATCAAAGTCGGAAACGTGACGGTACGCATTTCTCCTCCTTACACGAGGCATCAAAACAACGTTTCACCAGGCAACGCCGGTCAACTGCTGTTTGTGTATGAGAAATCGGTTGGAAACTTTCCTCATGTCAGCACGTTGTAGGTGTCGCCACCGGCGCCAACCTTGTGTGTATGCTCTGAAAAGCTAATCATTTGCATATCACAGCATCATGTTCCTGACGGTTAAATTTCGCGTCTGTAGCACGTCATCTTCGTGGTGTAGCAATTTTGATGGCCTGTAGTGTATGAAGTAACGCTTGCTGCAAGCTGCAAAAGTAAGCCACCCTTCCGTGGTGCAACAAAATTGAAGAATCACTTTGTCGAAACGCCGTAATTGTCTGTCATCGCGACGCAGAAGTTTGAAATTTGGCTGAAAGGTAGCTACAGCCTCCCTCCGTTTTTCTGCAGAAGCTTGACGCCCTGTGACGTCACCCTCGGGCTCAGCGACGCCTCAAACGACAATGGCCAGAGCTCACAAATTCGTGTGACGTGTAACGTAGGTTAATGATGTCGCATTGACGCAATGTTTCAACACAGTTCTTCCCAATGCCACAGTCGACGTGTCACACGATGGGAAGGTCATCATACATCCTCTTACTCACATTTTATCCCTTCTTTGACCATCATCTGCTCCGATTCCCAAAGTGCTCTACACGCTCTTCAACAAATGTACCCTGCAGATCGGATGGTGCAAGAGGTGCAGGACGCACTCCTGCTCTTGCAACAGCATGGTAAGGATGTGATTTTCTGCTGGGTTCCAGGGCACATAGGGATTCCTGGAAATGAACTTGCAGATGCGGCTGCCAAGGAGGCTTGCTCCATCCCACCTCCTGCTCGCTGTTCCGCCCCCCAGCAGGCCATTATGTCTTTCGTGACTCGGAAGGTCATGCGTTGGTGGGAGGCTCAGTGGCTGGACGTGAGGGATAATAAGTTGCGAGCGGTGAAGGATTCTGTCCGACCGTGGCTCACCTCCTTCCGACAACGACGCGCTGAGGAAGTCGCCCTTACACGGCTTAGAATAGGACATTGTCCTTTGACACATGGTTTTCTGTTACGTCGTGAGGAGCCACCAACGTGTCAGACATGTGGGGCACAGTTGTCGATACGGCATATTTTAACTGAGTGTGTTTTATATGCAGGTTTGAGGGAAGATTTCAGTTTCCCACCAGACCTACCCTCTCTTTTAACTAATAATGAGGCGAGTGTCACTAGAGTTTTACGTTTTTGTGTGATGTCTGGCCTTCTTCCCAAAATTTTGGGATTGAAGTCTTAATATGCTGTCCAGTGGTTTGGTCACCCATTATTTGTAAGTGGTCACTCAGCCACAGTTACTTATTTTTCCCTGTTTGTACTGCTATTTTATTTTTAGTTTTATTTCCCTGTTTTGATGTGCTGTGTCCAATCTTGCAATTTGAACAATACCACTTCTCTCACGATTCGGCTCTGAATTGAACTTTTGGGAACGGGCGCTGATAACCTCGCTGTTGTGCGCCCCAAAACACTAATCATCATCATCACCTTCTTTGACGCTGCTGCGATGAAGGTCAGAACGCCCAGCGTTGATGTCACGCGTTTGTCGTGTGGCTGGCTGAGTCAAACATTTTAGACACATCACCGCTCAAGATTCGGGGGTAGCATAAATGGGGCCAATGAAACCACCCCATTCCTTGGGTCGTTGATTCCCACGCATTTCGCAGTCGAAAACAACAGTTCGCAGTATAATGAGAAACAGGACGACTTTCATAACAACCTTTGACACTGCTGACATCTCCAGACGATTAAACCCCTCTTTAATGAGATCGTGGGCCAGCAACCCCATTGGACGTGACCGAATCTCTTTGGAGTGCAGTGTGACAGCAGTTTTTGCTCTGGTGTACATGGTGGAACCACCAGCTACAGTTCAAAACTATTCGACGAAATTTAAACGTGATCCGAAGCAGCAAAGGGTGCTTATGTTTTTGAGCGCTACTGTTTCGCGCCCTCCTCGGATGTGGTGTGAGATGCGTGATTAAGGCGGCACAAGCTCCCTCTAGGACCCCCAGTTTGGCCATGCCATCGGGGCCACCTGCCCACCTTTGTTGCGTCCTTAAAAATGCACCTGTACAGATACAAACTGCGCCTGCAGGTAAGGTAAGGTGCTGCTCTTGCACCTGGTAGAAAGCATTCAAGAGTCGAAAAGGTGTCAAGGAGTTGCGGCGCTCCTTGGTAATCACGCCACAGGAAAGCATGAAACAGGATGGCTGAAAAAGCATAAACTTTTCTGTTTCGAATATTTACTATTAAAAACACTAGTGATTCTCCAGCGGAAGGAGGTTCTTACTCATTGGTCTGAAGATGACCACAGTAGTGGTCGAAACCGGTCACCGTGATAAATAAATTGTAATCAAGACTGTTTTTAATAGTAAATATTCGAAACACGTTGATCACTGTCTCTTCCAGAATGTATTCAAAAGTAATTTTCTGTTTCGGATTGCTTTTGCATTTCGTCGAATAGTTTTGAACGGTCCCCAGTGGTTCCACCCCTTACACGAGAGCAAAAACTACTGTCGCACTCCACTCTGGAGGGGGGCGATCAAGTTCATTGGGTTTGCCTGCCCACGATGATCTTAGAGAAGAGTTGAATCGTCCGAGGAGTGTCAGAAAAGTCGAAGGTTGTCATGATGATAGTCCCGTTTCTCCTCAAACTGCGAATTACCATTTTCGGTTGCGAAATGGAATCAACAGCCCAAGGAAAGGAGTGATTTCATTGACCCAGTTTAGGCACCCCGTAAGGCCTTTTCGTGTCGATTCTGAGCGGCGGTATGTGAGAATGCTTTCCTTGCCACTATTTTTCTTTTTTTTTTTTTAAAAAAAACGCATGATTTCAACTCTGGGCGTCGCAGTTCTGAGGCCCCCATCAAACGAAGGGGTGAAACGTGAGTAAGAGGGAGTTAACATCCTACCCATCACGTGACACGTCACGATCACTTTGGGCAGAATTGTCGCGGAATTTTGTGCCAGTGTGACATTGTTGACCCACCTTACGCCTCATATGATGTTCTAAGGTCTGGCCTTTTTTCACGTTTATCGACAACTTGCTGTTTGGACCGTCACCGGGTTCAAAAATGGTTCAAATGGCCCTGAGCACTATGGGACTTAACTTCTGAGGTCATCAGTCGCCTAGAACTTAGACCTACTTAAACGTAACTAACCTAAGGACATCACACACATCCATGCCCGCGGCAGGATTCGAACCTGCGACCGTAGCGGTCACGCGGTTCCAGACTGCAGCGCCTAGAACCGCGCGGCCACTCCGGCCGGCCCCGTCACCGGGCCCGAGGGTGACGTCGCAGGGAGCGAGGCATTTGCACCACAGCAGAGACAGGTTGTAGGTGCTTTTGAGGTAAATCTGAAACTTCTACACTGCAATGGAAGACAGGTGCGGCTTTCTGAAAAAGTGATCCTTTATCCGTGTTGCACAGTGTATACAGGGTGGTCCATGGATCGTGACCGGGCCAAATATCTCACGAAATTAGCGTCAAATGAAAAAACTACAAAGAACGAAACTTGTCTAGTTTGAAGGGGGAAACCAGATGGCGCTATGGTTGGCCCGCTAGATGGCGCTGCCATAGGTCAAACGGATATCAACTGCGTTTTTAAAAAATAGGAACCCCCATTTTTTATTACATATTCATGAATGTTTTAGTTGGACCACTTTCTTCGCTTTGTGATAGATGGCGCTGTAATAATCACAAACATATGGCTCACAATTTTAGACGAATAGTTGGTAACAGTAAGATTTTTTTAAATTAAAATACAGAACGTAGGTACGTTTGATTTCGGTTGTTCCAATGTGATACATACACCTTTGTGAACTTATCATTTCTGAGAACGCATGCTGTTACCGCGTGATTACCTGTAAATATCACATTAATGCAATAAATGCTCAAAATGATGTCCGTCAACCTCAATGCATTTGGCAATACGTGTAACGACATTCCTCTCAACAGCGAGTAGTTCGCCTTCCGTAATGTTTGCAAATGCATTGACAGTGCGCTGACGCATGTTGGCAGGCGTTGACGGTGGATCACGATAGCAAACATCCTTCAACTTTCCCCATAGAAAGAAATCCGGGGACGTCAGATCCGGTGAACGTGCCGGCCATGGTATGGTGCTTCGACGACCAATCCACCTGTCACGAAATATGCTATTCAATATCTCTTCAACTGCACGCGAGCTATGTGCCAGTGCCGGACATCCATCATGTTGGAAGTACATCGCCATTCTGTCATGCAGTGAAACATCTTGTAGTAACATGGGTAGAACATTACTTAGGAAATGAGCATTCATTGCACTATTTAGATTGCCACCGATAAAATGGGGGCCAATTATCCTTCCTCCCATAATGCCGCACCATAAATTAACCCGTCAAGGTCGCTGATGTTCCACTTGTCTCAGCCATCGTGGATTTTCCGTTGCCCAATAGCGCATATTATGCCGGCTTACGTTACCGCTGTTGGTGAATGACGCTTCGTCGCTAAATAGAACGCGTGCAAAAAATCTGTCATCGTTCCGTAATTTCTCTTGTGCCCAGTGGCAGAACTGTACACGATGTTCAAAGTCGTTGCCATGCATTTCCTGGTGCATAGAAATATGGTACGGGTGCAATCGATGTTGATGTAGCATTCTCTACACCATCGTTTTTGAGATTCACGATTCTCGCGCAATTTGGCTGCTACTGATGTGCGGATTAGCCGCGACAGCAGCTGAAATACCGACTTGGTCATCATCTTTTGTTGCAGGTCGTAGTTGACGTTTCACAAGTGGCTGAACGCATCCTGTTTCCTTAAATAACGTAACTATCCGGCAAACGGCCCGGACACTTGGATGATGTCGTCCTGGATACTGAGCAGCATACATAGGACACGCCCGTAGGGCATTTTGATCACAACAGCCACACATCAACACGATATCGACCTTTTGAGCAATTGGTAAACGGTCCATGTTAACACGGGTAATGTATCACGAAGCAAACACCGTCCGCACTGGCGGAATGTTACGTGATACCACGTAATTATACGTTTGTGACTATTACTGCGCCATCTAGCACAAAGCGAAGAAAGTGGTCCAACTAAAAGATTCATATTTCTTTACGTACTACACGAATATGTAATAAAAATGGGGGTTCCTATTTTTTAAAAACGCAGTTGATATCCGTTCGACCTATGGCAGCGCCATCTAGCGGGCCAATCATAGCGCCCTCTGGTTTCCCCCTAATAGCTTGACGAGTTTCGGTCTTTGTAGTTTTTTCGTTTGATGCTTATTTCGTGAGATGTTTGGCCCAGTCACTATCAATGGACCACCGTGTACATAGCTATAAGTATAGCAAAAATGAATTTTTTTTACCGAATAGGCTCTGTAAAATCGCTTCAGAAAGGTTGCAGGTCGTGCGCCTCGATTCCGTCGTCGCTGATAGGCCGAAAGGTGGAAAACACTTGTCGGTCTCCCCTTTCGAACAAACGAATGAACTCGGCGAGCGCTTTGGATGGAAACTGTTCACTGCGCATCGGCCACTGTATGCTGTGCGAACTCTGTCGCTTTATTTAAATCGAATACATGGTATTACACTTGTTTTGCTTTTATTATTGTTAATCTCATAACCTCTCTTCAAGACACTGTCCATTCCGTTCATCCGATATTCCAGGTCTTTTGCCGTCTCCAACAGTATTACAACGTCATCGGCAAACCTCATCGTTTCAAGGAAGTATATCGAGAACCATCGATATTCTGTTGTATAAATGTCGATATTACTTCCCGGAGACATAGATATACTTTAAGTGGTATATCGTTGCCGTTTGTACTGCGGCAGGGCCGAGGAGCCGCGGGCGAGCGCGCTGTCGTGTCCGCGCATGCGCTGGCCGGCGCTGCCGCTGCACATGCAGCGTCTGAGACGGCGGCTGTGCTGCTGCCTGGACCTCGACGTGCGTTTCCGCTGCTACTGGTGGTGCGGCGGGCTCGCCTCGGCCTTCACCAGGTAAACCCACTCACGATTTACATTCAGATAACGTGCTTTTCAAAAACTGTGCGGACACGCTCTGTCAGGTGCTTTCATCTGGGGGCTTCTGCATCTACATACATTCTCCGCGAGCCACCGAATGGTGTACGACGGAGGCTATCGTGTATCAGTACGAGTCAGTTCCTTTTCTGTTCCACTCACAAATGGAGCGAGACAGGAACGACTGTGTATTTGCAGACAACCTTGCAGGTGCAACAACCACAGCTATGAGCAGTCATCTTGGGTATTAATAATGGCTTCAGCTGTATTTAGTCCTTTTTTTATTAGGATCACTAAAAGCGACATCTTCATGACAGAGCACGCAGCTGCGTCCCCTGCACACTGTTCCGTATACATTGAAGAAGCGGACCCATCCAATATATTGCAATCTGGCTGTTTTTATTCTGCGACGTACCGTCTTTTAGTGGTATTTTATTTCGACAGACAACGAATGTTGGATAAAAAGATTATGAGCATTTCCACTTTAATGTTGTCATATGTTAACTTGCAGATGTGGCTCTTAGTGCCACGAAACCGATTGTGGTCCAATAATAAATGACTAAATACAGCTGAACCAGTTATTAAAACCAAAGATGACTATCTATTTACCTCCATACGACCACTAATGTCTCTTATCTTGTCTTACCGGTCCTTACGCGAAATGTATCTTAACGCCAGTAGAATCGTTCTGCAGTCCACAGCACATGTCCGTTCTTTAAATTTTCGGAATAACGTTCCTCTTTACAGATTCCCATTCGAGTTCATGAAACATCTCCGTAACACTCACGTGTTGGTCGAATCTACCAGTAACAAATCTCAACCACTTGCATGAATTCCTTTGATCTGACCTGGTGGAGGTCCCCATTACTTGAGCAGTACTCAAGAATGGGTCGCATTAGTATTCTGTACGTTGTCTCATTTCCATATGAACCACAGTTCCCTGAAACTCTCCCAGTTAATCAAATACGCCTTCCCTACAACCTCTTTATCTGCTAATTTCATTTCATACCGCTTTGAAACATTATGCGTAGACATTTAATCGCTATGACTTTAATAAGCTGCACTCCATAAATACTTTATTCGAAGAATACAGGCATGTTTTTCCTACTCACCTGCATTGAAATACGAGGGCTATTTGTAAAGTAAGGAACGATAGGTCGCGAAATGGAAACCACAATGAAAATCAAAACTGTTTTATTTGCAACAGTTGACTACAACTTCCAGCTACTTACCTCCATAGTCGCCGATCCGACTTAGACGTTTGTCGTAGCGT
The DNA here is from genome assembly GCF_021461395.2 of Schistocerca americana. Taxonomy (NCBI): domain Eukaryota; kingdom Metazoa; phylum Arthropoda; class Insecta; order Orthoptera; family Acrididae; genus Schistocerca; species Schistocerca americana. The sequence continues at coordinate 247,533,646 of NC_060121.1, forward strand.
TGTACCAACTTTCCAATACCCTCGTTATAGAAGGCAGCCGCCAGTGCTTTCCGCCAATTCTCTACTCTGGGCTGCAGATCGTTGTCTGTGCCAAAATGTTGTCTTCATAGCCAGCGGTTCATGTGAGCGGAGATGAAATTCAGAGGGAGACAACTACGGGCTGTATTGTGGGTAATCAAACATTTCCAATTGAAAACCATGCAGGGGCGTCTTCATTGCCCCTGCAGAATGCGGCCGAGAATTGTCTTGAAGAAGAAAATGCATGACAGTTATGTTATGTTGGCTGCATAGCTTCAGGCGAAATTTCTCACCAGGCCTTCGTACTTGGCGGGAGACACTATTGTTCTTGGTATCATTATGCGCTCCCTGTGTGCTCAGAACTAAAAAGAACTACGTAATGCGATCGACCGACATACTAGAGACACTGCCCAAAACACCTGTGCAAAATATCATCGGATTTTCACTGTTGTTTCCATTTCGCGACCGATCGTTCCTTACTTTCCGAATAGCCCTCGTACATTCTCCTACATTTATATTACGCTGCCATTCATCACACGAAACAGAAATTCTGTCATGCTGCATCATTCTACAGTCAATCAACGATGATACTTGCCCATATACACAGGGTCATCAGCAAATAGTTAAAACTAAGAAGGTAATGAGGATTCTGGGACAAATTTGAATTTTGCCTTTGGATTGCCTACATGCAGGGGCAGGGACATTGACGTCTCAAGCCATGCTTCCTATTACCTATCACGTGACAAGCCACACCCCTCTATCATCTTCATCTCCAACCAATGATAGCAAAGCATTAACAATGAAACAACCAATCAAAAGTAGCTCAAATGTCCTTTTTTGCCACACTGTACTCCAGATTTTCCCAGTCAGTCATAGCAAAGAATTAAAAATGAAATAGGAAATCAAAAAACCAAGATGGTAGAATTAGTTCAAATGTGCTACATGTTCCACCCCATCCCCATTTGTACCTCCAACCAATCACAGGAAAGTATTAAAAATGAAACAACCGATCAAAAATCCAAGATGGGGAACTAGCTCAATTCCGCTTTAGACCCCCAAATCTCTTCCCTCTTCTGCCCAACCAGCCCAGCTGTAGTATTAAAATGATGTGTGCAAATGGCACCAAATTGCCCAGTGAGAACGTAGTATTTTAGCTGCTATTAAAATAAAAGAGCCTATCACAATGATGAACCATCTCGGCTGTGTATCTGTAGGACCTAAATACAGACCATTAAAACTTGGGAATATTTAATTTGAAGATTCATTGTGCTTGTAAAGTGTGCACAATCGTACATATAATACTATTTTATTTTGCTCGAATTTTCGTAGAGATCTGTAGTTATATTTGCATAATATGATAAGCACTCTGCGCATGTGTGCCTTTTTGTACCCCATAAGCGACAATTTTATTTACTTTCAAAGCATCGGCTATGCCATTGTCGTTGGAAATGTTACATCTCTGTCACAATCTTTGGTCACCTCATGAGTGTGTATAAACAAATCATGTCGGTCTGTAGTTAAAGTGCTAATAAAACACCTTCTTCCTGCCTAAAATCGAACTGATGAAAAAACTTTCTTACTTGCATCCTTTCTAAAATCGTTTTGTGTATGTGAGTGTAGTCGTGTTTCTATTAGATGCTGGTGAAGTTGATTATAGTTTTGGAGAGCCATAGTTCCAGTTGGAGCAACGTGTTAAATAATCAATTACATCTTTTATAACGATGTATTATCTTATATCCCCTTCAAAAGTGATAATGAAAAACGTATACATCAGCACATTGCTTACACTTAACTTATTTAGATACCATTACAATGTAAACATTGCATTTTCTTGCACTGTTGATGTATTTTGCGGACATTTCACAGAATATTGTGACAGTTGAGAAACATCATAAATGAGGTAAAATAATTAATTTTTGCATTACGCTATGGTAAAAATTTTGTACTTGAACTCAACTAGGTCCCAGTCATCTCTCGTAATTGTCATCTAATGAAATATTATGTTCGCTTCCCCACTCATGGCACATGAGTTCATAATCATGTTTTATTGACACCAATTTGACAAATGTGTGTGAAAAATAACATCTAGATACTTGACATAAGCATTGTGATACAAGACACAAACATTGCACTTTTTTGTGTTGCTGATGTATTCTGCAGATATTTTACAATATTGTGACATTTGACGAGCATCATAGATACGAAAAATAATTAATTTGGGGCTGTGTTGTGTCTTACAATACGGTACACCTATCGAAATTTAAATGTTGTTAACACTGCAAGTATCTGTTGGTGACAGTAAGCATCTGAGGAATAAATCAGCAGTTGACTTTATTTCATGTTTGCCAGGGTTTGCAGAATAGTATTTAAAGTAAAATTCATCTTTAGTATCTGATTCATTAATAAAATTTGTAAGCAAATGTCGGTTTAGTTATTTGTAGAGAATATGCTGTATATTCACTCTAGTAATCCACTACAAATTATGTATAGCTTCCAATGAAATGTACTGATGCGACTTGTCAGACAGTCTAGAAAACGAATTTTTTTGTCAGCAATGAAAACATAGTTGACAGCATTTTCAGCTACCTAGAAAACATGTTTCCAGGGTTCCTATTCCAAATATTATGTACTTACTCCAGTCTAAAAGTCCTAGAAGTTTGTAACGGCAATTTCTGAACACTCTGCATATGTTCTTGTATTTTCAGTGGAGTAACCCGCAACTGTACACGTATTCGAAAGTATTTCTTCATGAATAAGTTGTAGCTTATGTCACTGAATCAGTGAGATTGGCTGTCTTCACATTTATTTCACAGTAACTCATGTCTCTAGGTAATTTAGAAATGTGTGGAACGCAAAAATATAACAACTGTTTCGATAATTAAGTAGAAAAATAGTTAAGAACCATCAATATCCTTACGACAGATATGACTCACTGCTTTCCCACTGCTTGGTGAGCTGCACTCCGTTCATCATAAGACTAAACCTCATGTAAACTGTTGTGACTTGCCAAGACAGCCAAGTCACAATGAGAGGAAGCCGAAAGGCACGCGTTAAGCTCACGCAGATTGGCGTGAGGTCTGGAACAGTTAAAGGAATTAATAGTAGCAAATAAAGTACGTAGTTGATGTAATACTTAACTTTAATCCACAATTGTAGAACATCTCTCTTGACGGTACATGTTATAACCACAATATAAAATAATATCAAATGCTATGGCGCCTTGCTAGGTCGTAGCAAATGACGTAGCTGAAGGCTATGCTAACTATCGTCTCGGCAAATGAGAGCGTAGTTGTCAGTGATCTATCTCTGGCTAAGTCGGCTGTACAACTGGGGCGAGTGCTAGTACGTCTCTCTAGACCTGCCGTGTGGTGGCGCTCGGTCTGCAATCACTGACAGTGGCGACACGCGGGTCCGACGTATACTAATGGACCGCGGCCGATTTAAAGGCTACCACCTGGCAAGTGTGGTGTCTGGCGGTGACGCCACATAAACATTACACTATACATTCTTCCGCGTTTGCTGGAACCTCACTGCATTTCGTTTCTCGTGGAGCGGAAGCCAAGCTGTCTCGAGTACAGTCAAATACGATAATAAGGATGCGACAACGCTGTGCGTTACGCGTATATCGACTCAGCGATGATACGGGAGAACAGGTTTACCGCTGCATTTAGCTAGGACAACATTGGCCAGGCAAGTGATTCCACTAACCTGCAGTGATGTGAAGAGCTGCAGTAAAGGCGTAAAAAGAGACCGGAGAAACAATAGAGCTTTGGGTAACATTTAATTTTTAAACGAAAGGAAATAATATATGACAAAACTCAGGCGATACGTTTCTTAGGTGACCGGACGGGAAACGTAACATGGTCTTGGTCTTAGCTAACATAGTATTCTAATTAAAAAAGAGAGTGATGAAAATTCCTGAATTTAACAAGTGTAATTTTTTTGCATGAGCTATGTGTCGGGTAGGAGCGCTCTGCTGATTTCACATGTAGCTAAATTCTGAAGCCACTGAAGGTACTGCAGTCAGTTATCTGGTAGTCCCTGAACTCCTTCCATATTGGACTCCAAGGAGTACGGTACATTTCAGTACTGCTACGTTGGTAACGAGGCGATCAGCAACAGAATCCTAACCACCAAAAATTCCACATTTCCTCCTCCTCTTTTCTGACGTGCTGCTCTGCATTTCGTGACGTGTGACAAAGCTTCATGTATTAGTTCCAGGACGTTTGACAGCTTAAACGTCTTGTTTTTTTTTCGAGTCAAATCCCTTACCTTGGCTCCACATGAAATCTATTGGGTTCAGATTGCAGAGCTATGCAGCATTTGTACAGTGTGCTCGACGCCACGAAAATTGTTTTCCGTGTTTCTAAGACGCTTATCAGTCCGGCTCGTGTGAGACCACATCTATCCTATAAAACATTTTAAATAAAGAGTATTTAATTTTTCATTTTTCTCCAAAAAATTTAGTTGTGCTATATTTCCTTAACTTCAACACTCTTTAACAATCTTCTATAAGATATCGATAATTAAGAATGTAAATTTGCAATTAAAACCAGAATTTTGCATCTGATATGTAGTCGGAAACTGGAAGACGAGCTTTTTTGTTGAAAATGATGGTTAAGTATAAGTAACATATATTTGATGAATTTCATATTTAAATGATTTAGATACTGAAACCGAATAAAAAGAATTATAGACTATAACGAGTTTCCAACCGCCGCCAACCAGCACACAAGAATATCAGTCTACGACGCTATCGTTGCGCCACAAAGACAACTAAAATACTCTTGTCAGAGATGGTTGCGGGACTCGGCTGTTCGATACAGGATGTCAAAGCAAACCCCTTTCAGCTGTCTAGTTTCCAAACTTATTTTATTTGGCTACCAGTTTCGGCGGTTAATTACTCCATCGTCAGGCCCCTGACTAACATATGGGAAACATCGGGGCCAGAATTCTGTATTGTAGATTTCTGCTTCCTATAGCGATCACTTATGATGGTTGACGTGATCGCTATAGCAAGCCGAAATTTACTAATACCGAAGATTACTGGCCCCTGTTTTGACCAGAACCGAGGTGGAATCCTCCTTCACGTCGGTCAGGCACCTGAAGATGGCGTAGTAAATCGCAGAGACTGGTAGCCAAATAAAATAAATTTGGAAACTAAAGGGCTGAAAGGTGTTTGACTTGACATCTCCAACTAAAATACGTTTTCTTATACACTATGTGATCAAAAGTATACGGACACCTCCAAAAACATACGTTTTTCGTATTAGGTGCATTGTGCTGCCACTTGTTGCCGGGTACTCCATATCAGCGACCTCAGTAGTCATTGGACATCGTGAGAGAGCAGAATGGGGCCCTCCGCGCAAGTCACGGGCTTTGAACGTGGTCAGGTAATTGGGTGTCACTTGTGTCATACGTCTGTACGCGAGATTTCCACACTCCTAAACATCCCTACGTCCACTGTTTCCGATGTGATAGTGAAGTGGAAACGTGAAGGGACATGTACAGCACAAAAGTGTACAGGCTGACCTCGTCTGTTGACTGACAGAGACCGCCGACAGTTGAAGAGGGTCGTAATGTGTAATAGGCGGACATCTATCCAGACCATTACACAGGAGTTCCAGACTCCCTCAGGATCCACCGCAAGTACTATGACAGTTAGGCAGGTAGTGAGGAAACTTGGATTTCATGGTCGAGCGGCTGCTCATAAGCAACACATTACGCCAGTAAATGTCAAACGACGCCTTGCTTGGTGTAAGGAGGGCAAACATTGGACGATTCAACAGTGGGAAAACTTTGTGTGGAGTGACGAATCACGGTACACAATGTGGCGATCCGATGGCGGGGTGTATGTATGGCGAATGCCCGGTGAACGTCATCTGCCAACGTGTGTACTGCCAACAGTAAAATTCGGAGGCGGTGGTGTTATGATGTGGTCGTATTTCTCATGGAGGGGGCTTGCACCCCTTGTTGTTTCGCCTGGCACTATCAGAGCACAGGCCTACATTGATGGTTTAAGCTCCTTCTTGCTTCCTGCTGTTGAAGAGCAATTCGGGGATGGCGATTGCATCTTTCAACACGATCAAGCACCTGCTCATAATGCACGACCTATGGCGGAGTGGTTACATGACAATAACATCCCTGTAGTGGACTGGCCTGCACGGGGTCCTGACATGAATCGTATAGAACACCTTTGGGATGTTTTGGAACGCCGACTTCTTGCCAGGCCTCACCGACCGATATTGATACCTCTCCTCAGTGCAGCACTCCGTGAAGAACGGGCTGCCATTCCCCAAGAAACCTTCCAGCACCTGATTGAACTTATGCCTGCGAGAGCGGAAGCTGTCATCAAGGCTAAGGGTGGGCCAACACCGTATTCAATTCCAGCATTATCGATGGACGGCGCCACGAACTTGTAAGTTATTTTCAGCCAGGTGTCCGGATACGTTTGAGCACATAGTGTATTTATTACATACTGTTTCTTGAAAACTGTCAGAACTGGTTTTTCTCTGTAATCTTCTGAAAAACATTAAGAACAAATTTTTTCTCGCCTAACCATCTTCCACGCGAGTGTTTTATTAGGAAGCAGGAGACAGTGCCATCCATTTCCACAGCGCGTATTAACAGTGATACAATTAAGTCACAAATAGCGATTACGGCAACTGTGCCTTTACGCGATTTTTGAAATAGAAATTATGTAGCTAAGGTGTGATTAAGGAAAACATTGATGGCTGTTTCGAGAATGAAATTTTTCATTCTGCAGCGGAGTTGTGCGCTGATTTTGAAACTTCCTGGCAGATTAAAACTGTGTGCCGGACCGAGACTCGAACTCAGGTCCCGGGAACTGTGCCTGTGTGCCGGATCGAGAGTCGAACTCGGGTCCCGAGTTCGAGTCTCGATCCGCCACACAGGTTTAATCTTCCAGGAAGTTTCAAAATCAGCGCAAATTCCGGTGCAGGAGTGAAAATTTCATTCTGGAAACATCCCCCAGGCTGTGGCCAAGCCATATCTCCGCAATATCCTTTCTTCTAGTAATGCTGGTCCTGGAAGTATCACAGAAGAACTTCTGTGAAGTTTGGAAGGTAGGAGACGAGGTACTGGCAGAAGTAAAATTGTGAGGACGGGTCTGGAGTCGAGCTTGGGTAGCTCAGCTGGTAGAGCACTTGCCCGCGAAAGGCAAAGTTCCCGAGTTCGAGTCTCGGTCCGGCACAGAGTTTCAATCTTCCACGAAGTTTCATTGATGGCTGTTGCTGCATTAGAATGTCTTAAAGGTACTTTTACAGTGATATCTGATACATAAGTTGGACCTACTTCCAAGAGCGGGACAAAAACTGTGGTTGCTGACCCTATCACAGCGTTTGTGTTTGTTTACATCAGGTTTATTGTTATGGTGAACGCAGCATAGTGTCGCTCGAGCTGTCAAAAGAGTAACAACGTTTTCACAGTCTCACCACTGTATGTGTTAGACTGTGATGCAATGGTTTGGAAAAAACGACATTTTGTCTATGGAGTGCGTGATTCATTGTTTTGTATTTTTTTTTTGTTCTGTTTAAGACGCAATGACATGTTTATGACACAGTCATAACCGGTTTCGGCCGTACAATGATCGTCTTCAGATTGTAAAGGTGGCATACACATGCGTTGTCAAAAACAAAAGAAAAAAAGTACTGTGATGCAAGCGATTGTAACCATAGAGTAAATATCTCTGGAGTGAGGATTCACATGCGCGGAACAGATTTTGTGTTGTCAACATACATTGCCGGCCTGGTCACGTGATCTCTGGACGTCGTGTGTTTGTCCGTTTAGCGCCCTGTATATTTAGAATGTCACTACATCCCTAATACAGACGGATTGTTTTCGTACATGACGTGGATTATTTATATACGTTGCGCAGACATTTTAACAGTATCCATTTGATACCGAGAATAAACCAGCTACGTAACTTTTAAGGGCAAGTGATATTATATCCTGCTTCTTTGTGATAGGTGTCACAGTTCATATGCACTCGATTTTCGATAGTTTTCGGTATGATACGGCACTTTATAGTATTACCGAGCCTGACGTACATTTATGCAGTGACAGTCTTGGAAAACGACTTGACAGTACGCTAGTACTTTTGCAAGTGTCCGAAAAAACACCGAATTTGACACACATTAGCGATTACATCGCCGCTAATTCGTCCTTTTTTCTGGCATTTCTGCGTATTTATTTTCTTGTTTTTGCGACCTAAACCACAATTTTTCTTACTAGTGACACTTTGAAGTATTTATTTAACGCGTTTTACGTACTTGCTCCCAGTTTATTAAATAAATAGTAGACTGAGTAATCTATATACATAATCGACAAGTCACTGATAAATGCATGGATGATAATATTTGCTGAAACAACTAACCATTCCCTTTCCTGTTTCACTAGCAAATTTACGAGAGGAAGCAATTGTTTGTAAGCTTTTGTACGAACCGTAATATGTATTATATAGTCATAAAATCGTACAAAAATACGCCTACTGAATCAAGCCTTAATTATAATGCGTCTCGAAATTTTTAAACATGTACAGTGTCACTTACTAATATGATAACTATAATTAGAGCTACATGGGAACAAATGGCAGGAATGGGGGAAAGAAATACAGTAGAAGAAGAATGGTTAGCTTTGAGGGATGAAGTAGTGAAGGCAGCAGAGGATCAAGTAGGTAAAAAGGCGAGGGCTAGTAGAAATCCTTGGGTAACAGAAGAAATATTGAATTTCATTGATGAAAGGAGAAAATATAAAAATGCAGTAAATGAAGCAGGCAAAACGGAATACAAACGTCTCAAAAATGAGATCGACAGGAAGTGCAAAATGGCTAAGCACGGATGGCTAGAGGATAAATGTAAGAATGCAGAGGCGTATCTCACTAGGGGTAAGACAGATACTGACTACAGGAAAATTATAGACACCTTTGGAGAAAAGAGAACCACTTCTATGAATATCAAGAGCTCAGATGGAAACCCAGTTCTAAGCAAAGAAGGGAAAGCAGAAAGGTGGAAGGAGTATATAGAGGGCCAATACAAGGGCGATGTACTTGAGGACAATATTATGGAAATGGAAGAGGATGTAGATGAAGATGAAATGGGAGATATGATACTGCGTGAAGAGTTTGACAGAGCACTGAAAGGCCTGAGTCGAAATAAGGCCCCAGGAGTAGACAACATTCTAATAGAACTACTGATGGCCTTGGGAGAGCCAGTCCTGACAAAACTCTACCATCTGGTGAGCAAGATGTATGAGACGGGCGAAATACCCCGAGATTTCAAGAAGAATATAATAATTCCAATCCCAAAGAAAGCAGGTGTTGACAGATGTGAAAATTACCGAACTATCAGTTTAATAAGTCACGGCTGCAAAATACTAACACGAATTTTTTTACAGACGAATGGAAAAACTAGTAGAAGCCGACCTTGGGGAAGATCAGTTCGGATTCCGTAGAAATATTGGAACACGTGAGGCAATACTGAGCCTACGGCGTATCTTTGCAGCTAGATTAAGGAAAGGCAAACCTACGTTTCTAGCATTTGTAGACTTAGAGAAAGCTTTTGACAATGTTGACTAGAATACTCTCTTTCAAATTCTGAAGGTGGCAGGGGTAAAATACAGGGAGCGAAAGGCTATTTACAATTTGTATAGAAACCAAATGACAGTTATAAGAGTTGAGGGTCATGAAAGGGAAGCAGTGGTTGGGAAGGGAGTGAGACAGGGTCGTAGCCTCTCCCCAATGTTATTCAATCTGTATATTGAGCAAGGAGTGAAGGAAACAAAAGAAAAATTCGGAGTAGGTATTAAAATCCATGCAGAAGAAATAAAAACTTTGAGGTTTGCCGATGACATTGTAATTCTGTCAGACACAGCAAAGGACTTGGAAGAGCAGTTGAACGGTATGGACAGTGTCTGGAAAGGAGGATATAAGATGAACATCAACAAAAGCAAAACGAGGATAATGGAACGTAGTGGAATTAAGTCGGGTGATGCTGAGGGAATTAGATTAGGAAATGAGACGCTTAAAGTAGTAAAGGAGTTTTGCTATTTGGTCGAAGTAGAGAGGATATAAAATGTAGACTGGCAATGGCAAGGAAAGCGTTTCTGAAGAAGAGAAATTTGTTAACATCGAGTATAGATTTAAGTGTCAGGAAGTCGTTTCTGAAAGTATTTGTATGGAGTGTAGCCATGGACGATAAATAGTTTGAACAAGAAGAGAATAGAAGCTTTCGAAATGTGGTGCTACAGAAGAATGCTGAAGATTAGATGGGTTGATGACATAACTAATGAGGAGGTGTTGAATAGGATTAGGGAGAAGAGAAGTCTGTGGCACAACTTGACTAGAAGAAGGGATCGGTTGGTAGGACATGTTCTGAGGCTTCAAGGGATCACCAATTTAGTACTGGATGGCAGCGTGGAGGGTAAAAATAGTAGAGGGAGACCAAGAGATGAATACACCAAGCAGATTCAGAAGGATGTAGGTTGCAGTAGGCACTGGGTGATGAAGAAGCTTGTGCAGGATAGAGTAGCATGGAGAGCTGCATCAAACCAGTCTCAGGACTGAAGACAACAACATCAACAACGGTATGTACCCATGAAAAGCCCACATCTCGTGTTCGTGCGGTAGCGTTCTCGCTTCCCACGCCCGGGTTCCCGGGTTCAATTCCTGGCGGGGTCAGGGATTTTCTCTGCCTCGTGATGGCTGGGTGTTGTGTGCTGTCCTTAGGTTAGTTAGGTTTAAGTAGTTCTAAGTTCTAGGGGACTGATGACCATAGATGTTAAGTCCCATAGTGCTCAGAGCCATTTGAACCATTTACCCATGAAAAGTTACTGTCCCTCCTTTCGCATATTTTTCTTTGCATCCGTAGCAACAACAGTAATTCACCGTCGCTATTACGCTATAAACAAACGGTGAAACACAACAAAAACTCTTGATATTATAAACTTCAAACGCTGCAGAAAGCACACACGCACAGCGAAGTCCCGAAAACACGTGACAGTCCAGGTTTAATGTTGACAACATGCGCAGAACGCAATGCGCACTCCAGAGACGGTTACTCTATGAGTGTAACGCAGACTACAGGTGTCGGTGGTGTGTGTGCTCGCAGGCGGCTGACGTACGCGGCGGCGGCGCAGCAGGCGTGCTGGCGGCTGAGCGGGCCGCTGGTGTGCGTGCTGACGCCGCTGCTGGCGCGCGAGGCGGTGCCCGGCTACTCGACGCAGGAGGCGGCGTTCGCGGCCGCCGTGCCCGCCTTCGGCCGCCTCTGCGCGCTCGTCGCGGCGCCCTGCTGCGCGCGCCTCGCGCCGCCCACCGCCGCCTACCTGACTGGCGTCTCGGGGCTGCTCACCGCCGCAGGACTCTACGGTGAGTGGCGCTCCCCACAGCTGTTCGCCGCTCTGGCGATCGGCCCTAATGAGCTGAGGCGGCCGAGGAAGACAAGCCTCCAAATACAGGCTGGGCAGAATGAAAACTGACTCAAAAAAAAAAAAAAAAAAAAAATTACGTCTTTACAAGCTCACTTACAATTTTCCACTTGAACATTTAATTATGTACTATAAACGACACAATCTACACTCCTGGAAATGGAAAAAAGAACACATTGACACCGGTGTGTCAGACCCACCATACTTGCTCCGGACACTGCGAGAGGGCTGTACAAGCAATGATCACACGCACGGCACAGCGGACACACCAGGAACCGCGGTGTTGGCCGTCGAATGGCGCTAGCTGCGCAGCATTTGTGCACCGCCGCCGTCAGTGTCAGCCAGTTTGCCGTGGCATACGGAGCTCCATCGCAGTCTTTAACACTGGTAGCATGCCGCGACAGCGTGGACGTGAACCGTATGTGCAGTTGAAGGACTTTGAGCGAGGGCGCATAGTGGGCATGCGGGAGGCCGGGTGGACGTACCGCCGAATTGCTCAACACGTGGGGCGTGAGGTCTCCACAGTACATCGATGTTGTCGCCAGTGGTCGGCGGAAGGTGCACGTGCCCGTCGACCTGGGACCGGACCGCAGCGACGCACGGATGCACGCCAAGACCGTAGGATCCTACGCAGTGCCGTAGGGGACCGCACCGCCACTTCCCAGCAAATTAGGGACACTGTTGCTCCTGCGGTATCGGCGAGGACCATTCGCAACCGTCTCCATGAAGCCGGTCCCGCACACCGTTAGGCCGTCTTCCGCTCACGCCCCAACATCGTGCAGCCCGCCTCCAGTGGTGTCGCGACAGGCGTGAATGGAGGGACGAATGGAGACGTGTCGTCTTCAGCGATACGAGTCGCTTCTGCCTTGGTGCCAATGATGGTCGTATGCGTGTTTGGCGCCGTGCAGGTGAGCGCCACAATCAGGGCTGCATACGACCGAGGCACACAGGGCCAACACCCGGCATCATGGTGTGGGGAGCGATCTCCTACACTGGCCGTACACCACTGGTGATCGTCGAGGGGACACTGAATAGTGCACGGTACATCCAAACCGTCATCGAACCCATCGTTCTACCATTCCTAGACCGGCAAGGGAACTTGCTGTTCCAACAGGACAATGCACGTCCGCATGTATCCCGTGCCACCCAACGTGCTCTAGAAGGTGTAAGTCAACTACCCTGGCCAGCAAGATCTCCGGATCTGTCCCCCATTGAGCATGTTTGGGACTGGATGAAGCGTCGTCTCACGCGGTCTGCACGTCCAGCACGAACGCTGGTCCAACTGAGGCGCCAGGTGGAAATGGCATGACAAGCCGTTCCATAGCACTACATCCAGCATCTCTACGATCGTCTCCATGGGAGAATAGCAGCCTGCATTGCTGCGAAAGGTGGATATACACTGTACTAGTGCCGACATTGTGCATGCTCTGTTGCCTGTGTCTATGTGCCTGTGGATCTGTCAGTGTGATCATGTGATGTATCTGACCCCAGGAATGTGTCGATAAAGTTTCCCCTTCCTGGGACAATGAATTCACGGTGTTCTTATTTCAATTTCCAGGAGTGTATGTACACTGACGTGCCCAAACATGATAACCACTGCTCACCACGACGTTGGATGCTGCCTGGTGGCGTTGCAGACATGTCACGCGATAGAAATAGAATGTAAGAGGAGCAGACTCGGACAGGGTGTCACCCTAGCAGGATGTGGGATGCAAATGGGTAAATCCATTGAGACGAGCGACTTCGACAAAGGGCAGATTATTATTACACAGAACCTGTGAACAAGTAACTCGAAAACGGTGAAGCTGGCCGAATGTTCGCGTGCTATTGTCGTGAGCATCTAGGAAAAGAGGTAGGACAGAGTAAACTATCTCCCGGGTTCGATTCCCGGCGGGGTTAGGGATTTTCTCTGCCTCGTGATGACTGGGTGTTGTGTGATGTCCTTAGGTTAGATAGGTTTAAGCAGTTCTAAGTTCTAGGGGACTGATGGCCATAGATGTTAAGTCCCGTAGTGCTCAGAGCCATTTGAACCATTTTTAGTAAACTATCAATAGGTGCTAAATGGTAGGACATCCACGACTCTTCACAGAACATGGGGTTCGTAGGTTTGTCTGTCCTGTAAAGTAGCATAAGTGGTGATCTGTGGCATCTCTTCAAGACAGCACAATGCTGGTACACGCACAACTATTTCAGAGCACACCGTTCATCGTACATTGTTGAACAAGACACTCCGCAGCAGACCATCATTACATGTTCACAAGTTCACCCAGCGATATGTTCCATTACGATTTCAGTGGGCACGGGACCATCACGGTTCGACTATTGATCAATGGAAACGTGTCGGCTCTTCAGGTGAACCACATGTTTCTGCACTAGGTCGATGGCCGTCTCCACAAACGCCGTTATCGAGGCGAACGGCGGTTCGAAAGTGCAGAGCGCCACGGACGAAGGCTGGTGAAAGCAGTATTATACGGGACTTGTGGTAGTAATTGAAGACACGCTGACAGCTGCAAACCACGTGCATCCCTTCGTTCTTGATGTCCACTTCCGCGGTCATGTTGTCTTTCAGTAATTTAATTGTCCGTGTCTCGGAGCCAGAACCGTGCTCCAGTGGTTTGAGGCGCATTATACTGAACTCACGTTGATGTCTCGGCGACCAAATTCGCCTAGTGTAGATCCTATGGTACCCATCTGAGTCGCTTTCGGACACCATCACCGCGTACGTAACTCAGTGGCCTGTTGTTAAGTCGAATAACATGACCTGCGAATAGACAACTAATGCCACATATCTCCACAAACCTACCAACAAATTGCCGGATCCCTGTCACGCACAATCACTAATGTGTTTCGTTCCAAAGAGCGTCGAACAAGCTATTGAGCAGGATGTCATAATGTTTTAGCCCATCCGTGTATTATAAAAGTGTATGCAAGTGTGTATGTATGTACGTTCCATATCTCCTACTAAACCACTTGATCGATTTCAATCATACTTGGTACATGTATCACTTACTGCCTAGAAAGAACTACTTTCTTTTTTTATTCTCGAGTCAGAAACATACAGGCACATGTTCATACATTTTACACAGCTATGATTAAATTCCTTTTGACCAAAACCTGGTCACTTTCAGTGCATTTTCTGTTGCTCGTTGAAGATCATCTTCTGTACAGGAGACTAGGCACAGTCGACACCGAAGCACGTGCCGAACTGTCTGCTCTTCTCCACAGTCACACCGAATATCATATGTATCAGTGTATCCCCATCTTGCCAAGTTAACTTTTGATCTTCCAACTCCGGATCTCAGTCTATTGAGGGACTTCAAAGTTGTCCATTCCACGTCATGACCTGAAGATAAAGCTTCAACAACTCTTTTCCAACCAGGAGGAAGGTAGGTCGTAGCCCTCCATAGTTGGAACCTAGTTTTTTCAGCAGTGGTTCTAAGTTCCTTCAATGTCCTAAGGAAACCCTCCCATGACTTCAGTCGTTGCGGATGCGGTTCATGACCATACAGAGGATGGATAGTTTCCTGTTCCACTGCCTTTCTTTCCCTGTTCGCAGCTATCTCTCTTCGAACAGGTGGTGGTGCTATTTCTGCGAGGTGGTAAAGCCATTCGACTGGAGTGGATTTCAGGCAACCTGTTATAATTCTGCAGATTTCGTTGAGAGCTACATCCACCTGTTTGGCGTTAGTTGAATTATACCTAACAGGACAGGCAAACTCTGCCGCAGAATAGCATAGAACCATTGCAGATGTTCGGATTGTTTGAGGTTGACTATCCCACTGTGATCCGGCCAGTTTCCGTAGGAGATTGTTTCTGATGGAAACTTTCGACTCGCATTTCATGCAGTGCCTTTTGAAAGTGAGAGATCCGTCAAGTGTCACTCCTAGATATTTTGGAGTGTCGTAGCATTCCAGATCGACCCTCGACCATTTTATTTTCAACTTGCGAGTGGCTTCCTTGTTTCTCAAATGAAAAGCACACACTTGGGTCTTTGAAGGGTTTGATTTAAGCTGGTTTGTGTTGTAGTATCTGGATAGACCTTCGACGGCATTCGTGAGTTTGTTCTCTACGGATTCAAAATCTGTACTCTGCGTCGCTAGAGCGAGGTCGTCAGCATATAAGAAGCTCCTGGTGTTTGGGGCTATGGGTTGGTCGTTCGTGTATATATTAAACGGAATTGGAGCCAAAACACTTCCTTGCGGGAGGCCATTCTTCTGTAGCCGCCATCGACTACGCTGTCCTTGAAAGTCGACGAAGAACGTGCGATGCTGCAGAAGGGAGGAGATGAGTCTGGTTGGACCTAAATCTTTAGTCAGATTGTAGGCCTTGAATAGTGGTAGCTGGTGGTTGACCGTATCATACGCCGTTGCGAAGTCGACAAATGCTACTCTTGTCACCTGCAAGGATAAGAGCAATCTACTTCTCAAAGGGAGCTCACAACATGCAAACAGCCACACTACATTCATCCAGTATTTAAGAACGGGGCACTTATTTACTTGCAATCAACATTACACATAATTTATCATCTTTATGAGCCTTTTTCGTACTCAGCTCTCCCCTCCCCCCACACGAAATGATGAAACAAAAAATTTACTTGCTTGCTTTATTTTTGCTGTTCATGCAGTAAAATTACCGCATCAGTGATGAACTTTTAATGTATTACTTCTTTACTAATAACTCTATTCGCAACATATTTAGAAGACAGTCTCCACATATACCACTGGATTTACTTGCTAAGTTATGTCATCGCACAATACATACTTAAACAGATATGACGTCATAAACATTGAGCTGCGTGAATACGAAACTGCAGAGCGACATTCGAGAGTGGAGTAGGAAATGCACAAAGAAAGGAAAGACGAGGAGATGAACAGGGAGATGAGGGAGGAGTAGGTGATCAGAGTGACAGGAAGGAGAAAACGACGGAGAAAGTGAAGAGGAGATGGTTAGAGAAAGGAAATACGAGGAAATGAGGAGAGAGAGGAGAGAGAGAGAGAGAGAGCGAGCGAGTGGGAGGAAATGGACACAGAGAGGTGGAGAAGGAGATGGACAGAGGGGGTAGGAGCAGATAGACAAAGAGAGTGCGGGGTTGCAGATGGAGGGGGAAGGAGCAGATAGACAGAGAGGGCGGAGAAGCAAATGCACAGAGAGGGCGGAGAAACAGATGGACAGAGAAGGCGAAGAAGCAGATGGACAGAGAGAAGGGCAAGACGAGTTAACAGACTGGTGGTGGCTCAAATGGTTCAAATGGCTCTGAGCACTATGCGACTTAACTTCTGAGGTCATCAGTCGCCTAGAACTTAGAACTAATTAAACCTAACTAACCTAAGGACATCACACACATCCATGCCCGAGGCAGGATTCGAACCTGCGACCGTAGCGGTCACGCGGTTCCAGACTGAAGCGCCTTTAACCGCACGGCCACACCGCTCGGCCCAGACTGGTGGTGAAAGAGGTTGTCAGACAGATGGAGGAGAAGGATATGGACAGAGAGAGAGGGGAGGCGGAGGCACACAGAGATATAATTAATTGGAATAAATACAAATCTGGGCAACGCCAGGTACTCAGCTAGTTTCTTAACAAAAATTTAGTGTGTTTCAATGCCATGACCATGCGAATGTAAGCACAAGTCCCAATTTTTCGATATGGCGTTTTGATTTTTAGGTCTGACTCTCTTTGCTATTACCATCAGTGGTAATATGTTTGTGGTAAAATCCCCTTTTCGATGTTCAGTGTTCGTGGACAGCTTTGTAATATTTTGCTCCTCCTCTAGCCTTGAAACAACTACTCGTCAGTTGCAACTGACAATACGACGGTTGAAGAAGTGGGCAGATAGTGCAGTTTTTGATTTTCCTCAGAGGAATATGTTTCTGTTAATTTTAATCGTGCCTGTCGCTCTTTTAACCTGCCCATAATTAAATTGAAGGACAATGTTCTCAATTTTAAAAGTTCAGTGAGGTTTCTGGGTCTCACATTTGATGATCAACTGACATGGTTACCACTTCTCAACAATATTAAAACCCAAGATTTAAAGGCATTGAATATTTTAAAATACCTCGACCACAGGTCATGGGGGGCAGATGGAACATGTCGGCTCCAGTTTTAAAAGCGATCCCATTTTGACTATGGATGCACGGTTTGCAGTTCGGTTAGGCTGTCTTATCTTAAGGATCACTCCTTGATGTTCACCATGAGGGGATTCGACCAGACGGAGCATATAAAACTTTGTGTTCTGCCTTAGGGCAGGTCCTGTCATGGGGGAAGCCTCGTCAGAGAGGTCCACCGCATGAGCGTCCAGGGAAGTGATTCCAGTGGTGGTTTCCCGTTGCCTTCCACTGATGAGGATGAAATGATAATGAGGACAACACAACACCCAGTCACTGAGCGGAGAAAATCTCCGACCCAGCGGGGAATCGAACCCGAGCCCCTTGGCGTAAAAAACCACCGCACTGACCACTCAGCTGTCGGGACGGACAGGATCATATAGGACAAGTCCGGTTCCTAGCCTCTCATTTTGAGCTGGTAAACCACCACTCACATCCAGTGGCTGGTTCTCATGCTGTGTCATGTATGCACCCACTCCCCACCCCACAGTTGCCGGCACTTCACTCCGTTCCATCCCTTCCAACGTAGTTACTATTCAGATATAGTCCACGAGCAGTGAAGGCATTCGGGATTCGCATGCAGCATGACTTAGCGGCACTCAGTGCTGACCGCCTTCCTGTGCTTCTTCGAGGCTGGAGTCGTTCGCCACCGTAGTTGATACGGAGACCCAGTATTGTTTATCAGTGTAAAACAAGAATTTTACTGCAGGCTACGTTTTTAAGTCGATCTTTTACAGAATTTTATCCGAGCGCTATTACTATGTGGTCATTTACACTAATGGGTCTAATCAAAATCTCTCAGTCGGCTGCGCTGTGTTATTTCCAGAAGTTGTCGAGTTTCGCTTACGTGGTGAATTCAAAGTGTATGACGCTGAATTACGTGCAGTCTTGAGTGCACTGGAAAGACGAGAAGTTATCCTACTACCAAATTTCTTATCTGCACCGACTCCCTAAGTAGCGTTTAGGCTATCCATTACAGGTGTTCAATAGAAAAGTATCTTCAGCTGATCCACGACAACCTTTTCCATTTACAAATACAGAGCAAGAAAGTGTCATCCTGCTGTGCACCAGGGCACGTGATCATTCTCGGTAATGAAGAATCGGATGAAGCAGCTAACAATACCTGCTAGGAAAATACAGGGTGATTCAAAAAGAATACCACAACTTTAGGAATTTAAAACTCTGCAACGACAAAAGGCAGAGCTAAGCACTATCTGTCGGCGAATTAAGGGAGCTATAAAGTTTCATTTAGTTGTACATTTGTTCGCTTGAGGCGCTGTTGACTAGGTGTCAGCGTCAGTTGATGCTAAGATGGCGACCGCTCAACAGAAAGCTTTTTGTGTTATTGAGTACGGCAGAAGTGAATCGACGACAGTTGTTCAGCGTGCATTTCGAACGAAGTATGGTGTTAAACCTCCTGATAGGTGGTGTATTAAATGTTGGTATAAACAGTTTACAGAGAATGGGTGTTTGTGCAAAGAGAAAAGTTCTGGACGGCCGAGAACGAGTGATGAAAATGTAGCACGCATCCAGCAAGCATTTGTTCGCAGCCCAGGAAAATCGACTCGCAGAGCTAGCAGAGAGCTGCAAATTCCACAATCAACTGTATGGAGAGTCCTACGGAAAAGGTTAGTTATGAAACCTTATCGTCTGAAATTGGTTCAAGCATTGTCTGCAGCTGATAAGATTAAAAGAATCGATTTCTGTGATTTTATCCTTGCTCAAATGGAAACAGATGAATCTTTCGTTTCAAAGATTGTGTTTAGTGATGAAGCAACTTTCCACACTAACGGGAAAGTCAATCGTCACAATGTCTGTATATGGGGCACTGAGAATCCGCGGGAAACAACTCAGTATGAACGTGACTCGCCTAAGGTGAACGTTTTCTGTGCCATTTCAGCCAATAAAGTTTTTGGTCCCTTTTTCTTCGAAGGTGCTACTGTAACTGGACTACAGTATCTGGAGATGTTAGAGAATTGGCTGTTCCCTCAGCTCGAACAAGAAGCACAATAATTCATATTTCAGCAGGATGGAGCGCCACCACATTGGCACTTATCTGTCCGTAACTACCTGAACGTCAACTACCAGAGGCGATGGATCCGCCGCCAGACAGCCCGTGACAGAGCACTTCATCACTGGCCTCCAAGAAGCCCTGATCTTACCCCCTGCGATTTTTTCTTATGGGGGTATGTTTAGGATATGGTGTTTCGGCCACCTCTCCCAGCCACCATTGATGATTTGAAACGAGAAATAACAGCAGCTATCCAAACTGTTACGTCTGATATGCTACAGAGAGTGTGGAACGAGTTGGAGTATCGGGTTGATATTGCTCGAGTGTCTGGAGGGGGCCATATTGAACATCTCTGAACTTGTTTTTGAGTGAAAAAAAACCTTTTTAAATACTCTTTGTAATGATGTATAACAGAAGGTTATATTCTGTTTCTTTCATTAAATACACATTTTTAAAGTTGTGGTATTCTTTTTGAATCACCCTGTACAGTTTCTGAATGTGTTGCCCTCTTAGATGCAGTTACTTAACTGTCGAGGCACAGGGTCGCGCGTCTGTGGAAGCTGGAGTGGAACAACAAACTGCAGTCGGTGCAACCAGTGTCACGACATTGACGTTTCTCCTTCAGGCTGCCGTGGAGGGGGGCAGGGCTCTTAACGGGCCTCGGGATAGGGCACTGTCCTCCGAGTCATGGATTCCTCCTCAGGCAGGAGGATCCATCAGTATGCAGTGCTTGTGGTGCACAGGTGTCGGTAAACCACATTTTAACAGAATGCGTTTTATACCAAACCATGTGGGCTCCAACCAACTTACCAGCCGACCTGGCATTCTAGATTATGAATCAAATGTTGTCCGTATTTTAAAATTCTGCGTTATGTGTGATCTTCTCACAAGGGAACCTCCCCATCGCACCCCCCTCAGATTTAGTTATACGTTGGCAAAGTGGATAGGCCTTGAAACACTGAACACAGATCACTCGAGAAAACAGGAAGAAGTTGTATGGAACTATGAAAAAAATAAGCAAAATATACAAACGGACTAGTCCATCTGCAAGATAGGCAACATAAAGGATAGTGTAAGTTCAGGTTCGTCGTGGTCCCGTGGTTATCGTGTGCACCTGCGTAACAAAAGGTTCTTGGTTCAAGTCTTTCCTCCGATGAAAGGTTTATTTTCTTTATTTTCGCAAAGTTATGATCTGTCCGTTCGTTCATTGACGTCTCTGTTCACTATAATAAGTTTGGTGTCTGTGTTTTGCGACCGCACCGCAAAACTGTGCGATCAGTAGACGAAAGGACGTGCCCCTCCGATGGGAACCGAAAACATTTGATCGCAAGGTCATAGGTCAACCGATTCCTCCACAGGAAAACACGTCTGATATATTCTATACGACACTGGTGACGGCATGTGCGTCACATGACAGCAATAGGTTGTCGACCCACCTAACTTGTACACTTGGCGAATGGGTAAAAAGATTCTTCTACCTTGCCCGATTTAGGTTTTCTTGTGGTTGTGATAATCAGTCCCAAAAAAAGTGATGAAAACATAAGAGTTTGTCACATAAACTGCAACAAATGAATGCAACAGTTCCACAGTCGCTCAGTTTTCCCTGTGTTCTGTCAAAACATGTTTTTAACGTTTTCAAATTTTTCCGTGTGTAGAACGTCAAATCCTGCATATGTTCAAGCAAATCTGAACATGTCCTGGAATTTTGGAGATCGAAGTTGATTTTGTGTGAGTGCCTGAACTTTGATAATTGTCTGAAAATAAAAAATTAAAATTTTCACTCTAGGCAAAACTTGAACCAAGGTCCTCTCGTTCCGCAGTTGCTCACGCTAACCACGAGACCACGGCGTTCCTGAGCACAGTGTCTCCTTATTGCTGTATATCTTAAACATGGACTACTCAGTTTGTATATTATGCCTATTTTTTTCCTAGTTCCACACAACTTCTTCCTGTTTTCTCCATTGATCTGTGTTCAGTTTTTCAAGGCCTATCCACTGTGCCAACTTATAACTAAATCTGAGGGGAGTGCGATGGGGAGGTTCCCTTGTCAGTAGTATCCTAGGTAGAACATTCTGATGTGTTTTCAGGGCGATTGCTTCATTTCCCATTTATCGACGAGGCACAGTTGTGTAGTTATAGCCTGTATGTTTTAATCACAAACTTTCTTGAGACATGCATCTTTTGGTGTGAGAGAGAGTGTCTCAGGGTGGCTGAGGATTACACTTTATATTTTACCTTTTGGTGCATACTTTTTACAAAACGAAACCGCATTCGTATCCAATTAGTTGAGTAAGGGCGATGGTGACCTCGCTGTCGAACGCCCTACACATACCACCCATCGTTCCTGGA
Organism: Schistocerca americana; assembly: GCF_021461395.2. NCBI lineage: Eukaryota > Metazoa > Arthropoda > Insecta > Orthoptera > Acrididae > Schistocerca > Schistocerca americana. The sequence goes on from NC_060121.1 coordinate 247,555,570, forward strand.
TAACCCGGAACACATTTGCTGATAAATTTGGCGTTATTTTTCCCACAGCTGCAAAAATATGGTATTTCAGTTGGTGAATTTATTGTTTTTCACACGATACACCTTGGAGGTGATAAATCCCTAGACGGAGAGTCTACTGGGCTCATATCGAGAGAACAGGGAACCCAGTCTTAGAGATGCGCTGCGAATGCATCTCCCTGGAAAAGCGGAATTCACGTTGGCCAAGATAACTACTGAAAACTATCGAGCTGATCCATCTTGTTGGTAGACAGCAGTATCGAAAATGTCAACCTGAATCAACTGTGGTTCCAAAAACCATTCCGTTAGGTCAAGATAGGTGTTACCGATTATTGTTTTCTCAGCAGACACGTATGGTCGATATACTTTCGATCTTGCAATTCCCATCCACACATTTCCCTTTGGCGTGTCACGTTCCCATTCGCTGTTGGCCTGCTCAAATCCTACAACCATGTCTATCCACATGTACACAGATGCGAGGCCGGCCGAAGTGGCCGTGCGGTTAAAGGCGCTGCAGTCTGGAACCGCAAGACCGCTACGGTCGCAGGTTCGAATCCTGCCTCGGGCATGGATGTTTGTGATGTCCTTAGGTTAGTTAGGTTTAACTAGTTCTAAGTTCTAGGGGACTAATGACCTCAGCAGTTGAGTCCCATAGTGCTCAGAGCCAGCCACAGATGCGAAATGTTACCTCGTAGCTGAACACAATGTGCTACATTAAATTTGCATTTCTAACGACATCCAAAAAGTCGTAACGCAAAGCTTATATGACGGTATAGACAACGTTCTTCAAGTTTATGGACAATTTCGACAAGATAGGAATGTTTATTCAATTCCAGCCGCAGTTCAAATGGTTCAAATGGCTCTGAGCACGATGGGACTCAACTTCTGAGGTCTTTAGTCCCCTAGAACTTAGAACTAGTTAAACCTAACTAACCTAAGGACATCACAAACATCCATGCCCGAGGCAGGATTTGAACCTGCGACCGTAGCGGTCTTGCGGTTCCAGATTCCAGACTGCAGCGCCTTTAACCGCACCGGCCACTTCGGCCGGCTCCAGCCGCAGTGATTTCCACATAGTGGTTGTGTGTGTGTGTGTGTGTGTGTGTGTGTGTGTGTGTGTGTGTGTGAGAGAGAGAGAGAGAGAGAGAGAGAGAGAGAGAGAGAGACGTATACTAAATTCATTGTTAGTCTTCCAGTTGATCCTGAGGTGGTGCGAGTAACTTCTTCGTGAGTCTCTTCTATAGTTTCATCTGCTACGGCCGACCTTCCCGAACGCTGTTCGTTAGTAGCACGAGCAGTTCGCATGAATTTATTGACAGCTTTCTTGATGTCGTGTCTTGTAGGAGTTGGTTTTGTGAAATTTGCGCTTGGAATCGTTCCACGCTTCCTCATACGACATTGCTCACAGTGCTCTGTCGTGTACATTCTTGTAGATTTCTCGCAAAAAAGTCAGAATTATTAATATCGAGGCAGAAATTCTAAGGGACTTGTTATAAACACTCTTTATTCCGGAGGCTGACGGCGTATTGACCCTTGTAAATGAACAACACAGAAGATGTTGGAAATGGCCGTCGTTGACAACGATGCAGCGCTCTCCTCACTTTATGAAACAGTGAGACACGCGTAGCAGCTGTGCCTGAGGGATGACAGCAACAACATTTCCAGTGTTCTGCTGTAGCTCCTCCAGTGTGCGGGGACTGTAGTAGACCTGACTTTAATTTACCTCACAGGTGAAATCACAGACACCAGGAGAGCGAGACGGACAGGAGATGTCACTCTCTCCTTTGGGTATCTTCTCCTCTCTGAACACCTCATGCACTCGTATAAGGTTGTCATGCAATGAGTGCTGTTGCTCCGTCTTGCTGAAAACATCCATGCAGTCGTTTGTCTTTTGTGGGTTGATACACATATGCATCTTCCTGGCAGATTAAAGCTGTGTGCCGGTTCCGCCATTACCTCGTCTGCTACGTTCCAAATCTTACACACAAGCTCTTCTGCGAACCTTGCAAGACTAGCACTCCTGGGAGAAAGGATGTTAGGGAGGCATGGCTTAGACACAGCCTGGGGGGATGTGTCCGTAATGAAATTTTCACTCTGCAGCGGAGTGTGCGCTGATATGAGAAACTTCCTGGCAGATTTAAACTGTGTGCCGGACCAAGACTCGAAGTCGGGACCTTTGCCTTTCGCTCTCAAGCGCTCTATTGAGTGAGCTACCCAAGAGTTCGAGTCTCGGTCCGGCACACAGTTTTAATATGCCAGAAAGTTTCATATCAGCGGACACACCGCTAAAGAGTGTAAATTTCGGCAGAACTCAACACGCGTTGAGTTCGTCTGGACGCTGTGACTCTTGTACATTTAAAAAAATGGCTCTGAGCACTATGGGACTTAACATCTATGGTTATCAGTCCCCTAGAACTTAGAACTACTTAAACGTAACTAACCTAAGGACATCACACAACACCCAGCCATCACGAGGCAGAGAAAATCCCTGACCCCGCCGGGAATCGAACCCGGGAACCCGGGCGTGGGAAGCGAGAACGCTACCGCACGACCACGAGATGCGTCATGTACATCAGTAAATTTGTGAAGATACAGAATCTGGTTCTTTTTGATAATGTTTCGACACGACAATCCCTTAATTCCTTCTTGCACAGATAAACGGATTTAAGATTTCGTCGGCGTTTCTTGCAGGCTTTCCTTTTCTCGACCAACTGTTTTCGGCTAGTTTGCATTTCTGTTCGGTACGGAGCTCATTTCGCGTCATTTTGCCACTAGGTTTTGCATTGCATACTTTGGTGATGGTTTTACCAAAACACTTCCAGCTTTAAAATCTTGACTGGTGCACTGAAGTCACAGTTTCCAGCATTTTGCGTGATGGATTGTTCTCCTGTTCATTAACAAGGGTCGGTTCCCCGTCAGGCTTATAAATATCTTGCTGGCCAGTTCTATTTTTTCCACTACTGTCCGCTGCTGACAAGAAAGCCTGTGAGAGAACTACGGAAACAAGTCGAGTGGCTTTGTGACATGCCTTACCTGTTGATATTTTTGAAAATGTCAGGAATACGAATATCGATATTTAAAAAAGTGTCATTATCGGCTCTAGATATACCAAAGAATATATCGATATATCGACGTACCGGCCTATAAAAATATCAGCTGCATACTGTAAATATACTGCCGGTTTTAGAGCTGTATCTTTAAGTATTGATTATTAATAGATATTCTGTACGTCAGCAAGCTAGCAACTTGCCTATACGCCCTTAGAGCAAGAATTGAAAGGAAAACAACGCACGTTCAGCTTTGGCAATAACCACTTTTCTAACAATGGTAGCTGCATGCAAATAGCATAGTAAAAAGTTTGCTATGGATCCGCCCTTCACTTTCATCACATATCGGATTTGTTCAGAACACATTATGTCGACTTCCTGTTTTCCATTTCTGCCAACGCCAGCGACTTGCAGTTGTAATGTGAACCAGTTGCAATTTCTGTTCTCAGCGCCGAGTGCCGGTTACCTCAGCATTTTCCTTACACATCTCCGCCCACTGCGATGACCGGTCTTGTCATTTAAATTTTTGTTCATAATTTTCATCACCTGTATTTGAAGAACTCTGATATGGAGAAATAGCACATTTTTAACGAAACTTACGTGCTATTTCTTCACATCGAAAACGTTGTTATTCCGTTCACACGCCCCCCCCCCCTCCCCCTACTTGCAATGGGATTTCTTTTTTTGTGCCACATATACTTGCTTCACACAATCAAGGAGAAAGACTGGACGTGATCAAAGGTCAAAAGGCAGTGAGACTCCTTCACACACTGAAAGTAAAATAATTTTCGACTAAAATTTCAAAAGAACAACTTCAAATATTTACCAAAAATTATATAAAAAAATTCAAAATAAAAATATCGGCACTAGAAATTGCGATTTTGGTATAGATATATTGATATACCTTGAGTAAAAATATCGCTGACATTTATGTATATTTTTGCAAAAGGTATCGATGTATCGATATTTTATCAACACCCCCAATACCTAAAACATAATATTGCACGCCGCTCTACAAACATTTTTTGCCGAGTCATCAATCTTCTGTTTGCTTTGATACGACCTGCCAGGAGTTACTCTCCAATGCCAACCTCTTCTTCTCAGAGTAGTATTCACACCAAGTGTCATCAATTATTTATTGGATGTGTTCCAATCTCCATCTTTGCCTACAGTTGCTACCCTCTACAGCTCCCTATGTTACGATGGAAGTTATTCCCCGCTGTTGTAACACATCCTGTCCCTTCTTGTAATCAATATTTTCTACAACGCCGAATTTGCGAGGTACTATAGCTACTGTTAGGAATTTCTGTCTGTTTAGGTCCCAATTAATAAACTAGGGACCAATGATACGAATCTTGAAAATCCCTACACATAAGTTGTCAGACCGAGGTTGTTGTTCATCGACTCCTATCAACCAGCGTGGACGTTACATTGTAAAATCGCTTCCATGCTAAACAACAACTGCCATATACAAGGTGTTAGGCGTGTAAGTGCAGATATTTCTATTGATAACTGAAGACTGTGCACTGAACAACATTATATCAGCATTTCCTTTAGTTGCAGACTAATAGTTATTGCTATTACGATAGTATGTTTTTAGCTTCATTAGTACCTCCAAATACGTGCCTCACTAGCAAGCCATTAATGTTTACTCTGAGGTGACAAAAGTCATGGAATACTTCCTAATATCGTGTCGGACCTCCTTTTGCCCTGGGTAGTTCAGCAACTCGACGTGTAATTGGCTCAACAAGTCGTTGGAAGTCCCCTGCAGAAATACTGAGCCATGCTACCTCTACAGCCGACCGTAATTGCGAAAGTGTTGACGGTGCAGGATTTTTTGCTCGAACTGACCTCTACACGGTCCCATGAATGTTCGATGGGTTGATGTCGGACGATTTTGGTGTGCAAATTATTCGCGTGAATTCTCCATAATGTTCTTAACACCAGTCGCAAACAACTGTGGCCCGGTGACATGCGCATTGTCATCTATAAAAATTCCATCTTCGGTTGGGAACATGAAGCCCATGAATGGCTGCAAGTGGTCTCCAAGTAGCCGAACATAACCATTTCCATTAAATTATCAGTTCATTCCATCTAAACACAGCCCACACCATTATGGAGCCCACCACTAGGCTTCCACAGTGCCTTGTTGACCACCTGGTTCCATGGCTTCGTGGGTATGCGTCATACTCGAACCCTATCATCAGCTGTTACCAACTGAAATCGGGACTCATCTGACCAGCCCACGGTTTTCCAGTCCAACCGATATGGGTACGAGCCCAGGAGAGGAGCTGCAGATGATATGCCTTAGCAAAGTTACTCGCGTCGGTCGTCTTCTGCCATAGTCCAACAACGCCAAATTTCTCCACACTGCCCCAACGGATACGTTCGTCTTCTCACATTGATTTCTGTGGTTATATCACGCAGTATTGTGACTATGTAGACGTTCCCGGCGTATTAGTATATCAGATTCTTGTCGGGTTTCCAGCCGGATCAAACTGTCATCTGAACACAATATTTCAGCGGTCCACCTGGCCGCCATCATCAGGTGAGGAAAGCTACGCTTCTCTCGCCGATAACTGATTCCACTCGCAAATGACTGCACCTTTATATGCATCGGAAGAACAACAGCGCATGCGCTAGATACAGTACCGCGGAGCATTTGCAACTACTTGCGTCTCATTGTATAGCATCCTGTGTCCCTCTGTAAGGCAATGCTCAGCCACCGCAAATTTTTCTGGTTGTAATAATTGCGTATAGCGATGATGTTCAATACACCTGTCGTTGACGGTACGAACTGACCTCTACACGGTCCCATGAATGTTCGATGGGTTGATGTCGGACGGACATTATATAAGCATTTCCTTTAGTCGCAGACTAATAGTTATTGCTATTACGATAGTATGTTTTTAGCTTCATTAGTACCTCAGAAAAAACTCATACGGTATTTTGTAAACACTAGACTTCCTCAAACCTAAATCATCTTTAACCGTGCCAAGACGTGCTCGAATCTTGGCTGGCGGACGAAAAACACATCTGAGCTCATATTTCTTCAAGAGTCTACCTATCTTGGCGGACACATTCCTAGCATACGGAAGAAAAGCCACAGACCTAAAGGTGTCTTCAGAAGGTTCAGGTACAGGTCCAAACTCAAAAGCACTTCGAATTTGTCGGTCCGTATAGCCGTTATTATTAACACGTCCTTAAGATGTTGCAGCTCCTGTGGTAAATTCTGAGCATCCGAGACAGCATATGTTCGTTTAACCAAGGTCCGAAGGACTCCTGTACGTTGAAAAGGTGGATGGAAACTTGTAAATACCTGTCGGTATGAGTCGGTTTCCTGTAAACACTGTGTCCAGGAGTACCGTCTTCTTTTCTATAAACTGTGTTGTTGTGGTCTTCAGTCCAGAGACTGGTTTAATGCAGCTCTCCATGCTACTAACCATGCAGTAAAGCTGCATGCCCTTGGGAAAAATTACGGCCACAGTTTCCCGTTGCTTTCAGCCGTTCGCAGTACCAGCACAGCAAGGCCGTTTTGGTTAGTGTTACAAGGCCAGATCAGTCAATCATCCAGACTGTTGCCCCTGCAACTACTGAAAAGGCTGCCGCCCCTCTTCAGGAACCACACGTTTGTCTGGCCTCTCAACAGATACCCCTCCGTTGTGGTTGCACCTACAGTACGGCTATCTGTATCGCTGAGGCACGCAAGCCTCCCCACCAACGGCAAGGTCCATGGTTCATGGAGGGGTTCTATAAACTAGTACATAGGAAAAAGGTAACTTTCCCTACTTTTCAGTTTCCATTGTGAATTTGATGTTCGGATGAAGACAATTACAACGGTCTAATAACCGGTGCAAAGAGTCAATTCCATGTGACCAAACAAGAAACATATCTCAGAAAAAACGAAGGCTTCAAAAAAGAGATTTTCAGGGCAATATCCTCAAAGTCCTCCACAAAATGATTAGCGACAATGGGGGATAAAGGACTCCGCATAGGCATACCGTCAGTTTGTTCGAAATATTTGTCATCAAATAAAAAAATAGGTGGACGTCAGAACATGACGGAAGAGCTTCGTCATTTCCGTATCAAGTTTTTCATTAATTAAAATCAATGACTCTTCAAGAGGGACGCGAGTAAACAGTGACACCACATCAAAACTAACAAGTAAATCAGAGGTACCAAGACGAAGCAACTTTAAGCGCTGAATAAAATTCGTGTAATTGGAAATATGGTGTTCACATTTACCCACATGAGGGCTGAGAGCCGACGCTAAATATTTTGCCAAGTTGTAAGTTGGTGCACCCAAATTAGAAACAATAGGGCGCATGGATCTTTGGCAAGCCGTATAATCTAGGTGTAACGGCCGCACCAGGGCGTAGTTTTTTGGTAGTGTCCTCAGGTAAGGAAGTCTTCTTCAGAAGTGAAATCGTTGTCCGTTTTATGCGATCCGTGGGATCCTTCTGTACTATACGATACGACGGATCCTTAAGTAAATCATACATCTTATTCACATAATCTGCCTTAGAGATTAAAACGGTAACATTACCTTTGTCTGCTGGTAAAATTAACAGTTCAGGGTCCTCTCTAATAGACCGAATAGCTGCTCGTTCGGCTGGAGAAATGTTACTTCGTGGAGGCCGAGCCCGACGCAAAAGGTGAGAAACCTCCTGTCTAATCTCTTCCTTCTGCTCTTCCGGAAGACGAAAGACAACTTGTTCAACAGAAGAAATGCATTCCATGGTGGGAATGCTTTATCAGATTGAGTGCACAGAAGTGCTTCTAGTAGGCAGTGCTCTAAATTTCAACGTCTTTGTCGTCAACACTTGATATCAAGAAATGATACTTGTCAACGGACTATGATTAATCTTACAATTAAGGAACTGGATGACGTCACGGTTTCAGTGTTGGAAAAATGCTTAAACTTTGCACCCACGCAGGTACATCGTAGATGGAAAAGTTGTAGTTGGTGCTGAAAACGATAGATTGGCTTCATGGCACCACTAAACATGTGTTCTGTTGTTATAGGTACCTGAATAGGCTTAGTGTTAACTGTGCAGGAGAGGATAGCTGTAGTGACGTGGAAGTTGCAGAGGTTGTCGTATGGTGAAATTTGGGCGAGATTTGATAGCCTTTCCCATATACCTGGACCTAAAGAGAAAGCATTTCAACAATTAGTGAAGAAGTTTAAGCACATTGGTACCTTTCTGAAGGAAACCGGACAACGACGCCCATCGACCTCTGCTGACCGGGTATAAGATATTAGAACATCCACTGAACGCAGTCCAAGATCGGTGTGGCGATTGCCGCTGGAAGTGGATGTTCCTCGCTCGACTGTACATAAAATGTTGGGACACGCTCTGAAGAAAACGCCGTACCATCTGCGGGTTCTCCACTACTTACGTGACGCTGTTTTGGCAGAGCGTATGAACGTGTGTCAGGATTTGCTGGAAGTAGATGCAAATCGCAGCATCCTCCATCAGGTCTTACGCAGCGACGAGGCAACCTTGTGGAAGAGTTAACCGAGATAACTGCATCATTGAGGCTGATACTTGTGCGGGGTGAACTTGAGCATAATGTTTACTTCTACCGGAACGGGACACCTCAGCATTCTGCCACAGGTGTGTGTATACGTTTTTGGATGCTGTGTTTCCTGGAAGGTGAATTGGGCACGCAGGACCCATTATCTGAGCGGCACGGACCCCTTTGTCTGGGAGTTTACCAAGTGGTGTATGTTTCGCCGACACAGCACCAACTGATTCGCGAAGCTCCGAGCCGAATTAAACAACCTGCTGCAGCTACAACACCACAATGCTCCGGAATTTCTTTCGTGCCGCAGCCGGCAGATTGGAATCTTCTCGGGATGTGAATGGTGCTCATGTTGAATGTAACATGTGATAAACATGTGCCACTATAAATAAAAAGAATGCAATAATCATTTCAACAAAATCGATACTTAATTTCCTCATATAGCTAACTTCTTGTGGAGGAGGGTATTTATCATACCACTGTGGTTTTCTCTCCTTTGTTTCATTTGAGAATGATTTGAGGAAAGTAATATGTTGCCCAACTCTTGTTTGGGTGTCTTAGGATTCTAATTGTTGTCCTCTTTGCGATGCAAAATTACTCTCTGCCACTGCAGCTTGAGTAAATCCATAATGCACTCGCGGTTACTAAACAAACCTCTGACGACACATACTGCCCTTCTCTGGATCTTCTCTAACTCCTCTGCTAACTCCGCCTGGTATAGGTACACGACTAACGAGCAATAGTAATATTACAACGAGTGTTTTCTTAAGCCACTTCCTTTGTGGTTTAGTTACAATTCTGTAGAATTCTTCCAGTGAATCTCAGCCTGGCATCAGCGTTGGTTACAATTAGATTCATGTGGGTGTTCCCTTCAGATCGCTTCAGACAATTAGACTTCTCTGACGTTTTATGTATGTTGCTCCCGCCCTGCTACATTTTATGCACATACTGCATAGGACAAGCCAATAGAAAATGTAGGTATAAAGATTATGTAAACACTCCTGACAAAGAAACTGAAGCACCCAGGAGCGAGGGGGAAACAAAATGAAACTTCGCAGGTTGAGAGGGTATGTGATGTTAACTCAGTGATTAGGCTTACAAAATCGAGTCAAATTTACAAAGAACTTGACAGTATGAGCCCACTTATCAGTATGACATTGTATCATCCCTGGCCTGGATGTGTGCATTCTTTCATTTGGGAAGAATGTCATAAGACCTTTGTATTTACTGCTGAGGCTACCTGTATCACAACTGTATTAACTAGCCCTTTTGTATGGAGATGATATCAGAGACGTCCAACAAATCTTCTATTGGGGACAGATCTGTGGATCTTGCTGACCACAAAAGTACCTCAACATCTTGAAGACAGTTCATAGAAACACAAATCACGTGTGGACGCATGTTGTCCTGTTGAAAAATGACACCACATTGCTGTCGCAGAAGAGATCAAACATGAGAATGACAAGATGTCTGTTACATACCATTGTGCTGTCAGAGTTCCTTGACACGGTACCAACCATGACTTAAAGTCATATCCAATGGCTTCCCACACCATGAAGTCAGGTGTAAACACAACTATGCCTATCCCAAGTGTTGGAAGTAAAGGACCTCACCCCCGATTGCTGCCATACTGGCCAAAGATGGTGATCCAAGATGCTGCAGAACTGTGATTCATTACTGTACACAGTGCATCGCCATTCACCAGCAGTCCATGCTTCCCACTTATGGCACCACACCAAACATATTGCGACAGTAATTCCCTAACTCACAGGCAGCCAGTTTCCAACCTATGGTGTGAGATGGAACAGAATGTTGTAGGAAGTCCATTACTTGTTCTTGGATGGTAGGTGGAGATGTGAAAGTGTCACAGTGTGCTTAGTGTGCAACATGGTGATCTTCCCTTATGGTCAGATGTGGTCAACCAGAACCTTAACAATGAGGATGCCTATACTTATGTTCCCATACAGTCCAATGTGGGGCTCCTGCCACATCCAAATGCCCTATAATTGCGTGATTTGAGCAGCCAGCAAATGGAGACTTACTGTGAGGCCCCTTCCAAACTATTTTAGGTGCTGATAATGCAGCCTCACACAGATACATGGCATCTCCGTGTCCTTCACAGTGATCACTCAAGATCTGACACTGATAACACTCCTTATATACCATAACAGGCCTGGTAACAACACTAAACATGAACAACACTAATCCAATCTGGTGGGCATTCTATCTCTCACAGAGAACAACTCATCTCTAATCAATTATGTACCTTCCCATGTTGTATATGTCCAGAAAGCTACATTGACATCAGACTATGTCTTCCAGGTGCTTCATTTCTTTGTCAGACAACTTATCTTCTGTAACAATACAATATTTTTATTGACAGAGTATTGGTATTAAGATGGAAGTTCATGGATTAAATGTGCTAATGAAAAATCAGAGACAGTATGTGAAAATACAGGGTGATTCAAAAAGAATACCACAACTTTAGGAATTTAAAACTCTGCAATGACAAAAGGCAGAGCTAAGCACTATCTGTCGGCGAATTAAGGGAGCTATAAAGTTTCATTTAGTTGTACATTTGTTCGCTTGAGGCGCTGTTGACTAGGCGTCAGCGTCAGTTGATGCTAAGATGGCGACCGCTCAACAGAAAGCTTTTTGTGTTATTGAGTACGGCAGAAGTGAATCGACGACAGTTGTTGCATTTCAAACGAAGTATGGTGTTAAACCTCCTGATAGGTGGTGTATTAAACGTTGGTATAAACAGTTTACAGAGAATGGGTGTTTGTGCAAAGGGAAAAGTTCTGGACGGCCGAGAACGAGTGATGAAAATGTAGCACGCATCCAGCAAGCATTTGTTCGCAGCCCAGGAAAATCGACTCGCAGAGCTAGCAGAGAGCTGCAAATTCCACAATCAACTGTATGGAGAGTCCTAAGAAAAAGGTTAGTTATGAAACCTGAACATCAACTACCCGAGGCGATGGATTGGCCGCCAGGCAGCCCGTGACAGAGCACTTCATCACTGGCCTCCAAGAAGCCCTGGTCTTACCCCCTGCGATTTTTTTCTTATGGGGGTATGTTAAGGATATGGTGTTTCGGCCACCTCTCCCACCCACCATTGATGATTTGAAACGAGAAATAACAGCAGCTATCCAAACTGTTACGCCTGATATGCTACAGAGAGTGTGGAACGAGTTGGAGTATCGTGTTGATATTGCTCGAGTGTCTGGAGGGGGCCATATTGATCATCTCTGAGCTTGTTTTTGAGTGAAAAAAAACCTTTTTAAACACTCTTTGTAATGATGTATAACAGAAGGTTATATTATGTTTCTTTCATTAAATACACATTTTTAAAGTTGTGGTATTCTTTTTGAATCACCCTGTATTTCTGAGACTTATGAAAGGATAAAGTTTCCTCAAAATTTTCTGGGTATAATGCTATTGTTATGGAGGTATATATAGCATAATGAATACAATCTGTCACAGATATTAATATAATTTGTCACATACATGATTTGCTACAGACAGGACAGTGTTAGACATCACATATTTATGGCAAAAATAATACAGTTTGACATTCATATTTGCTATTTTATGTATTTCACAGTAATTAATTGGGTATGCATACTTCTTAAATAGAGTATTGAGAGTGTAGATCTTTTCACTTATTTATCTGCACTATGTTTCTGGTTGTTTACTTACATTGAAGTTCAGCTGTGAGTCCTGTACCAACATCATTCCTCTCTAATTATACCAGCATTTCACTACAATTTGTTGGAGTTGCAACCTTTTTATACAGACATAAAAAAAAAAAAATGTATCACCTTGGTTCCGAGAGTTCCAGAACTAGTACAGAAGATTGGAATAGAGATCAACATGAACAACATTTTCACCCTTTTTTTTGCTCATGAAAACCACACACTGCATGTTGTACCACCATACAGTGAGACCTTCAGAGGTGGTGGTCCATATTGTTGTACACACTGGTACCCCTAATACCCAGTAGCACATCCTCTTGAATGATGCATGCCTGTATTCGCCATGGCATTCTATCCACAAGTTCATCAAGGCACTGTTGGTCCAGATGTTCCCATTCCTGAATGGCGATTCAGTGTAGATACCTCAGAGTGGTTGGTGGGTCACATTGTCCATAAACTGCCTTTTTCAATTTAAAAAATGGTTCAAATGGCTCTAAGCACTATGGGACTTAACATCTGAGGTCATCAGTCCTCTAGACTTAGAACTACTTAAACCTAACTAACCTAAGGACATCACACACATCCATGCCCAAGGCAGGAGTCGAACCTGTGACCTTAGCATCAGCGCAGTTCCAGACTAAAGCACCTAGAACTGCTCAGCCACAGCGGCCAGCCCTTTTGAATCTTTCCCAGGCATGTTTGATAGGGTTCATGTCTGGAGCACATGCTAGCCACTCTAGTCAAGCAATGTCATTATTCTGAAGGAAGTCATTCACAAGATGTGCAGGATGGGGGCGCAAATTGTTGTCCATGAAGATGAATGCCTTGCCAATATGCTGCCGATATGGTTGCACCACCACTCAGAGGATGGAATTCATGTATCGCACAGCCGTTACAGCACCTTCCATGACCACCAGCAGTGTACGTCAGTCCCACATAATGCCACCCCAAAACAGCAGGGAACCTCCAACTTGCTGCACTTGCCAGACAATGTGTCTAAGGCATTCAGCCTGACCAGGTTGCCTCCAAACACGTTTTAACATTTTATGCGGGTGACTTTGCAGTGTATGCTGATCCATACAGAAAGTACAGATTGCAGACCAGAATTCCTCTTCCATCTTTTTGTTTAACCAACACTTTATCAATGCCAGTAATCCCCCCCTCCTTCTCCCCCAAATTTTTAAAGAATCAAACTCACATCTACAAACAGCTTCAAACATCTGGTTAATGAGTTAAATAAATAATTTTGTATTAAGCATTTAAAATCTCTATGGTTTAGGACACAATGCACTAATTATGTTTGTTTTGTTAATTTCATGGTGCTCACTGAATGAATACAGTCTGAGTAATCTGCACTCTGTTTTAGGAAAAGCTAGTTTGTCATGCATCTTAATCTTAATGCTGTCATGTTTCCTGAACTGTGTGTCATACAATATGTAATTTTCCAGGTACATTCAGTGGTATGTAAGTACACTGTCCACAAAAAGTGTTTAAACTAGAATTAGTGGTAGAGAAGCAATAAATTAGAACCTCACACTAATGCTGAAGTTTTACTGAATGAACAGTGGAAATGTAGTAAATAATAAACTTTTTTCCTTTCACAGTTTTATGGGGGCAGTCGGGAGGGGTGGGGGGGGGGGGGGGGGGGGGTTGGAGGATTGTGGAGGGAACTGTCAGTGAGGAAAAAAATTATGAAATGGTTTGAAATTATGTGTGAAGCTTGCTGGAAGTTTCTAAGTACTCTCATTCTCAAATATTGGATGATTATAATCTGAGTAGTTTGAATACCATGAGCTACACTGCCTATTGACAAGTACACAGTTTCTAACTTTGATACTCGATTTGTTGTGTTAAACCTTTAACATAGCATTATACCTCCAAATGAGTGGATTATGACTGCATTTTAAATTTTTTGATTTGGTCAATAATTATATGAGGTACTAAAGAATCAAATTTTAGCTACCCCTGGATGCCATTAGTAGGCAACGTGCGACTAGGATTGGACAACCATTTTAGCTGTTTAACAATGTTGATTAACATTTGAAAACTGACTGCTTGGAACAGGCAGCTACTCAGGAACTTCCTGGTCCATTTCAACAATATGCAGTGCATATGTACCAGGAAGAGTACACTAAATTCATTCGGAAGTACTCACCAAGTAGCCCTGTTGACCAAGCTCGGTGAGGAAGTATGGTGTTTCCAAATTTATGACACATATTCACTTGATTTACTGCTGATGTTTTTTATGAACTTTGCTACCACCATGCTCCATTTGGATGAAACATCTCAATGAAATCTTTGTAATGTGATCATTTTACATATTAATTAATGTGGTATTGTTCTGGCTTGTCATTAATGAGCCTCAGAAAATACTAATAGCTCTGTAAATATGGGTTTACATTAAAATGGTAGGGACTATGTAACCTTCTAATCCTTTTAGCATTATTTGTACATTACATTATTTTACATACACATAAAAAAATCACTCTGTATAGATAGTGAACAATAATGACCCCATAACACACCATTGGTGGCCCCATCAGTGTACGTTTACATCTGATGATTTGCCTAGGCCAACAAAACGGGGGCAGAAAGACACAAAATTTCAACAAAATGGTATGTTTTTCCACTGATGTGGTTGGCAATTTTATCTCCTCACCAGTATAATACTGATTAACCACAGCGGCACAAAAGCACCGGCCTCTTGCGGCCCTGCTCAACGACATACACCAGTAAAAAATGTATGCTTCAAATTTCTTTTCACTTAATTGGTTTTATTTTTAACATATGGATGTTGATTGGCTGAAATCATAAAATTTAATGAACAGTGATTTCAAAGTATCATCACTTTTGCCATAACTGTTTACTGAACTTGAGGACCATCCAGTTTACTGTTTTTAAATATCTCTTAGTTAACAATAATCCAGAAAGTTTTTGCTTTATTCTATTTCTGAAGTTTCTTTAATTTTTATTTATTTTTTGATGGTGTGGTATTTGTCTTTTTCTCCTGCCTGGGTTTGACTTGTAATGTGTTGTGCTGTACAATTATTTTCATTTTATTTAACATCATTACTTCATGTTTTATAAAATAGAAAGGCCCTTTTTTTATAACAATCTGTGCTGTATTATATTGCTACACTGTCTCAATCCAAAGACAGAAAATACTTTTTGGATACTGAAATTTGGTGAAGACAATTAAAGGAACAAAAATCCATATCTTTTTAATTATGGAACAGGATTGTAATGATGTGTTAAAAATTAGTGTTCTCTATGTATAGAATTTAATGCCATTACACAGCTAGTAGCTACATTCAGATTATTATGTTTCTTTTCCAACCATCATCATTTAAGGCCAATGTGGTATCAGAAATTACTTCTTGCAATGATATAATGGGCCCCTTTGATAAAGTTTTGGCTACCTTCAACCCCAATTCTTCGTTAACTGACCTATTGATCTGACTCTCTTAAACTCAATCTTGATGTGAATGAATGGTGGTTTAGCAACTGTGTACTTATATTGATTCTAGAATGGTAATTTTGCTTGTAAAATTAAGATATGTTTTCAAATCAATATTTAGGTATGAGCTATTGAACTATAGGTAAGGCTTATACTTCTCATAAAACAAAGTGTACAAAATTACTTTTTGTTTTGATCAACACAATACATATTCATAAGCAAAAATAAATAACTCGACAAATGAGAGTAAATTCAAAGATGACCCTTGTATCAAAGCTAACACAAGTCAATTGTTGGATTGATTATTTCCATGAATGTTGGTCTATTGATACAGTGCTGCTGGGAGCTGCTACACATGATGCATTGCTGCTAGGGGCAGCAATTGTTGGACTGGGTGAAGGAGGTCACTTAGCATGTGGAGCAAGCTTTCTGGATGATGCAGACACTTCACTCTTGCAGCCTGCTGTGGATCTTCTTGTGGGAACCTTCTCATTGTTGCTTATCCCACTTCTAGGTATGATATTTTCAACATTTGAAATGGAGCTTATAATAATATCAGTTGTTATACACAGGTCTAGAGAGTCTCATATGGCAAAAGGTTTCTGAAATATGCTTTTAGTGTAGCGTATTATAATTTTAATGAATTAGATTGTGCATTCTGGAGTAAATGCTCTCCTTTTATATAGCATGTAGTTACATGTTGGTATATGTGCATCTTGTGTAGTGCCAATATAATTAAAGGAAATAAAAAGAAAGCAAAAAGGCAAAGAAAAAGAAAAAAAGAAAACTCTAAAAAGAAATGAATTTGTAAAAGTAGCTTTGACAATCTGGTCACATATTACTCACTTTTCCACATTTAATCCAAATCTTTGTCTTAAGATTTTGTAGAATGAAAGTTTTAAGCTTGTTTTTCACATTACGTTTTGAAAGCATAACAGACTGAAATGAAATGCAAGAAAATATACTTTTTTCACCTTATAGTAGGATACAGAAAGGTTACCATTTTATTTGTGGAGAATAAATTGAAAGTATGTACGGAGACTCACAAAGGATACTATGCTTTGGTAAAATTTACTTTCAGTAATTAGCTGACCCTCCAATGAATGCTGCTTTATGACTCCACACAGACCAGCTAATCACTGATTATTGAAATCAGATCTCAGGTGGTAGAAGTGGTCCACAGAGGTACTGCCACGTATCACTCAGCTCTATATTTTGCTTAAATCTGGAACTTATTCTGAATCAAAATGAGGCATCAGACTATTTCCTCAACTCCTTGTTCAACTCAGCTAACGTTTGTTTTCAAATGTCTTTCATATTGACAGGCAGAACCTCATCAGAGGGTATCATTTAATGATGCAGAAGTAATTTAGATTATATTTGAGGTAACTGTGACATATGCATTACTTTTCATGTGATGTCTAATTTGTTGTAATAAAATCATCCCAGGTTTCTGGCCCCATAATATCAGTGCATGAATGTGATGTTTCAGAAGGGCTACTCTCGCTTTCCATCTTCTGCTGAAGGGTCAGTGTGTCACAACTCATCTTCTTAAATAGGTATCAGCGGCAGGCATTTGAATGTTGCAGTGACCATTCCACAACGTATAACAGTGGCTTGCCTAATCGCTTATGCAAATGGCAACTTGCATCCACTGTCCATTGCTGCCCTATGTGATGCCGACACTGTCTCTTCCATCTTATTTCTTCAAAGGCCGGTTGCCAAGCACCACTCATGGCAAAACCCTTATCTCGACTAACGAGATTTGTTGTCATTTTTATCTCAGTTGCCTCCTTAATAATGCTGTTCCAGAAACTATTAACTGAGCAAGCTGTGCTTGACTAGTGCAGATTTGTTTTCCAGATGTAGACTTACAATTGCATATACACATCGACAGACAGGTATTGCTGCCCTGGATCGAGTCAGCTATTTGCTGGAAGATACAGGTATATGGGGGTATACTTCATGTTCCAGGGCGTCATCAGATTTCTTCTGCATGTTAAAACCTCCCTGCTTGTATTTCAAGATTAATTTTATTGCTAACTAGGAAAACTGGTACTTTGCATATGTTTATGAAATTGTTCTACTAATTACAACAAGTATGAGAGGGTGATGAATTACTTATAAAATAATTTTCATGAATAATAAGAATTTGGTGATTTTCATTACCCAGCTTATTCTGTTGATGTTTTGAAGTTTATTGTCTTTGTTGTTGCTAAGTATATAGAGATATAAATTTCCTACTTGCATGAGGATGATAGGATTCAGCTTCAAAATATTTACTGGAAATAACCTTGTTGCAGGCAGTTTTTCTATCACAGAAAAAGGCGTTTAATGTACAGTGGCATACCAGAATAGTTATATCTTTACAACTACTTCCAACTTCCCTCATAAATCAGACTAACTCTTTTTAATATCCACAAAAAAATAAATAGCTGAAATACAAAGTAACCAGTAATGTTCATGACTCACTATAATTTCAAAGATATCATTATTACGTATTGATTGTTTGCATAAAAAGTAATTCAGCAATGTTTCATGACATTTACATTACAGAAGTTCTTTTAAATGTAATGTAATATTTGTGAATAGTAACAATACAAGATTTGATTTATTTTGAAAGTTTCTTTCAAACTTAAAATGAACACAATGTTTCACATATTGAAATATTTTATTGTAGTACATTTTAACGTATTTGTAACTAAGTGAAACAATTTTCTATATTTTGTTCAATCACAACAAAGAAAACCAAAATTTATATGATCTCTGAAGTATTTTTGAGTATTGGGTAATTCAGTTGTCCAAGTGTATTGGGTACTCTGAGTGTTAGTACGTATTGTGTACTCCAATTATTTGCATGTATCATCAAGTACTAGAGATAATGATCAGTTTCATTACAATGCAGACATCCAGAAATTGGAGACAGCTGTTTTCCTCCACTTCCATGGTAAATCTAATATTCTGGTGATGAATTCATTTAGTGTGTCCCTGCCACAGTGTCACACCATAAACATGTTGGTTATGCTTAGAGAAATCTCTTCAAATTTTTTGGTGTAGAAGTTCACCATGACCCATGACACATGATAGAGATGGAGCCACTGGAAACCCATCAACTTTTTCGTAGTATGAGGGCTATTTGGAAACCAATACCTGATTAGTCATTAATGTAAATCACTGTGTAAATCATAAATGTTTTATTTGCAACTGTTGTCTACACCTTCCAGCTACTTATCTACATAGTCAATGCTCCAACTTAAACATTTGTTGTTGCATTGTACCAGTTTTCCAATACCCATGTTATAGAAGGCAGCCACTTGTGTTTTCCACCAGTTCTCTGTGCTTGTCTGCAACACATTGTCTGTGCCAAAATTGCGTCTTTATAGCCAACAGTTAATGTGAGCAGAGATGAAACTCAGGGGGACCAATCACGGGCTGTGTTGTGGGTGATCAAACACTTCCCATTTAAAATGCTGCAGGTGCATCTTCAATTGCCCCTGAAGAGAGAAGCTGAAAATTGTTGTGATGAAAGAAATGCATGACAATTATGTTATGTGGCTGCATGAAAGCTACTACTACTACTACTACTACTACTACTACTACATAATTGTGAGGCATACTAGAGGCACTGCCCAACACATTTGTGAAAGCTTCATCAAATTTTCACTGTGATTTCCATTTTGAATCCAACTGGATCTTACTTTCTGAATCGCCCTTGTAGTAGCCATCATGCAGGAAATATGTTTTTGTTAAGCAGTGACAGAACAAGTTTAATGTGCAAGGTTTGAAATGTTATTCCAGTTTCCTATGTAAGGAGATGGACAGTGACACTACCACTTTGCCAGAAGAGAGAGAAAGTAACCTTTCTGAAACATTACATTCACACTGCAACATTATGTGGCGAGAGACCCATAAAGGTTTTATTGTGTTGAAACTTCAAAAAAACCTTCATAGAAACATCTAATTTGTTAGTGATGTAGCATTAAGCAGGAGTAACAATTGGAGACCACCTATAAATATAGGCACATATCAAATTGAGGACTATGCTAAGCCTAACTTAACAGTAGCATTTGCCTGTATAGTTTGTGAGACACAGCTGAAATCATTAACAATGCATAGCAAAATGGAACAGATTGATTTCGTAGGTTCAGTTACAGTTGAAGCAAATGCCAAGCTGGGATTTATTGAAAGGATGGACAACTTCTGAAGTGTGTGGTGTTCGTACCAGGATATCAGAGTGTTAAGAATACTGGGCACATACACAAGAGGACCATGCTTTGATCAGACTTATCTAACTTACACAAGAATGGCATAAAAATTATGAAAAATCTGTGTTGGCAGACACTTGTAGAAAGACGCCTAATTGTCTTGAACAGACCTACTCAGAAACATGCAGGAACCCGTTTTCAGGAGGAAATATATGAATATTCTTCAGCTTCATCAAAAATACTATTGTGAAACATTAACAGCAAACAGGCAAGACAAGAGGAGAATAAAAGCTTTTGAGATGTGATGTTAAAAGAAGGAAAGAAATTAAGGGGAACAGAATTTACATCGCAACATGACTACATAGAATTGTGAGGGATTGTAAATTTTTTAATATAGGGAAGGAGAGGGGGCAAAAATTGTATAGTAAGAGCAAGGCTTGAGTGTAGTAAGTAGATTCAAGTAGATGTAGGTTACATTACTTGTGAAGAGCTGAAGAGAACACAGGACCTAGTAGGTAGGCGGCTGCACCAAACCAGCTGTTATAACTTCAAGTTGAACAAATATATTTCAAGGGCGACACAATACATGAAAGTCACAGATCAAGTAAACAAAGTAAGACGTGTGCACACTTTAACAGTCAAATCAGATCTGAGTCCGAGTCTAGCGGTCGCTGGCTGGCTGCCCGCCAAGGTGGCGCTGCTGCTGCATGGCTGGCAGACAGCACCGCATGTAGAGGACCCGCGTAACTGTGTGGCGGCTCTTTGGAAGATCGGCGAGTCACATCGCCAGCCTTTGGCATGAGCACTGTAGCAGGAAGGACAGGGCAGGAAGAGATGATACAGTAAAAATACCAATCATAAATTCAGGTCTTCTGCTATGATTTCTAATGTGTGTGCCAGACCTGACCATATCATAAACAAAAATAATAATAAGATGAAGCAGGTGATTCTTAACTTTCAGCAACTCATGCAAATTCCTTGCCTGTTTTGAGGTTACATTTACGTGAGATGCAGAATCCAGCAGTCTTTCTAAATGTATGGTCATCTAAAGCCACAAAAGTAGTTGTGGCTGGGTTGAAGGGAAATGGGATAAGAACAGTACTGTTCATCAAATTATATTAGTAAGTTAGCAGGCCATGCTAGTTGCAATGTCAGACTTTTCACATAAGATCTCATTATTTATGAGTGAATATTATTGATGGAGGATTACTCATTTGTGTGGTATAAAGTAAAAATGGGTAAGATTTCAGTTACCCTAATGTAGTTCAATAGGAGACTGTAACATGGATCATGGTGATAAAACTCCATGTACTGTAACACACAAACTTCTATCATGAAATGATGGTCTGAATTACAGTGAAGGGCCATAATGCTCATGCTGCATGCCAATCTTAGGGTGCATCCTGTGGTGTATGGCAGAAGTCACCAGTACACAACAGCCCCTCCAGGTCAAAGCATAGACCATACACAGACTGCTTACCCCTTTGTAGTCTTTAGACTATACAATTCTAGTTATGAAGTTAATGACTGTGTGCTGACAACAGAGATGTGTGATAGAGTTAACACACAAGCACCCTTAGCTATGACTTCTAAACATGGTGAGACAAATCTCACTGAAATTACTACAAAAATGCTGTGGAAAATTCTGTGATGGTTGTTTTAGGTGCCAGTATTTGCTAGTATTTGCGGTCTCTGCAGGGCTATGACAAAGCCTCTAATGTTCTGATGACTTAAAATGTTAGTGTGAATCAGGGTTATGATGATTTATTCCCCCAAACCACCCTCCATTTATTTATGAGATGACTTACTTGGAATTAGTAGTCACTCTTCTCTACTGGCTAGCCGGCTGCTGGAAACACTCTTGACTTCTTCTCCATTGAGTAATGCTAGGTACAGGTACTTCTAAGCCTCTTTCTGCTTATGAAATAAGTAGACATACAAAATTTACTTTTTGTCAGTTAATAGTGTATTTGATCACCATACACCATAAAACTCTCACTTTCCACATAAATAGGTAACTTTCTGTAAGTCTCTCATACAGTCAGACATTAGAAACAAATTAAGTTACAGTTAAAAGAAAGTTGGCTTGGATACTTTGAACTTTCTAAACATGAATCATAAAATGAGTATTGCCTCTAACAAGGCTGAGTCAAGAGTCTACAAGAGTACTTTTTCAACTATTCTTGTTTTAATAACGATAGTCAATGACACAATAAGCACAGAGCTGCATATAAAATCCATGGTTCTTCCTTACACACTCACTAAAATATCTATAGATTGCCTGACAGTTACTTCTCAGTGCAGTCCAACTGCCTCATCTACTTTCTTCCTGCGATAGATTTTAAACCTGCGCACACAAACATGTGATGCACAGTAGGTAGGATTCTACCATCCAACACTCATATCCAGAATATTGTATGTTCAAGACGGTAGAAGGCTGAGTGGTTCTAGAATTTACGCAGAAATTCTCGAATCACTACATATCCACCCCCCCCCCCCCCCCCCTCAGGTCAAACAAGTGATATTTTATATTTAGTCATTATGCAAATAATATCACTCATTACAACATCTCCTATCTTAACAGTATACATGTATTTCATATGTTTATATACATATATTCTCTTTCAATAACAATTCTTTGTCCTCTCTTGAACAATCTTTCACTTACTCGTTTCTCTACTCTTATCTTATTTTACTTTGTTGTTAAGACATGAGAATTTACTCATGGTTTTAGCCAGCTTTACTAATATTTAGTAATTGTGAGAACTCTTTTTCTTTTCTTTATTTCCTTTTTGTCTTTTTTTTTTTCAATCATAAACTACAGATGTTTATGACACGTGAGTAATCTATTTTCTATTCTTATCTTTTGCTTTAACTTTTTCAAGTATGTATAACTTTTATTATTTGTAGCTTCAAAGAACTCTGGACGAAATCAAAGTGTTCTTTTGACACTAATTTGTTTCCACGAAACCTAATAATGCTAGTCGTTCATAGAATTCACACTTCCCAGAATAATCCCTATAAAATTTGTGACTTTTGTCATGATACTGTCCCCTTCTCCTAGGATTGTCACCTATTCCTTGCTTGTGGGTTGACTTTATGAAAGCACTTCCTCTTTCCATTCTGGTAGGTACCCCCTTACAAAACATCCCTATTTTTTAGGCCACAGATCGTCCTATCTCCATGTAGGTACACCTGCCCTTTATACTTACTGAATGCTGGGTATGCTCCCCTTATCCTTTCTGAATAGTCCTCATGGTTCATTACCCTAGTATACATTTCTATGTATACCATAATTAAGTATCTTCTGGTAAAGATATAAATCTATCTTAAACTTTGCATTTATTCTTTAATATATCATTTACTCTCTAGAGTCCTCTTCTACTTATCAACTTCTATATTTTTAATAGATATTATATTTACTTATACTATTTATGTCCCACTATCCATCAATTCCTCAGAGTAGTCATTATGCTGATGTTTCTTAGTGACCAACGTGACTAATTCTACTCCTACTTTCGTTTTCTTTCTTTGCTCATGCATCTCTCTTATACATTACTCATTACTACTTTATAGTTGTTCGTTATGTTTGTGCACCTCTTCTTATGTATATTCAATGTAGAACTGTGATATATATGTGCCCATATTTCCATATGTAAACACATTTTCCCTGCCACACCTTGTGATTCTCACATCATGACAGGCTTCCTCTTATGTGATTTAATATTTGTGTAGAAGGGTATATTTGTGTATATATCGATGTGTGTCTGTGTAGTCTGATACTTCAGCCTTCTTATCTGACAATAAGATTTAGGTTTTTAGTAACCATGGAAATAAGGAAGGACTTCAGTGGTAGGAGTTTGTGAATATAGAAAGAGGGAAAAGATAGACAGATCCTCAAATGAGAAGTAAGAAAGGAAAAAATAGCAATGGATACTAGGATTGAAGAAGAGAAAGAAGATAGCCCCAAAGATGGAACCCCTCCAAACCTATTGAAACGGCAAATAATGACAAATCAGGCACACTTGTTTGTGAGGGTTGTTTGAAAGGTTTGATGTGTGTTTTGTGTTAGTCATGATTTATCAATTCTTATAAACCATGCTTTTAGCTACAATACCCATCACTTTCAAAATTTATACAAACCCTCCCATCTATATCACATCTCATAAAATGTATAAAATATTCTATACAAAATAGAAAATCTATACACAACGTTTAACAGTTGATCAGCTAGTCACATCTTATTATATTTTCCACAAATATAATACTGTATTCAGTTTATTTCATCTAGATATCACCTTTCCTTCTGTGATTATGTTAAGTTGTTCTCTATTTTACCGTCATATCCGGTTGTCAAACCACTAAGATCACAGAATAGTTCTAGATTTTAAAGGAATTCGGTGCAGGGAACTATTTTGCTTGCTAGGATCTTGAACAGTTCTCATGGTTTAACTTAAATGGCAAAAATTATTTTCTTTACTCTTGGTTTTTCTGTTTCTTACATCATTCATAACATTCTTCTCCACATATGTGTTAGAATTTTGTGCACAGCACTTTCTCTTACACTATATGTTATCTAGGTTCACTGCCATTTTGCGTACTTTGTTGTAATATTGCAGGATGCATTCATTTTTTGTTAGCATTGGTGGTAGTGGGAGTGTCTGTTATTTCTCTCTCTCTCTCTCTCTCTCTCTCTCTCTCTCTCTCAAATTCTGATTGTGTAAATGAATGCCTCACTATGGTACAATGGTAGGTGATTTAGGAAAGCTAGCAAGGTTGTTATTTACCTACATATTTTATCAGTTTGGATCCTGTTTCATTACTAATGTTTGTTTGGTTGTTTATTATATGTTTCTCTTCTATTATTGCCTTTTGGATTCTGAAATACTCTTGTAAGGTTAGGAGATGTTTTTGTTAATGAATGTATTTTCGTGTCTCTTTTTAT
This sequence comes from Schistocerca americana, assembly GCF_021461395.2. Classification (NCBI taxonomy): domain Eukaryota; kingdom Metazoa; phylum Arthropoda; class Insecta; order Orthoptera; family Acrididae; genus Schistocerca; species Schistocerca americana. Next base: position 247,580,463 of record NC_060121.1, read on the forward strand.
TGTGTTAGGATGGTGGTTTTCTTGTCAGAGGTGTTCTGCAAATGTTGAATGGCTGGTGCCATGTTTCTATGCTCTTTTATGTTCTTTATAACTTATTTCAGATGTTCACTGATGTGCCCTAAATATAGAGCATCACAACTGTTGCACTGAAGTTGGCAAATAACAGATTTTTTAAAAATATATGTCAGTGTCATCTTCCTTCTTTAGACATTTCCATATTGAGATATTGTTTTTGTATGCTATTTTTATTCCTTGTTTCTTGAGAATGTTCACAACTCTGTGTGTCAGTTTGTTTTTGTATGTGAATGAGTACCAGCAGGTCTGTTGAGTTTTGATGTTGTGCCTTGTGTAGTGCTGTTGTTGTTGTTTTTGTTGTTCTGTGATGTTTTGTTTATCATTTTTATGTTTTTTCTGGCTTTTGTTATTCAATTTTGTAACTATAGATTTTTGGTATCCATTATGTTTTGCTATCTGAATTATGTCCAGCTCCTTATTGTAGTTGTATTTCAAGTGGTACTGTGTTTAGTCTGTGGAACATGCATCAGAGAGCTGCTTGTTTTTTGGGACTATGAGTAGTTAGATGATAGGTGTCTTACTATGTCTGTTTTGGTCATTTTCCCATAAATTTTTAATGCATGTTTGTTATTTTTCTTTATGATGGGTATATCTATGATGCATAATTGCCCTGCTTATTATTTCTCTAAAGTTCTATGTAGGGTGTTTATCTCTGTGTGTAGTTGTTCTATCTTATTTTCTGGGTTGCTTCTGAGAAGAGGATGTCACCTATGTATCTTTTAGTCTGACATGACAATTTCTAAACCCAAAAGGTAATAAAAGAAAAGAAACATGTTGTAAATAACCAAACAAATATTTGCAGCCACATGCTTTTTAAGCTAATAAAATACATAATAGATAAAGAACCCCCTCTGCTCACCAAAGACCACAAAAATAACATGACTTTAGGTAGACAATGGACCCATCTATGATCACCCACCACACACACACTGAAGCTAGAACATATTAGCTCCCCTTACACACACACACACACACACACACACACACACACACACACACATCACAAATAATTAGCATAACAAGCTACACTGGCTTCTAAAAATAAAGCAATAAACTGTCGTTTCCCCCTTCTGTGTCTAATTCATGATATAATCATGCAAACTGACAACAGATATCAGTACCCAATTGTGTGGGTAAAGGTTTAACTGCTATCAGCTGTAATGACAAGATCTTGGGACCTCATGTGCAGTTGTCACAAGGTGCTGTGGGCCCAGACTTTGTACTGGTGGATGATAATGCTCGATAGAGCACAGGTGGTTGATGTTTTCTTGGAAATGAAAGATATTGCACCTGTGGCACTCTCCCGATTTGAATCCCATACAGCATATCTGGGATACATCGGGAGATGGGTTGCATCACCTCAGCTTCCACCAACCACTCACAAAGATTTGTATGCAGCTCTGCAGGAGGAACATGCATTGTTGCCTAAACATGAGACTGATGACATCATTCACAGCATGCCCCATTGTTGTTATGCCTGTATTGCTGCCAGACGTGGTCACATTCCACACTGAGCACATTAACCAGTTGTCAGAATCCGTGTGTGCAAATCTGTTAAGTTGGAAAAAATGAAGAACATTTTTGTCTACCATTATGCATGTTGCAGTTATTTACGTTCTGTATTCTGAACACTTTTTGTACTTTACCGTCACATGTGTGTACTGTTTTGTGGCAAAATAAATGCAAACTTGCAAAATTTCCATTTGTTGCTTTAATTTTGCACACCAGTATGTATTTTGTTTTACTCCCTTATGTGTTTAATGATTTTAAAGGCAGTACTGATTATTAATAGCAGTTAGTTCAGTATATTTGTAAGTGGCTTTGTAAACATGTTTTCCAGCTGGTCTTCTGATCTAGCATATGAAAAAGAAAGGAGTCATTATAGCTGGTCTTTTGATCTAGTATTGTAAACAAGAAATGAGTCATTATCTTCTTTTCATGTATGTAATGAAACTTTGTCCCTGTATTGAGTGTTTTCATGATGGGCATAGTTTTTCTTCAACTGTAATACAATCTGGTTGTCCACAAATAGTTGAGTTGGTTGCTCTGGTGTTGATTCCAGTTCCTTAAATGGACATTCAGAGTCAGGTGAATCCAACAGCAACATCTGAAGCTGAAACATACTCTGCTTTTGTTGTAGATTTGCTGACACATTTTTGCTTGTGAGATAGTGAAGCAACAGTTTTTCTAGGGAATGATTCATGTAGCACATTATATAACGTATAAAATATACATAAGTACACTGATAAGTCAAAGCATTATGGCCACTGCCCACCACAATGTTGGATGTTACCTGGTGGTGTTGTGGGCACATGACGCAGTAACGAAAGTATGTAAGCAGAGCAGATGTGGATAGGGGATCACTCTAGCAAAGATATGGGCTGCAATGGAGGAATCCATTGAGATAAATGACTTCAACAAAGGGCAGATTATCATTATTCAGAGCCTGCAAACAAGTATCTCAAAAACAGTGAAGCTGGTCAGATGTTCATGTGTTACTGTCATGAGCACCTATAGAAAGAGATAGCAAGACAGTGAAACTACCATCAGGTGCTCAATGATTTGATGTCCACGACTCTTCACAGAACATGGGGTTTGGAGGCTTGTCTGTTGTGTAAAATAGGATGGATGATGGTCTGTGGCATCTCTGCCAAAAGAGCATAATGTTGGTGCATGCACAAGTGTTTTGGAGCACATCTTTCATTGTACGTCGTTGAACATGGAGCTCCACACCATACCGCCCTACATGTTCACATATTGACCCAACAATATTGTCAATTATGATAGCAGCAGGCATGGAACCATTGGAATTCGACCAGTGATTGATGGAAATTTGTCAGCTCTATGGGTGCACCCCGCACTAGGTTGATTGTTGTCTCTACAAGTGGCACCATCGAGGTGAACAGTGGCTTGAAATGTCCAGCACACCACAGATGCAGGCTGGTAGGAGCAGTATTATACTTTGGGAGACATTCTTCTGTGTTTGCATTTGACCTGTGGTAGCAATCAACAAATTAACAGCTGCCAGCCACCTGCATCCCCTCTTGCTTGATGTTTTCCCCAACCGTGATGTCATTTTTCAGCAGTATAATTCTCCATGCCTTGAAGCCATAACCATGCTATAGTGGTTTGAGAAGTATTATAGTGAACTTATTTTGATTTCTTTGTGACGAGATTCACCTGACGTGAATCCTGTCGAACACATCTGGGTTGCTATAGGGTGTCATCACAGTGTACCCAAATCAGTGGCTCATTATTTATGCTTTATTACACTACTGGCCATTAAAATTGCTACACCATGAAGATGATGTGCTACAGGCACAAAATTTAACCAACAGGAAGAAGATGCTGTGATATGCAAATGATTAGCTTTTCAGAGCATTCACACAAGGTTGGTGCTGGTGCCGACACCTACAACAAGCTGACATGAGGAAAGTTTCCAACCGATGTCTCACACACAAACAGCAGTTGACCGGCGACACCTGGTGAAACGTTGTTGTGATGCCTCATGTAAGGAGGAGAATTGTGCACCATCACAATTCCGACTTTGATAAAGGTTGGATTGTAGCCTATCACGACTGTGGTTTATCGTATCACAAAATTGTCACTTGCGTTGGTCGAGATCCAGTGACTGTTAGCAGAATATGGAATCGGTGGGTTTAGGAGGGTAGTACAGGATGCTGTGCTGGATCCCAATGGCCTCGTATCACTACCAGTCGAGATGACAGGTATCTTATCCGCATGGCTGTAATGGATCATGCAGCCACGTCTCGACCCAGAATCGACAGATGGGGATGTTTGCAAGACAACAACCGTCTGCACAAACAGTCCGACGATGTTTGTAGCAGCATGGACTATCAGCTCAGAGACCGTGGCTGCGGTTACCCTTAATGCTGCATCACAGACAGGAGCACCTGTGATGTTGTACTCAACGACGAACCTGGGTGCACGAATGGCAAAACGTCATTTTTTTGGATGAATCCAGGTTCTGTTTACTGCATCACATCCATGTTTGGCGACATCGCAGTGAACACACATTGGAAGCGTGTATTCATCATCGCTATACTGGCGTGTCACCCGGTGTGATGGCATGGGGTGCCATTGGCTACACGTCTGTCACCTCTTGTTCGCATTGATGGCACTTTGAACAGTGGGCGTTACATTTCAGATGTGTTACGACCCGTGGCTCTACCCTCCATTCAATCCCTGCGAAACCCTACATTTCAGCAGGATAATGCATGACTGCATGTTGCAGGTTGTGTACGGGCCTTTCTGGATACCGAAAATGTTTGCCTGCTGCCCTGGCCAGCACATTCTCCAGATCTCTCACCAATTGAAAACGTCTGGTCAATGGTGGCCGAGCAACTGACTGGTCACAATATGCCAGTCACTACTCTTGATGAACTGTGGTATTGTGTTGAAGCTGCATGGGCACCTGTACCTGTATACACCATCCAAGCTCTGTTTGGTTCAATGCCCAGGCGTATCAAGGGCATTATTATGGCCAGAGGTGGTTGTTGTGGGTACTGATTTCTCAGGATCTATGCGCCCAAATTGCATGAAAATGTAATCACATGTCAGTTCTAGTATAATATATTTGTCCAATGAATACCAATTTATCATCTGCATTTCTTCTTGGTGTAGCAATTTTAATGGCCAATAGTGTACATTACCAGTACATAGACATCAGATGCCACATACTTCCACAAAGCTACTATGAGATGCACAATCAGATGTGTATTTCATTCCAAAGATGACAAATGAGCTATTAAGCAGGTGGTCATAATGTTTTGGCTCATCAGTGTGTATCTGCCAGAATCTGAGTACATGCAAAGTATGAGTTTACTACGATTATATTTCACATCCTTATCTCTTGTTCATTGAAGACAATTCAGGACACAGTCAACATTAGCCAAATGTTCAGTTCCAAGGTTGTATAGAAACTGACTTATAAGGCTGTCAGAAGACATTATGCCGGATCTGACAGCAGTAGTTGCAAGCATCAGCTTATCTACAGCCTCACAAAAGAGAACACTTTCTGTGATTTTCATCCATTGGGCATTATCCCAACAGTTGCTCGGAACTGCCATTAATAGGTGCTGCATTGTGCTTGCAATTGTGAATATTAAAGTCTTCTAAGAGCAGTTGACAAATGAATACATACTGACTTTCATGGTTTCATTTGATTTATAAATCTACAAAATAATTTTGATTATCAGTTGTGATATAAAAAAAAACAATCTTGAATTCTGCTACTACTTTGTTTATAGTTGTAGTTGATACATTCAGAAGGGGTCCTTCATCAACACTGTAGAGTTTTTAGGGCAGCTCATGAGTCATGGCTGGATGGCTCAGTTGGTGGAGCATTTGCCCACGAAAGGCAAAGATTCCAGGTTCATGTCCAGGCAGTTTGAAATCAGTGCACATTCTGCTGTAGAGTGAAAATTCACTCTAGAATAAACAAAAGTGACTGAAAACATTTCTTGGCCACCAAAATGAGAATAGGACACACTACAATATTAATAAGATATAATAATTGAGCTTACCAGGATAAAGGCTTATCTAAACTACCACAATGATATCTTCTGTGCAAATTGTCCATGGTAGGCCAGAGTAGATAACCATTGCATGACCACTCTACTCTGTAGATCTGATTCAACTTTACCATACTGCTGTGATGCATATGGTAAACTGCTCTCATGGATAATACCATTCTCCTTTAAATGTCAGTGAAGGAGGTGATTAATGCACTCAGCCCCATTGTCAGTCTTAGCACCTTTAAACTTTTTCCTTATCGACCTGTTTATCATCAGATTTTCTGATGAGCAAGTTATATTGTTCAGTTGTACAGAATGATACTGGAGATTGCTGCATGAAATGACTAGAACAGAGAAAAGCTCTGTCCAGGCTAGAAGCATTAACAAGGAAGCTCACAAATAAACATAGACAAAGATACTTGAAAGACAAGACACGCACACATGTGGAATCAAAGAAAGTCAGAACAGCAGATTATATGTAACACAAGCACTGCCAGATCTTTCTGAATACATGTAAAATCTTGAGCAGCAACTGCCACAAAAGCCATGTTTGACATCAAGGCAACATCCAGAGTGTCACTGAAAACAGCCATGGCCTTGTTCGTGGCAAATATAGTTCCCATCACAACCTATGGAATAGATCTCATCTGGGAAAAGTTGAGTCTAAAAGACCTAAGGATTCTGGAAACAGTTAAATCAAGCTTCTTGAAAGCTGCCCTAGGTGTTTCAAAACACACAAAGTTGAGGCTAGTATACAAACTCGTCAGGGAACCCTTTTTCATAGAGGAACTATGTACGAGGCTCCCATCCACTGACAACTCGAATAAACTCCTACATGAAAAAGAGAAGAAGAGAAAGGAAATTTGGCTGGACTTTTATACAACAGAAGCAATGACAAACAGATCCTGAAAAAAAAAAAAAAAAAAAAAAAAAAAAAAAAAAAAAAAAAAAAAAAAAAAAAGGTTCAAATGGTTCTGAGCACTATGGGACTTAACTTCTGAGGTCATCAGTCCCCTAGAACTTAGAACTACTTAAACCTAACTAACCTAAGGACACCACACATATCCGTGCCTGAGGCAGGATTCGAACCTGCGACTGTAGTGGTCACGCGGTTCCAGACTGTAGCACCCAGAACCGGTCGGCCACCCTGGCTGGCTCTGAACCAACACAAATGAAGAACTCTGACACCTGATGAATTCGAAAGCAGTGCATGGACACCAACACAAAATATCCAAGAACAAGAGTTTCCACGACCCCAGCAGTAACTGTGTGTGTGAATTGTGCGACCAACCCTGTGACCATTACCATGTGACCGGCTCTAAAAAATGAGTAAAATCACTGGTAGAACTCTGTTTATAATAAAAAATGTGCATACTGAAATGTGATGAACAAGGTGTGATATCACAAAGCTATATAATTTATGTAACTTATGCACAATTGTGCACATTTATCCTAATAATAAATTATATGCAACACTAAAGTTGTAAAAACATGGCTTAGAAGTTATAGTGAATGGACTGACAGTGACAAGAGAATGGATATTCAGTGGTACATGCATCACAGCTGAATATTGGAAATGTAAAAGTATTAATTACCCGTTCTCCTAGTCTTGTTAATTTCTAAGTGACAGTTCTTCTACTTATTGTTTCTTGTTAAGCATGTATTGAGTACTATTATTGTTGTGGCTGTGCCCTCTTGTAATGTTTTGTGGTTCCTGGGTGGATGAGGAGAGGGTGGTATGATAGGTGGGTGGCCGGTTTCCTCTCACCACAACACAAAGTGCAAACATGGTTAAAATACACTTTATTACAGGAACCAGTTGAGTACTTATCTTCAATGATGTCCAGTCTGAAGTTTGTTGGATAACAGCAATCAGATAACGTGTACTAATTCTTGAATCTTGTCCGTATCCAAATCACAATTATATAAAATGACTATGTTCCCTCATAGGTGCGAGGAAATGACTATCACTGTGGAAGACTGGTGCACAGAGTGAGGTACTGAGGTGCAATGCAAACTGAGTCCTGATGTGATTTACTGAGGTACTAAGATTGAGAGATTGAGACAGCTCAGTCAGTGGTGTCAATGACGTATAGGCATGCTGCCCATGGGGCATTATTGGCCCATAGCTTTGGGGCGTGTCTTGGTCTTCTCTTGTCATAGGTGCACTTAGTTTAGCACTTGCGATACAATGTTCCCTAGTGCTGGCCAGTGTGCTGGAAAAGGCCACCATAGGCCAGCACAATTAATACTTTTTGTTGGCAGTGTTCGCCACACTAATGTTAAATATATTTTTGTGGTTACACAGTTGCATAATCAGCACTTGAATAGGCATCTGTCACTACTTTCTTGACTCATTCCATACATATAAGTGGTTGGATGAGAAGGCTAGCAATCTGAAATGGCTTTCTGTTACATTTGTCTTTACCTGCATATCCTTTAAAATGAAATATTTGGCCTACATATTTCTTGAAAATCAAAATGTATCACCAACTATTATTACATGAATAGCTTTAAAAATGTTGTATCAGTCATAACATCATCAGACAGAAATAAATTAATCATCTAAGAATTTATGTTTAATTATAACATTCGAAAACACCATCTGAAATATCAAATAACATTTATGTACTTGTAATAATTCCACACTGAATTTCTCCAAATATAGGTTTTATGCATCCAATATCTTGTATGCTTGAGTACTTCTGAAATTTACCTCTTGCTGTTTAAACTGTCAGAAGACTGTTTCTGTTTGGTTTATTGTCAGGCTGTTCTGAAGTCCTTAATCAGCTCCTCAGCTTAAGTAATGATCTTAAGTGAGATTCTGAGATAGTGTTCTCTCTAACATTAAACACTTCATAACCTAATCAGAGAACTTTTTCTACACCATACTTCATATCTCAAGGATCACCTCCAACTCAAATCCTGTGACAAAATTCTTTTAGTTCCTTCAGTAATGGATCTGTTATAATTAAACAAAATTTAATTAAATAAAGATTATATAATGTCAATGTAGTAATGTAAATACTAAGCTAGAAATAGAATATGAACAGCAACAACTGAATATAATTAAAGAAGCAGAAGATTGTTTCATAGTATCAGCATACTTGTTTATTCTACAATTTTAAATGTCTAGTGAGTAAGCATAAATAATTTTACATTTACACTCTGCAAACCACTGTGATATGCATGGCAGAGAGTATGTCTCACTGTACCAGTTATTATGGTCTTCTCCCTTCCATTCTCATATGCAGTGTGGGAAGAATGACTGTTTAAATGCCTCTGTAGTTAATCTAATCTTGTCCTCAAAATCTCAATAGGAGATATATGTTGGGCATTGCAGTATATTCCAAGTGTCCCAAATATTGTTCATAGCAATTTAATGATCATTTGGTATTGCAGTATATTCCAAGTGTCCCAAATATTATTCATAGCAATTTAATGATCATTTGGTATTAACGCTGTTTGTAGCAGCTGCTTAACATTGGTAATGTATAGGTTGAATTTATGTCTGTAGCAATATTTCTGCAATACTGCTCAACTTAAGCATTTACATAATTTTTCACTGCTGATGTTTAGGATTAAGTGGAACGCCCAGTAGTAGTGTAACCTATGGCCCTGTAACATAAATCACAGGAAATCACTGTTTCTGTGTCACCTCTCGAGTGAACTTGATTGTATCTGAGGCAGCATTATAACAAAGGTGCACAGTTAAGAAGTTTATTGTATGCATTAATCTGTGCCAACACAGTCAGTTTGTTGTTGTATGTTACCCTATTTCCAATGTCTTTTGTTGGTGCTTTGCATCCATCTTATTGCAGAGTTTATTTGCATTATTAACTTTTCTCATCACCTCTCTTTTTCAGCCCACTTTCAGTTTTCTTTTCTTATCTTTTCTGAATCCTTTGCTGTGAATATTTTGCAGTCTCTTCTTCTGTTTTCCTCAATGACTGCCTATGTAGCATGCAGCTCTGGAATGAATATGAAAAATTAATTGATTAATAATTTGTATGCTAGTTATTTTAGCAACTACAGAATGCATTGTGTTAATTGCATTACACTTTCACTAGTGCAGGTTCCTTGGGTTTGCCTCATGTTCCACATGTTTCACTCATAAAGCTTAATAGTTAGTGTTAGCTAATTGTAATTATGTATTTTTGTTGTTCACATGGTTTGTAATAGATGTTGATAATTATGTGTATGGTACCATCATTATGTTATGTGTATTTTATTTTGACTATAGTTTCAGTAAGTTCACTAAAATATAACATATTTTTGTTTTTTAGGTCATTTGTCTTCTCTTTCATCAGGAATATCCCTTTGTCTCGTTGTGGTTACTCTCATACAAGTTGCTTCTAGTCTAGTGTGGCTGCTTAGGCCACTGGTACAATCAATAACATCACATTTCCAACAAGAACATCCTGGGACCACAGAATGGCGACAGTGTGCAGATTTGCTCACCTTGAGTTAGCAATGTTATGTGAATAGACAAGTGAATGTTATCTGATGGAGAAAATAGTGATGTGCATGAGTGTTAGTTATTAACTAAGAACAACAGAGTGAAGGACAAGGACTGTAAATGACAGAAGAGGCTGAATGACTTTTGTGATGTGTATTTTGACATTTATGTTGTGTCTTGGTGAATAGACTAATTTTCTACTGGTTTACAGCCAACAGACACACAACAGTGCTTCACAGTCTTTCACCACAATTATTTTACAGCATTTAGTTTCAAATTTTAATAGGTATGGCATACCATCTGTAATGTGGCATTATATTACAGTAGCAAAAATGCCATGAAAAATACTGAACTCTTAGAACTTCTATAGCAAGTATTTCATTACACCTTTGATACACAGTATGAAATTCAGTACATAATTCATCATAGTTTATCATTTATGAACAGATAGCATTCATTTCAGTAACAATCCTCCAAGACTTTTGGGTTCTGGCAGCTCTAATAGATGAGGAGCAATACATTTAAGAAACATTTTAAAAAATAAACATTAAAATGTTGTTTGACATAAGTGTGCAGTGGCTTTCAGAGGATTGTGGCAAAACTGTTTTCAGTCTTTTCTACATTATAAAAAATTACTTAAAAATCTTCAAATTTAATTTTAAATATTCAAAAGTAGAATGACAAATATGAGCAACAGACATATGATAAATAATATCCATAGCAAACTGCTTATGTGTGGTACTGTAGCCATTCACAGATTAGCCTTCACATAGAAATGCTCATTGAAATGCATATATTGTTTTTCATTTTTCATTCATCCATTCCATTTCAGTGTCATAAATTTAATATTAATATGTGCTGCCACACATTATCATTAATTTGAGATAGATGTGTAATCTACTGATCTGCACTAAAAATAATGAATTATGATGATGTCAAAAAATTGCTCAAGTTAATTGTGATGAAGAATCAAAATTGTGAAAATGTTTACATGGTTTTTATAAGAATTGTTATTAAATAATGTTTTGTTTACTATTGTGTAAACGTGTATCCTAATCCTGTCAGCTCACAGAATCCTGCCACACTAGTTCATTGTATTCTACTGTATGAAATGCCCATTATGAAACACATAATGCAAACAGAGGAATAACAAGACCAAAAAAATGTGATCTACAATGAAAATCATGTGACTCAATTACAATCAGATGGTGCTGATGGTAAGTACAACACAGGCCTCTTAGCAAACAGCAAGACCTATTCAGAAGTCTTTATAGTAGACAAAAGCTTCTATGCTGCATCTACATCTACATAATGTAAACCACTCTGAACTGCATGGTGGATGGTACTTTCCACTGTACCAGATATTAAAGATTTTTTCCTGTTCCATATGCATGTGGGCTGTGAGAAGAATGATTGCTTAAATGCCTCTGTTTGCACTGTACTTAGTCTAATTTTGTCTTTGTCATCCCTTTGGTAGAAATAGACGGGAGCTTATAGTATAGTCCCATATTCCTCATTTAAAGATGATTCTAGAAAGTTTCTAAGTAGGCTTTCATGGGATAATTTGCTCCTGTCTTCAAGTATCTGCCAGTTCCTTCAGCATCTTTGTGACACTCTCTAATGGATCAAAAAAATTGTGACCATTCATGCTGGCCTTGTCTGTATCCATTCAGTACCCCCCATTAGTCTTATTTGATATAGGCCCCACACACTTATAGGATGGGTTGCATGAGTGATTTGTAAACAATCTCCTTTGTAAACTGATTGCAGTTCCATAGTATTTTACCAATGAACTGGAGTCTGTCTCCCACTTTCATGCAACTGAGCTTATGTGATCATTCTATTTCAAATCCCTACCAATTGTTACTCCTAAGTATTTGTTGAAGCTGATCAATTCCAACATTAACATTCATAATGTAGCCATAGTATACAACATTTTTAAAATTTTTTTTTATTTTTTTATTTATTTTTATTACGTATGCAATTTTATTTTTCTGAACCTTTAAAGCAACTTGCCAGTCTTTGCCCCACTTTTAAATCTGATCAAAATCTGATGGAATATTTATGCAGGTTCATTCTAAATAGCTGTGAATAGTCCAAGGAACCTATTAATACTATCTGCGCAGTCATTAATATGTTACATGAACAACAGAGTTCCAAGCACTGCCCTAACACATACTTGAAAATACTTTTACATCTCCAGAATGAGATTTTCACTCTGCAGTGGAGTGTGCACTGATATGAAACTTACTGGCAGATTAAAACTGTGTGCACCGACCGAGACTCGAACTCGGGACATTTGCGTTTTGGGGACAAGTGCTCTACCATCTGAGCTACTGAAGCACGACTCACGCCCGGTCCTCACAGCTTTACTTCTGCCAGCATCTCATCTCCTACCTTCCAAACTTTACAGAAGCTCTCCTGTGAACCTTGCAGAACTACCACTCCTGAAAGAAAAGATACTGCGGAGACATGGCTTAGCCACAGCCAGGGGGATGTTTCCAGAATGAGATTTTTCACTCTGCAGCAGAGTGTGCGCTGATATGAAACTTCCTAGCAGATTAAAACTGTGTGCACCGACCGAGACTCGAACTCGGGACATTTGCGTTTTGGGGGCAAGTGCTCTACCATCTGAGCTACTGAAGCACAACTCACGCCCGGTCCTCACAGCTTTACTTCTGCCAGTATCTCGTCTTCTACCTTCCAAACTTTACAGAAGCTCTATCAGCTCATATCAGTGCACACTCCGCTGCAGAGTGAAAATCTCATTCTGGAAACATCCCGTAGGCTGTGGCTAAGCTGCGTCTCCGCAGTATCTTTTCTTTCAGGAGTGCTAGTTCTGCAAGGTTCACAGGAGAGCTTCTGTAAAGTTTGGAAGGTAGGAGAAGAGATACTGGCAGAAATAAAGCTGTGAGGACTGGGCGTGAGTTGTGCTTCGGTAGCTCAGATGGTAGAGCACTTGCCCGTGAAAGGCAATGGTCCCGAGTTCGAGTCTCGGTCATTGCACACAGTTTTAATCTGCCAGGAAGTTTCACTTTTACATCTGTCACTTGTTCTCTATCCAAGAGAACACAGTGTACACTCTCCATCAAGAAAATCTCAGTCCAGTCACAAATCTCAAATGATACCGTTTATGATTGAGCATTTAGTAATAAGTGCATGGTTGTTGTTGTTGTCTTCAGTCCCGAGAATGGTTTGATGCAGCTCTCCATGCTACTCTATCCTGTGCAAACTTCTTCATCTCCCAGTACCTACTGCAACCTACATCCTTCTGAATCTGCTTAGTGTATTCATCTCTTGGTCTCCCTCTACGATTTTTGCCCTCCACGTTGCCCTCCAATACTAAATTGGTGGTCCCTTAATGTCTCAGAACATGTCCTACCAACCGATCCCTTCTTCTTGTCAAGTTGTGCCACAAACTCCCCTTCTTGCCAATTCTGTTCAGTACCTCCTCATTAGTTATGTGATCTACCCATACAATCTTCAGCATTCTTCTGTAGCACCACATTTCGAAAGCTTCTATTCTCTTCTTGTCCAAACAATTTGTCGTCCACATTTCACTTCCACACATGGCTACACTCCACACAAATATTTTCAGAAACGACTTCCTGACACTCAAATCTATACTCGATGTTAACAAATTTCTCTTCTTCAGAAGCGCTTTCCTTGCCATTGTCAGTCTACATATTATGTCCTCTCTACTTTGACCATCATCACTTATTTTGCTCCCCAAATAGCAAAACTCCTTTACTGCTTTAAGTGTCTCATTTCCTAATCTAATTCCCTCAGCATCACCCGACTTAATTCAACTACATTCCATTATCCTTGTTTTGCTTTTGTTGATGTTCATCTTATATCCTCCTTTCAAGACACTGTCCATTCTGTTCAACTGCTCTTCCAAGTCCTTTGCTGTCTCTGACAGAATTACAATGTCATTGATGAACCTCAAAGTTTTTATTTCTTCTCCATGGATTTAAGTTCCTACTCCAAATTTTTCTTTTGTTTCCTTTACTGCTTGCCCAATATACAGATCGAATAACATTGGGGATAGGCTACAACCCTGTCTCACTCCCTTCCCAACCACTGCTTCCCTTTCCTGTCCCTCAACTATTATAACTGCCATCTGGTTTCTGTACAAATTGTAAATAGCCTTTCACTCCCTGTGTTTTACCCCTTCAGAGTTTGAAAGAGAGTGTTCCAGTCAACATTGTCAAAAGCTTTCTCTAAGTCTACAAATGCTAGGAACATAGGTTTGCATTTCCTTAATCTTTCTTCTAAGATAAGTCGTAAGGTCAGTATTGCCTCATGTGTTCCAATATTTCTATGGAATCCAAATTGATCTTTGCTGAGGTCAGCTTCTACCAGTTTTTCCATTCGTCTGTAAGGAATTCGCGTTAGTATTTTGCAGCCGTGACTTATTAAACTGATAGTTCAGTAATTTTCACATCTGTCAACACTTGCTTTCTTTGGGATTTGAATTATTATATTCTTCTTCAATTTGGAGGGTATTTTGCCTCTCATAAATCTTGCTCACCAGATGGTAGAGTTTTGTCAGGGCTGGCTTTCCCAAGGATATCAGTAGTTCTAATGGAATGTTGTCTACTCCCGGGGCCTTGTTTTGACTCAGGTCATTCAGTGCTCTGTCAAACTCTTCATGTGGTATCGTATGTCGCATTTCATCTTCATCTACATCCTCTTCCATTTCCATAATATAGTCCTCAAGTACATCGCCCTTGTATAGACCCTCTATATACTCCTTCCACCTTTCTGCTTTCCCTTCTTTGCTTAGAACTGGGTTATCATCTGAGCTCTTGATATTCATACAAGTGGTTCTCTTTTCTCCAAAGGTCTCTTTAATTTTCCTGTAGGCAGTGTGTATCTTACCCCTAGTGAGATAAGCCTCTACATCCTTACATTTGTCCTCTAGCCATCCCTGCTTATCCAGTTTGCTTTTCCTCTCAATCTCATTTTTGAGATGGTTGTATTCCTTTTTGCCTGCTTCATTTATTGCATTTTTATATTTTCTCCTTTCATCAATTAAATTCAATATTTCTTCTGCTACCCAAGGATTTCTACTAGCCCTAATCATTTTACTACTCGATCCTTTGCTACCTTCATTACTTCATCCCTCAAAGCTACCCATTCTTCTTCTACTGTACTTCTTTCCATAATGCTCTCCCTGAATCTCCCTACAACCTCTGGTTCAGTCAGTTTATCCAGGTCCCACCTCCTTAAACTCCCACCTTTTTGCAGTTTCTTCAGTTTCCACCTACAGTTCATAACCAATAGATTGTGGTCAGAGTCCACATCTGCCCCTGGAAATGTCTTACAATTTAAAACCTGGTTCCTAAATCTCTGTCGTACCATTATATTATCTATCTGATACCTTCTAGTATCTCCAGGCTGCTTCCAAGTATACAACTTTCTTTTATGATTCTTAAACCAAGTGTTAGCTATGATTAAGTTATGCTCTGTGCAGAATTCTACCAGGCAGCTTCCTCTTTCATTTCTTAGCCCCAATCCATATTCACCTACTATGTTTCCTTCTCTTCCTTTTCCTGCTATAGAATTCCAGTCCCCTATGACTATTAAATTTTTGTCTCCCTTCACTACCTGAATAATTTCTTTTATTTCATCATACATTTCATCAATTTCTTCATCATCTGCAGAGCTAGTTGGCATATAAACTTGTACTACTGTAGTAGGTATGGGCTTCATGTCTATCTTGCCACAATAATGCGTTCACTATGCTCTTTGTAGTAGCTTACCCACACTCCTATTTTTTAATTCATTACGAAACCTACTCCTGCATTACCCCTATTTGATTTTGTACTTATAACCCTGTATTCACCTGACCAAAAGTCTTGTTCCTCCTGCCACCGAACTTCACTAATTCCCACTATATCTAACTTTAACCTATCCATTTCCCTTTTTAAATTTTCTAACCTACCTGCCTGATTAAGCGATCTGACATTCCATGTTCCGATCTGTAGAATGCCAGTTTTCTTTCTCCTGATAAAGGCAACATGGTCAAGCTGAATGCCTTAGACACACTGTCCAGCAAGTGCAGCAAGGTGGAGCTTCCCTGCTGTTTTGGGTTGGCATTATGTGGGACTGACATGTGATCATAGAAGGCATTGTAAAGGCTATTCGATATGTGAATAACTTTCTCCAATCGATAGTGCAACCATATTGGCAGCATATTGGCGAGGCATTCATCTTCATGGACTACAATTCGCACCCCCATCATGCACATCTTGTGAATGACTTCCTTCAGGGTAATGACATCACTCGACTAGAATGGCCAGCATGTTCTCGAGATATGAACCCTATCAAACATGCCTGGGATAGACTGAAAAGTGCTGTTTATGGACAATGTGACCCAACAACCATTCTGAGGGTTCTACATCGAGTCGCCATTGAGGAGTGGTACAATCTGGACCAACAGTGCTTTGATGAACTTGTGGATAGTATGCCATGACAAATACGAGCATGCATGTGTGGTGTTGATCAAATACACACATCAAAAAAAGTTTTACGTCACCCCAGTTCCCAGAACTCCTGAAGATGGATGTTGACTGTGCATACTGTATCACAGACACAGTTCCTTTGACTGTTCAGAGATGTCACTAAACCTGCCCAAAGACGTAACCAACCATGCATGAGAAGCACCAATTAGACGGAGGGGTCCGAGAGATGAACTGTTCCAGTCATTCCACCAGGAAGGTTGTGTTGTCTGTAGTTCAGCCATGCCTAGATGCTCATCACCGTGGTTCAATTGCATCCGCATTGTCACTTTGTGCCAGGAAGGGCTCTCAACAAGGGAAGTCTCTAGGCACCTCAGAGTGAACCAAAGCGATGTTGTTTGGACATGGAGGAGATACAGAAAGACAGGAAGTGTCGATGACATGCCTCGCTCAGGCCACCCAAGGGCTACTACTGCAATGGATAACCACTACCTGTCTTCGTAACTGCTGTCTGCTTCAAGTCTGCTGTGCAGCAAGCTACGTTAATTTAAGTATTAACTGTATTTTTCTTACTTGTCACTTCTTTTTCCATGTGTTATTGCTTTTAGGAAGCTTTAATTGTCGAGTGCTAGTAATAGTGTTCCATAGATTTCGTGTTTGTTTTGAATACAGTCAGAGAGAGTCCGTTTAGTCAGCCATAGTGCTAGTAGTGTCAGTGTCATCGTAACTGCCGTCTGCTTCACGTCTGCTGTACAGCGAGCTACTTTAATTTAAGTATTAACTGTATTTTTCTTACTTGTCACTTCTGCTTCCATGTGTTTTTGCTTTTAGGAAGCTTTAATTGTCGAGTGCTAGTAATAGTGTTCCATAGATTTTGTGTGTGTTTTGAATACAGTAGAGAGAGTCCATTTAGTCAGCCATAGTGCCAGTAGTGCTAGTGTTTGTTTTCAATACAGTCCAGAGACGGGTAGTGCTATTTTCATTATTTTGTACAAGAAGTGTCTAGCAACCACAGTTTAGTCAACTATCAGCCGCCTTTAGAGAATTAGTGGTTTAGTTAAAAGTTGATTAACTCTCTACAGTAAATTGATTTCTTAGGATGGATAGGATGTGTGACTGCTGTGTACGGACGCAGGGGGAGCTGGCCACTGTTTGCGAACAGCTGAACATGTTGATGTCCGCGGTCAGCCGTCTTCAGGCTGCTGCCTCTGAGCGTAACGGCAGTGGGGAGTCTGGTGCATCGCATGGTACACCACAGGTGTTACATGCTTCACCCACTGTCCCTGCTGTCGAGACATCTTCGTGAGTACCGGGCGCGGTTGGGCCACCCTCTCCCCAAGGGGAGTGGCGGGTTCAGCGGCGTTCACGGCGCACGAGGCAGAGGGTCAATGAGGAGACTGGCCGTGTGGCATCACCTGCTCTGCCTGTGAGTGGACATGTGGCTGCTCCTTCAGCAAGGTCCGAGCAGACACACGGGGGGAGGGTTTATTAGTTATTGGGAGCTCGAACGTTAGGCGGGTGATGGAGCCACTTAGGGAAATAGCGGAAAGGTCAGGGTAGAAGGCCAGTGTTCACTCAGACTACTTGCCGGGGGGTCTCATCAGAGATGTGGAGGAGGCCCTGCCGGCGGCGATAGAGAGCACTAGGTGCACCCGACTGCAAATTGTTGCTCATGTCGGCACCAATGACTCCTGCCGTCTGGGTTCAGAAGTCATCCTCAGTTCATACTAGCGGTTGGCGGAATTGGTGAAGGCTGAAAGCCTCGCTCGCGGGGTGGAATCTGAGCTAACTATTTGTAGTATCGTTCCCAGAACTGATTGCGGTCCTCTGGTTTGTAGCCGAGTAGAAGGCTTAAACCAGAGGCTCAGACGATTCTGCGGAGATTCGGGGTGCAAATTTCTTGACCTCCGCTATCGGATGGAGAAATGTAGGGTTCCCCTGAGTAGGTCAGGTGTGCACTACACGCAGGAAGTGGCTACAAGGGTAGCAGAGTACGTGTGGAGTGCACATGCAGGTTTTTTAGGTTAGACAATTCCTTCCCTAGGCCCAACAAGACGCCTCCTGAGACACAGCAAGGTAGGAGTAGGGAAAATGCAACAGCGAATAACAATATTAATGTGCTAATAGTAAACTGCAGGAGCGTCTATAGAAAGGTCCCAGAACTGCTCTCATTAATAAACGGTCACAATGCCCATATAGTACTAGGGACAGAAAGTTGGCTGAAACCAGACGTAAACAGTAATGAAATCCTAAACTCAGATTGGAATGTATACCGCAGAGACAGGCTGGACAGTGAAGGGGGAGGCGTGTTTATAGCGATAAGAAGTGCAATAGTATCAAAGGAAATTGACGGAGATCCGAAATGTGAAATAATTTGGGTGAAGGTCACGGTTAAAGCAGGCTCAGACATGGTAATTGGATGTCTCTATAGGCCCCCTGGCTCAGCAGCTGTTGTGGCTGAGCACCTGAAGGATAATTTGGAAAATATTTTGAGTAGATTTCCCCACCATGTTATAGTTCTGGGTGGAGATTTTAATTTGCTGGATATAGACTGGGAGACTCAAACGTTCATAATGGGTGGTAGGGACAAAGAATCCAGTGAAATTTTTTAAGTGATTTATCTGAAAATTACCTTGAGCAGTTAAACAGAGAACCGACTTGTGGCGATAATATATTAGACCTTCTGATGACAAACAGACCCAAACTATTTGAAACAGTTAATGCAGAACAGGGAATCAGCGATCATAAAGCGGTTACTGTATCAATGATTTCAGGTAGGAAGATTTTTCTGTTTAGCAAAAGTGACAAAATGCAGATTACAGAGTACCAGATGGCTCGACACAAAATTTTTGTCTCAAGTTCAGATAGTGTTGAGGATCAGTGGACAAAAGTACAGATAGTGTTGAGGATCAGTGGACAAAGTTCAAAACCATCATACAATATTTGTTAGAGGAGTATGTGCCAAGCAAGATCATAAGAGATGGAAAAGAGCCACTGTGGTACAGCAACCAAGTTAGAAAACTGCCGCGGAAGCAAAGGGAACTTCACAGCAAACATAAACACAGCCAAAGCCTTGCAGACAAACAAAAATTACGTGAAGCAAAATGTAGTGTGAGGAGGGCTATGCGAGAGGCATTCAATGAATTTGAAAGTAAAGTTCTATGTAATGACTTGGCAGAAAATCCTAAGAAATTTTGGTCTTATGTCAAAGCGGTAGGTGGATCAAAACAAAATGTCCAGACACTCTGTGACCAAAATGGTACTGAAACAGAGGATGACAGACTAAAGGCCGAAATACTAAGTGTCTTTTTCCAAAGCTGTTTCACAGAGGAAGACTGCACTGTAGTTCCTTCTCTAGATTGTCGCACAGATGACAAAATGGTAGATATCGAAATAGATGACAGAGGGATAGAAAAACAGTTAAAATCGCAAAAGAGGAAAGGCCGCTGGACCTGATGGGATACCAGTTCAATTTTACACAGAGTACGCGAAGGAACTTGGCCCCCTTCTTGGAGTGGTGTACCGTAGGTCTCTAGAAGAGCGTAGCATTCCAAAGGATTGGAAAAGGGCACAGGTCATCCCCGTTTTCAAGAAGGGACGTTGAACAGATGAGCAGAACTATAGACCTATATCACTAACGTCAATCAGTTGTAGAATTTTGGAACACGTATTGTGTTCGAGTATAATGAATTTTCTGGAGTCTAGAAATCTACTCTGTAGGAATCAGCATGTGTTTCGAAAAAGATGGTCGTGTGAAACCCAGCTCGCGCTATTCATCCACGAGACTCAGAGGGCCATAGACACGGGTTCACAGGTAGATGCCGTGTTTCTTGACTTCTGCAAGGTGCTCGATACAGTTCCCCACAGTCGTTTAATGAACAAAGTAAGAGCATATGGACTATCAGACCAATTGTGTGATTGGATCGATGAGTTCCTAGATAACAGAACACAGCATGTTATTCTCAATGGAGAGAAGTCTTCGGAAGTAAGAGCGATTTCAGATGCACCGCAGGGGAGTGTCATAGGACCATTGCTATTCACAATATACATAAATGACCTTGTGGATGACATCGGAAGTTCACTGAGGCTTTTTGTGGATGATGCTGTGGTATATCGAGAGGTTGTAACATTGGGAAATTGTACTGAAATGCAGGAGGATCTGCAGAGAATTGACGCAGGGTGCAGGGAATGGCAATTGAATCTCAATGTAGACAAGTGTAATGTGCTGCGAATACATAGAAATAAAGATCCCTTATCATTTAGCTATAATATAGCAGGTCAGCAACTGGAAGCAGTTAATTCCATAAATTATCTGGGAATACGCATTAGGAGTGATTTAAAATGGAATGATCATATAAAGTTGATCATCGGCAAAGCTGATGCCAGACTGAGATTCATTGGAAGAATCCTAAGGAAATGCAATCCAAAAACAAAGGAAGTAGGTTACAGTACGCTTGTTCGCCCACTGCTTGAATACTGCTCAGCAGTGTGGGATCCGTACCAGATAGGGTTGATAGAAGATATAGAGATGATCCAATGGAGAGCAGCGCACTTCGTTACAGAATCATTTAGTAATCGCAAAAGCGTTATGGAGATGATAGATAAACTTCAGTGGAAGACTCTGCAGGAGAGATGCTCAGTAGCTCGGTATGGGCTTTTGTTGAAGTTTCGAGAACATACCTGCACCGAAGAGCCAACCAGTATATTGCTCTCTCCTACGTCTATCTCGCGAAGAGACCATGAGGATAAAATCAGAGAGATTAGAGCCCACACAGAAGCATACCGACAATCCTTCTTTCCACGAACAATATAAGACTGGAATAGAGGGGAGAACTGATAGGGGTACTGAAGGTACCCTCCGCCACACACTGTCAGGTGGCTTGCGGAGTATGGATGTAGATGTAGATGTACCTACAGATTATGGCTCAGAGGAACCCTGACAGCAACAACACCATATTGAATAATACTTTTCGTGCAGCCACAGGACGTCGTGTTACGACTCAACTGTGCGCAATAGGCTGCATTATGCGAAACTTCACTCCCAACGTCCATGGTGAGGTCAATCTTTGTAACCATGACACCATGCTGCATGGCCCAACAACATGCTGAATGGACCACACAGGATTGGCATCACGTTCTCTTCACCAAGGAGTGTCGCATATGCCTTCAACCAGAGAATCGTCGGAGACATGTTTGGAGGCAACGTGGTCAGGCTGAATGCCTTAGACACACTGTCTAGCAAGTGCAGCAAGGTGGAGGTTCCCTGCTGTTTCGGGGTGGCATTATGTGGGGCTGACATGTGGTCATGGAAGGCACTGTAATGGCTATACAATATGTGAATGCCATCTTCTGAGTGATAGTGCAACCATATCGGCAGCATATTGGCGAGGCATTCGTCTTCATGGATGACAATTCGCACCCCCATCATGCACATCTTGTGAAGGTCTTCCTTCAGGATAATGACATCACTCAACTAGAATGGCCAGCATGTTCTCCAGACATGAACTCTATCGAACATGCCTGGGATAGATAGAAAAGGGATGTTTATGGACGATGTGACCCAACAACCACTCTGAGGGTTCTACACTGAATCGCCATTGAGGAGTGGTACAAATTGGACCAACAGTGCCTTGATGAACTAGTGGTAGTATGCCATGACAAATACAAGCATGCATCAATGCAAGAGGATGTGCTACTGGGTATTAGAGGTACCAGTGTGTACAGCAATCTGGACTACCACCTCTTAAGGTCTCACTGTACGGTGGTACAACATGCAATGTGTGGTTTTCATGAGCAATAAAAGGGGCAGAAATGATGTTTGTGTCGATCTGTATTCCAATTTTCTGTATAGGTTCTGGAACTCTCAGAACCAAGGTGATGCAAAACTTTTTTTGATGAATTTCCTTTTTTAGAAGACCAGAAACATTGCATCTTCCTGACTGTCTTGATACACTGCTTTCAGGATGTCACATGAGAAAACAGGAGATGGTTTCATATGCTCAATGTGTTGAGATTAAATACTGTTCACATGGAGGAGGTCATTCTATTTGATATACCTCATTATGTTTGTGCTTGTTCTGTATGTTCTAAGATTTCACAACAAATAGATGGCAAGTATATTAGATAGTAGGTTTGTGGATCACTTCTGCTTGTTTTATTTGCCCTTTTTTACTTTGGCAATAATTGTTTCTACATTGATGGTAATTTCACTGTGAACATCCTCAGAGAAGTCAGGTCCATTTGTTGCCATTGTATCCCAAATATTTCCAACGTGAGTGGAGTTCCTAAATGTCTGTTTTAGGTAGTTTTTAGAGAAGGCATTTAGTAATATTTTGCAGGATGTTTTGTCACACCAACAACTAAGGAAACTGCAGCTACTGTAATTGGTTGTTGGGTGATTAAAGTCTCCTGTGATGATTTTAGTATGGTATGGGAACTTACGTAGCATGTGAGTCTGATCATCAATAGAAGGATCCTGTTATGTTTATTCCCACAGTTGGTATGTGAGTCTTGTCCAAACAGCTTGGCTTCTGTCTTGACAGATCTGAGTTTCTTGTCTGCTGCAATAAATACACCACCTTCATTTCCTACTAGGGTATCCTTTTGATATATTCTTAAATTTTCTCCAAAAAAAATATCACTCTGTCAATTTTGGGCTTTAGCAGTCTACTATATCTAATGTTACATGAGCTTCACTGCTTTTTAAGAGCATTTCAAACTCTTAACACTTTGTTGCGTATGTTTGAGCAGTTGATCACCGGGATTTTAATACTACTGCCTATGGGGGCATTTCTTTGACACTTACAGGTCCCCTACAGCAATCATTATTTGGATTGGATGGAGAGTCACCTAATCTAAAAAGGTTTTGTGTTCTCCACCACCTAGATAGCAGTATCTGAAGTGTAGCATACACCCTATCTATTTAATGAGACCTTAAAGTTCTGTCCTACAGCACAAGTCTAGGAAGTCACAGCCTTGCTTGTCATAGAATCTTTGCAATCTCTGCATCAAGCCATTCACTTGAATCAGAATTATGGGACCATGATCAGTTCCGGGGATAATGCTGCAGATTGTGTGTGTCATATAAACTCTGTGATCAAGGCTGGTATTCTCAAGCTTCTCTGCCAGTCACTGTAATGATCAAACTACGACTGTAGCCCAGACAACAGCCGGCCGAAGTGGCCGTGCGGTTAAAGGCGCTGCAGTCTGGAACCGCAAGACCGCTACGATCGCAGGTTCGAATCCTGCCTCGGGGATGGATGTTTGTGATGTCCTTACGTTAGTTAGGTTTAACTAGTTCTAAGTTCTAGGGGACTAATGACCTCAGCAGTTGAGTCCCATAGTACTCAGAGCCATTTGAACCATTTTTGAACCCAGACAACAGGCATCGTTTTTCACAACATTCATCACAGTCTGCAGTTGGTTGCACCCTGCTCCTTCAATGGCTGCCAGAACAGTCTCTTAAATGTGTTGAATGAGGCTCCCTGTCATGCATACTGAGTGCTCACAGTGCTCCTTTCCATCCCTTGTTGCCATTTCCAAAAGGTACCAGTATTCACCACACATTTCAACTGCCAATGATTTATCAACACCTATCCTTATGTGTTTGCCTTCCCTTGACACTGGACACAGCTTGTTTACCAACAGGGGAAGTGAGCCGCACTAGGTTAGTTTCTGTTTCAGCATAATACAACACTTTGAACTTGTTGGTTAGTTCTCCCTGGTCCTTGTCTTCTGTATATAGTGCCCCTCAGCCTACCATTGACACACCATTCACAGTCAAATGAATGAGTAGTGATACATGCTGTACTTGCTACAGAGGAGAGAGTATCCACAGAAGAGGATAGTCTTTGAGGTATCTTTGGTAGCTCTGGTACATGACTCTCGGTAGCCCTCCCAACATACTAATTTGCTGCAGTTTACATTCACTTGTCAGTAGTCATGGCAATTTCCAGCTACCCATGAACAACAACTGACTTAAACCATACCAGAGAACTGCATATACAGTGGGCAACAGAATATGCTCTGCTAACAGAATACTACGCCTTCCACATCACTGGCAACAGGTTCTACACAATACTGGTGACTACTTTGAAGGACAGTAACACATGCAAACATGTAACTCTTTTGTATCAGTTGTGAATAAATAGTTGCCACTATTTAAGTTCCAACCCTCATATTAACCAAGGACATATTGACAGCTGCAAACCATCTGCAGCCCTTGATGCTTGATGTCATCCCTGACAGTGATGTCATTTTTTGGCAGTATTATTCTCCATGTCTTGGAGCTGGAGCTACAGTGGTTTAAGGAGCATTTTAGTAAACTCATGTTCATCTCAGTAACCAAATTCTCCTGATGTAAGTCCTACAGAACCCACTTGTGTCGCTGTTGGACACCATCACTTTCACAAATCAGCAGCCCATTATCTACACAAATTGCATGACCTGTTTATAGACATCAAATGCCACACACCTCCACAAACCTACTAACAAACTGTCAGATCCCTGATATCCAGAATCAGTGATGTGTTTTGTTCCATAGACAGACAGACAAGCTATTAAGCAGGTGGTCATAATGATTTTGTTCTTCAGTGTATATGCGTATCACTATACCATGTTGTCTCACTGTATTTTACATGTGACTTGTGGTGACACAGAACTCCAACTCTTGATGTGTCAGAGCATGAACTGGGCTTCTCACTAGTTGTGTTACTGAGACAGTTTTACAGATTCTCTTATCATTATAGAAAATCTAAAACTATGTGAAATAAATCAAGATATAAATTAAGTGAGGAAAGGAGCTTTCAGGTACAACATAGGTGATCTAATGTATTACATTTTGAAATGTAGTGACGTGTGAAGAGAAAAAAATTAAGTATCTGTTCACAACAGAAAATTCTCATCTCCTCCTCAACCATTTTCACAATGATGACAACCTTGAGCGCTGACACATCTTAACATGGTTCCCACAGAAAATTTCTATCAACATACACTGAAAAGCCAAAGAAACTGGTACACTTGCCTAATATCATGTAGGGGCCCCTGCAAGCACACAGAAGTGCCACAACAACACATGGCATGGAGTCGACTAATGTCTGAAGTAGTGCTGAAGGGAACTGACACCATGAATCCTGCAGGGCTGTCCATAAATTTGTAAGAGTACAAGGGGGTGGAGGTTTCTCCTGAACAGCACATTGTAAGGTATCCCAGATATGCTCAACAATGTTCATGTCTGGGGACTTTGGTGGCTGACAGAAGCGTTTAAACTTAGAGTAATGGAGCCCCTCTGTAGCAGTTCAGGATGTGTGGTGTGTTGCATTGTCCCACTGGAATTGCCCAAGTCTGTTGGAATGGATAATGGGCATGAATGGATGCAGGTGATCAGACAGGATGCTTGTGTACATGTCACCCATCAGAGTCATATCTAGATGTAGCAGGGGTCCCATATCACTCCAACTATACACACCCCACACCATTACAGAGCCTCCACCAGCTTGAACAGCCCCTGCTGATATGCAGGGTCCATGGATTCATGAGGTTGCCTCCATACCCGTACACATCCATCTACTCGATACAATTTGAAATGAGACTTGTTCAACCAGGTAACATGGTTCCAGTCATCAACAGTACAATGACAGTGTTGATGGGCCAAGGTGAGGTATGAAGCTTCATGCTGTGCAGTCATCAAGGGTACTTGAGTGGTCCTTCAGCTTTGAAAGCCCATTTCAATGATGTTTCATTGAATGGTTCACATGCTCACACTTGTTGATGGCCCAGCATTGAAAACTGCAAGTGTCTTATACATGTGTTGTCTGTTTTCAAATACCAGTATTTGAATAAGCATGCCTACACCAGTTTCTTTGGCACTTCAGTGTATAAGGATTTTTTAAGAACAAATAAGATTCATTGTCAATTATGTCTGATAATGCACATGTAATGATTTATACATGTCATAGCTAACTCTGCTGGGTATCTAGTTGAACTAAGTTTGGATGACAGATATAGCTACTTCATTTCATGTTGTTTCAACAACACCATCAGAAAAAATTGCAACAAGAAAAAAATATGTAGAGTAATGAAATTTTGGGAGTACTTTTCTCTATGAAACATATATAACTTGTATACAGGCCAGTTAAAACACACTTCCTTAAAGC
The DNA here is from genome assembly GCF_021461395.2 of Schistocerca americana. Lineage (NCBI taxonomy): Eukaryota > Metazoa > Arthropoda > Insecta > Orthoptera > Acrididae > Schistocerca > Schistocerca americana. Next base: position 247,607,155 of record NC_060121.1, read on the forward strand.
TTTTGAACACAGCCTTGCTCAGTAAAGAGAGACACACACCATTCACACACAGAAACAGGCACATCTCACACACACACACACGACTGCCAACTACAGTATCTTGGTCCAGAATGCAGCCACCATGTAGGATGCAAGCAACAATGTGGAGGAGGTAGGGAAGGGGAAGGGATAGTAGCATATTGCTGGGGAAAGAAAAGAATGCTGTCTAGTGGAGCATGCAGGGACCAGGTTACCAACAGATGCAGCATCAGGAAGTTATGGGGCAGGGGGGTGGGGGCAAAGGAGCAAAAAAGGAGAGGAGTAGGTAAAGACGGGTAGCTGCATTGGTAAAGTAGATCACTCTGAGGCACAACAAGCGGCTGAACATAACACACTTGATTTTGATGGATGCTTCACTACCCAAGCCATCTGGGTCCTTCCCCCCACCTCCAGCTTTTCTGAAGTGTGCAGATTAGAGTTATCCTTACAACACATTCTCCACTCTCATAATTATCCCAGTAACATGCTGACCCCACAACCTCCACACTACAATTTCTACCCCCTCTGTTTTTTCATCTCCTCCCCGTTCTCATTTACCACACAGTTTACTTGCAGCCCTCTGCCAGTGCATCTGACTGTTTTGCCCTGCTCCTCTCCTTTTTTGCTCATTTTTTCCCATCTCCTCACCCCACAATTTCCTGATGCTGTGCCTGTTGGCAACTGGACCCTGCACACCCCAACAGACAGTGTTTGTCTCTCTCCCCACCCATACACTACTATCCCTTCCCCTTTCCTTCCCCCTCCTTCCCCTTCCTAAATGATAGTTGCATTCTGGCCTGAGATGCTGTTTATGTAAGTGTCTTTTAATTGTGCCTGCCTGCAACTTGATGTGTCTTCTTAACAGTAAGTGTCAATATGTCTTTTCCTGCATTGTTGATATTCCTATCTGGAGTTTCCATTGTTTAATTGACATACGTAAGTAATTAACAGTGTGAGATCACAGTTTAATGTAAGCACAAGATAAGCAATTGCAAATGTGAAATGCTGGTACATTAATAATCAGTGTAACCACCAGAATACTAAATTCGAGCTTGCAAGTGTGCATGCATTGTGACGTACATGTGCCAGATGTCAGTTTGTGGAATGAAGTTCCATGCCTGTTGCAGTTTGTCAGTCAATACAGGTACAGTTAATGCCCTCTGTGCATGATGCTGGAGTGATCATGTATGTCCCTTATGTGCTCAATTGAAGACAGGTCTGGTGAACAGACCAAGGCAATATGTTGACATCCTCTAGAGCATGTTGAGTTACAACAGTTGTATGTTGGTGACTGTTATCCTTTTGGAAACAACCCCCTGGTATACTGTTCATGAACGGCAGTTTGAATCATCAGACTGACATGCAAATTTGCATTCAGGGTGTGTAGGATAACCATAAGAGTGCTCCTGCTGTCATACGAAATCACACCTCTGACCATAACACCACATACAAGTCCAATGTATCTAGCACACAGGCAGGTTGGTTGCATTCCCTCAACTGCCCTCCTCCTAACCAACACATAGCCATCACTGGCACCAAAGCAAAACCAGCTTTCATCAGAAAACACAACAGACCTCCACCCAGCCCTCCAATGAGCTGTTACTTGACACCACTGAAGTCACAAATGGTGGTGGTTTGGGGTCAGTGGAATACACACTACAGGTCATCTGGCTTGTAGCTGTCCTTGAAGTAACAATTTGTAACAATTCATTGCATAAGTTTGTTGCCAACTGCTGTTCAAATTACTGATGTAGATGTAGCACGATGCACCAGAGCCATATGCCAAACATGATGGTCTTCCCTCTTGGTAGTGCCACATGACCATCCAGAACCCAGTCTTTTTGCAACCTTACATTCTCATGACCACTGCAGCCAGCAATTGTTAGAGTTGCTACATTCCAGTCAAATCTTTCTGTAATATCACAGAAGGAACATTCAGCTTCTTGTAGCCCTATTACATGACTTGGTTCAAACTCAGTGAGGTATTGATAACGGTGTCTTTGTCACCTTAAAGGCATTCTTGACTAACATAAACTCTCCATGTTGAATCTCAAAGGTGTATAATGCTCACAGTCATTACAGCATATATTTAAAGCAAACATGAGTTGTATCCTCATAGTGGCTTTACTACTGTCACTCTTACGCGACTGGCATGAAATTTGAATAGACATCATCTTTCAGATGTAAAAATACATCTACCAACTATCATTTATGTTACACAACTCCTTCTTGGTGTTTAAATTTTATTTTTCCATCTGTGTATATGCAGAGTTCATCGTAGTGGATGGCAAAGTCTCTTTGCACCCAATAACCAGGTGTTTTCAGCAGGTAAGAAGTCTCTAGAACTGACTGGTCAGGGCAGCACTTGAATGCCTTCTGTACTGGGATAGGTCAGAACAACATGGGCCACATATGATCATGCATTCTTTGTTGGAAGGTAACATCACAGGGACCTCAAAGATAGGGCACTCTCACCACTCTTCACTTGCTGGAACTGTAATGACCACTGTCCAAATTACTTGCTACGCAAACTAGTGTTGATCCTGTTGTGTACCTAATAGCACCTCATAACATCACACCAGGCACTGGGCCTATGTGATGATACGATGATACTGAATGTAATGTGGCAATGTGCATTCCCCTTGAAGCCTCCACACATGGATACATTCATAGTGATGTTGCATGCAGAACTGGGACTCATGTAAAAAGAAAACATAGGGCCATTTCTGTGTTCGCCACTGTAGGTTGGTGAAACACTGTGTAGATACCTGTATTGCTGCAAATCATCCCATTTCCTGGCTCAAAGTATGAAACGTGTTTGTAATTACCCCACATGACCGATTGAATAACACATCTATCTTGGGTGATAGGCCAATGAGGCTTATCCTACTGCTTGAAGTTGCTAGACATTAACATTAATTTTCAGTCCTTGAATCTAGATACTCTGGAATTTTTAAAAGTAAGTACTGACAGCAATTTTTTATTTCCCTTTGAATTAGTAAGTAGTCCCAGTTTTTTGCTTTATGTTAGATGGAAGCTTTATGAATACTTTTGCATCAGAATATGCAATTCCAGTCTGATGTCTAGATAAGAAGAAAAAGTCTAGTTTTGTATCTTGTCTCTTGTAATTGATTTTTGTGATGAGTAACAGATATGATTAACAGTTAAATGCACAGGAAATCAGTATAAGAATTCAGAGGTCCTTAAATGGACCTCTGCAAGATGTTCAGTATCTACTTTATACAGTATTCTTAGCAGTCATTTCTACTGAATAAACAGCCTATTTTTATTAATTTTATTACTGTTTAACATATTTCCATAAACCAACACTGTTGTCATAATGTCATCTCAGTGAGAAGTACTTCTAGGAACAAAATAAGGTGAACTGAACTTCCTGATTAGTTAATCAATGTGTTGAGTCCACTCAGCTGGACCTCAAAGAATCCTCCACTCACCATGTTCCGTAGATCTGACCAAGAAGGAGGCTCTTTAGAGCGATGGAATGAGTCAAGCTGTGAAACAGCTACTTTGGAAAAAAAAGGAAAAGAAAAGAAGTGCTGCTGCCCCTTCGTTTTACTATAAAGCTGCCGTTTATCTTCTATGAGAAGTTTAATATTTACTTGATTACAATGGTAATTTTCAAACGAAATATTTTTACTTCTATGAATACTGAGTCCCATTTGTAGTGCATTATTACTTGTTGTACAGATTTACAACAAGCACCAATATTTGTCATTTAGCTCAAAGACTTGTCAAATCCCAAATATAGACAAAGACTGGTTGGTGAAGTATGTTTTTAATTTTCTTTTGAATTTCGTGCTTTATGTTGTACAGTTTAATACCTAACAAAGAATACCTGAATCTATAAGTATAATATGTTCAAACAATGAAATTAAAGCTGTAGACAGTGTCAAGTTTTTAGAGCTACAAATTGACCAAAACATAAATTGGAAAACTCACACTCTAGACTTAATGAAACACCTTAGTTCAGCTTCATTTGCAGTACGCATGACAGCAGAAACAGGTGATTTAAAAATGAAGAAGTTAGTTTATTGAGCCTACTTCCATTCACTAATGAGTTATGGAATCATCATTTGGGAAAACTCCTCTCACAAAGAGAACATTTTCAAAATTCAGAAACAAGTTATTAGAATTTTCAGTTCTAGATCATCATGCAGAGAACTCTTTAAAAAACTTGGTATTCTAACTACTACTTCTCAGTACATATACTCATTGATGTCCATTGTCATTTCCAACATGTCTCTTTTTACACAAAACAGTGCAATACCAGAACCACAACCAATCTGTATAAGAGCTATAAAAGCTTAACATTAGTACAAAAAGGAATCAAATACATGGGTAGTCATATATTCAATAACTTACCAGAGTATATCTAATAACTTGTAAGTGATAAAGAATGGTTTCAGAGTGAATTAAAGAACTTCCTGTTAGCCAACACAAGGATTGTAGCTCATAACTCTGTCTGCATTAGAATTGTACAATATCCATGTGAGTAACTTTGACTCTTTCCGCATCCCAGAGACTCATCTCCAGGGATCCATGGAAAATGATAAATGTAATGTAGGAGCTTGTTAAATATCTTACCATCAGAGTATGTAGGTCCATTCTGATACTGTGGACAGAGAAATAAAGTCTACATGAAAATTATGCATACACAATTCAGTTGAGACTGATTTTTATTGTAAGCAAGAAAAAACATTAGAGAGTAAATATAATGTGAAGTGAGTGTAAAAATTCCAAGTGCTTAAAAAGGTTTTTGCAAGATGTATTATCGTCTAATGTGCAAATATTGTTATCCTGGCTTCTGCTGAACAAACACTTCATTTACTTTTTGTGCACTACCCAGAAGATGATCCAGTAAGAGAACAGAGAGTGAAAATCCAAAATAAGCCTGTAACAACAACGACACTGTACTATTGTACATATAAGTAATTTTCTTTTCGTCTGATTTTTCGATAAACTTGTGTAATTGATGTTCTGATTTCATTTCTTTTTTGTTTCATGTCATTATGTTAAGGAAACTGTAAATAAGTTTCAATGTGAATATTAATGTTTATTTCAAATGTCAAGCAGTATTGTAATAGAATTGAAATGTAACAAATGTTGAAACTGTTGCAAGATGTTTAAAATTGTAACTGTGCATCTGGTCCATAAGCAGGCAATGTGTTAGGATATGTAGAATGTAAAACCTCGGGTGAATACCCTGTCTGTATGGGAGCGGTAAAAGGTGGATGGCAGGCGAGCGCGGGAAAATGCGCACGGGCACTGCACGGCACAACGGGCTCAGCAGGATTAGTTGGAGTTTGGCACTGGTTTGAGCAACACCTTCTGGAGCGAGGAGGCTCTCCTGGAAGACATAGCTTCACTGAGCCTCGGGTATGCCATTCCAACGCCCACACAGCATGGCAAAAGTCCATAGGCACTAAATGGAAAAGTATTGCGACACAAAGAAGAATTAAAGTGCCGATACATCAAGAGCCATAGCTGTGGTTGTATGTGTGCTCTGTGCCTCACCACCTCACCGCCCGCCAACCGCCACATCGATACAAGCAGGTTGAAACTTTTAGTACTGTATTCGTATGGACCATAGAGTGAACTGTTCAATAATAACCTAAATTTTACCAGAACTTTCCCATCATTAAATAATCCTCACAACTAACCTAGACAGGGTCCTTTCCAAATGTTGTGCAATCCGAGTGTCCCGAAATGAAAAATTAAATTTTGTGTTAATAATAATTACTTGCAGACCTAGCTATGTTAGAATGGTGTTTAAAGAACTGTTTTGTTAATGAACCAGTAAATGAATAACGAAGGTCTAACAAAGTTGAAAGATAACTTTAATATTGATATAGTAATGAAGTTTAATTATTTCGAGACAGATATAAAGATATTTAAATGAGTAGTAAATAAGATAAAAAGAGTAGTAACTCATATACTGGAAATCTTGAACGCATAATAATTTCAGTAATCAATTTTTTTAATAGAGTGATCATAACAGTTTCAGGGTCCCCCCCCCTCTTTATTCATTTCAATTCTGAAGTGTTCTAAATTGGTTTGACCAGCAAAAGTTAAAGTCAATATAAAAGCCAAAATCTATCAGTGTTTTATCTTTATCAAAATTGACATTTTGTGTGTGTCTCAAAAGTGCTATTTCTAGGGTAACCTATACCTGATTTTAATCAGATCAATAGACAGTACGAAGTTTTGTAGTATACATTATAGTGTAGTGTTATGTATTCATGGTTTTTCCATATCAGTACAGAATGTGAAACTATCAGTTCAATAGATTTTCTGGTTCTAAAATTCTACTATATTATGCAGTGTTACTATTTGTTGTTTTGCATGAGTATCTACCAACTTGTACAGGGAAGAAACTCAGTTAATGCCTAATTAGGCATTGGTAGCATCTTCAGTGTTGCTTTTGGTCCATCCTTACGTGTAATTGCATTTCGGACTTGCTTGACGGATCATTGTTATTACAGAGTGGGTGTAAGTGTGATTTGCCACCATTCAGGTACACGCGGTCGATATCTATATGAAAATCCTTTCTCATAAGGTGAAGCCCGTTCACTTACCATAGTACAGGCTTTAACAAGTATTGTGTGCCCCACGCGCACATTACAAGCCAATACACTTTTCTTTAGTCCAACATAACGAGAGATGTTTCTAAGAGCATAACATGCTGAATTTAGCTTATTGATAAGTTTATCCATGTGTTGACTACATTTTAATATGTTATCCAGCTGAACCACATGGAATTTAAAACATTGTGTTTTATTCCATTTATGATAATTAATATCTACGTCTGGTGATATAAAGTCCTTATTGCTTGTTTGAAACTGTACAAAGTCATAGTTTGTGGGATTAGGACTTAAAATATTAGCTTTGAAGCAGTTGTAGACCTGTTTTGTAGGTCTGTTCAGTTATCATCTGTGCTGTGTCAGGTTTGAATATGGACTTTTGATTAAGATGTTTTTGCTGCCAGTGAACATTACAGTCTTTTGACTTGTAGTCACTGTAAAATCATTTATGTAGGTTAGAAACAAGAGTAGGCACAATATCAATTCCTGTGGCACTCCACATACGTTCCCCTACTCTGAGGTGACTTACATGTACATCTTCTTTCTTTTATGAAGGTAAGATCCCATCCATGTAATAGGGATAGTGTTAATTTCATTACAATTGTAGTTGCTAAGTAAAATTTTGTGACATACACAATCAAAGACTTTGGCAAGATCACAGTGAATACCAACAGGATTATTTTTCTCATTTAGTTCTGCTAGTGTTTTATTTGTGTGGTTTGTGTTTCTTTCTGCATGGAGAATCCCTTACAAAACCCAAACTGACAGACAACTATCAATTTCCACTCAATTAAATGAGTGTCATAGACCACTTTATGAAATACAGTAAAACTTCCTTAAAAATATAATTGCATGGGACTAAAATAATTTTTCAGATTGAACAAGTTTACACAGAACCCACTAGGCTGCATAAAATTTGTCATGTACCATACCCAAATTATAAATTTGTGATTATATACATATTTTTACTCCTGTACAATATGTTGTTGTTGTTGTGGTCTTCAGTCCTGAGACTGGTTTGATGCAGCTCTCCATGCTATTCTATCCTGTGCAAGCTTTTTCATCTCCCAGTACCTACTGCAACCTACATCCTTCTGAATCTGCTTAGTGTATTCATCTCTTGGTCTCCCTCTACAATTTTTACCCTCCACGCTGCCCTCCAATACTGAATTGGTGATCCCTTGATGCCTCAGAACATGTCCTACCAACCGATCCCTTCTGCTGGTTAAGTTGTGCCACAAACTTCTCTTCTCCCCAATCCTATTCAATACTTCCTCATTAGTTATGTGATCTACCCATCTAATCTTCAGCATTCTTCTGTAGCACCACATTTCGAAAGCTTCTATTCTCTTCTTGTCCAAACTATTTATCGTCCATGTTTCACTTCCATACATGGCTACACTCCATACGAATACTTTCAGAAATGACTTCCCGACACTTAAATCAATACTTGATGTTAACAAATTTCTCTTCTTCAGAAACGCTTTCCTTGCCATTGCCAGCCTACATTTTATATCCTCTCTACTTCGACCATCATCAGTTACACTCCTGGAAATTGAAATAAGAACACCGTGAATTCATTGTCCCAGGAAGGGGAAACTTTATTGACACATTCCTGGGGTCAGATACATCACATGATCACACTGACAGAACCACAGGCACATAGACACAGGCAACAGAGCATGCACAATGTCGGCACTAGTACAGTGTATATCCACCTTTCGCAGCAATGCAGGCTGCTATTCTCCCATGGAGACGATCGTAGAGATGCTGGATGTAGTCCTGTGGAACGGCTTGCCATGCCATTTCCACCTGGCGCCTCAGTTGGACCAGCGTTCGTGCTGGACGTGCAGACCGCGTGAGACGACGCTTCATCCAGTCCCAAACATGCTCAATGGGGGACAGATCCGGAGATCTTGCTGGCCAGGGTAGTTGACTTACACCTTCTAGAGCACGTTGGGTGGCACGGGATACATGCGGACGTGCATTGTCCTGTTGGAACAGCAAGTTCCCTTGCCGGTCTAGGAATGGTAGAACGATGGGTTCAATGACGGTTTGGATGTACCGTGCACTATTCAGTGTCCCCTCGACGATCACCAGGGGTGTACGGCCAGTGTAGGAGATCGCTCCCCACACCATGATGCCGGGTGTTGGCCCTGTGTGCCTCGGTCGTATGCAGTACTGATTGTGGCGCTCACCTGCACGGCGCCAAACACGCATACGACCATCATTGGCACCAAGGCAGAAGCGACTCTCATCGCTGAAGACGACACGTCTCCATTCGTCCCTCCATTCACGCCTGTCACGACACCACTGGAGGCGGGCTGCACGATGTTGGGGCGTGAGCGGAAGTCGGCCTAACGGTGTGCGGGACCGTAGCCCGGCTTCATGGAGACGGTTGCGAATGGTCCTCGCCGATACCCCAGGAGCAACAGTGTCCCTAATTTGCTGGGAAGTGGCGGTGCGGTCCCCTACGGCACTGCGTAGGATCCTACGGTCTTGGCGTGCATCCGTGCGTCGCTGCGGTCCGGTCCCAGGTCGACGGGCACGTGCACCTTCCGCCGACCACTGGTGACAACATCGATGTACTGTGGAGACCTCACGCCCCACGTGTTGAGCAATTCGGCGGTACGTCCACCCGGCCTCCCGCATGCCCACTATACACCCTCGCTCAAAGTCCGTCAACTGCACATACGATTCACGTCCACGCTGTCGCGGCATGCTACCAGTGTTAAAGACTGCGATGGAGCTCCGTATGCCATGGTAAACTGGCTGACACTGACGGCAGCGGTGCACAAATGCTGCGCAGCTAGCGCCATTCGACGGCCAACACCGCGGTTCCTGGTGTGTCCGCTGTGCCGTGCGTGTGATCATTGCTTGTACAGCCCTCTCGCAGTGTCCGGAGCAAGTATGGTGGGTCTGACACACCGGTGTCAATGTGTTCTTTTTTCCATTTCCAGGAGTGTATTTTGCTCCCCAAATAGCAAAACTCCTTTACTACTTTAAGTGCCTCATTTCCTAATCTAATTCCCTCGGCATCACCCGACTTAATTAGACTACATTCCATTATCCTTGTTTTGCTTTTGTTGATGTTCACCTTATATTCTCCTTTCAAGACACTGTCCATTCCATTCAACTGCTCTTCCAAGTCCTTTGCTGTCTCTGACAGAATTACAATGTCATCGGCGAACCTCAAAGTTTTTATTTCTTCTCCATGAATTTTAATACCTACTCCGAATTTTTCTTTTGTTTCCTTTACTGCTTGCTCAATATACAGATTGAACAACATCGAGGAGAGGCTACAACCCTGTCTTACTCCCTTCCCAACCACTGCTTCCCTTTCATGCCCCTCGACTCCTATAACTGCCATCTGGTTTCTGTACAAATTGTAAATAGCCATTCGCTCCCTGTATTTTACCCCTGCCACCTTTAGAATTTGAAAGAGAGTATTCCAGTCAACATTGTCAAAAGCTTTCTCTAAGTCTACAAATGGTAGAAATGTAGGTTTGCCTTTCCTTAATCTTTCTTCTAAGATAAGTCGTAAGGTCAGTATTGCTTCATGTGTTCCAGTGTTTCTACGGAATCCAAACTGATCTTCCCCAAGGTTGGCTTCTACTAGTTTTTCCATTCATCTATAAAGAATTCGTGTTAGTATTTTGCAGCTGTGACTTATTAAACTGATAGTTCGGTAATTTTCACATCTGTCAGCACCTGCTTTCTTTGGGATTGGAATTATTATATTCTTCTTGAAGTCTGAGGGTATTTCGCCTGTTTCATACATCTTTCTCACCAGATGGTAGAGTTTTGTCAGGACTGGCTTTCCCAAGGCCGTCAGTAGCTCCAATGGAATGTTGTCTACTCCGGGGGCCTTGTTTCGACTCAGGTCTTTCAGTGCTCTGTCAATCTCTTCACGCAGTATCATATCTCCCATTTCATCTTCATCTACATCCTCTTCCATTTCCATAATATTGTCCTCAAGTACATCGCCCTTGTATAGACCCTCTATATACTCCTTCCACCTTTCTGCTTGCCCTTCTTTGCTTAGAACTGGGTTTTCATCTGAGCTCTTGATATTCATACAAGTGGTTCTCTTTTCTCCAAAGGCCTCTTTAATTTTCCTGTAGGCAGTGTGTATCTTACCCCTAGTGAGATAAGCCTCTACATCCTTACATTTGTCCTCTAGCCATCCCTGCTTAGCCATTTTGCACTTCCTGTCGATCACATTTTTGAGACGTTTGTATTCTTTTTGCCTGCTTCATTTACTGCATTTTTATATTTTCTCCTTTCATCAATTAAATTCAATATTTCTTCTGTTACCCAAGGATTTCTATTAGCACTCGTCTTTTTACCTACTTGATCCTCTGCTGCCTTCGCTACTTCATCCCTCAAAGCTACCCATTCTTCTTCTACTGTATTTCTTTCCCCCATTCCTGTCAGTTGTTCCCTTATGCTGTCCCTGAAACTCTGTACAACCTCTGGTTTAGTCAGTTTATCCAGGTCCCATCTCCTTAAATTCCCACCTTTTTGCAGTTTCTTCAGTTTTAATCTACAGGTCATAACCACTAGATTGTGGTCAGAGTCCACATCTGCCCCTGGAAATGTCTTACAATTTAAAACCTGGTTCCTAAATCTCTGTCTTACCATTATATAATCTAGCTGATACCTTTTAGTATCTCCAGGGTTCTTCCATGTATACAACCTTCTTTCATGATTCTTAAACCAAGTGTTAGTTATGATTATGTTGTGCTCTGTGCAAAATTCTACCAGGCGGCTTCCTCCGTCATTTCTTAGCCCCAATCCATATTCACCTACAATGTTTCCCTCTCTCCCTTTTCCTACAATCGAATTCCAGTCACCCATGACTATTAAATTTTCGTCTCCCTTCACAATCTGAATAATTTCTTTTATTTCATCATACATATCTTCAATTTCTTTGTCATCTGCAGAGCCAGTTGGCATATAAACTTGTACTACTGCAGTAGGTGTGGGCTTCGTATCTATCTTGGCCACAATAATGCGTTCACTATGCTGTTTGTGGTAGCTTACCCGCATTCCTATTTTCCTATTCATTATTAAACCTACTCCTGAATTACCCCTATTTGATTTTGTGTTTATAACCCTGTAGTCACCTGACCAGAAGTCTTGTTCCTCCTGCCACTGAACTTCACTAATTCCCACTATATCTAACTTCAACCTATCCATTTCCCTTTTTAAATTTTCTAACGTACCTGCCCGATTAAGGGATCTGACATTCCACGCTCCGATCCGTAGAACGCCAGTTTTCTTTCTCCTGATAACGACATCCTCTTGAGTAGTCCCTGCCCGGAGATCCGAATGGGGGACTATTTTACCTCCGGAATATTTTACCCAAGAGGACGCCATCATCATTTAATCATACAGTAAAGCTGCATGCCCTCGGGAAAAATTACGGCTGTAGTTTCCCATTGCTTTCAGCCGTTTGCAGTACCAGCACAGCAAGGCCGTTTTGGTTAGTATTACAAGGCCAGATCAGTCAATCATCCAGACTGTTGCCCTTGCAACTACTGGAAAGGCTGCTGCCCCTCTTCAGGAACCACACGTTTGTCTGGCCTCTCAACAGATACCCCTCCGTTGTGGTTGCACCTACGGTACGGCTATCTGTATCGCTGAGGCACGCAAGCCTCCCCACCAACGGCAAGGTCCATGGTTCATCGGGGGGCTGTACAATATACATTCACTTAATGTATACCATACAATAGAACATTAAACTATGACACCGATACATGATACAGCATGTTTGTTTTTTACTGTAACTTTAAATTCATGTATTGTACATACATATTACTCCTAAGTTTATGTGTATTATGTATAACTTTTTCACCACATATTAGTGAGGAAAGCCTGTTTGAATTTCCTGAAAATTTATCTTTCTAGGTAGTTTTCTGCATTTACGGTAGTCCCAACAGCTTTGAAGAATTTGTGTGTGCTACAAACAGCATTATGGTACATCATTTATGGATGCATAGCTTCTTCAGGCATATAACTTTTTTCTAGGTACATCATTTTGCTTCTCTTCTTCTTTCTTTCTTTGCTCATCATGATCTTCTGTGTTGCAGATTTCTATTACGTCTGTTGATGAAGCAAAATGGAAATGAGCATACGGCATTGTGGGCCGGGAGTCTCCCATTTGGGGAAGTTTGGCCGCTGAGGGCATGTACTTACTGCATTCGATGCCACACTGGGCAACTTGCACGTCAGAGATGGGGATGAAATGATGATGAGGACAACACAACATCCAGTTCCTGAGCAGAGAAAATTTCATGCCCCAGCTGGCAATCAAACCTGGGCCCCATGGTGTGTCATCTCACCATGCTGACCACTCAGCTAACGGGGGTGAACGACGAAGTAAAAATGGAGTGAATTAACACAAAGTCATCACTTTCAATGTAGTCATCTGAAGTACATGAAATGATTTTGCATTTGGACAAATGCAGCAATTGCTGCTACATTTTCCTGAGCTTTGATTAGTACAGAAGAGTCTTGTTCATTGCCTTCAAACCTGGCTTTGTCAAAGCACTTGGTGACAGTTGCAGGATTTGTTTCCCTTACTGTCAAGCCAAATCAGTTTATGACACCCAGGAGAGAAACTGACCATGCTAGAGCAAATCCCCTTTTGATTGCTTCGACACTAAAAACAAGAGATTGCATTAGAGTTCTGTAGATGAATGCTACTATGGCACATTATAGTTTATCATGAAATCTGTGCCATCTGATAAATTGCTTACAAAGACAGCAAAAACATAATCCTCTCAAGTGAGCACAAAATTTTAATATTCTGCTACACCCACCATCATAGTCAGCAGAATTATTACAATTTAGTGATCTAATGAACTGTGTAATCTTCTTAGGGACTAATGTCTGGTGGTGATGCATCCAGTGTCTGCACAAGTAAATCTAACATATCTGTATTCGGTTGTTTATCATTGGGGGCACTATTTGCAGCCACTGTGAGGAAGTAATAATTGAATATGGTGGCCAATGTTTTTAAAGTATGACCATTTCTGCCAAGGCTATTTTCTGAGGACTCAGTTTCTTTTTGAATTTCTATTTTGCTTCTTTCTTGTTTAATAATGTTCCAAATAATTTTTGCTTTATTCTTAAAGTGTTTGATGTTTTGAACATAGTACATAGGTTTTGTTTTTTATTGACAGAGTGGAGGATTCAACAGTACTTGTGATAATGGAAATTCAAATTTTAACTATTGCTTGTTCTCTGAATTATATAAAGCTCTCTCTCATAGCTCAAGATACTTTATTCCCAGGTGTTATCCTTCTCTTATACTTGCTTTTAATTGTTTAAGGATAAATCAAGACTCAAAGTACTGTAGGAATATGCTTGAGAAAGAGTTAAATTTTGCATTGAAAATGTCTGCTTTATAAATATCTCCCAGCACTTTCCCCATAATTTCTCTCTAGACACTGTTATTGAGTCACTGTTAATGATTCTGTGATACAATACTTTTCTTCTATGATCTACACCTAACTGGACAATAAATTTTATTAACATGTGACTATCAAGGTCACATTAACCTCTGATTATTATTTTTATAGCTAAATCACTGTGAGGTTGTTGAGTCTAAAAGATAATTGTCAATATCTGTTACATTATATCTTTCAATCCCCATAGGGAATTTTACTGTGGGAAATAATCCAAAGTTGGTTATCAGCAACTCTACATCCCATTGGTCAATACTATCTCTCAGAAAATCAACATTAAAGTCTCCACCAACAACAATTTTCCAGTTAAGGCTGAATAACTTTATTTAAGCTGTTTCTAAATGATTTATGAAGCTTAACAAACTTCCTGCCAGTTGTCTGTGAACTGTCAGAAGACTGTCTGCCTCCTGATACAGTAATGTGGTGCAGCATTAGAAAAGCTGTTCCATTAAGTTTCGGGTGTGTAGCTGCAAGAATTCTCCTCCTTCTTCTAATATTTCTGCCGTATAATGTTCATCCATCTTCAGAGTCAGCATTTGCATCTGTAGCCTCATGCGCAGTTGCGCAGTACACGAGTATAAAGGGAAAAAGTGAGCACTGGAGTGGCAGTCTTTGTGGCTCACTCTGAAGATGACTGAACGTTATACGGCTGAAATATTAGAAGAAGAAGGAGAATTCTTGTGGCTGCACACCCAAAACTTAATGGAACAGTCTCTGCACTACCAAAACCTGAAGATTCACATTCAAAAAGCTGTTCAACACAATATTCATGAACCTTGCAACAGGGATGCCATAACATTTTGCCAAGTATAGTTTTGAGGTACAAAAAATCAAGGGCCCTGGATAGGTCACTAATATTCCAACAGGATGATTTTTTTCTTGTTTAGCTTTGCCCAGACTTTATTTGTGAAACAGTGTATGGGTCTCTCTGTGGATAATCCTAAACAAAAGCCAAACTGAAAGGCAGCCAACAGGTTCTCCTCTTAAAAATGACTCAGTTGTCTATTACAGACCACTTTCTCAAACACTTTTGAGAAAATTGTAAAGAGTGAATTGAACTTGTAGTTATTACCTTATAAATGGGTGTCACTACAACATACTTACATCTGAGTTATTGACTGATGAATCACAGAAGGCACAGTGAAAAAGTATGTTAGAAATATTTCAGCTTTTGGACAAAGTCCTTTTTCAGAAGTAGAAAACACAGGCACACTCACACAACAACTAACATGCACATGACCACTGTCTCTGGTCAAAAAGTCCTGATTAGTCAGGCCTTGACAGCTGGAGACAGTTGCCATGTATATGTGAGTTGTTTTGTGAATTTTTATACTTCTGAACAAGGTCTTTGTGCAACATCTGGAATATTTCTAGCATTTACTTTCATTGTGCCTACCTGTTCCCCAACACCTCCTCCTTGTGATAAGTAGCAATCTATCTATTAGGTATTGTTGTTACTCCATTCTTGACTTTCCATTGTTTCATTAATTGATGACTCAAAAGACTTAAGGGTAGACCTTTTAGGCTAATGCAAGATAGATTTCTACTTGCTAAAAAGATGGCAGGTAGGTGCAATGAAAAGACTGTTACATATAAGCTTTTGGCCAAAGCCTTCTTAAGAAATGAAAAATACATACTCATTCACACAAGCAAGCACTTCTCACATACACATGACTGGTATCTCTAGCTGCTCTGGCCAAACTGCAACACAGATGCATTGAAAGGGAGAACAATCTGAAGTGAAGAGGCAAGCGAGAGGTATGGTAGAAAATAGAGCCTTCACACAAGCAGCAAGATTAAATGCAGATTTAGGGCTGAAAATGAGATACTTTGATAATACAGGTAATTTAGGAGGGAGAGTGCCTTAGATGAGAGGTTGATAACTCTGTACTGATGTTTCTGGTTCTTGTGATCATGAGTTATTGTTTATCTGGGAGACAGTGGTGAAGACTGGGACCTGTTAAGGAGTTTGGCCAAGGTTGGTTTGTAGGATAGGAGTGGTGGTTGATGTTGTGGCTGTTTAGGAAGCTGGAGAGGCACTGGAAGGAGAACACCATTGTTGAGGTAGTTTAGCAGAAGATGGGATAGCTTTTTAAGGTGAAGACTGGCATTATGTTGCAGTTTGAAGTTCACTTGGCAAATGTTATCACTCAAGGAAACATGTAACTCCAAAATTTTCCAGAAGGAGAGTGGAAACTGCCAGATGAACCATTTTCACAGATTAGTTGGTTAGGTGCAAGAGACTGTTGTTTTTGAAATAGTACAAGAGGATTGCATACAGAAACAGGGACTTCCAATGTTAGGCCTTTGGGGGCAACTCCCAGGGACAAGCAGTATTTGGGAAACAGAATGTGGGACCTTAGTTTTCAAACTGCAAATGCATTTTTCCTAAAGGACCAAATATAACATAAGATGGGATTCATGATGGCAAGAGAGGAGGGTATGGGGTAGAGATGATAAGAGTAATAAAAATAAGCAGAAGGAGAGGAAAAAGGAGAGAAAAGGGAAAAAATTGGAAAAATTAGTGTAGAATAATTCAAAGCGAAATCACGACAAAGACAATAACTAACAAGAGATAATGAGAGGGTGAGAATTTCTCACCAGAAAGGTAAACTATACGATACAAAAAAGATTTTGATAGTAAAAAATTCTGACAATAAATTGTGACTGGGGAAGTTCATGACAAAGGAATGGAGACAGAAAAAAGTTTAAAAAATGAGGCAAGCAGAAAGAGGAAGTCATTGGAGAAAACAGAATGTACTAAAGTTGGGAAATAAAATAATGTAGGAGATGGCACTGACAGCTGATCAGGGCAATTTGATAAAAACAAATACACAAAATCTCAAATTGCATCAAGTGCAGTCCTCAGCAATCAATCTTTCCTTCTTATACGATCTGGCAAGTGTCCCCCGACCCAGGATACTGGGGATTTTTTTCCAGACTCTCCCATTTTTAAACTCTGCCAGTCTGTTTTCTTCATCCCTCTGTCTTCTCCCTCAACCCTTACGTCAGAAGAAGGAACCACTGGCTCTGAAAGCTGGCAAATTTCCTTAACGCCTATATGTGTGTGTTCTCCTGCACACCACTTAGTGAGTAGATTTTTTTTTCTGTCCAGTTACATTATACTTTCAAAAATTGGAGTTTAATTGTTTTTATTTATATATTAGCTAGTATGTGCTCCAGAACAAAGGTATTTAACATCCTCATACAGCAAGAAATTGGAAATCTTAGGCACTTCAAAAGAAAATAAAAGTATAACAGTACCTCATTACTGTCTCTTTCTATAAATTATCTGAATATCTTGATTCAAAGATTGAAAAGTTATATTAGCTGCATGCCAAGTAGTGGTGTTCATTGTAAAGCTGCATGAATAGTAGTAATGTACTGTAAACAGGATGCAGTGTCTAAAGATGCACATAACTAAATTATACCACATCAATCAAGGAAGTACTATGATGACAGTAGGTGGACAGCAACACTTAATTAGTATAATAGAGGAAGCAGCAGCTTTTCTTAAAAATAGCAGCACTCTTTGTGATATACTTGATTAAATTTAGGTGGCGTACGTATGACTAGCACTAAACAGTATAAACCTGTTAATACAGTATAGAGATTAAGTTTCTATGATATGCTTGTCTTTTGTTAATGTATTTCTTGACTCATTCCTCATCTGGAGGTTCTCCTTCTTAATGGGTTCTATTGAATATAATGAATGACTGAATAAAAATGTATAAAAATCAGCAATGGAGAAAATTATATGAAACAATTAGTTTGTTGTTATTGAGAACTAAAGCTATGCTATGGACAGCGTCGTAAAAGAAAGGGTCCCATCAGTTTGTTGTGTGGACTGCATTCTTGCTGGTAGAACAGCATATAAGCAGATGCACTGAGCAACCAAAGCAGTTTGTCATTTGGTGTTGAGATGCACTGATTTTCTTGTGCCACAACAACTGCAGTTCTTCACTTAATCTCAGCATATGTGTTTGTTTTCACTCAGAATGGACTGCAGACATCTTCAGATTGTGCTGTATGTGCTTTCTGCTAACATCTTGGGCATAGTGTTTATTCCATTGAAAATACTTAGTATGAAGTGAAACATGTTGCTTTTGGTAGTCACTGTTACAACAAGTGTGCACTATTTAGTGCTTGTGGAAATTATTCAGATAATTGTTTGCATTCATTACTCACAACACATATTACAATTTTAATTTTTGCTGACAAGCAACTGAGAAGCACAAGAATATTTCCATCACTCAAATATGTTTCAGAAAGTACCACTACTATTAGTACATAGATGTAAATTATTAATGAAATCATATTTTTGTTCTTTGATTTCTTTCTTATTTATTTGAAAATATTTTTGTCAGTTCAGAAATTATACTATTATATAAACTTAAACATAATTAAAAATTCTGAATAAGATTAGTCGTGTCCTGCTTCTACTAGATAACAAACATGAATAATCAATACTTTTTAACTAGTTGAGAATACTGATAACATTCTTTGGCGGCTTAGTAATCCTCTCTCTCCAATCGCATGCTGAACTGTAGTTCTATGTCCACGTAACAATTAGAACTTTGTAGGATATATTTTTCTTGTTTGTAAAAAATAAAACAGTTCAGTTTTCACTACTAACAAGCCAGCTACAAGCCATATTCACTGACAGAGCCAATCATATGTACTGGGACCTGCATGTAACATCATGTAGTGTGATTACAAAATAATGGAATAAAAAAATTCAACAGCACTATAAAAACAACAGCAGGTAATACTTCCACTCAACTCACATATATGAAAAATAGTAAAAGCGATGTTGTATAAAAATGAAACATGATGCAGCTGTTGTATGCTTTGTTACAACAAGAGGAAATATCGTTCATTAAATAATATCACAGAGAGTGATGTCTTGTGTGAACAGCAGAATGTCTTTTTCAGACCAAGTTTTCTCAGTACAAATTAACTTATGCAGCTTCCTTATTAGCTCCACGTTTCTTTTTCTTGTACCATCGAATAACCAGCTGGGAAGTCCATAGTATTACAGTGAGAGAGGTTATAAGGTTGAGTGCTGCAATTGACATGCTGTAGCTTCCTGTAGCTTTCTGAATGTAGCCTATAACAAGAAAGAGCTTTAGTTAATACAAGACAAATTAAGAAACAATACAGCAAAAAAATATTTTAATCAGGCACATTTTCTGATTAAAGAAGTTAAGTGTTTAGAAGGAGGCAGAGAAATGAAACTATGTGTTGATACGTCATGTGGTTCTGTTTCAGTGATTTCAAAATCAAGTTAAATGAATAATAAGACTGGTATTAAGTGCATGCTGCTGGTTGATTGTCAGTAGTATATTGGGCATGGAAATGTACATTGATTCAGCTGGGAAGGAAATCATAGAGGCCACTGTATTCTCTCTTGAGAAAAAGTGATCCCAACTGTTGTACCTGGCCATTGACGTCTAGAATATTGGCACTGTGATGGAACTAATATTCAACTTCATCCCACAAATATTCAATTGGAATCAGATGGGAGGCTCTTCCATGAAGCAGGGGTAACACTAATTGCCAGACTGTATTGTCATGTATTGGTGTTGCTGTCTGACAATTGGTGATAATCTGAGACAGTGAAGGACTGAGATTTATTGCTGAACATTAAGCCTTGCTTTCCCAGTATGGTACACTTCCAAAGGCAGTTATCTGTGGTGTACAGTTTATGACAGTCTACTCATGAGACAGTAATTCAGTAACCCAACCTCTGCTAGTTTCAGACCAATGATGTGGGATGATCAAGGGTGATGAAGTAAGTCCATGACTTGTACATGGATGTAAAGGTCTTACAGTGTCATTGACACCCAATATCATGGTCCTCCCTTGGTGGAGTTGGACATGATTGACTAGAACTTCAATAATGTGTTTAGATAAGATTGGATTACATTAGATTAGATTCAATTCTTCTTCCATAGACCCAAAAATGAGATGATTCTCATAAGTGTGGAATTTATCAAAAAATTTTTAATAAACAATACACAACATCTGAACATAATATTCACTTCCCTGATCATCAAGAGATTGACAAAATATGTCGATACATTACAATAAACTGGGACAGCTAATACACTCCTGGAAATGGAAAAAAGAACACATTGACACCGGTGTGTCAGACCCACCATACTTGCTCCGGACACTGCGAGAGGGCTGTACAAGCAATGATCACACGCACGGCACAGCGGACACACCAGGAACCGCGGTGTTGGCCATCGAATGGCGCTAGCTGCGCAGCATTTGTGCACCGCCGCCGTCAGTGTCAGCCAGTTTGCCATGGCATACGGAGCTCCATCGCAGTCTTTAACACTGGTAGCATGCCGCGACAGCGTGGACGTGAACCGTATGTGTAGTTGACGGACTTTGAGCGAGGGCGTATAGTGGGCATGCGGGAGGCCGGGTGGACGTACCGCCGAATTGCTCAACACGTGGGGCGTGAGGTCTCCACAGTACATCGATGTTATCGCCAGTGGTCGGCGGAAGGTGCACATGCCCGTCGACCTGGGACCGGACCGCAGCGACGCACAGATGCACGCCAAGACCGTAGGATCCTACACAGTGCCGTAGGGGACCGCACCGCCACTTCCCAGCAAATTAGGGACACTGTTGCTCCTGGGGTATCGGCGAGGACCATTCGCAACCGTCTCCATGAAGCTGGGCTACGGTCCCGCACACCGTTAGGCCGTCTTCCGCTCACGCCCCAACATCGTGCAGCCCGCCTCCAGTGGTGTCGCGACAGGCATGAATGGAGGGACGAATGGAGACGTGTCATCTTCAGCGATGAGAGTCGCTTCTGCCTTGGTGCCAATGATGGTCGTATGCGTGTTTGGCGCCGTGCAGGTGAGCGCCACAATCAGGACTGCATACGACCGAGGCACACAGGGCCAACACCCGGCATCATGGTGTGGGGAGCGATCTCCTACACTGGCCGTACACCACTGGTGATCATCGAGGGGACACTGAATAGTGCACGGTACATCCAAACCGTCATCGAACCCATCGTTCTACCATTCCTAGACCGGCAAGGGAACTTGCTGTTCCAACAGGACAATGCACGTCCACATGTATCCCGTGCCACCCAACGTGCTCTAGAAGGTGTAAGTCAACTACCCTGGCCAGCAAGATCTGTCCCCCATTGAGCATGTTTGGGACTGGATGAAGCGTCGTCTCACGCGGTCTGCACGTCCAGCACGAACGCTGGTCCAACTGAGGCGCCAGGTGGAAATGGCATGGCAAGCCGTTCCACAGGACTACATCCAGCATCTCTACGATCGTCTCCATGGGAGAATAGCAGCCTGCATTGCTGCGAAAGGTGGATATACACTGTACTAGTGCCGACATTGTGCATGTTCTGTTGCCTGTGTCTATGTGCCTGTGGTTCTGTCAGTGTGATCATGTGATGTATCTGACCCCAGGAATGTGTCAATAAAGTTTCCCCTTCCTGGGACAATGAATTCACGGTGTTCTTATTTCAATTTCCAGGAGTGTATTTATATAATTATACACTGTCAGAATGATTTGTAGTTATGCATTTTTAATGAATTTATCAGACATAAAATACCTAATCTTGACTGTTTCGACCAAGTGGTGTCAAAACTATGAAGTGGTACATGTAGCTATAAAGCATAGCAACACGTCTCACTTCCCTTTCACTAGACTGATGAAAAATATGTATATGAAAAAATGTAACTTCAATTAGCATCAGCATAAGGAGCATCTACTGTGCCCAGGTTTGTTGGAGTTTATGTGCAGATATAAGAAAGAAAAATGGTGGCACAACACAGGAAGTGACGACAGATGTGTAATTTGGACTCTCCAGTGAGGAATGTGTACTTTGGACTGGCCAATGAAGGGTCACCTGCAGTTTGCTGCTGTGCTTTGTGGGTGCTGTGGGCTCCAAAGAAGAAAGGGGCATGACAACAATTGACAAGCACTAAAGAAAAATGATTGTTGTTATATAGCCTCTATGCTATGCTATCTCGAGTTACATATAAACTTATGGTTTTTGTCAAGCACTGAAGCATCATGTATGAACAGGTTGCCAGTTATCAGTTGCTATAAGTTGAGAACTTATTTGATTATAGAAGAATAATGGAAACCATGTTTTGTGATTTCGTAGTGAATTGTTCAGATGTAGAAGCTCTCTTATAGCCCTCACCCCTCTGCAAAGGTAAATGAGTCAACAGTGAAGTATGTGGCACTGCACACCAGGAGCACTACATCAAGAGAAAACAAGACAGCGACTGGGAAATTCAGTAAAGAAGGTAAGTGTTATTACAAGGAATGAGTAAATACTTGACATCTCTTTATATCGATCACTTAAAATCAACTCACAACAAGAAAAAACACCTCAACTGAAATGTAACAGATGTTTTTACTTAAGCTGGTCCAACAGTCCCTGTTAAGATATTCCTCTTTAGAGTAAAAGAAGTTGCCTACCAAAAAGTCTTATAAACCCTGTTCAAACTGTGCTTCATTTGAAATCAAGTTCAGCAATTTATTGAAGATGTGTATTCCTGAATAGTGGACCCCTTTTTGGACCAAGGTAAGTGATTTTAGATCTTTATGCAGATTGCTCTTATTCCTAGTATTGATACTATGTATTGAGCTATTGGTTGGAAATAGAAACATTTCATTACAGAACAAATATACTGAGAAGCATCAGTTAGAATACCCAGGTCTTTGAACAGGTATCTACATAATTTTATTGAATTTACACAAGGAATGAGTCTTATTACATGCTTTTGCACTCTAAGAACTTTTGTTTGGTTTGACGAGATACCCCAAAATATGATCCCATATGACATAATAGAGTGAAAGTAATCAAAGTATGCAAGTTTTTTTATATTTATATCTTCTACTTCTGACATAATTCACATTGCAGATACAGACTTGTTTAGGTAGTTAGGCAATTCTGTGGTATGCCCTACCCAACTAAATTTGTTTTTGAGTTGTAATACCAGAAATTTAACACAGTCAACATCTTCTATGTGCATGTCTTCATGTGCTATACACTTGCTGGAAGGAAATCTACAGGTGCCAAACTGCAAACAGTGGATTTTTTCCAAGTTTAATGACAGTGAATTAGCTTTAAACTGTTTATTAATGTCAGTGAAAATTTGATTCACAGACATTTCTAAATCTGTACTTGGCTTGCTACTTATTGCAATGTTTGTATCACATGCAAACAAAACAGACTTAGCATCTTCCAATGTAACAGACAAGATGCCGTTAATGTAAATAAGAAAAATCAATGGACTCAAGATGGAACCTTGAGGAAAACTACATGTAATTAATTCCCAATCAAGTGAAGACTGATCGGTTATTCCACAGGTATTTTGTAACAACACTCCTCATTTTGCATTATTTAGGTAAGACTCAAACAATTCTGCAGCACTACCAGTGACACCATAAAATTCTAATTTATGTTCCCATCAGGTCATCATCACATATAACTGATCCATTTGCATCAGTATTTCAGAATTTAATCAGGTGGACCCATAATAAGGTCACTTCAGAACTTTGTCATGTGCCAGTATCCTTGTCTCATGCCAGTGTGTGATATTCTGCATGATCTTTCATAATGTTCACTGATAATATGATGTGCTATAACCTGTTGTAACTGATAACATGATCACGTGGTGGCAACGTTAATGCACTTTGGTGGTCATAGTAATTGTCGTTGGTTTCTGCAATTCTAATAATTTACACATCTGTTCTTGGTATATATGTTTACAGAATCTGATCAATATTCCTACTAGGTACTTAATGTTTTTGGCAGTCAAAGTAAAATCAACAATTTCAAGATATGAGAATAGCATTTGCCAGATACCTACTCTAACTGTAGTATGTTGAAAAATTCATATTTGGACATAATCAAATCCAGGACAGTTTGATAAAATAACTGGAACATTTAATTTGTGATAAAGAAATTATATGAAGCCTTCTCCCTGCAGTGCTACTATTTATTTGGTGCTGTTTAAATATTTCATGGAGGTTGGAATCTGATTTAAATGTTCACTGTTTGAAAAAGAAACATAAAGGAGGAATATTAAAGTTTAAAACCCTAACAACAACCAAGTCATTAGAGACAGAGAATAATCTCAGATTAGACAAAGATGTAGAAGGAAAAAGTCATAGCATATTCAGTCTTTGTAGGAATCATCTTAATTCACTTTAGGATACCATGGAAAACTTAATCGGTATGTTGAGACAGGCATTTGAACTCCACTTCTCCTGGATTCAAGTCTAGTTTTCTATCCATTGTGTTACATTCCTCAAGTCCACTTATAAGGGAGTAGTATTTAATACATGCATGACAAAGAAAAGGTTGTGATGTAAATGGAGTTATGTTTATGTTATGTTGGTCTATGAATAAAATCTTCTCAGCCTACAATCCATGTAACACTGACTTGCCAAGGCTGGCACAGTTCTCTGTTTACATAGTTGTGGTGGTAGCCTATGGAACCTTCCAGAGAGGACCAGAGGAATCATGGAAGACAACGTGGGCAGTTTGTGGCAGCTCAGGTCCATCATGGAACCAGTTGTGCCACATCTGTAACTGTCACTCCTGCCTCCCCTAGCATCTATATCTGATTTTGCTCAATATCCAATGTGTGCCCTGATGTTCTATTAAGTGTGCATCCATGATTTCTGTTAAAATTGTTATAATCCCAGTATGATGAGGTAGAAGCCAAGTATCTAATTTTTTTCAAATTGTGTACTATGCTCATTTTTCAGGAAATGTTCAGCTAGGGCTGACTTCTCAAGCTCCATTTGCTTAATGTCATGTGTGCCCAGCAAAGCGGTCAGTAAGCATGTGAATAGTTTGACCTATATAGATGCTGCTGCATTCGCAAGGGACACCATACACACTGGGCACTCGAAGAGCTACATCATCTTTAACAGGGCATAAAGAATCTTGGATTCATGCCAGAACACTGGTTTCAGTCCATGTCTCTGTAGCACAAGTTCTTTCTTACTGCCCATTGCCCCACATTGATTTGTGAGGCAACCTTCATCAGTGGCACTTGAAAGCAGGCAGCTGAGATTAAAAGAAACCACAACAATTTTAACAGAGACTATGGTTGCACACTTACTAAGACAGGGGTGTGGGCTTTGGATATTGAGCTTGACACTTGTAGGGAGAAAGGAGTGACAGTTTCAGACATGGCACTGACCCATTTTGCCACCTGGTGTCATTGGTCCTGCATTAGATCAGAGCTGCTAAGAGTTGCGCAACTAGTCTTTTGATTGTGCATCAGTTCCAGAAAGTTCCAGACATTTCTATCATGCCTGTAAAAGCAGTACATAGTGGCATCCCTGGCAGTCAGTAGTTTTTACTCCTGATGATGATGGCAGAGACAGCCATCAAAAGCTCAAGCATTTTATATGAAGTGATACAGCTTGTAAACCCAAAAGGATTCAGGCATGCCAATGTGAAAGACACCGAGGGAACATGTTGGTTCATGTTGCAAAATAATGAGTTAGCTTCATCTATGGGATAGTTATGTTTACTCATATTTCTAAGTCAAGCATCTTTTATGCGTACCTTTAAAAACTGTTAATTGGAGTGCCATGTCATCATACATTTCTTAATTGTGAAGTTATCATCACCATTTATAGCTTATTATATAGAGGTATAAGGTCTCATACCTCACTGTGCAACTGTCAGCTACATCATTTATAATAGTCAGTGTTGAACTTCCATCCCCCATTTTTCAGCCTGTACAAAAATTCAGTATGTTGACACTGAGGACTATTGATGAAGAAACAAAGCAGGCGAACGTCACATGTCCATAGCTGAGGTCATTAACATGTCTATACCATGGTGCTTCACTCACAGGTAGTCTGTCTGAATTCATGTGGTGTAATAAATTGTCAGTACCAGTACTTAGCCCATAAGGGGAGGAGAAATTGTTGTATAAAGTCCTGTGGCATCGATAGGTTGTATCGACCATGATTAACAACATATTTGGACTCTTATTGCTCTGCTGAGCCTCCATGTTAGTTTTTAGTTCTGTTCTGTATCTCACGCTGTGTACACGTTTTTGACTAACTACGAAATATATCTCTATGTGGAATTTAATGGGGATAGTTATTGAATTCGACTGATAATCGTATCCCGTTCCCATAGTTCTAATTACTAGACTTTGTGCCAATGTCCAGGATTAAATTCCAAACTTCTGTTCAGTGTCTCATGAATCACTGGTATGTGGTACTGTTAATGGTGATTTGTCATCTGTATTCAGCAGATACTCTTCAGATACAACTTTCAGGCACCATGAGGTAAGATATTGTGCACATGATAAGAGAACCCTTTCTTATTAACTGGTTGAGAATACCCCTCATGGTCTCCAAACTGATAATAAATTATGACCCTTTATTTCTTTTTGTTGAACGCTAATAAAAAGTAAACAAAGAAGGATTTCTCAGCAATTTCAGGCTATTTTAGAGAGAATTCATCTAATTTATTTTGTCTGTTTGTGACTATGAATGAGAAATGAAACAGCTGTCAAAATTTTGGGTGAGACCTGATGGCTATTAGTAAACAATCATGCAAGCGGTTTTATCCACTGAAAAGCTTAAGGGAGAATATACAGTGAAACAAATATTGTGTTTTTGATGATTTTGAAGAAATTATTTCTTAAAGACAAAATGTTTGTATTTATTTACAAGGACAAATCATTGTCCACATTATAGAATAAAACAAAAATAATTTGGCCATTAATTAATATATGAACATGCAATTTAAAAAAAATTGGTGTCACTGTCTTAATAAAACTTTCAACAACATATTCTGCAACTTGATACATTGTCGTAGGCTTGAATTTTTCAGAATCCATAAGTATACCCTGTTTCACTGTGTACTGTATACAAGTGTTCACTGTGTACTAAACACACCACCAGCTAAACTGAATTAAGATTCATAACCTACAACTGGTGAATATATTGGTAAAAGTGTATATTTGATCACAAGATAGCAAATTACTCATAGCTGTATGTATTATAGAAAATATATAATTTATAAGCAGATGTTAATTGTGATTTCTGACTATCAAAAAGATACAACATATACTCATAGTACACATATTCTCATAATGATATCAAAGTGAAGAAAAAAATATTACTAGAAATAGCTGAAATGGAATGTTTCACTGTGTATCATGTTACGTTGTGCACTGTTCTCCCCTATATCCAGTATTATCTGGGTTGTAAGAATGATTCCCTCACTGATTACCTTGAAAAGGTTAGAACAATGACTAGAGATTTCTACATATACCTTTCAGAGGGAAAAAAGAGTGAAGAAGCATTGATTACAAAAGAAAGAAGAAGTATTTTATTGAAACATTGCAGCTGTCCACAAAGGAGCTTCAGAAATGAAAAAAAAGGCTGGAATTATTGGAAAATCCATTCAAGTAGCCCTAATCAGTGTTTTTCATCTTATGCCTATATTACAGCATAAAGATATTTGTGAAATATCTTTAATAAAAGACATTTTATAAAATATTTGACAGTGTACTGTGGTACTTTTATCACATCTTTTATAAAAGTCAGAGTGTTGTCCTAGCTTTTATAAAGTATTTATTAAAGAACATCGATGGTGTAATATGGGCCTTAATGGAATCACAATTTACTGATACAACCTACTGACTAGTGGAAAACTGGTCAAATTTTATTAGCCTAAAAAGGGTGCACATTGAAAAATAAGTATGTTTTTGCTATAATATTTTACACATAGGGTAAGAACTTTTGGCCTTGCATCATAACACTACCTTTTACAAGCCTCATACCATGGATGTCTGAGGTCTCAGCTCCTTGTACAAAGTGATACTATATTTGGTAATGACTATATATATTGGCCACGACATCTTGGTAGATGATTGTTGCAGTGTCTGTGTGTTTATATGACTTGTGAAGCCAATGGCAGCACGGCATCTCTTGCCGCAATTGTCACAGGTGTATCTGGCTGCTGAGGCAGAAGCAGTGGTAGCATTGCGAAGCTTTTTCTGCCTTAATCTGTCTAACAAGCCTTCATCATGCTTCGACATTCCAGATGATATATCATCACGCCACTCTGCTCACATGCTAGCCTGTGCCTCCCATCTGTTTGTGTCAATTCCAAAGCTCTCCATATCTCGTTTACAGGAGTCCTTGAACCTCAATACAGGACGTCCTACAGGCCTTTTGGGTATAGAGATCTCTCCAAGCATCACCTCATGTGGTAATCTCTCAGGATCCATATGGTGGACATGTCCCAGCCAGCGCAGTTGTCTCTGCTTCAAGATAGCTGAAATACTGTTGCAGTTAGTTTTAGATAGCACTGCTTCGTTGGTCACTCGGTCCTTCCACGTTACTCCGAGGATCTCAGGCACCGCATGTAGAAAGCATTAAGGTAACGTTCTTGTTTGGCATAGGTAATGACTACTATTACACAAAGTAATTGTCATATCCCTCCCCTCTTGCTTGTCAGGCATTTACAATGTGAAGAACAATTTTCAACTTGTCTCATTTAGTTAG
This sequence comes from Schistocerca americana, assembly GCF_021461395.2. Lineage (NCBI taxonomy): Eukaryota > Metazoa > Arthropoda > Insecta > Orthoptera > Acrididae > Schistocerca > Schistocerca americana. The sequence goes on from NC_060121.1 coordinate 247,635,806, forward strand.
TTGATGAATGTATTCTCCTAATCCATAATATTATAGCCACCTAACCAGTAATGTACTTCTAATGCATAAATAAGGTTTAGTCCATCATAACATGTGCATAGTTATGTGTAAACAGTATCAAGCAGCTATGCATAAATTGTGTAAGTCCTGCAGGTGATGAGGAGATATTGTGTAAGCTATAAACTGATGTTTGATTACACCCTGTATCTAATCTATATGGTTGACATCCACCTAATTTGGGAGCCAAAACAGTTGCTGAAATTTGTAGTGTTGCACAAACAACTGCAATCTGATAGATTTTATTAAAAATGACAATGGTGGTATTTATCCACTGGAAAAGCTATAGTTTGTTTCAGCAGTTTGTTGTTTAGGGGCATACATTTATAATACAAAGACTTATCCACCTATCTCAAGCAGACTTACGCAAAGAAAACTGATATATCTGTCACTGGTGGAATATAATAAATAGCACGATGTAAAGACAGACACATTTACCGTATCAGCACCTCTGTTCCTAATTGGATGTCAAAGGGAAAAAGTAGCTAGATGAGGTAAAAAGAATACATTGATATTAAAGTGTACTGAAATTGTGTCTTCTATTTCTAACTACAGTTACTATGTTCATAAGTCTGTCTAGTTTGATTTATGGGTGTAATGTCTTCCTACTGAGGCTCTGTCAAATCTGTATTCTTATTTTATAAAATATTAAAAACACTTGACTAATGTATGATTGGGTTTTTGTTTGTGTAAATGAAATGATCAAATATTATATTCTTATGGCAAGAGGAAATTCTTAAACATTAAATTGTACAAAGGAACATTTGAAAATGTTAAACGTACCCATCATTGGAATTGAAGCTAGAATAAAAAATGAATTGACCACCATTTGTAGTCCATTAGCAGATGCCAGCCTCTCAATAGGAACATAATTAGGAATGACAATTGACATGTAGACAGTTCTGAAACCCTTAGCCACTCCAAGAGCTCCAGCTACAACGAGAGCTGGTATGTAGTCGTGGAATAATATGAGTGCTGAAAAGAGAGATTGCAATGGATAATTAATTAAATAAAAATACATGCATACAAATTCATGAACTGTAGTGACTAAAGGGAATGTCAAACAGATAAATGCTTCAACTGATTGTGTGGGTATTGAAACTCAATCTTTTTTGTTGACTATACTAGCAGCTCATAGGAACTCATTACGTAAAGTGATTGCAACTGACACAAAATTGCACTTTACTTAATGTAATTTACTAAGCTACGACAAGATCATGCTAAGACAACTTCATGTGGCACTCATTGTCTTTCTGTTGCAGTTGTCATTCCAGCCAGAGTCAGGTTTTTTTGTGTAGAATGTGGCACATGGAATGTGCATGGATATGGTGAGTTTTCAAATGACCAGGTTTTGAGTTCCTTCTTGCATGTGATTTTCATGCTATAGATGCTTCAAAATGGCAGTTGCCAAATACACTATGCCTACACCCTGTGAAAAAAGTTTGTTAAAGACATTGGAACATTCTCTTATTATGACTTAAAATTCAACAGGAAAAACTCCAGGTTTACATGGCAAAATGAGTCAACAGCGTTCAATAAACCATGAAAAAATATTCGCTCATCCAAAAAATAATGAAAATTGATTCTGCCATACACTCATGGATCCCCCACAATATAGGAAGTATATAATTACCAAAGGAAGATATGTTATCAGAGATATTTAAGTCTGTAATCAACAAATGTGGCACTTATTGGAGATAACATTCATCCACAATAACATTCAGTATGTCAATAAAGGGTCTGGTGTCATTACATGGGTATATACACTCCTGGAAATGGAAAAAAGAACACATTGACACCGGTGTGTCAGACCCACCATACTTGCTCCGGACACTGCGAGAGGGCTGTACAAGCAATGATCACACGCACGGCACAGCGGACACACCAGGAACCGCGGTGTTGGCCATCGAATGGCGCTAGCTGCGCAGCATTTGTGCACCGCCGCCGTCAGTGTCAGCCAGTTTGCCGTGGCATACGGAGCTTCATCGCAGTCTTTAACACTGGTAGCTTGCTGCAACAGCGTGGACGTGAAACGTATGTGCAGTTGACGGACTTTGAGCGAGGGCGTATAGTGGGCATGCGGGAGGCCGGGTGGACGTACCGCCGAATTGCTCAACACGTGGGGCGTGAGGTCTCCACAGTACATCGATGTTGTCGCCAGTGGTCGGCGGAAGGTGCACGTGCCCGTCGACCTGGGACCGGACCGCAGCGACGCACGGATGCACGCCAAGACCGTAGGATCCTACGCAGTGCCGTAGGGGACCGCACCACCACTTCCCAGCAAATTAGGGACACTGTTGCTCCTGGGGTATCGGCGAGGACCATTCGCAACCGTCTCCATGAAGCTGGGCTACGGTCCCGCACACCGTTAGGCCGTCTTCCACTCATGCCCCAACATCGTGCAGCCCGCCTCCAGTGGTGTCGCGACAGGCATGAATGGAGGGATGAATGGAGACGTGTCGTCTTCAGCGATGAGAGTCGCTTCTGCCTTGGTGCCAATGATGGTCGTATGCGTGTTTGGCGCTGTGCAGGTGAGCGCCACAATCAGGACTGCATACGACCGAGGCACACAGGGCCAACACCCGGCATCATGGTGTGGGGAGCGATCTCCTACACTGGCCGTACACCACTGGTGATCGTCGAGGGGACACTGAATAGTGCACGGTACATCCAAACCGTCATCGAACCCATCGTTCTACCATTCCTAGACCGGCAAGGGAACTTGCTGTTCCAACAGGACAATGCACGTCCGCATGTATCCCGTGCCACCCAACGTGCTCTAGAAGGTGTAAGTCAACTACCCTGGCCAGCAAGATCTCCGGATCTGTCCCCCATTGAGCATGTTTGGGACTGGATGAAGCGTTGTCTCACGCGGTCTGCACGTCCAGCACGAACGCTAGTCCATCTGAGGCGCCAGGTGGAAATGGCATGGCAAGCCGTTCCACAGGACTACATCCAGCATCTCTACGATCGTCTCCATGGGAGAAAAGCAGCCTGCATTGCTGCGAAAGGTGGATATACACTGTACTAGTGCCGACATTGTGCATGCTCTGTTGCCTGTGTCTATGTGCCTGTGGTTCTGTCAGTGTGATCATGTGATGTATCTGACCCCAGGAATGTGTCAATAAAGTTTCCCCTTCCTGGGACAATGAATTCACGGTGTACTTATTTCAATTTCCAGGAGTGTAGAATTCACAATGGCTTCACATAACATGGATTGGCCCATCAAGCAAGGTTTTCAGTAACAAATTGCAACAGTGTATGGTGGCAGTGTTAGGTCTGTAATCCTTCATCCTAGAGAGATTAAAGTGTGTATTATCAGGGCTGGCAATGGACTAGACTGGTTTCCTTGACACATAGGCAGTGCAGATACAGAAACTGACTCTTTATTCACCTGAAGTACTGGTAGTGAGTGTTATCAACAGAAGATTTCAAGTTGATTCCATATTACTCGACTTTGAGAAGACTTTTGAAGTCATTCATCATAAGTGGTTTCTGATAAAACTGTTCACCTATCTTATCTTATAATCTTCTTCGGTATGTGACTGGATCCATGATTTTCTGTCATAAATGTCGCAGTAATTGACAGGAAATCATTTACTGTAACCAAACTTACAGTAATGTACAAAATGTTATCATGTAAGACTTCATGTAAATGGTATGGAGAGGTGGGCTACAAAGTGCCACAGCAACTGTCATCATAGGAAAGCTGGACAGCAGCAGAAATAATAAGCAAACAAACTAACACAACAAAAAGCAGATTTACTTAGCTTGTATTTCTCCAAGTGTACGAAGACTCATTACAAATAATGCAGCAAGAGGTAGAGTCCAGCTTATAATAATAACCTCAAGGATGAGGCTGTCTGAACAAATGCATTAACTAGGGTGCCGGAGCTGCAATGATGCAGGATCTGCATAGTGTCACCCAGCAAAGTATCTCGTCAGTGGGCTGTCTGGCTGCTGTCAGTAATCCTATATGGGGTGGTGGTTCAGTGGGTGTGCTCTGTTGGGTCCCTCAGAACCCATATGACCTCTCTCGGCATCTGACAGAAACTTGCAGTTGCGTTGCCAACTTTGACAACCATGGTGTGGTATTGATGTGTGATACCACAAATATTATATGTGCTCTGCTGTTCTTAATCTATATAAAAAGTTTAGAAGACTATCTGGCCAGCCTACTTAGATTGTTTGTGGAAGATCATTTATCATCTAGTAATGTCAATAGTAGATCAAAACAAATTATAAAATTATTTAGACAAGATACCTGATGACACAAAAATTGGTAACTTCACACACACACACACACACACACACACACACACACACACACACGCACACACGCACACACACACACACACACACACACACACACACACAGACACACACTTAGGATGGGATCCTTACCAGAGAGGACATCAAAGAAGTTCAAAGAAGGGCAGCTACGCTCACTTTATATTACAACAAAATAGGGGTCAGAGTTGCAATGAAATGATAACTGAGTTGGAGTGACAATCATTGAAACAAAGGCATACCTCTTTGCAGGGAGATCTTTTAATAGAAATGCAGTCACCAGCTTTCTCCTCCAAATGCCAAAATAAAGAAATAACTATCATTATAAAATAAGAGTAATCAGCATTTGGCACAATGTGCTGTTACTTAAAATTATCTTATTACATTTGTAGCTTTGGTTTGTTCCACTGATAGATAGAAGGAAGGTGGTTATGGCATACATTTTAATTAAAAGAAACCGGTAGAAAATCAGTTGTTCATCCTAGTCAAATTGCAGTTACATTTAAAAAGAATCATACAATATTATAGTATCAAAACAATAAAAACTAAGAAATAAAATCTGAAGATGTATAGAAGGAAGGTGGTTATGGCATACATTTTAATTAAAAGAAACCGGTAGAAAATTTTGGCGTACAATTTTGTTAATGGCAACACTGGGATAGCATATCTGAGATATCCCAGTGTTGCCATTAACAAAATTGTACGCCAAAATTTTCTACTGGTTTCTTTTAATTAAAATGTATGCCATAACCACCTTCCTTCCATACATCTTCAGATTTTATTTCTTAGTTTTTATTGTTTTGATACTATAATATTGTATGATTCTTTTTAAATGTAACTGCAATTTGACTAGGATGAACAACTGATTTTTTAATAGGCTGTTATAGTTTGACTGTCATGTGGTGCTGCATTGTTGTTTTCAACACAGAAATTTGGTTGTTCATTGTCACTATTTATTTTACAGATGTGGCATACTATTAGCTACGGTAATGAGTTTCAAAGGACTCATGGTTAATGTTGTTTGTCTTTAATGGAATGACTGATGACCACGATACTATGAGTGTAATGTGTAACTGGTCAAAATTTTACATGGTTCCCTTTAGCATAATAAAATGACCTTACTCCCTTCCCATTCATGTATTTTAAAATTATATTTCTGATATGTGATTATTTCGGCTGTTATATACAACTGTCTATATACAATATTTATATGTGTCAGCTTGTAATTTTGTTGTGCCATGTAACAGTGCTTTTCATGTTGTGTCACTTCACGCGCTTGGGATGTAACAGCTGTGGCTTTATTACAATGTGATTGTTTCATTATATAAAAAATTATATAATATCACAGACACACAAATATATATAGCTTTTTATTGGCCAACTGTGAGTAGGAGTCACACGCTGAAGATTCCATATGAATTTCATTGTGAATAGACACTGAAGAGCCAAAGAACCTGGTGCACCTGGCTAATATCATGTAGGGCCCCTGTGAGCATGCAGAAGTGCCGCAAGAAGACGTGGCATGGATTTGACTGATGTCTGAAGTAGTGCTGGTGGGAATTGACACCATGAATCCTGCAGGGCTGTTCTTACATCCATAAGAGTATGAGGGGTTGAGATCCTCTTCTGAACAGCATGTTGCGAGGCATCCCAGCTGTCTTCAATAATCTTCATGTCTGGGGAGTTTGGTGGCCAGAAGAAGTATTGAAACTCGAAAAGTGTTTTTGGAGCGACTTTTTAGCAATACTGGACGTGTGGGGTGGAATTGCCCAAGTCCGTCGGAATGCACCATGAGCGGATACAGGTGATCAGATAGTATGCCTATGTGTGTGTCACCTGTCAGAGTTGTATATAAACGTATCAGGGGTCCATATCACTCCAACTCCACACGCCCCATACCATTACAGAGCCTCCACCAGCTTGAACAGCTGATATGCATGGTTCATGGATTCATGAGGTTGTCTTCATACCGATACATATACATCTACTCGATACAATTTGAAACAAGACTCATCCAACCAGGCAACATGGTTCCAGTCATCAACAGTCCAATGTTGGTGTCCATGGGCCCAGGTGAGGCGTAAAGCTTTGTGTTTTGCAGTCATGAAGGGCACATGAGTGGGCCTCCGGCCCTGAAAGCCCATATCGATGACATTCCCAAGTCTGTCGGAATGTACAATGGATATGAATGGATGCAGATGATCAGACAGGATGCTTACGTACATGTCACCTGTTAGAGTCGTATCTAGACATATCAGGGGTCACATATGATTCCAACTGCATACACCCCACACCACTGCAGAGCCTCCACCAACATGAACAATCCCTTGCTGGCATGCAGGGTCCATGGATTCTTGAGGTTGTCTCCACACCCGTACACGTCCATGCGCTCGATACAATTTGAAACGAGACTCGTCCGGACAGGCAACATGGTTCCAGTCATCAACAGTCCAATGTCGGTGTTGATGGGACCAGGCGAGGCGTGAAGATTTGTGTCGTACAGTCATGAAGGGTACACGAGAGGGCCTTCGGGTCCAAAAGCCGATATCGATGATGTTTCTTTAAATGGTTCGCACGCCGACACTTGTTGATAGCTCAGCATTGATATCTGCAGCAATTTGCGGAAGGGTTACAATTCTGTCACTTTGAACGATCCTCAGCAGTCGTCGTTGCTCCTGTTCTTGCAGGATCTTTTTCCGGCCGCAGCAATGTCGGAGATTTTATGTTTTACCGGATTCCTGATATTCGCGGTACACACTAGAAATGGTCATACGGGAAAATCCCCACTTCATCGCTACCTCGGAGAAGCTCTGTCGCATCGCTCGTGCGCCGACTATAACACCACGTTCAAACTCACGTAAATGCTATCAATAGCACGCCATTGTAGCAGCAGTAACCGATCTAACAACTGCGCCAAACACTTGTTGTCTTATATAGACATTGCCAACCGCAGCGCCGTATTCTACCTGTTTACATATCTCTGAACTTGAATACGCATTCCTATATCAGTTTCGTTGTCCGCCCTCGGTAGCTGAATGGTCAGCGTGACGAATTGTCAATCCTCTGGGCCAGGGTTCGATTCCCGGGTGGGTCGGGGAATTTTCTCCACCCAGGGACTGGGTGTTGTGCTGTCCTCATTATCCTATCATCCTCATTGACAGCAGGTCGCCGAAGTGGCGTCAGATTGAAAGACCGGCACCCGGCGAACGGCCTGCCTGACGGGGGGGCCTAGCCATACGATTAAATAAATAAAATCAGTTTCTTGGGCGCTTTTATGTATTAACGGCACGGGAGCATGGTCTACTGCATGACTAGACCGACAGGCATTCTACCGACAACTGCCGAGTATGACGCACAATCGGTATGTAATCTGAACATACAATCGGTATAGTTCATATAAGATCTTACACCTTCGGTTCTGCCACAGTTATTCATTTATTTATTAAAATCAACGTTTTCTGCCATTGCTAAATTATTGAAAGGAAGTAGTGTTGATCCGTAGAGTGGCAAAAGGCAAGATTTATCAGCAAATATTTATTAATAACAATTACTTGATTGGTGCCAGAACAAATGTTCTTTCCTAAGTACAACTATCTCTTTGCTATGGTCAGGACCGATTTCTGGTGCGGCACACAACCCAATGGTTCTTAAAGCGCCAGATGGCCAACCGCTTCTGCTAGTCAGGGTGGGAAATTATGCTTGCTTCTTACTCGATAGGTATTGCAGAGCTGATATCATTCACTTCACGTACGTGAAACAGGAAAACAGGAAATAAAGTAAAATGCGCTATCTGCGAAAAAAGGGTTACATTAGAACTTCTTGCCCAAAGCGATACAACATGGAAGTGTTAGCTGCTTACATGTGCGTGAGGTGATGAGCATGAGGAGAGCCACCAGGTACATGGTCTGCGCTCCCAAGCCCAGGTAGTCGCCGACGAAGGGCGACACGAAGCGGAAGATGATGTCGGTGATGCCGATTATGGACATGAAGGTGGCTGTCTGCTGCTTGTCGAAGCCGTAGCCCTCCATGATGAGCGGCGTGAAGAGCGAGAAGTTGAGCTCGGCGAGGATGGCTAGCGACATGCCCACCATGAGCACAACGTAGGTGGGGTCGCGCAGCAGGTCCAGGTCGAAGAAGCGCACCACCGCCTGCATCCAGCGCCGCATCCTCCCCGAGCACGTCGTTCTGGGAACAGCCCGAGTGGGAACTGCAGCGCATCCTGCAAAGTTTCTACTACAAACGGCACATGTGCACGGTGATCCTAGTGCACGGTGATCCTAAAGTATTCTCTGATTGTTGTTGTTGTTCTGGTCTTCAGTCCTGAGACTGGTTTGATGCAGCTCTCCATGCTACTCTATCCTGTGCAAGCTTCTTCATCTCCCAGTACCTGCTGCAACCTACATCCTTCTGAATCTGCTTGGTGTATTCATCTCTTGATCTCCCTCTACGATTTTTACCCTCCACGCTGCCCTCCAATACTAAGTTGGTGATCCATTGATGCCTCAGAACATGTCCTACCAACTGATCCCTTCTTCTTGTCAAGTTGTGCCACAAACTTCTCTTCTCCCCAATCCTATTCAATACCTCCTCATTAGTTATGTGATCTACCCATCTAATCTTCAGCATTCTTCTGTAGCACCACATTTCGAAAGCTTCAATTCTCTTCTTGTCCAAACTATTTATCGTCCATGTTTCACTTCCATACATGGCTACACCCCATACAAATACTTTCAGAAACGTCTTCCTGACACTCAAATCTATACTCGATGTTGACAAATTTCTCTTCTTCAGAAACGCTTTCCTTGCCATTGACAGTCTGCATTTTATATCCTCTCTAATTCGACCATCATCAGTTATTTTGATCCCCAAATAGCAAAACTCCTTTACTACTTTAAGTGTCTCATTTCCTAATCTAATTCCCTCAGCATCACCCGACTTAATTCGACTACATTCCATTATTCTCGTTTTGCTTTTATTGATGTTCATCTTATAACAGCCTTTCAAGACACTGTCCATTCCGTTCAACTGCTCTTCCAAGTCCTTTGCTGTCTTTGACAAAATTACAATGTCATCGGCGAACCTCAAAGTTTTTATTTCTTCTCCATGGATTTTAATACCTACTCCGAATTTTTCTTTTGTTTCCTTCACTGCTTGCTCAATATACAGATTGATCGTCAGATTCTCTCATTACAAACATTTATTTCTGCGACTACGCTACATACAGATATGCAGTTGCAAGACGCATTTTTTTCTTCGAAAAACTGCCTCGAAAATTCAGGTGCGTCTGATACTCGACATTAATATAAAAATGTCCAGTGTTTGATTTAAAATTCCCACCAGTCTTAAAAATGATCGTATTCGGGAAACCTATCGCTGTCTGGCAACATTGGATTCAAATGGTAGCAGCAGTGCGCCGATGCGACGAACATGAATTGTGGGGATTCCCGGGCTTGCTGACACTGTCTGCCTCCCGTCCGGTCACCCCCGATCCAGAACACTGTAGTCCACGACGCGTCATTGCAGTCTACGTTGCCAGTGAACCTGAAGCGAAAGTGATTTGTGTTATCAGCAACAGTACAATATTTTTGTTGGTAGCTAGTTTCGTAATGGACAAAATAAATGGTATTCATATGATGCGGCCTTTAAGTTGAAAGTAACAGCATATGCAGAAGAACATGGAAACAGAGTACACTACTGCCCATTAAAACTGCTACACCAATAAGAAATGCAGGTGATAAACGGTTATTGATTGGACCAATATATTATATTAGAACTGACACGTGATTACATTTTCACGCAATTTGCGTGCATAGATCCTGAGAAATCAGTACCCAGAACAACCACCTCTGGCCATAATAACGGCCTTAATACGCCTGGGCGTTGTGTCAAGCAGAGCTTGGATGGCGTGTACAGGTACAGCTGCATATGCACCTTCAACACGATACCACAGTTCATGAAGAGTAGTGACTGGCGTATTGTGATGAGCCAGTTGCTCGGCCACCATTGACCAGACGTTTTCAATTGGTGAGAGATCTGGAGAATGTGACGGCCAGGGCGGCAGCCGAACATTTTCTGTATCCAGAAAGGCCCGTGCAGGACCTGCAACATGCGATCGTGCATAATCATGCTGAAATGTAGGGTTTCGTAGGGATCTAACGAAATGTAACGTACACTGTTCAAAGTGCCGTCAATGCGAACAAGAGGTGACCTAGACGTATAATCAATGGCACCCCATACCATCACGCCGGGTGATACGCCAGTATGGTGATGATGAATACACGCTTCCAATGTGCGTTTACCGCGATGTCGCCAAACACAGCTGCGACCATCATGATGCTGTAAACAGAATCTGGATTCATCCGAAAAAATAACGTTTTCCCATTCGTGCACCCGGGTTCGTCGTTGACTGCACCATCGCAGGCGCTCCTGTCTGAGTACACTACTGGCCATTAAAATTGCTACACCAAGAAGAAATGCAGATGATAAACGGGTTTTCATTGGACAAACATATTATACTAGAACTGACATGTGATTACATTTCGACGCAATTTGAGTTCATAGATCCTGAGAAATCAGTACCCAGAACAACCACCTCTGACCGTAATAACGGCCTTGATACGCCTGGGCATAGAGTCAGACAGAGCTTGGATGGCGTGTACAGGTACAGCTGCCTATGCAGCTTCAACACGATACCACAGTTCATCAAGAGTAGTGACTGGCGTATTGTGACGAGCCAGTTGCTCGGCCACCATTGACCAGACGTTTTCAGTTTGTGAGAGATCTGGAGATTGCGCTGGCCAGGGCAGCAGACGAACATTTTCTGTATCCAAGAAGGCCCGTACAGGAGCTGCTACATATGGTCGTGCATTATCCTGCTGAAATGTAGGGTTTCGCATGGATCGAATGAAGGGTAGAGCCACGGGTCGTAACACATCTGAAATGTAACGTCCACTGTTCTGAGTGCCGTCATTGCGAACAAGAGGTGACAGAGGCGTGTAACCAATGGCACCCCATACCATCATGCCGGGTGATACGCCAGTATGGCGATGACGAATACACGCTCCCAATGTGTGTTCACCGCGATGTCGCCAAACACGGATGCGACTATCATGATGCTGTAAACAGAACCCGGATCATTCCGAAAAAATGACGTTTTGCCATTCGTGCAACCAGGTTCGTCGTTGAGTACACCATCGCAGGCGCTCCTGTCTGTGATGCAGCGTCAAGGATAACAGCAGCTATGGTCTCCGAGATGATAGTTCATGCTGCTGCAAACGTCGTCGAACTGTTCGTGGAGATGGTTGTTGTCTTGCAAACGTCCCCATCTGTTGACTCAGGGACCGAGACGTGGCTGCACGATCCGTTACAGCTATGCGGATAAGACGCCTGTCATCTCGACTGCTAGTGATCCGAGGCCATTGGGATCCAGCACGGCGTTCCGTATTATCGTCCTGATCCCACCGATTCCATATTGTGCTAACAGTCATTGGATCTCGACCAACGCGAGCAGCTATGTCGCGATACGATAAACAGCAATCGCGATAGGCTACAATCCGACCTTTATCAAAGTCGGAAACGTGATGGTACGCATTTATCCTCCTTACACGAGGTATCACAACAACGTTTCACCAGGTAACGCCGGTCAACTGCTGTTTGTGTATGAGAAATCGGTTGGAAACTTGCCTCATGTCAGCACGTTGTGGGTGTCGCCACCGGCGCCAACCTTGTGGGAATGCTCTGAAAAGCTAATCATTTGCATATTACAGCATCTTCTTCCTGTCGGTTAAATTTCGCGTCCGTAGCACGTCATCTTCGTGGTGTAGCAATTTTAATGGCCAGTTGTGTAGATGAGCGGAATTTCGGCGTTCCGCCAAAAGAAGAAAACCAATCGCGATTGCCGGGCAGGTAAAGAACAACTGAAAAAAATGGGAAGACTAAATGTGAAACTAGAGGACTGAATGCAAAATGGCCAAAACTAGAAGATGACATATTGAAATGGACTCAAGGACGCTGTCAAAATGGCATTGGAATCAATACAAAAATGATTCAAATACACGCTTGGAAGCTAGCATTACAATGGGACTTAAGAGACTTTAAGGGTAGAGTTGGTTGGTGCTACAGGTTTATGAAACGTCACTTTGCATGCGAAACAGAACCAAAATATGTCAGAATATTCCACTAGAATTTGAAGAGAAAATATTATCTTGCCATGGCTTTATTAATCAACATCGAAAGAAAACCAGTGTTGAACTAAGCCAAATCGCGAATATGGACGAAATTCCTCTAACGTTTGATGTGCCGAGTAACAAAACTCTTACCATGAAAGATGCTAAAACTGCAACCATAAAAGCAAGTGGGCGTGAAAAAATACACTGCACTGTTATCCTTTCATGTTATGCTGATGGTACCAAGCTTAACCCAATGACCATTTTCAAGCGCAAAACAATACCAAAATTTCCTAAAATACCGCCAGGTGTTGTTCACGTGCATCACGAGGGTTAGATGGAGGACAGATTAACAGTGTGGGTGAGAAGGAAAGGTACTTTATTGAAGGAGAGTTCTCTTCTTGTCCTAGATCAGTTGAGCAATCATTTGCAAAATTCTGTTAAAGAGAAATTGATGCAGGAAAATACAGAGCTTGCTGTTATTCGGGGAGGACTTACTTCACAATTGCAACCTCTTGATGTCTCGGGAAATACACCATGTAAAGTGTATGAGAAACGAATGTAACAAACGGTTGATGGATGAAACCCAGCATGAATTCACGCTGAAGGGAGCTTTAAAACGACCTGCAGTCAAACAAGTGTGTTAGTGGATAAAACAGCCGCGGTCTGGAGTGAGAGAACACATTGTTGTCAAATCTTTCAAGAAGTGCGTCAGTGAAAACCGTCATATATAGGGTGCGAATTTTAAGTTGACAAAACAGAATAGCTCGAAAAATAAGCTTCACACGAAAAAATATGTAGAATCCAAAGTTGATTATTTTCGAGGGGGACATTTGCTGGTGCAAAAATTAGCCCGCCAACCCAGCCGCCTGGGGATGGGGCGAAGGCAACTTTAAAATTTCAAATGGCAACCCCCCATTTTTTATTTACTGCAGAGTCAGAGAGTCAGATCCTACATAATAGGCACGTACATTTTGTCTTAAACATTTGTTTTGATTCTTGATAGTTGGCACTATAGTTCAAGAAAATCTATGTTCTCATTTTTGCGTGGAAAAAATAAAAAGTAGGATGCTTGGTTAGTTAGTTAGCTAGTCAGATGATCTGTTTGACAATTAAAAGTTGTGTAGCCTGATAACCACGAAACAAACAAAACTTATCTGAATCTTCAGAAAAAATTAATACAGTATTTGGGTCAACATTTGTAAAACTCTAATTCCTCTCTCTCAAACCCCACCCTATGGGACGATAGGGAGAATTTTAGTTTTAGCCAATCAAAATTTAAGAAGTAAGTAAGTATTTTTTAATTTATCTGTAACCATTTTCCACGCAAAAATGAGAACATGGATTTTTTTGAATTACAGCGCCAACTACCAAGAATCAAAACACATTTTTAAGACTAAATGTACGTAGTTTTTTTCATGTAGAATCTGATTCTGCAATAAAAATGGGGATTCCCATTTAAAATTTTAAAGTTGCCTCCCGCTGGGGTGGCGGGCTAATATTAGCACCAGCAGATGTCTCCCTCGAAAAGATTATCAGCTTTGGATTCTCCACATTTTTTCGAGTGGAGCTCATTTTTCGAGTTATTCTTGTTTGTCAACTTAAAAATTACACCCTGTATATGAAGAGGACAGCGATGACGACGAAGAGGAAGAAGAAGAAGAAGAAAGTTCAGAATACGGTTTTCAGGGATTTTTAAAGGACAGTTCGATTTTATAAATTAAGATTTTTTTTAGTTTGGCATCCCAGTCTAATAATAAAAAAGGCAAAAATGTTATTTTTTTAAAAAAATTGCTTAAAAATTAAGGTGCGTCTGATAGTTTCTAGCGTATTAGTCCGTAAAATTCAGCAGTTTAATTCAAACAGGCTTTTTATGGACTGGACATTCTTTAACATGTCGATTTGGTTTGTTGCAAATGGTAGCTCAACTCGCGAAGTTTTTACGGCTACACTTCTACATTCCTCTGACAGTACCTGATTCTCTCTCTCTCTCTCTTGTTATAGGCAGCGTAGTTTAGTTCACAAGTTCACAGTATCGTCTATGAAAGAGAAAGCGCAGTATGTTTTGTGGTTTCATGAAACATGGACGCCCATTACAGTTCAGCGATAGTTCTGAAGTGGTTATGGTTCAGATGCGCCAGAGGTGAAGAAGAACGTCAAAGGATGACATGAAAAGTTTAAAGAGAGTGACAGTGTTGTGACAAGGCAAGAAGCGGTACGCTTGAAGTGAGTGACAACATTGTCGTTATTGTAAGTACAGCATTTCAATGCTGTCTGTGGAAATCGATGAAACACGCTACCTCAGCTCATTGTGGTGAGGATACTAAGCAACTGAATGAGTGTCCATGCATACAAAGTGCAACATCTGCAAGCTTAGTAGCGAGATGAAAGGCCCAGACGTGATGAGTTTGCTAGCAACATGTTCGACGGACTTGATGCAGACAGTTACTACCTTCATAAACTTTCTTTTTCCGATAAAGCGACTTTTCACATCTCCAGGGAACTAAACAGGCAAATTTCCGGATCTAGGGGCTGAAGAATCCACATATTGTGATACAGCAGATAAGGGATAGCTTGAAAGTTAATGAGCAATGTGGTTTAACGCACAACATAGTTATTGTACCATTCTTCCTCACTGAGCCTACCATTACGACAACAGTTTACCTGGACATGTTCGAACTTTACCTTGCACCTTAATTACAGGAACTTCAACTGTTTCAACAAGATGGTGCACCACCACATTGGGGGTTATTTGTTCGCCAGTTCTTGGACGAAAACTTATAAGCAGCGTTGCCAACCATACAACCCGGTCCGCACATGTACGATAATTTAAGATGGTGCACGAACATGCCATCCCCCTTCGGATCGCACGTCTGTTATATTATCTTTTGAAACGCTTCTTATTGTTGAGATTTCGTCTTTTTTATTATTTTAATTTCTGCGGTTTCTTTAATTTTTGACATTCCACAAATACAGTTTTCATCAGTCTACATGCCAGTCTGTCCAGTAGCGGGATTCCCAAATTTCATTACACTGCAGCCGCATAGGTCACATTAGGTTATTCCCCGAGACGAATCCTTGTAGAATTCACCGTATTGACTGCTTTGCATCCTGCGCGGTGCTCTTACGTAAGCGAAAACGATTACGGTTAACTTGCTGGCTCAGACGAGGACAGTGAGCGATTAATAACGTATTACGTACTGCAGAATTGTGTCAATGGAAACAGAAGACAGTGACTGTGGTCCTAGAAGTCCCAAAAAAGTGCACAGTTTACGTGTTTAAATGCAAGAAGCGAAAATAAAAATACAGAAAAGTCTGGAAAACTAATACTGAATTTAAAGGTTGGTTTTACGTTGATGAATTTAACTCAGAAAGGACTAGGTGTAGAATATGTAACGTAACTTTTGTGTCTGAATTGGGATGCGTTGAAAAACATTCTGAATAATGTCAAAAAAGTGAAGGTGGTGTCATCTAAAAGCCAGACAATTTTGAATACATTTGTGAAATCAGCTACAACTGATACGTCTTTAAATAATCAGCCTCACCTTCCTGAAATTAAGTCGGCAGGATTCGTGGCAAAACATGATCTTCGTTTCAATGTTGTAGATCACCAGGATGATGTAGTTCAAAGTTGCTTTCCTGATTCTAAAATCGCCGACGTTATATATTTGCGACGCACTTGCGTCGCACTAAATCTTCACAGATAGTGAAGGACGTGATAGGAGAGAGCCATAAGAACGGACATGCACAAAAACTGCGACACACAAAATTGAGTGCTTTTACTGATGAGTTAATAGACGTAGAATATGTTAAAACATTGTGTATCGTAGTTAGACATTTTGATAAAGACACAAATAAAATTGAGAGTGAATTTTGGAATATTTGTGAAACTTTTAAGCAAGCTGAATACTGTAACACAACGAAGGTGTAACAAATAAAAACCTTTATTCTAACCTAATGCTTTCATTTTCTGTCAATCTTTCTGGAAACAATATTACAGGACTTGCTTCTCATGGTTGTAATTCTATGATGGGGTCAAGAAACTCTGTTGCTACTCAATTAACTGAAAAATATCCCGGACTAATTATTCTCAAATATAACGGGTGATCAAAAAGTCAGTATGAATTTGAAAACTGAATAAATCACTGAATAATGTAGATAGAGAGGTACAAATTGACACACATGCTTGGAATGACATGGGGTTTTATTAGAACCAAAAAAATACAAAAGTTCAAAAAATGTCCGACAGATGGCGCTTCATCTGATCAGAATATCAATAATTAGCATAACAAAGTAAGACAAAGCAAAGATGATGTTCTTTACAGAAAATGCTCAATATGTCCACCATCATTCCTCAACAATAGCTGTAGTCGAGGAATAATGTTGTGAACAGCACTGTAAAGCATGTCCGGAGTTATGGTGAGGCATTGGCGTCGGATGTTGTCTTTCAGCATCGCTAGAGGTGTCGGTCGATCACGATACACTTGCGACTTCAGGTAACCCCAAAGCCAATAATCGCACGGACTGAGGTCTGGGGACCTGGGACGCCAAGCATGACGAAAGTAGCAGCTGAGCACACGATCATCACCAAACGACGCGCGCAAGAGATCTTTTACGCGTCTAGCAATATGAGGTGATTTTTTTTCTTTTTTTTCTGGTTCTGATAAAACCCCATGTCATTCCAAGCATGTGTGTCAATTTTTACCTCTCTATCTACATTATTCCGTGGTTTATTAAGTTTTCGAATTTATACTGACTTTTTGATCACCCGGTATATGTTACTGACTTCACATATGTGCCAGTGAAGGTTGTAAATGTCTTCCTAGACGTTGTGAAATCCTAGCTGGGAACGTTCATAACCATTTTAAAGCTAGCGCTAAGAGAAAGGCACAACTGCATGAAATTCAAAAGTTTTTAGGTATCAAAATTCACAATTGTTGCATCCAACACAGACGAGATGGCTATCCTTGCGGGCCACTGTAGTGAGCATTTCAGAACAATGGAATGCATTGCGTTTTTATTTTGATTCTGAATACGTAGAGGAGAGGCTGGTTGCGGCGGAAAAAATTCGCCGGACCCTGAATAATAATTTTTCAAAGGTATCTTTTATTTTTGGCCTTTATTTTGTCGAAATTCACAGATTTAAATAAGTATTCCCAGAGTGGTAAAGTTGTTATTACTGACTTACATCAAAAGATGGTCGAAGGGTACAAGGAAATGTTGATTTGCTACATGGACTGGCAGTAGGTCGTAACCAATAAACTGGTTGCAATAACTCCAACAATAGGTCAAAGTTTGTTACTGACAATCTAGTGTATTTAGGAGTTGAAGTTCTGAAGGCAATTCAGAAACCAGAAATATTTAATGAACGGTTTACCGTAAAAGACTTTTATCGCATATGTAGGGATTTCATGCAGACGGGATATTCAGAACTGAAAAAGAGATATAAATTTGATGATGTTTTATTGCCATTGCTTGCAGTTTGACGCCTACAGCGCTCTTTCAAACAAGGAAAGAGAAAAAAAACTCCCTTTCTTATATCTCTTACGCCAAAATTGCCAAGAATAGTCTCTCTAGATGATGACAAGCGTCTACAACAACTCTATGATGACTGGAGGAAACTTCCTATCGTAAAAATAGAAGAAGATATTAACAACTGTAGAGATGTGGACGTATTTTGGGGGAACATACTCATCATAAAAACTTTATTTGTTTGCACTTTAATGTTTATCCCTTCCACATTCAAATGCTGACTGCGAAAAAGTTTTTAGTAAGAAGAGTGTTATAAAAGTGAAAATAGGAATACGTTCGATACTTCCATAGTGAATGAATGTTTGCTTGATAGCCAGTGTGTGAGGAACAGGCGCTCACGCAAAAATTTTGTTCCTGCCGAAAATACACTTAGTAGCATGGAAAAAAACTCAGTTATATTCACGGCCATGCAGATCCAGTTCTTCTGTTCCGACCCTCCAGATGATGATGATGATGCGTTCCGTTTTTAAGTCGTCTTCTAAGGTACGCAGATAACAAAATAGTATTTTAATATAATTTTTTGAATCAAATTTAATTTTTAAAAATTGTTTCCTAACAGAAAAAATTTAAGATCAATAGCATTAAAATGTGGAGAAGCTAACGTGAAATAATGGGACTCGTCTATTTTTATGTGGAACGAGTTTATAAGCCCATGCCAAGGCCGGCCCAGAGTTCATCTCAATGCACTGCAACAATCATACTAGCGCTCTAATTTCATTATTCTAGACGACAAGCTTGTAAGCGAGAAAAAGTTTGGAAATGGATTGAAATTATGCTTAAAGTTCGTCAGAAGTCGCTAACGACTTTCATTATAATATATCGGATGATTGTAGGATAGGCAATTTGCCCTTAATTTTAAGCAGAAGCGCGTTTTTGACTCATGTCATTATTTCTGACGTCATATCGCCTGAGATATTTGCTGTCCAGTGATATTACGTTGCAGTTGCATCAGTCATATATGTAGATTCTATATACTAAATGTGTTGCGAATGGGATTAATAGTAAAGATGTGATAAATTAAAACGTCACTCCTGCTGAAGTTTTACTGCACACTAGTGTAAGCTGAATATAGTTTCTGACACGTCAAAGTGTCTGTCACGTCCTAACCTCCTGAGCTATGTGTTGTACAGTGATATAATTTTAAAGGTGCATTCAGTAATGTATGTAGATACTGTCTACAAAGTGTGTTGCGAATAGCATCAGTTGTAAAGAAGCAAAAAATCAAAACGTAATGGCAGAAGTTGAAGTATGGCCACGGGAACAGCGAAAATGTAGTAAGCAATAAACTTTTTTCTTCCATCGTTTTGTGGGGGCTGTCAGCGAGAAAAAAAGTTTCGTAAAGGTTTGAAGCTATACGTGAAGTTTGTTGGAAGTCGCTAAGTGTTATCATTTCCGAATAACGGATAAACAAATTTGCAATATTTGAGCGCCATCAGCTTCAAGACAAATACCTATTGTCTAACTGTAATAGTTATCGTGTTAAACTTGACTTACTCTTAGTGAATAGATAATGACATCCAAAAACGGATTTTATATCGTAGATCGTACATTTGTACGATCCCTCAACGAAATGTACGATAATTTAGATGCAATTATGCGATCCAGTAACGGTGAAAAGTTGGCAACGCTGCTTCTCAGATAGATGGATCAGTAGAGATAGTTCAGCTTCATTGCCACCATAATTACCAAAAACAATCCCTCTTGACTTCGTTAAGGGTTTATGTTGCCGGTATGGGTAAGGTGTTCAGTTTACCAGTTTCTGTAGTGCAAATTCTTACAGCACCGATACGAGATGCTGCAGAAACGATGACACAAGACGTCTTGACAAAGACACAGAGAGAAACTGCGTATCGGTTAGACGCTCTACAGACAACAAACAGAACACATCTACATCTACATCTACATTTATACTCCGCAAGCCACCCAACGGTGTGTGGCGGAGGGCACTTTACGTGCCACTGTCATTACCTCCCTTTCCTGTTCCAGTCGCGTATGGTTCGCGGGAAGAACGACTGTCTGAAAGCCTCCGTGCGCGCTCTAATCTCTCTAATTTTACATTCGTGATCTCCTCGGGAGGTATAAGTAGGGGGAAGCAATATATTCGATACCTCATCCAGAAACTCACCCTCTCGAAACCTGGCGAGCAAGCTACACTGCGATGCAGAGCGCCTCTTTTGCAGAGTCTGCCACTTGAGTTTGTTAAACATCTCCGTAGCGCTATCACGGTTACCAAATAACCCTGTGACGAAACGCGCCGCTCTTCTTTGGATCCTCTCTATCTCCTCCGTCAACCTGATCTGGTACGGATCCCACACTCATGAGCAATACTCAAGTATAGGTCGAACGAGTGTTTTTTAAGCCACCTCCTTTGTTGATGGACTACATTTTCTAAGAACTCTCCCAATGAATCTCAACCTGGTACCCGCCTTACCAACAATTAATTTTATATGATCATTCTACTTCAAATCGTTCCGCACGCATACTCCCAGATATTTTACAGAAGTAACTGCTACCAGTGTTTGTTCCGCCATCATATAATCATACAATAAAGGATCCTTCTTTCTATGTATTCGCAATACATTACATTTGTCTATGTTAAGGGTCAGTTGCCACTCCCTGCACCAAGTGCCTATCCGCTGCAGATCTTCCTGCATTTCGCTACAATTTTCTAATGCTGCAACTTCTCTGTATACTACAGCATCATCCGCGAAAAGCCGCATGGAACTTCCGACACTATCTACTACGTCACATGTTACATGCTACATGTTAGAGCATGTTCATAAAAGTTGTTACGAGTAAAGCTGCCAGCTGTAACAAACCGCATAACTGTACCTAGCATTGATCCTTAGAAATACATTCTTGTCATCAAAGAAAGACATTATGCTCACCCTACATTCCGATGTCCGGTACCGTACTTGTAGACTGTTCATTGTCATGTTACAGGACATCTGCCTTTGTTCATTTTTTGGAATCACACAGAATTATAGGAGTGTGTCTTCGTTGCTGTCTGAGATCATACTGAGGTTTGAATACCAAATATTTACATTCCGCTATATGACTGAATATTATTATTGTCATTTTGCATGATAGTTATTGAATGACCAGTTTATTTACTACACTAGTGAATGTTTTGAAACTAATTATTTTAGGCAATAAAAAGAAGCCAAGTATACGAAATGTATCTTGAAAATGAGTACAGATGTTTGTATAAATGTTGCAACTAAAATCATGAAAGATCACCTAAGAGCATTAGAGCACAAAAGGATTTCCTTCATCCAGAAAAAAATCGGATCTTGAAAGGTGTGAAAAGAATGGGGAACGATAGTCGAGCATTTCCTCTGATGTCACTGATAAGTGACACTTGATGTGGTGTGAACAGCTACGCCATTGGACAGTGGCAATCAGATGGAAGGGTTTGAGATCGGCGAACGCCTGCAGCACGTTAACTGCCGTCACATATACTGACAATAATGAAGTATGAAGTAGGTGGTGTTATGGCATGGGGAGGTTTTTGGTGTTAGGCTTTGGTCCCCTTATTGCGCTTAAGAGAATGCTAAATGAGGAAAGATATGAACGCATTTTACAGCGTTGTGTGTTGCGCACAACTGAGGAACAGTTCGGAAGTAATGCACCCTGGCCTAATGCAGCATCTATTACGCATCGGTCCGTGGACTGTAACATTCCTATAATGGGCTCGCCTGCACAGAGTCCCGAACTGAACCCAATGGAACAGATCTCATACGAGGTAGAATGTGGACTTCATTCCAGACCCCAGCATCCATTATCACTACCTTCTCTGGTTTCGGCTCTTGAGGAAGCATGGACTGCCATTCCTATGCAGACATCCCGATACCTAACTGAAAATCTCTCCAGCAGAGTTGAAGCCCCGATAAAGGTGAAGGGTGGACACACCCCTTGTTAAGTTCAGTAATAATGTCACATAGTTTTGATCAAACAGAGTAATTATATCCACAGAACCTGGGGATTTGGGATTTTACATTATTAATGGGGGGTTTCCCTTAATATTACTTAAACTACAAGGTGTAACGGTATGAAATGAGCGTTAAGATAGAAATGTGTCGATAGGGAACATTTGTTGTGAACGAGCCTTAATTGTTTTTTGTTTGGTTGGTATGAAATCTGTCAAGGATATTTTAGTATACATCATGTCATGGAACAAACAACATCATATGTTTTCATCGTGTTAACAATGTCGAATTTTGTACCAGAAAGTGTTGATTTGTGGAAAGTATTAATTTTTTGTTTTCTTTTGAAAAAAAGTGCTGCAGAGTCGCACCGAATGCTTGTCGAGGCATATTGTGATCATGCTCTATCAGAAGCAACATGCAAAAGATGGTTTCAACGGTTGAGAAATAATGATTTTGATGTAAGAAATGAAGAACGTGGAAGACCACCAAAAAAGTTCGAAGACGCCGAATTGTTAGCAACATTGGATGAAGATGATATTTTGAGTCAGAAGCAAATGGCAGCAATGGTAAATGTTGCAGAACAAACAATTTCTGGCCGTTTGAAAGCTATTGGAAAGATCCAAAAGTGTGGAAAATGGGTGCCACAAAAATGGTTCAAATGGCTCTGAGCACTATGGGACTTAACATCTATGGTCATCAGTCCCCTAGAACTTAGAACTACTTAAACCTAACTAACCTAAGGACATCACACACATCCATGCCCGATGCAGGATTCGAACCTGCGACCGTAGCGGTCACGCGGTTCTGAGCACTATGGGACTTAACATCTATGGTCATCATTCCCCTAGAACTTAGAACTACTTAAACCTAACTAACCTAAGGACATCACACACATCCATGCCCGATGCAGGATTCGAACCTGCGACCGTAGCGGTCACGCGGTTCCAGACTGGGTGCCACATGAGTTGAATGAAAGACAGATGGAAAACCGAAAAACCATTTGTCAAATTTTGCTTCAAAGACATGAAAGAAAATCAATTTTGCATCGAATTGTTACTGGCGATGAAAAATGGATTTATTTTAAGAATCCTAAACGGGAAAAATCATGGGTTAATCCGGGACGACCATCAACATCGACTGCAAAACCAGATCGATTCAGCAAGAAGACAATGCTCTGTGTTTGGTGGGATCAGAAAGGTGTGGTGTATCACAAGCTTCTAAAATCCGGGGAAACTGTGAATACTAATCGCTACAGACAAAATGATGAATTTGAACTATGTATTGATCGAAAAAAGACCAGAATGGGCCAGAAGACATGGCAGAGTAATTTTTTTACACAAGAATGCACCTGCACACAAAGCAAAACTGGTTCAGGATACAATAAAAACACTTGGCTGCGAGCTGCTACCCCACCCAGCCTTGGCCTCTTCCGACTACCATTTGTTTTCATCGATGGGACACGCATTGACTGAGGAACACTTCGATTCCTACGAAGAAGTCGAAATTTGGGTGTCTGATTGGTTTGCTTCAAAAGACGATTGGCGTGGTGACCACAAATTGCCAGAAAGATGGCCAAAATGCATAGAAAGCAATGGTCAGTACTTTAAAATGTTTTTACTTTTCAATTCAAAATTAGTGTTTCATTTTCACAAGAAAAGGCTCATTTCATACCGCTACACATGGTAAACTACAGGTAGACCTCAATCTGACATGGCTTGGCTGTCTGCAGTTCACTCAAGAAAGCACGGGCACAGAAAGCGTTAAACTCCTTCGAGCAGCTAGAGTTGAGAGCTGCGACCACTTACGGTGGGGGTGGGCCAGCAGCAATGCCATTGGCAGTAGCAGCCGCGTCCTTGCTGCTGCCGTCGACGTGGTTCTCGCGGGCTGCTGCTGGCTCTACCGTGGGGAGCCTCTGGTAGGGCTTCTCGTCGAAGATGCGGACGCTGCTGCCCAGGTGGACGCTCTCCACGGAGGCGGAGGCCCACCACGGCTTGGCCGGCTTCGGCCGCTGCTCCTCCTCCGCCACCGACACGCTGCGCTGCAGGGACATCCGCCGCTGGCCTGCAGGCAGAAGCCACGTTCAGCGTCAGCACACCATTTGTTAATCGCTGTAATCAGTGGAAAATGGAATTCTTGTCCTCTCGGCGAAATATGGGGGAGGGGCAATGCGGTTGGACGTGGGTGAGAAGTCGACTGGATGGTGGTGACTGACGGAGAATATAACATCCACGATATATATATATATATATATATATATATATATATATATATATATATATATATATATATGTATTATTATGAGTGGAATATGAACGTGTGGAAAATTACGTAACTCAATAATATTCATTCAATTATGTAATTATTTCTTAAAAAGATGATAATTATGTAAAACAGAAGCAATATTTGTTTCACATTCTTTGTTAATCTATGTCATTCTTTTCTTTTGTTTTGTACCCTTTTGTCGTCTTCTTCTGATGTACGTCGCCGACACAAGACGCGAATCGATTTGAGGTCTGTTGAATGAAAAACATTCAATGTAAAATTATTGTACTTTTATGTTCATTTGCTGCTAAAAACAAATAGAGCCAAATGCGTTAAAACTATTTATGACTAATTATTGAAAATTCACTTCCTCTTTTAATAATAATTTTGTGTTAATTGTTTTATCATAGCTGCAGGAAGCGCAGCCATTGTTAGTTGCGATTATATAGCAACTTCGTCTGTACTTCTAGTTGAAAATAGCATGGGTTTGTGTTAAACTACTTTGCAAAACAATTTAATATTTTTTTTATTGGTGGCATCAATTTAAATGATTAATTATTTATTGAGCAAAGGAAAATCTTAATTAAAAAAGAAATCCTCTATCTTTTATTGACCGCCATTTTCACTTTTATCACAGCGGCAAATTTAAATTACTTGATACTGCAAACAATAGACGGACGTGTAAGAAATAAATGTGCACCGGTGGTACTGAACTCTATTTATAAAAGAAAAAATTAATAGAATCAGACTGCATTTTCTAAGAACAGTGCTGATGGTATTTACTGTTGAACAAGATTTCATTGCTGATGTATGAGGCCACAATTAAACTACGGACGAATCACAGAGAAAAATATTTTTGGTAGTATACGTCAGTGTTGTGTGCGGGTGGTATTCTGTGGTTCCTTTTCGTGATCAATTTGATAAGAATAATGATATCCATCGAAGACAAAAATTATAAAAGCTCTGATGTACGATCTGTAATTTTAGTGATATGAACACAGCTTGCAGTCAACATTATTACACTACGTCAGGTGGAATTCTTGTGCAATTTGAACAAAATAATTATCCGGGAGAAGTTGTAGTATGAATAATGCATTATACATGTGTATAATATTGTCAGTATCATTTACAAAATCAAATCAATGCAACTTCTAAAAAAAAACAGAGTGAATTCAAACCGCAGAATACCATAGAGTATCGTATCATCCATATTCATTGCATTTGTCCATATTGATGATACACAATAAGCGTAGACAAAAATGTGGAAAAAAAAAATACAACACAACGATTACTGCCCGCTCTAAGGTTGGCCGCTCACTTATGGTGGAACGGGAGATCATTTCAAGGTGTGGCAGGCGGCGAAAGAGTTTGGAGGGCGGCGATCGAAGAGCCTCCGCAGTTCGTCTGACAAACAGGTTTCAGGCTGTGGCTAACAAAAATCCTAAGACAGATGTAGTCGCTTGTCTCGTAATAGAGGAAGGCTCTCAGCCTGCAAGATTCGGGCATTCACAGAAGGTGGGATTGCTAGTAACTGGGAGCTCTAATGTTAGGCGCATAATGGTGCACCTTGGGGTACGCCTGTGAAAGAAATCCAGTGTGCACTCTGTGTGCATACTGGAGAGTCATCATCCCAGACGTGAAACTGGTCCTTCCAGATGCCATGAAGAGCACAAGGTGCATCCAATTGCATGTAGAGGCTCATGCCGGTACTAATGACATGTTCTGCCTTGGATCGGATGACATTCTCCCCGGTTTCCGGTGCCTATCTGAATTGGTAAAAACTACAATTCGCGTTTTCGAAATTAACGCAGAGCTTACTGTCAGCAGCCGTATGGCAGGCGACAGTCAGGTTGGTGTTTCACAACTGTCTGGGGAGTCTCCAGACACGTCTTCAGCCTGGAATTTCACTGACCGGAGTAGAATTGCGGTCAATGGTGAGTCCCGCTTCGAACTGAGCCCCAATGACCAGTGAGGACGTGTCTGGAGATGCTCTAGACAGCGATGGGACAATAACGTGACTATCACCCGCCATATGGCACAATAACCAGGAGTGATGCTTTCGTGTGCCATTTCCTTTCATAGCAGGACGCCTTTCGTTGTCTTCTGCAGCAGCCTTATATCACAGAGGTACATCGATGACGTTCTACGCCCCGTTTTGTTGCCCTTGCTGGCAAGCCACCCTGAGCTGGCATTTCAGGAAGATAAAGCCCGGTACCACATAGAGAGACTTTTTACTGCTTGTCTTCGTGCATGTCAAACCCTGCCTTGGCCAGCAAGGTCTCCGGATCTCTCCCAAATTTGGAGCATTACGGGCAGGGCCCTCCATCCGCCTGGGGATTTTGACGATCTAAAGCGCCGATTGGAGTGAATTTGGCACGATAACCCTCAGGAGGACATCCAATAGCTCTGTCAACTAATATTCACTATCAAAAACAGTCTTCATCACAAATAATTTATTCCGGTGGCCGGTTTCGACCGCAACTGTGGTCATCTTCAGACCAATGAGTAAGAACCTCCTTCCGGTGGGAAACCGCTAGTCAGTAGTGATTTACCACCAGAAGGAGGTTCTTACTCATTGGTCTGAAGAGGACCACAGTTGTGGTCGAAACCGGCCACCGAAATAAATAATTTGTGATCAAGACTGTTTTTGATGGTAAATATTTGTAATAACATTGATCACTGCATACTCCCACAATGTATCCAAAAGTAATCTGCCAACTAATGTCAAGCGAATAACTGCTTGCGTAAGGGCCAGATCGTGGACCAACGCATCATTCACTTGTTCAGTTTGTGAAGCTCTTTCTCTTGAATAAATCATTCCAATTTTTCTGAAATTGTAATTTTGTCTGTACATGTACATCACATCTAGCTATTTCCGTCCAATTCGGATAATTCTTCGTGTTGCGCCCTTTTTTGTCATAGAGTCTATACGTATTATATTACTTATTTTCAGCATTTGTGAAATTAAATAGTTTAATAAACGTAACATTAGAGATTGGAAAGAAGGTGTCCGTATTTTTTGCTGAAGACATACCATTACGATATAACGACACGAACATTCATCTCGTCTTCCTCGTACGATCATTTCATTTCATAAAAAATGGAAACTTCGTTCCTTCGTACGAAATATTGCAAAAGGAAAATTTTGTAAGCTCTAGAACTTCTTTGGGTAAACAATAATTAATTGAAACCCTCACCTGCTGACAGGTGCTGTTGATATACCTCGATGGGGACAGCTGAAAATGTGTGCCCCGACCGGGACTCGAAGCCGGGATTTCCTGCTTACACGGCAGACGCTCCATGCATCTGAGCCACCGTGGACACAGATAAATAGCGCGCTTCCCGTGAGACCCACATTCCCAAATGTCCACAGTCTACGTAAGTAATGTTCGCAATAGATATTTGCCCATGCACGGTCATCAATGGTATCTGTTTTTCGAGAACAGTTACTATCTTCATATATAGGTAAATGATTACCCGGCCATTGATCTTCGTCGATGCGAATGCGCACAGGTTGCCCGAATTCTTACGGGAATCGTCACCTTAGCTGGCGCGAGTACTGAGTGGATGGGCAAATATCTATTAGGAACATTACTTATGTAGACTGTAGACAGTTGTGAATGTGGGTCTCACGAGAAGCGTGCAAGGGATAAGTCCCTGTAGTGGCGGTATTCATCTGTGTCCTTGGTGGCTCTAATGGATAGAGCCTCTGCCATGTAAGCAAGAGGCCCGGGGTTCGAGTCCCGTCGGGGCACACATTTTCAGCTGTCCCCATCGAGGTATATCAACCACACCTGTCAGCAGCTGAGAGTTTGAATTAATTATCGTTTATTCTAGAGAAACTGCACGGTCATCAATGGTATCTGTTCTTCCGAGAACAGTTACTATCTTCATATACTTCTTTGGTTCTTCTACGATTACAGCGAAATTACGTACGACTGCCGTTTTTCAATAATGAGTAACAAAACTGCAGTTATTAAGAAACTACAAGCAATAAAAAGTTCAGGAAAAAAGTGATACAGAGTAAGAGAACGTGCTTCGAAGTAACAAGAGCACTTTTGTCTTAATTCTAGATTCCAGCTCTTGAGAAAGAAGGGATAGCCATGCTTGTCTTTTTGCCTGCGGCCAGTTATTGGAGGTGGTTTGGCTTGGAAGACATGCTGTGTATGAGAGGACTGCAGTCAATACAGGAAGTAGTAGACCCTTAACGGTCTGAATGAAGAGAAACAAATCCCTGTCATAGAACAGGACAAGTGGCTCACTAATTATGGAAGGCCGTGATTCTTACCTTACAGCGGAAATTAGCAGTAAAGTGCAAACTTAAACAGCGGAAAGAACTTCAAAAATAAGCTTATATTATAATGACCTGTAAATACAGACTGAGCTTTTGAGCTTAGCCGTGCGGAGAGGCCGCGCGGTTTGAGGTGCCATGTCACGGCCTCCAGCCACAGGTTCGGGTCCTACCTCGGGCAGGGGTGTGTGTGTTATTCTTAGAATAAGTTATTTTTGAGTTAATTTAAGTAGTGTGTAAGTCTAGGGACTGATGACCTCAGCTCAGCAATTTGGTCCCTTAGGAATTCACACACATTTGAACAATTTTTGAGCTTATGTTATCTCGTTTTCCAAAGCAGGAGAAGAGGAGTAAATGATGCAGAGTCTTTTATGAAGGAAGAGATGAAAGGTATAGGATATTAAGTGTTTACCTGTGGAAACGAAGTTTAGAGGGGCACAGATTACAATTACTATGATTCGTGTTGTCTTCACGCTGCAGAATAGCGTGGCTCACTGGTTAAATGCCGGTCTACAGATCCACATATCTCATGTTCAATCTCCAGTCCATTCTAGGAATTTCATCTGTCACTTTTCACTACTTTTACTTACAGCAATGTTTTTTAATCTAAAAAATGCCGAGACGCACAGTTCGGCATCCAAATTAATATGAATGTCCCCTACAAGTAACTGGGGAAGTCAGTTAAAAGGCCGGAGGAATGCAACGGCATACCACCTCCAATAGTGCCACCATCTTCCAGATTACATTAAATTTATTTGTAGTTGAGAATATGGACAATCATCAGCTGCAAAATGGAATGACGACTATGAAAATTTATGCCGGATCGGGTCTCTAACTTATAATTGAGGCTTATCGCGAGCGGTCGCCTTACCATTAAGCTTGAAAGGGTCCTGTAGCCACGTTTCATTAGTCCGGTAGCCCATTTTCACTAGCATTTCTCTTTCTTTTCCTTGTTTCTCTTTTCTCATAAGTCTCATAGTGGTGTGATTGAATGTGGTTGTGTGTCACGTTGCTAGACGGTGGCGTAGTCTGCTGCAGAAAGTCAGCGATAGTCATACAGATTCAGCAGCAGTTGTACAGAAAAGACAACTCTCGTAGTGGTCAAGTAGGCAAAGAGGTTTGCGCTACTTGTGAGAAATTCACCTGCGTTAGGTTGATGGCGGAAGTGGCATCTTTGGGTTTTCCGGGCCACGCGGAGCGTGGAAGAGGCTGGAGAAGAAGCGGGAGGCAGTCTGCCGCCGGTACGGGAAGCGTCCACAGCTGTGCTCCAGTCGAAGAAGGGTGAGTTAGACCAAGGCTTCCCAACCTTTTCAGTCGAAAATCCATGGCGGACCCCTAGTCAGTCAAGAGCACAGTAAATTCAAATTTCAGAGCGAAACCCATGGGAACTGAAAGCTTCTTAATGTAGGTGCCATGTCCCCCCCCCCCCCCTCCCCTCCCCCGAAGTATCAATAGTCTTTGGTTTAGAGATGAATGAAAAGAACTTGAAATTAACGATCCAACTGGAATTCTCACTGTATCCAGACACTAGTGGATTTACACCCTTTGTTCAACACACTATAGCCTGATTAAAATTACTTGGTAATTGAAATTTCACGCGATGGACCTGTCTTCCTCCAAGAGCAATCAACGTCACGTCCAAACTGTTCGCTGTTGACAAGCTGTCGCTTATGGTCTGTTCACTTCCACTATTTGGCTACTGTTATGTAAGGAGCATGCATATTTCGTAACAGTCGTGTGTGTGTGTGTGTGTGTGTGTGTGTGAGTGTGTGTGTGGTTTTTCGTGAAATCCGAAGAAAAATGTTCAAATGTATGTAAAGTTTTCCTTTGATCGTCCTCTCTCATCATTCATTTCAACTGGAAACTTCCCTTGTTGTGAAGGCGATGGAGAAACTGCAGCCTTCTTCAATGATCCTGACTTCAGCCACCAATCCATGTTAGTAGTAATACACTGGTCAAAAATCGACTTATGAAATAGGTAGTGCACTGACAAGGCAAGTTTAACATTTAGTGGTGCCTGGAGCCGCATACGTGCCAGCGAGCGATGTGATTGGTCGACAAAGCTCGCTCCGCGCATGCGTAAAAGGTTTCAGCGCATCTAGTGCCGTGAGCCAGCGCACAAACGACCCCCGTATTGTCGCTAAACAGTCGATCAGAGAAGTCGCATTCTCCGGCACTAAACTGTGTATACGTTCTCATATAGGAACCGCAAAGGCTGCTTGGGTATACGACCTGAAGTAAAAATACACATGTTTTTCACACGAAAAAAAAATAGTGATGAATTTGATTTTCACATTTTTATTCAATAATTTTACTCATTATTTTAGACGATTTGGTGAAAGGCGGCCGCGGACCCCCTAGAAAGAGCCGGCGGACCCCTAAGGGGTCTGCGGACCACAGGTTGGGAAGCCCTGAGTTAGACTGACCGCGTGGCGTGTTGTTACTTGGCGAGAGGAGACCTTTTAGCTTTTGGTCTCGCTTTCCAACTCTGAAAGAATGCTTTGCCTTGTCGCTGCAAGGAATGCAAAACTTTGGCAGATTTTTCTTTTAGTAAATTTCTGTAGCAGACTAGGATCGGCCGGAAGAGCGCCACACAAAGGTGTCGATAAGAAGTGAGCACTCGCTTCTGTATGAATATCTGTTTGCCTTCAGCTGTGCCTGTACACGCTTTTGTTTTTCTAAATATTAATAGCTTTGCCCTCTCGTAATATGTGTCTATCGTCCGTGGGGAGCCAACCACGTGGTAGAACATTAGAGATTGTTGGGCTACCGTCACCACTAACTGTCCGATCTCATGCTTTTTTTTTTTTCTTTTTTTTTTTTTTTTTTTAAAGAATGTTAACTGTTCATGATTGTGTGATGTGATAGTGTTGCAACTTGGCCACGATACCTAGAAATTGCGTCTCCACAAACCACGTGGGCGCGCTGGTGTACTGCGAAACGTGTACCGCTTTACGAGTTATTGCGATAAGTTATCAGGCAACAGCAGTTGTATGAATGATTCACACCAATGATTTTAGGTGTAGATTATAACGGTGAATGTATCGATGCTTTTCTTTAATGTTTTAGGATTTAATGTTATCAGGAATTGTGTACATGCCTCACATCCATATCTTAGGAATAAATGATTTTATCCAAAATTTTCTCTTGTGTTCCGAGGTTACGTTTTTGCACCTAAGCCACTCAACTCATAGCTTTCCGTTAGCACATCCAACGCGTTTCCTTACGCACAGGTCCAGTGATTAGCTTCCCCTTTTATTTTAAAACAAATGCTTTAGATTAAGTCTTATTTTCAGGTGTGTTGGTTTGGTTCAAATGGCTCTGAGCACTATGGGAGTTAACAGCTATGGCCATCAGTCCCCTAGAACTTAGAACTACTTAAACCTAATTAACCTAAGGATATCACACAACACCCAGTCATCACGAGGCAGAGAAAATCCCTGACCCCGCCGGGAATCGAACCAGGGAACCCGGGCGCGGGAAACGAGAACGCTACCGCACGACCACGAGCTGCGGACTCAGGTGTGTTGCTGAGAGCTGATCTTATGTACAGTGTTCATACATTTTCTAGTTTATTTTAAATGTTTGATTCTCGTGAACAGTGCACGGGCAGTACTATTAATTAAATCGCATCCTCTATGAGCGATATCACGACGTATGCATTTTTATGAGTTTTTGGTCTGTGATGAAATTAATTTATTTTCCGACTCGGCCAAACCTTTGATTAGTTGTATGGTTAGAGTCGGTGGCGACCCTAATCTTAACGTAATAACCCGTAGAAACAGGTTAGTTACAAGCTGTCCGAGCACGTCTCACGGCCTGTGCCTACGTTGTTAAGAAACACGATGTCTTTCGGACAGGCACGCAATATCTTATTTATCTTCCGACTACAGGCGAGCGACTTTCAATTAAACGTCTCTCCTGTACAGGAATATACACTCTTGGAAATGGAAAAAAGAACACATTGACACCGGTGTGTCAGACCCACCATACTTGCTCCGGACACTGCGAGAGGGATGTACAAGCAATGATCACACGCACGGCACAGCGGACACACCAGGAACCGCGGTGTTGGCCGTCGAATGGCGCTAGCTGCGCAGCATTTGTGCACCGCCGCCGTCAGTGTCAGCCAGTTTGCCGTGGCATACGGAGCTCCATCGCAGTCTTTAACACTGGTAGCATGCCGCGACAGCGTGGACGTGAACCGTATGTGCAGTTGACGGACTTTGAGCGAGGGCGTATAGTGGGCATGCGGGAGGCCGGGTGGACGTACCGCCGAATTGCTCAACACGTGGGGCGTGAGGTCTCCACAGTACATCGATGTTGTCGCCAGTGGTCGGCGGAAGGTGCACGTGCTCGTCGACCTGGGACCGGACCGCAGCGACGCACGGATGCACGCCAAGACCGTAGGATCCTACGCAGTGCCGTAGGGACCGCACCGCCACTTCCCAGCAAATTACGGACACTGTTGCTCCTGGGGTATCGGCGAGGACCATTCGCAACCGTCTCCATGAAGCTTGGCTACGGTCCCGCACACCGTTAGGCCGACTTCCGCTCACGCCCCAACATCGTGCAGCCCGCCTCCAGTGGTGTCGCGACAGGCGTGAATGGAGGGACGAATGGAGACGTGTCGTCTTCAGCGATGAGAGTCGCTTCTGCCTTGGTGCCAATGATGGTCGTATGCGTGTTTGGCGCCGTGCAGGTGAGCGCCACAATCAGGACTGCATACGACCGAGGCACACAGGGCCAACACCCGGCATCATGGTGTGGGGAGCGATCTCCTACACTGGCCGTACACCACTGGTGATCGTCGAGGGGACACTGAATAGTGCACGGTACATGCAAACCGTCATCGAACCCATCGTTCTACCATTCCTAGACCGGCAAGGGAACTTGCTGTTCCAACAGGACAATGCACGTCCGCATGTATCCCGTGCCACCCAACGTGCTCTAGAAGGTGTACGTCAACTACCCTGGCCAGCAAGATCTCCGGATCTGTCCCCCATTGAGCATGTTTGGGACTGGATGAAGCGTCGTCTCACGCGGTCTGCACGTCCAGCACGAACGCTGGTCCAACTGAGGCGCCAGGTGGAAATGGCATGGCAAGCCGTTCCACAGGACTACATCCAGCATCTCTACGATCGTCTCCATGGGAGAATAGCAGCCTGCATTGCTGCTAAAGGTGGATATACACTGTACTAGTGCCGACATTGTGCATGCTC
The DNA here is from genome assembly GCF_021461395.2 of Schistocerca americana. Classification (NCBI taxonomy): domain Eukaryota; kingdom Metazoa; phylum Arthropoda; class Insecta; order Orthoptera; family Acrididae; genus Schistocerca; species Schistocerca americana. The sequence continues at coordinate 247,669,554 of NC_060121.1, forward strand.
TGTTGCCTGTGTCTATGTGCCTGTGGTTCTGTCAGTGTGATCATGTGATGTATCTGACCCCAGGAATGTGTCAATAAAGTTTCCCCTTCCTGGGACAATGAATTCACGGTGTTCTTATTTCAATTTCCAGGAGTGTACATAATAAAAGCACGGGTACAGCTTGTTGACGTATGGCTGACGACATATGGAAGTCTTCCTGCAGCTGTGTGTGGGCAGTATACGAGTACACACAAAGGCATAGGAGTGAAGTAATTTCAGTTTAGCAATAGTTCGGTGATGGTTACCACTGAAGAGGATAGGGGGCGTACTCACTGACGCTGAGCGTTGAGCCGAAGGCCTTGTGCGAGGTGGCGGGCGTCTCCCAGCCGTACACGGAGTGCGAGTCGATGTCCGGGTCAACATCGACAGAGCACACGGTGCTGGTGCGGCGCCTGTGGGAGGCGGTGCCGTCCGGCTGCCTCTCCGCGTCCTTGTCTTTCTCCAGCGGAGTCTCCTTATCTGTCACCTCCAGCTTCTTCTCCTCCACCGCCTCGTTTTTGTTTTCTGCTGAAATCAAAGTCACATCGCATAACACTGGTTTGAGATTTCATGACCAATAGGTAGGGGAACACGTAGAAATATCGATCGGAATCACCACTGACATCATTTTCCAAAATTTCTGAGAAGGTGATGTGTTCTAGAATAGTGCCAACAATAAACGATAATATCGCTAGCAAATCACGGTTTGGATTTCAGAAGAGTTTCTCTACTACATTTGCATGTTCACTCATCACATTTCTGGCCGAGCGGTTCTAGGTGCTACAGTCTGGAATCCTGCCTCGGGCATGGATGTGTGTCATGTCCTTAGGTTAGTTAGATTTAAGTAGTTCTAAGTTCTAGGGGACTGATGACCTCAGAAGTTAAGTCTCATAGTGCTCAGAGCCATTTGAACCATCACCACATTTCACAATTATTAAAATAATAATTGGTATTTTCTGCGACCTATCTAAGGCACATGATTGTGTGAATCACAGTATTCCCCTAGACAACCTGAAGTTTTATGGGATTGATGGTATAGCCAACCAATCGACAATGTCACATCTAGCCAAAAGAATGCAGAAACTTGTACTTACAAGGGAAACTCCCCATCCCTCCCCCATTATATTTAGTGCTAAGATGGCCCATTGGATAGCCCTTCAACAAATGAACACAGGTCGAGCACGAAAACAGGAGGAAGGTATACTGAACTGTGGAAAAAAGAAGAAAAGAAAAACAGTGACAGATCCAAGACCAACATGTACAGTATCGAGCTATTTGGAAGACCGTAGCGTCGTTGTTATGTTGTGACGATGTCGGGCAGACAAGGGAGAAATCCGAGTTCAAATATCCCTCGTGCCCATTTTTTTTTCCCACAAAATTATGATCTGTCCGTCCCGTCATAGACGTGTCAGTTCGCTGTATTCAAATTTGTGTCTGTATCGCGGTCTAACGTGTTTGCAACAGTGACGTGTAACAAAGGGACCTCCAGACATACGTACGTCCTATTTGTTCTTCACGAATACCACAGGTTACGTCTCTTTCTTTCCATTTTGGAAGTTTTAGCTCCTTAATTCCTTCGTCGGAACATAGTTCACACCAGTATATTTGTCCGTGGCTCGTGGACTAGTGGCTAGCGCTGCTGCCTCTGCATCACGGGATCCCGGGATCGATTCCCGGCCGGTTTGGGACTGGATGTTTGTGTTGTCCTCATCATTTCATCATCATCATCATCATTCGTGACAGTGGCTAGATTGGACTGTTTAAGAAATTGGACTGCGAAAAAGTTGGGACTTAGTATGGGCGCAGATGACCGCGCAGTTGAGCAGCCCACAAACCAAACATCAACAAACGAGTTTATTTGCTGTTTTCATTTCTGTGAGAGGTCTACGAGGCGTCTCGCCTGCTGTCACTGTTCATCACATTTACTTGCGACGGTAATATAGCCTGACCACATGAATCTTATCCTATAACCAGTGTGTAGTATAATTGCCAATTACGGAAGGAGAACAGACACATCAATGATCGGACGAACAGTTCATAAATTTGTTTAAAAAATGCGCATGAGGGAGATTTGAACACGGATCTCCCGCTTTGTAGTCCAACACTGTGACCAGACAAAAAAACGTTCAAAAGTGTGTGAAATCTTATGGGACTTAACTGCTAAGGTCATCAGTCCCTAAGCTTACACACTACTTAACATAAATTATCCTAAGGACAAACACACACACCCATGCCTGAGAGAGGACTCGAACCTCCGCTGGGACCAGCTGGTGACCAGACAGTGACGACAACATTGGTCTTGCATGTCGCTCTATGTTGCATATCCTGATCTTGGACCGCTCACTGTTTCTACTTTGTTTCTTTTTTCACAGTTCGGTACACCTTCTTCTTGTTTTCGTGCTAGATCTGTTTTCAGTTTTTGATGGGCTATCCACTGGGCCATTTTACCGCTAAATCTGAGAGGGTGCGATAGGGAGTTTTCCTTGTTAATAATTCGACCATTATGGTACAGGGATGTTATTTCGTTTGGAAAGAAATCAGGTATGTGCTTCCCCAAGGCTCAGTATTAGGTCCTTCATTGTTCCTCATATATGTAAACCATCTTCCGTCTAATATACAAAATCAGAATTAGTTGTTTTTGCAGATGACGCTAGTATTATAATTAATCCAGGCGTACATTACAGAAACAGAACAAATGGTAACAATGTTCTTAAAAATATCACTGAATCATTTTCCGCAAATGCCACAACATATTCAGTTCTGCACATCCATGCATACTAAACCAGTGATAAGGGTAACAAACGGTGAGGAAGTAATAAATATGACGGAAACTCCAAAATTCTTGAACGTCCATACTGATGAGAATTTTAACTGAGAAAAACACGTTTTGGAACCAACCACATTTGCACTTACAACCATTGCAAATCTTGGGGAGAGACAGATCAGTAAATTGACACATTTTGCATATCTTTAATCAATAATATTATGTGGAGTGAAGTTTTGGGGAAACTCATCTTTAAACAAGGAAGTCTTCATCGTTCAAAACCGTGCTGCAAGAATATTATATAATGCTAGAATATTATATAATGCTGACCCACGATCATGTTGTAGACATCTGTTTAAGTAATTGAGCATTCAGACTACTGCTTCATAGTATACTTATTCCGCCATGAATTTGTTGCAGATAATCCAATACAGTTAAAAACGAACAATGATGTACTTAACTACAATACCAGAAAAAAATGACATTCATCACTCCAAATTAAGGTTTTCTTTAGCACAATAAGGGGCGCACAACGCTTCAACTAAAATTTTTGATCGCTTACCTTGGGGATATAAAATGTCTGACAGATAACATTGTACAATTTGAAAACAAACTGAAAAAGTTTCTACTTGACAACTCCTTCGATTCCGTAGAAGACATTCCATTATAGTAATGTTTGAGAGGTGGTGTGTAGGAATTATTAACTCACATCTTCATACTAAAAAAAGTCTCATAAGTATTCAGAAGGTAGCATAGTTACAAACTAATTAGCGATGCGAATGTATTGACTTGTTCCACATCATAACGATTTATCGTGCAAAATGATTCGTAGAAAATGAAAATAACTAACTAACTAGTCAACGCGGAAATTCTGACAGACACAAAGGCAAGAGTGAGATTGTGAGAAGCACTATCGGAAGAGTGTGAGATCAAGGCTGGTGGGGTCCATTGTCACCAGTTTTGTTCAACTCAGCACTGGGTGAAATGATGAGAGAAAGGAGAGAAATTAACGAGAAAACGGGAATAGCAAAGACGCACGAAGAGGATAGAAAGAACAGCTGAGCCCAAGTGCAGATCACGTAGCTATAACAAGTAAGACGGAAGAAGATGCAGCGGCAAAATTCGACAACTTAATCAAGATACCCAAAAGAGGAGGGGGGGGGGGGTTGAATATCCCCTATAACAAGAAAAAGTCATTGATTACCACAAGGAATTGCAAAAACACCAGAAGCCACTGTGCAAAAGGAGAACAGATTTAAATATCTGGCAGGACATATAGCAGAAAGAAACGGGAGTAATGAGAGAAAGATAGAGAAGATGAAGAAGATGAAGTCGGCCTTCTGTATGACCATAAATGAACCTGATGTCCCTTCTAAGGGGCGTCACGCGCATTTTCTCTGGAGTTTCGGCAGATATTTTCAGTTTAGATTTTGCGGTATGCACTTGGAGTCACTCCAAACAAATACTGATCATCATGTCTTTCCTGTGACGCCCAGTCGGAAAGCGTCGGATTGTTTACCGTGTAAGGCGTATGCTTCGCCGGCGATGGGCGAGGCATGACAGAATCTCTGACCAGAGAGTAGTTTATTGTTAGTTGTTGCTTGTCGCGAGCCTGCGCTAGTCTGCGCGAGTCGGCAGTAGTAGTCAGTCGGATACAGTAGTAGTCGGTCTGCAGTAGTAGTCGGTCGGCTTTAGTAGCGAGTGGACAGGAGTAGCCTGCGGGAGTCGGCATGCGTCGGCTGTGTGCTCTGCTCGCGACTCTGATCAGGACTCTGGAGGATGAGTATTGTTGTAGAAGGTAAAGAAGCAGCCTTGCGCATATTTAATAATGTATGTTATTTGTAATTTAATTTGTTCCAAAAAGATGCCCCAATAATAATTTTCATAATATAAAGTAATTTTTTAAAGAAAAGCATTCATTTCAATTTAAAGAATATTTCCATTCCTTGATCATTCCTTCCAAGAATTAGAAAAAATATACGCCAGCATTGCACGAAGCTGTGCTAAAAAAATTTTTGCATAAGAGCAGATATATACGCAGTTTTATTGAGGTAAGAATTTTTGCTTTTTTATTCAGAATACAGGGCCGAAGGTCAGCGCTGCTGTCCTTATAAAATTTACCAGATATTTTTATTTCTGTTGGGAGGTTACTTTTCGTTCATGGTTCATTATTTAATCAATATTATTGTGGAGTTTATGGTCAATTATCATTCATTAATTTTTGTGTGAGGAGGTTACACTTGGCTCCATTCCACATTTTTCATTTAATAATTTTTGCAGAGAGGTTACACTTGGCGACATCCGGCCAGGATCGTATTTCTTTGTGAATCTTCTGAGAAGTAGTCATATATCTGCTCTTAATTACTTAAATGTAGTTTGCATCTGGCGCAACGCATTTACTAATTTGTCACTCTTTCTTCCACAGATCGTCGGCAATTTGTTGCTCTTTGTTGTATTTGTGTTTGTTGGATTTTGTATTGTCTTTGTTTTATTTGTGAATAATTTTGATTTATGAGAAATGCTGCGAAAAACTGTTAACAGTACATCGCGATGTGTAATGAGTGAAATAGCCGATTCTAATAATTTGACCGATAGTACTTGCGACACGCAGTGTAATGATGACAATCCTCGATTTACAGACAATCAGTGCGTACCGACCACTAATAATGATTTTTATCCTAATGATGAACAAATGAATTCAATTGTGTCCTCTGTTAATTTGACGACAATCGATGACGCGGGACGTTCTATTACAACGAACGCTGCCCAGCTTGACACACCCGGTTTGCAAAATTTACGTAATGAACAGACAAATTTTTTTAACGAAAATGAACAGTTTAATCAGAGTACGACAGATTTATTTGATTCCGGTGTAGTGACTAACAGTGCACATCCGATTGGCGAACATTTTCAAAAATTACAGAATGACCAAATGGTTACAGAAAACGTGACAAATGCCTATACACCATCACACAGCACAGAGAATGCATCAGCTATTTTTGGCTTGGATCAAATTATGGCAGTATTTCTACAGTTTAAGAAGGAACAAAACGAGAATCTCAAACAACAATTTAGTGAAAATTTAAAACAACTTAGTGAACAGAACAAACAACTTAGTGAAAAACAAGACAACCTTAATGAAAATTTCAAACAACTTAGTGAACAGAATAAACAATTTAATGAAAAACAAGACAACCTTAATGAAAAGCTAGACAACAATTCCAAACAGTTGAATGAAAAATTAGACAACAATTCCGGACAGCTTAGTGAACAAATTACAGCTGTTGCCGCGCAATGTCATGATAATAAAGAAAAATTACGTGAGGAAATTGAGGCTTGTGCTAAGAAAAGTAGCGAAGAAATTAGATCTGTTGCGCAAGAATTAAGGGATATGCAAACAGCTGCAACAGAATCACTTAGAGACGAAATTAGTGCAGTCGGTAAACAATGCTCTGAAAAAGCAACACAGTTACGCGACGAGTTTAAATTAATGACAGCAGAACTTTCGCGCACACTGGATGCAAAAGTAGACGCGAAATTCGACCAACAGAATAGTCAAATTGACGAACGTTTTAATCACCACCTACAAAACAGTGAAACGCGTTTCCGTAAATTTATACAGGAACAAAATAAAGTAAAGCGACAAGTCATGGAAACAATTACTGCACAGAGACAGGAAGATAAACGTAAATTGTTTGCGAAAGCAAAAACGTACGTAGACAACAATATCGCTACAGTATCAGACGAAATTTATACCATCAAACAGTTGAACACCGAATTGCGTGATGAAATTTCCGATCTTAAATTAAAAACAGACACACACACAGTAGATTTTCAAACAGTGACCGACAGACTCGAACAATTAGAACTAACACAGGATTCCGATGTCATCAAAGCTGACGTTAAAAAATTGAACGAAACCACACGTAAAATACAAAAACAAATTAATGCTTCTGACACTAAAAACGAGGATCAGGTAAAAATACTGACTGAAAAATATGATGAATTGGCCAGTCGTATTGACGTTATTGAATGTAATAATGACAGCAAATCAGACGATACTTCACCGATTTCGTTTAATCAAACACCTGAATTCCAAAATCTACAGCAGACAATCAGTGAGATAGATTCGTCTAATAATACATTGCGTAGAAAATTGTCAACTTTACAACAAGAAGTGACAGAGATAAAAAATATTTCAGTTAATAACACGTCACAGCATACGGCACATTCCGAACATTTCTCACACTCCCACAGTCAGTATAATTTGGGTAATTTACAGAGAGTACGCGACTTAGATTCCAAACAGTCACAGACAAATAGATTCTCATACAATCCTGAACCTGTTCAGACGTACAGAGACGATAATTTTGATTATAAGCATTTTCTGTCCATGAGAAAATTTAAAGTATTTAAAAATGACAGAACACAGATTCATCCCTTGAATTGGATACAACAATTTAGCTTTGCTTTTCCACCAACTTGGCCTGTAACGCACAAACTTGAATTCATTTGCAGTTTTTTGGAAGGCGAACCGGCAACTCGTATGAGACCGATCGTGAGACAATGCTATTCGGTAGGAGAATTTCAGAACGCTTTTCTGTCAGCGTATTGGTCGAAGACGACACAGCACGGAATTAAGGATCAACTAATTAGTTTACCAAATTATGAGAACTCAAATTTTCCCAGTGTCACGCAATTTTTTGAGCACATGGTCCAACAAAACCAGTACTTAAGTGAACCATATAGTGAATCTGCACTTATTCAGTTATGTATTTCTAAATTGCCACGATCATTAAGAGTGTCACTTTTAACGAGTCAGCAAAAAGAAAATATTTCGGCATTCAGAGATCTGTTACAGCTTTTGGAAGTGCAGCAATCGGATTATTCCTTTATAAACAAAAATTTTTCATATAATAACCAAGGTCAACAAACATACAGCAATTACGATCAGCCACGCAATTTGAATAGGAAAGCTAATAGACGCTTCAGGAACGAAAACTACCAGAACTTTAATAACAGACAAAATTTTAATCATCAGTATCGTCAAAATTATCTGCAACAGGAACCACGTGTTGGTAACAATATAGGTTTTTCCCAACAACAGCAACAAAACCAACTGGTTAGCATACCTAACCAGCAACGTAGTACACAAAGTCAGTCAAGCTTTAATGTTTCGCCGCGTACGCGTATAGCGTCGGCCCCAACTAATAGTAATGCACAGCAACAAGGAAATCAGTACGTACAGAAAACACACTATTTCAATTCCTATCGCAATGCACCGTATAGAAATGACTATCATGACAGACGTAAAAGTAATGAGCACAATTTTCAGCGTACATTTAATAACAGTAGGTCTTATCAGCAGCAAGAACATCAGCAACAACATATTATCATGAATGAACCAGACGGTAGGTATCATCCAGAGCGTAACACGTCTGGAAGAAATAACAGAACAGTTCAAATAGTCGAAATGCCACAGCAGCCTCCCGAAAATAATAACACGTCAGATAGAATTTGACTAGATACAGTACAGGCTGAATCTTCCAGCAACGTGAGCAATACTTCAGATACACAGAATCTTGTTCACGAAAATGTTATTACTTTTGACGACATCCGAGACACTCTTTTGCAGGAAAGACCAGTTGTTCAAAAAACCATTTCACACCCTGTCATCGAAGTTAAAATTGGATCATCTAAATTTTCAGCAGTAATCGATTCTGGATAACCTATGTCAGTTATAAATGAAGAAACTTTCAACGAGTGTAACAAAGAGAATACTTATCCTACGTTACCATTAGGCAAAACGAAAGTAAAAGGAGCAGTATCTAGTAAAGGAGAAGACGTAAAATTACAGACACATTTATCATTTTGTATTGCAGGTCATACGTTTCACTCAAATTTTTGGATTGTTCGCTTGTTGACAACAGACATTATTTTAGGTACGAATTTTCTGGTACAACACGATGCCGTTATTGACTTTCAAAATTCCTATTTAATGTTGAAGGATGAAAATGTATAACTGGCTTTAGAATTTCAGCACTCTTTATCTGCGGAAGAACAAACAATTAATTGTACAGAGGTCATTTCCGCATCACGTAACATAGACTGTAATTCCACATTGTTCACAGATACATACGTACACAACTATAATACTCCAGACGAAACCGACTATGACGTTTTACAGATGATTTCTGATAAAGTTAAACAGAGCAGTGCAAATACAGACGACGGACGCACGCAACTACACAAAATTCTCTTACAGCAAGCTCCAGTTCTTGACAACGTTCCTGGTACTATGTCCGGCTTTATGTATGAATTTCAAGTTAAACAGCATGACACATTTAAAGCCATGCATTATCCCATTCCGTATATTCATAGAGAACAGGTTAAGAAGGAATTGCAAGCTATGCTCGACCAAGGAATTATTGAACCGGCAGTTAGTCCGTACATAAACCCGCTCCATATTGTTAAGAAAAAAGATGGTTCACTTCGCCTCGTACTTGATTCGCGTCACATCAATGACATTATTATAAATGAAACAGATCGCCCACAGACACTAGAAGAACTTCTACAGAAATTTCATGGTACTGCTATTTATTCCACATTAGATTTTAAATCTGGAGTTTGGCAAATTCAGCTCCATCCGAACTGCAGAAAGTACACAGCATTTCTCTGTTTTGGTGACTGTTATCAATTTTGTAAATTACCGTTCGGTTTAACAATTTCTTCAGCAGCTTTTATTCGCGGTTTGAATACAATACTTCCGACAGAGCTTAAAGACAGAATCACAACGTACGTAGACGACATTCTTATTGCAGAAGCTAACTGGTCTGAACACAATCTGGTTCTTGAACGACTGTTGCAAACTTTTCGTGCGCAAGGACTCACAGTTAATCTCAGTAAATCGCACTTTGGCAAAACTTCCATAAAATTTCTTGGACATGTAATTTCAGCAGAAGGCATTGCGCCTGACCCGGAAAAACTTCAAGCTTCACGTGGCATTACCGTTCCTACGACGAAGAAACAACTACGCAGTTTTTTGGGTTTAATTAACTTTTTTCGTAAATTTATTCATTACTCTGCTTTAGACACCCCTAGATTATGTCGATTGACAGGTAGAAACACTAATTGGTCCTGGGATAGGCAAGCACATTCTGAATTTGTGAACCTGAAAGAAGCCTTGTTGAATGCACCACTTTTATCGCACCCAGATCTTACTAGAAATTTTTCTATTGCCACCGACAGTTCTAACACCGCTTTAGGCGTACATATTTTTCAGGAAATTGAAGAAGATGGTTGTACAGTAATTAAAAACATCGCTTTTGCAATTCGCATTCTGTCACCTGCTGAACGTAATTATTCTGTTACAGAACTTGAAACATTATGTGTTGTACGGGCTTTTACCAGATTTAGGCATTTTCTTTATGGAAGACCACAGAGCGATACAATTTTTACTTTCGGCTAAATTTACACACGACAGATTAAGTAGATGGAAACTTTATTTGCAGGAATTTAATTTTACGATTGTTCACATTCCCGGCACACAAAATATTGAAGCAGACACACTATTCTGTTCTCTCAGCAACAATCAGCAAGACATCGCAACCAACGTCTGCAAAGCAAATTTCAGCATCATGTACATTCAACAAGTTGCATTTGAAAATTTTATTTCATCGTCATTACAAGACATATCACAAGAGCAGAATAAAGACAACGTATGGAAAGAGATTAAACAGCTTTGGCAAGATAGGAATAATGTTACCATTAGAAACCATTACACTGTACGCAATGACATTCTGTTTCGCCGCTCTCATTCTGACAGCAACAATTGGTTATTATGCATTCCTGACGAACTTGTTAACAAATTAATCTGGTATACTCATTTAAGTTATGCACATTACGGAGCCAGAAAATGTTTTCTTATACTGAGACAGAACTGTTATTTTACCAACATGGAGAAACGTATTCGACGAGTTTTAGCGTCATGTAAAATCTGCCAGAAAGCTAAATCAGACACGACTTCACATATTCCTCCATTATATCCCATTGTACCTGTTAAATTGAGACATATGGCCGCTGTAGACATTTTTGGTCCGATTCCCAGAACTAATAGAGGTTTTTGCTACATATTTGTCGCTGTTGAACTCACTTCAAAATTTGTTACCTTCACTCCGTTAGGCAAAGCTACTGCTAAAACTGTTTCGAAAGCATTTGTAAAACATTTTCTATTTCATGTAGGGCATGTGTTGAAAGTGATTTCCGACAATGGATCACAGTATGTTATGGACACGTATGTTACGAGCTAGAAACATTTCTCTGGTCTATATATCCAGGTACCACGCTTCTTCGAACCCTCGTGAACGATTAATTAAAGAAATTGGTAAACTGTGTAGAATATACTGCCATAAATAACATATTGATTGGGACACACACATACTCTCATTCCAAGATGTAATTGATTCCATACCGAATTAATCTACTATGCTATCTCCGTCTGTTATACTGAAAAATGTTGAACCACCTAACAAAATTAAAGAATTAGTAACGTTTCCTACATCTCGTCGACTTCGACACCATGAAATAATTGACATTGCGCTGAACAACATAAAACGTGCCGCAGAGCGCCGGAGAAGACAGCAAAAACAGGTTTGTACACGCCGTGACTTTCACATTGGACAGAAGATATTAGTACGTACACACTATTTATCTAACAAAGGAAAGAGTAGATGCAGCAAATTTGAGCTTCTATACGCAGGGCCATATCGGATTCGCAGCATTCCTCACCCCAATGTAGTACACGTCGAAACTTTGAGAACCAGAAAAGCCAAAGGGAACCACCACATATCCAACATCAAACCTTTTATTGAATGAAGATACTTTATGATTTATCTCACTGTAATGCCATTTCCTAATTTTTATGATGGCTTATGCAATTATATTCACATGAACACCTACTGATGATCATCGTAATTTTTTTCTTGGCAAGGTAAGGTTAGCAGGTCACTTTTCTTGTCGTTACACATCAGACAGTGCACATTTTCCAGATAAAATTACATATCTTACGAATAATTATGCAATTCCATCTAGTGATATATTAATTTTATCAAATTTTCTCTCCATTAAAGTCTTCAATTCTCGCCTCTATTAACTACACAACATACAAGCTGTACACAAAGAAGATCACATTTCTTGTCGTTATACACCCTAGACCGTGCATATTTTCCATTTTTTATGTATGTATGAGTGTTTTCCTGTTTTGTTTGTATGTACTATGAAATATTTAAGATATAACAAACACCAGTTGACTTTATTATTTTGCCTTATGACTATTTTACATTTTTTTTTTTTGCTGCTACATTGTGATACACAGTGTACAATTTTGCTTCTGAACACTGTCGATGTTTTTGACATATTACGTTTTCTGTCATGTTATGCTGTATGCTCCATTATGTTATTATAAACCAGCTTTTATCTAATGGGTATATGAATTAAATACAAGACATCAATCTTTGTTCATCATTTTCAGAAAGAAATAACGTGTAAACGAAATAAATTAAACAGAAATGGGAATTTCACCTTCGGAATGAATGAAAGAGGATGCAATACCTCGTGATGAAGAGTAAATGGATCAGAATTAACAAGCATTAACAAGAATATACTATTCACATCGTAGAATAGCAGTCTTAACTAATTTTTTCTTTCAGAATACGAGGCGATTGATGCAGGCTGTCAGACAGAACTACACATCTTAGTTTTAGTGATGAAATATGCTAGAAATAAGGAATAGTTGTATAATGAATAATGAAGTTACTTTTCTGCAGATGATAATGAATGGTGATGAATAATGATGAAGAATATGCTACTATGGATAATGAAGTTTTTCTTTACAGGTGATGATAATAATGGAGTTATGGTGATAAGGATAATGAAGTTTTTTCTTTGCAGATGAAATAATGATGAAGTATATATATTTACTGTTAGTTAAGAGATGTTATGTAGTTGTTTAAGTATTTGTTGCAGTTCGTTTTGACAGTATGTCTTATATCGCATGGTATGATGACTGAAGGTTTTGGAAAGGACAGCTAGAGAACATATCTATTTTTTATACACATTTCACTACCTGTTAATTCGAAGTTCACTACATTTCAGCATAATATGCGTTTCTTCTTTCAGTTTCATAATCCATTTTGTATATTTTACAGGAGAAATTATTCATGAAATTAATGTGGTATAAATAGTTGTTTATTAAACCTATGTCGTTTATGAATGTGATCAAATAAATTCTACTTGTTTCATAACCTTGCTACAGCTGACTCATGACGAATGACGTTACACATCTTCATTTGCAGCAATAACTCAAAAGCAAACAAAGTAATTACCAGTCCCAAATAATGCTACTAGTTTAAGAGAGTTCTGAGTAATACTGATCAGCTCTGAATAGTATGTCACTTCAATAATGACTTCTGAATAATACATACAAAAAAATGCTTTGTAACTGGCCAATGAATGCCACTGTTTATTGTAATAAGATGACTTATGATGCCAATGATTACTATAATTAGATTAATTATGTATAAATGGTATGCCAATAATTAACTCATTTTGAATAATGACTTCTGAAGAATAAAAAAAAATGCTTTGTAACTGGCCAATGAATGCCATTGATTATTGTAATAAGATGACCTACGATGTCAATGTTTACTATAATTAGATTAATTATGTAAAATTGTAACTGGCCAATGAATGCCACTAATTACTGTAATAAGATGACTTATGATGCCAATGATTACTATAATTAGATTAATTATGTGTAATTGTAACTGGCCAATGAATGCCACTGATTACTGTAATAAGATGACCTATGATGCCAATGATTACTATAATTAGATTAATTATGTATAAATGGTATGCCAATAATTAACTCATTTTGAGTAATGACTTCTGAAAAATGCAAAAAAAAATGCTTTGTAGCTGGCCAATGAATGCCACTGTTTATTGTAATAAGATGACCTATGATGCCAATGATTACTGAATTATGTTAATACTATTATGTTAATACTATTATGTTAATACTATTATGTTAATACTATGCCATTCATTAGCTTCTGTTTTGAGTGATGACTTCTGATAGTTTGTAACTGGGCAATGAGTGCCAATAATTACTATATTCAGATAATTTATGAACATTATTCTGTAATACTACATACATGGTACAGAAATGTTCAGTAACTGGGCGATGAGTGCCACCAATTACTCAAATCAGTGGTTAGACTAGTGTAATTCTCAATGAAGACTACTATGTGACTTAATGTCCTTCACCTTCTGACCCAATTACCAGAAATTTCTGCAATATCCATTTGTCCTGTCTATCCTCATGATCATGGAGCACTATATTTGGTTTTTGCACTAATTCTACGTTGGTCTACTTTACAAGAACATGGTGTTGACACGACATGCTGTCCACCACCTTGAGCGATGGAGATGTTACTATGGTCCAACTGTTTGGTGTACCTAGTGTACAACCAAAATGATAGCATGGAATATTATTACGACATTTCAGTGTCTTGGCTACACTGATTAATACTTCAAGGAAAAGAGCTTCAGATTGTCTCACTTGGTGTTGTGCTTCTGTAGAAAGATATGGACTTTCAGTGCAGCTGCGTGCAAACTAAAGTGCTACAACCATGACGCAATCCTTCCCATTCCATTCCTATTTCTTGTCAAATGATAAAGACATATACAGTGCGTGTGCACTTCATTTCATTTGTTAACAAGATCACTTGTCCTAAAAATACTAAAGACTTCTATAGTGCGTGTGCACTTTATTTCACTCCTTGATATGTTTATTTGTTGTAAAAATATTAGAGAGTTTTACAGTGCGTGTGCACTTTATACCATTTGTACTCATTAAGTATACATTTTGTGATTCCCAGATATGTTCTGTATTACAGTGCGTGTGCACTTTCGTCATTTTGTTAACATGATTTGTATTAACTGCATATACATTTTGTGATTTGCTGATATATTCTGAACTACAGTGCGTGTGCACTTTATGTCATTTCATTTGTACTCATTGTGTATACATTTTGTCTTTGCTTGATATGTTCTGTACTCAGTGCGTGTGCACTATATTTTATTTCATGTTCTACACCTATATACATGTAAAAATTTTGTGATTGTAAACTTAGTTAATTAAGAAAAATTTGTTGCTCATGGCGAGTCCAATTGACTCACCATCGCTGCCAAATTTTTGCCCCCCCCCCCCAGTGGAGGGTTATGTAAGGCGTACTCTTCGCCGGCGATGGGCGAGGCATGACAGAATCTCTGACCAGAGAGTAGTTTATTGTTAGTTGTTGCTTATCGCGAGTCTGCGCGAGTCGACAGTAGTAGTCAGTCGGATACAGTAGTAGTCAGTCTGCAGTAGTAGTCGGTCGGCTTTAGTAGCGAGTGTACAGGAGTAGCCTGCGGGAGTCGGCATGCGTCGGCTGTGTGCTCTGCTCGCGACTCTGGTCAGGACTCTGGAGGATGAGTATTGTTGTAGAAGGTAAAGAAGCAGCCTTGCGCATATTTAATAATGTATGTTATTTGTAATTTAATTTGTTCCAAAAAGATGCCCCAGTAATAATTTTCATAATATAAAGTAATTTTTTAAAGAAAAGCATTCATTTCAATTTAAAGAATATTTCCATTGCTTGATCATTCCTTCCAAGAATTAGAAAAAATATACGCCAGCATTGCACGAAGCTGTGCTAAAAAAATTTTTACATAAGAGCAGATATATACGTAGTTTTATTGAGGTAAGAATTTTTGCTTTTTTATTCAGAATACAGGGCCGAAGGTCAGCGCTGCTGTCCTTATAAAATTTACCAGATATTTTTATTTCTGTTGGGAGGTTACTTTTCGTTCATGGTTCATTATTTAATCAATATTATTGTGGAGTTTATGGTCAATTATCATTCATTAATTTTTGTGTGAGGAGGTTACACTTGGCTCCATTCCACATTTTTCATTTAATAATTTTTGCGGAGAGGTTACACCCGTTACGAACAAAATTATTTTTCAGGCGGACATCTACGTGCCCATTCGATAAAGAGGTCTCAGATTAGTCTGCTGATATATGATATGTACTAACAGGGACAGTAAAACACGAATACTCTAACAGCGGCTGAGCAGCGCTGCAGCATCGCGATAGCAATCAGCGCAGGCCAGGGTGGTGCTGTCGCTGATGGAGTATTGATTAGCCTTCGTGTTTTATGATATCTGCTAACACATATCGATGAACTACACTAATTTTGGACCACTCTATTGAATGGGCACATAAAATTCTGCTTTAAAAGCAATTTTCTTGGTAACAGGAAACAAACCGACGCTTTGTACGCATGTACGCATGTACGACGTGATGAACAGTATTTTTTTCTTTGGGTGGGGGAGGGCGTGGGTCAAGCTACACACGGAAAAAGCGAAATTGCACATATCTGCCGAATCATAAGAGATAATGGACCTAATGAGGGAGGAAACCATGTAGACGGAAAAAAGAAAGTATCCACAGACGAAAAGGTCAGACACTACAAGCAAACGGGGAAGAATGCTGCACTATATGCGCCGAGACGACAACACTTTGAGGAAGTAGTGAAGAACATGTAGAGAAAGAAGCGTGGAAAATACTGAGGAATACATTGGGCCCTAAAAGAGGTAGTGAGCAATGGATGAGAGGAGAACTACCGCAAGCATGAGGACGCTATCAAGAGAAATCAGACTGAAGAGAGCGAAGTTTGCCGGCCATGTAATGGGAAGAAAAGTAAAATGCAATTCATGAAGGGGCTGCCTATGATCAAAAGACTCCCTAACGCAAGAAGAATAAGAAAAAGAAGAAGAAGAAGAAGAAGAAGAAGAAGAACTAGTCAGTATCCATAGCATGTCTTGGCATTCTTGAGTCTGATACTGAACTGATAAGCTTTCTTCTGGTGGACAGGATGTGAGTTTGGTTAGTGTAGATTTAATATCATTTTTCTATAGGTGGGGAGGGAGTGGGGGGCTTACCTTGCCTTGTCCCTCTCTCGGTACACTTTAGAACAAGCTCAGTGACTCGTCTACGGACACATTTGGAAAGATAAAGACGTTTCAGACACTTCATTTAATTTATATTTTCGGTGAAATGCCATGTACGAGGAAAGACCCTTAAGTAAATAGAGGTCACGCGGAATGTCTGCGAAGTGAAAGCACTTCTGGGCTAACAAGGCGAGGAGACAAGAGGAAGTCTGCCGCCGACAAATCTGGAGAATAAGGAGGGTACTGAAGAACAGTCACCTCGCGCTGAGCTAGAAAGCTGACTGAGCACGCAGGCATACGCGGATGTCCAACAACACCTTACCACGGTGCTTCAAGCGAGTCTACAGTAAGCGTTTGATGACGGTTTCCAACAGCTTTAAAATCGATGTCAGAAGTGTGCTGTAGCTAATGATGATTACTTTAAAGGCCAGTAAAGGAATTTTGCATCTAACTCTTGGTTCCGATGTTTTCCGAGACCATTCACCGAACTTTTCAGGCGCACCTTCTGTATCAGTTGACCAATCGTCAGCCCTGTGGAAGTTCAATCATATATAAACCATTACGTTTTAGGAAAACTTCATTTCTTATATTCGACGATTTGTCAATCATGTATACAACAGAATAAAGTGTTAACTTCAGCCTCTGCATCCTGGTTGGGAAATCTATAGCACAAGTTGTCAGTGTGCGTCTGCAGTCGTACGGGAAGAAAGTGTTAATTTGCATAATTTTATACCCATGATGGATGAAAGAAAAACTTTCTTTGGCTTCTTATATTCTCTAGAATGGAGAAGGATCTAAAAGGGGAGCGTTTTCAGGGCACAGAAGAAACGAAACCAAAATAGTTCCAGACAGCTTATAGCGTACCTTCGGACGATTTTAAAATGTGTTTCTATCAGTTGGTGAAACAGTGGATCAAGTCCACTATATCCGTCTGCCTTTTTTAATACGTAAGTAGTAACAGAATTTTTATGGTTTCTTTTATTGGTTCCCACATCCAATCTTTGTCGATTACCAGCTACGAAAACGGATTTTATTCCCTAGGATCAACACGATCTCGTTGATTTCTTTTCTTCTCTTCTGTTTTCAGTTTCGAACTGAAAAAACTTCAATTAATTTGTCTGTATTGCTAAGATATATTGTACTGCAACAACTAAATCGATATTTCAAGAGCAATTATCACTTACAAGCTGTGTATATTCCGTTCTCTCGAGTAGTAAGACGGGTGAAAACGTGCAGATATATAGTGGTTGGTTGGTTTAGAAAGGGAGGGGTGGGGGTGGGGGGAGGAAGCGATGAAACTGGTGGATAGACACTTTGGTAAGGAACGAAGGTTAGAGTTTAAATGTCGTCGATGGTAACACGATGATGTTTATTGATCGTGTTCTTACCAATGGAGATATTAGCTTCCTGACTAAAATTTAATTTTCTTGAGCAATATAGCTTCAAAGCACGTAGGACTTCGATTTTAAACTGTAAAAATCTTAAAGAAAGAAGCAAGTAACACTTACACGTAATTAAACACTGTTTATGTTTTTCCAGAATGAATTTTCACTCTCCAGCGGAGTGTGTGCTGATATGAAACTTCCTGGTTGATCAAAATTTATTTAATTATTCATGTTGTGTTTGTACGCATGTTTCTTAAGAATGAAGTAAAATAGTTTCACAAGAATTAAATTTGTAATGCAGGGAAATGTCGATGTCTAATCAATAATAAAAAGGTGAACTACAAATCTATCTTCAAATACCTGATTTAGGCAGAAGACCAGGCATTCGCAGAATCTTAAAATTTATATCATGTATGTCTCATTATTCCGCCTGTACTAAAATATTATTCCAAAATATTGATGTTCGTGTCTTGAGTACATGAAACTGTGTAAGGTAAACTTTTGTGGCTTTCACAAATTTTTTGAAAAAGTTTACCGATCAATTTTAAAGCTGTCTGTCGTACTACGCTGTACACAGTTGTTATTGTCTTTGTTTTGTGCCACTGCATTTGAGGTCTAATAATAATATGATTAATAATAATGCTAATAATAATAATAATAATAATAATAAATATTGGAACTCCGCCGTTGCCGGTTGCATCCCGAGGCCTCATCGTCCAAGTGGTGAGGAAGGAGGAGGGGGAGGAGTATCAACCTCGTAAAAAATCAGGGTCCATCTGGCTGCGGATGGTAGTACCCTGTTATAGGGCCCCTACCTAGGGTTACTAGGCGAAGCAGGTCAACGGTCTTAGGGGCAGAAGAGGAAGCAGGATATTTTCCAATGGCGTTGAGAGCGGAAGAACCGAGGGGAGCAAACCCCATAATGAAAGCTCATTAAATCCAGGCGCGACGATTCCCGTATGGGGTGGCTTCTTGGTCAGCGTCTGATTCCATTTTAAGGACGGCTGTTCTAGTTACTCCTGGTCTCACCAACTTTGTTTTATCCCACAAATCTAAACCCACGCAACTACCATGATGGCATAACGTACGGAAACTAGTGCCCCAGCCGGCTCAATCCGGGGCCAAAACTTTGGTTCAAGTAGGGCAATGGACTCTGGGGGCCCTACACCATCATGTTTGGATCAGTCGGAAGATCCATCATGCCGCAAATCAGAACGAAGGAGAAACATTTCTTTGGTACACTTAACGTGAACACCCTATTGAAAATTGGAAAACAAATGGAACTGATCAAAGTACTTGATGAAAACAAAATAAAACTTCTAACAGTCCAAGAAACAAGATTCACAACAGATGAAGTGTCAGTTATGGGCAATTACAGGATACTGAAAGGACGACCAGCTATCAGGGTTAAGAAAACAGAGAAAACGAATAATCCATTGTTAATCCTTGGAACGGCCTTCTTTATTTATAATTCTATAACTGAAGCTACAGCAGAGTTCATATATCCATCTCCTAGACTGCAAGTGGAAACAAATTATACACCATATTCAATGCCCATCGAAGAACTGTTCATAAACCCAGACAAGCATGTCAAGATCCTTATGGGGGACTTCAACGACCAGATTGGAAGAGAGAAAAAATTCCGGAACATTGCGGGCAAATATGTAGCGCACAGGAAGACAAACAGAAATGGTGAAAGGTTGATTGATATTTGTGAATCATTTGGAATGAAAATTATGTCCATTCTGTTTATGAGGGCTCCAAAGCACATGAAAACATGGCGATCACCCAATCCCATGTTAGGAGAATTTCAGATTGATCACGTAGCGACCACCAGCTCGAAGGAAATAATGAACGTCAGAGTGCGGAAAGGTGCTAATTCTGATTCCGATCATTATCTGACAAGGGTCAAAGTGAAACCAATCCCTGGAAACCGGAGAAAGAAAACACTCGGAATGCAGAAGTACAGAAATGAAGAACTAAAAATCAGTGAAGAAATAGTTGTGAAGTATCAGCATGAACTTGACACGTTAAACTCCAACGAGGCCGGCCGTTGTCGCCGAGCGGTTCTAGGCACTGCAGTCCGGAACAGCGGTGCTGCCACGGTCGCAGGTTCGAATCCTGCCTCGGGCATGGATGTGTCTGCTGTCCTTACGTTAGTCAGATTTAAGTAGTTCTAAGTCTAGGGGACTGATGACCTCAGATGTTAAGTCCCATAGTACTCAGGGCCATTTGAACCATTTTTGAACTGCAACGAGTGGGACAAAATGGCTCAAAAGACTCAGGAAGCAGCGAAACAGTTTTCCTTGCTAAGAAAAAGAAACATCTATGGTGGGATGCTGAATCTCAAGATGCCTTGCAGAAACGTTCTGGAGCTTGGAACAAGTGGAATTCTACCAAACAGAACTTCGAAGAATTTAAAACCCAAAGGAGGGCGACAGCAGAAGTATTTAGGAATACCAAACGAAAGTTTGAAAGAGATCAATTAAAGGAGCTAGCAGATAATCTCCAGAAGAACAACACCAGAAGTTTCTATCAGACATTTAAATCAAAACTTAGAAGTTACTCATCACCCAAAATCTGTTTCAAAAATAATCAGTGCAAATTGATTATGAGCAACAAACAGAATTGTGAACACTTGGCTAGATACTTCAAAGAGTTGCTCAACTGTGTCCCACCACCAGAAAAATTAACCTTCCAGAAACCACAAAACAAACTTCCTGATTCCAGTCCACCAATAAAAAGGAAATACGAGAGATCACCAGGGACTTGAAAAACAACGAAGTGTCTGGCAAAGATTCAATTCTTGCAGAACTTTTGAAGTACGCAGGAAACAGTTTCCTGGAACGACTTGAAAGACTCTTACAAAAAATCTGGCTCACAGGAGAGATCTCAGAAGAATGGAGAGATGCTCTCATCTACCCATTGCACAAGAAAGGAGACAAATCTGTCAATAATTACAGAGGAATGTCACTTCTACCACTAGCATACAAGATCCTTGCCATTGCTCTCAAACAAAGAATAGAACAACACATAGATCAACAACTAGGTGAATATCAAGTCGGCTTTAGGACAGGAAGATCGTATGGAGAGCAGATCTTTACCATCAAAACCTTGTTGTTGTTGTGGTCTTCAGTCCTGAGACTGGTTTGATGAGGCTCTGAGCACTATGAGACTTCACTTCTGAGGTCATCAGTCACTGGTTTGATGCAGCTCTCCATGCTACTCTGTCCTGTGCAAGCTTCTTCATCTCCCAGTACCTACTGCAACCTACATCCTTCTGAATCTGTTTAGTGTATTCATTTCTTGGTCTCCCTCTACGATTTTTACTCTCCACGCTGCCCTCCAATACTAAATTGGTGATTCCTTGATGCCTCAGAACATGTCCTACCAACCGATCCCTTCTTCTAGTCAAGTTGCGCCACAAACTCCTCTCCTCCACAATCCTATTCAATACCTTCTCATTAGTTATGTGATCTACCCATCTAATCTTCAGCATTCTTCTGTAGCACCACATTTCGAAAGCTTCTATTCTCTTCTTGTCCAAACTATTTATCGTCCATGTTTCACTTCCATACATGGCTACGCTCCATACAAATACTTTCAGAAACGACTTCCTGACACTTAAATCTATACTCGATGTTAACAAATTTCTCTTGTTCAGAAACACTTTCCTTGCCATTGCCAGTCTACATTTGATATCCTCTCTACTTCGACCATCATCAGTTATTCTGCTCCCCAAATAGCAAAACTCCTTTACTACTTTAAGTGTCTCATTTTCTAATCTAATTCCCTCAGCATCACCTGACTTAATTCGACTGCATTCGCCGGCCGCGGTGGCCGTGCGTTTCTGGGCGCTGCAGTCCGGAACCGCGGGACTACTACTGTCGCAGGTTCGAATTATGTCTCGGACATGGATGTGTGTCATGTCCTTAGGTTAGTTAGGTTTAAGTAGTTCTAAGTTCTAGGGGACTGATGACCTAAGATGTTAAGTCACATAGTGCTCAGAGCCATTTCGACTACATTCCATTATCCTCGTTTTGCTTTTGTTGATGTTCATCTTATACCCTCCTTTCATGACACTGTCGATTCCGTTCAACTGCTCTTCCAAGTACTTTGCTGTAACTGACAGAATTACAATGTCATCGGCGAACCTCAAAGTTTTTATTTCTTCTCCATGGATTTTAATACCTACTCCGAATTTTTCTTTTGTTTCCTTCACTGCTTGCTCAATATACAAATTGAATAACATCGGGGATAGGCTACAACCCTGTCTCACTCCCTTCCCAACCACTGTTTCCCTTTCATGCCCCTCGACTCTTATAACTGCCATCTGGCTCCTGTACAAATTGTAAACAGCCTTTCTCTCCTTGTATTTTACCCCTGGCACCTTTAGAATTTGAAAGAGAGTATTCCAGTCAAAACCTTAATCAAAATAAAGACACTAGCAACTGATAAGAAAGTGATCAAGACATTTGTGGACTTTAAAAACGCGCATTACTCCGTAGATAGAGACACATTAATAGAAGTGCTGAAAGAATTTGGAATAGACGATAAGACAACGAGGCTTATTCAGCAAACACTAACAAACACCCGATCAGAAATTAAATTTTTAGGAGAACTGTTAGAGCTCTTTGAAATCAAAACAGGTTTGAGACAAGAAGACAGTCTCTCTCCGATCTTTTTCAACTGTGTTTTAGAAAAAGTTATCAGGGAATGGCGAAAAGAAATGAGTCAGTTCAACTTTCCAAATGGAATCAGGCTAGGCCGCAAACAGTCTGGGCTTACATTTGAAAGCCTCGCGTTTGCAGATAATATAGTGTTTTTTGTAGAGAATCCGCAAATTGCAACTAAACAGATTGAACTCCTCAAGGAAACAGCAGTGAAAGCAGGATTGCAAATATCTTTTGAGAAGACACAACATATGAACATAAATCGACAGTGAGGACCGTGTATGGCGACATCAAAAGAGGTCAGAAATTCAAGTACCTGGGAGAGATTTTGACTCCAAACAACAATGAAAAGGAAGCAATTGAATAACGGGCAAGAAAAATGGAAATAGCATTCAGATTGTGTCAGAACACATACAAACCTAAATCACTCTCATACCAGGCCACATTCCAACACTACAGCACATTCGTCGACCCTGAATGTTTATATGCATCTGAGACAATAGCCAGGAAGGGACTTTCAGACTTGGAAAAGAAAGAAACGAAATTCCTTAGATTCTTGGGCCCAGAAAAGTATCTAATGAATTTACGTTATGCCTAAGATCAAATCAAGAACTTTATCAACGATTTGAAAATATCACCAGCACAATGAAGAAAAGAAGACTGTCTTTCTATGGACATATTGAAAGAATGGAATCAGAGAGGCTCGCCAACAAGATTCCTCTCTTCCAGGAGAACAGGAAGACACAAGTTCCATGGGTGAAAGAAGTGCACTGGGATCTAGAAGAATGCGGGATCACGGCAGAAGAAATTGTGAACAGGAAGATCTTTAGGAAAAAGGTTGCGGAGGTGAAGAATTTCTTCGAGGAGTAAACGAGGAAGAACATTCTTGGCAGAAGAAAATGCACGAGTGAGCCAACGGATGAAGGAGTACTGGCGAAATAGGAAGGAAGAGAACTTTAGAAAATGAGGGAAGTTGTGTAAACGTAGCCCATAGATGGCTGTAACGGAAATAAATAAATAATAAATATTGGGGCAGCCTATTCCCTGCGTTCACTCATTCCAACGATTCCCAAACTTAGGGCGGAATTCAATGCGAGATACTTTTAATAGCTTTCACAAGGAAGCTCTATCTCAAAATCTGAATGAAAATCCGACGAGATTCTGGTCGTATGTAAAGTATACCGGCGGCAAGGCATAACCAATATCTTCACTGAGTGATACCAACGGTAATATTACCGACTGCAGCGTCACTAAAAGTGCAGTTATTACTTAGTTTTCCGAAATTTCTTCACGAAAGAAGATGAAGTAAACCTTCTAGAATTCGAATCAAGAACAGCTGCCAACATGAGTAACTCTGAAGTAGAGGTCTTAGGCGTAGCAAAGCAGCTTACATCAGTTAATAAAGCAGGTCTTCCTGTCCAGATAACACATCAATTACGTTTCCTTTAGAGGACATGGCGCTGAAGACGGCGTCCTTAAAACCGACTTGTTTCTGGAGGTACGTTGACGATACGTTTATGGTGTGGCCTCATGGGAGAGAAGCTCTTGACCGCCTCCTAGATCATTTTAATTCCCTGCATCCTAGCATCAAGTTTACCATGGAGGTGGAAAGTGATGGAAAGCTTCCGTTTCTGGATGTTCTGGTGTACAGAAAGGATGATGGGACACTGGGACACAGTGTTTATCGAAAGCCTACGCACACGGACCGTTTACCTGCATGCTTCTAGCTGTCATCCATCGTTCCAGCGTACGGGGGTCCTGCGGACGTTGGCGAGAAGAGCTTATGCCATTTCAGATGGAGAAAGCTTGACACAAGAATTGGACCATCTTAAGGTTGTGTTCAAGCAGAATGGCTATACAGATAAACAGATCCGTCGTGCTTTCCAGTTTGGACCTTCGCCTGAACCACTGGGAGCATTTTGCTGGGAGCATTTCCTCGAAGATAGGAAGAATTCTGAAAAGATACCATATCAAAAGTATTTTTCGTCCGCCAGACAAGATTAGAGCGCTCCTTGGCTCTGTAAAGGATGACTTGGGTTTGAGGAAGCCCGGTGTGTACAAGATCCCTTGCCACTGTGGGAAGGCTTATATTGGGCAGACAATCCGGACCACCCAGGACCGATGTGTTGAGCATCAGTGGCACACACGGCTGCTTCAACCTGAGAAATCTGCAGTGGCGGAACACTGTCTCACCGAGGGACACAGAATGCTCTACGACAAGACACAAATGGTTGCCCCTGCATCTCGCTATTGGGACTGTGTTTTAAAAGAATCCATAGAGATTCGTTTATCTGACAATCTTATTAAAAGAGACAAGGGCTATCTTTTAAGTAAGACTTGGGACCCGGTGTTATCTGACATCAAAAAACAACGGTCTGTGTTTCGATCGTCGGAATAAAAAAAAAAATTTTTTTTTAATTTTTGACAGCGATATCTCGATTTCCACCACTGGCGGCGCGGTATGTTTACTGCGCTAGAGGGCAGTTACGGCACCTTCTCGCGCACGCGTGGTGGGTCTTCTGCGGCCTATATAGTGGCCGCAGCTTGCGCTAGGAAGTCAGTTCCGGCGAGATCGTGCACCAGCACTCTCACCTGAAGATGGCGGCCAGTTGGACCGCGGAAATATTGTGTCATGAAGACGTTATGATCCGGCTGCATACCCGAGAAGAATATTATCAATAGCCCCAGACTTTGCAATTATACACAACCTCTCGCCCGAAGAAAGATACGCGATAAAGGACTGGAAAGTGGCACAGGCCACACCAATACTCAAGAAAAGAAGAGGGAGTAATCCGATGAATTACAGGCTCATATCATTGACGTCGATTTGCAGTAGGGTTATGGAGTATGTACTGCGTTCGAACATTACGAGTTACCTTGAATGAAACAATCTCTTGACACATAGCACGAATTCAGAAAATATTGTTATTGTGAAACACAACTCGACCTTTATTTGCATGAAATAACGAGTGCTATGGACAGGGGATCTCAAGTTGATTCTATGTTTCCAGATTTCCAGAAGGCTTTTGACGCCATTCCTCAGAAGAGACTTCTAATCAAATTGTGTATCTATGGAATATCGCTTATATTGTGCAACTATTATTCGCGATTTCCAGTCAGAAAGGTCGCAATACGTTGTAATCGATGGAAAATAATCGACTAAACTAGAAGTGATATCCGGTGTTCCCCAAGGAAGTGTTAGAGGCCCTCTGTGGTTCCTAATCTATATAAATGATTTAGAAGACGATCTGAGCAGCCCTTTCAGATTGGTTGCAGACGATCCCGTCATTTACCGCATAGTAAAGTCATCATAAGATAAAAATCAATTGCAAAATGTTTTAGACGCAATATCTGGATGGTGAGCAAACTGGCAATTGCCTCGGAATAAAGAAACGTATGAGATCATGCACAAGAGTACTAATCCGTTAAATTTCGGCTTTACGATAAATCACATAAATTTAAAGTCTGTTAATTCACCTAAATATCTATGAATTACAACAACGAATAACTTTAGTTGGAACTATCACAAAGCTGGCCGGTGTGGCCGAGCGGTTCTAGGCGATTCAGTCTGGAACCGCGCGACTGCTACGGTCGCAGGTTCGAATCCTGCCTCGGGCATGGATGTGTGTGATGTCCTTAGGTTAGTTAGGTTTAAGTAGTTCTAAGTTCTAGGGGACTGATGACCTCAGATGTTAAGTCCCATAGTGCTCAGAGCTATTTCCTTTTGAACTATCTCATAGATAACGTTGTGGGGAAGGCAAACCAAAGATTGGGTTTTATTGGCAGAACGCTTAGAAGATGGAACAGATTTAATAAAGAGACTGCTTGCACTACGCTTGCCTGTCGTGTGGTGGACTACTGTTGTGTGGTATGGAATCCTTACCAGATAGGATTGACGGAGAACACCGAAAGAGTCCAAGCAAGGCCAGCTCGTTTTCTATTATCGCGATGTAGTGGAGAGAGACTCAAGGATGACAAGCGAGTTAGGGTGACAATAATTAAAAGACAGGCGTTTTTCGCTGTGGAGAGGTGTTTTCACGAAATTTCGATCAGTAACTTTCTCCTCTGAATCCAGAAGTATTTCACTGTCGCAATCGTAAATAAATAAAATGAGATAAATCAGATCTCATACAGAAAGAATTTAGTGTTCATTTTTCCCACATGCTATTAGAGAGTAGGACGGTAGAGAAATTGTCTGAATGTGGTTCGAAGAACCCTCTGCTAGGCACTTAAATGTGAACTGTAGAGTAATTATGTAGATGTAGACGTAGATGTACGTGTAAACGCTGGGTTTTGATGGGGGAACTTACGTAAATAGGTCACATATTACATATGGATGTTTAGAAGTTGTATATACGCAAGAAAAAACTGAATGCTTTGCTCTTGCTCCCCCTTTGTTTCTTAGTTGATAATTCTATTATTCACTTAGCAATGAGTGAGCGATTTAGCTCTGCAACGGGCGAAGAAGGGGAAAGGATTCATTACGCTGGTCGGGTCTATACCCATGCAAAAATCGGGTTCACGGTGTTTTTAAAGTATTCGAAACGACTACGCATTAAATGTACACAAAGACTTTATGATTCTGGCTGAAACTGAGGGCTTTTGTCGCGCATAAAGAGCTAAGCACTTGGTTGTCTTACAACGATGCAACAAGACGACGTAGACGCTTTTACTCATGGACTGACGTACTGCACAACTCAGAACGATTTAACGGTATACAATACTCATTTTTTATCTCTTTTGGAGATAACGGTTAAACAGTTCAAAGCAAATATTTCTTCGCAGGGGAAAAAGGCGTCCGTAGTGACAAAGTACCGGAAATGTTTTACGAAAAATACGGTCCGAAAAATTACAAGAGACACGGTTTTAATTTGACGTCACTTAACAATAACTCTACCCCCTCCTGCACATACATATCAACCAGTATAATTTGCTGATGTAGTCTCATACACCGTTATTTCTCCAAATAGGCTAGTCATTGTGTGCTGAATGAAGTGTGACAGCTATTAAAGAGCATAACTTCCAGTAGAGAGAGAGAGAGAGAGAGAGAGAGAGAGAGAGAGTTCCATATCCTTCTGAGGACATCTAGACTTACATTCTCTATTGCTGTTATGGTCTTTAGTCCAAAGACTGGTTTGTTGCAGCTCTCCATGTTAGTCGTGTGGAAGCCCCTTCATCTCTGCATAACTACCGCAACAAACTCAAATGAAAACCGAACACTCGCTACAACGGAACCATCGAATGGAATTCAAAAGTAATCGCCACACGCGTTACAACATTTTGCCACTGGCAGTCGAGACGATCAATTCATGTTTTGTAGGAAACAGTCCGTTGCTCATGGATCCAGAACAGTACCCACTCTTGCACTTGTCCGACTGAAACCGACGTCCACGTATTTGTTCAGGTCACCAAAGATATAAAAATTACGTCGTGAAAGATCCGTGCTTACCAATAAAATTGCGGAAGCATAGCCTCCGTCGGAATGGTAATGTTGGAGGTGGGCATTATCGTGAAACTGGATAATTCCATCCGACAGTATTCCTAGAGCCCGAGGCTGAACGACAAAGCCAAAACTGGAAACATTTCATATCTCCCCATGCAAAGAAATCCAAAGTTGTTCACACAAGTCCCGGTAAGGTCATGATGACCTAATTGCAGGGCTATCTGGTCGTCGAGTTCCTCGAGCATTGAGCCACGGTCAATGCACAACGCTATGAAGGCACATTCCAGAAACTGCGACGTGCCAACAAGTCAAAATGCCAGGAAATGCTGACGGACGGAATCACACTGTTGCACGATGATGTCTGTCCCCACACTGCCAACCGGATGAAGGCGACTTGATTAGGAAACACTGAAACATCCTCCGTACAGCCCGGATCTTTCACTGTGTTATTTTCACATCTTTGGCGACCTTACGAATGACATGCATGGACTCCGGTTTCAGTTGGACGAGGAAGTGAAAAAGTGGGTGCCGTTGTGGATCCATTAGCGACCGACTACGTACTACGAAATAGGAATTGATCGTTTCGGTTCCCCGTGAGATAAATGTCTTAACGCGTGTGGTGATTAAATTTGAGTGGAAACATTTCATGTTCCCGTTGTGGCGGGTGTTTGGTTTTCATTTGACTGTCCCTAATACATCAGATTTTTGTATCCCCCACATCTTCCTCCAGTACTACATTGGCGATTTTTGGATGTCTCAGCATGTGTCCTCTCTTCTTGTCTTAAGTATTCATCGACCATATTTCACTTTGTTACAGTGTGCAAATTTATATCCTTCCTACTTCGGACACTGCTGCTTATTTTGGTGCCCAAATAGAAAAAGTATCTACCACTTATAGTGCCTCATTTGCTAATAGAATTTCCTCAGCAGTACTGATCTGATTCGACTACATCCATAACCTTTGTTTTATTTTTGTTGATGTTAATCTCACATCTTTTGAGGGCACTATCTGTTCCGTCGAAATGCTCTTTCAAATCCTTTGCTGTCTCTGACAGAATTACAGCGTCTTCTATAAAGCCCAAAAGTTTTGATTTCTTCTCCATAGTTTTAATTCTCTTTAAAAATTTCTTTTTGATTTCCTGCACAGCATGCTCATTGTACAGACTGAATGATATCACGGATAGGATACAACCTTGTCTCATTGGCTTCTAACTGCTATTCCGAACCGACAGAGAGAAACGGCAGCGCGTAGGACCAGCCGGCTTGCTCGTCAGGTCTGTGCGTTACGACTGCTATATATCAGGAGCAGAAATTACTTAGCTGACCCACTACCTTTTACAGGGCACTGTACCGGGACCTGTGCATCATATCCGATACCATGCGCCGCATGTCGTACTGAATGTAGGTATGGATTAGGCCTATACCCAGCAGTGGAATAATACTTACGGATTAGGGCCAGTACAGCCGTGGAATAAGACAGACTGAAGAAAGAAGGTTCGATCAACACGCGAGTATTACAGAAATTCCATTTGAGCACCAATGTGAACCATTGGAGGGAAGACGACGTTCTTTTCGCGAAAAATTATCGAAAAAATTTCGGGAATTTGCGGCTGAATGCGAAACGATTTTACTTCCGCCAATGTACATTTCGCATAAGGAACGGGACGAGAGGATAAGAGAAATTAGGACTCGTATGGGTCATTTTGCTTAGAAGGTAGCAGAATTTCTTCACTTTTTCTGCTTCGTGGCCACCGATACTGATGTTAAATTTATGATTAAGCTGATTTCTGCTACTCCTCACAATTTTCGTCTTTCTTTGATTTGCCCTTAGTCCGTATTCTGTACTCGTTAGACTGTTCGTTCCATTCAAAAGATCCTGTAACTATTCTTCCACTTTTACTGAGTACAGCAATGTCATCAGTAAATCTTGTCATTGACATTATTTCACCCTAAATTTTAATCCCCCTCTTGAACCTTTCTTTTATCTCCGTCATTGCTTCTTCGATGTGTAAATTAAAAAGTAGGGGGGATAGACTGCATCCCTGCATCGTTCGTGGTATTCCATTCTTATCGTTGTCTATTGGGTTTTATACATATTGTATATTACCTGCCTTTCCCTATAGCTTACTACAATTTTTCTCAGACTTTCGAACATCTTGCACGATTCCACACTGTCGAACGCTTTTTCCAGTTCGACAAATCTTATGACCGTATCTTGATCTTTATTCAGTCTTGGTTCCATTATCAAGCGGAACGTCGCAACTATCTCTGGTGCCTTTGCCTTTTCAAAAACTAAACTGATCGCCATCTAAGAGATTCTCAATTTTCTTTTCCATTCTTCTGTATACGAGGGTCGTCCACAGAGTAAGTTCCGTTTGTTTATATAAAATAAATGTGTACAGATACAGACAAAATATTTATTTTACAAAAGCCTACAAATGTTAAACTACTTTTATACATAGCTTCCGAAATTTTGAAGGTACTTGTTATATCGTGGCACAAGTTTTTGTATGCCTTCTTCATAGAAGGTTTCCGCCTGTGTATTCAACCATGTGGTAATATGTTCTTTCGGCTCGTCATCATCGTTGATGTGTTGACAGGTTTTAGGTGTAAGAAGAGATGAAAGTCGCTAGCAGTGAGGTCCAGGCTGTAAGGAATATGATCAAACGTGTCCCAGTGAAATTCCCGTAAGAGTTCAAATGGTTCAAATGGCTCTGAGCACTATGGGACTCAACTGCTGTGGTCATAAGTCCCCTAGAACCTAGAACTACTTAAACCTAACTAACCTAAGGACATCACACACATCCATGCCCGAGGCAGGATTCGAACCTGCGACCGTAGCGGTCGTGCGGTTCCAGACTGTAGCGCCTTTAACCGCTCGGCCACACCGGTCGGCCCCGTAAGAGTTGTTTGGTCACATTCGCCGTGTGAGGTCGGGCATTATCGTGGAAAAAAACAACACGTTTTGACAGTAATCCTCGGCGCTTGTTCTGTATTGCGCGGCGCAGTTTCTTAATGGTCTCGCACTAACCGTGTGCATTGGTTGTCTGGTCTCGTGGTAAAAAATCAATCAGCAAAATGCCTTTTTTGTCTCAAAAAATGGCGCACATGACTTTTCGAAGCAAGATTTGCTTAGGCATAACCTTTGTTGGCTATGAAGTGTGCCTCCATTCCACTGATTACCGTTTTGTTTCAGGGGTGTCGTACGATACCCATGTTTCATCCCCCATGACTATCCGAGAAAGAAAAACATCGCGTTCTTCAATGTAGTGCGTCAAAATCTGAAATGCGCTGCTCATCCGTTGCTTTTTGTGTTGTTCAGTAAGAATTTTGGTTACCCAACGTGAGCAAAGTTTTCTAAATGTCAGTTTTTCAGTGACAATTTCATGAATTAGTGATTGTGAGATTTGCAGAACTTCCATAACTAGGGCACTAAGTATAAACTTACGGTTGTACTTAATCTTCTCTTCAATTGTGTGAACCAGTTCATAAGTAACCACAGACTGGCGTCCACTTCGTTCTTCATCGTGCACTTGATCACGTCCTCCATTGAACAGTCTGACATATTTTCTAACCATTGAATCACTCATAGCATTTTGCCCATGAACCTTGCAGATTTGCCGATGAATTTCTTTTGGTTTAACTTTCTTTGCATTTAGAAAACGAATCACAGATCTGATTTCACACGCGGCGGCATTTTCAATTACGGCTGACACGATAAAGAAGCACTACAAAGCACACGTCGGCAGCAGCGATCTGAAAATGGCGTACATGTCTTCTCCTTGAGTCAGAGTAACTACCGCGCATGCTCGGAACAGCGATCGTAGCGCTGTCGCGGATAGAAATAGAAACGGAGCTTACTTTGTGGACGACCCTCGTATTATTATAGTCAGTAAGTTTGATCCATGAGATGTTAAGTTGATTATGTGATAGTTCTCGCACTGATCAGCTCATGCTATCTTCAGTATTGTGTCTTTGATGTTCCACCCCGAGTCTGATGTTATGCCGGCAGTCTCATAGATTATACACACCAGCTTGATAGTTGTTTGGTTGTGACTCAACCGCAATGATTTAGAAATTTTGATGCAGCGATATCTATCGCTTTTGCCTTTTCCATGGTGGAAGAAGTAAGGAGGATATAAAAAGTAGACTAGTAGAGACAAAAAAGGCATTCCTGGCCAAGAGAAGTCTGATATCTGCTATCAAACGCAGGCCTTACTTTGAGGAATAAATCTATGAGAACATGCGTTTGGTGCAAAACATAGGATGATAGTGATTCATGGCCTGTGGGAAAACTGGGACAGAAGAGAATCGATGAATTTGAGATGTAGTGCTACAGAAGGACTTTGAATATTAGGTGGACTGGTTAAGATAAGGAATGAGGAGGTTCTCCGTAGAATCTGTGAGGAAATGAATATATGGAAATCACTGACAAACAAGTGACAGGCTGATAGGGCTTATATTAAGATATCAGGGAATAACTTCCTTGGTACTAGAGGGGAAAAGTTGTAGAGGAAGACAGAGGTTGGAATACATACAACTAATAACTGAGGACTGATGTTGCAAGTGATACTCTTATGACAAGTCCTAAGCGGTGGGACAGACTTTTTGAAACTGTCTATATCGTTACATAGTTTAAGGACTCAGGTATCACATCCTGTAGCTAATCACCTTCGTGGGCCCTTGTTTAGGAGCAATTGGCCAAAATTTTGACAGACTGTATGCGTTGTGTAATGGTTAAGGTGCTGTCCTCAAATTCGAAATAGTTGTAGATTCGAATCTCACCAGGTGCTTTCACTTTCTTTGTTTTCAAATCTTTATCAAATTTACTTTAATCATTGTTTTTGTTCAATGAATTGGTTGAAATATAATTTTTTATTTTTATTCATTTGTCACATCATTTTAATCATTGTTTTAAAGGTAACAAGTGGAAAAAGACAGAGAAAGCAGAATAAGAGCAAACGAAAAAGTTAATATGGTGGTTAAAATGATGTGACATATGAGTAAAAATAAGAAAAATTACATTTAAACTAATTCACTGAAAAAAAAATAATGATCGAAGTCATTCGATGGTGGTTTGAAAATTTAAAAAAATGTCGAAGCACCTGATGAGATTCGAGCTCATAATCTTTCCCATCTGAGGACTGTAACTTAACAATTACCCTACACAGCCAATCTGAGTCACATATCTGTTTTTAAAGCTATAGAGCATCACGCGTTCATATGAATTTCTTTTTAGATAATTACTCGCAAACGACTGCTCGCCAGGGTGATTGGCTGTAGGTGTGATATCTTGGAACTTAACCTACATCATCGTATAGATGGTTTCAAAAGGTCGATCTGGCCACTGGAGACCTCTCCGTGTGAGATGAAGACGTTGGCACAGGAGAGTAATGGAGTCATGAGAAAAGAAATGACTGAAAAAAAAAAAGGAGGAGGCACATGAACAGCAGTTTCGCGCGGAACCTCGATGCACCAGAAACTTCGCTTTGTGGAAGATGAGTCAAGACAAGCAAACTCGCGTCTCACGTTATCGGTAGATAATCGACCGTTTCTGAGAAAACGATAGTCGAAGTTTTTGGGGTATTTTATATGGCTTTTACTTCGTAACTAATTTAGTCGAAGCGTTAGCACAGTGGCTTGCGTCGTGGTTTCATACTTTTACATTCTGTATTTGAAACCTGATTATTGCTTTTATTTTTATTTTTTTCGTCTCTGTACCCATGACCGCAGAAGATTAGTACACGAATGTGTAAAACAATAAGTTAATGAGAAAAATTTGAAATCGTTTTCAGTCAAATTCCTGTTGTGTGGCTTGTCAGTAATATTGGTGATGTTGCGTACTTGTTCCCATTTGGTTTATTACTCATGAAGGAATCAATAAGGGAAACACATCACTGCCGAATTAGTTCTCAAAACGAACAGACAACACTGGAGCATATAGACATATATAATAATTGTATTTCACGTATTGTGAAAACCCAGCTGTAATTTTACAATTAATATAACGCCACTGTATTCCCTAATTTAATAGCGAACATTCTTGCAGTAACCTTCTACGAACATGGATAGGTAAATGAGAACGAAAGAAATCAAATGGAAAAAATAATCTGGTTTCGAGCACGTTGCGCAGAAGTGCAAAGCCACGACGCTGCAAAATGTGCCAACGCTTCAACTGAACTGCAAGCGCGATGAAAGGTATCTTGCGTGGAAAATATTGAATGCCGAGACACGTCCTCCCTTAATTTGACTCCTCTTCCACTGAGCAAAGTTTCTAGAAAATCAGGTTGTGGCACTTGCAGTGTTCTTCTTGTCAGTATACGAAAGGGAATGAATAGCAGCGGTACGAGGTAGCCTCCAGCGTGCATCATACGAGGTGCGACAATAAAGTACTGAGACTGATTTTCTTTGAAAGATGTGGCAACTCTGCAAGCTTGCGTAGGCACAATATCTTTGACCTTGGTCTATAAGATGCTTCTAGTCGATTCAGCTGCTCAGTCATGAGTTGTGCTGTAATAAGTTAACACGTGTTTGTGTCTCTCGTCACGGAAATGGAATTGCATAATATTGTGCAAAGGTATGCCATTTATTTTTGCGTTAAACTGGGTGAAAACGCGACGACAACTTACAGTAAGCTTCAGAAGGCTCTTGGAGAGGAGGTTATGCCGAGAGCTCAAGTTTTTCGTTGGCATAAAATGTTTAGTGAAGGCAGAACGAATGTTGAAGATGAAGACCACAGTGGACGACCATCAACTTCACGGACGGATGTCAACTTGGCCAGGGTGGATGAACTCGTACGATCTGATCGAAGATTATCCGTGAAAATTATTGCAGAAGAACTGAACATTAATCGAGAAATGGTTTGTCTAATAATAAATGAAGACCTGCATCTCGATAATGCGCCATCCCATACTGCTCTGTCAGTACAGCAATTTTTAACCTAAAAAACAAAAATGTCAGTACTACCACAGCCACCTTATTCACCAGATATCGCTGTGTGCGACTTTTTTCTATTTCCAAGAGTCAAAACTACGGTCAAGGGACACCATTTTCAAACAACACAAGATGTCCAAAAAGCTGTGACGAGGGTCTTGGAGGATATTACAGAAGATGAGTTCTTGAAATGTTACCATCAACGGCAGAAGCGCTGATAAAAGTGTGTGCAATCAGAAGGGCACTACTTTGAGGGAGACAACTCTAAACTTCACCAAAACGGCAAGCAACATTTTTTTTAACATGTCTCATTACTTTATTGTCACACCCCATATAGTGGCATACGGAATACGTACAGCTTGTACACCAATGAGCCAAAACACTATGAACACTGGCTACCGTGAGGTTGAATGCCTCCCACTGGTGTTGCGGGCACGTAAAGCAGTAAGGAAAGAATGTGAGCGGAAGAGAGACGAATGGGCAGTCATTGTAGCAAAGATACGGGCCACAAATGCTGAAATCCAAGGATATAAGCGGTTTCGACACAAGGCACATTGTTGTAGCGCTGCAGCTGGAATCGAGAATCTATGAAACGGCGAAGCTGTTCGCCTGTTGGTGTACTTCTATCGTGAGCAGCTATGGAAAGTGGTTGAAGGATGGTGGAATGATGCGTAGACCATATGGTACTGGACGACCACCTCTCTTCGCAAAACGTAGAGATTGGAGGATCCCCCACTGTGGAATCAAGGACAGGCAGCAATCTGTGGCAGATGTGACGACAGAGTAAAACACTGGTGCTGGCATAAGCGTTTCAGAGCACAGCGTTTAGAGACCATTGTTGAACATGGAGCTCCACCTCACACGACTCCTACATGATACTGTGTTGACCCAATGACAGTTAGTTTGTTGGTTGCGTGTTCCATTGATCAATCGCACGGTATGGCAGCCGTTATGATGTGGAAGGTGTCAAGTGCACAAGCAATGCACAAATGAAACAAGATTTTTTAATATATATATATATATATATATATATATATATATATATATATATATGTATATATATTACAGAGTTAAAAGATTAATATTTCTATTATTTACCCCATTCCCTTAAATAGCTCAAGATGCGTATACTATATTTATAGACTTACATACTCTTATTCAAGAATTCATCTATGGTATAGAAGGAGTTGTCAAGGAGATATGATTTCAATTTATTTTTGAAGCTATTACTGCTGTCTGTCAGACATTTTATTTCATCTGGTAATTTGTCGAAAACTTTTATAGCAGCGTATTTTACCCCTTTCTGTGCCAAACACAGGTTCAGTTAAGGACAGTGTAAGTCTTTCTTTTTTCTAGTATTATAATCATGGATGTCCCTGTTGTTTTAAACTGGTCCATGTTATTGAGAACAAATTTCATTAGTGAGTAAATGTACTGTGAGGCTGTTGTAAGAGTTCCCAATCTTTTAAAAAGATGCCTACAGGATGTGCGACTATGAACCCCACACATTATTCTAACCACTTTCTTTTGAGCAGTGAATACTTTTTGTCTAAATGTTGAGTTACCCTAAAATATTATTCTGTATGACATCAGAGAGTGAAAGTATGCAAAGTATGTTAGCTTACTAATTTCTACATCCTCAAAATTGGCAATTATTCTGATTGCAAAAGTTGCTGAACCTAATGGCTTTAGAAGATCCAAAATTTTAATTTTCCAATTAAGATTCTCACCTGTATGTACACCCAAATACTTAGTATGCTCTACCCTGTCCACTGACTTCTGTTGATGTATTATATTTATTGAAGGAACTGTACTTTTTGCAGCAGAAAATTGGATGTACTGTGTTTTTTCAAAGTTTAGAGCAAGCCCATTTGCAGAAAACCCATTAATGACTTTTCCAGAGACATTATTTGTATAATTTTCAATTGGAGTTTCTTTTACTGAATTAATAATGATGCTTGTTTCATCAGCAGACAGTGTCGGTTCAGCTTTCTGTTTCAGATAGGAAGGGAGGTCGTTCACATATATCAAGAACAGAAGAGGACCCATGACTGAACCCTGTGGAACACCTAATCTAATTTCATCCCAGTTACATGAAGTGGCAATCTTATTTAAATCACGTGACCCGTATGAGGAAACTTTTTGTTTCCTGTTCTGTAGGTATGACTTAAACCGCTCATATGCTATTGCATTTATACCATAGAATTGTAATTTCTGTAACATAATGGCATGGTTCACACAATCAAATGCTTCAGACAAGTCACAGAAAATTCCTATTGGTGCCATTTTACTATTTAAAGACTCTATTATGTCGACAGTGAAATTGTATATTGCTGTCTCAGTGGAACAGCATTTTTGAAATCTGAACTGTGATTTAGTAAGTATCCCATTACTGTTGAGATGGGTAACCACTCTTGAGTACATTACTTTCTTGAAGAGTTTTGAAAATGCTGTAAGCAAGGATTCATAGTCAGTTGTGACTGCAGTGGGCGCAGCATCGATGAGTTTTCGCCATGTGTCGATAGAAACGTGTCGCCTGTAGAATGAATCTCATTTCAGCTCGATGTTTGGGTCCTAACACACCGTCATCCAGGCGAATGGTTCACGTAACAGATGCACGTCGGTGAGAGCAGAATTATGATATGGGGTACATTTAGTTGGGCTTCCATGGGGTCTGTGTTGGTAATGGGAGGCATTACCTCAACAGTGAACCGCGC
The DNA here is from genome assembly GCF_021461395.2 of Schistocerca americana. Lineage (NCBI taxonomy): Eukaryota > Metazoa > Arthropoda > Insecta > Orthoptera > Acrididae > Schistocerca > Schistocerca americana. Next base: position 247,707,539 of record NC_060121.1, read on the forward strand.
GAGCGTTATTGCGGCCCACCTACATTGTTTCCTGCTTGGAGACTCCCTCTATGGCGATGTCATCTTTCGGCAGGATAATTGTCCTTGTTGCAAGGTCACTATAGTGAATTCACATTGATGTCTCGACCAGCAAATGTGCCTGATCTGTACCCATTCGGACACATATCTGGCGCCAGCTGTGTGCCTGTAAACCACCACCCCGTAATTTGTGGGAACTGCTTGTGCTGTGCATGGACATTCCTTCACAAAAGAAGACGAAGAAAATATTCCAGAATCGTAACGAGAAAAGCTGTTACCATGAGTAACATAAAAGTAGATATCTTAAGTGTTGCGAAACAACTCAAATCAATTGAGAAAGGCAAGTCTTCCGGTCGAGATGGTATACCAATCAGGTTCCTTTCAGAGTATGCAGACACCATAGCGCCTTTCTTAGCAATCATATACAACCGCTCACTTGACGAAAGGTCTGTTCCTAAGGACTGCAAAGTAGCACAGAAAGAAAGCAAGAAAGGAAATAGGAGTAAATCGTTGAATTACAGACCCATAGCACTGACGTCAGTTTGCAGTAGGATTTTGGAGCATATACCGTACTTTAACATTATGAATCACCTTGAAGAAAATGAGTTATTCATACATAACCAACACGGTTTCAGAAAATATCGTTCTTGTGCAACACAGCTAGCTCTTTATTCCCATGAAGGAATGAGTGTTGTCGACAAGGGATCACAGATCGATTCCATATTCTTAGATTTCCAGAAGGCTTTTGATACCGTTCCTCACAAGCGACTATTAATCAAATTGCGTGCATATGGAGTATCGTCTCAGTTGTGTGACTAGATTGTGATTTCCTCTCAGAGAGGTCGCAGTTCGTAGTGATACATGGTAAATCATCGAGTAGAACAGAAATGATATCTGGCGTTCCGCAAGGTAGTGTCATAGGCCCTCTGCTGTTTCCGATTTGCATAAATGATCTAGGTGATCTAGGTGATCTGAGCAGCCCCCTTAGATTATTTGCAGCTGATGGTGTAATTTACCGTCTAGTAAAATCATCAGACGATCAATTCCAATTACAAAATGATCTAGAGAGAATTTCTGTATGGTGCGAAAAGTGGCAACTGGCAGTAAACAAGGAAAAGTGCGAGGTCATCCACATGGGTACTAAAAGAAATACGATGAATTTTGGGTATACGATAAATTGCACAAATCTAAGGGCTGTCAATTCGAGTAAATACCTAGGAATTACAATTAAGAGCAACTTAAATTGGAAAGGGCACATAGATAATATTGTGGAGAAGGCGAAACGAAGACTGCGCTTTGTTGACAAAACACTTAGAAGATGCGACAAACCCACTAAAGAGAGAGCCTACATTACATCTGTCCGTCCTCTGCTGGAATATTGTTGCGCGGTATGGGATCCTTACCAAGTAGGATTGACGGAGGATATCGAAGAAGTGCAAAGAAGGGTGGCTCGTTTCGTGTTATCGCGCAACAGGCGTGAGAGTGTCACTGGTATGATAAGCGAGTTGGAGTGGCAGTCACTGAGAGAAAGGCACTTTGCGGCGAGATTTATTTACGAAATATTCTCTTCCGAATGCGAAAATATTTTGTTGACACGCACCTACATAGGGAGAAATGATCATCATAATAAGAGAAATCAGAGCTCGAACGAAAAGATTTAGTTGTTCGTTTTTCCCAAGCGCCACTCGAGAGTGGAATGGTAGAGAAGTAGTATGAAAATGGTTCGATGAACCCTCTGCCAGGCGTTTAAGTGTGAATTGCAGAGTAACCTGGAATCCTGTCAAGGATCGATACTGTATTATGTCTGCGTAGTGGGCCAACACGCTGTTCAAGTGGTGTTCATAATGTTTCGGCTCATCGGTGTAGATTTGCTTCAAATGGTTCAAATGGCTCTGAGCACTATGGGACTTAACATCTATGGTCATCAGTCCCCTAGAACTTAGAACTACTTAAACCTAACTAACCTAAGGACATCACACAACACCCAGCCATCACGAGGCAGAGAAAATTCCTGGCCCCGCCGGGAATCGAACCCGGGAACCCGGGTGTGATATGCGAGAACGCTACCGCACGACCACGAGCTGCGGAAATAGATTTGCTGGGGGCTACGGTGAGGCAGTGGGTGGTACCAACCTTGCGGGTCCGGCGGCGCGGGCTTCATGTGCCAACGCACGGGCTGCAGCAGCAGCGCGGCGACCACGCTGTGCAGTGAGAGACCTCCGATGATAAGGGCGGCGCCCGAGGTGCTGTAGTTGCGCAGCAGCAGCGTCACCAGCTGCGGCATCACCACCGGGCCCAGACCCATCAGCGAGATGGACACCCCGGCCGCGCGGCTGCGCAGCTCCTTGAAGTACGAGTTGAACGCCAGGCTCAGCGCCGCCGTCAGCATCTGGTTCCCCACCGCTGTGGGACAGCACCGCGCCAGTGTGACCAACAGGACGAAGAGTGAACAGACAGGCACTCAGCGCAAGACTAGGTTTCCGCTGAAGTTCTTCACTGGTTGCTTCGAAATTTTGACACAACGTTGCATGCGAACATGCACATCTTTTATGTTCCTAATTTTTAATACACTACTGGCCATTAAAATTGCTACACCAACAAAAAATGTAGATGATAAACGGGTATTCATTGGACAAATATCTTATACTAGAACTGATTACATTTTCGCGCAATTTGTGTGCATAGATCCTGAGAAATCAGTACCCAGAACAACCACCTCTGGCCGTAATAACGGCCTTGATACGCCTGGGCATTGAATCAAACAGAGCTTGGATGGTGTGTACAGGTACAGCTGCCCATGCAGCTTCAACACGATACCACAGTTCATCAAGAGTAGTGACTGGCGTATTGTGACGAGCCAGTTGCTCGGCCACCATTGACCAGACGTTTTCAGTTGGTGAGAGATCTGGAGAATGTGCTGGCCAGTGCAGCAGTCTAACATTTTCTGTATCCAGAAAGGCCCGTACAGGACCTGCAACATGCGGTCGTGCATTATCCTGCCGAAATGTAGGTTTTCGAAGGGATCGAATGAAGGGTAGAGCCACGGGTCGCAACACATCTGAAATGTAACGTCCACTGTTCAAAGTGCCGTCAATGCGAACAAGAGGTGACCGAGACGTGAAACCAGTGGCATCCCGTACCATCACGCCGGGTGATACGCCAGTATGGCGATGACGAATACACGCTTCCAATGTGCGTTCGCCGCGATGTCGCCAAATACGGATGCGACCATGATGATGCTGTAAACAGAACCTGGATTCATCGGAAAAAATGACGTTTTGCCGTTCGTCCACCCAGGTTCGTCGTTGAGTACACCATCGCAGACGCTCCTGTCTGTGATGCAGCGTCAAAGGTAACCGCAGCCATGGTCTCCGAGCTGATACTCCACGCTGCTGCAAACGTCGTCGAACTGTTGGTGCAGATGGTTGTTGTCTTGCAAACATCCCCATCTGTTGACTCAGGGATCGAGACGTGGGTGCAAGATTCGTTGCAGCCATGCGGATAAGATGCCTCTCATCTCGACCGCTAGTGATACGAGGCCGTTGGGATCCAACACGGTGTTCCGTATTACCCTCCTGAACCCACCGACTCCGTATTCTGCTAACAGTCATTGGATCTCGACTAACGCGGGCAGCAATGTCGCGATACGATAAACCGCAAAGGCGCTAGGCTACAATCCGACCTTTATCAAAGTCGGAAACGTGATGGTACGCATTTCTCTTCCTTATATGAGGCATCACAACAACGTTTCACCAGACAACGCCGGTCAACTGCCGTTTGTGTATGAAAAATCGGTTGGGAACTTTTCTCATGTGAGCACGTTGTAGGTGTCGCCACCGGCACCAACCTTGTGTGAATACTCTCCAAAGCTAATCATTTGCATATCACAGCATCTTTTCCCTGTCGGTTAAATTTCCCGTCTGTAGCACGTCATCTTCGTTATGTAGCAATTCTAATAGCCAGTAGTGTATATATAACATATAAATAAACTTGTGCAGTGTAAAGGAGAAATGTTGTTACCAAAATTCTCGAAAAATTCTTGACCGATTTGGTTGGTTGTTGGATTTGGGGGAGGGGACCAGTGAACAAGATTTTGAAATTTTGGAAAATTGGGCTAATTTCCTGTGGGACCAAACAGCTAAGGTCATCGATCCCCCGGGTTACACATTACTTAATATAATTTAAACTAAATTACGCTAAGGACAACACACACATCCATGCCCGAGGGAGGACTCGAATCTCCGACGGAGGAAGCCGCGAGAACCGTGGCAAGGCGCATGAGACAGCGCGGGTAACCCGCGTGGCATACAGCAAGATCATCGGTCTCATCGGATTAGGGAAAGATGGGAAAGGAATTAGCCGTGCCCTTTCAAAGGAATCATCCCGGAATTTGCCTTGAGCGATTTAGGGAAATCACGGAATACCTAAATCAGGATGGCCGAACGCGGCTTTGAACCGTCGTCCTCCCGAATGCTAATCACTTCGCCAGCACGCTCGATCTAGACCGATTTACTTAAGACTTTCACAGGTTACTCTAATAAACGTTTCGAATAGGATATATTTGTTTCAATACAAACAACAGTACACAAGTTTTCTGTTAAAACCGATTGCGAAAAAGTAAATTTTCTGGTGTAAAGGTGTGCGGTTCTGTTTCCGTTTTCGCAGCCAGTTTTAGCTACCATACCAGGGCATTCAAACAATATGACAAACTGTATCTCGCATATAAATTTTTTCTCGTTATGTGCTCGTGTTTTAAACATAAATTGTTTACGCAAGAAAGTGCTGTTTTGTTTTCTTCCTCGCAAACGGTTTTCACAAAAACCAGGAAAGTTGTATTTGTGGATTATTGAAAATGGTGGTTTGTTCAAATGGTTCAAATGGCTCTAAGCACTATGGGACTTAACATCTGAGGTCATCAGTCCCCTAGACTTAGAACTACTTAAGCCTAACTAACCTAAGGACATGACAAACACCCATGCCGGAGGCAGTATTCGAACTTGCGACCGCAGCAGCAGCGCGGTTCCGGACTGAAGCGCCGAGAACCGCTCGGCCACAGCGGCCGGCGATGGTTTGTTGGGTGCTCAACATCGTGGTCCAAATCTTTCCATTTCTAGCCTCAGCACTTCCCAAGTGATGATGGGATGATGAGGACAACACAAACACCCAGTCCCCAGGCGGAGAAAAGCCTCAACCCGGCCGGGAACCGAACCTGGTATCCCGTGATCCAGAGGCAGCGACGCTAGCCACTAGCCCACGAGCCACGGACCTGGATTATTGGCTTATGATTACTACTACTGCTACTACGGAATCTGCATTTACAGTAACAATAAACAACGCTCAACGTCAGAGGGATGGGGAGAAGATATGGACGAAGAGATGAGAGGAAGTGGATATAGAGAGAGAAAATGAGAAGATGGGCAGAGGGCAGGAGGAGATGGAAAGAGAGTGGGGGGTGGGGGGGGGGAGGTAAAGAAGATGAACATAGGCAGGGTGGTGGAGTTGAAGAACAGAGGGGGGGGAGGGGGAGGTCATGGACAAAGGTAGTTGCAGGTGGAGATGTACAGAGGCAAGGCGGAGAAGAAGATTAGGATGTATGCCTAACTTCCATACATATTAGAAACGTGTGCCTCGTCTTTCCTTGTTTTCCCATTCAACTAGACTGTCACAGCAGTGTGTTTCACACATCATCGGATCGAAATCGACGTCGTCTTTCCAGATGCACTAATTTTTTTCCCAGCATTGTAGTTGTTACGTTCAGCTCTACAATGAGTGCCAAAAATATTATGCTTTGAATTCTGGTTTTATAAAATATGCAGGGTGTTTCGGAATTCCTGCTACAGTCTTGTAGTGTTTGAAGAGGCGACTTAGTAGTTAAAGGTTTAATAAGGAAGCCCTGTCCAAAAATGTACCGTTTGGATATAAAATAAGTTTGAAGATCGCCTCAATTTCAAATTTCCTGCCGGACAGTACGGTATATATTGGAAGAGCTACACAACGCATGTATCGAAATCGTTTTCCGGATTGAAGACGTTAAACCAACAACAGGCATCTTCTCCAAACGGTGCTCCAGACGCCATGTTTATTTTGGCATATTTAGCTGTTTAGTATTGTAGCTTGCATGCAGTATGCCATTTCAAGATAATGGCGCATTGAACATTTATCACAGGCACGTCACCCTTCTGCTGTATACCGAAAGACCGGCCGGGGTTGCCGAGCGGTTCTAGGCGCTACAGTCTGGAACCGCGCGACCGCTACGGTCGCAGGTTCGAATCCTGCCTCAGGCATGGATGTGTGTGATGTCCTTAGGTTAGTTAAGTTTAAGTAGTTCTACGTTGTAGGGGACTGATGACCTCAGAAGTTGAGTCCCATAGTGCCCAGAGCCATTTGAACCATTATGCCGAAAAATAGTGGAGATTTTAGAGGGTACCACGAGAAAAATAAACTTCAGATGGAAATCGGTGTCCGAAATCGTCACACATCGAGACAACAGAGCATTGCTTTATAGGAGACACGGCCTTTCTACGCAGCAGCTAGCTCGATCTGCTCCACTGGTGATCCTGGCAATCAGTCCCAACCACTGAATAACAAACAACATTGCGAGATGTTCCGCCTACGGTACGTCAGTGCACAAAGTCACGTTTCCTATCGGAGGGATGGGCTCCTGGCAGGCGCCACTCCCTATAACTTCGGCGCTCTGTAACGTCGTTGGATGACGGGGACACGGTTTCCTATACTCGATTTGTTCCTCAAGACCCCCTCTAAAACCCCTCGGAGTTTGTAGCAATACCCTGTAGACCACCCTAAGACTCCGACAGAACTGGTTTCTGTTTGGTTTGCTCTCTTCAGTTTGTCTATGATGTATTTGTCTTGGTAGAACTTATGGCTCTCAGTAAGCCTTCTTGGTGCCACTTTGTTGATCTGCCAAAGAGGATCTCCCATAAACACACAGTGATCGGAATCACTATGTCTGGCTGCCACTTGCTTCTGGGCATGGGAAAGTTCCTTTCAGAACGGCCAGACTCCTTCGACAAGCTGCTTTTAGAGGCGTGTTTGTAGTATTTGTTCCGCGCTGCCACACTCGTTCTTCATAGACCGCCATATTCTGTGTCCAAGTGGCTGGTCTATGATTGTTCACAGGTTGACGTATTTAGTAACAGAGCCCACTTGCAACAGCAGTGGAAACGATGGTATTAAAAGCGTGACGAAGCGCTCAGTCACTCCGGAAGGTTTTTTGGTAGACTACATGTACCTGGCAACACACTGCTGTGACTGTCTAGTTGAGTGGAAAAAAAGGAAATACAAGGCACACGTTTCTAATATGTATGGAAGTTGGGCATACATCCTAATCTTCTTCTCCGCCTTGCCTCGGTACATCTTAAGTGAGTTTGAATTTGGTGTTATAGTCGTCGCATGAGCGATGGGACACAGCACCTCCGAGGTAGTGATGAAGTAGGGATTATCCCTTATGACCATTTCACGAGTGTACCGTGAATATCTGGAGTCCGGTAAAACATCAAATCTCCGACATCGCTGCGGCTGGAAAAAGATCCTGCAAGAACGGGACCGATGACGATTGAAGAGAATCGTTCAACGTTACAGAAGTGCAGCCCTACCACAAATTGCTGCAGATTTCAATGTTGGGCTATCAACAAGTCTAGCGTGCGAACCATTCAACGAAACATCATCGATATGGGCTTCCGAAGGTAAATTCATGTTCCCTTGATAACTGCACAACACAAAGCTTTATGCCTCGCTTGAGTTCGTCAACACCGACTGGATGTTTCCCACTGTCTTGTTTTCGCAGCACGGGAATTCTATGACAGCACGTTGCTTCTGACGAACGTCAAGTGTAGCAGCCATCTTGAAGACATGCTGTGACGGCGCCACTCACGGGAACAGGTTGAATTAAGTTTGAAAACAAGCGGGAAGGATGTACCTACACACTGTGAAACTTTCACACATACAGAATGAAAACTGTATTTTTAGAAAAATAGTGTGCATTTCTTTTAGAGTGACCCTCGTAGTACAAATTGCTCATAACCAGTGTTTAGAAGGTAAGAATCAAATTCTATCGGTGATTTATTAAATATAAAGAAATAAATCTCTGTTGTTCTTATGAATTCATGATCGTTGGCAATTATGTATGTGATTTTTATGAAAAATAGCTGAAAGTAATGATGGATATGAACATGGTTGGTAAATTTTGAGGGTTTGTTTGATATGAGTAGATGTTCCGTGAAACAAGAAAGGGGACAGGTTTTTGGAAAGTGTTTCGAATCTGGAAGGGATTGAGTGGATTAGAAGAGGCGCCTGAAGCAAGCTCTTAATGGTGAGGATAGCTGTGGAGGCGAGAAGACGAAGACGATGGAGAGTGCGTTCAATCCACAAGATCTTTGAGCGGAGTTCAAGGTAGAGGTAACGTCTGAAATATATTTAGGAAATGGTATGGAGAGTATGCAGATGTATGTATGTCAGATGTGCTGATACAAGCTTTGTAAAGTACTTTGACTGGAGATCAGGGACAAAATGATACGATGTTTGGTGCCAAGAATGTATGGTGTTCAATGTGGAGGAGGGTGTGGGCTGCCGGCCGATGTGACCGAGCGGTTCTAGGCGCTATAGTCTGGAACCGCGCGACCGCTACGGTCGCAGCTTCGAATCCTGCCTCGGGCATGGGTGTGTGTGATGTCCTTAGGTTAGTTAGGTTTAAGTAGTTCTAAGTCTTGGGGACTGATGACCTTAGAAGTTAAGTCCCGTAGTGCTCAGAGCCATTTGAACATTTTTTGGATGTGGGCTGTATTGTTAGTTAAGATTTGTGTAGGGAAAGGTGTGTCGTATTCAAGGATTTGTAGAAGAAATCGTGTTCTGGAGGATTATAAATTAAGTTTACGTTTGAGCAGAAGGGGACGAGTGGAATGAAGTTTTTGTACGTGTGAAGGCGGGTTAAGTAATGAAATGCAATGTTCGGCTACTTATAAGTTAAGTTTTAGTCTTTTGTGGACTTTCTGTTCCCCAGTTAGTGATGTATCTTACTAATTTGCTACTGAAGGTTATTTTAATATACATTAGTTAAATGCTGCAGATTTTTTGTTAAAACCTTTAACTGTCAAAATCAGTATTTAGAAAAGGGTGATTACGGACTTCTTCAGATGAGGGTGCATACATGCTTGTCTATATGAAGAGGATAAGTAAGACCCCTAGTCATTTCAGTGTTAACATCCTTAAGGAAATGTCGACTAAGTGTTTTACTTATTGCACTGCATGTTTGTGTCCTGATCTGAAGATGGCAGTTGAAACTAGTAATCGCTGTTTTCTATATTACGACCTTGGCAAATTAAAAATGAAGAAACTCAACCCCGCCTAAAGAGGCGTTGAAGGCCCAATGGTACCGAAAGACCTCCGCTTTATCCTCACCCCACAGGTGTCACCGGATGCGGATATGGAGGAGCATGGGGTTAGCACACAGTTCTCCCAGCCGTTGCCAATTTCGTCATCGGAGCCGCCATCCAGTAGCTCCTCAATTGGACTCACAAGACTTCAGTGCACCCCGCTTTCCAACTCGGCAGACTGGACAGCATGCGGTAGACCCAGACGGTGACCCATCCAAGTGCTAGCCAAGCCCGACATCGCTTAACTTCGGTGATTTGACGGGAGCTGGAGTTACAACTGCGGCAAGGCCATTGACTTGGTAAATAAAGGATTTAATAAAAAATCTACAGCATTCAAGTTTACAGGACGCGCTCCCCCATTCCAGCTACGTCGGGTAATTGTCGTTGTTGTGGTCTTCAGTCCTGAGACTGGTTTGATGCAGCTCTCCATGCTACTCTACCCTGTGCAAGCTGCTTCATCTCCCAGTACTTACTGCAACCTACATCCTTCTGAATCTGCTTAGTGTATTCACCTCTTGGTCTCCCTCTACGATTTTTACCCTCCACGCTTCCCTACAATACTAAATGCCGGCCGAAGTGGCCGTGCGGTTAAAGACGCTGCAGTCTGGAACCGCAAGACCGCTACGGTCGCAGGTTCGAATCCTGCCTCGGGCATGGATGTTTGTGATGTCCTTAGGTTAGTTAGGTTTAACTAGTTCTAAGTTCTAGGGGACTAATGACCTCAGCAGTTGAGTCCCATAGTGCTCAGAGCCATTTGAACCATTTGAACAATACTAAATTGGTGAGCCCTTGATGCCTCAGAACATATCCTACCAACCGATCCCTTCTTATAGTCAAGTTGTGCCACAAATTTCTCTTCTCCCCAATCCTATTCAATACCTCCTCATTAGTTATATGATCTACCCATCTAATCTTCAGCATTCTCCTGTAGTACCGCATTTCCAAAGCTTCTATTCTCTTCTTGTGTAAACTAGTTATCGTCCATGTTTCACTTCCATACGTGGCCACACTCCATACAAATACTTTCAGAAACGACTTCCTGACACTTAAATCTATACTCGATGTTAACAAATTTCTCTTCCTCAGAAACGCTTTCCTTGTCATTGCCAATCTACATTTTATATCCTCTCTACTTCGACCAACATCAGTTATTTTGCTCCCCAAATAGCAAAACTCCTTTACTACTTTAAGTGTCTCATTTCCTAATCTAATTCCCTCAGCATCGCCCGACTTAATTCGACTACATTCCATTATTCTCGTTTTGCTTTTCTTGATGTTCGTCTTATATCCTCCTTTCAAGACACTATTCATTCCGTTCAACTGCTCTTCCAAGTACTTTGCTGTCTGTGACAGAATTACAATGTCATCGGCGAACCTCTAAGTTTTTATTTCTTCTCCATGGATTTTAATTCCTACTCCGAATTTTTCGTTTCCTTCACTGCTTGCTCAATATACAGATTGAATAACATCGGGGAGAGGCTACAACCCTGTCTCACTCCCTTCCCAACCACTGCTTCCCTTTCGTGCCCCTCGACTCTTATAACTGCCATCTGCTTTCTGTGCAAATTGTAAATAGCCTTTCGCTCCCTGTATTTTACCCGTGCCACCTTCAGAATTTCAAAGATAGTATTCCAGTCAACATTGTCAAAAGCTTTCTCTAAGTCTTCAAATGATAGAAACGTAGGTTTGCCTTTCCTTAATCGGGTAATTACAATATTTTAATTTGTTGGACGGTAATAAATAGTTAGGCAGAAGTCAGAAAGTCGAACGGTGTGCCTGATTCCTCCAGTAATTATTATCAAGGTTTTGGCAACGTTTATTCTGAAGAGGCAATGGCTCCAACAGGAGATGTATTGGTTGAGATCACCAGTGAAGGACTTTCAGAAAGGGGGGGGGGAGGAATACGAAATATGTCCACGTAAGGTATGTCACCAACATCAAAATTGTGTGATCGTTCCAAGTATTAGTATTATCTGGAGGAAACAGAAGAAACAGTGTATTTAAGACTTCCTGTTTTAGAACAGGTAGAGCGTGATATTAACTTAATTTGCAGCGGAGGGACGACTTACAGGTGATGATGCTGTAAGTGATGAGGAAATGCGTGAAGCTGTAGGCCCAGCTGGTGAGAATGACGCCCGAGGAGGACAGCAGGCCGCCCGTTATCGCCACCTTGCGGTAGCCGAAGCGGCGCAGCATCGGACCGCTGAACAGGCCTGCAACAAACACAGTACCACTCAGTCACTCAAAGTGGATATCGTTAAATAGTTTTCATGAATTCCCTCCTAGTGTGGGAGGCAATTCCTACGCAGAGTCCAAGGCAGCCTATGTAAGAAAATACACTTAAAGTAAAAAAAAAAAGGACGTACCAGGAAGGTATTATCCGAATGGGTAGGTGTGATGTAAATGTACAGACAAACAAATGATTATAGTTTCAGAAAAACTGGATGATTTATTGAAGAGAAAGAGATTCATGAATTGAACAAATCAGTAATGCATTGGTCAACCTCTGGACCTCAAGCATGTAGTTGTTCGGATGGCATTGATTGATAGAGTTGTTGGATCTACTCCTGGAGGAGATCGTGCCAAATTCTGTCCAATTGGCGTGTTAGATCGTCGAAGTCCCGAACTGGCTGGAAGGCCCTGTCCCTAATGATCCAGTTGGGGAGAGATCTGGCAGGTTGCTGGCCAAGGTAGTGTTTGACAAGCACGAAGACAAGCAATAGAAATTCTCGCCGTGTTCAAAAGGGCATTATTTTGATGAAAAGTAACCCTAAGGCAGATTGCTATGGAGGGCAACAAAACGTGTCATAGAACGTCGTTGATGTAGGGGTGCTGCAAATGGCAACCAAAGTGGTTTTACTACGAAAAGAAATGGCACTGCAGACTACCACTTCTGATTGTTGTGCCATAGGATGGGCGACAGTGAGATTGGTATCCCACCACTGTCCAGGGCGTCTCCAGACTTGTCTTCGTCTAGGAATCTCGTTGACTGGAGTAGAAGTGTTATCAGTGATGAGTCCCATTTCGAGCTGAGCCCCAGTGACCAGCGAAGACGTCTCTGGAAAGGCCCTGGACAATGTTGGGATACCAAACTGACCATCACTCGCCATACAGGCCGACAAAAAGGAGTGATGGGCTGGGGTACCATTTCTTTTCATAGCCTGACCCCTTCAAATGGCTCAAATGGCTCTAAGCACTATGAGACTTAACATCTGAGTTCATCAGTCCCCTAGACTTAGAACTACTTAAACCTAACTTAACCTAAGGACGTCACACACAACCATGCCCGAGGCAGGATTTGAACCCGTGACCGTAGCAGCAGCGCGCTTCCGGACTGAAGAGCCTAGAACCGCTCGGCCACAACGGTCGGCTCTGACCTCTTCGGTTGTCATTCACGTCACTTTTCTACAACAGATGTTGTACGCTCCATTTCGTTGCCCTTCATGGCAAGCAATCCTGTGCTTACAGTTCAGCTAGATAATGCCTGTCCACAACCGGAGAGAATCTGTACTGCTTGTATTCGTGTTTGCAAAACCCTCCCATTGCCTGCGAGATTGCCGGATCTCTCTCCAACTGAGCATACTTGATGGGCAGTGCCCTGCAACCAGCACGGGATTTTGACGCCAGACAGAATTTGGCGAGACATTCCACTAGAGGACATCCAAAAACTCTGTCAGACAATGCCAAGCCGAAAAACTGCTTGCATAAGCGCCAGAGGTGGACCAATAGATAACTGACTTGCTCAATTTGTGAGGCTATTTCTATTGAATTAGTTATCCATTTTTTCTGAAATTTTAATCATTTGTCTGTCTGTGCATGTACATCACATCTACCAGTTTCCATCCCATTCTGATAATTTCTTCATGGTAAGTCGCATTTTTGTCTTATAATGTATTTATAAATAGCACCTGATTCTGATAAGGTCAGTTTGGTATCTATGAATATATGACGCCAGCTGTAGGAGATACAAACGTATACATCCTGAATGGGACGCTCAATGGAGCAAGCTGGCAGATTACTTATGAGAGCACTCTGCCTCTGAATGATGGACTACATTTATCTGCCAACATCGCCTGACTCACCCGGAGAGCCGAGCGCATTAGTGCGGCTACTTCCGGGATTCAGGGAAGTGAGCTTATCCCAGACCGAATGCACCGCGCGGATTAATTGCGAGGGCTTGTGGGTCGGTCAGCGTGGGCATGAGTTTCAGGCGGTTTTACCAATACAGCTAGGTAAATACCGGGCTGATTACTAAGTCCCGCTTCAGATACACACTACTCGATTATTTAGGAAGCGTTCTCACACTCAAATTAGAGATTTACTGTAGACGCAGGTAGATGGGGTACACAAAGTCCGGCGAGGGGGAGTGTTGGTATGAGGGAGGCCACCCGGCCGCCAGCTGTCATTAACACTGCCAAAACGAGTGTAGCAATCCCAACCCTGTAGAGAACCGAGAAAGGCAACCAAGAACAACATAAGACGAATTAAGAATATCTGCTGCGATAATTCATTGAGAACGTGTCTGAATGTGATAAGTCTGCATTGGATGGCTCTGGATGTCTCTAATCTCAACTATGATGGCTTTTATTCGTCGTAGCTCTTCTGACTGGTTTGATGGCACCGCCAGGAACTCCGATTTTGTGCCAACCTCTTCATCTCAGATTAATACTTGCACCATACGTCTCCAATTATCTGTACAACGTATCCCAGTCTCTGTTTACCCTAAGAGTTTTTATTCTCTGCGGTCCCGTCTAGGAGCGTGAAAGTCATTTCCGTATGTCTTTAGCACATGACCTATCATTCTGTCCCTTATTGCCGGCCGGGGTGGCCGAGCGGTTCTTGGCGCTACAGTCTGGATCCGCGCGACCGCTACCGTCGCAGGTTCGAATCCTGCCTCGGGCATGGATGTGTGTGATGTCCTTAGGTTAATTAGGTTTAAGTTGTTGTAAGTTCTAGGGGACTGATGACCTCAGAAGTTAAGTCCCATAGTGCTCAGAGCCATTTGAACCATTTTGTCCCTTATTTTTGTCAGTATTTTCCATATGTTCCTTACTTCGCCGCCTCTGCGGAGAACCTCATCATTCCTTCTTCACCTAATTTTCAACATCCTTGTATAATATCACATCTCAAACGCTTTGTGTCTCTTCTTTTCCGGTTTTCCCACAGGCCGTTATTCACCATCCCAAATGGACATCCTCAGAAATTTCTTCATCACATTAAGGCTAATATTTGATTAGCATACTTCTTTTACATAGGAATGCCGCCTTTGTCTGTGATAGCCTTCTTTTTATGTTCTGCTTGCTTCGCCAGTTGTGTGTTATTTTACTTCCAAGGTAGCAGATTCTTTCATTTCACCTACTTCGTGGTCAACATTTTTTATGTTAAGTTTAACGTAAATCTCAGTTCTGCTATTCCAGACTGTGTACCAATTAGGTTCCTTTCGGAGTATGCTGATGCATTAGCTCCATACTCAACAATCATATACAACCGTTCGCTCGACAAAAGATCCGTACCCAAAGACTGGAAAGTTGCACAGGTCACACCACTATTCAAGAAAGGTAGTAGGAGTAGTCCTCTAAATTACAGGCCCATATCGTTAGATTTTAGAACATATATTGTGTTCGAACATTATAAATTACCTCGAAGAAAACTGTCTATTGACACGCAGTCAACATGGGTTCAGAAAACATCGTTCCTGTGAAACACAACTAGCTCTCTGTTCACACGATGTGTTGAGTGATATTCACAAGGGATTTCAGATCGATTCCGTATTTCTGAATTTCCGGAAGGCTTTTGACACTGTACAACACAAGCGGCTCGTAGTGAAAATGCGTGCTTATGGAATATCGTCTCAGTTATGTGACTGTACTTGTGATTTCCTGTCAGAGAGGTCACAGTTCGTAGTAATTGACGGAAAGCCATCGAGTAAAACAGAAGTGATTTCTGGCATTCCCCAAGGTAGTGTTATAGGCCCTTTGCTGTTCCTTATCTATACAAACGATTTAGGAGACAATCTGAGCAGCCGTCTTCGGTTGTTTGCAGATGACGCTGTCGTTTATCGACTAATAAAGTCATCAGAAGATCAAAATAAACTGCAAAGCGATTTAGAAAAAATATCTGAATGGTGCGAAAAGTGTCAGTTGACCCTTAACAACGAAAAGTGTGAGGTCATCCACATGAGTACTGAAAGGTACTCGTTAAACTTCGGTTGCACGATAAATCAGTGTAATCTAAAAGCCGTAATTAAACTAAATACCTAGGTATTACAATTACGAACAACTGAAATTGGAAGGAACACATAGAATATGTTGTAGGGAAGGCTAACCAAAGACTGCGTTTTATTGACAGGACACTTAGAAAATGTAACAGACCTACTAAGGAGACTGTCTACACTACGCTTGTCCGTCCTCTTTAGAATACTACTGCGCGGTGTGGGATCCTTACCAGATAGGACTAACGGAGTACATCGAAAAAGTTCAAAGAAAGGCAGCACGTTCTGTATTATCACGAAATATCGGAGAGAGTGGCACAGAAATGATACAGGGTATAAATCATTAAAAGAAATGCGTTTTTCGTTGCGACGGAATCTTCTCACGAAATTGCAATCACCAACTTTCTCCACCGACTGCGAAAATACTTTGTTGACACCGACGACCTACGCAGGGAGGAACGATCACCAAGATAAAATAAGGGAAATCAGAGCTCGTACGGAAAGGTATAGGTGTTCATTCTTTCCGCGCGTTGTACGAGATTGGAATAATAGAGAATTGTGAAAGTGGTTCGATGAACGCTCTGCCAGGCACTTAAATGTGATTTGCAGAGTATCCATGTAGATGTAGACGTAGATGTACACGTACCTTCAGCTTTCCACGGTTTACCCTCAAACTATAGTCTGCACTTGTCAGAATGTTCGTTCCATTCATCATGTCCTGAAATGTTTCTTCAATCACCGTGAATGTTAATCTCTCGAAATTTTCTTTCAGTTTTTTCGGTGGGTCTTCAATATATTGATTGAACAGTGGGTGCGAAAGACTTCATTCATCTCTTATATCAATTTCAATCTAAGCACTTCGTTCTTGGTCTTCCTCTTCCATTGTTATTGGTGCCTCTTGCTTCCTGTGCATGTTATGCATTAGCCGTATTTCCCTATAGCTTACACCTGTTTTTCTCATATTTTCGACCATCTTGCACCGTTTTACAATATCGAATGCTTTTTCCATCTCGACAACTACTACGAGTGTGTCTTGATTTTTCTTAAGTCTTGCTACCATTGTCGAGTGCATAATCAGAACTGCCTCTCCGGTTCCTTTACATTTCGTAAAGTTACATCGTTCGTTATCTAATACATCCTAAACTTCTTTTTCCATTCTTCTGTATGTTATTCTTGTCAGCAACTTGGATGTATAAGCTGTTGAGCTGAATATGTTTTGTTCTTGCACTTACTTTCTGCTGCAGTCTTCGAGACAATGTGGATGATACTTCTTCCGAAAGTCTGATGGTATGTCTCCAGCCTCATAGATTCTACATATACAGGGTGGTCCATTGATAGTGACCGGACCAAATATCTCACGAAATAAGCATCAAACGAAAAAACTACAAAGAACGAAACATGTCCAGCTTGAAGGGGGAAACCAGATGGCGCTGTGGTTGGTCCGCTAGATGGCGCTGCCATAGGTCAAACGGATATTAACTGCGTTTTTTAAAATGGGAACCCCCATTTTTATTACATATTCGTGTAGTACGTAAAGAAATATGAATGTTTTAGTTGGGCCACTTTTTTCGCTTTGTGATAGATGGCGCTGTAATAGTCACAAACGTATAAATATGTGGTATCACGTAACATTTCGCCAGTGCGGACGGTATTTGCTTCGTGATACATCACCCGTGTTAAAATGGACCGTTTACCAATTGCGGGAAAGGTCGATATCGTGTTGAGGTATGGCTATTGTGTGATCAAAATGCCCAACGGGCTGCTCGGTATCCTGGACGACATCATCCAAGTGTCCGGACCGTTGGCAGGATAGTTACGTTATTTAAGGAAACAGGAAGTGTTCAGCCACATGTGAAACGTCAACCACGACCTCCAACAAATGATGATGCCCAAGTAGGTGTTTTAGCTGCTGTCGCTGTTAATCCGCACATCAGTAGCTGACAAACTGCGCGAGAATCGGGAAACTCAAAAAACGTCGGTGTTGAGAGGAATGTCGTTACACGTATTGCCAAACGCACTGAGGTTAACGGGAATCATTTTGAGCATTCATTGCATTAATGTGGTATTTACAGGTAATCACGCTGTAACAGCATGCGTTCTCAGAAATGATAAGTTCACAAAGGTACATGTATCACATGGGAACAACCGAAATAAAATGTTCAAACTTACCTACGTTCTGTATTTTAATTTAAAAAACCTACCTGTTACCAACTGTTCGTCTAAAATTGTGAGCCATATGTTTGTGACCTTATATCACAAAGCGAAAGAAGTGGTCCAACTAAAACATTCATATTTCTTTACGTACTACACGAATATGTAATAAAAATGGGGGATCCTATTTAAAAACATGCAGCTGTTATCCGTTTGACGTATGGCAGCGCCCTCTAGCGGGCCAACCAAAGCGCCATCTGGTTTCCCCCTTCAAGCGAGACAAGTTTCGTTCTTTGTAGTTTTTTCGTTTGACGCTCATTTCGTGAGATATTTGGCCCGGTCACGATCAATGGACCACCCTGTATACCTGGATAGTCTGTTTGTTGATACTTGTACCAATGATTTTGAAATTTCGAAGGTATTTTATCTATCATTCTGCCTTATTTGATCGCAAGTCTTCCAAAGCTGGAAGACGAGACTGGAATAGAAGGGAGAACCGATAGAGGTACTCAAGGTGCCCTCCGCCACACACTGTCAGGTGGCTTGCGGAATATGGATGTAGATGTAGATGTAGATGTAGAAGCTTAAACTCTGATATTAGATCCCCTATGACTTCTGTGACGCGTATGCAGACGAGTTATTCAGCCGTCCAGAACTGGGAGCAGGTAAGTAGATGCATTTGTCTGTACAGTTCTAAGCTAAGTCGGCGGGCTTAGGGATCGAAAGCACGGCACGGCGGGACCAGAGGGAGCGAACATTGGTCTGCCCGGGTACCAAGGCTGTCGGTCTGGAGTGGCTGAAAATGAGAAAAACCGTACGGAGAATATGGACAGCGGTTACTCGCTTAACCGAAGGATAGACGATACGGGAAAATGGCGGACTCCGAGACACTCTGAAACGTGTCTTCCTACGGCGCTTAGATATTCCACAGTAAAAGACAGCCAAATAATAACTGCATCCAGTATTTTCAACACCTTTAAAACCACAGAAGTTAATGCTTTGCAGTGACTACTTTCACTGTGAACTTCTGAATTAACTACTTTTAAATGCTTCATGCAATTTAAACAAAAAAATCTCAGATAATGGCATTGCACAATAGCTATAATCTCTGAAAGCTGCGTATCTGTATCTGTTTTATTTCAGGGTTTATTAAGTTTTTTATATCTTTTAATTATGAAATCGTCTGTCAGAGCATCATATTCTTTGCAATAACAAAGCAAATGTATGCACCACGAGTACTTCATATCCTGTCATACTTGTGTACTTATTTAATGAATATGTTACTACTTTTTTAATATATTTATTTAACTATTGATTACACTTGCTGTACGAAATCATGGTAACTTAAGAAGTGGTCAGTCGCATGTGTTAGCTGACATAACCTTTGGAAACTGGGCCAAAAGATGATTATGTCAAGCAGGCGTAAATAATTGTTTAAACAATATCTAACTACAATCTGTTGCTATTTAATGTGAGCGCATTTGCGCAAGAATGCTGGCTTATTTATTTATGAGCGACCCTTTATTTATATTTATTGAGTAGTGTCTGTGTGTGACCGAAATGCTTATGACGTTTCATTATTTGAGTATACTAGTTCAGCCCGGGAAGTCGTCAGGTTGAGTCAAATCATGTCTGCGGAACTTAAGACCGATGTATTTTCTGTGAAGTGGCCTTCAGCCTATGGGAAAGCACACAGTGGAGGAACACCACTGGAGTCAAGTGGGGACAGACACTTCTTCGAGTGAAAAGCTGAAGGAAGCGATCTGGGACATTTTTCGTTTAGATCTCGTAGAAGACACTTTGAAAGCAGACCTGTCTATAGTAACGTGCATGATTCGATCGTAGGGGTGACTGATTCTGAGCGGTGAACGACAGCTAAAATACTCTGACTTTTTCCGATTGCATTACAGAACTGAAAATAGGAAGAGTATGAGTTTCTAACTGTTAACTCACATGTGTTAATTTGTAAACCATCATTTTCATCTCTGAAGTATTGTGAGCTGGTGAATATTTTGTATATTGTGATCACGAGTGGACTTAGTATTCGTATACCTTGGATGACAAGTTAGCTTGGGGATTTTGCTACCATTCTCGTAACACTTCCAACCCAATTTTACTGCATTTGATAAGGTTATTTTCTATCTGTATTTTAACTGTATATCATGGGACCACTTTCCGTTTAGCTGAGATATACTTTCATGATTTAAAAATATTCAACACGATTCTCTGTCGTCTACATCAGCTACAAACGTAATAATGGTAAACTATTCCTTCATCTTTTATTTAATATTCCCATGTATTTTATTACTTAGAAGTCCTAGTCAACGCATACACAATTTGACTGTAGGATCACAGCAGCACAATATCACTTGGAGCGAGTTGGCTGCTAGACGTGAAAGCAGACGGGTGCAACTCGACCGTATGACTACATCGAGCTACTCCTTTTAAACAGAGCCGTGGACAGCCCAGTTACCTAATATGCGGAAAACATAAGGTAAATTGGCAATTGGTTTACTCGTATGGACTGCTGGTTAGAGAGCAACCACTCAGCAGAAAACCGTTCGTTAATGTCGCAATATTGACCCTCATTTCCTCTTACAACATGTTACCAGACAGTTCCTCTTCCTCGCAGAGCCCTTCAGTGTGTTTTGTTCTGTTATCCAACGTTTTTTCACAGTTGCATTGCTTTAATGTATGCTTGTCCGTCCAACGTCTGACATCGCCCCTTTTGGAGATATACGTTCTTCTTCAACCGAGCTGCCTACTGTGGTGTTCACTATCGCAATAGCTCCAACGTTACAGAACTTTAAACGCATCTCATTATTCTTCAGTACCTCAGTATTACACTTCTTCCCACACTGATTCTTCCGGACGAGTCTTTTAACTTCTACCTACTCTTTATCATTTCAAAATGTTGATCGGAGTTTGTATCTGCTCATCGGTACGCCTTTAAACTCAGTAACTGAATCCGAAACTCTATCTCACGAAGATGTAGTCCGACTGAAATCTTCCTGTGTCTGATGGCCTTTACCATATGTACCTCCTCCTCTTGTGATTTTTGAACAGCATATTCGCAGTTAACAGCTGAAATTTATTACAGAACTCAGTCACTTCTTCTCCTCCCTCGTTCACACTACCAAGTCCATATTATCCCGTAACTGTCTTATATTCCTTCCCCTACTATAGTGTTCCCAATCACGAATGATTATTCCATTATCATCTCGTTTTACATGCTGAATTACCTGTTCGATATCGTCATATACTGTGTTCGTTCTTCATCTTCCACTTGGTAAGTGGGCTTGCTTACCTTACGTATTGTTGCTGGGTTTGGTTTGCTGTCGATTCTGATGAAAACAATACTGTCACGAACCGTTCACAGTAACTCACTTTTTGCCCTATCTTGTTATTCGTAATGAATCCTATTCCAGATTATCATTTTCTTCTGGTCTTGTTAGTGTCTTATATTTGTCTGACAAAAAAATCCTTATTTCTTTTCTATTTCACATCGCTTTACCTAGCCCTACCATATCTCTTTTCAGATTTTCTAGTTCACCTATGACGTCGAAACTTTTGACATTCCCAGCTTCGAGCTTTTTTTAGTTATTATGTATGTTTTTCATGGTCACCTACCCCTTAGCGGTCCCCTCCCGAAGATCCTAATCTGGGATTAATCCGGATACTCCGCCAATGGAGAGATCATCCTAACATCTCACATATTCCGCAGATATAGGCTGTGTGTCTTGAATGCAGTGGTTTCCATCGGCCTGTGCATTTGATCATAACTGATTCTACCTACCACTTTTTAGGGTCAGTTTATCACTCCAAGGGAGAAAGGTTATCCTGAAAATGTGTGTGCTCCACATACAAACTTTGTTTATCCCTTTTTTAGTTAATGTAATTATTTCTATGTGAAAAGAAATGGAAAGTCTTCCTACGTAAACACTCTGTCATTTGCGTATCTTCTGCACAAATGGTATCTGTGTAAGTCCAATATAATGTATATCTGTGTTTGCGACATTCAGTTCTCACCTGAAGATAGACTGAGAAACGAAAAGCCATTCGTGACCAAATAAATATAATTTTGCAGAAAATTAGGAATTTTTTTCTTCTTTTTAATATTATAATGTTCTGCCATGCACCGACGGAAAATTCGGGTAATGAAAATAACATCTTCCTAATGGAATTATGTGTTCTCCAAAATGCATTAATCTGAACAGAGAAAAAATATATAAACAATTAGCAGTGTTTAACTTCTTTCTTAATGGAATAATAGCTCTTTATTCGATTTGAAATTTGTTCGTAATGAGATTATTCAAAATTAAAAATTATAAAATTTTCTTGCTGATCAAGTGTACCCCAAGAACACAGGTATGACCTAGTTACGAGAGCCTGTTAAAGAGACAAATGAACACCAATCATTATTCTGTGTAATCCAGCATCCTATTGCAAGATATATTTAGTTACTGTTCGGAGAAATAGCAGTTCACTTCACTGTCGAGAGATCTACCAAGTAAAGGCAGTAGTTCACTTGTTAGCCCTGGGCCGTCGTGTTGCTGTATGCAACAGGCTGTAACACTGTCCGGTCAAATGAAAACAGAGCAAAGACTAACATATTCGGAACAACAACATGCGGTACTGGCATCAGTTTGTAACAAAAAAAATTTGTAAAATGTACAGTGGGTACTCGAATGTACGACTGAGATCTCCAGTATCTGCAGCAAGGCGTCAAGGATTCTGAATGTCGAATAGGCAGAAGTCTCTCGACACAGAGGCCAGACAAAGTCTTCCGACAAAGTCCCCCACTAATTCAAATTCAGTACATGCGCGACCTGTTCTTCGATAGCAGCAAATGTCCCAATGTGTGGTCAGGTACTCTACGTTGTGAGCCCATGGGTCACCTCGAGTGATCTTATAGTTTATGGATGTAGCAGTCAGATGAAGCTTATGGCGTTGTTGTCTTGGAAATGCATACTACTTCTGATATTCAGAGGCACGTCACTTATGACTTATAACGACACTCCTTCGACGGATACGAAATACCTCTGCCGTTTGAGATAAGAAAGTAGAATGTATCCTCCCGTCAATCTGTCATAAGCAGTGTTGAATGACACATTAACAGCAATTCACTCTTGAAGAGGAATGTGAGCCGTGTGGCTCTATCAGCGATATTCCCGCCGCCGGTATGGGTCATCTTTCCGGCGGTGTGCGAAGAGCGCGCGCTGGCGCCACCTACCGGGCTGACCGGGAGCGAGAGGAAAAGCTGAGGAAGTGATTTTGCTTTGGGACGCCAAGCAGTAACGGCGTTTTGGGAACTGTGGCGGACAGCTAAGGTCCGGTGTCAGCCAGAAAGCAGGGCACGTGGAAAGAGATGTTACTGGGAAGCCATTGGTGTTGTTTTTCCGCTTTCTTCATGTCTCCTGACATCGTGATCTGCGGTGGCTGGATTCGTCGAACAAGCAAGAGGGTAAGGGCCTTGCTTGTCCTGTAAATTGTGGTCGGAATCAGCTACTGGGCTCTGTGCGGTTGACTGTATTTTCTTGGGCGGCCGTCGCTACTCCTACTCAGTCTGGCCTACAGTGTGTTGATTTTAATTGGTTTGATACGTAGTGTTTTAAGGTGTATGTGGTGTGACCATTAACATTTACGAGGGCTTGGAGTGCTGAGACATTCCGTTGTAGATCCCTACTGTCAAGCTTTAACCGCCATTGAAAACAGTTTGCTGGCCCTTGTTTAAGTACCGCCTGGTTATTGTATTTATATCACACCACGGAGTTAAGATGGCCAGTCGCTATATATAGTTCTCAGTTCTAGGGGACGATGACCTCAGAAGTTAAGTCCCATAGTGCTCAGAGCCATTTGAGAGACGCGTGTATAGTTTTGAAATCAGTAGTTTCCTAAATTCTTACCAGTTATTGAGAGGCTAGTTGTTATTGTGTGTTTAATGGCCTGAAAGGGATTCTATCGATGGTGGTACTAGAATTCCTTCAATGACAGTACATCGATATTGTAATTAATTTCATGTATTAATTTTACTAATGTGTTGTAATGAGTTATTGTGTTTCTAGTTATTTAAGGCAGATGTCAGTCTGTTGTAGATACCCACTAGTTCTGGGATTTTCTCGTGCCCATTCGTGACCGTTGCTGCTCCCGTCTGGGGGTCCATGTCGAGCCTATATTGGTAACTGTTGAACGGGCGAGCGTCCGTTTCCTGAGCGTAGTTGTTGAATCTCACGAGCTAGTTTGCTCACACGAAATTTTATATGTTATATGCTAAATTAACTGAATTATTTTGGCAATAACAATCACTGTGGTAATGAAAAAGTACATTTGTTATGAAATTTAACTCATTCCAGTAAATGTGTAATAGGCCATAAGTGCCGAGTTTTTATGAGTGTTTAAAATTGAAGTAATTTATTTTCACCTGAATCGTAAATTTTAAATATGTATGGTTGTTTTAAACATGTGATAGTTTTATTTGTCAAGTTCTCTTGTTTAAAGGTACCAAATAAAATGTTAGGCGCAACTGTCGATTGTGATTGCCTGATGTGCTACTTTGCTCCTGTCCTACCACCCTACAGCCTATTGTGGTGGGATTGTGTCGTTGCGTAAAAGGTGTAATTACATGCTGTTTCGACACTTCAGAATGGTTCTTGTAACTCGTGGATTATGTGCTACCAAAGTATGCATTATGTCCGTGCCGCAGCCTTCATAAGTAATTTTATACTCGTCACAAGCTTTGAAAGGCCATGTTACGACATATTGCAAGTGTCTTACGTAGCCCCTTCCGTAGATTCCGTATCACATACATCTGCACAAGCATAAACTAATTTAATTTTCAGGAAAATTCACTCAAACTCGGGTTTAAACGTCGTGCATGTGCAGGTGAATTGCCTTTATCTCCTCGAAAGAATTATTCTGTGGCAGTATTACTTAGATTTCATGTCCCGTATATCTTATACACGTTTTCAAGTACATTGCTTGTTGCACGGAAGTTTTGAGTGTTTGATGTTGTGAAATGTCTGGGGAGAAGCGAGAGCAATATAACCTCACGGGAAACTCTCCGCGGGCCTTGACATCCATGCACGAGATTTGTGCCATGCAGCAGTTGGCGTAACGATACGCACTCTCTCCACAATCATTCCCATATGTGCGCTTTCTGCAAATTACGTTGCACGTATGACTGCTGGGGAAACAAAAGTTTCCTAGTGCTCCACTCCTTCCAGTCAAAGAGCCGAATAACACGGGATCACTGCTTCCAACAGCTGACGTCAATGATCATAGCTCCCTGTTACAGACATATCTGTCAATATGTTCTCTACGTCTTATAGAAATTTGGACGCACATTTTAGCATTACTTTGCATATGCCACATAACTGCAACAGCATGTAAGCTCACAGGAGCGACATAACCGCAACATCACGAATCTCGCAGCAGGTGCAGCATAAACTTACCCAGTGTCATGCCGAAGGCAGAGTTGACGTTCATGATGACGGAGATGTCTGTGGCGGGCATGTTGATCTCCTTGAACCTGTCTCGGTATAGCAGACCGAACGACTGCATGATGGGCACCATAATGAACTGTAGGAAGAAAGGCAAAGTTCATTCATAAATAAAACGGTTCTGTGCCGGTACAACAAATGCTGTGCTAGTAATAATAACAATAATAACGACAAACACGAATAAAAGGAAACTAAACTCTATAGTAATATCGGACTTGCAGAAGGTAAACACCGTATTTATTGGTTTTCCTATTTATACTTATATATTGCGAAAATATGTAGTTTAAGAGATAAATTACATTAAACATCTCTCCAAATCGTGTCCTTTTTGCAACGCTATGTTGTGCTGAAGTGTCGGGAAATGTGACTTCGGCTGCTAAACGTCAAAACATTGCTCCATTGAAATCATGTATATACCCTTACCTGGAGTTTCACTGATTATGTTATGATTGGAGTTCAGATCGAGTTCGGGAGCTCCAACTTCCATCACTTTCATCCTAAGCTTATGTTCCGAATCTTTGCCGAAAAAATGCACACTGAATTAGTATGGTGCTCTTATCAGAGCCGTGGCATGCTAAAGTTATTCGCAAAAAGATAAGAGTCACGAGAACTCAGGCGCATACACTCACAACAAGGAACTTCCTAATACCATACTTTCCAGCAAACGCCGTCAGCAAGCAAAGAAATTCCTAGCAACTGAAGGTAAGGACATGTTTAACTCGTTTATTTCCTTCCGCTACTCGTTACTGTAGTCCAGTGCACTCTGGCGTGACATTTACAGATTTGGCGTGCTTTCTTTACAGCGGATAACATCGCTAATTCCCTCCCCCCCCCTCTCCCGCCTAAAAAAATTCTACAAAACTATCAAATACTAATATTAACTGTTGATTAATGACGCGTGGAAGTGTAACACAAGGTGCGTCCTAAAAATTCATTGAATGGTCTCAGAAAATAAAGGAAACAAGAGTTACAAACAAAATATGTTTTCGAGCCTTCAAAGTCATCACCATTACCTACAACACACTTCTGACGTTGGTTGTAAAGCTGTTGGAA
The DNA here is from genome assembly GCF_021461395.2 of Schistocerca americana. Lineage (NCBI taxonomy): Eukaryota > Metazoa > Arthropoda > Insecta > Orthoptera > Acrididae > Schistocerca > Schistocerca americana. The sequence goes on from NC_060121.1 coordinate 247,733,860, forward strand.
CTGTCAACAACCGCTTCTACATCTACATCTACATGGATACTCTGCAAATCACATTTAAGTGCATGGCAGAGGGTTCATCGAACCACCTTCACAATTCTCTATTATTCCAATCTCGCATAGCGCTCGGAACGAATGAACACCTGTATCTTTCCGTACGAGCTGTGATTTCCCTTATTTTATCGTGGTGATCGTTCCTCCCTATGTAGGTCGTGTCAAAAAAATGTTTTCGCATTCGGAGGAGAAAGTTGGTGACTGGAATTTCGTCAGGAGATTCCGTCGCAGCGAAAAACGCATTTCTTTTAATGATATCCAGCCCAAATCCTGTATCATTTCTGTGACACTCTCTCTCATATTTCGTGATAATACAAAACGTGCTGCCCTTCTTTGAACCTTTTCGACGTACTCCGTCAGTCCTATCCGGTAAGGATCCCACACCGTGTAGCAGTATTCTAAAAGAGGACGGACAAGCGTAGTGTGGGCAGTCTCCTTGTAGATCCGTTATTTTTTCCAAGTGTCCTGCCAATAAAACGCACTCTTTGGTTAGCCTTCCCCACAACATTTTCTGTGTGTTCCTTCCAATTTAAGTTGTTCGTAATTGTAATACCTATGTATTTAGTTAAATTTACGGCTTTTAGATTAGACTAATTTATCGTGTAACCGAAGTTTAACGAGTTTCTTTTAGCACTCATTCTTCTTGTGGACTCGCTGAAAGCACCTTGGTCACGCGTTTTTGGATCAGACCTAATGTTGCCAATACGATCCAGAGACCAGGCAGCAGTTAATGGCACGGGGTTATCATCTCCACCTCTCTCGGCTTGAAATTCATAATAGATCAAGCCCTTGCTGTCGAAAAAGACAGTCAACGTCGTCTTACTTTTTAGTCAGCTGACTAAAGATGGGGAAGATGGACACCATGCCGTCGACTGTTGTGTTGGTCGCACTAGCTCTCACCTCATCTAAGGAAGCGGATATCCAACGATGCGTGACGAAGGTGCTTCGAGCGACTCCACAAGAAGCGTTTTTTGACAGTTTCTAATAACTTTATAATGGTAAGAAGTGTGTTGTAGCTATTGGCGATTATTTTGAAAGCTAGTAAACATATTCTGTTTGTAACGCTTGTTTCTTTTATTTTTTCGAGGTCATTCATCGAACTTTCCAGATGCACTTTGCACGAGGGCTATATTTTTAACCTCTGATCGGTCGCGAAACTAAAAATCACAGTGAAAATCCGACGAAGCTCCGTGCAGATGTGTTGTGCAGTGTTTCTAACATGCCCGTCGATCGCGTGACGTCGTAGTTTTGAGTTCTGAAAGCACAGTGACAATGTAAAGATGTCCATAACAGTAGAGTCTCCCGCCAAGTGTGAAGCGCCGGCTTAGCTGTTGCGCCGTATTTCGTGCAGCCTTCATAGCGTTACTGCCATGCGTTTTCTTCTTTGCGACAAAGCTCGGTCGCACGCTGCAGGTGGAACAACGACACTCCTGCAGCATTTTGGACGGGAAGTGTTTGATCACCCACCATACAGCCCGGATTTGGCTCCTTCTGATTTTCATCTCTTTGCTCACATGAATCACTGGCCATGAAGACAACCTTGTGGGACAAACAGTGAGCTGCAGACCAGCACAGGGAACTGGTGGAGAGCACAGGCGGTTCCTCTTGTGACGAGGGTATTGGAAATTTGGTACCACGCTACAAATGTCTGAGGTGGTGCAGTGACTCTGTGGAGAAGTAGCTGGAAGGTGCTGCTAAATGCTATACATAAAACAATTTTTGATTTTCAGTGATTTCCATTTCGCGACCGATCGAATGGTTAAAAACAAATCTCGGGTGAGATGACAAGACGTACAGCGGTTTGACAAAAAATATGTAAACACCAAGAGAAACGGTTGCTGGAACACAAATGCAGATGATAGCCAAGCCTGCAAGTTGTGCTGATGTACTTGACCACGAACGGCACCTGTGCAATGTCCTCCATGCGTTGCAACTGCCCGTCGTATTCAGAACAGTGTTCTGTGTACGTTTGAGTATACTAAGTCGGAACTAAGTGAAGTCGAACGTGGGAAAATTATTTGTGCACGTATGGTGGGCAGCCGAAGCATTTGGTGTTCCAAGAGGGACCACATCGAAGATTTATGCAGCATACAAGGAAAGCGGAAAAGCATGATCTGTTAAGCCACAACGCGGATGAAAGTCTGTTTTAAGCGACCGTGACGGACGGTCTTTGAAGAGTATCGTGATGACAAATAAGACTACGTCAGCTGCGAAAATACTGCATAATTGAATGTTCTACCCGCGAACCCTGAAAAAGAAAATACCCTAGTGGAGTAATGTAAGAGAGTCATTTGGTCGGGTGAGTCTTGTTGCACGCTGTTTCCAATTTCTGACCGTGTTGACGTCACAAAACTGAAAAATGGAGATGATCCGGTGTTGATTTGGGTAGCCATATCGGCGTATTCCGTGGTTATTCCGCAAGGTTGCATTACTCCTATGATTATGTGATCATTTTGGCTGATCAGGTCCATTCCATAGTACAATGTTTGTTCCAAATGGTGATGCTGTGATCCACCATGACGTATTGCATCTACCCTGGCCACCACAGTCCCTGACATTCCCACTACTTTGCAGGAAGTATGGTACAAGAGTCCCTTGAAAACCATACGCGACCTGTATTTACCCATTCCGGGAGTCATGTAAACTGTTTCGAATATCAACGCTTTCGGTACACCTAAATCTTGGTAGTGTGCTGTGGTTTTGGTGTTTCTACATTTTCGTCCACCGCCTGTATATTTGCGTATCATCCTCCAGCTGGTAATCTTGATGTAGTGACAAATGTATTACAGGCGTGGAAAGAAAATCCTCAAGATGACATTTGGAAGCGTTTAGTTGTGTCCACGAGGGTCGCACCTCATAGTGATGTTGAAGACAGACATTAGTTCCGAGTGGAATGAAAGTATAATAATTTAGTATCCGTTACGTGATGAGCTTCTCCGCAAAGGCTGATAAATGTCCGATTGGCGTTTCATGGCGTAAAAATTTCCATTTCCGCCTACGTACATATTCTACAGTACAGGGTGTTTATAGGAGGAAGCGCCAAAGAAACTGCTATAGGCATGCGTATTCAAATACAAAGATATGCAAACACGCAGAATACGGCGCTGCGATCGGCAACGCCTGTGTAAGACAACAAGTCTGGCGCAATTGTTAGATCGATTACTGCTGCTACAATGGCAGGTTATCAAAATTTAAGTGAGTTTGAACACAGTGTTACAGTCGACACACGAGCTATGGAACACAACATCTCCAAGGCAGCGATGAAGGGGGATTTTTCCCGTACGACCATTTCACGAGTGTACCGTGAATATTAGGAATCCGGTAAAACATCAAATCTCCCACATCGCTGCGGCCAGAGAAAGATCCTGCAAAAATTGCACCACCGATGACTGAAGAGAATCGTTCAACGTGACAGAAGTGCAACCCTTCCACAAATTGCTACAGATTTCAATGCTGGATGATCAACAAGTGTCAGCATGCAAACCATTCAACGAAACATCACTGAAATTGGCTTTCGCAGTCAAAGGCCTATTCGTGTGCCCTTGATGACTGCATGACACAAAGCTTTACGCCTGGGCCCGTCAACACCGAAATTTTACTGTTTATGACTGGAAAAATGTTGCCTGGTCGGACGAGTATTGTTTCAAATTATATCGAGCGGATTGATGTGTACGGGTATGGAGACAACCTCATGAATCCATGGACCCTCCATGTCTGCAGGGGACTGTTCAAGCTGGTGGCGGCTCTGTAACGGTGTCGGGCGTGTGCCGTTGGAGTGTTATGGGACCCCTGATAGTCTAGATACGACTCTGACAGGTGACACGTACGTAAGCATCCTGTCTGATTACCTGCATCCGTTCATGTCCATTATGCATTTCGATGGACTTGGGCAATTCCAGCAGGTCAATGTAATACCCCACACGTCCAGAATTGCTACAGAGTAGCTCTAGGAACACCCTTGTAATTTTAAACACTTCCGCTGGCCACCACGCTTCCCAGACATGAACACTATTGAGCATATCTGGGATGCCTTGCAACATGCTGTTCAGAAGAGATCTCCACCGCGTCGTACTCTTACGGATTTATGGACAGCCCTGCAGAATTAATGGTGTCAGCTCCCTCCAGCATTACTTCAGGCATTTGTCGAATCCATGCCACGTCGTGTTGCGACACCTCTGCGTGCTCGCTGGGGCACACAATATTACGCAGGTGTACCAGTTTCTTTGGCTTTTCAGTGCAAATTAGTTACACACAAGCAAGATTTAATTTAAAAAAGCGTAAATAACTTGCAGAAATGTGTGAAACATCATTGAATGCAGTATATCTTCAAGTTTTATTTACAAATGTTCAATGTGACTATCTTTTATAACACTACAAATGTCCCATCTGTAACCAGTTTCCTGCCAAATCCTATGAAGCAAGGCTTGATATATAGTGGCAACTGTTGTGCTGTCCGTTTTCGCATCTCGTCGACGTACTTCGGAAGCGGAGGAACAAACACTAAGCATATTCAGTTCTAAGCTGGCATTTCTCGTTTATTTTCTTGGACTTGTTCAACTGCTGCATCAGAAACTGCTGGCCGACCCTTTCAGTGAAAGGATTGTGCCAAATAACAGTTTATCTTTGAGGTTTTAGCTTGTGATATATTAGTCCTGAGCTGTCTGAACTGTAATAGCGGATTTGGATTCATGAAACCATAAACAATACTGAGCGCAGTTTGCACTGTTATACGAATCCATAATGGTTGCTGGAATAACTCACTTGCTCTTATCACCTGGCGGGAATGTCGGGAACTAACAGTGTTAGGCGGGAATAAAACTTGATTATTACTGCATTCAGTGCTGCATCAAACATTTCCGTAAGCTATATGCCCTTTCCACAATTAACTGTTAATTCTGTATAACTGATTTACCAAAACCCTGTATACTAACATCGCTAAATATGCCTCGTTCCAGAAGGACTGTTGGCGCTTATTTTGTTGACCCGGAGTGGAAATATTTTCCAAAAATCTATGAAACCTAGGCGAAATACTGTGTCATATTCTTCTCTCTGTTCTATAATTAAGTTCTCGATTTGGAGGAGGCCTTTTTACTATATGAATTTATAGAGCCAATTTGACCTTTGCCTGATTAAAATTGAATATTTTTCCTATGCTGTTGGTGACAATTTTAGTGACTGTTTTGTACATTACGGAGAGAAGCTTGGTAGGCCTACGGTTTTTTATGTTCTCTCTCTCCTTTCTCGTGGATTAAAGTAATTACAGCGCCGTTGCAGATTTGGGGAATTATCTTATGATAAGGCTACGAAGTGAAAAATAAAATTACTCTTTCTCCTTATCCATTATAAATTATATCAATACCTAAGTTCAAACTTCAGTACTAGCCAATTTTTTACCGGCGCGATATTCTCTCTCTCTCTCTCTCTCTCTCTCTCTCTCTCTCTCTGTGTGTGTGTGTGTTTTTTTTTTATGAGTTCACACCACGCAGTGAGTGAATATAATGCAAAACTTGGGATGAGAACTGCTCTCTTTGTTCTCGTCATGAGTTTAAAGGCCGACACGTGGGGATCCACGATAAAAACCAGGGTAAAAGAAATAAATACTGATGTCTGATGATGAAACGTGCAGCCGTTAGTTGACGTGTACCATATAAACAGTTTTATGAAAAGTGTAGCGCGCAGAGTGCGCTTGAAAACATCATAAAATACAGGGAACATTTGAAAAACTTGGGTAACGGCTTTCCGGGTTGTATAACCTGTAAAGAAATTATAACTCCCTGCACACGAGTGAAAACTTTTTCTGGCAGCAGAAAAGAATTTCCTGCGGAGCTGGAAAGTATGCTGAATGGGGGCCGATATAATCCGTAAATGCCCATTCATCGCGCCCTGTTGCATGTAAACAGCTCTTGAGACGGAACGTAAACGGCAATAAAATGGAATTCGCATTACAGCTCCAAGGACCATGCGAAAACCCTGCTACGCGTGGTCAGCATGAGAGATTCTACCGAAGCTGTCTCGTACCAATCGACAAAGCAGCCGTGGCAGCAATATGTTTTACTGGTTTCCGCTCGTAAAAATTGAAAAAAAAAACTTATCGATAACGAGTGGGCAGAGAAAAACTAATTGGCGACTCAACGGGTTAGTCTAGGCTAGAACTCATGTAATAAAACTTAAATCGAACACAAGCCAGACTTTAATGACGTATTCTGTAAACTTTTCTGTACGAATAAAGCAGGCAACGGACTAGACCAGTAAAAGGAAACTTACATGACAAGCGAAAAGCAATAAGCTGTATTTACTTCGATTACTGCGCCAGTATTGCAAGGGCAACTGCATTAAGTTGTGAGATACAGGAATTCTTGTAAGAATAACTCAGAATTTTTTATCCATTACCGAACTTAAAATCTGTTCGTAATATTTTTAAAAAAGTGTGTGTTAGTTTATAAAAAACGAATTGAAATCCTCACTCTGCAAGCCATCTTTCAGTGTGTGGTGGAAGGAACTTCAGATATCATTAATACTTCGGTTTTTAATCTTCTAGCGCAAATTTTCGTAAATGGTTTCCAGATTTGCATCATCAGGAAAGAAAACTGTAACTCGTCTGCATAGTTAAAAGCACGAGTAGGAAAAAAATTCTGGCGAAATTTTGGACAGTAACACACAAAAGTAATACCAGGGTTTAATTTTCTGTCGAGGATTATACCGTTAGCTAAGGAGTACAAACTCGTATTGGATAAGTATGGCAAAAGGAGCTCGGTCGTGGAATTCCAAAAGGACCACCCCAGCAATCGCGTTAACAGCTTTAGGGAAATCATGTAAAACCTAATGCTGAATAGATAAACAAGAATTGAAAAATGTTGGCAAATGCGAGTCCAGTGTTTTAACTACTGCACTTACTAGATGGGTAGCATTAGGCCAGCAAAATCTAGAATATCCTTGCTAAGTGTGTGCCACACGTTTTGAAAATCGCTCACCTCTCAGTCTGTAATTAGGAAGATTCTTACCGTAGATTTGTAGTCTGATATTCAGGTCTGAATATGGAACTAGTTACTTCCTGCATGGAATTATTTACCGTTGACATCAACTTATTCATGGAACACTGTCATCTTGAAAGATACGTCATCATTAATCTTACCAGTTTTAGGGAGTGTTCTTAATTTTTTTAATGAATCGTTGTAAATAAATCATCATGAAAAGGAAACATGTAATAAAGAATTTTGTGATAGTGTTCCACCTGTTTGCAGTGTCAGTATCTTTTGCACCTTTTTTCTAGTCGGCGCCGTTTGTCAAAATTTGTTTTTTCTTCCGTACCTTACATTGTTTGGCGACAGATTTTGTTTCCAACATTTTCGAGACCCACTGCTGAAGACTTAGGTTTTGGCCGGAAAAATTTTTTCATGGAAGACATGAATTGAAAAATTTTTCTAGAATATTTGTTTTGATAAAATTTTAAGGAAGACAGATGTATCTCAGGTGGGATGATACATGTAACTGTTATTCTGAAAACTTTAGTCACATGATCGAATATAAGTTTTTTTTGTGATCTCTAGTAAACATTAAAAATTCAGCGATACTTCATTGACAGAATTTCATGTTACGTTTTGACGTATTTTAAAATACCCACGGTTCCTTTCCTGTTGAATACTTCTCTTCTTGATTGTATTTCCGAAATAAGAGACAGCAGCCTCAAATCATTTTGAATAACTTCTCATTAAGTAGGAGTTTTCAGATGCTTTGCCTGATGATTCTTCCGTAGTAAGAAAGTCTAAACAATTATCATGTACACAGCAAATACAGACAGTTTTTCTCCAATTTCCTTTGCAGTGTCTTCCCTAACCCACACCAGAGTTGGAGTCTTCCTGGCATGAAGAGTTGATCCCCGCCTCTTCGACACTTAGAACCGATATATTCACTGGCAATCGGAATGTTCTTCTTAAGCCGGCCGGGGTGACCGAGCGGTTCTAGGCGCTACAGTCTTGAACCGCGCGAGCGCTACGGTCGCAGGTTCGAATCCTGCCTCGGGCATGGATGTGTGTGATGTCCTTAGGTTAGTTAGGTTTAAGTAGTTCTAAGTTCTAGGGGACTGATGACCTCAGATGTTAAGTCCCATAGTGCTCAGAGCCATTTGAACCATTTGAACCACAGCAGTTAAATCCCATAGTGCTCAGAGCCATTTTTTGTTCTTCTTAGTCTGACGTCTTGCTACTCACTCCTCCTCATGTGACGTCGCTTTCCTGATATTCTCGGCGGTATTAATGCCAAAACTAAATAAACAAAAATGAAAAAGAACTAAAAGAAAAAAAAATAAACGATGTTCATTGTACCTCTACTCCACATTCCCGAAGCTTTTCTTGGTTTCTGGAAGGTGGGAGCGGGACATCGTGGCCAGGTCTCGGGTTGCGACCCGTGCCCCCCCCCCTCCCCCCCCCCCCAAAAAGAAAAGTGCTCGGCGTTTGCGTCATGCAAGAGGGTCGTAGTCGAAGCGACGGTTCTAATCCCGCTAGAACTAATTTTTCAATCTATATTTTTTCATCATTAGTCAGTTATTTTACTTGCATGTCATTTGAGAGGTAATATAATGAAAAAATACACACGTGTATTATCATGAAGTTGTAGTGAACTTATTAAATTTTCAAGGACGAGGGATAGGCTTGGAAAGCTTAAGTCAGACCTCAATAAATAATGACCCGAATGACGCTATTCAATAATATAGTTAGTCACAGCGTGCCAGACCAAAAGAATAATGTACAATTACTTGTCGGATGTGCTTTCGACGTCATACGTAGTGGTTGGTATTTGTCATACTGCCACGGAAAACATAAATTAAACGGCATCTATTATATCGAATGAATGCTGTGTTCCCGCAATTTGCAAGGAATGTTCAGAGTTTCTATGGGAAAACACACCTCATTGATATTTCGAAAATTAAATAATATGACCATTGATGAAACATAGATTAATAATTAAGTTCGAGCGGAAGTCGAATCGTCGCCTCGTATATGTTCGTCTCAGCAAGCTCTAAGGCTGATCACTCTTTTTTTTTTTTGCATTTTGTTCGTTATTTGGTGTGAAGGAAGCGCTCTGGGACATTTTCGTTTAGTTCTTGAAGACATGACATCCGTTGAAGTTCGTTGTTGATCCCTTCACTCAGTTTTTTTGTCGCTGAGACCAGTCAACTCTCTGACCGAACACACTGAGCTACCGTGCCGTCTCACTTAACCACCATGAACTCTAACGTCCAGTCCCTACGCACGGATACCTAAGCGCATAACAGACGCATAAAACTTCTCTTGCGATTTTCTCGGAATTGCCAGAGTAGCACAGCTTAGTACTTGCACATTATGTTGTTTTAGTGGCCTACTAAAAGTGTACAAAGTTTGATATAAACCTGTGATCAGAATCCCGTGGGCTCCCCTTGTTAGTTTACATAGTATAGGCAGTGGCTGTACTCACGTTGCTGAGCGCCTGCGCGCCCACGATGACCCACCCCCAGCCGCCATCTGGGGGCAGCAGCGCCGCCTGCGGCTGCGGCTGCGGCTGCGGCGCCTTCGCAGCCCCCGTCATCTCGCCGCCGGTGCTGTGCGCATTTGCCGGGCGCCCGCGCTCGCTCCCGCACTCTGCTGCTGCCCCTGCAAACAACAATAGCACACTGTACTGGTGCACGCGTCGAGCTTGAAAGAGAGACACGGCTGTTAAATTTCTGATGAGTTGTTTGTATGTCACTATGATATCCGTCTATCAGCAGTAATGTGTCATCTACATACTTTGTTAGTAAATGGCCAGTTTGGGTTGAGGAGTTTTCTTCTAGTGTATCAATAAATATATCTGTAATAGTTCCTACAATACAGTTTGATACCCTATCAGCTTGTGTGTCAATTTTCTTGTCAAATACAAAATAATTTTGAGATAGAGTAAGTTGTAGGCAGTTTATGATTACATAGGCTTCAATAGTAGATTTCTATATTTGAGGAAGTTGTTCTCTATAATCTCAATTGTTTCAGATACCAGTACATTAGTGTATATGTTTGTTACGTCGAAAGAGTTGAATCTGTCTGTATATATTATGGGCCAATGTTCTTGTGTTTTTTATGGGTTCTTCTTTGTTATATGTGTGTAGGTTAGTTGTTTATTTATTATGTTTCTTCGGAGATACGAGGGTGAGTCAAATGAAAACCTTAAATTTGTAATAACAAATCGAAATTTCGCGCCGTTATCATGTAAGTTGGTAAGCGTGCTACAAACAGCGTGCAGAATGGACTGTAGGTGGCAGCATAGTGCAGATGCACACATACCGTCGCAGTATCAGTATAAAGATGGCCGCCCCACTTGCGACTTGCACCAGGGCAGAACAGCGTTCTGTTATTCGGTTTTTGAGTAGTGAAGGTATGAAACCTATTGAAATTCATCGAAGAATGATGGTTCAGTACGGTGATGCATGTTTGTCACAGCTGAAAGTCTACGAATGGAGTAGGAAGTTCGCAAATGGTGTGACTTCAGTGGAAGGTGCTCCTCGTGCAGGTCAGGCACTCCGAGTAGTGACTCCACAGAACATTGCAGCAGTTGGAGCCATAGTGAACGAAAACCGCCGAGTGACACTGAATGACATTACAGCATGTTTACAGATTAGTCATGGGTCAGCACACCACATTGTTTGTGATGTGCTACAGTTTCACAAAGTGTCTGCAAGATGGGTGCCACGGCAGCTGACTCCTGAAATGAGAGAACGACGTGTTGATGCTTGTGAAGAATTACTTCGGCGCTTTGAATGAGAAGGTGATGGCTTCCTTGCAAGAATAGTTACTGGGGACGAAACCTAGGTTCACTTCCACCGCCGGCCGCCGTGGTCTCGCGGTTCTAGGCGCGCAGTCCGGAACCGTGCGACTGCTACGGTCGCAGGTTCGAATCCTGCCTCCGGCATGGATGTGTGTGATGTCCTTAGGTTAGTTAGGTTTAAGTAGTTCTAAGTTCTAGGGGACTGATAACCACAGCAGTTGAGTCCCATAGTGCTCAGAGCCATTTGAACCATTTTTTTTTCACTTCCACCAACCGGAAACGAAGAGAGCGAGCAAGGAATTGCGCCATTCTTCATCACCAAAACCAAAGAAGTTTCGAACAGAACCATCAGCAGGGAAGGTTATGCTGACTCTTTTTTGGGACGAAAAAGAAGTCATTTTGGAGCATTACTTGCCTAGAGGGACCACTATCACCAGTGCATCATACACACATGTCCTAAAAAATTATCTGCGGCCTGCAAACAAATCAAAGCGACAGCAGGTGTCCTTTTGCAACATGACAATGCAAGGCCCCACACTGCCCGTACAACAGTTGCAACAATCACAGACCTGCATTTTGAGTGTGTTTCTCATGCACCATACTCATCAGATCTTGCGCCATATGATTTCCATATGTTTGGACCACTCAAAGTCGCAGTGGGAGGAAAGAAGTTCCGTTCTGATGAAATGGTACGTGACGCGGTGCATCAGTGGTTGTGCGGACTACCAAAAGCATTTTTTTCTAAAGGAATTTATGCACTTTGTGAGCGCTGGCGGACTTGCATTGAGCATGGGGGAGATTATGTTGAAAAGTGATACAGCTTTGTACCACTTCCGCACAATAAATAATATTTTAAAAAAATATTTAAGTTTTCATTTGACTCACCCTCGTATATCAGACTGTGAACACAATTTATTATTGCACAGATTGCATTCAGGTTTTTATGTACTTCACGTTGTGCATGTAAAGTTGGAATATATGGGTTCAGAAAAGATTGCACTACAAATTTTAATTGCTTTTTTTATTGATGCCTTATATTTATCGGTTGTATTGTGCTGAGTTTGTTTAATGTTGTTGCTCTGGAAAAGATTTATTACTTAATCAATGTAGTTATTATATTTTACAATGACTCTACCATTTCTTTTGTCTCATTTCAATGCTACTGGATTTGATGTTAACGGCCTACTGTTTATGTTTTTTAGAGTATTCATTGCGTAAATATCTTTTTGACGTAGATTTTTCTGTTCTCCATTTTAGTTTCTATGATTTCGGCGATTTTATTGTTACCTCGTTTTGTCCACATATAGGTAATTTTGCCATGTCAGTTCCTGCATTCGTTGTAGGTACGAGTTGTTTTACAGTCATGCTGTGAAGCCGTCGTTCCATCTTGTATTTGAGATCTTTATTGAGTAATTCTCTTTCCTCATTTGTGAGTTTATGTTGGTAAGCTTCACTCGATTAGTGAGACTGGCAGACGATTTTTTTTCCTTTACTGGAGGTTTAGTTTTCTAGGTACCACCCAGAAAAAAATGGTCCTATGATAACGAACTACCATGGAACATGTGATGCTTGCAAAATACCTAAGTTTCTTTACTGTCTTAACGGTTTTATCTGCCTTGAAAATGGTGTTTTGTGTGAGTTTTTTGGTATATAGTTAGAAATCTTTGTGTGTCAGACATGATGTGCTCGGTGTCCTCTGCCTTGTGTCCATTCTTTTCTCTGTGACTTTCGGGGAGTGGAAACAAAAGTATTGTTGATTCGATAAGAGTAAGAGCTATTTGAAACACTCTTCAAGAACTGATCGAAAATAGTTGTGTGCAAATGGAAGGTTGTCCAGGCTGTGGGCAAGTATTTAAATTAATTAGTAAACTAAAACTCCATGAAAGGGAGTAATAATCTTATTTCTACAGAAATAATAGTTTAAGATAAGCTAAAACTTACAACGAATCTTTACAAGGTTTTCACTGTTGCTGAGAAGATTACCTAACGTATGGTTCGGAAGAGTTGTTCGAAAGTGGCCTGGATACCTAGAGCCTGTACTTTGGATCCCAGTTTGGGGAAAATTTTCTTTCAGTTCAAATTACTATACGACGGCTGTGGACCATTAGCCAACAACAGTTCCATACCTCGCACTGTGTGCGGCCTTGTTCTCAGTGGTACTTCCGTAGTGTCTATGCATAGAAGTGTGAATTTAATTTTGTTATGTAGTCTCAGTTTAGTTTTCTGGAGAAGTAAATACAAGCTTATGCATATCCTGAAGTAAGACTGATGCAATAATAGAGTATCTGAAATACCATAGCTAAACTTTGTGAATTTACAATGCAGAAACATTCAGTTTGTAGTAATAATCTTGCAGATAGAGTACGTCGAATTGAATTCAGTATGGCAAAAGAAAGTAAAGCAGAATGACTCCCACTTTAATATCAATGGTAATTTTAACACCACCTATAAATAAGAGAGAGGTGCAGTGTTAAGAGTCAGATCGATATATAAAATTTAGTTCCAAAATTATTACTTTCAATCTCTTCACAATACAGTTTCAAATAAATTCTGTTACAAAATGTGTCTAGCTTGTAAATAGTTCTTGTTTACACTTATACTGAAACTGATTTCGATTACAGATTGTTGGTACACAGCAGAGTAATGACAAAACAGAGATTATTGAACAAAATATTGAAAAAGTTGTCGATTGCAACAGTTTTAAATTTTAGTAGGATATTTGTTCCTATGTACATGGGCATGATGCACCTTGGAACATTTTTCACATTTGCAACATTCTTACTTTTCTGGAGAAATTTTTTTAATTTCAGAAAAAGTTGCAGCACACAAAAAGTGAATGATACCTTTTAAAAATGGAATAGTAGAGTATATTAAAGACTAAAATGTGTTCCAAGATATAACACTCTACCACATGATACTTTATTCGCCAGTGCACATTTAAAAGCATTATCTGTGTCTAAATAATTTGGGGATACTTCACTGCGATGGCATATGCAACGCAAAGCAGCAAAATTCAAAGGTACGTTGTGTGTTTTTAACTAAGGCTGCAACTATTCTACATCAAACTCGTATCTATTATACCATGACGTTGCAAAAGTAAAAATCGCTCTGCTAGCTCCTCAAGATACGCGTTTCAATCGTGTTGAATGTTAAACGAAACCCTGAAGATGAATTTACTTTACAGACATCCCAGAACTCCACCTTGCTCGGAGTAAGTCACATGTTGATTCACAATCTGTCAGTCAAGAGTGATCTTGTTCACGAGAGTGAGTCATCTTTGCCGAAACATGGAAGGAACTGTTGATGCAAAAGGTTTGATCGGAGAGGGCCAATGACAGTGACATGTAGCAGAGTTCGTTGCTGTTCCCTCATGCTATGAAACATATAGACATTCTCGTCTCAGCCTTCGATGTGGCCAGCACGCAGTAGCAAACAGTATTTCAGCCATTTGTCTTGTGTTTAATATGGACGCATATACAGGGTGATTCAAAAAGAATACCACAACTTTAAAAATGTGTATTTAATGAAAGAAACATAATATAACCTTCTGTTGTACATCATTACAAAGAGTATTTAAAAAGGTTTTTTTTCACTCAAAAAAAGTTCAGAGATGTTCAATATGGCCCCCTCCAGACACACGAGCAATATCAACCCGATACTCCAACTCGTTCCACACTCTCTGTAGCATATCAGGCGTAACAGTTTGGATAGCTGCTGTTATTTCTCGTTTCAGATCATCAATGATGGCTGGGAGAGGTGGCCGAAACACCATATCCTTAACATACCCCCATAAGAAAAAATCGCAGGGGGTAAGATCAGGGCTTCTTGGAGGCCAGTGATGAAGTGCTCTGTCACGGGCTGCCTGGCGGCCGATCCATCGCCTCGGGTAGTTGACGTTCAGGTAGTTACGGACGTTTAATACACCACCTATCAGGAGGTTTAACACCATACTTCGTTCGAAATGCACGCTGAACAACTGTCGTCGATTCACTTCTGCCGTACTCAATACACAAAAAGCTTTCTGTTGAGCGGTCGCCATCTTAGCATCAACTGACGCTGACGCCTAGTCAACAGCGCCTCAAGCGAACAAATGTACAACTAAATGAAACTTTATAGCTCCCTTACTTCGCCGACAGATAGTGCTTAGCTCTGCCTTTTGTCGTTGCAGAGTTTTAAATTCCTAAAGTTGTGGTATTCTTTTTGAAGCACCCTGTATATCTTTCCTAATTCTGAGATACATTGTTCGAAAGAAGTATTAGATGTTCTGATTCGACATTTGTTTACACCCACCATCGCTAAACTGTATATCTAACCTACATGTAAATTATATTTACTTTCTGTTTCATTTCGACTTTGTAAACATTATCTAAGATCTTTTTCCTGGATGTATGATTTCCATCTCCTGTACTAGCCTTACTAGTCTCCATGTTTGAATCCTTAAACTAGGCTTTTTGAGTAAACGTGTTTCTTACACTTACGTTGCATTAACTCGTGAGTAACATTGCACAAGCTTACCCCTTTACTATTTATTTATTTTTGTAGCAAATTTTCAGCAATCCAGGTCCTTTGACGCTGATGCAACTCTGCGAGATATCCTGCGGCTGAGATAACGTAACTGCAAATCACTACAAAAGCTCATTGTTTTCAGGTTCTCATGCAGCGCAGGTATCTGACGACAAAGACATTTGTTTACTATTAAAAACAGTCTTGATCACGATTTATTTATTAAGGTGACCGTTTTCGACCACTACTGTGGTCAAGACTGTTTTTAATAGTAAATATTTGTAACACATTGTTCGCTGTCACTCCCAGAGTGTATTCGAAAGTAAAAGACATTTGTCCTTGAGTAAATCGGTCCTATAAGGTGCGATTTAATGTACAGAGTATTTAAAAAGGAATGACCTGTTGTTGGACTACGATAATTACGAAACACGGGATGTATCAGCAAGGAAATGCGCGCTGTTTATTTACACTTTCAGAAAATCGCCGTTAGATGTCAGTCAATGCGTCTCCTCTGTTTGTAGTTAGTCAGAAGCAAGATGGCGTCCACCCAATAGAAGGCGTTTTGTGTACTACAGTTTGCAAAAAATGAGTCAGTGTTTTCGGTCCAGTCTGTTATTTGTCGAGTTTTTGGCACTGATCTGCCTGCACTCAAAAACATTCGACGTTGGTAATGTGGTGTCACCGCCAGACACCACACTTGCTAGGTGATAGATTAAGTCGGCCGCGGTCCATTTAGTACATGTCGGACCCGCGTGTCGCCGCTGTGTAATCGCAGACCTAGCGCCACCACAAGGCAGGTCTCGTGATACGAACAAGCACTCGCCCCAGTTGTACGACGACATTGCTAGCGACAATACGGACGAAGCCTTTCTCTCTCATTAGCCGAGAGACAGTTAGAATAGCCTTCTGCTAAGTCCATGGCTACGACCTAGCAAGGCGCCAATTGTAACAGTGCATGTATCTTACCAGTCGCATTTGTATAGTCAAGAGAGATGTATCACAAGGAGACAGTAAAGTTAAGTATAAAGCAGCTACGTACTTTTCTTGCTACCATTCAATAGTTATCCTGTTCCAGACTTGACGCCCGTCGGCGTGTGTGTACGTGTGCCTTTCTTTCGGCACACAGCAACGGGCTGAGTAATAGCAAGGAAAACTGACAAGAAAGCTTGATAAGGCCTGTGTAACCTGCTGAAGGTGTGACAAAGCGTGACGAGGCTTAACAGGTCTTGTCAGTCTTAATTACACTTCCTTGTCAGTTTTCCTTAAAGCGCCCACCCATCTGCAATTTGCAGTTGTTACGTGCGGTGTTAAGCATGGTTCCCATCTGTTGCTGAGAGGCAGCTGCCTGTTTTCGTGTTATTTTGACACTCTACCAACAAAAGAAACGCTAGTCTTGGATATGAAACAGAAGTTCAACAATCAGCTACATTTACTGAATGAGTTACGTACAAGTAGACCTATAGAAACGACTTCCATAACGACATACATAGGAATGAAAAAATTGCATGTAAATCGAGGAAAGAATGCGATCATTTTTGCACAGACAAGAGGAAAGTTTAGAAAAGTCGTCGGAATTCATAAAAAACTAAGAGCTGCACTCGAATTTTACCTGTAGGAAGGGTCTACACACACCACAAATAATGCAGTGTCAGTTTATCTCTAGCTCTTGGACGACCAATACCTGTTAACGGGACAATGGTAATCAAAGGTATGGGACAATGGAAATCAAAAGCACAAAATGTCAACAAGAAAGCTACGAGAATATTTGGGTTCGGTCAAATTGATAGCCGCGCTGTAGGAAAATACGTACCAGATAAAGTAATAAAATACTGAAAATGTCCGCGTTGAGTTAATTGTACAGTTCTAAAGATACTGAGAAAACAAAGACTGACATGTTCTATCTACTAAAGAGAATTCGAGGAAATCTATACAGAAAACTTAATGGCAAAACTATCTGCAATAAGGGCTATGAAGTTAGCAATAATTTTTGCAATCAGATTTCGGCGAAAATATACGAGAAAATTCTTGGAAATTATGGTCATATCTGAAGTCATTGAACGGCTCCAAACCTTACATCCAATTTATTGTAGATTAGACTGATGACGCAACTGAAGGTAGCAGACAGAAGCCCGAAATTTTAGACACAGAATACTTAAAAATCTACTCACGTGTGAGGATACTACCTTACACATTTTTGACCATCGCAAACACTCACAAAAGTGAGATACTGATATAAACAGTTTCGATATTCAAAGATAATGACTCCTCAAAGCGAAAAGACAGCAGGCCCTGACGGTATAAATGCCGGAAAAAAATCGGACCACCAAAATATAATTGATGTAGAGTAATGAAATTTCGGGAATACATTGTCTAGGTGTAAGTGATTAAGATTGCGTGGTCAAAGGGTTAATGTAAGGTCGAGGTAAGCGATGAGAAAATTTGAGATGCAGCCGTCAGAATGCTGAATGCAGGCATGCCGACGTGCATGTGTCGTGTTGCACAGGTGTCCGATGTCAGTTTGTGAGATGGAGTTCGATGCCTGTTGCACTTGGTTGGACAATACAGGAGCGGTTAATGCTTGTTCTGGATAAGGCTGAACTTGTCGTCCGATGATATCCCATATGCGCTCGACTGGAGACAGATGTGGTGACCGAGCAGGCCAAGGCAACACGTCGACACACTGTAGACAGTGGTGGGTTACAACCGTGATATGTGAGCGAGCGTTATCCTGTTGGAAGACACCCCTTGGAATGCTGATCGTGAATGGCAGCACGAAAGGTCGAATCACAAGACTGATGCACAGGTCTTTGGTGTGACGTCATTAGCGAGTGACTGCGTGTGAGATCGCTCTCCAAGTTTTTATATATTTTTAGGTTTCAGATACATATTTTAACGGTTTTTGTGATAATATTTACTATATAAGTGGCTTATTAGTGGTTTCTTCATTCACCTCTGCCTTTCTTGTGTTGTGACCTGATATTTGTAAGTGTTTCGTATCGAGCAACGTAACCTCTTACCTGTGTTTACATTGCGCGATGACCAGTTGCAGCTGTAGCGGCGCATCGAAAGCTAAGTACTAATTAATAGCTTGTGTGTATTGGTATATTTAGGAACTTTAGTAGTCTTCAATCGGATTTTTTTGTGTTTTGTGGTGAAATAATTTCAGAAGAACCTTTTGGGAACTGTTTTCAGCTTCATTACTGTGTCATTAGACGTTTGATTCTCTTTCTGTATTAGTCGTTTGTTATATTCACATTTGTTGTTTATTAATACTGTTAATAATAGTAGTTCCTTCCCCTGTAGAGTAAGTTTGTGATTATTGTAGTCAGGTTTTTAACATCTTATTGTGGTAGCGGAACTTAGTAAAATTTTACCATGAGTGAGAAGTGTGGGCTTTGCCGTAGGTTCGTGAGTAGTGGATTGCGGTGTGAGACTTGTTCGAAGTATTTTCACTGGGGGGAATGCAGTGGAGAAGCCAGTGGGCATTATGGTGAGATCCTCTCCTGGAACTGCTGGTTATGTAGCAAGAGTAAGTTGATAGAGGAGCAGGAGCGTAAGATCTGTGCCCTTCAGGTGCAGCTAGATAGGATGAGGAGGGAGAAGGGGGTTGGGGAATGGGAGCTGGCTGTTGGCAAGAGATCTGCTAGGAGAAG
This sequence comes from Schistocerca americana, assembly GCF_021461395.2. Lineage (NCBI taxonomy): Eukaryota > Metazoa > Arthropoda > Insecta > Orthoptera > Acrididae > Schistocerca > Schistocerca americana. Next base: position 247,752,837 of record NC_060121.1, read on the forward strand.
AAGATTTTCAGATAGTTTTACTATTGGTGTTTACAATAGATATGACCAACTGTCAGAGTCTAGTGGAGAGGAATCTATAGTAGCTGTAGTTGTAGGAAGTATGCAGCAGACCTCAGTAGTTACGGTGGCTAGAACAGTTGCAAAGTCGAAGAGGAAGAAGAAGGTTCTGCTGTTAGGTAGTTCTCATGGCAGAGGTGTAGGCCAGCAGTTGCAGGAAGTGCTGGGGAGTGAGTACCAGGTCACCAACATTGTGAAGCCTAATGCAGGATTGGCTCAGGTGACTGTTAACATAGGGGGGTTATGTAGGGATTTTACTAGAGGATCAGGTAGTGATTGTGGGTGGGTTGGTTGGTTGGTTCCGGGGAAGGAGACCAGACAGCGTGGTCATCGGTCTCATCGGATTAGGGAAGGATTGGGAAGGAAGTCGGCAGTGCCCTTTCACAGGAACCATCCCGGCATTTGCCTGGAGTGATTTAGGGAAATCACGGAAAACCTAAATCAGGATGGCTGGACGCGGGATTGAACCGTCGTCCTCCCGAATGCGAGTCCAGTGTCTAACCACTGCGCCACCCCGCTCGGTCAATTGTGGATGGGGCTGGTAATAGTATTGATAGGGATGGAGAGTATGACATAGATGGTGACCTGGAAAAGATAGACACTCAGACCGGCAACACGAATGTGCATTTCGTGGAATTGTTTCAGCGTCACGATCGGCCTCATCTTAATACAGCCGTCAGGCGTAATAACATGAGACTTGGGGGTGCGCTGATGACAGAAAGCATGGGTCACATTTCAGTGGCGTCGGTGGAGTCTATCAGCAGGACGGGTTTCACTAGACATGGCCTGCACCTCAACAGGTATGAGAAGGGGAGGTTGGCAAAGCTTATAGGTGACAGCATAGGTGGGGTTGGTGGGATCACTCATGGGAAAATTCCTGCAGTAGTCGGTGTTAGAGCTGCACCTTTTTTAGACTGAAGTTAGCTGATAGGTATTCCTGCTTAAGGGAAGTCTCTCTAAGAAAGGAACCACTTTAGACAAAGCTTAGGTATCCGATTAATGAGGGAATTAGTATATTTCATCAAAATATACAAGGTATTAGAATAAAGTTAATGAACTGCTTATAGATGTTTACTCTGAAATTATTGGTATATCTGAACACTTCTTAAATTATGGAGTAAGGGGAGTAGCTTACAATTGGTTCGCCTCTTACTTTAAGAACAGAAAGCAGAAGGTAATTCTCCGCAATATTGAGAGTGGTAGTGATGTTCAGTCCCAATGGGGCACTGTTAAGTGGGGCATTCCCCAAGGGTCGGTGCTGGGGCCACTGCTGTTTCTTATTTCTATAAATGATATGCCTTCTAGTGTTACAGGTGATTCAAAAATATTTCTGTTTGCTGATGACACCAGCTTGATAGTGAAGGATCTTGTGTGTAATATTGAAACAGTATGAAATAATGTAGTTCATGAAATAAGTTCGTGGCTTGTGGAAAATAATTTGATGCTAAATCACAGTAAGACTCAGTTGTTACAGTTTCTAACTCACAATTCAACAAGAACCGACATTTTGATCAGACAGAATGGGCATATTATAAGCGAGACGGAACAGTTCAAGTTCCTAGGCGTTCGGATAGATAGTAAGCTGTTGTGGAAAGCCCATGTCTAGGATCTTATTCAGAAACTAAATGCTGCTTTATTTACCATTAGAACAGTATCTGAAATCAGTGACACTTCAACACGAAAAGTAGTCTACTTCGCATATTTTCATACGCTTTGTCGTATGGTATTATTTTTTGGGGTAATTCTTCTGATTCAAAAAGGGTATTTTTGGCTCAAAAACGGGCTGTTCGAGCTATATGTGGTGTAAGTTCGAGAACCTCTTGTTGACCCCTATTCAATAGTCTGGGAATTCTGACATTGCTCTCACAGTGTATATTTTCTTTAATGTCGTTTGTGGTTAGCAATATTAGCCTAATCCCAAGAGATAGCAGCTTTCACTCAGTTAATACTAGGCAGAAATCCAATCTGCATGTGGAATGCATTTCCTTGACTCTTGTGCAGAAAGGAGTGCAGTATTCTGCTGCATCAATTTTCAATAAGCTACTACAAGAACTCAAAAATCTTAGCAGTAGCCCAAACTCTTTTAAGTCTAAACTGAAGAGTTTCCTCATGGCTCACTCCTTCTATTCCGTCGAGGAGCTCCTGGAAGAGCTAAAAAATTAAGCAAATTCCAGTGTTACATTGTTGATTTTCTTTATTTAAACTCACGACTTGTCACCTGAATATGTTTTTTTATATTTCATTTTATCTGTTTCTAATATCGTGTTATAATTTCATGTATTGACTCGTTCCATAACCATGGAGACTTCTCCTTAACTTGGTCCCACGGAACAATAAATAAATAAATAAATTTGAAATCAGGGTGCGTGGGATAACTAGAAGAGACCTACTGCTGTCAGAGAAAATCGCACTTCAGACTATAATTCCAGATATAGGTCCAGTGTGTCTAGCACGCAGCAGATTGGTTGCAGGTCCTCAACTGGCCTCCTTCTAACCAAAACACAGCCATCACTGGCACCGAGGAAGGACCAGCTTTCATCAGGATATACAACCGATCTCCATCCCGCCCTCCAATGAGTTCTCGCTTGACACCACTAAAGTCGCATATGGCGATGGTTTGCGGTCTACATCTACCTCTACTTTATACTCCGCAAGACACCAGTGTGTGGCGGAGGGCACTTCACGTGCCACTGTCATAACCTCCCTTTCCTGTTCCACTCGCGTATGGTTCGCGGGAAGAACGATTGCCGGAAAGCCTCCGTGCGCGCTCGAATATCTCTCATTTTACATTTGTGATCTCCTCGGGAGGTATAAGTAGGGGGAAGCAATATATTCGATACCTCATCCAGAAACGCACCCTCTCGAAACCAGGACAGCAAGCTACACCGCGCTGCAGAGCGCCTCTCTTGCAGAGTCTGCCACTTGAGTTTGCTAAACATCTCCGTAACGCTATCACGGTTACCAAATAACCCTGTGACGAAATGCGCCGCTCTTCTTTGGATCTTCTCTATCTCCTCCGTCAGACCGATCTGGTACGGATCCCACACTGATGAGCAATACACAAGTATAGGTCGAACGAGTGTTTTGTAAGCGACCTCCTTTGTTGATGGTCTACATTTGTTAAGGACTCTCCCAATGAATCTCAACCTGGCACACGCTTTACCAACGATTAATTCTATATGATCATTCCACTTCAAAACGTACCGTAGGCATACTCCCAGATATTTTACAGAAGTAACTGCTACCAGTGTTTGTTCCGCTATCATATAATCATACAATAAAGGATCCGCTCTTCTTTGGATCTTCTCTATCTCCTCCGTCAGACCGATCTGGTACGGATCCCACACTGATGAGCAATACACAAGTATAGGTCGAACGAGTGTTTTGTAAGCGACCTCCTTTGTTGATGGTCTACATTTGTTAAGGACTCTCCCAATGAATCTCAACCTGGCACACGCTTTACCAACGATTAATTCTATATGATCATTCCACTTCAAAACGTACCGAAGGCATTCTCCCAGATATTTTACAGAAGTAACTGCTACCAGTGTTTGTTCCGCTATCATATAATCATACAATAAAGGATCCTTCTTTCTATGAATTCGCAATACATGACATTTGTCTATGTTAAGGGTCAGTTGCCACTCCCTGCACCAAGTGCCTATCTGCTGCCGATCTTCCTGCATTTCTCTGCAATTTTCTAGTGCTGCAACTTCTCTGTATACTACAGCATCATCTGCGAAAAGCCGCATGGAACTTCCGACACTATCTACTAGGTCATTTACATATATTGTGAAAAGCTATGGTCCCATAACACTCCCCTGTGGCACGCCTGAGGTTACTTTAATGTCTGTAGACGTCTCTCCACTGAGAACAACATGCTGTGTTCTGTTTGCTAAAAACTCTTCAATCCAGCCACACAGCTGGTCTCATATTCCGTAGGCTCTTACTTTGTTTATCAGGCGACGGTGCGGAACTGTATCGAACGCCTTCCGGAAGTCAAGGAAAATGGCATCTACCTGGGAGCCTGTATCTAATACTTTCTGGGTCTCGAACAAATAAAGCAAGTTGGGTCTCACACGATCGCTGTTTCCGGAATCCATGTTGATTCCTACAGAGCAGAATCAGTGGAATGCGCGCTGCAGGGCGTCTGTCTCGTAGCTGTTCTCGAAGTAAACGATTTGCAACAGTTCGTTGTGTCACTGCGGTGCCAACTGCTGCTCAAATTGCTGCTGCAGATGCAGTAAGATGCACCAGAACCATACGCTGAGGACGACGTTCTTCCCTCTCTCTAGTGCCACGTGGCCGTCTGGAGGTATGTCTTCTTACTACAGTACATTCTCGTGACCACCGCTGCCAGCAGTGATGCACAGTGGCTACAATCCTGCCGCGTTTTGCTTCTATATCGCAGATGGAACATCCAACTTCTCGTAGACGTATTACACGTCCTTGTTGAAACTCAATGAGGGGTTGGTAACGGCGTCTTTCTTTAAGGCATTCTTGATTAACATCACCACGTGCAATCTCATAGGTAACAAACGCTCACGACCATCGCAACGTCTATTTAAAGTAAATCTGATTGGCATCCTCTTATGCAACTAGCGTGAAATTTGAATAGTGATCATCTTTTCGATGTAGAAACATGCTTACCAATTTTCGTTTATGTCGCACAACTCCTTCTAGGTACTGCAATATTTTACGTCGGTGTATTAGATTTGAAATTGAATACGCAAATGGATTAACTCCTTTACTAGCTCATATTTATCAAAGATCTCACGTGCAATGCGTAATCCATCTTGTGTGGATTAAAGCGTGTGTCGCAAGCGTTTGCAGGAAGACTGAAAGAAACTGAATTACAGACCGTTATCGCCGACGCCCGTCTGTTGTGGGACTCTAGAGAACAGTTAAAACTCGAACGATCATTATGACTACCTATAGAAAAAGAAGCGTCTCTGACAGAATCAATGAGATTTTAAGTTAAGGGAAGGTTTACTATCTTTGGCCCGAAAAAAGCATGTTCTTTGAGAATTTTTTTCTCGGGATGTGTTACAGATATCAATGTCAAATTAGGTCAAAATGCTTACTGATATTTTCTCTACAAACTGGAATTTTTTTCGACCGGAAATGTCGAAGAGCAAAGGAAGATGTGCCGTCGGAACGAAACAAAATTTCCACGTAGACCTCCACGCGCGGTATGTCACAGGTAAGCCCGCTTGTCTGAAATCAAAATTGAGTTGACGTTAGCGAAGTATATACGATTCTTTAGGAACTGTACCTCGCTTAAGTTATTTGGACCATAGGAAACAAGATGGCGGCCATTTGAAGAAATAGGGTGTTTTTTCATCGATTTTTCGACTTCGTCGGCCAATTAAAAATATTTTTAGTTGATGGATCGGAATAAAAGTGCTACAACTCCTAGACAATTTAGTTAGCTTCGTCGGAAACAATGAATCATGCCAATAGATTCAGTAGATTTGAAGTTACCATACCGCGCGATAAAAAAAGTCATTTCGTGAAAAACACGTTTGAAGTTTTGACTACATATAAATGCAATATTATGCAACTGATGTTCAATCCGCTATTCTGGGTTTATAAACTAGTCCTTCCTCTTCCCCATAAGGGCGTTCTGCTCGACCTGGGCCATCCTGCGCTGCTCCAGAGCCACTCGTACGGCCGGTGACAAGCGGTTTTCGGCCGCTTGAATCCGGTGGTTCTCCGAATGCTCGGCGAACTGCGTCGAATACAGTCCCAGGGTGAGGTCCATCGTTGTCATGGTATTCAGAATTGCTGAATACCCTTAGTTGAAGCTGTTCGCTGCCAGGAAATTCGCAATCTCCACAGTCTTCGAGCCAGAACGCAAATGTTTGGGGGCTAACTTCCAAAAACACGTGTTCAAACTTTTATTTGAATTTTGTGTGTTTCCTCCCAAGCACCGGTACAATAACTCGTCCTCCGAGAGAAAAAAACTCGTGCGTGAAAAAGACCGATTACAGGCAAATGCATTTTTTTGTTCAACCGCGAATAACAAACACTTCCGTTCCGTATTCGGAAAAACCGTTTCAGGGGTGGATTCTAAACACTTTTATGGATCCAAAAATGCAATTAAAAAAATCGATTTTTTGAACCAATAGATAAACCTCCCCTTAAGTAAGCTGAGAAAAATGCCGCTTGCTTTACTCCCACATCTTGTATCCTGTAGATAAGGGGGTTGGATAAAAATATGGGACTATCAAAATACAACACTTTACCGCGCCTCATACAGTGCAGGAAACCCGTCGGCATTCAAAACAGCTTCCAGTCGTCTCTGAAGGGATAACACAGGTCCTGTATTGATTAAAAGGTAATATTATACCATTATTCCCGCAAAATGGTAGCAAATTCAGATAATGATGATGGACATGGATAGCAATCACTCACACCTCTTTCCAAATTAGACCACAAATCCTAAGTAATATTGAGATCTGGTGGCTATGGTGGCCAGGAGAGATGCGAAAATTTATCCTCGTGCTCACAAAACCCGTTCTGAACAATACGAGCTGTATGAACGGGAGATCTGTCGTCTTGCGTCATAGCAACCGCCGTTTGGAACAAATATTGCACCTTGGGATGGACCTGATCGTTCTTGAAAGTCATACGACCTTCCAAAGTAACCATATGACACACGGAATATCACTCCATTTCTGTCCAAATCATCACCGAACTCCCACCAAATTTCCCTCTTGGGACGTACATTCGACTAGAAGTTGGGAACTGTGTGCAACAAGAATCATCCGAAGTGGTTCAAATAGCTCTAAGCACCATTGGACTTAACATCTGAGGTCATCAGTCCCCTAGAACTTAGAACTACTTAAACCTAACTAAGGACATCACACGCATCCATGCTCGAGGCAGGATTCGAGCCTGCGACCGTAGCAGCAGCGCGGTTCCGGACTGAAGCGCCTAGAACCGCTCGGCCACAGCGGCCATCAAGAATCATCCGACCAAATGACTTCGTTCCATTGCTCCAGAGTCCATGTTTTATGGCTTCGGCGCCACATGTTCGTGTCACGCGCATTTACATCGCTGATGAGTGGTTCTGGAAGTCAAGCTCGCTCTGCAGTTCCAAGTTTCTGGAGCTCCATTTGTGTTGTTTTGGCGCTGGTAGGATTTGGGAGTGCGACGTTGGGTTCTTCAGTGAATTTTGCAGCTATCGAGCCTTTTTTTTTTTGTCAAATACTCTTTAGTGATTGTCTGTCACGAATATTCATCGCACACGTTAAGGTTTAGCGGATGACGATTTTCCACTTTCCTTGTGTTCGGTATAAATATTCGATACCGTGCCTCTTCAGATACCAAACGCTTCACCTACCTTGGTTAAGTAAGTACCTACCATGCGAGTCCCAACAGTCAGTCCGCGTTCGAATTCACTTAGCTCCGACATAACACACTCACAACTACCCAGAACGCTTTTTTGAGTGCGACAGACTCTTGCAGCGTATTGAGGATGTTACACAGGTACCTTTCATTGCCAGACACAACAGCGCAACCTTTTGGCTCGGCTAGCATCTGTACTGTTGTTCATCACACATTTGCCACGGTGTTTCCTTATTTTTATCCAACCCCTGTAGAGCTGAGCATATAGATTACGTCTTCCTAAATTTCGGAAGGGCGTCTGACTGTGTGTCTGGTAAATAAATGTCGTGTGGCTAGGGCCTCCCGTCGGATAGACCGTTCGCCGGGTGCAAGTCTTTCAATTTGACGGCACTTCGGCGACTTGTACGTCGATGGGAATGAAATGATAATGATTAGGACGACACAACACCCAGTCCCTGAGCGGAGAAAATCTCCGACCCAGCCGAGAATCGAACCCTGGCCCTTAAGATTGACGTTCTGTCACGTTGACCACTCAGCTACCGAGGGTGGACTGTGTGTCTGGTAGTATAATTCGCTTTTCATAAATCTGAGACCAACTTCGACCAGTTGATCTATTCCAAACCGACTGCTTTAGAGGAGAACGGCTCTGATAGTCATACCCTAAATTCTACTAACAAGGGGGCCCTCAATACTGTAAATCACGGATTTTGATGAGCTTCAAATGTGTTGTAGAGGCACTTACCCTGAGTACCTGGCTATCCGGTTTTTTAGCGACGTGCCTTGGTTTTTGAGAAAATCGATTTTGAAGTTCATTACGTGGTTTGTATACCTGTAACATTACACGTGTTCCGAGCGAGTCTGCGTAGCGCAGCGTTAAAGGTTCATAACTGCCGTGCTGGAGGTACCGTGTTTGAATCCTGCTTGTGTACTTTTCTTTTGTTTTTTCATTTCTTTTTAAAAAATCGACCGATTTTTTCAATTTTATTTCAAAGAATATCAATACAGTTTAAGGCGTGCCAAATTATAAAGATGTATTCAGTTATTAATTTTTTCTGCCATACAATATTACAAAATTTTATTTTTCGTCGTCCACATTGCTTGATGTGCCAGAACAATATTGTGGGTGATACTTATCATAGAAACAACCGAAGCGCAATTTTTCGCAGCACCACGCGCATTTTATGAAAGGAACCGCGTTGCAGGCGCACGGTTTCTTGATGAGTGATACCGGGAAACACAATTCTTTTGCATTCAAAAAGATTTCTCTTTCAGCCGCTAATTTCGATGCGATCCACGTGTATCTAATCATGCTTTCAAAATTAGGTGCGCCGAATTGATGTAGGATTAGCAAATGTAATTTTATCGAATCTTCCCTAGAAGCGATATCTCTATTGTCTTTCATCAAGTCGGGAGCATTCTGAATAATTTTCGTGAAGATTTTCACCTGTCGGTAACACTAAACATCGCAGAAGTGGCAATAAGGAGTGCACTTTTGGTGGGACCAGTTTTAGGGTGCAGGTGCTCGCGACCACTTTTAGGGTGCAGGTGCTCGCTTTCCTTTCATCAGTGAATAGATGATCGTATAAAGCTGAATCGGTTTGCCCTCCCCATGAATCGATAATGTACAAAAATTTTTTCTATCTCACATACGGAAGAATTATAGAACCCAAAAATTCTTCGTACACGAGTTTCGTGAACTTCCCGGATTTCGGGCAGGACACGACTACATTTCTGTATTTCCCAGTTAATTCGTTTACTCGTTTTTGAACGTGAGGGCCAAATTTTCCGGACGGTTCTTACATACATATAAAACATATGGGAGCAGAATTCGAACACGGTACCTCCAGCGCGGTAGCCGTGAGCCTTCACCGCTAGGCTACGCTGACTTGCTCGGAACAGATGTAATGTTACGCGTATACAAAGCGGGCAATGAAATTCAAAATCGATTTGCTCAAAAACCGAGGCCCGTCGCTAAAAAACCGGATAGCCAGGTACTCAGGCTAAGTGCCTCTACAACATATTTGAAGTGCATCAAAATCCGTGATTTACAGTATAGATTGTCCCCTTGTTAGTAAAAGTTGGTTCTGATGTAACGTAACAGACACAGAAAACTGCTTGAAATTCTCCGCCCTTTTTCATATTCATGCTTTTACTTACAATTACTTCACCAACTTTGTTCGTGTGGTTAAAGTTTCAGTATTTGGTTTCTCTGTATTTCATTCGAAGTAGAAGGTCTACGCTTCTGACAACTAGTTTCAGTTAACAGACAATGTTTAAATTGCGGTTTATTAACTATGACATCGATAAAGATATATCAATAACTTTCATAATACTTTGCCTAGACGAAATAGAGTCACAGTTCCGTAGCCATCTGACTAAATGGAACCTGTGGAACAGCAACCGATAGATATGACGTACCTGTACAGCCAAGCAAATGATTATAATGTAAGAAACACTGGATGAGTTATTCAAGAGAAATAGTTTCAAAAATTGAGCACTTCGGTAGCAAGTTGGTCCACCTCTGACCCTTATGTAAGCATGTATTCGGCTTGACATTGATTGACAGTGCTGTTAGATGTCCTATTGAGTCATATCGTGGCAGATTCTGTCCAAGTAGGGAGCCACATGGTCAAAATCCCTAGCTAGTTGCAAGAGCGTGCTCATAATTCCCCGAACGTTCTCAGTTCGGGAGAGATCCGGCGACCTTGCTAGCCAAGGTAGGGTTTGGCGAGCACTAAGACAAACAGCAGAATTTCTCGTCGTATGCGGGCGGGCATTATCTTGCTGAAATGTAAGCTCAGAAGGGATAGCCATGAAAGAAACCAAAACGGGGCGTTGAGTATCGTCGATGTACCGATGTACCGTAAGGGTGCCGCGGAGGACAACCAAAGTGGTCCTGCTGTGAAAAGTCATGGTACTCCAGCCATTTGCACCTTGTTGTCGGGCCATACGGCATAGTCTGGTTGGTATCCCACCGCTGTCTGGGGCTTCTCCAGACATGCCTTCACCCTGGAATTGTCTTCGGTGATGAGTCCTGCTTCGAACTGGGCCCCAATGACATGTTTGGATACGACTGGGACAATGGTGGATTACCAACCCGGTTGTCGCCGCCATACGGCCCGACATCCAGGAGTGGTTGTCTGGGCAGCCATTTCTTTTCATAGCAGGTCCCCTTTGGTTGTCATTTGCGGCACCATTGTAGCACAGCGGGAGTTGGCCGATATTCTACTCCCCGTTGTTTTGGCCTTCATGGCTCACATTTCAGCAAGATAATACTCGGCCGGACACGGCGAGAGTTTCAACCGCTTGTCTCTGTATCTGCCAAACCCTATCTTGGCCAGCGAGATCGCTGGATCAGTCCCCCATTGAGAAAGTTTGGAGCATTACGGCCAGGGACTACGAAAGAGCTCGGGATTTCGACGAGATAACGCGCTAATTGGCACGATATCCCTCCGGAGGACATCTAAGAACCCTGTCGATCAATGCCAAGCCGAATAGCTGCTTGCGTAAGGGCCAATAAATCATCCATTTTTTTTGAAATTGTGCGGATTTCTGTCCCATTTGGACAGTTCCTTCGTGTTGCGTTGTCTTTGTCTTAGAGTGGTGCGCATTGTGATAACATTATGTGATACACTGAGGTGGCGAAATCATGAGAAACTTTCTAACATCGTTTTGGTCCTCCTATTCCCTGGCGTAGTGCATTAGCTCAACTTAGCATCGACTCAACAATTCTTTGGAAGTTCATATGGTTCAAATGGCTCTAAGCACTATGGGACTTAACATCTGAGGTCATCAGTCCCCTAGACTGTCCGCTATGGCTCTAAGCACTATGGGACTTAACATCTGAGGTCATCAGTCCCCTAGACTATCCGCTCCGATAACTGTCAGCGTGACGGATTGCCGTCCTACGGGCCCGGGTTCGATTCCCGGTTGGGTCGGGCATTTTCTCCTCTCAGAGACTGGGTGTTGTGCTGTCTTCATCATCATTTCATCCCCATCCGGCGCGCAGGTCGCCCAGTGTGGCGTCGAATGTAATAAGACCTGCACCAAGGCGGACGGACCTGCCCGCAAAGGGGCCTCCCGGCCAATGACGCCAAACGCTCATTTCCATTTAGTCCCCTACACTTAGAACTACTTAAACCTAGCTAACCTAAGGACATTACACACATCCATACCCGAGGCAGGATTCGAACCTGCGACCATAGCAGCAGCGCGGTTCCGGACTGAAGCGCCTAGAACGGCTCGGCCGCAGCGGCCGGCATCTTTGGAAATCCCCTGCAGAAATATTGAGCCATGTTGCCTCCATAGCCATCCATAATTGCGTTAATGTTGACGGTGCAAGATTTTATGCACGAAGTGACCTCTCAATTATATCCCATAAATGTTAGATGAGATGCATGTCGGGCGATTTATATGGCCAAATCATTCACTCGAATTATCCAGAACGGTCTTCAAAGCAATGGCGAACAGTTTTGACCCGGTGCAATGACATCGTTGTTTGGGAACATGAAGTTCATGAATGGCTGCAAATAGTCTCCAGGCAGCCTGATCACAACCATTTTCACTCAATGGTCGGTTCAGTCGGATTACTGGACGCAGTCCATTCCAGGTAAACACAGACCACACCATTACGGAATCAGAGCCAGCTTGAACAGTGCTTTGTGGACAACATGGGTCCGTGGCTTGGTGGGATCTGCGCCATCTCGAATCCTACCAACACCTCTCATCAACTGAAATCGGGACTCATCTGACCAGCCCCACGGTTTTCTAGTCATCTAGGGTCCAACCAGTTTGGTAACGAGCCGAGCAGAGGCGCTGGAGGCGATGTCGTGCTGTTATGAAAGGCACTCGCATCGGTCGTCTGCTGCCATAGCCCCGCATGTCGCACATTCTGCGCTTGTTTCACGCAGTGCTGCTTGTCTGTTAGTACTGGCAACTCTACGCAAAAGCCGCTCTCGGCCGTTAACTGAAAGCTGTGGGCCACTGGGTTGTCCGTGGTGAGAGGTAATGCCTGAAATTTGGTATTCTCGGCACACCCTTGACACTGTGGACCTGGAAATATTGAATTCCCTAACGATTTCCGAATTGGAATGTCCCACACATCTAGCTCCAACCACCATTCCGCGTTCAAAATTTGGTAATTTCCGTCGTACGGCGATAATCACGTCGGAAACTTTTTCACATGATTCTCCTGAGAGAAAATGACAGCTGCACCAATTCAGTGGTCTTTTAAACCTTGTGTGCGCTATTCTACCGCCATTTGCATATACGCATGTCACTATCCCATGACTTTTGCCATCTCAGTGTATTTTATTTTGGAACTTCCTGTTTCATTTTAGTTTTTGTATATTTTTATCCCTTTCGACCTATTTCACCCCGATTCACTCAAGACAATGTAACCACAAATAGTACGGATCACAACGGGCAGTTTGTGAGCCATTCTCAGTGCCTTTTGTATGCTCTGAAACAAAAAAAAACAAAAACAAAAATGGACATCAGTGTAACTTACATTTACACGGTACTTAATTTGAGTCATAAGACACGTCGTAATTTTGACGTAGGGCTTGTCTGACGTTATGTGAATAACGTCACTAGCCCCTAGAAAAAAGGCGGCAGTCTAACCTGAAGAAGGTTCTTTTTTAACAACGGCACATGCGTCTGCAGCAGTCTTGGAAGATACTTTACCAGACGACCGATGTGGATGAGATTCCAAGATGGCGCTACACTATTTTTCCTTAGATTGAATGATGATGATGATGATAATGATGATGTTTGGTTTGTGGAGCGCTCAATTGCGCGGTCATCAGCGCCCGTAAGCATTCCCACTCTGAACACAATCCAGTCTCGCCACTTTTTCATGAATGATGAGGACAACACGAACACCACCCGGGCAGTGAAAATCCCCAACCCGGGCGGGAATCGATATTCCAGTGACTAGCTTTCTTGTTGTTTATGAACAGAACAGTGATTATTCGAAGTGTCTGTTTGTCATATATAACGCTAAAAGTTTACCTCAGATACACATCTGAAGTTGTCGATCTGCAACCATGCCCAACAAACGATTACAAGACAAGTAAATCCACGGGAGTTCGTAGATTTTGGGTTTGTTAGTGAAGCTCTGGAAATATCCCCGAATTAAAACAAACAACAAGTAGACGTCAATCTCAGTGTCGAATGATAACCGGCATACAATCATACGGAGCCTTCTTAGAGAAATGTGATTCTCTCGAAGGGTTTTTGTCTAATACAGGGTGTTTACAAATGAATATAGGAGTTTTAACGCTTTACAATATTTATTACATTAAACTTACAGTTATCAATGATACGTCAAATGAAAGAGCAACTCAAACAGTTTTACCAAGAAGCTTATAAATGTATATAAATGCATAGCGAAGTACGCGATTAGTTGAACTTCACTGTACCCCAGCGCTGGGTAGGCCGCAAGGGGCCCAATGACAGAGCTTGCTTTGCATGGCCTCCACGTTCACCCGACCTAACGTCATGCGATTTTTTCCTTAGGGCTTCATCAAGGATCGTGTGTACGTGCCTCCGCTACCAGCAGACCTCACTGAATTAAGAAAACGGATTGAAGCAGCTGTTGCTACAATCATTGAAGACACACTTATCAACGTTTGGGAAGAACTCGGCTATAGACTTCATGTGTGCCGTGTGACAAATGGTGCTCACATTGAAGATTTATAAGGTTCTTGGTAAAACTGTTTGAGTTGATCTTTCATTTGACATATCATTTATAACTGTAAGTTTAATATAATAAATATTATAAAGCTTAAAACCCCGATATTCATTTATAAACACCCTGTACATTAAACGTGCTATACTGGGTAGCGATCGCTCAACAGAAACAAAAGTCAAGATCATACTACCCCAAAGATAAATAACACAAAGTTCTTAATTGGCATAAAAAACGGGGTCATCAGATAGGGCTATCAACACGGCTATATTATTTGCTGGAGATGCTTCTGTCTACAGAATAGTATTATTGTTGTACTATCGCAAGCAAATACAGATAAAGTTGGACAAAATTTCCGCTAGGTATAGCGATGGATCTATGTAGCATAATGTCTATAACAAAAGAAGGAATCGGACATTACCCCATTACAAGACTATTGGTAAACTCCCGGAGCTTCTGGGACTGGGGGGTCAACATTAAAAACCAGGTGAGATAGGACAAATATTGTTGGCTTTCATGACTGGCGTTTACTTCAGTTAAAATGTCCGGCCTGAGAGGCTCCGGACGGTATGTGTGAGTTGAACTATTCCCTGACGTTTCGTCTTCGATTGCTGCAGTCATCTTCGGAGGATAAACGGCTGCCGAGTTAAAGGCTCGAGGGGCTCCTGAATAGATGCTGCTGCATAGAGGGCATCACCAAGTAATTTAATGAATGCTTATGAACGGCAGGAGATGTACGATATGCACTAACGGCACCTGGAGTACGCAAAATTGCACATAATCATGGGCATCACGAAAAGAAGTCTTAACACCAACTTAGTCGAGCACAAAATGACGACTGATTACTTTTAATCGAGAACGATGGCGCCATCCAGAGATAATCACGCAATCGGCATCACGTGACTAATTGTGGTGCCCTCTACGCAATTCTTTCAATTGACGGGCGCAGAGGAGTAGTTTTACGTATCGTCCACGGCCTCTCATAATTAGGGAAGGCGAATGATGGACAGATTTTTAGAAGGGTATGGGAAAGTGCAGTGCAATGGAAATAGGTAAACGGCTCTAGTGCGACCACAACTAAAGTACTGCTTCAGAGATTTTCAAGTAGGCATGGCTGTAAACATTGAACGAATCCACAGACTGCTACGATTGTAACAGTTCAGTATGGCCAACGTTCATTACGTGTATGGGACAGTACCGTTGTATCAATTCCTAGGGCTCGGGCGATAAAAATAAATTCTGAGCTCTGTTCAGTCGTATGTTTCATTCACGAATTGCGCGTGTGACGAATGATTGTCGCTAAACCTCTGTGTTAGCTCTAATTTCTCGAATTTTTCATCGTAGCTATTCGCGAGACGTATGTGGTGGGCAGTATTATGTTGTCTGACTCTTTCTGGAACGTACTATCTAGAAATTTCAGTAGTAAACCTCTCCGTGATGTACAGTGCCTCTCTTGTAGCGCCTGCCACTGGAATTTGTTTAACATCTCTTTAACGTTCATAATGTCGGGTGATGAATTTCAGTATCTACAGTCAAATTCCAGGTTTCTGACCCAACAGTTTACCAGCGCTCTAAGGGTTTTTCTATGTACCATGCATACGCTGATAAGTCATAACATTTCTTCACAACACGCCAACGGCCTTGTCCCAGTTGTAGCACCGGTTCCCGTCAGATCACCGAAGTTAAACGCTGTCGGGCTTGGCTAGCACTTGGATGGGTCATCCTCTGGGTCTGCCGAGCGCTGTTGGCAAGCGGGGTGCACTCAGCCCTTGTGAGGCAAACTGAGGAGCTACTTGATTGAGAAGTAGCGGCTCCGGTCTCGGAAACTGACATACGGCCAGGAGAGTGGTGTGATGGTCACGTGCCCGTCCGTATCCGTATCCAGTGACGCCTAAGGTCTGAGGATGACACGGCGGCCGGTCGGTGCAGCTGGGCCTTCAAGATCTGTTCGAATGGCGCGAAAACTGGCAGTTGACCCTAAATAACGAAAAGTGTGAGTTCATCCACATGAGTGCTAAAAGGAACTCGTTAAACTTCGGTTATACGATAAATCAGTCTAATCTAAAAGCCGTAAATTCAACTAAATACCTAGGTATTACAATTACGAACAACTTAAATTGGAAAGAACACATAGAAAATGTTGTGGGGAAGGCTAACCAAAGGCTGCGTTTTATTGGCAGGACCCTTTGAAAATGTAACAGACCTACTAAGGAGACTGTCTCAGATAGGACTGGCGGAGTACATGGAAAAAGTTCAAAGAAAGGCAGCACGTTTTGTATTATCGCGAAATATGGGATCGAGTGTCACAGAAATGATACAGGATTTGGGCTGGAAACCATTAAAAGGAAGGCGTTTTACATTGCGACGGAATCTTCTCACGAAATTCCAATCAACAACTTCCTCCTCCGAATGCGAAAATATTTTGTTGACACCGACCTACATAGGGAGTAACGATCACCACGGTAAAATAATGGAAATCAGAGCTCGTGTGGAAAGATGTAGGCGTTAGTTCTTCCCGTGCGCTGTACGAGATTGGAATAATAGAGAATTGTGAAGGTGGGTCGATGAACCCTCTGCCAGGCACTTAAATGTGATTGGCAGAGAATCCATGTATTGTAGATGTAGATATGCGGTGTTTGTTTTCGTTCTTCACAGTACAGAAAAGCTTCTGTCCACAGACCAGCACGGATTTAGAATGAATCGCTCGTGCGAAACTCAGCTTGTCCTTTTCTCACCTGATATCCTCCGAATCATGGATGTAGGACTACAGGCGGATACCACACTTCTAGATGTACGGAAAGCATTTGACACGATGCTCCACTGCAGACTGTTGACGAAGGTACGAGCATACGAAATAGGCTGCCATGTTATGTGAGTGACTCGAATACGTTTTACGTAATAGAATCCAGAACGTTGTCCTCGATAACATGTGTTCAGTAGAGACAAGGGTACTGTCAGGAGAGCCCCATGAAAGTACGATGGCACATCGTTTATTCTCTACTACCTCCGTGCCGCGGTGTTAACGCGATTAAACAGTTATTTATGAAAATAATGACAGGTATGAACTTATTCCAATCTTCTATTACTCGATCTCCTCCTTCCGCCCTCTCTCTGTCCATCTCGTCCACCCCCACTCTCTGTACATCTTCTCCCTCCTCGCTCCGTCCATCCCCTACTCTTTCCCTTCTCTGTCAATCTCCTCCTTTCTCCCGTCTCTCCTCTCCGACTCCTCCTCTTCCTTTTCTCTCTTCATTTACTCCTCCCCCTCTCTGCCCATCTCGTCCTCCCCCATTCTCTCAACACGATATAGCCCCCGCCCTAATGCGAAGCTGGTGGTTCTTCTCCCCACAATAGTTCTTTCTAGATGGTAACTAATATGTATACCAAATTTGGTTGAATGCGTTTCAGGGATTCAGGACGAGCTTATTGTCCGTGGCTTTGCCTGTGTATGCACATCTCAGATACATTTTATATGTATTAATATATTCCACACGTATTTATAGACAGATTTCACTGAATCTCTATCGAATTTCGCACAGCTCAATGTTTGTGATGCCGTATCTCCTGAAGTACGTGTCGCACAATATGATTTTGCAGGTACAGCTAGTGGTATATGTACCTACCCACTGTCTGTGAAATGCGTTATGAATAAAGTTACTAGCAAAGAAGTAATAAATTAAAACTGTGATTCTTGAGAACGTGTTTCGCTGGAGTGCAGCGGTTTATTTATTCTTAAAAATGAATATAAACAGTCACAGCCGAAACAACCTTTTTTTAATGAGTTTTATCCATAGTGGATGCTGTTGAACTCCTTTATAGGGTGTAGAAAAATTTCTGCTACCAGTCACAATAAAAGGTTCTTTATTTGTCACACGACCGGTTTCGGGCTTCAAAAATGGTTCAAATGGCTCTGAGCACTATGGGACTTAACATCTTTGGCCATCAGTCCCCTAGAACTTAGAACTACTTAAACCTAATTAACCTAAGGACATCACATACATACATGCCCGAGGCAGGATTCGAACCTGTGACCGTAGCGGTCGCGCGGCTCCGGACTGAGCGCCTAGAACCGCGAGACCACCGCGGCCGGCGTTTCGGGCTTGCGCCCATCTTCAGGTGTGTATACATTCATGTACATGTTTATATGTTGGAGATCAATAAAGATGAAGCATTTCATCAGTGCACATCGTAATAGTGAAATATGCAGCAAAACTTTATAAAACTGAAATATGGACGTGAAAATGATAATAACGGTATAACTAAGTGGATAAACTGTCACCACAGCGTAACTATAATAATGATGCTTCATCTTCATTGATCTCCAGCTTATAAACATGTACATGAAAGTATAAACACCTGAAGATGGGCGCAAGCCCGAATCCGGTCGTGTGACAAACCTTTTATTGTGACTGGTAGCGGAAATTTTTCTACAACCTTTCTTTTATTTAACGTTACCGGTTTCGGTCTGTTTTAGACCATCATGATAGTAGATGGTGGCTCTGAACAGAGCAGACACTACACCTCCACGAACGCTAACTAGAGGTGTAGCCTGCCAGTCCAGGCTACACCTCTAGTTAGCGTTCGTGGAGGTGTAGCGTCTGCTCTGTTCACAGCCACCATCTATCATAATGGTGCAAGATCTGAAGATGGTATAAAACAGACCGAAACTGGTAACCTCATATAAAAAAAGAGTATTGCGGTTGTGACTGTTCATATTTATTTTTAAATAAAATTAACATCATGCATTATGCGGAAGTTTTTAACGCATCTCAGTATTTGATGTCATATCTCCTGAACTATGTCCCACATTGCCGTATGTGGATACAATCTGTGAAATGTGTTGCGAATAGTAGTAAAGAAGCAAGAAATGATACATGCGGCAGTGTACTGCATGGACAGCGGAAATGTGGTAAGCGATAAACTTTTTTCCTTTCATCGTTTTGTGAAGGTTCGAGAAACAGTTTTATACAAGTTTGATATTATATCTAAAGTTGTTGTAAGTCATAAAGTGCTCTTATTCTCAAGTACTGGATGGAGTAAGTATGGATATTCGCACTTCGTGGGCGACACTTCTTTTTCATCCCCACCGCTTTCATAGGTAAGTATGTATAAGTTAGCCTGTGTGTCAACTCAGAGTATAACCAATCTCCATACCAAATTTCATCCAAATTCGTTCAGCCATTTCCGATGAAGAAGTAACACACACACACACACACACACACACACACACACACACACACACACACACACACACTCACATAACCTTTCGCTTTTGTAATATATATAAAAAAACTAAACTCCATCCAAATAGCCATGAAGGCCCAACGGTACCGACCGGCCGGCGCGTCATCCTCAGTCCACAGGCGTCACTGGATGCAGATACGGCGGGGCATGTGGTCAGCACACTGCTCTCCCAACCATATGCCAGTTTGCGAGACCGGTGGAGCCATTTTCAATCAAGTATCAGCAATTCAGTTTGCCTCAAAAGGGGTGAGTGCACCCAACTTGCCAGCAGCGCTCGGCAGACCGGATGGTCACCCATCCAAGTGCTAGCCCAGCCCGACAGCTCGTAACTTCAGTGATCTGACAGGAAACGGTGTTACCATTGCGGCAAGGCCGTTGGCTATAATGTATATAAGATATACATAAATGACCTGATGGGCAGAGTGTGCAGCAACGTGCGACTGTTTGCTGATGACAGTGTGGCGTTTGGAAGAGTGTCGTTGTTGAGTGACCACAGGAGGATACAAGATGGCTTACAAAAAAAATTCTAGTTGGTACTGTGCTGGCGTAATCTGTCACCAGCAAAGCGGTTGGCAAAGATGTAGCAAGAAGATCAATAGTAGGCGCAGGATCAAGCACCCCTATCAGGAGAGAGGCCAAAGACAGACTCGCAAGCAATGTGCCGCCAGCGCCCTTTTGACTTCAAGTATTTAGATAGCCGCCACTGACTTTTCCATAAAGAAGGCAGGGAAACCTAAGACGTAAAAAAATTTCTCCAAAAGTGGCAACCTATAATGAATAGAGACACTTTTAACGAGTGATAACGTCACACAGTTTTAGCGAGCAAGGGCACGCTACCAAAATCAGCAGTCTCTAGAACTGTGAGGGCCTGTCTACCACTTGGAGGCTGACATTTGGATGAGCAATGTGCATGTGTGCCAAAAAAGCTGGCGACACCTCAGTAAAGACTTACAAACGTCTCAAAAGTCTCAGGGATCCTTGCGGTAAATTTTTACTCTGATTTGGCTTGCCATCTTTTCCCCAAACACAACGTAGTCTTCAACAATACTGCTAGAGGCTTGCAAGGAAGTCTGCTGGAGGCTTGACAAGTAGCTCAAGTCTTGACCTGCATTGTCAGGTCTGTAAGCGCACAAGGAAAGCTGTATTTGGATGGGACGCGACACTGCTGCAGCAGATATAGAGGGTATTAGTGAAATCGGCTATCTCAACGGTGCTTTGGAGAAACATCGGGAGATTTAGGAGGGTTGTCCAGAATGTAAGCTCCGATTGGTTGCGAAATGGAAACCACAGAGAAATTAAAAAAAAAGTGTTATTTGCAACTTGTAGCTGCATTCTCCACCTGCTTCTCTACATAGTCGTCCCTCCGACTCAGGCGTCTGTCGTAGCGTTGTAGCATTGTCCAACTTTCCAATAGCCTCCTCATAGAAGGCAGCTGCCTGAGCTTTCTCTATGCAGGTCTGCAGCACATTGTCTGTTACAAAATGTTGTCTTCATTACCAGCGGTTCTTGTGAGCAGAGATGAACATCAGAGGGAGCCAGTCCGGGCTGTATGGTACGTGATCAAACAGTTCCCATCGAAAATCTCTAGAAATGTCTTCATTGCCCTTGCAGTGTGCGGCCGAGAACTGTCATAAGGAAGGAAATGCATGACAGTTATGTTATGTGGGGTTGCATAAAATTGCGCGAAATCTCTCAGTAGGCACCCGTACTTGACAGGGGGCACTATTTTCTAGGTATCTATACGTGGCCACTGTGTGCTCATAACTGAAAAGAGCGACATGACGCAATCGAAAAGCATACTACACACACTCCTCGACGCATCTCTGCAAAGCTTCGTCGCATTTTCACTGTGGTTGTCTGTTCGCGATCGATGGGAACTTACCTTTTGGATACCTCTCGTAACATGGAGCAGCGATAAGAAACTAACTAGCTAGCCGTACAGTGGAGCCTTATCTATACTGCTGTAGATAATTCTTCGCGGTCACCTCCTGCTCGTAAACTTCAGACACATTTGCGCTGCTTACTGGTTTACTGCAGTGTTTTCCTCGTCGCCACATACCCTCCTACTATCACACCGAGATTCTTTGTAACAACAATGAAGGAAAAGAAAACATAAAAGTTTTTTCAGTTGCTCTTATATACTGTGCACTTTCTGGCTACTTCGTGTCAGGCGGTATTATGTTTATCGTGACAGTTACTGTTCACCTTGGAAATGGGTTCTACAAGTCTGCTTCTGAACGTTTGGGTTAGAAGTGAGTAATCACGTTCTCAACATCTTCACGTCCACTTTCGAATAATACATGATAAAAGGCTAAAGTACTTAAAGCAATGAAACAATATTTACATGTTTATTGAATGTTTCATTTTATTTACCAGATTCTGTTCTGAATCACGTCGGAGAGTACTGACGGTAAGGCATCTCCAGACTGCAGTATCTGGATAATTCCCTTCACTATTGTTCACAACATTTTAGTCTTTGAACACACTGACTTCACTCATTATCATGCGGATCTTCCAGTACTCGTTGTATGACTTACGCCACAGCCTCTACATAATTCCTAAAATCTGCCAAGATATTTTTATAAAGGAAGAAACAACGCTTGATAAGTGTTCGTATTTACCATGTTACAGTAAACTATCTGTCTGAACAGAACTATTATGATTTTTGAGTTAACTGAACTGCTGAAATCGAAATATCAAGGATTATCTTTGTGTATTGTAAACTGATCTGAGCGAAAATGCAGTGTACTTTACTCTTTACTTTAAAATATGAAATCTGAATAAGAAAAGCATTTATGTTAAGCTTATTTTATTAAGTAGTCTGCTTACGAAGTGTCTCTCTTGTATGGCATTGAAGGTTGTTGACAAAAATCCCGTAACTCGGCGAAAATAATCTCTGCTGCTGACACCTCGCTGATCAGTAGGGTACAGCTCATAAACATATTAGAATACTTGTGACAGGCCCTTTAGAATTTGTCCATGCAATAACAAGAATCGAGACTGATTTTTGGTAAGCATTTTCGGTCCTAGATAAAACTTTAAAAAAAGAGGAAGACGCTTTCGCGGTGAACGAAGTTTTCTCAGAAGAGATCGTAGGGGCTCGGATTGCTACCAGATTACATCCGTCCTAAGGTTTATTCTGATGAACAACTGGTAGGGATTTTTATATGCAGTATCAATTTGAATGGATACCAAATGTAACTTTTCACAACTAATGAATGCTATATTCTCATACGCACTTACTGTACAATAACAAATCTTGCTTGTTATCTATTATACTGCTACCTTAGCAGACCTTTAAACGTCATGAAATAAAAAAATTATCAAGATGGCTGACTACAACATTGCAGCAAATTAGGCCCAGGCTGTATCTAAATAACATGTATACTTGCTCGAAGTTCTCACGCTAGTCCCTTTACATAGCTGCTTAATCGCTCACGAGCAAAATCCAGAGGGAAGCGCTGCGCGCGTAGCTTCTCTCGCCGTCAAAGGCTTCGCGACACTGTCTCGTTCTTGTTACCCCCAGCGATAACAGCGCCCCAAGCGGGCAGCAGGCGACACTTCTGAATGTGATATGGGATGAGTACGAATATTAAAGTTTATATTAATCTGTAACATAGTTTTACAATAGGTTGTGTACGTAGTGCCGTAAAAATCGACAATTACTAAAAAATCACACCACATTTGTGATTATTTACTAGCCTAAAGACCCTGGGAGAGACGTAACGGTGCATTACAAGAAAATTTATTTACATTTTTCTTCTAACATATAGACGTTTACTGAATGAAGTCGTTTTCCTTTAATGACAAAAAATTGCTAGTAAAGACCAGACGATCTGACCTTTTACGGAAAGACGTCGTATATTTATTCAACAAAGCTGAGTTTTATTCGCTACACTTTCACCCGAAGCAGCCAATGTGGAACCTATGTGAAATATAATACCTAAATTTCTCAACGTATCAACCAAACTACCACAACTGCAGCTTACGGGAAAACAAAACAGCCGTCCTAATAAACCGTCGAAAGCAATAAAACTGTTTTCCAATGCAGGAGAAATCAAATCTGGCCACAAATGGCAAGAATCTTCAACTCATGTGATTCTGAAGCAAAAGTAATTACATTTAGAAAAATATTCGTGTATTGGAAAGTCGCGTGTAGCTTAAGACAGGGCGAATCATTGGACTCCACAAAAAATTTTAAAGCGTCAAGGATAGTGCCTATGATAATAACAACAGAAACAACAGAAATATATTCTCCTCATGGGTAAAATGTGTTTATATTCTCTTGCTTTCACTGGAATGAGCTGCAGGCACAGACATATTAGAAAGTATTTTTTTATGGTTGAGATGTAATTTATGTCACTGAATCAGTGTGATTCGGCTGTTTTTCCATTATTTCACTATAATTCTTGTCTCTTGGTGACTTACTGAAGCTTGGGATGCAAAAATATTGCCACTATTTCGTTAATTAGCGTTATTGTCGCTCCATCTGTCAAACAGTAACAACTTTCGCACGCATTAGGGTGTCGAGACTGTGTGTATTAGACTGTGCCCGCCGTCAGAAAGCGGCGACTGTCCATTATGAAGAAACCCGCTTAATGTTTAAGCGACCTGCGCTTCACTGTGCGCTGACACGCATTGGCAGTCCCCACGATGAAGGCATGTTCGAAGTCCTGTTTGTCTGCGACGACGTCCATGTGGGTTAAACTGGGAGTGCAGTTACCCCACCCCTGTGAACGCTATCTGCAGCACAATAAATGATCTATTGCCGATCACCACCTGAGCTGTGGTCGCCCCAATTGCTTGCATCAGCCGACAATGTTACAGATTATCGATATTATTAAACGCACTAACAACGCGACGATAGAAGATGGCTACAAGCATTCGACATCTTATCTGCCATGTATCGCAGTCGCGTGAGTTCATTTTACCGCAGCTCTATGAGATCTATACACAAAATTATAGACATGTGTCACTAGAGAACTGAAGTGCAGCATCGATGTCTTTCTGTAGGAAAATATTGACCCTTGGGGCCAGCTGCTAGTTCGTTGTTGTCTGCCAATCAGTCAGCTGCCACAGCAGCACAAGCAATAACGTACTACTTCTTTGGATAAACACTTTTTGATACTCGTGGTGCTAGCGGTTTTCAGACGTGTTTGATACCTGATGATGACACTATATAGTCTTGAAGTCTATTCTATTCGAAATGAACTCCGAAACAAATTGTGTTATACATCAGCAGCGAAAAACTGGCTTTGTCGCCGGAATACACTAAGAATACTGTCACCTTCAGTCAACCACCCTGCGATTGGCATCTTCTTCGCGTGACAACACTGACTTGGACTGCCAAATAACAACAGGAAAAGAATGTAATGTACATAGAAGACCACATTCACAATCCAGAAGTTTCGACGCTCTGAAGAGAGGTGATCCAAGTGGTCGAAACGTCTGTTTATGTTGTGTGCGTCACGTCTAGTTTCGCAGAATGAAGTGAGCTGATGCTCAAAAGGATTGTACTCAGGAAGAAAACGCCATTATAATACCAAAAAGTAAACAATGCTAGCTGCTCGTTATAACTTTGAGAAATACGTCAACCAGTCATTTTTTACTTATTTTAATTGGACTAAATAAAAATATGTAAAAAGTGATTGATTGCTGTGTCTCTTAAAGCAAAGTGATCGACAGCCACGGAGCTCAACAACAAGTGAAATGGATAAAATAATGTTAGTCCCTCCTTTGGAAAGTCGTAAGGCACTGACTTTAAAGACGTAGAGGTGCAGGGTGCTAAGTCTCGTTGAGATCAATACCAAGTCTTCACTGAAACTGGGCTATGATACCTCTACATTTTTGAATAAAAAGAATTATTATTGAGATGATACCTTTCTCAGGCTATGTTTACAAAAAACTTTTCGTGAGCTCTTAGGAATTTGACAAATATTTCGCATTTAATAGGCTTGGAAGTACAGGACTCATACTGAAATACGAATTTTTATAGCACATGATCAGGTCACAATTAGAGGTGAATGTACTGATTGCAACTATGTGACTCTTTCTTGATGCGTGTCGTCCACAAATGGAACAGGAACGTAGAAATCTGATACAAAATATGATCTCCACCACACGTCACGCGATTAGAAAAGTACTGGTACATATGGAGATTTAGATGTAGGAGGCCACCAAATACTAAAACTGCGATATAATTAAAGAAACCTATTGTTTTTCCATTGGTTGGATGAAGATATCATTTTTCTTTCTTGTATTAATATTTTAATCTCTGCATGCCAATTTCAAGAGCATATTTAATAATCTCTCATATTATAATCCTTGTCTGGATATCAGTTCACTTGCAAACGTCGCGTTTAGTGCCACGAAACCCGTAGTAATCTAATGATAAAGTAATAAATATAGCTGAAGCGGTTTATTAATACCAAAGATGACTTCCTCGTACAATTCTGTTTCGTCTTTTTAATTTTGCCGCTCCGGTTTTAACATTCTCCTGAAGAACCATATTTCAGATGCTGACACGACCTCCTCCTCTAATACCGCACGATCCACGGTTCATTTCCGTATTTGGCTGTGCTTCAGACGTAATGTTTAAGGAATTTCTTTCTCAATTCCAGGCCAATATCTGACCCCGAAGTCTGTTTCTGTGGGACGCTTTTTCTATTTGTGACATCTCACTCTCGTTCCCTTTGCAGGGGATTTCTTTCTCTTTGGAAACCATGTTGTTGTGCCAAATTTTATGTTAAACATGTTTCGGGGTTCCTCTCTTTTGCTTTTCATCCCTTTTTTTTACTGTAACCGTCCAATTGTGCTTATTGCATATCTTTTTAGCATTATGTGGTTTTTGTACGTACTGTAACTTACACAACAATGAAACCGATTGCATCATGTCTGTGTGTGCCTCTACATTATCATGATTGTTCTTATGACTTCGACCGTATTATTCGACCACACGTTCTCTAAGTTCACAAGTGTTTTGAAATTATTTGATTATTCTTCCTTTTAGTACTGGGCTGAATGTCGTAACGCCTTCCCTGATGCCTTTTTCAACTCATTTAGATACTTCTTTAAATATTTCTTACAACTTATAAGATGAAATCCTTGTACCTACTACGCATTTCGTTTGACTCCGGGGGTATGTCCCGTTGACATGCTTCAGCTCAAAGCATTGAGTACTCTGTTTAACTTTGGCCTCTTTCATGAATCACGTGTTTCTTCCAAAAATCCTCACTCGCCTCTTCTCTTAATTACGGGAACAGTTCTTCGCCTTTTTAGGGACCTTATATTTACTCTTAACATTTGTCTGCTCTCTATAAGTTTTTTATTTATTTTATTGATTCCACGGAAATTTTACCAGATGGAATTACGTCACATAATCACACTCACAGGACATTTGTCTCATTCCTTCAGAAAATGTGTTACAGAACCAACTAATATAAATAGAAGTGAACAACTGTGTCGAATAAGTAGTGTATAAAGGGCATTATGACCGCAGCATTACTGTAAAATTAACAAATTCTTAATACAAGATCTAATTCCCATAACAATGACTTCCCCTCTGCAGCTAGTGAGCTAATATATGCACTTTTTACTTTCGCGACTACATCTCTCTACAGTCTTAATTTTTTACTTTACCAGTGAGTTTTCTTCTTTGTAATATTTAATTTTTCTTTTGTTTAACTGCCCGTGTCAGTCTTCTGCTGCACTTCGAGATCGATTTTCTTTTCTTAATTCTGTGTTAATCAACGAAAGACTGCACAACGATCATACATTGATATGAAACAAACACAAATCGAGCATCCTCTGTGAAAAACTAAATTCAGTTTGAGCTTAGCATCTGAGAACAAATAGTAAACAAATTTACAAGCTGAAACATCGAGTCAAGTCAAAATAAATATTATAGTGGATGACGATTTCATCAGTTCATTCAAAAATGTTTCTTAACATGGAAGAACCATATAGAATTTCACAGCACAAATATGGTACACTTAGAGAATGCTCTGAAGAAATTAGAAAATAGGAAACTACTTGGGAATGATAACACCTACACCAAACGTGCCAAATATGCAATCCTAAAATAGAAAAATAGATCTGTACAATTATTTAATGTTACCTGGAGCTATGGTTGAAATTATTGCGGTATATATTAGGGGCTCCCAAAACGTTGACAGAACTGCACAGGCATGTCAATACCGATTGTCCACCCTAGAACCATAGACCTTGCTGTTATGTGGTAGTTTGCGTGTCTCAACGTATCGTAGGTGTAATTTTATAGGAGGGGTATCTTTGGAGACGCCAAACAAACATGTGGGTCTTCAAGAGGGGCAGCATTCATACACGTAATAGTAACACTTATAAACAAATTGCTAGTTCAAAATTTGTAGACAGTGGTACATCTTGCTGGACATACTCTACATTGGTATTGTTTGTTGAACTCCACAGTCACAATCACTTATAGATGAATGTTAAATTGGAATCTGAAGAATACATTAAATAAATGCTGAAACAAGAGAATTAGAAAGAAAGATGATAATCGAAGCACTTTTAGTCGAGTATTTGGCAATCACTGCGGCGGCTTCGGAACTTGCCGACATCAGCTCATCAGTGATACCTTTTGCAGGATGTAATCTACAATGGTATAAGTGTTCCACAGTTTGTGGATCTCAACAGTTACGAAGAGTTGATGTTGTGGAATAGCCGTATTTCCGAAAATTTTCTTTTGGGCTTCCCTGTTTTAAGCCTCTTCAGACTTTTCCATACGGACCGTTCTTCAGCGAAATCAGGAGCTAGATTTTTCCTATGGTCTCATTCAACGGTGTTCAGACCTCATATTTCAGATAAATAATCGAGAATACGTCTGTTGGCTATTATTATGTGTTGTCCTCATGAACTTCCTGGACGTCAGTCTTGAAGCAAGAAGGTGGTGAAAATATAACGGGTGTTGACCGGGGTTAGACACCTTACACATTTCTCTGTATACGGCCACCTCGCGCTTAATATCTGGCGGGGCAATTCCAGCTAACGGCAGAGTTTATCCACGTTTTAGGTCCCAAAAATTCAGAAGAGTGATATCCACTTGTTTAGCAGTCGTGGGGATAAGCTAAACAGGGATAACATATTCACCTACTGTCTAACGCAAAGATAAAGCAATAGTTTTAACTGTTTTTGTTGATGCACCCCATGGAGGTTTCCCTATTTTTGCGCAATATGTTGTCTCATGTAAATACTCTCTGCCTTACAGTCGGACACTGCTGCTCGAAACTCAATGTGCGGTAAGGAGTGAGACCAATATATTTGGGCCGAAACTGTGCTGCAGTTTCACTCCTCTTCAAGGCGCTCCTAGTTATCTCAGGGCCTGTCGGTTCTTCAGATTGAGTGCGCACACTTGTGGTTTGTTGGGATTTGGTTTTAACTGGATTTTACAGTAGTACTTATCTATCTCCTCCAACGCAGTGTCAAGATTTAGTTGTACCTTCTCAAAGATCTCACTCTTGCAAAATAGTGTGAGATACTTAATCAGAATAGATGAAACTTGGTAAGGCAGGAGTTGATCGTTGGTTTAAATTTTAAATAGCAAAGAGCCAAAACACTGCCCTGTTGTAGCCTGTTCTTTGGAGCTTACATTGACTGGACCGAAATTCAAATTCTACCAAAAACCAATTATAAAGATCTTGAACCACTAGCGTAAGATGCTAATCTTTGCTAATTCCATACATTTAGTGCAAGAGGATTTCTTGATTGAGTGTGTCATAAGGTGCTATTACATCACCAAATGATACTCCTGTGACCTTTCTTGTCTCAAAGCTGTCTTCAGTATGATGGGCTAGATTTAATCCATGTGCTGCATAGTCCCTATCCGATGTAAATGCAGCTTGCTGTTGTATTTAGAGAGTTTCAACGACTTCTAAGGTTCTTCGTTCAAAGACCTTGCACAGATCTCTTGTGGACATGATTCCTTGCATCGTCAAGTGGCTTGTCTGGTTCCTGAATGGCAGCCATACGAAAGTTCGCCCATAACTTTGGAACCCGGCATTTACTGAGACAACTATTGACTATTGAAGTAGAATAGGAGCCAGTCATACGTTTTTGCACCAAAATGTTTTATGTGTCTGTCTCTAATATTATCTAAGCCAGCAACTTTGCCAACTTTAGCACTTGATGTTACACTTTCCATTTCTTCTCGAGTAAACTGCTTCCTCTTCCGCGAATCTGCATATTTTTTGGAGGACTTCTTAGTGCCACAATCTGGTTTACCACTGTTAAGGAAGATGGAAACTATCTGAGCAGTAGAAACGTCGGTATATACAGATCACTTAGTAGAATCATTATTTAATCTCTTTAGCTCTTTCCCTCCTAGAAAATTGAAGGAATTTTTACAGTTGTTGCCTTGTGTTCGGTCTAAGTCCCTGTATGTTACTGGTTCTTCATTCTCGAGAATAGTCATCGGGGAGCATTTCTGTACTATTTCAACAGATTCATCGTAGAACACAGTTTCAACTATCTTCCGGTCCAGTATGACATTGAGTTTCTCCCGTCTAGCCCTCCTGAAACCATATCTTCGACGGAATTATTTTGGCGCTCATAACAGCTTTGCACACTATTCAGCAATAAACAATAAACAAAAGACCAGGATTGTAGCTGCGCCTTCATTTGCCCTATTGAACGTCTTGGGTTGTTTATCACTATAAACTAATGTTAGCTCGCAAAAGTCTGCCCGTTGGACAACTATTGGAAAACACTTTCATCGGTTTCATCATCCTCATTATAATTCGATATAGAACTAAGATTGTTGAAATCTCGTGTTACGAACTTCTCGTTCCATTTATGAAAGGTCCCAGGACTGTCGAACCCAAATTTTTTACCCAGAGGTTTGCATATACCGGAAATAACACAGTCACTAAATTCAACGGTGAACATTACTAGGTTCTTTCTTTCTCTGACCACAATAGATACGGTCTGAATAGTCGGTTTTTTCAAACACTGAATTCTTGTACTGTAGATGGGGCCTTGTAAATTAGCGAACATGGCCTTGCTATGTTAGTACTGTGAACTGTTGAAACAGACAGGAAGCTATAGCCGTTATATTTCATCAGTAGATGCAACCCACCTATATAGATTAATAATGATGGCATCCTCTTGGATAAAATGTATCAGGGGTAAAACTGCCCTCACTAGGATTTCCTGGCTAGAGCAATCAGAAAGATGTCACCGCGAAAGACTGGTAGAAGCAAACCTTGGGATTGAGCAGTAAAAGAAACCAGTGAGAAATTTGTAACAGAAATTAAAGTTCAGGAAGACAAAATTAAAACTCTAAGGTCTGCTGAAGACTTTGAAGGTCCTCCAGTGACGGCTAATGACTTGGGGGATCATTTGAACGGAATGGGTGCTCTTCTGAAGAGGTTATAAAATTAATATCAACAAAATGGAATTCAGTCGAATTACATTGGTAAGTTCTTAGAAAATTAGATTAGGAAATAAGACACTACAATTAGTAGACTGGTTTTGTTATTTATGCAGAAAAACAACTGCCGATGGCCGTAGTAGAGGGGATAGGCTATATAGTACAGACTGACATTAGCAAGAAACGAGTTCCTGAAAAGAAGAAATCATTAATAAAATCGAATGTAAACTTAAATACTTTGAAGTGGTTTTTGAAGGTCTGGAGTCCAGCCTTGCACGGAAGTGAATCGGGCACGATCAACAGTTCACACAAGTAGAGAATAGGAGCTTTTGGAGTGAGATGTCACAAAAGAACGTAGAAGATTAGATCGGTAGGTCGAATGTCTAATGAATCAGAATGGGAATAATGAAATAACTTGACTAGACGGAGGAATCGATTGTTAGGAGACATCATGAGATCTTGGAGTCTTAATGCAGGGAGACAAAGCTTGACTACAGTAAGAAGGTTCAATGGATGGATGTTCCAGTTGTTACAGAGAGATGAGCTAGCATAGGTTAAACTGGTATGGAGAGCTGCATCGATCTAGCTTGCTGACTGAAGATCACAACATCAGTATTTAATACCACCACAAAAGAATTGCATCCATAATTAAACCAGTAGCAGAAACCCTGCTATGAGAAGAACAACATAGATTCATCAGCGAGTAGTGGACCAGTATAATCTGAACTACAAGTGAAAAACGATTGTCGTTTTTCATTTGTAGTTCGCTGTTGCTATCTGAGTTCACATTTTGTCATTTGAAGGTGGCAAGTGGAACTGTAGACACTAGAAAATGGAGCGCCAAATGGAGAAATCGGAACGTTTACGACATATTCTTCTGTTTTATTGAGTTCAGTAGAGGGGTGGCAGCGGAGAAGACAGCCAGAAACATTTGTGCTGTGTGTGGGGATAATGTCATTGTACAGAGAACGGCAAGAACACGGTTTTCTTGTTTTAAATGGAATCGTTTTGATACTAGTGACTCTTTAAGTTGAGAAAGACCTTCGGGGTTTGATGAAGATCGCTTAAACGCTTTAATCCACAAGGATACTTATCAATGTACTTGAGAACTGGCAAATGGGATGAACTGCGATCATCATGCGACATTTGCATCCAACGGGGAAGGTTCAAAAAGCGGGTGTATTGATATCGTATGCTCTAAGCCAAAATCAGAAAAATCTGCGGGTGCCCACATACACATCTCTGCTTGCTCGTCATCAGTTGGTTCTAGAACAACATCGACCATTCGGGTCCTGTATCGTTACTGGTGACGGGGAATGGTGTCTTTACGGCAAAATAGGGAAAAGAAATGAT
The DNA here is from genome assembly GCF_021461395.2 of Schistocerca americana. NCBI lineage: Eukaryota > Metazoa > Arthropoda > Insecta > Orthoptera > Acrididae > Schistocerca > Schistocerca americana. Next base: position 247,784,939 of record NC_060121.1, read on the forward strand.
TGGTTGAGCCCAAACAGATCAGCAACTCTTCGTACAAAGACCCCCGATTATCAACAAAACATAATGCTATGCATCTGATGGAACACTGACGGTGTAGTGTAGTATGAATTGCTTCCCCGAGGTGTAACCATCACTGCTGACATTTGTTGTCAACAACTGAGACGTCTTGCTGACGCAGTCCAAGAACAACGACCAGGAAGACTGCACGAAGTTATGCTACCCCACGATAACGCCCATCCGCATTCTGATAGACTGACAAGAAACACTAATCAGAAGTTGGGTTGGGAAGCCATTACGCACCCCCTTATGCACCTTATCTTGCGCTCTCAGATTTTCACCTTTTCCGCTCTCTATCAAATAGCCTTCAATGAACTTCCTTTCCGGATGAAACTGCTCTCCGATTATGACTCGACGAGTTCTTCGCCTCAAAACCACGTGATTTCTGCAGTCGAGTAAGCGAGCAGTTGTCAAAAAATGGTTCAAATGGCTCTGAGCGCTATGGGACTTAACATCTTAGGTCATCAGTCCCCTAGAACTTAGAACTACTTAAACCTAACTAACCTAAGGACTTCGCACACATCCATGCTCGAGGCAGTATTCGAACCTGCGACCGTAGCAGTTCCGCGGTTCCGGACTGCAGCGCCTAGAACCGCACGGCCACCGCTGCCGGCGAGCAGTTGTCCCAACGTTTTCAAATCGTTGTAAATAGTGAACGAGAATATATTTTTGATGGCTGAAGTTCCTGTTATGTGTATCTGTTGTGTTTATTGAATTTATGGAAGAACGCCAGGAACTTACGCACCAACACAATATTTGCAGTTGAACAATTAATAACAAATTTAATTATACAGTCTCTCTCTTTTTATTTAATTCTAAGATTATTTGGTGATTGATGACACGATCATACATGAAAATTATCGAAAATACTGAAGCAACACGAAATTCCAAGAAATTTAAAATTTGGAAATTTGTGGTAAGCTCCTATGGGACCAAACTGCTGAGGTCAGCGGTCCCTAGGCTTACGCACTACTTAATCTAATTTAAACTAACTTATGCTAAGGACAGTAAAGTAAAGTAAAGCTGTATACCCTCGGGAAAAATTACGGCTGTAGTTTCCCCTTGCTTTCAGCCGTTCGCAGTACCAGCACAGCAAGGCCGTTTTGGTTAGTGTTACAATGCCAGATCAGTCAATCATCCAGACTGTTGCCCCTGCAACTACAGGAAAGGCTGCTGCCCCTCTTCAGGAACCACACGTTTGTCTGGCCTCTCAACAGATACCCCTCCGTTGTGGTTGCACCTACGATACGGCCACCTGTATCGCTGAGGCACGCAAGCCTGCCCACCAACGGCAAGGTCCATGGTTCATGGAGGTACTTAAAGTAGTAAAGGAGTTTTGCTATTTGGGGAGCAAAATAACTGATGATGGTCGAAGTAGAGAGGATATAAAATGTAGACTGGCAATGGCAAGGAAAGCGTTTCTGAAGAAGAGAAGTTTGTTAACATCGAGTATAGATTTAAGTGTCAGGAAGTCGTTTCTGAAAGTATTTGTATGGAGTGTAGCCATGTATGGAAGTGAAACATGGACGATAAATAGTTTGGACAAGAAGAGAATAGATGCTTTCGAAATGTGGTGCTGAAGATTAGGTGGGTAGATCACATAACTAATGAGGAGGTATTGAATAGAATTGGGGAGAAGACGAGTTTGTGGCACAACTTGACAAGAAGAAGGGACCGGTTGGTAGGACATGTTTTGAGGCATCAAGGGATCACAAATTTAGCATTGGAGGGCAGCGTGGAGGGTAAAAATCGTAGAGGGAGACCAAGAGATGAATACACTAAGCAGATTCAAAAGGATATAGGTTGCAGTAGGTACTGGGAGATGAAGAAGCTTGCACAGGATAGAGTAGCATGGAGAGCTGCATCAAACCAGTCTCAGGACTGAAGACAACAACAACAACAAGAACATGCTAAGGACAACACACACACCCATGCCCGATTGAGGACTCGAACCTCATGGGCGGGGGGGGGGGGGGGGGAGCCGCGCGAACCGTGACAAGACGCCCAAGACCGTACGGCTACCCCGCTAGGGAAGAAATTTAATAAATGCGTTAAGACATTTCACAACAACACAGTTATAGCCATTAACAACAACTACTTAAAACTTTATGAGAAACTTCTACAAGAACGTAGTATTTTTCGCTGTACATCAACATCTGTACTGATAAAATGCTACAAAAATGGAAACAGTCATACCCGAAAGTATAAATCTGGCTAACACTAAAAGAATAAACAATACCGAATCGTTGACGGTCAAGTACTGTTCGCCAATTCAGAAGATCATCTGCAGTTATACGTAACAAAATGTAACAAAACATTACAAGCTAGCTGATACCCCGTCTGCGCTCCCGTATCAGAAGTGTTGTTATCGAGAGTGATGGTGAGTTACTAAACCAGTAATTTGTAAATCTCTGAGATATTAGTGTGGGTGGAAGTACGGCTTGAACACACTGAGAATTGTATAAGCATTGTATTCACTGCTTTGTATCATATTATGTAAGACATATCAACCAATAAAAACAATTTCACAAATACGATAAAGTTCAAAATTCAAAGAGTAAGTTGCTTTCTCAAAGAGTAAACATTTTTTCCTAATTTGTGTAATATTATTAAAATCAATAAATATCTTGTACTACAGACTTTCTACAGTAGCCTATATTGTTCCACAGTGTTCTAGAAATCTCCATACCAAATCTCACTGACACTGGTTCACCGATATAGTCGATAAAACGTAACAGGTAGACTTATTTCGCATTTAATATTATTGTGGAAGTATGGATTAGTAAGGATATGCAATATAAAAATTTCAGGAAACAAGACGATAGCTGTGTCAGCAGCAGACATGTGTCATAAAATAGTTAAAATTATTAGACATTTGGCCTATTCAGATATTTAGCAGGTAAAATATCAAGTACACTGCTGGCCACCGTAAATGCAACACCAAGAAAGACAAGAGGTAGCACAACAAAATTTATTTTGTAGATAACATGTTGACCAAGTATCAAGTGATTACGTTTACAGACGTCTGTGACATGTGGTTCCTGCCAGAATCAGTAGCCAGAGTAGCCGCCATTGTTGGAGATCACCGCTGCCACACGTCTCGGCATTGAGTCAAAGAGACGTTGGATGTGTTCCTGGGGTACAGCAGCCCAAGCGGCTTCCACACGTTGCCAAAGATCATCTGGTGTGGCAGCTGGGGATGTAATCTGGGTCACTCGTTGAGCAACCATGGACCACATGTTTTCTATCGGCGAAAGATCCGGAGAGAGAGCCGGCCAGGGAAGCAATTCAATCTGGTTATTGACGAAGAACCTTTGGACAATGCGTGCCACGTGTGGTCGCGCATTATCCTGTTGAAATATGGCTGTGGCCGAGCCCTGAAGGTAAGGAAGGACAACTGGCTCCAGCACCTCGGATATGTATCGCCGGCTGTTTAAAGTACCGGCAATGCGTACTAAAGGCGTGCGAGAGTAATATCCAATACCGCCCCATACCATAATACCCGGTGCAAGACCAGTGTGGCGGTGCATAATGCAGATGTCCAGCATCTTCTCTCCACAGTGTCTCCACACTCGAATCCGATCATCGTGGTGCTGCAGACAGAAGCGTGCCTCGTCAGTAAAGACAACGTCATTCCATTCTGCCGTCCACATCCGTCTGTCATCACACCATTGGCGACGGAGACGTCTGTGGTTCTGCGTCAATGGTAGACGAAGCAATGGACGTCTTGCGGACAGACCACTCTGCTGTAAACGGCGTCGAATGGTACGCGCAGACACTGGATGATGCGTTACAGACGCATTGTGCTGTGCTATGGTTCGGGATGTCACTGAACGATCCGTCACTGCCATGCGCACAATTTGCCTATCAGTACGTGCAGTGGTGCACCGAGGTGAATGCGATCGACCACGTCGGTCCGTCGTACCCTCCTGCATCCAACGGTCACATATCCACATTACAGTTGTTTGGTTTCGTCCAACACGACTAGCGATTTCTCTGTATGATAATCCACAATCTCGGTAAGCCACTATCCTTCTTCTGTCGAACTCGGATACTTGATCAAACGATGTTCGCTGTTGTCTACGAGGCATAACTGATCGTCTTGTGAAACAACCACAAGGTAAACACACGTGCCGAACGTACACTCGTCGAAATCGCCAAGCCTTAAATGGCGCTATGAGGTGGCGCCACAGGCGTGCGTGATGTGCGTCTGCGCTGAAATTCTAATCAGTTGCATATCTCATCGCTGCAAACCCATGGTGTAAATTTCACTTGATTCGGATGCTTCCTTCAGGGTGTTGCAATTACGGTGGCCAGCAGTGTACTTCCAACAGTGTAGGGCCTACGCTTTGAGAAAAACGTCTAAAATACAACAGGATAACTGGAGGAAAGCCGAAAATAAAATTACATCATGTCAGAATCAACAAAATCGTGTGCTAGTTAATGATTAAATCTGAGATGAAAACGATGAAAGGAGAATATATGCTATAGAAATGAAATTTCTGAGATCTTTAATGGGTGTAAATTTAATATACCAAATTATACGTACTGACACTCAGAAGTCTGTTGGAGTTGTAAGTAGTCTAGTTGAAGATGTGAGTACTAGCATGGGTGATGCTACACCTGATAAGAAAACTCTCTCTTGTATTACTACTTTAAGCCTGGCAGTACTCACCAACAGGATGAGAGGATTTGGGACGACCCAGGAACTGATGGAGAGAGCAGGTTTTCCACTGACTTCAGATCAGGACTCCGCCAAACCTGTAATTAGGAAGAAGATGAATAACTTTTTAATAATTGTGCTTAAAGCAAGAGAAAAGATTAGTAATGATATTTTTCAAACAATTATTAACTGGATGTCTGAGAATGGACATTCTCAAAATTTTTGGAAAACATATTTTGTTTCGTACAACAAATTAAGTCGAGCTGACATTTGATGTAGCACACGAAAAAGACACAGTAAGCTGGGTAGAATGGCTTGAATTCATGGGTGTACATATTGATAAAATCTTGAACTGGAAGAAGCCTGTTAATCAGCTACTCAGCTACTCAAACAATGAAGTCCAGCTACTTTTGCTTTTCGTGTAACTGCTTATCACGGAAACAAACTAATCAGCCATCTAACATATTATGCCTGTTGACAGTCTTTAATGTCTTACGGAATAATTTTCTGGGGTAGGTCATCACTTAGAAACAAAGTTTAGATAGTACGGAAGCAAGCAGTAAGAATAATATGCGGTGTTCAGTAGCGTTCATTTTGTAGGAACCCCTTCGGTGAGTTAGGCATTTTAATTGCACGATCACACACACACACACACACACACGCACACAACGACTCACAACAAGGCATTAAAAGACGGCACACCACGAACGAATGGGACAGAAATAGGTACATACGAGTATGATGTACGTGTGTAGATAAACAATTGAGTGCCAGAAAAAGATGGTTCAAATGGCTCTGAGCACAATTGGACTTAACATCTGAAGTCATCATTCCCCTAGAACTTAGAACTACTTAAACCTAACTAACCTAAGGACATCACACACATCCATGCCCGAGCCAGGATTCGAACCTGCGACCGTAGAGGTAGCGCGGTTCCAGACTGAATCGCCTAGAACCGCTCGGCCACATCGGCTGGCTGTGCCAGAAAAACTGGATGATATATTCAAGAGAAAGAGCTTCGCAAATGAGCAAGTCAATAACACGTTGGTCTACCTACATTACGCAAGCAGTTATTCGGCTTGGCATTGACGGACAAAGTTTTCGAGAGTCTTCCTGACGGACATCGTGTCAAATTCTGTCCAATTGGCGCGTTAGATCGTCAAAATTCCGGGCTGATTGGAGGACCCCGCCCATAATCCTCCAAACGTTCACAACTGGTGAGACATCCGGCGACCTTACTGGCCAAGGAAGGGTTACGCAAGCACGAAGCCAAGGGAGGAGAAACCTTCATCGTGTGCGGGCGGGCATTACCTTGCTGAAATGTAAGCCCATGAAGGGCAATAAAACGAGGCGTATAATATCGTCGACGTACCACTGTGTTGTAACGTATCATGGATGACAAACAAAGGGGTTCTGCCATGAAAAGAAATAGCGTCTCAGATCATCGCTCCTAGTTGTCGAGTAGTATGGCGGGCGAAAGTGAGGTTGGTATCCCAATGTTGCTCGGGACGTCTCCAGACACGTTTCTCCCTGGAATATTATTGACTGGAGTGCTGGAATACACTTACCTTCTGTGATCAGTCACTCTTCTAGTTTAGCACGATGACCAGCTGAGACGTGTCTTATGTCGTCCTGGACAGAGGTTGGATACCAACCTCACTGTTGGCTTTCTTTTCAGCAAGATAATGCCCACTCACACACGGCGAGAGTTTCTACAGTTTGTCTTCGTGCTTGTCAAATTCTACCTTGCCCAGCAAGGTCGCCGGATCTCTCCCCATTGAGAACTTTCGGAGCATTATGTGTAGGGCCCTCCAACCACCACGGGACTTCGACGATCTAATACCTCAGCTGGACAGAATTTGGTACGATATCCTTCAGGAAGACATCCAACAATTCTACCGATCAATGCCAAGTAGAATAACTGCTTGCATAGGGGCCAATTGCACAATTTGTGGAGCTCTTTCTCTGGAATAAATCATCTAATTTTTCTAAAATTGTAGTCAGTTGTTTGTCTGTACATGTCCAGGACATCTGTTGATTTCCGTCTCATTCCTTGGTAGTGCGTCCTTAATTTGTCAGAATGTGTGATGAATGATTCTTCAGAACGCAACAATGAAGGTCAGCTCCAAATTTTTTAGATATCTTGGGAGTATCGCAGTGCCATGTCAACAAAAGAGCTGTACCTGTCGGGTACTTATCGGAGACGAATGAAAATGCTTTTCTGCAATGAACCTGCTCGCCACCAGAACTTCCCGTGATAGACAGGAAGTCTCATTTTCGAGTCAACAGTTTCCTCACAAGACTATTATCGTGTCTAGAAAGTGGGAAGGGATTCATTGACACTGTTCTGAATTTTTTAGAGTTGCCTGGGTTCTCCTGATTTGTTCTCTTAGAGCGTAATACAGTGTGAGAAAGAGAGCTAGGGAGGAAGATCTACGTCGAGGATACTAGAGACGGAATACTGTCCCAGATGGGTAAGAAAGTAAATCGACGTCGTTCTGTTCCAAGAAACCACCCCAAAATAATAGTGAATTGACGCCAGAAACGCAACGAAAAAGTAAATTGGAATGGTCGAACGAGGGCTTAAACTCTGCTGCTACACATTACGTGTCTAGTTTCTCAAGTACTCAATCATGTCGTTCGGTAGGTGCAAAATAGTGGAAAGTTCAGCTGACGGTGATGGAGAGGGATAAGGATGACGCACTTTTATCTCCAAAATAAATAACGAAAGCTCAATAGCAACGAGATCTGAAGGCTGTGGTGGTCAGGAAAGATTGATAACTTAATCCTCGTGCTGACAAAACCGTGCGAGCTGTATGAAAAAGGGGTCTTATCGTCTTGGAGCACAGCATCGTCACCATTGGGGGCCAAACATTGAACCGTTGGATGGACCTGATTTGGCAAAGTTGTCACATAATCCCTGGCAGTAATGCGACGTTGCAGAGTGCCCATGAGGGCCATGGAACACCGCTCTATGACTGCCAAAGTCATCACCGAATCCCCGCTGTATTCCACTCTTGGGACTTCAACGCGACCATACGTTTGAAACGATGTGAAACAAGCGTCATTCGACCAAATGCCTTCTTCCATTGTTCCATGGTCAAGGTTTTACTGTTTCAGCACCGGCTTTTTCTGTTACTGTCATTTACATCTCTGATGAGTGATTCTGGATTCCAGCTTGCCCTGCAGTTTCCCGCTTATGGAGCTCCCTTCGTGTTGTTTTGATGTTGACCCGATTCACTAGCGTGACATTTTGTTTCGCAGTGACTTCTGCAGCAGTCGTGCTCTTATTTTTCGTCCCAAACCTCTTCAGTGACAGTCCGTCATGATCACTCGACACACACTTTTGACCGCGCTGTGACTTAGCAGTTGATGTAATTACACTCTCCATGTATGAGACGCAAATGTTCGATGTGAGTGTCTTGAAAACCCAAACACTTGAGCTACCTTGGTTATTATTATGTATGTACACCGAAACGCCAAAGAAACTGGCACAGGCATGCATGCTGAAGTACAGAGATATACAAACAGGCGGAATATGCCGCTGCTGTCGGCAACGTCTGTATAACACAACAAGTGTCTGGTGCACTTGTTAGATCGGTTACTGTTGCTACAGTGGCAGATTATCAAGATTTAACTGAGTCTGAACATAATGTTATAGTCGGTGCACGGGCGACAGGACACAGTATCTCCGAGGTAGCGATAAAGTGGGGATTTTCCCCTTACGACCATTTCACGACCGTACCGTGAATATCAGGAATCCGGTAAAATGTCAAATTTCCGACATCGCTGCGGCTGGAAAAAGATCCTGCAAGAAGGGTACCGACGACGACTGAAGAGAATCGTTCAACTTGGCAGAAATGCAACCCTTCTACAAATTGCTGCAGACTTCAATGCTGGGTCATCAATGAGTGTCAGCGCGCGAACCATTCAACGAAGCATCGTCGATATGGGCTTTCGGAGCCAAGGCCCACTAGTGTACTCTTGATGACTGCACGACACAAAGCTTTATGCCTCACCTCGGTCAGTCAACACCGAGATTGGACCCTTGATGACTGGAAACGCGTTGCCTGGTCAGACGAGTCTCGTTTCAAATTCTATCCAGCGGATGGACGCGTACGGGTATGGAGACAAGCTCATGAATCCAAGGACCCTGCATGTCAGCAGGGGACTGTTCAAGCTGGTGAAGGCTCTGTAATGGTGTGGGCGTGTGCAGTTTGAGTGATATAGGACCCCTGATACGTCTAGATACGACTCTGACAGGTCACACGCACGGAAGCATGATGTCTGATCACCTGAATGCATTCACGTCCATTGTGCATTACGACGGACTTGGACAATTCCAGCAGGACGATGTGACGCTCCACACGTCCAGAATTGCTACAGAATGGCTCCAAGAACACTTTTCTGAGTTTAAACACTTCCTCTGGTCATCATACTCACCAGACATGAACATTAATGAGCGTATTTGGTATGCGATGCAACGTGCTGTTCAGAAGAGATCTTCATCCCCTTGTACTCTTACGGATTTATGGACAGTCATGCAGGATACATGGTGTCAGTTCCCTCCAGTACTACTTCGGACATTAGTCAAGTCAATGTGACGTCATGTTGCGGCAGTTCTGTGTGCTCGCGGGGGCCCTACACGGCATTAGGCAGATGTACCAGTTTCTTTGGCTCTTTAGGGTAGATAGTAATGGTAATTCCATGTCGCTCGGTGTCCAGGTGCAGATCTTTCAGCTGGACGCAGCATCGGCGACTTGCATGTCCCTAACGTAGCTCAGTTGTCAAAAAGGTGGAAGGGTGACCTACAGTTTAATGTGGACACTGAACCACATGTTGTTTCTGACGGCTCCTCACATCGTTGAAAAACGAAAGCTAGGTTAAAACGAAGACTGAAAAATCCGTGGTCCGACCGAGATTCATTCCTGTGACACGTCGTTTTGCAGGCACGTACTTTATTGCTAAACCACTAGGCCCGAAATCTCTATACGCGGTTCATGTACAGGTTTAGGGAGCGAGTTTGCGAGTATCAAAAATATGTAACATATATGGCAGTATCTTTTTGTTTCATTGTCTTAGAAGCTTAAATTATTTACGCTGCCAAGGGAACATAGACCTTAGTATTTGACATATAGTCCAGCTTGATACTACACGCCCCTGAGAAAAATGGGTCTTAACAGTCGGACAGACAGTTCAGCCAGGGTTCAGTTTTAGCGGACTCAGGTACGGAAAACTAAAAAGAGGGTCCGTGAATTTTATTTCTAGAAATGGCATAAAACGTATAAAACTTTGGAGTGCCTCTTCTATCTTGCTCGGCTACATTAAAGGCTGCCGTGTTTCCGTAATCTTGCGTTTTGATGGTTCACTTTACCACTTAAATGGTACGCAGCCTCACTCATGAATACTTTGTGAGGAAGGGAATTGTTATCTTCCATCTCGGTGTCCAGAATGAACTCGCAAAACACTGTTACCACCATGAAGTGCTTGTAACTACTGAATTCTGTATAGTTTGAAACACAAAATTCGCTGTAAAACGCACTAGATAGGCATATGAAGAATGGATAACTTTCAGCTGCCACGACAAGTAGACTCTTAATTATTTATTTATTGATTTCCATTGTATATAAGTCTAGTGACTATGGAAAAACCTGTTAGCCACTATATAAAAAATAAAGGTACACATTAATTTCATAATATAGTCTTAGGTGTTACATAAAAATGTGTTTTTTTTAATCTCAATTATTGCCATGTATGGTTGACCTGTTATCTGGAAACCCTAAAAAATCGAGCACATTCAATAATCATGGTAATATGCAATATTTTATATTAAATCTGGATGGCTGGACGCGGCTCCCCCCGTCGGAGGTTCGAGTCCTCCCTCGGGCATGCATGTGTGTGTTGTCCTTAGTGTAAGTTAGTTTAAGTTAGATTAAGTAGTCCGTCAGCTTAGGGACCGATGACCTCAGAAGTTTGCTCCCATAATCCTTACCACAAATCCAATTGAGTTCGATTCCCGGCGGGGTCAGGGATTTTCTCTGCCTCGTGATGACTGGGTGTTGTGTGCTGTCCTTAGGTTAGTTAGGTTTAACTAGTTCTAAGTTCTAAGGGACTGATGACCATAGATGTTAAGTCCCATAGTGCTCAGAACCAAATCCAATTGAATTCAAAGTTCAGGGAGAAGAAATAAAAACGCCAAGGGTTGCTGGTGTCACTGCAATTTTGTAATTCTGTGAGAGACGGTATTGGACATGGAAGAGCAGTTGAACGGTATGGAAAATGTCTTCAAAAGAGGTTACAATGTGGACAGCAACAAAATTAAAATAAATGTGATGGAGTGCAGTCGAATTAAATCAAGCAAACTCTGGGAATTATATTATGGAATGAGGCGTGTTTTGCTGTTTGGGAAACAAAGTAGCTGATGAGCGATGTAGGAAGGGTATGAAATGTAGACTGGTTACAGTAAGAAAAATATTTCTCAAAAAGAGGAATTTGTTATCAACTAATATAAATTTAACAATCAGGAGTTTTTATCTGGAGGTATTAGAAAACATGAACCACAAGTAGTTCAGACAAAAAGAGAACAGAATCTTTTGAAATGTTTTGCTACAGAAGAATGTCAAAGATTTGATGAACAGATAGGGTAACTAATACAGAGGTCTTGAATCGAATTGGGGAAGAAAGAAATTTGTGGCACAACTTCTAGCGTCTTAGGCTAAGATTATTTAAAATTACGATGTTTTATGTAAGAGGATAAATAATGACTCTGGCCCAACAGCGCGTATCTGCTGTGCCAGAGATGCGGCTTGTAGTATTAATCTGTCATAATTTTAGTCACTGACTCCGATCTGATGAAACACTTTTTACTGAATCTCACATGTGTTTGAGATAATGAAATGGAATGACTTGAATAGTTATTACGAGCGAAAAAGTCGCCATAGTTTCGTATGCTGAGGCTAAGGATAATAAATCGTTGAGCTTGGTGAGTATTACAAGAAATATTCAATTTATTATCGCGCATCCGTGAAATTACTACCAATTTTAGAGCATATTCCACTGCAAACCTTTTAGCAGTATAGTTGGAAAGGAAGCGCAGGTTCACTAAAAAGAATGCTAATTTAATATATTATCTTTTTAAACAGTTCGTAACCATTGCCCCTAGAATTTCAGTAACTTTTATCCCTGTGAGCATATCGATCTATTTTGCCTTCATTGTGAGAAAGGATAAGATTTAATGTTGGGACTCATTACGTAACCAGGCAGTAGGATGTAACAGAAAGTGACAAAAGTATTAGAAACTTGAGTAAAAGAAGGGATTGTTTGACAGAAAACTTCCTGAGGCATCAAGGAACCGTCAGTTTGGCAGAGGGGGGAAGTGTCGGAGATAAGGATTCTAGAGGAATGCCAAGGCATGAATACAGTAAACAGGTTCAACTGGATGTAGACAGCAACAGGTATTTAGCGATGAAGAGGGTGGAGAACTGCAACAAACCTGTTTTCCGGCTAAAGACCACGACGATAACAACGAAAGTAGTAACGATTACTCGGCTTATCTGAATGACGTATCTTTAAGTGTTTCAGAAGCCTTGAAAGTAATTGTCCAGCTTTAACACCGCAGTTCCCAGGCGACAAGTGTAAAGAATACGTCGTGAACAAATGTTTACTGAGCGGGTTTACGACCGCTCAGCGTAGAACAACACGCTAAACAATGGCGTTGCGTAGCGGAGCCCGTGAGGCGCTGCAGAGATTTTCTTCTAAGGACTCGTCACTGTTATTCGTGCGATCTAAAGTGTCCTGGATAATAAAATGATTGGCAGTATGAATCGTTAATCTTCTTTTTACTGTGTACACGATATTTAAGCATGTCGTCGGTGAACTTAGGTCTACACAAATACTCTGCAATTCACACGTGAGTGTTTGTCAGAAGGGTCACTCTCTGACTATTTCCTGGCCGTTCCACTCTCGAACAGCTCGTGGGAACAGTGAACATCTAAGTCTTCCCTCGTGATCGCTGATTTCTCTTACTCTGTTACTATGGTCATGTCTCCCAGTGTAGGTGGAAGTCAACAAAATATCGTAGTATTTGGAGGAAAAAGTTTATTGAAATTTCGTGAAAAGATCTCGCCGGAACAAAAAAATCCTTTGTTTTAATGATTTCCACCCCAAGTGGAGCATAATATCCTTGACACTATTCCCAAGTCCGCGACAGCAAAAAACGAGGTGCCATCCTTTGAAATTTGTCGATGTCCTCTATCAGTCCTATGTGGTAAAGCTACCGTAGTCCAGAAGAGAATGGATAGGTGTAGTATATGGTTCAAATGGCTCTGAGCACTATGGGACTTAACATCTATGGTCATCAGTCCCCTTGAACTTAGAACTACTTAAACCTAACTAACCTAAGGACATCACACAACACCCAGCCATCACGAGGCAGAGAAAATCCCTGACCCCGCCGGGAATCGAACCCGGGAACCCGGGCGTGGGAAGCGAGAACGCTACCGCACGACCACGAGATGCGGGCAGGTGTAGTATAGGTAGTGTCTTTAGTAAATTTGTTCTGACGATAAAACACAGTCTTTCGTACGCCATCTCCACTGCATTTTCAGTGTGACCGTTCCAGTTTAAGTTGCTCATAACTGCAATCCCTAGGCATCTAGTTAAACAGACAATCTTTAAACCTATTTGATTTATCGTGTAAATGATATTCAACGGATTTTTTTTATACTCTAATGGGGAACCTAACACTTTTCATTGTCATTAGGTTGGAGTCGATTAGAATCGTTGTTTGTCCGCAGCTCGTGGTCGTGCGGTAGCGTTCTCGCCTCCCGCGCCCGGGTTCCCGGGTTCGATTCCCGGCGGGGTCAGGGATTTTCTCTGCCTCGTGATGACTGGGTGTTGTGTGATGTCCTTAGGTTAGTTAGGTTTAAGTAGTTCTAAGTTCTAGGGGACAGATGACCATAGATGTTAAGCCCCATAGTGCTCAGAGCCATTTGAACCGTTGTTTACACGCCGACTTTGATGTAATTCAAACAGGAAGGAAGTCATCAATCAGTCGGAGTTCAATCTGCACTTTATTCTGCACTTTATTGCATATCTAGATTTCAGCTACAGTACAGCTATCATCTGGGCTCATGAAATCAGTCATGTAGATTCAACAGGCATGTAAATATACATGCTTAGCTTAAACGTAAATTGCTTGAATTAAGCTATGTACATGCTAAGGTCGTGTAATAACATGGGCCTTTACAAACCTGTGGAGTCTACATGAGCCGGCCGTTGTGACCGAGCGGTTCTAGGCGCTTCAGTCCGGAACCACGCGGCTGCTACGGTCGCAGGTTCGAATCCTGCCTCGGGCATAGATATGTGTGCTGTCCTTAAGTTAGTTAGGTTCTAAGTCTAGGGGACCCGGCTTGGTCGGAGATTTTTCTCCGCTCAGGGACTGGGTGTTGTTGTCCTCAGATGTTAAGTCCCATAGTGTGTAGAGCCATTTGAACCATTTTTAGTCTACATGACTCACTTTATACGCACAGAAGATGGCTGTGTTGCAGCCGAAATCTAGATCTGAAATAAATTAAAGATTCAATTGCAAGTGATTGCTGACTTCCTTTCCCTTTGACTTTTTATCGTACCGATATATTGTCTTAATCATTTTGCAATTGTCCGCCCCTGGTCGCTGAGTGGTCAGCGCGACGGAATGTCATACCTAACGGCCCGGTTTCGACTCCCGGCTGGGTCGGAGATTTTCTCCGCTCAGGGACTGGGTGTTTTGTTGTCCTTATCATCATCATTTCATCCCCATCGACACACAAGTCGCGGAAGTGGCGCCCGCTCGAAAGACTTGCACCAGGCGAACGGTCTACCCGGCGGGAGGCCTTAGCCACACGGCATTTCCATTTTGCAATTCATTCTGACCTTCTGATGACTTTGCTAGACGGTAATTGATAGCATCATCTGCGAACAAAGTAAGAGGGCTGCTCAGATTCAGGGACACGATGGGTCACACACTGGCGATCAACTACTATTAATGAACATGATTTCGTTAAGTCATCATTCTTGGGTTACGCGCTTGAGACTTACACGAGATTCTGAGAAATGATAACAATAGTTGTATACAAATGGCATATTAAAGATATGTTTGAATTAACTTGCAATAAGTGTTAAAATAATCAGCATTGAGTACATTGATAGCTGATGTAACAGCTAGAATGTTGAATGCAAACATGCAAATGTGCAGGCACTGTGTTGCACAGGTGCCGGATGTCGGTTTGTGGGATGGAGTTCCAGGCCTGTTGCATCAGTTTTGTCAATACAGGGGCAGTTAATGCCGTTTGTGAATGACACTTCAGTTGTTGTCCGATGATGTCCCATAGGTGCTCCACTGGACATATATCTGATGACCGAGCAGGACAAGACAACATATCGACAATCTGTAGAGCACGTTGGGTTACAACAGTAGTATGTGGGCGAGCGATATCCTGCTGGAAAACACATCTAGTGCTGTTCGTGAATAACAGTACAACATCCGCCTGACATCAGATTTTCAGTCAGGGTGCGTGGGATAACCACGAAAGTGTTCCTGCTGTCACACGAAATCGCACCGCAGACCACAAATACAGGTGTAGGTCCAGTGGTACTTCTAGCTAGCAGACAGGTTGTTTGCTGGAGTCTCATGGAAGATGGGAAGACAGAAATCGATGGCGACAGATATGTGGGCTGTGGCGACAGCTGTAGAACCCTCATAGTAGAGAGAGAAAAAGTACACGTAGCAATCAATGCCCACAACTATGGAGCCCGAAAATGCTAAATACGTCACGAACCAACAGTTCCTTTACCCAGTTATTTCCTCCCGTCAGTAGGCGCACACTCTCCAAAATAAAACTCGGCGAGCACCTTGAAAGCTCTTCTTCTGAATAAATTTGACAGGAGGCTTAAGAACGAGAGTAGACCATTTCACTTCCTCTATATTTTTGTACCAAACATTTTAAAACATACATTTTTTGAATTCAAATTCATCACTAGTATCTCTTACCGTCATTAAATAGCTTCTTGCAGCGCTGCCAGAAAAGGTTTTATAATCGGATTAGAAGCCTGAAATGGTCTCAGTAATAAACCATCAGATACATGATAACATCACAAGTTGCTCGTTCGGAATACAATTGCCGAATGGAAATGGAAAACACTGTAAGTGCCATTTTTCACAAAACTCATTTTCAGTGTTGTTTTGTTCTTGATGCTCTGTTGCATCTCCCTAGTCTCGATCTAGGTGCTAAACCATGGAGAAAGTCTTTCAAATTGGCGTTAATAGATAGGCGCACGATCTCAATGCCAAGCCTTTTTTCTCTTTGGAGTTCCAAAATTTAAAATATTTGAGAATTAGCCATTTTTACTATAGCTAAAAACCTAATGTTTTATTTTTGTACTTGTGTTATTGCAAGTAAAACATAGTGTCCCAATATTAATGGTATTTGCAACAAAAATTTCCTTCCACCTATTGTGTCGTAAACTGACATTTCAGAGACAATGACTGCGTACAAAATACAAGTTGATTCGCGCAAAGAAAGAAACAGCAACCAGCCACTTTCAATAATGCTAAAAGATACACAAATGTTCCGTTACGGGTTTCGAACCGAAACGACTGTCGACTTTTATATTATATTTGTTGTTGCTTTCATCAGTTGCTGACTGTTTTTTTCCAACAACATTAAAGTCAGTTGTTGGCTGTATTTTTCAACAACTAATGTAAAGAACAACAAATGTAATATAAATGTGAACAGCATTCTAAAGATGAATCCGTTCCTCTGAAAATGGCAACGGCGCTATTTGTGTAAATAAAGAGCATTATTAAAAGTGACTTGTTACTATTTTCTTCTTTGCAAGATTCAGCTTCTAAAAAAATTCTTATTGGCACCTAGGCAATTTTCTGGTGTGGCACTTACAATGTTCTTAATAAAGTAATAAAGTATTTATTTTCTAATCTGGTTTTTTTTTTTTTTTTTTTTTTTTTTTTTTTTTTTTTTTTTTTTTTTTTTTACAATTCTATTCTGTCAGAATACCGTATCAGGTTTTCGGATACAAGTCAGTTACCTTTAGATATTGTTTCTTCGAGTCAACACCGAACTGAGACATTAGTTTACAGAACTGCTATTTGTGCTGATTTCCAAATACTATTTTCATCTCAGATTTCGTCTCTTATGCCAGTATTAAGGCAAATTTAGTGGAATTAACAAATTATTTTAAAATCAGCGAGAATGTTAAACCGTTTACGCAAAGTAAATATATTTCTTTACAGAAAAATGTGTGTGAATCAACACTGAGAGAAGTCGCCCATAATTGTATAATAATAACTTGTTTGTATTTGAAAGATTACAACATACAGGTAAACCGCCACACGTTGTGTATTATTATTGGCTCATGAGACGAAAGCATCTGCTGATAAACATTGCCCTCATGGCAACACGTTAGAGGTGCAAAACTTCGCTGAGGACCATCGACAACATTTGGAAATATTTTCATCTGACATGCGAGATTAACAGTAAAACAAATAACGATGACTTGTTCCGATTCATCTGTATATTAATCATTACCTGTCACTGTGTCCCCTGTAGGTTATACGTGCGTTTGCTACGAGAGTTAAGTCCTTTGAAGTGAAGATTAATATTTTTGGTATATCTAAAACCCGATATAGTCAATTTTACCTCTGATATATCATTAGCGTTGATAGCATTCAGGCGATTTATCCAAAATTCGGCTCAAGAACTTTTTAGAATCTCTAAGTGACCCGGTTCTGCTCAAGCTCTCCAGTGCTTACCAAAATAAGCTACTCGCATGGCAGCACATTAGAGCTGAACTGTGATGCGGCTCCATTAATCTGCACGTGGTAACAATTGAGTCCAGCATATGTGTGCGTGCATTGTGCAAAAACAGATGGTAATCTGCTCCAGTTAAGCGTGCTGGTAAAATTACGGATTCTATTACATGGCTTACTACGAGGGGCGTTCCTTAAGTAATGCAACACTTTTCTTCTGAAAACAGGTTGGTTTTATTCAGGATTCAAATACATCATATTATTCCCCACTCTTTTAAACATAATTTCCATTCAATGCGATGACCTTATGCCACCTTACTGGGAAGGCCTTTATATTCGCATGGTACCATCTACTGGTCGATGCCGGAACCCACATCTTGCTGCATTAATAACCTCCCCATCATCCACATTTTGCATCCTGAATTGGACTGAACAGATAATAATCTGAAAATGCGAGATTCGGACTGTAGGGTGGATGAGGAAGAGCAGTCCAATGAAGCTTAGTGAACTCCTTTCTGGTGCACAGACTTGTCACGCCTGCTTTGTCATGGATAAGGAGAAGTTCGTTTGCAGTTTTGCAACACTGCAGCCGTCACAGCTGTGTGTGGCCGCATGGTACGCGGGAGATAGGATAGGTTATTCGCCATCGTTTTGCGATGATGATAGACGTTTCATCCAACGACTCACCGTGCTTTTGTTCATTGCTAGACCTTCTTAGATCTCTTGCAAGCGCCTATGGATATCTGCGATGCTCTGGTTTTCCGTCAAAAGAAGCTCAATAAGAGCTCTGCTTGGAACGCGTGTTCGTTACAGACGCCATTTTAAAGGCTACATGCAGCGCTGCCATCTATCGAAACTTCATGACACTATAGGGGCTGAAGTGGGATTATTTCATGATGTCCCACAACAAATTTTGCATTTTTACTAACCTGTACTGGCCGAGAAAAAAATGTATTGCACAACTTTATGAACGCCCCTCGTGATAATTTCAGCCCAAATGTTAATGAAAAACTTATGTTGGTGAGTTCCTAAAACAACTCCATCTAGATGTTCGCAGTGTCAGGCATGACTAGGAAGTAAATGAGAAATTTTATAGCATCGATAATTCTGAGTAGAAATAATTTAATTTTTGTAACGAAATTTACTGGATTAGTACCGAACCATTAGTATAATAAGTCATGGTTGCAAAATGCTGTCAGAAATTATGTACTAAAGGACTGAAAAACGTAGAGACCGACTACCGAGAGGAACAGCTTGGGTTCCGTGGAAAAAAAAAAATGGCTCTGAGCACTATGGGACTTAACACCTATGGTCATCAGTCCCCTAGAACTTAGAAATACTTAAACCTAACTAACCTACGGACAGCACACAACACCCAGCCATCACGAGGCAGAGAAAATCCCTGACCCCGCCGGGAATCGAACCCGGGAACCCGGGCGTGGGAAGCGAGAACGCTACCGCACGACCACGAGATGCGGGCAGGTTCCGTGGAAATGTAGAGGCACGAGAGGCCGTACTATCCCATGAATTATCTAAGAAAATAGACCTGAAGAAGCAAACCTACGTTAAACGCATTTGAAGATTTATAGAAGGCTTTTGACGATGCTGACTGGAATAGACTGCCGACCAGGGTGACCGAGCGGCTCTAGGCGCTACAGTCTGGAACCGCGCGACCGCTACGATCGCAGCTTCGAATCCTGCCTCGGGTATGGATGTGTGTGATGTCCTTAGGTTAGTTAGGTTTAAGTAGTTCTAGGGGACTGATGACCTCAGAAGTTAAGTCCCATAGTGCTCAGAGACATTTATTTTTTTTATTTTTTATTTTTTTTTGGAATAGACCATTTGGAAGACTCAAGATAGTAGGTACACCTTGTAAGAAACCAGACAGCAATTACTAGAATCGAAGGACATGAAAGAGAAGCAATAGTTGACGAGGGAATGAGACAGGGCTCCAACCTCTTCCCGAAGTTATTAAATCTGTTCACTGAGCAAGCAGTGAAGGTAAACAAGGAATTTGGAAAGGCAATTAAGGTTAAGGGAGAAGAAATAAAAATAGATGTTTGCCGATGACAATGTAATTCTATCAGCGAGGGCAAAGGACTTGGAAGAGCTGTTGAACGGAATGACTAGTGTCTTGAAAACAGATTATAAGACGAGTGTCAATAAACATAAACCAAAAATAATGGGATTCACTGAAATCAAGTTATGTTGATAGAATTCGATTAGAAAAGGAGTCACTAAAAGTAATAGATGAGTTTCGTTAGTTGGCCAGCAGAATGACTGACGATGGCCCAGGTAAAGTGGATATAAAATGGAGACTGGTAATAACAAGAAAATAGTTTCCTCAAAAGAGAAATTTCTTAACATTTAATACTAATTAAATTGTCAGGAGAGGCAACGGCCTTGCCGCAGTGGATACACCGGTTCCCGTGAGATCACCGAAGTTTAGCGCTGTCGAGTGTCTCCGGCATTTGGATGGGTGACCATCCAGCCACCATGCGCTGTTGCAGTTTTTCGGGGTGCACTCAGCCTCGTGATGCCAAATGAGGAGCTACTCGATCGAATAGTAGCGGCTCCGGTCAAAGAAAACCATCATAACGACCGGGAGAGCGGTGTGCTCACCACACGCCCCTCCTATCCGCATCCTCAGCTGAGGATGACACGGCGGTCGGATGGTCCCGATGGGCCACTTGTGGCCTGAAGACGGAGTGATAGATAGGGAAATGTCAGGAGGGTCTTCGTAGCGAAATTGTATGGAGTGTATCCTTGTAAAGAAGCGTAACATTGGCGGTTAGTAGTTCAGACGAGAAGAGAATAGGAGCTTTTTAAATGTAGTGCTATAGAAGATCGTTGAAATTAGATGGGTAGATCGAATAACTAATGAAGAGGTGCTGTATCGAAAAGGCGGTAAAATGTATTTTATGGCTTAAACGGAGTAAAAGAAGGGATCTGTTGGCAGGAAAATTCTTGAGACATCAAGGAATACTCAGTTTCGTAATAGAAGGAAGTGTGGGAGGTAAAAAGTGTAGAAGGGGACCAAGGGATGAGTACAGTAAATGGGTTGAAGTAGATATAGGTTGCAACAGTTTTGCAGAGATTAAGAGACTTGTTCAGGATGCACTAGCGTGGAGCGCTGCATCAAACCAGTTTCCTGACTGAAGACCACAACAGCAACATTTATAAATATCAAAAGCATACTCATTGTTCAGATGATAATAAGAAGATTTAATCGTTTAATACCCCAAAATGTTTCTTTCACATCGACTCTATAGTTGAAAACTATGATATAGCAGATGGATTATATTGAAACCGTCAGTTTATAACGCTTCTTAAAAAAACTTTTGTTTTCCCATTAGCAAGTTTCTGAGCCACTGCAGTCATTCTTAGCTGGTGGTTATTTGTAGACTTATTTCGTGGCGCGTATGAACATAGTTGGAAGTGCATGGATTCCGCTGCTTTATGTATAAGCAGAAAGGATGACAACGCCATCCTGTAAATAACGCGTTACGTAACTCGTGAAGTTGGAAGTACGGCGCTTTAGAAGGCTCCATTACACACAGGCACGGAAATCGCTGCCCTTAAGTACACTTAAACCGAATGTTTTGTACACAGGTTTTTACACAGAGTGAGTGTAACTGCTGTTTTTCCACGCTGGTGTGTAAAGGGATGTTTTAAAGTGCCATGCTTACAACGTCAATAATTACGAAAGCCTAAGGAAGAAAACAACAGTTAAATGCTATATTGATATCTATGAAGTGGCAGATTTACGCACTTCATATTATTTTCACCAGGGCCGCGATTTCTGTGGCCAGAAATATGCAGTGAAAAGTATAAAGTACCAGTAAAAATCCACGATCCACAGATGAATCAGTAGTGAGCGGAACACTAGCTAATGAAAGGATAAATTTGTTTTAACAAAGATTATAAAGCGACTGGTCGCGGTTTCAGTAGAGATCATCTGCTACACTACTGGCCATTAAAATTGCTACACCAAGAAGAAATGCAGATGATAAACGGGTATTCATTGGACGAATATATTATGCTAGAACTGACATGTGATTACATTTTCACGCAATTTGGGTGCATAGATCCTGAGAAATCAGTACCCAGAACAATCGCCTCTGGCCGTAATAACGGCCTTGATACGCCTGGGCATTGAGTCAAACAGAGCTTGGATGGCGTGTACAGGTACAGCTGCCCATGTAACTTCAACACGATACCACAGTTCATCAAGAGTAGTGACTGACGTATTGTGAAGAGCCAGTTGCTCGGCCACCATTGACCAGACGTTTTCAATTGGTGAGAGATCTGGAGAATGTGCTGGCCAGGGCAGCAGTCAAACATTTTCTGTATTCAGAAAGGCCCGTACAGGACCTGCAACATGCGGTCGTGCATTATCCTACTGAAATGTAGGGTTTCGCAGGGACCAAATGAAAGGTAGAGCCACGGGTCGTAACACATCTGAAATATAACGTCCACTGTTCAAAGTGCCGTCAATGCGACCAAGAGGTGACCAAGTCGTGTAACCAATGGCACCCCATACCATCCCGCCGGGTGATTCGCCATTATGGCGATGACGAATGCACTCTTCCAATGTGTGTTCACCGCGATGTAGCCAAACACCGATGCGATCATCATGATGCTGTAAACAGAACCTGGATTCACCCGAAAAAATGTAGTTCTGCCATTCGTGCAGCCAGGTTCGTCGTTGAGTACACCATCGCAGGCGCTCCTGTCTGTGATGCAGCGTCAAGGGTAACCGCAGCCACGGTCTCCGAGCTGATAGTCCATGCTGCTGCAAACGTCGAACTGTTCGTGCAGATGGTTGTTGTCTTGCAAACGTCCCCATCTGTTGACTCAGGGATCGAGACGTGGCTGCACCATCCGTTACAGCCATGCGGATAAGATGCCTGTCATCTCGACTGCTAGTGATACGAGGCCGTTGGGATCCAGCAAGGCGTTCCGCATTACCCTCCTGAACCCATCGATTCCATATTCTGCTAAAAGTCATTGGATCTCGACCAACGCGAGCATCAATGTCGCGATACGATAAACCGCAATCGCGATAGGCTATAATCCGACCTTTATCAAATCGGAAACTTGATGGTACGCATTTCTCCTCCTTACACGAGCCATCACAACAACGTTTCACCAGGCAACGCCGGTCAACTGCTGTTTGTGTATGAGAAATCGGTTGGAAATGTTCCTCATGTCAGCACGTTGTGGGTGTCGCCACCGCCACCAACCTTGTGTGAATGCTCTAAAAAGCTAGTCATTTGCATATCACAGCACCTTCCTCCTGTCCGTTAAATTTCGCATCTGTAGCACGTCATTTTCGTGGTGTAGCAGTTTTAATGGCCAGTAGTGTAGTTGGAAGTGCATGGATTCCACTGCTTTATGTATATGAAGAAAGTATGACAGCGCCATTCTGTAACTTACGAGTTACGTAACTCTTGAATTTGGAAGTACGGCGCTTTAGAAGGATCCATTACACACCGGCACGGAAATCGCTGCACTTAACTGCACTTAAACGGA
Organism: Schistocerca americana; assembly: GCF_021461395.2. Lineage (NCBI taxonomy): Eukaryota > Metazoa > Arthropoda > Insecta > Orthoptera > Acrididae > Schistocerca > Schistocerca americana. The sequence goes on from NC_060121.1 coordinate 247,807,999, forward strand.
ATGTTTTCTACAAAAGTTTTTAAACAGAGTGAATGCAACTGCTGTTTTTCCGCGCTGGTGTATAAAGGAATATTTTAAAGTGCCATACTTGCAACGTCAATAATTACGGAAGCCTAAGGAAGAAAACAACAGTTCAATGCTATATTGAAATCTATCAAGTGACAGATTTATATACTTCACATTATTTTCACCATGGCCGAGATCTCTGTGGCCAGCTATATACAGTGAAAAATATAAAGCACCAGTAAAAATCCACGATCCACAGATGAATCAGTAGTGAGCGGAACACTAACTAATGAAAGGATAAATTTGTTTTAACAAAGATTATAAAGCGACTGGCCGCAGTTTCAATAGAGAGCATCTGTTACATTAAGCACATTCACAGGCTCAACGTCCGAAAGAACAAGATAGCCGATGTATGTCAGTCATTTACAGCCCCGCTCACCTGCCGTTTCTCCTCGGATTACTTAGTTATCTAAAGCACTGTAACCACTATTGGTAAAGTGTGAAAATTGTTCCTTAAAATGCCAACTTTAAAATTATTTGTTATCTACATCTACATCCATACTCCGAAAGCCATCTGACGGTGTGTGGCTGAGGGTACCTTGAGTACCTCTATCGGTTCTCTCTTCTATTCCAGTCTCGTATTGTTCGTGGAAAAGATTGTCGATGTGCCTCTGTGTGGGCTCTAATCTCTCTGATTTTATCCTCATGATCTCTTTGCGAGATATACGTAGGAGGGAGCAATATACTGCTTTACTCCTCGGTGAAGGTATGTTCTCGAAACTTGAACAAAAGCCTGTACCGAGCTATTAAGCGTCTCTCTTGCAGAGTCTTCCACTGCAGTTTATCTATCACCTCCGTAACGCTTTCGCGATTACTAAATGATCCTGCAACGATGCGCGCTGCTCTCCGTTGGATCTTCTCTATCTCTTCTATCACCCTATCCAGCACGGATCCCACATCGGTGAGCAGTATTCAAGCAGTGGTCGAACAAATGTACTGTAACCTACTTCCTTTGTTTTTGGACTGCATTTTCTTAGGATTCTTCCAATGAATCTGTCTGCCATCTGGTTTACCGACGATTAATTTTATATAATCATTCCATTTTAAATCACTTCTAATGCCTACTACCAGATAATTTATGGAATTAACTGCTTCCAGTTTCTGACCTGCTATATTGTAGCTAAACGACGAAGGATCTTTGTTTCTATGTATTCGCAGCACATTACACTTGTCTACATTGAGATTCAGTTGCCATTCCCTGCACCATGCGTCAATTCGTTGCAGATCCTCCTGCATTTCAGTACGATTTTCCATTGTTATAACCTCTCGATATACTACAGCATCATCCGCAAAAAGCCTCAGTGAACTTCCGATGTTATCCATAAGGTCATTTATATACACTCCTGGAAATTGAAATAAGAGCACCGTGAATTCATTGTTCCAGGAAGGGGAAACTTTATTGACACATTCCTGGGGTCAGATACATCACATGATCACACTGACAGAACCACAGGCACATAGACACAGGCAACAGAGCATGCACAATGTCAGCACTAGTACAGTGTATATCCACCTTTCGCAGCAATGCAGGCTGCTATTCTCCCATGGAGACGATCGTAGAGATGCTGGATGTAGTCCTGTGGAACGGCTTGCCATGCCATTTCCACCTGGCGCCTCAGTTTGACCAGCGTTCGTGCTGAACGTGCAGACCGCGTGAGACGACGCTTCATCCAGTCCCAAACATGCTCAATGGGGGACAGATCCGGAGATCTTGCTGGCCAGGGTAGTTGACTTACACCTTCTAGAGCATGTTGGGTGGCACGGGATACATGCGGACGTGCATTGTCCTGTTGGAACAGCAAGTTCCCTTGCCGGTCTAGGAATGGTAGAACGATGGGTTCGATGACGGTTTGGATGTACCGTGCACTATTCAGTGTCCCCTCGACGATCACCAGTGGTGTACGGCCAGTGTAGGAGATCGCTCCCCACACCATGATGCCGGGTGTTGGCCCTGTGTGCCTCGGTGGTATGCAGTCCTGATTGTGGCGCTCACCTGCACGGCGCCAAACACGCATACGACCATCATTGGCACCAATGCAGAAGCGACTCTCATCGCTGAAGACGACACGTCTCCATTCGTCCCTCCATTCACGCCTGTCGCGACACCACTGGAGGCGGGCTGCACGATGTTGGGGCGTGAGCGGAAGACGGCCTAACGGTGTGCGGGACCGTAGCCCAGCTTCATGGAGACGGTTGCCAATGGTCCTCGCCGATACCCCAGGAGCAACAGTGTCCCTAATTTGCTGGGAAGTGGCGGTGCGGTCCCCTACGGCACTGCGTAGGATTCTACGGTCTTGGCGTGCATCCGTGCGTCGCTGCGGTCCGGTCCCAGGTCGACGGGCACGTGCACCTTCCGCCGACCACTGGCGACAACATCGATGTACTGTGGAGACCTCACGCCCCACGTGTTGAGCAATTCGGCGGTACGTCCACCCGGCCTCCCGCATGCCCACTATACGCCCTCGCTCAAAGTCCGTCAACTGCACATACGGTTCACGTCCACGCTGTCGCGGCATGCTACCAGTGTTAAAGACTGCGATGGAGCTCCGTATGCCACGGCAAACTGGCTGACACTGACGGCGGCGGTGCACAAATGCTGCGCAGCTAGCGCCATTCGACGGCCAACACCGCGGTTCCTGGTGTGTCCGCTGTGCCGTGCGTGTGATCATTGCTTGTACAGCCCTCTCGCAGTGTCCGGAGCAAGTATGGTGGGTCTGACACACCGGTGTCAATGTGTTCTTTTTTCCATTTCCAGGAGTGTATATTGTGAATAGCAACGGTCCTACGACACTCCCCTGCGGCACACCTGAAATCACTCTTACTTTGTAAGACTTCTCTCCATTGAGAATGACGTGCTGCGTTCTGTTATCTAGGAACTCTTCAATTCAATCACACAATTGGTCTGATAGTCCATATGCTCTTACTTTGTTCATTAAACGACTGTGGGGAACTGTATCAAACGCCTTGCGGAAGTCAAATGGTTCAAATGGCTCTGAGCACTATGGGACTCAACTGCTGAGGTCATTAGTCCCTAGAACGTAGAACTAGTTAAACCTAACTAACCTAAGGACATCACAAACATCCATGCCCGAGGCAGGATTCGAACCTGTGACCGTAGCGGTCTTGCGGTTCCAGACTGCAGCGCCTTTAACCGCACGGCCACTTCGGCCGGCGGGGAAGTCAAGAAACACGGCATCTACCTGGGAACCCGTGTCTATGGTCCTCTGAGTCTCGTGGGCGAACAGCGCGAGTTGGGTTTCACACGATTGTCTTTTTCAGTTCTTTCATATTTGATGTTCTGTTATGCCACGTTGTTCACTACAGGACGAGTAATGTTTCATGCATTAATACTTTCTCATTGAGTATTAGTAATCAAAAATTTAACTGAAGTCACTACTACACTCCTGGAAATGGAAAAAAGAACACATTGACACCGGTGTGTCAGACCCACCATATTTGCTCCGGACACTGCGAGAGGGCTGTACAAGCAATGATCACACGCACGGCACAGCGGACACACCAGGAACCGCGGTGTTGGCCGTCGAATGGCGCTAGCTGCGCAGCATTTGTGCACCGCTGCCGTCAGTGTCAGCCAGTTTGCCGTGGCATACGGAGCTCCATCGCAGTCTTTAACATTGGTAGCATGCCGCGACAGCGTGGACGTGAACCGTATGTGCAGTTGACGGACTCTGAGCGAGGGCGTATAGTGGGCATGCGGGAGGCCGGGTGGACGTACCGCCGAATTGCTCAACACGTGGGGCGTGAGGTCTCCACGTACATCGATGTTGTCGCCAGTGGTCGGCGGAAGGTGCACGTGCCCGTCGACCTGGGACCGGACCGCAGTGACGCACGGATGCACGCCAAGACCGTAGGATCCTACGCAGTGCCGTAGGGGACCGCACCGCCACTTCCCAGCAAATTAGGGACACTGTTGCTCCTGGGGTATCGGCGAGGACCATTGGCAACCGTCTCCATGAAGCTGGGCTACGTTCCCGCACACCGTTAGGCCGTCTTCCGCTCACGCCCCAACATCGTGCAGCCCGCCTCCAGTGGTGTCGCGACAGGCGTGAATGGAGGGACGAATGGAGACGTGTCGTCTTCAGCGATGAGAGCCGCTTCTGCATTGGTGCCAATGATGGTCGTATGCGTGTTTGGCGCCGTGCAGGTGAGCGCCACAATCAGGACTGCATACGACCGAGGCACACAGGGCCAACACCCGGCATCATGGTGTGGGGAGCGATCTCCTACACTGGCCGTACACCACTGGTGATCGTCGAGGGGACACTGAATAGTGCACGGTACATCCAAACCGTCATCGAACCCATCGTTCTACCATTCCTAGACCGGCAAGGGAACTTGCTGTTCCAACAGGACAATGCACGTCCGCATGTATCCCGTGCCACCCAACGTGCTCTAGAAGGTGTAAGTCAACTACCCTGGCCAGCAAGATCTCCGGATCTGTCCCCCATTGAGCATGTTTGGGACTGGATGAAGAGGCGTCTCACGCGGTCTGCACGTCCAGCACGAACGCTGGTCCAACTGAGGCGCCAGGTGGAAATGGCATGGCAAGCCGTTCCACAGAACTACATCCAGCATCTCTACGATCGTCTCCATGGGAGAATAGCAGCCTGCGTTGCTGCGAAAGGTGGATATACACTGTACTAGTGCTGACATTGTGCATGCTCTGTTGCCTGTGTCTATGTGCCTGTGGTTCTGTCAGTGTGATCATGTGATGTATCTGACCCCAGGAATGTGTCAATAAAGTTTCCCCTTCCTGGGACGATGAATTCACGGTGTTCTTATTTCAATTTTCAGGAATGTATTTACTTTCACTGCCGAATCAGATATGGAATTCATGCGACGGCATACGTGACTTGATATTAATTTTCCTATCTGCACTTAATTCAGGCACGAACTTTACAGGACATTTGTCTGAAGACATACTGTAATGTACTCAAATCATTACAAAAAGGACGATAGGCGGCTTACAAGTGTTGATTACTCTTAAGAGCCTGTGTCGCATACGTCTTGGAATTTTTAAGGGTGATTAATGACGCGCGCTTCTAGCTTATCGCTTCCAGGCCAGAGTCTACAGACTTAAATTTAAACCTGTTAGTGATATCAGTAAATTATCTGTTGATTAATGCTTCTACGTAGCTGTCAGTATCGATACGTGGTGGTAAGTAAACCTGATAAGAGAAGCACTAACCTCCGGTGACGATACGTTGCTGTAGTGCATATTTTCTACAGAGGAACTAACATTGCACAGTGAAACGTCCCCTTTGAACAATTATACACGACTGTCCTTAAACTGATACACAATATTTTTTTTAGCGCAACGCAATCTGACTTTCAAAAATCCCTACAAAAGAATGGCCCTGACTAACATTAAACTATACCTTTCACAAGTCACTTACCTCACAAAAATCTTCGCTGCTCAAGCTACTGCAATACAGGAGCGCCACTACTGCCAGCTAAATGAGAGATTCAAACTACTGAAGGCACTAACTACTGATAGGGATAGTTAGCAAATGAAAGATATCAATAGAGAACAAACAATGTATTTACCTTGATATCATCATATATAAATATAGCAGTTCATGACAAATTTCAAAACTCCGCCATCTCTCTCCCCACATCCACCACTGCTGGCGGCTCACCTCCAACTGCGCAACGCTACGCGCTGTTCACAGCCAGCTGCCTAACACTACAATGGCGAGTATTACAACAATGCAAAGCAGCCACAGACTGCACACAGCACAGCCAGTGATTTTCATACAGAGGTGGCGTTACCAATAAAAAAACCTAAACAGCCTACTTACATAGAGAAAACATAAACAGCCTACTTACATAGAGAAAACATAAACAGCCTACTTACAACAGTTGGTCGAAACATGCCGCAGTTAGTTGTTACAAAGACATTTACAAGCCGTAGTTGTATATTTACCAGCTGAAAACTATCATTTCTGTTCTTTCTGACGATATAAAGTAGGCTTGTGTTTACCGAAGTGCCTTCACCTGTCCTCTTACCACAAACAGTACTCGAAGACATATATTAATATTTCCTCATGTGGCCTAGTAAAGTGTTTAAGAAGTGTTGAATCTTTTGCTCTTCGGTATTTACTCCCTTCTGACGCCTTTACGAGTTGCGGTAACTATACTCTCTCTCTCTCTCTCTCTCTCTCTCTCTCTCTCTGCCGAAAGCGAGATGACTGATTTACTCTGGACCATGCTCGCGATATTCGCACTTTGGTTTGTATGGCAGTTTACTGGTATTTATAACGCGATAGTACGTGGGAGAACTACAGCCGTTATTTTTCCCGAGGGCATGCAGCTCTGCTTTACGTTTAAATGTCGATAGCGTCCTCCTGGGTAAAATACTCCGGAGCTAAAACAGTCCTCCATGCTGACATCCGTGTAGGATGTCGTCATCAGGAAAAACAAAACTGGCAGCAGTACGGGTCGGAGCTTGAAATTTTAGATCCCTTAATTGGACAGGTAGGTTAGAAAACTTAAACATGGAAACTGGTAGATTGGAGTTAGATGTAGTGACGATTAGTGAAGTTCGGAAGCAGGATGAACACGACTTCCAGACAGGTGAGTATACGAGGGCTATCCACAGAGTACATTACGTTTTCGTTTGTGTCCGTTAGGGGCGGGGCTAGCGCGGCCATCTTGGTGTCATGGCATTCCGCTGCTCAGTCGGCATTCTGCCGTGCTAGTGAGAGGTTCGTGCTGTACTCCGTTGAGTTACTATGACAGTTTGAAATGTCAGCGTTAATTGAAAATGCCGCGAAGTGTGAAGTGCGTGCAGTAATAAGGTTTCTGACTGCAAAAAACTATACACCGATAGAAATCTATCGGCAGCTTTGTGAAGTGTATGGGGACAACATAATCACTGAAGGTAGCGTGCGTCAGTGGGTCATAAAATTTAAAAATGACCGAACTAACGTTCACGACGAAGAGCGAAGTGGAAGACCCAGAATAGTGACTGCCGAACTTGTCGAAAAAGTCGATGCCGCGGTCCGTGAAAACCGTAATTTCACAATAACGGAACTCTCTATGAGTTTTCCACAAATTTCACGAAGTTTGTTGCACGAAATCATTACCGGAAAGCTTGGTTACCACAAGTTTTGTGCAAGATGGATGCCAAAAATCTTGACAGAGATTCACAAAAATCAGCGAATGGCTGCAGCGTTAACGTTTTTGGACGCTTACGTGAAAGATGGCGACTCATTACTCGATCGCATCGTTACTGGTGACGAAACATGGGTTAAGCATGTGAACTGCGAGACAAAATTGCAGTCAATGCAGTGGGAGCATACAAATTCCCCACAAAAACACAAGAAATGCATGCAGACAATGTCGGCAAGGAAGGTGGTGGCGAGTGTCTTTTGGGACAGAAAAGGTGTGATTTTTGTGGATTTTCTGGAAAGAGGCACTACAATAAGCTCTCAAAGGTATTGCCAAACTCTGCACAACCTCAGAAGAGCAATACAAAACAAGCGCAGGGGAAAGTTCGGCTCAGAGATCTTGCTGATTCACGACAACGTCCGGGCCCACACGGCTAATGCCACTCGTGAAGTTCTCGAATCTTTTAAGTGGGAGTTGTTTCCTCATCCGCCGTACGGTCCCGACCTGGCACCGAGCGACTTCCACTTATTCCCAGCAATGGAGAAGTGGTTGGCTATGCAGCGTTTTGATGACGACGCACAGCTTCAAGAAGAGGTAACCACGTGGTTGAAGGCGCAGGCGGCCGAATTTTAGAACGAAGCAATTTCCAAGCTCGTCCATCGCTACGATAAGTGCCTTAATTTAAATGGCAACTATGTAGAAAAGTAGTAGTTAAGCGTGGCTTTCATCTGTATATAATAAAAAAATTCCAATACTTTATTTATTTTTAATTCCAAAACGTAGTGTACTTTGTGGATAGCCCTCGTAGATGCAAAATTAAAAAAGGGTGATTCAGGATCTGGAGTAAAAATGAATAAGAAAATAGAAATATGTGTAAGCTATTACGAACAGCATAGTGAACGCATTAGGGCAGCCAAGATAGACACGAAACCAGTACCCATAACACTAGTACAACTAGCTTCGCAGACGATGAAAAGATTGAAAAAATATCTGAGGAGACAAAAGAAATTCCCCAGCTAGTTAAGGGAGAGGAAAACTTAATTATGATGGGGAACTGGAGTAAATGGTAGGAAAAGGAACAGAAGGAAAAATAGTCGGAGAAAAGTAGGTGAAAAGTGTATGACGTCGGTAAAGTAAAAGCCTGCAGTAAGCGCTTATAAGACGCTGACTCTGAACCCACATATAAGCTGCTGCCAGTATCAAGACGGTTAAATGCCTAAACTCTGAGAATGTCGAATGTTTCTTCTAGTTCGCGTCTATCAAACCTTGCCCAACAAATTCTATTACACTGGGCGTGAGAGGCAGTGGTCGATGTAGAAAACTGCTTACTGAAGTTTCACCCCCATCTACAGAAGACAATGTCAGTTCTAAGGCTGGAGACGTTTCTGTAGTTGTCTCCCGTTAACAGGGACGGAACGTCAGTATACAGGGTGTTACAAAAAGGTACGGCCAAACTTTCAGGAAACATTCTTCACACACAAATAAAGAAAAGATGTTATGTGGACATGTGTCCGGAAACGCTTAATTTCCATGTTAGAGCTCATTTTAGTTTCGTCAGTATGTACTGTACTTCCTCGATTCACCGCCAGTTGGCCCAATTGAAGGAAGGTAATGTTGACTTCGGTGCTTGTGTTGACATGCGACTCATTGCTCTACAGTACTATCATCAAGCACATCAGTACGTTGCATCAACAGGTTAGTGTTCATCACAAACGTGGTTTTGCAGTCAGTGCAATGTTTACAAATGCGGAGTTGGCAGATGCCCATTTGATGTATGGATTAGCACGGGGCAATAGGCGTGGCGCGGTACGTTTGTATCGAGACAGATTTCCAGAACGAAGGTGTCCCGACAGGAAGACGTTCGAAGCAATTGATCGGCGTCTTAGGGAGCACGGAACATTCCAGCCTATGACTCGCGACTGGGGAAGACCTAGAACGACGAGGACACCTGCAATGGTCGTGGCAATTCTTCGTGCAGTTGACGATAACCCTAATGTCGGCGTCAGAGAAGTTGCTGCTGTACAACGTAACGTTGACCACGTCACTGTATGGAGAGTGCTACGGGAGAACCAGTTGTTTCCGTACCATGTACAGCGTGTGCAGGCACTATCAGCAGCTGATTGGCCCCACGGGTACACTTCTGCGAATGGTTCATCCAACAATGTGTCAATCCTCATTTCAGTGCAGATGTTCTCTTTACGGATGAGGCTTCATTCCAACGTGATGAAATTGTAAATTTTCACAATCAACTTGTGTGGGCTGACGAGAACCCGCACGCAATTGTGCAATCACGTCATCAACACAGATTTTCTGTGAACGTTTGGGCAGGCATTGTTGGTGATGTCTTGATTGGGCCCCATGTTCTTCCACCTACGCTCAATGGAGCACGTTATCATGATTTCATACGGGATACTCTGCCTGTGCTGCTAGAACATGTGCCTTTACAAGTACGACGCAACATGTGGTTCATGCATGATGCACATTTCAGTCAAAGTGTTCGTACACTTCTCAACAACAGATTCGATGACCGATGGATTGGTAGAGGTGGACCACTTCCATGGCCTCCACGCTCTCCTGACCTCAACCCTCTTTCATTTATGGGGGCATTTGAAAGCTCTTGTCTACGAACCCCGGTACCAAAGGTAGAGACTCTTCGTGCTCGTGTTGTAGACGACTGTGATACAATACGCCATTCTCCAGGGCTGCATCAGCGCATCAGGGATTCCATGCGACGGAGGGTGGATGCATGTATCCTCGCTAACGGAGGACATTTTGAACATTTCCTGTAACAAAGTGTTTGAAGTCACGCTGGTATATTCTGTTGCTGTGTGTTTCCATTCCATGATTAATGTGATTTGAAGAGAAGTAATAAAATGAGCTCTAACATGAAAAGTAAGCGTTTCCGGACACATGTCTACATAACGTATTTTCTTTCTTTGTGTGTGAGGAATGTTTCCTGAAAGTTTGGCCGTACCTTTTTGTAACATCCTGTATAGTTTTATACAGCGACCGCGGCTTCTCAACCGAGAAGTTTTAACTGAATTTAACACTAGGCCCATATCAGTCACTATACTGCCTCACAACTATTTCAGATAAGAATAACTTTTTGATGTATCGAATATCCGGTATATCTAAAATATTGGAAGTATCGTCAGCATCGAAGGTGGATGATTAAGACTCGTCACCTCAGAAATTTTCTACCTGCACCCGTTCAGTTATCTGGTATTCATTTATTCTACACACACACACACACACACACACACACACACACACACATATCGCTGTCATGGCAGCGAGTCACGGGCAAACTGAAATGTCGTGGTATTGCAAATTCATTTCTCGGAGATCACTCAATATCCTCTGGCGGCAGGCACTCGCAGTCCACTTTACGCACTTTGATGTCGGATAATCACAAGAGCACTTGGTATCTCGATTACAATTCGTGTTACGTCTCTTAGTTAAAAGACTTTCGCATAACACTGACCTATTCGATCAGATAAGATAGCCCATGGCCGAGTTTATGTGTTAGTAAAATCTCGGCCGTCGTAATCACTTACTGCTCGTATTGTCACAGAACTTGCTGAAGTATGGATTCGTAAGAACCATTGTCACTAAGTTTGTAATTTTGAAAACGGTAGTGTACTTTTACTGCTGTACATGTCAGAAAATCATGTGTATTGTTTGGTGCTTCTCAGTCAGTGAATATCAAACAACCTCTGTAGTAAACTGGATTCCTTGCTCGTAAACTAGAGTGTATATTAGTCTAAGCGATAAGATATTGTAAGGCAGAAAAGTCAAAACTAGAAACCAGTTCTGCTTTAGTTTTATCGTACAATGCAAGGTTTTCGTTCCTTAAGTTATCAGTGTCTTTCTGATTAGATTACCGTCCACAATCAGAAGCTTTCGTCACATCTATGAAAAGATTATAAAACTACGACCTTGGTAAACGACTTGCAGGGTCTTGCTATCAGACATCGCGCTTATCCGGATGGTTATTCCCATCTTCGATTCTTCTTGTAAGCAACCAGAGCTAACAGCGTATCCATAAAATTAACACTTCCTCAAAAATGTTCAGAAACAGCGAAATATTCGGCGGCGACAGTCTAAGGCACCACGCCAACATTAATTTATGGATGTATGCATGTTAACGGTAGTCGAGATCCGTGAATGTGGAATCAGTTACTTGGAGAAATCCAGCAACTAGCTGCTTTTTTATATGGGTTTATTTTACGACAGAGCGCGTTTGTTCTTTCACCCACCTTTTTACTTAAGTGATCACCATACACGATCAGGCCCAGAGAAACGAGTGTCTTAACACATAATTTTCCCATCCATCTGCATCTGCTTCTGTCTTCTGTTATTTGTCACCAGTTCTCCGAAACAAACAGCTACAAACTAGGCTTGCCTTACTCTGTTCATCCAACTCTTCCTAGGTCGTACCACTGGTCTGCTGCCTGATGGGAGCTGCTTCATTACTATTTTCGCCACTCTCGTTTCTTCCATTCTGGCTACATGTTCAATCCATTAAAGTCTTTAGCTTTTTATCACGTCACGGACCCTGGTATAAATCTTCCAGTTCTTTATTGTGACGTTCACAGCCGGCCGGAGTGGCCGAGCGGTTTTAGGCGCTACAGTCTGGAACCACGCGACCGCTACGGTCTGAGGTTCGAATCCTGCCTCGGGCATGGATGAGTGTGATGTCCTTAGGTTAGTTCGGTTTAAGTAGTTCTAAGTTCTAGGAGACTGATGACCTCAGATGTTAAGTCCCACAGTGCTCAGAGCCATTTGAACCATTTTTTTTTTGACGTTCACTCTCCGGTTGTTGGCTCCGACACAGGGAAACGTATTTCTCTGAGGACGTTTCTATCAAACGTAAGCAGTCGGTTAAGGTTTTGTTTTTGAATGATCCGAGTTTCACAACTATGTTACATAGTACCATTAATGTTTCACGTAATCTTAGTTTTAGTTGTTGATATGTGTTTCTAGATTTTAATACAGGATTTAATACAGGGTTTCCCGTCTGCAATCTTGCTTAATCTCTGTTTCATTTGATGTTACTAAAAATTGATCCAATATATTTCAACCCTTCCACATGCCTCTGCCTGGTGCAGTTTACTGTTACACCTAGTGGGTTAGGTGTTCTGGCGTAAGCAAAAGCGGTTGAACGAAGATAAAGAACAGAATACCAGAGAAGGCGGTGAAACAACGTCGGTGCGCTCGTTAGTGATTAAAAAGCAGTGCTACGCCACATAAGTTTAAAGGCCTACCTCAATCTTACCTGCCACAAATCGTTTTTAAATAGTGGTCCCCATGTACAACGCATATTCTGAGTTATGATAAGGTTTAATATATTGTATTAGAGTTAGTTAAAATAATAGGTTTGTAAACATTTAAAAACTGTATAAAACATTCTCGGACTTCTTGCCGTGTCAGCTCAGGGTGAATCTTCCAGCTCTCCACGATTACCTCCATCGTCTTGTCAGGAGCAACTGATTGTCACAACTGCTGCTGTGGTCGCCTTATTTAGCCCATCTTCCTTCCTTTCTGCGGTGCTACATCCAGCAAAATAGGCCGAGACCTGAGAAGACGAGGCATAAGATTTATTCTCCAATCTCCTAAGAAATGCTGCCTTAACGCTCTGTTACGGCAGTCTCGGCCTCAGGATCCCTGCGATTTATAGCATCCCTTGGGAGTGCGGAAGAAATTATACCGGTCAGTCCAACCGTAACGTTTCCGACCGCTGTACATAGCATCAACAGCGCATTAAAACTCTAGAACTGGAGGAACCTGCAGTCGCTGAGCACAGCCTCACAAGCAAACACCAAATATTGTCTAGCGAAACAGAACTTTTGTCCCAGGCTCCTACATACTGGGATTTGAGATACGAATGTGCGAGAAGAACTTCATCCGTGACAGCGGATACAATCTTAGCATTGGGTGGAAGCGAGCTGTCGAGGCAGATATATTCGCCACGGTGTTTACTCTACTATGGGAACGGTGGAGCCACCGCCGGAGACGCTGACATCATCTGCTGCAGCATCACGTCATTACCGACCAATCAGAAGTCGACTATGGGCTATAAGGTCACCATAGGAGCATACTGACAGTCACTTGCTTCTGGCAAAGACAGTGAAGGTGATCGTCAAAAGGTAGAGGTTTTACCCTGAACTGACTCGGCAAGAAGTATGAGAATATGTTGTACAACAGTGCCGACGTGGAAGATTTCGTTCACATACGTATTTCAGAATTACTGTCTTTCCACAGTTGAGTTTTAGAGCCACCTCATGTCCATTTATCAGTGCTTTTCCTTTGTTGAGTTGTACATTGTAATTAGCAGTATCCTTTACTCTCTAAGGCAGACAGTGTACGTTAGTGTGAAATACTTTGTTTCCAGCAGACTTACGAGTAAACAGATAGCAGCTCTGCTCCCTTCAAGTTATTTTGCTAATACATGAGTATACTGTTGTCCTCGTGTCCATTTGATAAACAAATTTCCGTTTGAAGTAGTTAGTTTACTTTTTATGATATACATTTATTTGAGACTACTCTTGCCTAATTAGACCGGAAACCAGATGGTAGAGTACTTGCCCGCGAAAGGCAAAGGTCCCGAGTTCGAGTCTCGGTAGGGCACACAGTTTTAATCTGCCAGGAAGTTTCATATCAGCGCACACTCCGCTGCAGAGTGAAAATCTCATTCTATTTACTTTCAGCTCGTACAAATTAGATACGTGTTTCAATGTTTTACTGACCTTCAGAGTAGTCACCAGCATTGTGTATTATCCGTTGCCAGCGATGTGGAAGTCGTAGAGTACTCTTAGCAGTGCCAGTTGTGTTGACAGTTCGAGTGCCGCGGTCCATTGCCCGACGAATTTGAAGCAGTTCTGAAGTGAATGCCGTGAAGTGTTTCCTTCAGTTTAGAAATCGAGTTGAACTCCCGAGGGCTTAAGTAAGGGGAGTGCAGTAGGTGGTGTAGCACTTAGCAGCCCCATCAGTCAAACAAATCAGTGACAGCTTTTACTGTACGTGCTTGATCGTTGTCCTGGAAAATGATGGTCAGGTCCTGCAGAAAGTGTCCTCACTTCTGTCTCTAAGCTGGTCGGAGGTTGTGTTCCAGAAATGAACAGCACAGAGACATAAGTGATGACACTTTCTGCAGGATCTGACCATCATTTTGCCGGCCGGGGTGGCCGAGCGGTTCTAGGCGCTACTGTCCGGAACCGCGAGGCCGCTACGATCGCAGGTTCGAATCCTGCCTCGGACATGGATGTGTGTGATGCCCTTAGGTTAGTTAGGTTTAAGTAGTTCTAAATTTAGGGGACTGATGACCTCAGATGTTAAGTCCCATCGTGCTCAGATCCATTTTTGAACCCAGTAATCTGCACGGGATAGACGTCAGAGACACCGGAAGTTGTTCAACACCAGATGACGATTTAAATCTCACGTTCTTGTCGCATGATTGATATGACAATCAGGAAGTAACTTCGTCTAAGGGATTAATGGAACTGAAACACCAATTTACATTAATATCATCACCTTTCTTGCATCAGAAAATGCAGCTTACAGAATCATAATGTGCTCTTTAAGAGATTGTAACCTGAACGTAGAATTATCTATTCGCACTGAGGGCTTCTGCACCATAGCATGGATTGACTGTAAAGCCAAATCTACGTATTGAGGAATCATCACATAACCAGAAAAAGAATTCATGATACCAGTTCCTCTTTGTACTATTGTTCACTTTCATTTCTTAAATGATTTTGACGTTAACGCGCTGATCGGTATCTCATGGTCTCTTCTTTCATTGTTCTTAAAGAAAGTGAGTGCAGTGCCTAAAAGTGGCTTGTACAGTAGCACGCAAGTCTTCTCCCACTACACGTCCTCCAACAATTTTTTCTTCTCCCCCTGATATCGAATGCCAGTCCCACATCACAATTAAATTTTCGTCTCCTTTAACGAAATGAATACATTTTTTTATCCCATCATCAATTTTTCCAGTCTCGTCATCTGTGGAGCTAGTAAGTATTTGCTACCTGTACTACACTGATGTGTCCTGATTTTGTGTCTGTGTTAAATATAACGATTGGTTCTGTTTGCTATGCTGTTCATAAAAATTTATCCACATCTCTATTTTGGTATTATTAGCTTTGGGCTTCTTCGTACTTTACCCCTATTTCATTTTGTGTTCGTAACTCTGTGCTTACCTGAACAGAAATCGTGTCCTTCTTGCCCCCCCACTTCACTATTTCCCACTGTATCTAAGGTCAAACTATCTAACTGTATTTTTAAATCCTCTAACCTATCCAGGTGATCGAGGAGACAGCTAACATTCCACGCCTCGAATCGTAGAACGACATATTCATTTATTTATTTCTTGCACCAAGGAGTAGTTAATTCGGAGTAAGGGAAATGTTGGGCATTAAGGGTTAAAGCTGGAGAGGGAGACGAAGGCTTGACTGCGCCAGACACTTGTTGCCTTATATAGACGTTGCCGACCGCAGCGCCGTATTCTGCCTGTTTACATATCTCTGTATTTGAGTACGCATGGTTCAAATGGCTCTGAGCGCTATGGGACTTAATATCTTAGGTCATCAGCCCCCTAGAACTAAGAACTACTTAAACCTAACTAACCTAAGGAC
The DNA here is from genome assembly GCF_021461395.2 of Schistocerca americana. Taxonomy (NCBI): domain Eukaryota; kingdom Metazoa; phylum Arthropoda; class Insecta; order Orthoptera; family Acrididae; genus Schistocerca; species Schistocerca americana. Next base: position 247,823,835 of record NC_060121.1, read on the forward strand.
ATCAAAAACATCCATGCCCGAGGCAGGTTTCGAACCTGCGACCGTAGCGGTCGCGTGGTTCCAGACTGTAGCGCCTAGAACAACTCGGCCGCCTCGGCGGGCGAATACGCATGTCTATACCAATTTCTTTCGCACTTCAGTGTAAAAATCCTGCTGGAACGTGATAGGAAATTATAAATCGCCTTTGATACGCTTTTTTGTTATTCGCAGTACAGTTCATATTAAAGATTATGCATCTATATCCATATATGTCATAAAATGGATGTGTATGTGTGCGTTCCATGCCTTCCCCTAAACCACTTATAAATTATGCGTGTCCTTTGGAAGTCAGATCTGGAAGCTGGAGAGATAGAACATGAGTTCCTAACCTTTCTTTCCACCAACCCGTCGCCTTCTAAAGTTTTGTCCCTATCGCAGAAGACAGCTCGTCGGTCGTGGGATCTTCTTCGGCGAAGGCTGCTATGCCGTCATCTCGAACCTGTCATTGTGCTTTTTATGGGATGCTACTTGCCCAGGTTAGTGTCCGTATTTACAGAGGGCGAGATCTGTAGTGTTGACAATGATGGTAGGTGACACTTCTCATTACTGTATCCTGTTCTGTTATATTTTTAATAATCAAACTTTTTACACTTTCTTTTACAACAATCGACGTACCTTTCTTAATTGGGTAACTTTTCTGACAACTTGCGCTATAGCGTACGACATGACCGCCCGAAACAGAGAGACGTGACCATCCCTCCAGTAAGCGTGCGCTTCTGAAGAACGCCCGAAACGGTGCGACACGCGCAGCCGGAGAACTTCGTCTCCCAGGCGCGCCCAAGCGACCCGAAGTTGTCCGAAGCGCTTCGGTTGTAATATCGTTATTCTTATGTTTCTCAAAAGCAGTGAAATATAATAAGCAAAAACGGTAGACTCGTAGGGTAGCCATGAGAGATTGTCATACTGAAAACTGGGCTAAATACAATGAAGAGTATATAAATAAATAATAAGAGAAGTTAGGCGTTTCGGCGCCTAACACCCGAATGTGCCGACCAGTCATAATCAAGTTCAGTACAATTGGCGGACTCTCCCACGGGATTGGTTCATATTGTACCATCTGTCACTTACACCTCATACTACTTCGAGTGTATCAAACTGCATCTAGGCGAGCTGCTAGCATGATAAAATACTGGCGGCCACAGCCAGGAATATCGCACACTGAACCGACTTCCACCAAACTTCGTACATGATCAGACAATAGTCGTTGTAGGGGTAAGAACCACCTACCTATCAAAGTGGTGCGAGTTGGGGGTGAAAAAAAGCGTATCCCACAACTGGTGAATTCCAGGACTTTATGAATTCTATATTTTAGAATGAGAGCAGTTACGACTTGCAGTAAACTTTACACGTAATTTATAACCTTAACGAATGTTTTTCATGCTGGAAACCCCGATAAAATGATGAAAGGAGCAACGTTTGTCGCTTACTAGTTTCCCGCTGTTCGTGCTGTAGACGTACCGCATGAGGCATGACATTATACTTTATTATCTGTTTCCTGATAACTGTATTCGCAATACATTACAGACAGTATACACATGTACCACTGAATGTAAGTGCATGATTATATCATTGCAGAACACACTTCAGGAGATGCAACGTCAGAAACCGTAAGAAGCGTGAAAAACTGACGCATAGAGCATGATGTTCAATTTTATTCCTACTTTGTTACTGACTCCATTCGCAACACATTTTGCAGGCAGCATCCACATATGCTGCTGAATGTAGCAACAAAATTGTGTTATTGTACGACACATACTTCAAGAGACGCCATAAACATTAAGCACAAGGCCAAACGCTGCTTCGTACTGGTGTGGACGCTATAACTGAAAATAAATACCTGGTCAACGCTGGTTTCTCAGCTAGTTAACAATAAAATGTTCTTTGCACGTCCTGTAAGAATTGTTTCGGAAGCTTCGGATGGAGAGTTGCATATTGGTGCAGGTCTACAAGTACCATCTAGATAGAACAGCAGAGTTCACAAGAACCACGTTTTTCTTTAATTACAGTCACACATGCGGACACACCAGTATTCAGACACATATATGTAGAAGGTACAGAGTGTCATACATTAGGTGCTGAGCGTTCCATATTCTGCTGAGTACATGTGGCAATATAGTCAATTAATTGAGTTCCTAGCCTTTCTGTGGCATTCTAAGTACCAAGAGCATTAGATTAGCAAAGCAGGGAGCTATGTACCGATATTGGCACTGTTGACGAATACGTACAATAGCTTATACGTTGCTGTTTCGTTGGATGCTGACAAAGGCTGGAGGTTGCTTGGGAACTGATAACCGCTCCGAGGACACTGTAGGTATGCACGGTTTTGATTGTCTTTCTCTCCACAATCACAAAGAGGAGTGGCACTTAGATAACGTATAGGATTTGCGGAGATATTCAAGGAATTTCAAGGACAGGGAAGAACTTCATCAGCTGTAGAGGGTACATGTACAGAGGAAAGACAGATTCAGAAGTCGATGATCGGTTGAACAAACTGTAGTGGATGCTGATGTATGTCCTATTAGTAGTGTTAGAAATTTTAATTCATAGAGGGATATTTGCAGAATGGTTGGTAGATGGTGATGTCAGGATATTTCGTGGCTGAAGGTTAGCGCGTTAGTTAGACAGATAGGAGGGTTATGATTTATGTGGTAGAAATCAGAGAAATGATGAGGGTTTTGACGGGATTGATTTTGAGGTACCGTGGGTTATGCCAAGACACAAAGCTATTGAGGCTATTCTTACTTGATACTTGAAAAATACGAAAGAATTACGAACAGGTTTGTTGTTTTAGGCACACCACTGTTACATTACAGCTACACATATGGTCACACTATCTGGCAATTTTCCATCGAACCTTGTTCTTTTGGTTCTGTTTGGTTTTTAAACATAAGAATTTTATAAGATTACTAGACAAACTATTAGTCATCCTCTTAAAAGAGCAACCTGGTCGTTCTCAAGAGCCGCAGATGATGCAAATCCGGTACCAGTCGGTCAGATGACCATCCACCACTTCTGTAAGTCAGTGCATTGAAGTAATGTGTACGCATCAATCCGTCATATAGAAACAACTAGCTTTCGCCCTATGCCTGCACCCATATGTGTGTTCGACAGATGTACTGAACACACCTCTTCCTTTCCCTTTCTGTGTCCAGCCTTTCCTCCCTCTGGCTGTCCACTTCATCCTCCCACATGTATCTATCTCCTCCTCCCCACTCTTTTTATCTATTCATCTCCTCCTCCCCCTCTCTTTGACCATTTCCCTCTCTAATTATATCTTCCTCCCCTCTCTTTCTGACCATATCCTTCTCTGGCTCTCTCTGTCCATGTCTACCTCTACTTCTTCCTTTTCCACCTACCCCTCTATACCTACCAACCCATCCACTTCATGCACCACTTCCTCTTCCCCTCAATCTGCCCATTTCCTCCACCTCTTCACTCTGTCCATTCCCTTTTCTACGCATCCCAACCTGTCTCCAGCCATGTTTATCAGCACATGTGCCCTGTAAATACAGTTCAAGAAAGCAGGCCAATAATACTCCTGCAACATGCCTCTCATGCAGGTCTGGACACATGTAAGGAGCTTGAAAATAATTTATTTGCGCCTGATGTACAGGCCGTCTTGCACATCAGTCATACACATCTGTCATACAAGGCAGCCTACATGTCATGCCAAAGAAAACCTTTTCTTACCCCTGCCACGTAGTCTGCCCTGCCAAGCAGGTTGATTTGTCTGGCCAATACTGTTCCCCCATAGCATGCATGTCAATCAGGGAAACCTACATGTCAGGCATCGCCAAAAAACACGCTTTTGTCCATAACTCCACTTCTGTTGGAGCTAGGAGGTTATAAACCCCACAGCGTTGATATTCATGCAGCCTGCTGTTTCTGTGCCAAATTTGACTCAAATCGATCTAGGTGTTCATGAGTACATCCTGGACATATACACATACATACACTATTCTTTATATGTGTAACAGATAATAAATGCATTAATACAGGATGAGGCAGATGTACAACAGAGTGACATAAAGGTGACAGCATGATAGAATACCCTAAACACCACAACGAACGAAGTTGCCTGATTCATTGAAGAATCAGTGCATCTGTCCTGTGTATCTACAAGGAATGGTGTATGTGATCATAAAATGAAACTAACAGACTGGATACGAGTGGCACACGTTGTGAATGATAAATCAGACAGAAATTCCTGCTCTCAGTATATACAGATCCATCTCAACCACTTTTCGATTGAATCTATGCAGAGAACTTCATCCAATGGACACTTCGTGTTGGATACGTCGCAAGTGGCCTCTGCTCACAGGAGCGCATAGAGGTGAATTTCTGTGTGTGAAACAACAGAAAAACGAGACAGTATCTGATTGAAGGTGTGTAGTGTGGTCTGACAAGTTGTTATTTTGCCTCTTTTCAAACGAGACAAGTCATCGAGTGTACTGACAGCTCAATGAGACATTTAAGCTGCATTATATGGAGAGTGCAATTGAGGGTGGAGGTAATGTGTCAGGGGTGTTAGTCATACCACGACCTGGGTCCACTCATTCAGGTTACCGTCAACACAGTTCACTAACGACGAAATATGGACGTCACATTCTAGACATGAGTATAGTACAGTCACTTTAATATAAATTATGTTCACATTTATACACGTTCTCACCAAAATTGTATTCGCAGGTACTTGACAATTTCGATATGTGCCGAAAGAATTTGTCATTTATAAACAATGATTAATATGAACCAGAATGATCATGTCAACAAGATCAGTGATCTAGAGGTGCCTATTTTTCCTCATCTTCACGATGACTACACTGTAGACACTCTTATATTTCAAGTTGGCAACAGCCATATTCAGAAGGCTGAGAGCATACGTTTGTGGTTTGAAGAACACATATCCTTGACAACTGGCCTGACGTGCTTAATCACCAGTTTTCAAGCACACGGAAAATCTCGGGAACCATTTGGAACAGCAAGCGTTGCGTAGCGGTCAACATCCCTGCAATTTGATTGCTACACGTTATCCAACCATTAATGATTGACTTCAGCACAATATGGAATATCTGAAGGCACTAGGGGACCGCCTTCCTAGCCGAACTGAGACCATTATCAAAGCGAGAGGTGGCCACCTGGAAGTGACTAGCTTAAGTCAGGTGTACTTACTTTTCGGGCGAGAACAGACGAAGTCGACTGGAGACAGGCTACAAGAGGATGGCACAAATTTGCCGAAACTGTGTAATGCAAGTGAGACAGTAATATAATAAAGTTGGGCAATGAAATATCCTGTTCTTAGGCGAAATGTTGCAATGTTTATAACCAGCTACAGGTTATAGTCTGTACAATGAGTGAATAAAACTGTATTTATTGCTTCAGAGTGTCATCTTTTCCTCTTGTAAATTGAACATTGTGTTTTACTTTTACATACTAACTGAATTAATGGGAATAATAACCAACTAAGAAGAGTATAGCCTTCTGTAAGAAATTTAAGTTCTGCTTCCCATCTGGCAAAGTAGACATTTTGGTTTTTGTCGATATGTTATCTTCTGAAATCAGAGAGGCATTTATGCGAGAATGTAAATGGCAGTCTGGAAGTGCGTTCTTACATGACTGGAGAGAAGAACTGGTAGTAATAACGGTCAGGGACGTGGCGGAACTGTCAGGACCGCTTATTACGAACGCCGTAAGTGGTGTGCTGTTCGAGAAGACGAACGCCTGTGGGAAGGTCATAGCTCGGGGACGACACGCGACAGCAGGGAAACTTCCTGTAGGGGACACTCCGCATGACTTGCGTTATAACAATGGCCTAGCGCAAGTCTTTCAACTGGACTTGCCTCTCTCTAATCTACCCCAGTTATTGAAGTCGAAAAAAGGAACCTACAGCTTAACGTGGGATCCGAACTTCACTCTAAGGAAAAAAAAAAAGAATAAAAACAGACGCACCACGAGGGAATTACCCGAATGGGACGGAAATCGGCAGATGTCATGTACATTCAGGGACTAATGATTACAAGTTCAGAAAACTTGGATGATATATCCATGAAAAAGAAATTCACGAATTGAGCAATTCATTAATGCGTTGGTCCACCTCTGGCCTTATGTGGGCAATTATTCGGCTTGACACTGATAGAGAGAGTTATTGGATGTTCTGAGGGATATCGTGCCACATTCTGTCCGTCTGGCGTGTTAGATCGTCAAAATTCCGGTTTGGTTCGAGGACCCTGCCCATAATACTCTCGCGTCTGCGAAGAGATCAGGCGATCTAGCTGGCGAAGGGAGGACTTGGCAAGCACGAAATCAAGCAATAGAAACTCTTACCTTGCGCGGACTGGCATTATCTTGATGGAATGTAAGCCTAGGATGGCTTGCCACGAAGAGTAACAAAAGGGGGCATATAATATCGTCGACGTACCGGTGTGCTGTAAGCGAGCCGCCAGTCACAACGAAAGGGGCCCTGCTATGAAATGAAATAACATCCCAGACAAATACTCCTGGGTGACGGCGACAGTCCGGTTGGTTCAAAATGGTTCTAATGGCTCTAAGCATTATGGGACTTAACATCTGAGGTCATCAGTCCCCTACAACTTAGAACTACTTAAACCCAACCTAACCTAAGGACATCACACACATCCATGCCCGAGGCAGGATTCGAACCTGCGACCGTAGCAGCAGCGCGGTTCCGGACTGAAGCGCTTAGAACCGCTCGGCCACAGCGGCCGGCTAGTCTGATTGGAATCCCGCAGCTGTCCAGCGCGTCTCCAGACACGCCTTCGTTGGTCATCGGGGCTCAGTTCGAAGCGAGACTGAAGACAATTCTATTCCAGTGAATGAAATTCCAAGCCGAATGTGTCCGATTCCACTGAAAACGTGCTTGTTCTTGTACAGAGGTCAGTAGTAGTCTGTGCCAGGGGTACACGTGAGCTCAGATCCCTTTCTTGTGTGTCTCCTGTCACTGAAGCACAAAAGTTGCAGTCGGATCAATGATAAGTGAGTGCCACACGTGATTGCTCGGCCCTCACGTTCTGCCGTCTCTTTAGGTAGACAGCTTTCTTCTTTACGCTTTGTTCGGTAGTGGTTGTTCCATCGAATAGTGGCGTCGCTGCTATTCAGATGTCAAGCGATTCACAGATTACATCAACCGGCTACGCCGCTCCCAACTTGACGTCTTCTCTCAAATGCTGACAACTATGTACATTATTCACAATTTTTGTCGAACATCGTCACAAGCGATGAAACGTAGGTACACCACTTTGAAACTGAAACAAAACGGCAATCAATGTAGTTGCGTCACATCACCTCTCCTCCGAAGAAAAAGTTCAAAGCCACACCCTCAGCAGGTAAAGTCATGAAGGGGGTTTTCTGGGGCTCTGAAGGGCTTATTCCGTTTAATGTGCACCCTCGTGGTGCAACGATCAGCTGTGATGTGTATTGTGCTACAATCAGGAAAACAACTTCAGCGCGTTCATCGCCACAAACATACACTACTGGCCATTAAAATTGCTACACCAAGAAGAAATGCAGATGATAAACGGGTATTCATAGGAGAAATATATTATACTAGAACTGACATGTGATTACATTTTCACGCAATTTGGGTGCATAGATCCTGAGAAATCAGTACCCAGAACAACCACCTCTGGCCGTAATAAGGGCCTTGATACGCCTGGGCATTGAGACAAACAGAGCTTGGGTAGCATGTACAGGTGCAGCTGCCCATGCAGCTTCAACACGATACCACAGTTCATCAAGGGTGGTGACTGGCGGTTTGTGACGAGCCAGTTGCTCGGCCACCATTGACCAGACGTTTTCAGTTGGTGAGAGATCTGGAGAATGTGTTGGCCAGGGCAGCAGTCGAACATTTTCTGTATCCAGAAAGGCCCGTACAGGACCTGCAACATGTGGTCGTGCATTATCCTGCTGAAATGTAGTGTTTCGCAGGGATCGAATGAAGGGTAGAGCCACGGTTCGTAACACATCTGAAATGTAACGTCCACTGTTTGAAAGTGCCGTCAATGCGAACAAGAGGTGGACGAGATGTGTAACCAATGGCACCCCATACTATCACGCCGGGTGATACGCCAGTATGGCGATGACGAACACACGCTTCCAATGTGCGTTCACCGCGATGTCGCCAAACACGGATACGACCATCATGATGCTGTAAACAGAACCTTGATTCATCCGAAAAAATGACGTTTTGCCATTCGTGCACCCAGGTTCGTCGTTGAGTAAACCGTCGCAGGTGCTACTGTCTGTGATGCAGCGTCAAGGGTAACCGCAGCCATGGTCTCCGAGCTGGTAGTCCATGCAGCTGCAAACGTCGTCGAACTGTTCGGGCAGATGGTTGTTGTCTTGCAAACGTCGCCATCTGTTGACTCAGGGATCGAGACGTGGCTGCACGATGCGTTACAGCCATGCGGATAAGATGCCTGTCATCTCGACTGCTAGTGATACGAGGCCGTTGGGATCCATCACGGCGTTCCGTATTACCCTCCTAAACCCACCGATTCCATATTCTGCTAACAGTTATCGGATCTCGACCAACGCAAGCAGCAATGTCGCCATACGATAAACCGCAATCGCGATAGGCTACAATCCAACCTCACATCGGTAACGTGATGGTACGCATTTCTCCTCCTTACACGAGGCATCACAACAATGTTTCACCTGGCAACGCTGGTCAACTGCTGTTTGTGTACGAGAAATCGGTTGGAAACTTTCCTCATGTCAGTATGTTGTAGGTGTCGCCACTGGCGCCAACCTTGTGTGAATGCTCTGAAAAGCTAATCATTTGCATATCACAGCATCTTCTTCCTGTCGGTTAAATTTCGCGTCCGTAGCACGTCATCTTCGTGGTGTAGCAATTTTAATGGCCAGTAGTGTACAAACGAACTTCTCTTTCTCTACGACAGTATTAGGCTCGCACAGATCTGCTTATCCAGGACGAGCTCACAAAACTTCATTGGGCTGTTCTTCATCCATCCTACAAGACGGATGTCGCTCCTTCCTACTTCCATCAGTTTGATCCAATGAAGGATGCCCTCCACAGGGAGCAGTACGTGGATGATGGGGAGGTTACTGATGCAGCAAGGCGTTGACTCCGATGTCGACCAGCAGAGTGGTACCATCTGGACATACAGGCCCTCCCAGTAAAGTGGCACAACGGAAAGGCATTGAATGAAGTTTGTGTTGGTAAATAGAGTGAAAATAATAGCAAATAATGTGGTGTGTTGGAATCCTGACTAATACCAACCTGTTTTCAGAAACAGAGTGTTGCATTCCTTATTGAACGCCCCTCCTCGTGAACTTTGTTCAATAAACATGTCCACTACAATGATCATATCCTTTCAGACTGTTATGTCACAAGCTGTGGCGGATGAGAACAGTAGTGAAACTGCTGGTTCAGTGATTCAGGAAGTTATACTACCCAGTGATTGCAATAGATATTTCGTAATTTTGAAGTCGTTTGGTTTAATCACTTACAAAATGCCAAAGAGAGATAGAGACGCGAAGTGTGGGCGGAGCTGAATCTGAGAGGTTGTTCATCCGGCCGGTTGGAACTGTTTCCTTCTTTTGTTTTCGTACGCATCTTTTTCTCATCATTAGTGAGAAATATGGATCTTTTTAGTGTTGAGTAAATGCTGGGAGTATTGCTGTGTTTGTGTTGTAGGCGAAGACGGCAGAAGGTGAAACTCAGGTCGATGTGTGTGAGCCTAGTGCTGTCGTGGAGAACGTCGTTTGTTTGTTTGTGGCGATGGACACGCTGAAGTTGTTTTTACAATTTCCCGATTGTAGCACAATACACATCAGCCACTCCTCTCGAATAGCGACAACGGAACTTCCGAGGTTGGCTTCCTAGTCCGATAGATGAATCAGCGACACATACCCTCACTTCAGGAGACACTGAATGTGAGTTTAAATTTAATCCATTACGTTTTTTTACATGGTCCAATGGTACGTAACTGTAAACCACGACCTCTGCACCCTGTACCGGCGACAATGAAATTTTTATTCCACACCCAAGATTTCCTCGAGAAGATTCCCTTAGCAACAGCTTGGGTTAACGACCCCAGCTGGATATGCAGAAGATGTCTTGTGAAGCAGTCCTAGGCGCCTGCAGGCAGGCAACTGGCATCGGAGGGGTGTCAAGTGGATGTCTGCATGGAGGCATATACGAATACTTGGCAGGTTTTGTCTGAAAAGGTACTTTTTTTAAAATTCTCAGTAAATGCGGGCAGGTGACATTGAGGGTATTACCGAAATGGAGGTGTGTTAGAGAGACCCTTTGCCATTGTTTTCACACAGCTGTTAATGTCACAGTCCTGCATAATCACACCACAGGAAGGCATTAAACAGAAGGGCTGAAAAAGCGTAAACACTCTTTGCTACTTGGGATCATGTTCAAATTTTGTCGAATGATTTTTGACAGTTCCTGATGGCTCCACGCTGTACACCAGAGAAAAATTGCGGTTGCGCTGCACTCTAAAAGGGTGCGATCACGTGTGCGATTACGGTCAATGAGGACGCAGTCCAAAAACGGATTTAGAGGTGTGTTAAAGCGTTCTGGGGTGCCAGCAGCGTCAGAGGTTGCTAATCGCACTGAGAACTGTCGTTTTCAACTGCGAAATGTGCGGATGATCAACGCCCGAAAGAAAGGGGAGGTTTAATTGACGCTTTGTTGCCAATCTGAGGCCTTTTCTTATCGATTCTGAGCGGAGGCGTGTTTGAAATCTTTTCCTCGGCCACTCACAAGAAATCCGCCGGATATGAACGCTGTGTGTCACATTTCTGATCCCTATCGTAGAGGAGTCGAAAAAAAAAAACTCCTATCGTGTGACACGTCCTCGGTTGCGTTGGGCAGAATTGTGGTGAAATTCGGTGACAATGTAACATCGTTAACCCACCTAACACGCTACATGTACTTCTGAGTTCTGGTCTTTCTTCGCATGGTCAACACTTTTATGTCTAAAGCGTCTTCGAGCCCGAGGGTGACGTCTCAGGGTGTCACGCTTTTGCGTCCTTACAGAGGAAGATTGTAGGCATCTTTGAGCCACGTTTCAAACTCATGCTTCGAAATTTTGTGGTTCGAAAAAGTGATACTTTAATTCTGCTGCGCAGTGTAGAAGGAATCTACTACAGCGATGTGTCTAGGAACCAATACCTGTTGCGATATGGCCCAGTCTGTCTTCTCGTTCCCATCTGTCTATAGGCAGTTCTGGATGTGGTTACAACGCATCCTGAAACATCCTTCAGTCCTTCTTCGCAGTGAACCATATACTGTTTCAAACACACCTGGCTCGATTTCGTTTGCCTCGCATGCATTGGTCACACGCTCCTGTAATAACTGCACATTGTCGATTTGTTGGGCATACGTCAATGCCTTTAAATGTCCCCATAGCTAGAAATCCAAGGGACCTTCTCGATCTCTCTATTGCCCTTGAAACGTTGCGGTGAGGTACTCTCGTTGGATCCTTAGGAAATAGGATGGTTCACCGTCGTGTATAAATCTGTCGTTGTCATTCTGCACGAATAATGTTCTCTAATGGCCCTTGGTAATGTGTATGGACCCACGAGTCAGTCAGCAACAATTCCTGGCCATACACTGATTCTGAAGCGATCCTGATGCATCACCTCCACAACTGGTGTAAGATTTACATCAGCCCACCCGTGCGTTCTGTGGTAATTGACCACGCTGCAAAAGTAAGGCGACGTACATTACCGAATACTGCACGTTACTCGTCACAAGTGAAACAGCCAATATCTCACTAGGTATTGTCTTCCGGACATATAATTACAGGAAGTTTTCTTCTAGTTTTGGCCACTGCTACCTCCTTTAGCAGTAGTCCAAACCTTCCTTGGACCATTACCCTTAAGTGCAATCAGATATTAGCTATTACCACCCCTCACACTATCCCTCCCTTACCTTCTCCCACAGCCCACACCCCCGCAACTGCCGCTTCCCCTAACATCACCAACTCTGGCTGCCAACTAATGTTTAGAATGAAAAAGAATTTTTTTTTAAACATTTTATTTTTCAAAATGACGAAAGGTGAATGATGTTTAGCCCGCATCTCGTGGTCGTGCGGTAGCGTTCTCGCTTCCCACGCCCGGGTTCCCGGGTTCGATTCCCGGCGGGGTCAGGGATTTTCTCTGCCTCGTGATGGCTGGGTGTTGTGTGCTGTCCTTAGGTTAGTTAGGTTTAAGTAGTTCTAAGTTCTAGGGGACTTATGACCACAGCAGTTGAGTCCCATAGTGCTCAGAGCCATTTTTTTTAAAAAAAAATGATGTTTACTTTTTGTGGGTGTCACGAACTAATGAGTCAAAGAAACAATTCTAACGGCTTATGTCTAACAACGGTTTTTACACCCGAGTAGTTTTCAGTCAGTACACATCATAAATCATGCTCCAAACCCATTCAATTCCTCGTTTTTACTTTCATTGCTGTCACAGTGGAAAATGTACTTTCACATCTATGAATCTTGAATGCCACATTCCTTTTTCATTTGTTGTGTTCCTGTAGTGTATGTATGTGTGTGTGTGTGTGTGTGTGTGTGTGTGTGTGTGCGCGCGCGTTAGAATGGGTGATTACGCAATTCCCTGTGCATTACGAGTTCTACCTACAACTTCTACTCACATAAGAAAGCAAAATATCCATTGTGAGGGTAGTCAGTTGTTACAACAAAACATACTTTCCCTGTACTACTACTCTTCCTAGTCACTTGCTTCAACTGCACCCTGCACCCCCCACCCCCACCTCCCCATTTAAAATCAGCTAAGTTCAAATATTGGCACTGAAATGTACCTGTCGATTGCTAGACTCCTGAATTGGCAGAAATTGAATGTCCTTAGGCTGGTAATGCTTTGTTTCTGACCATTCTAGTGATGATAATAATAATAATATAATAATCATGATAAGAATAAAAATGTTACTGGGCATGCATTCTACTATAGTCGCCCTTACGTGCTTGCTGTCGTGTCATGCTGTCAATTAGTTCATTTATCAGTTTAAATGGGAGTAATGAAGTAATATCAGGTCTACTGCAGGAATTATCTACAAATTTGAGAACACATTTACATGAGAAATTTAGAGTTTTTTACGTATATGTCTCACTCTTACCTTCATCGATGTACCAGCAGAGCACAAAGAATGTATGTAGTGGATGGAGTATCTGATGAATTTGTAATCTCCATCACATAGTGCCGCGCAAACTTAGAAAAATGTAATTACTGACGACTTACATATTCAGTACCAGGGTCTAGCTAAAATATAATATAACAGTAACGATCTTTTAAAAATTATTTAATTTCGTGACTGAAAGAAAATCAAACGAGTTTGGTTATTGCCGCTCAGAAAATTTCCTCCAGGTTGGGAACTACTGTCCTATAGTAATATGTGACTTTTATTTTACCCTGAATTTGGAAAAGCAACGGAAAACCTGTCTACATCCACTGGCGGCGTTTCAAGCCTCTGTTCATCTCTTCCATCTAGATATGGAGCTTATTTCGCATGGGGTATTTAACTACCTTGTTATCTCTTATTACCTTACTCGTTGAACCACTCTTGTACAAGGAACGTCTATTTAACGGAACAAACTTTCTCCCTGTGAAATGTGGGTCACTGGAGTGCTGGTAGATTATCTCGGTGGCATCGGGTGCTTTGCCGCTGGCGGTCCGTACTGAATCACTTGGCAGGCGGAACAGGTAGCGCCGCCGGTCCTGGAATGACGCAGCATTCCAGGAAGGCGACTTCTGCTCAGCACCAGCCACGGAGTAGGCAGTTCGCCAGCTCATTCAGCGTCACTGATGGCTTTCCGAATGAACACGTAATTGAGTGAAAGGATCGGAAATACAGCGCATGTGATCGCTTTGTTATTGTCCACCATGGAGGAGACTATTGTGAGATAAAGTTCAGTCATTCAATGCGGAGTGTACAACGTGAATTAAAACGCTTTCGTCTTTACGGATGGAACCTTAGGGGCGTTCAGCTGTACAGCATTCTTATGAATTCGTGATACAAATGTAACCTTTACTTTTTAAGGGAGTAAGCAACTTACAGATATGTTTGATGCAACACTGAATGCCTGTATATCTACGAGTTTTATTTCCACCTAACAGCTTTAGTTCCTGAGGTTCCCGCTATTTGAATGGGCGAATTAGTTACTCCAGGAGTCATCATGAGTCATATGAAGGTGTTAAGTGTGTGCAGTGTTGTTTAATGTTTGATGAGTCCACATACGCAACTACAGTTCAAACACAAGTGAAGACTTAATATCACAAGCCACCACCTCCAACACCAACTGTTATCAGTAGGTAAAATCACTTCACCGAAACTGGTTCAAATGGCTCTGAGCACTATGGGACTCAACTGCTGCGGTCATAAGTCCCCTAGAACTTAGGACTACTTAAACCTAACTAACCTAAGGACGCCGGCCGGTGTGGCCGTGCGGTTAAAGGCGCTTCAGTCTGGAACCGCGTGACCGCTACGGTCGCAGGTTCGAATCCTGCCGCGGGCATGGATGTGTGTGATGTCCTTAGGTTAGTTAGGTTTAATTAGTTCTAAGTTCTAGGCGACTGATAACCTCAGAAGTTAAGTCGCATAGTGCTCAGAGCCATTTGAACCATTTAACCTAAGGACATCACACACATCCATGCCCGAGGCAGGATTCGAACCTGCGACCGTCGCGGTCGTGCGGTTCCAGACTGTAGCGCCTTTAACCGCTCGGCCACTGCGGCCGGCTCACCGAAACTGGCTGTGTATAAACATAGAACGCTGGGTCATGGTCGGCCAGGTGTCTCTAACGCAGCAATGGAACAAGTTCGGCAGCCTTACCTTCCACACAGTCAATTCTAAGCTGGCACGTCTCATTGTTTTACCTGGACTAAGCATGTAAGACTGAGAAGTTGTTCAATTGCTGTGTCAGAGACTGCTGACTGACCCTGACCCAGCATCCTGCGTAGTACACAGCCAGCTTCAGTGAAACGATTTTACCAGTTAATAACAGTTTCTCTTTGAGGTGATGGCTTGTGGTATATAGTCGTGAATTGTCTCTGAACTGTAGTAGCGAATTTGAATTCATGAAACTATAGACTACACTGCACCCGCTCTGGACCATTATATGACTCCATGATTGTTGAAATAATTCATTCGTGCACGTCACCCAAAGGGAACGTCGGGACCCAACAGTGTCGCGCGGAAATGAGATTTGAAGGTGTATCGCATTCAATACTGTATGAAACTTTCGTGCAAGCTGTTTACCCTTTCCATTATTAAAGGCTACTTTTGTATAATTAATTTATGAACACCATGTACTTCATTAATATTTACTGTTGCTGGATAATCCAGTCAGCTGTTTTATTGATCTATTTTTCTTCACATGATCGATTTCGAAATAATACAATTTCATCTTCAAACCTGCTTGAGAGTCCAAATCAAGGATGAAGGACAAGATTGACCCAAGACGTAACCACATCGAAAATCAGACGCGCTACTGTAAGCACGGTACATCCCAGTTCTTGGATGCACCCTGTATAAAAGACAAATAAACAGTAACAAAAGTTTCATGCCAAGCCTTCATCTACTAAGTAGGAATGTACTACAAGCTCTACAGATAAATCTTGACAATTACGACAGAGGAAGTCTGAAATCTTGAGTTTACGTAGAAATCTGGACAGCAAGAAACCCGAGAAATGTATATTCATTGTTGTGTATATGTAAAAATACATATCTTAACGGTAAGAAATCAACCAAACTAATGTACGAACTTTATACATAGCATGACTGTTTGGTGAAAACTAAAGTAAATCGGGAAAAAATTGTTTTCAAGGCAGTGAGGTTGCTGTTAGCTCCATTATCTGCATAACGTGCAAAATTTACTAGGCCTCCACTGTGGGTTTGTTGTGTTCCAACGGTGACTGCAATTGTCATAGCGACTCCAGAACCTGCCAGACAGGAAGCCGAGCTGTAACAGAACAAGTCGAAGAATTTCTTGCCTTTAACGTGGCGGAGGAGGTAGGGGAGGTTTCAAAATGGTTCAAATGGCTCTGAGCACTACGCGACTTATCTTCTGAGGTCATCAGTCGCCTAGAACTTAGAACTAATTAAACCTAACTAACCTAAGGACATCACACACATCCATGCCCGAGGCAGGATTCGAACCTGCGACCGTAGCGGTCGCTCGGCTCCAGACTGTAGCGCCTAGAACCGCACGGCCACTCCGGCCGGCCATTCCAGTTTTGCCTGCATTTTCGGGAAGAAATGCTATAATTAGCAACGAAATACTAGTTTAGACCGAATACGACCATCGAAGGTATTGGTCTATGGTTTTTAGGGAAACATTCTGTTATTCGCCTCAAATAACTTTGGAAAACCACATGACAATCTAAAGAAGGTTGGCCAAACTAGGATTTGAGAACCGCTCCTCTTGAACGCGGGGCCAGGTGACATACCACTGTACTACCTGTTCCTTCGATCTGTTTTGAATCGAGAATGCTTTTCTTTATGTGTATGCAGAACTTGTAAACGGAGAATGAGCCAAGTGGGAGCTGTAACTGCAAGTAAACACGTGAAAATCAGAATAAAGGGACACCAGGTGTATCTCTGCGAGTCTACCTTGGAGGCCGACACAAGCCATACACAGCATTTAATTTCGAAAACAAATATATAAAAATATTTCTCACCATCATCTCCATCGTGCCAATACATTCAGCCCACTGAGACTTCATTTGTCATGAAGAAAATTAGTCTGCATTTCCGCATAATACTCTTTTTCCAGCACAGATAAGGTTTTCGGCTCCTTCCTCGAGGATACTTTACGATGTCAGCAAAGCTTGGATCTGGTAAAATGTGAAGGAATATATGGAACGGTCGAGATATGAGAAGACACATTGTCTCTTGCAACGGTGCTGTTTTGCTTTAATCTCTTTCGCTCCTGCTGCGGTAATTGTGCAGTCTGTACAACAGGACCGGCCGCGGTGGTCTCGCGGTTCTAGGCGCGCAGTCCGGAACCGTGCGACTACTACGGTCGCAGGTTCGAAACCTGCCTCGGGCATGGATGTGTGTGATGTCCTTAGGTTAGTTAGGTTTAAGTAGTTCTAAGTTCTAGGGGACTGATGACCTCAGAAGTTAAGTCCCATAGTGCTCAGAGCTATTTGAACAATCTTTCATGAACGTTCAGGTTCAGTTTGGAAAAGAATAACAGGAACTCGCAATGAATTCGTATAGTATCTTACTTTATAAACTGTGCGCGTTGTATTCTTTTTACCCGCCCCCATAGCCATGTGTGTTAAAGCGGCGCTTCCGGGATGTGGAGGTACGCCGGCCTCGTATTGAATCCGCTCGGCAGATTAATCACGAGATTTGGTTTGCCAACCACTCTGGATGTGGTTTTTAGGCGATTTTCCAAATCCATCTTGGTGCATACCGGGTTCATACCCAAGGTACCGCCTCAATTACACGAGTCGCGCGGTGTACCAGAGAGGTCTAGGCGCCTTGTCACGGTCCGCGGGGCTCCCCCCGTCGGAGGTTCGAGTCCTCCCACGGGCATGGGTGTGTGTGTGTGTGAGTTTGTGTGTGTGTGTGTGTGTGTGTGTGTGTGTGTGTGTTGTCCGTAGCGTAAGTTAGTTTAAGTTAGATTAAGTAGTGGGCAAACTTAGGGACCGATGACCCCAGCGGTTTAGTCCCATAATACGTTACCACAAATTTCGAAAGAAATTTCAATTACACGATTTGCCTAATCTCGAAAACTCCGTTCATTTTCGCATGAATAATACTACACGCAGGGAGCTGGGGTACACACATTCCTTTCCGAGGGAGGAGGGGGAGGGGGAAGGGATGGCGGGATGGCAATGGGAAGGGCATCCAGCCACCCCTTAAACTAACCAAGCCAAATCCCTTAATTACCATGCCGACCCTGTGCCAGTGCGGAACAAAGACACTAAAAAGAAGTACTTTGCATACTTTTAAAACGTGTAAACAAACTAAATTTGTTTTTGCACTGTTGGCTGACTTCATTCTTTTTCCTAATACTGGATTAGGTTGAATAAGAAATAGGGCAACGTCGGGAAATCCGCTGTTTCCTATGAATATACAAAGCACATCAGTCCTCTTCCGTATATTCACCATCTGCGAACCTTATCGTTACGTAAGTGTTTTCAAGACTCGCGTGATGTTCTGGCTGGACACCTCGTGCTGAAAGTGCTGAGTCAGAGAACAACCCGAAGGCTACGGACATAATGCAGTTTCTGGATGTATTTTTTCTTTCTTTTTTTATTTATATATTACTCCACATCATTGCACCCAAGGAACCCGTACAAACTAGAATTTCCTCACAGAACTCCTTGTAAATTTCATTAAAATCCTTCTGCATCTACTGCCACATCATCTTACAAAACATTAAATTGCTAAAAAGAAACTAAAATGTTAAATGTTCGGCAAAGCGTACACTCATTAAAGCCAGAACGATTTTAACGGCAGTGACACCGGCCACGGGAAGCTTACGTATTTGAGTCCATTTATAAATGGTAACATGACGATGAAGTACGGTGACAACAGTAGTCTACTTTCTCTCGTCGCTAATACTGTTTCTTCTTAGGTTTTGTTCATTGTGTTGGAAGCTCACTGCAAATGATACGATAAGCCATGATATTGTAGTTCCATGACTTATCTTGAGACATCTAGGGGGGCCTTATCATTACACTATTGAAAAAACAATGTCAGAAAGACTATGATTCAATTTACGTTTGACAAAAAATTTGCCAGACCCAAGACTTTTGAAATAGAGCGCTTTTTTAGGTATGAGGTTCATTTACCTGCTACAGACCTAGTTGGGATAGACCTATCTATTGTAAGCAGCACATGTACGTCAAGATGACCAATGCTGCTGCATGTGAAAGAACTATCGCCGCTGCTCGAAGGGTATTTTAATGTCGACACTCTGATAGCCATATAAGCGCTGTAACAATGGCTCCTTCAGGCTTGGGAAGGAGAGTTATTTGGATCTTCGAACTGCCGTTTGAGATGTCTGAATCGGTGGTTATCGAATCGTTGCGACCATATGGGACGGTACTCAGTGCCTGAAAGCTGGGCGAGTTTTAGCACCTAACCCGTGCTAAACGGCGTCGATAAGTGCTGATCGTCCTTAAAAAACATATTCCTTCGTACTTATATATTGGAGGATGTCGAGCTATTGTGATTTACGATTTCCAGCCCCAGAAATGTTCTGACTGCGGTGGAGTAGGACATATCCGCTCGGAGTGCGTACAATGCTGCGTCATGCAACTGCCAGGTGCAGAAGCGTCAGAGGGAGAAGGTCCCATGCTACGGCCTATGACGTACATGTCGACGGCCAGCCGGGAGGTGTTGCTGAATTCTAAGCGTGACACCGACGTGTTGATGCAACAGCGTACCGAGTTAGGGAAGCAGGGAGATGACAGGGAGGATGCCTCTACACCCTCCTCACGGCGGATAAGGGAGTAATGTTCCGCAGCCTCACAATTAGCGCGCGGCGTCGAAGTGGCCGTCGAGAATGTGGCAGCAGCAACAGATCAACGAGGGGCCGATGAACAATGTGAGGCGTCGCCTACGGAGACAGAGGGCAGGGACGCCGAAGCGTCGCAAAAAGTGCCATCATACTTTCGACGACACGTCCTACTTTAGCCTTGGGGACACGGAAAATCTTGGAACGGAAGCGACATTAGACATGCAACACGTACCTTTAGAGGGCGTCAAAAGGATTCCTTCGGATGGTGACCGGATGTTCTGCCTTTGCCGGCCGCGGTGGTCTAGCGGTTCAGGCGCTCAGTCCGGAACCGCGCGACTACTACGGTCGCAGGTTCGAATCCTGCCTCGGGCATGGATGTGTGTGATGTCCTTAGGTTAGTTAGGTTTAAGTAGTTCTAAGTTCTAGGGGACTGATGACCACAGATGTTAAGTCCCATAGTGCTCAGAGCCATTTTTTTTTGTTCTGCCTTACAGACGGTCTCTCTTCGCTGACACCGCTAAAGCCGGTAATGCCGATGGAGGAGTCAGTTGCAGCGTACCGGCACTGACATCGAAATGCAGTAGATGGTGTTTCTGGGATTGATGGTCAGTGTGGTAGGTGCTAAGTTCCCATGGGACCAAATTGCTGAGGTCATCGATGCCTATTGCACACTACTTAATCCGGCTTAAACTAACTTATACTAAGGACAACACACACACACACACACACACACACACACACACACATCCATGACCAAGAGAGGACTCCAACCGATGAGGTGAGCCGCGCGAACCGTGGCAAGGCCCCCTAGACCGCATAGCCACCCCGCGCGGCGATGAACACTGTCACTGGCCAGAGTAAGTCGAAAAGGTACTGGAGCTGGCACCCCCATTTGATGATGGCTCTCTTACTGGATGCACTTCACAGGACGGAAACAATGGTGGGAGACCCATTGGCGTGCTACCCTCTGAGCATGAATAATGGACAGCCTTCGGTGTTTATAATGACATGACACGAGGATGACGACGACGAACCCAGCATATAAGGTAGGAACAGTAATCATTAATACCATATTATTGCTGGCGAAGTTGCAACTTTTCTGGGACATGATCCAAGCCACGGATGTGGATATCATGCTGGTGCAGGAAACCTGCAATGGTGCCCTTCCAGATGAGCGTGGTTATAACATTTACGTATCGCCGACTGCAAGCATGGGCCGTGGCAAGGCGGTCTTGTTCTGGGAAGGGATTTCGCTGTGTGACCTCGAGTATCTCCATTCGGATCGGGATTTGGCGATGACCGTGAATAGCATTCGTATTGTCAACATCTATGTAGCCTCAGGATGTGACAATGGGCGAGACCGTGCGCAATTCTGCCTGGAGGAGACTCAACCCCAAATCCGTGGCCGATATGATTGCATATTGGTAGGAAGGAATTTAAATTGCGTTCTCACGCCGAAGGATCAAAGCCCAAATTTTAACTCTTGCTATGCACTGCGCTCGATCTGCCGAGACATGACGCCGATGTACACAATGGAAAAAGATCCATGGACAGCACGAGGGCTACACGTTTTTTACTAGCCACTCGACGAGCACATTGGATCGGATTTATGATTCTGAGAGATTATGAGATCACGTGTTGGCTGCTGAATGTTGGCCCGCTGCTTTTACTGATCACCTTGCATATTTATTCACGTTAACCCTCCCGCGGCAGCAGGTCTGGCGGAGCCGTAGTTCTTCGAAACTTAATTCATCCTGGTGGCTCCTGAATGTCGCCTGCGGACCGAAGAACCGTGGCAGACACACAGTCGCAGTCTCCTGATGCACGCTATGGATCTTTCATGGTGGCTGCAATGTCAAAAACTGGCAATACGAAGGGCTCTCATAACGTACTGCAAGAAAAAACTAGCTGGCCCCGAGATACAGTTGAATTTTACTACATGGTGCTTCGTAACTTGTTCTTCAGGACTCCATCACTCGAGCGTGAAGCAAAAGTCCATCGCTTTCAAGCGTGAGTTTTATCGACCGTGAGATGTCAGTTGGAGGGACTTCCGATCTGCACTTTGTGCATGGACAGCGTCAATGAAGAACGTATTTTTATGCATTATGTGTCCAGGGGAGGTACATGTAACCGTCAATCGTTGATCACAGTGCTCTATGATGCGTATGATCGGCCCCCGACGTCTCGAGAGGACATTACTACTGAGTTTCTGGAGCATTACCGCCTCTGTTTCGCTGGGACGTCGACGGACGATCGGCTGGAAGAAGGCATATTGGGATAGATGCACATGGATCTGGATGATTCGAATGCAGCAGCGTTATTAGAACTCCTAATTCAAGATATAAGAACGGCACTCAAGAAAAGTGCGGTGCACCTAGGCCAGATGGGCTGACATTCGAATTTTATGGCGAATTTGTGGATATGATTTGTCCCAATGGATGTTGGTGTGCAATGAGTTATTGCTCCTTAACACGGATGTCCCGCCGCAAGGGCGGGAATGCTTATATCAATACCGAAATCGGCAGGGAGTGTCAGCGCCCATTAATTTCGACGGCTCACAGTGCTCAACGCTGACAACAAAATCTTTGCGACGATATTGACGGCAAGGCTTAAGACTGTAATATCCAATAATTACCACCAGACCAGGCTTGTCTAGGGGTTCAGAGCAACATCCACTCTATTTTAGGTGACGTGACCATCATTGCCCTAATGGAAGCATGTCGCACGCTAGCCATCTTCTAATAAGTGGATTTTGATCGTACCTTTGACAGGATTAACCATCATTTCCTTGACTCGACCATGCGACGCATGGCGCCCCCAGGATTTCATTACCGTCTTCACGCGCCTCCTTCGCGGCGCTTCTTCGACGGTGAGAGTCAGTGGCAGGGAGGTAAGTGCAATTCCTGTTTGCAGTTCAGTTAGCAGGGATGTCCCCTGTCGATGGCACTGTTCGCAGTAGCGCTCAGACCATTGATGCAGGCTCTTTGACGGACTCCTACAGGTGTCTGGCTCCGTGTAAGTTCCTTCATGTTTCACGCATATGCCAGTGACTTGATGATACTTGTCCAACCGCAGAACTGTGAACGTAGGGTGCTTGCTCTTCTTATAGCGTGGCGGGCCAACATGAATGAAACCAAGACAATACACATCGGACGGTGGCTGGACCCTATGCGCGGTCCGTTTACGTGGGTGGATGTGATGCTTAGGGGTTTTGTTCACCCGATCGCTACAGCAATCAGCTGTGACGAGCTACCGTCGGCTGCTTCAGCACGTCTGACTGCACGTACCCAACAATTGGTTCCCAACCACTGACCTGGTCCAAAGGGTGAAAAATACTAATGTTCATCTTGCCCCAAGATTGCCACACCGCTGGCCGGGGTGGCCGAGTAGTTCTAGGCGCTATAGTCTGGAACCGCCCGACCGCTACGGTCGCAGGTTGGAAAACTGGATGTGTGTGATGTCCTTAGGTTGGTTAGGTTTAAGTAGTTCTAAGTTCTAGGGGACTGATGACCTCAGCAGTTAAGTCCCATAGTGCTCAGAGCCATTTGAACCATTTGAACTGCCACACCTGGCGCAGTATTGCCAATGTCAGATGGTGTTACTGACAGGTTAATGGCGGGCTTTGGATACTATGTCAGCCAAGAGATGCTGTTTAAGGTCAAATAAGAGACTTTAACTCTCTCACACTATTCTGGAGGACTTAATCTGACGAACGTGCGCAAGAAGGCTCTCGCTCTATACGTGGGGGCGGCGGCAGGGACTTGGAACAAACGGCAACACGCCATCACGACGCCGATCCTGGACGTTCATCTAGCCCCGTTCTTTGAACCGGCCGATGGCGGTAGGCACAATATCGCCTCCTTTTTCCCACGTCGCGCGATTTTTTGTTGATTTTAGTTACGTTCAGTACCTTCCACGAAGGATCCCAACCATCCGTGAGATACATCGATACTTGAGGCGTCATCACGGAAACGAAGTACTCGAACTTAAGTACCCCGGAAACTTGCAGACTAATGAGATAGAAAGATGCAATAGACGTGAAATTCGTATCACAATGTACCGTGAAATGCTTCTATGTGTACTGGGGCGTAGTAATAAAAAATACTAAAATTGTAAAAGAACCAACATTCAGTCACGTCACGGTGCTGTAATTTTTATGAGAATGTGGCAAAATGCCCAGAAAGATTTTAATTAAAATAAAAAATTAATTTTACATGCACTCATGCGTGTACGGAAAAGATTACTGTTGCTAGAGGAGCTGAACCATTAACTGGAAGGACGTATTACATTTTCAGAGTCGCGTTCTCTGTAAGGAACAAATTTTTAAAAAAGTGACTGCCGATGTGGAACACGGAGGGTTTTACTCTGGCAAGAGCAACCATTTCTGCTACGGTATTCGAACTGAAGTGTTAAGGTCAAAGGTTAGTAATTACATGGGTCAGTAGACTCTAAAGCGGACAGATACTGTGGTGGCATGTACCCTTATCCACATGTAGTAAAGGTAAGTACACACAAGGAAAGAGTACTCTAGTAGAGAAGACAAGTTAATGTCGTAAACGAAGCTTTCATCTCCATCTCTAGCCGTCGAGAGCAGTTAAATGGAATATTTTGCAGAAAAACGTCACTGTAATCGAAAGCTAATTTGAGCTCCAACGGAGAAACTTTTTTTTTTTTGTATCAGTTTTGAGTATGGCTAAACGATGCATCTGTTAAAAGGTTCGCCTGCCGCGGTGACCGTGCGGTTCTAGGCGTTGCAGTCCGGAACCGCGGGACTGCTACAGTCGCAGGTTCGAATCCTGCCTCGGGCATGGATGTGTGTGATGCCCTTGCGTTAGTTAGGTTTAAGTAGTTCTAAGCTCTAGGGGACTGATGTCCTAAGATGTTAAGTCCCATTGTGCTCAGAGCCATTTGAATAATTTGTTAAAAGGTTCAGTCTCATTTGTGG
The DNA here is from genome assembly GCF_021461395.2 of Schistocerca americana. Taxonomy (NCBI): domain Eukaryota; kingdom Metazoa; phylum Arthropoda; class Insecta; order Orthoptera; family Acrididae; genus Schistocerca; species Schistocerca americana. The sequence continues at coordinate 247,848,303 of NC_060121.1, forward strand.
TCATCTACTATTAACTCTTGAGTTCTTTGCTGACAGGACGAAGGCCGGTTTTCTATCCCACACTCTGTATTGCGCTCCAGACCTACACTGTATATTCTCTTTCGCTGTATATCAGTATTTCACAGAACTAGATCTCTTTTTTTGACGTGAACTGTTTCAACTGTGCTAATCTATTTCTGTTGGATTCTTCTCTTCGGTTATTTTGGAAAATCTTCTTTTCGTTTTAAACGGATTCTTTCACATCTTCTACTACGGATCTTCTGTAAATTTTACGTTACGCAAGTCGTTCTCGTTTCTACTGCTCTGATTCACTTCCGTCTTATTCTTGTATATCTTTAGCCAGTCTTCCGTACGCAGTCCTTCCAGTAAACAGTTCAATTAACGCCACAAACCGTGCGACACGAACGGCTTCTTCTCCTGGAAATTCTTATGACATACTTGTTCCTCTTTTAAACTCCTAGTCCTCTCTTGGAATTTAATTTCACTTCCTCCATTGCAACTTCGGCATAAGACTTAAACAACAATGATGATAGCCTGTTACGCCTTTTTAAAATGAACTTGTCCTTCATGGGCTTACAGGTCTCTTACTCTCAACTTTCTTGGCTGTATACAATGCCCGAAATTTGGAACTCCGAAATTCCCGCTCCATCTTAAATTCGATATTGGAGTGCCTGTGTTATTAAAAAGAGAGATACAAATGTTTCTTCGGACATGCGTATATGTTCGAGGGAACATTGCACCGCCATATTTAAGAACACAGACACCGCAGTATGGTATGTAATCGCAGATACTGGGCAGTGACTTTCAATTCAAATATCCTCCGCTGTATCGGAAGCACATAATGTGTGTTCGAGTAGAGGTTATGACGCAGGAACGACGACGTATGAAAGTTTGCGTCTAGCCGTGAATCGTGTATGTGTGGTTAAGGCGACAGCTCGTGTAAAGTGGAAAATCCGTGTTCGAGTCCCTATCCGGCACAAATTTTTATTGGCGTCATTCCCTTATACACCTGATGGTTGTTCGTATTCGCAACTGCGAATACACTTCATGTACCACCGCAAATTATCCAAGGTTTCCACTAGGCAGAGACATTCTGCAAAGGTATACTTATATGTCTTTACGGTCGCTTCCATTACTAAGCATAAAGATAAAATTATTTCCTGGTACCTCTCCTCTGAAACCAAAGTAATCTTTATCTAGTACCTTTTAAGTCTTTCTTTCCAGTCTTCTGAAACTTTCTGGTTGAGGATACAGTTTTAATTGGACAGGAAGTATCAAAAAAGAAAAATTGGAAGAAAAACTGGAGAGTTCAGAAGGAGAAAGGTACCAGGAATGGTAGGTTAGAGTCTGGCGCAGACCCTACGAAGTCATGAACCCAGGTTGGCCGCAAGGCACTGTATAAGCTGGTGGTGGTTCCATAATGGTGTGGGCTGTGTTTACGTGGAATGGACTGAGTCCTCTGGTCCAACTGAACTGATCAATGACTGGAAATGATTGCGTTTGGCTACCTGAATATCATTTGCAGCCATTCATGGACTTCATGTCCCCAAACATGTCACTGGGCCACAACTGTTCGCGACAGGTTCGGAGAACGTTCTGGACAATTCGAACGAATGATTTGGTCACCCAGATCACCCGACATGAATCCTATTGAACATTTATGGGACCTAATCTAGAGTTCAGTACGTGCACAAAATCTTGCACCGGCAACACTTTCGCACTTATGGACGATTATAGAGGCAGCGTGGCTCCATATTTCTGCAGGGGACTTCCAAAGTTTTATTGAGTCTATGCCACGTGGTGCTGCTGCGCTACGCCGACACGATATAAGGTGATATCCCACGGCTTTTGTCACTTCAGTGGACGTAGGACACACTGCTGATATTTCAGGAGACACCACGTTAACCACGTAGATTCGGTTTGAGCCTTCCTCGTTTCTCATCACTAATTTTCAACCCACTTTCGACAGCTGAGGCCACTAATGCAGTGGCGCTCGACTCCAAGATATATCGTTTCGAATCCTGTTGGTGCCTGAAGTTTCGACCGCAAATACAAAAAACAAAAAACAAAAAAGTTTTTGAAACTAGTTTGAAATTTGATAACTGACGTTTATGTACTTTTCAGCGCTGATTTCAAAAATGGAATCAATTTCTTTCTATCACGTGAGGTTTTCTAACAAAAGGAAATATTTTCAGGTATAATAACAAAATTCAAGCAATTTATCACATTTTTTCCAACGTTACAAAATTTTATTTTATATATAAATCATGTTCAGAACTACATTTCCAATATACTTCCATTTCGCTTTAAGCTCAGAAGTCCTTATAATAACGCTTTCGCTTTCTGTCGAAGCTTCTTTTATTGCTTTTCCGGCTGTGGACTCGTTGAGGATCATCTCCTTTTACCATCCAGCAGTAGTCCGCTATCATGTTGACGTTCCATCTTCCTTGATATCTTCTTTCCATTTCTTTGATGTCTTGGCAATGCAAACCAATTAAAAACTTCAATTTTCAATATTATATGTATTTCGAAAATCTTAAATACTGCACACTATATACGTGTCCATCCCACTTACCTACGCTCTACAAATACACATACTACATCTACATCTACATGGATACTCTGCAAATCGCATTTAAGTGTCTGACAGAGGGTTCATCGAACCACCTTCCCCATTCACTGTTATTTAAATCTCGTATAGTGCGCGGATAGAATGAACACCCATATCTTTCCGTACGAGCTCTGATGTCCCTTATTTTATCTCGGTGATCGTTCCTCCCTATGTAGGTCGGAGGAGAAAGTTGGCGATTGGAATTTCGTGAGAAGATTCTGTGTCCATCCCAAATCCTGTATCGTTTCTGTGACAGTCTCTCCCATATTTCGTGATAATACAAAACATGCCACGTTTCTTTGAAGTTTTTCGATGTATTCTGTCAGTCCTATCTGGTAAGGATCCCGCACCGCGCAGCGTTATTCTAAAAGAGGATGGACAAGCGTAGTGTAGGCAGTCTCCTTAGTAGATTTGTTACATTTTCTAAGTGTCCTGCCAATAAAACACAGTCTTTGGTTAGCCTTCCCCACAACATTTTCTATGTGTTCCTTCCACTTAAGTTGTTCGTAATTGTAATACCGACGTATTTAGTGGAATTTACGTCTCTTAGATTAGAGTACTTCTAGATTAGACTGATTAAATCGCAGTATGTCCCAAAATTTTCTCGAATATTCTGCAAAGCAGGCTTACACCATATGCAGTAGAAATTGTGGGGGATTACCAAGCTGACTTTCGGAGAAACAGATCAACTGCAGACCAAATACTGCCCTGCGTCAAATTTTGGAAAAGAAATGGGAATACAATAAACCAGTTCATAATCTTTTCATAGATTTTACAAAAGCGTATGATTCAGTGTTGCAATCAAAATTGTACAGAATTTTTTTGGAGTTTGGGATACCAAAGATGTATGTTAGACTTCTTATAGGAGCGAGTTTGAAAAACACAAAAAGGAGAATACGCGTGGGATTATTGGAGTCAGAAGAATTTGTAATAAAGAACGGACTTAAGCAGGAAGATGCCCTGTCTCCGCAACTTTTTAATTTAGTCCTACAATATATTGTGCGAAGGGCAGCAGATAATTCAGAGAGAGTGGAGTTAAATGGAAATATCAAGATATTAGGGTATGCAGATGATCTAAACATCATTAGCGATAGGAAAGAATCTGTAACAGCAAATACCATTGCGTTAATCAAGGCTAGTGAAGATGTAGGTCTAAGTGAAGACAAAACTAAATACCTGGTTGCTAGCAGAATGCCAACAGCAGTAGATCAGGAAATGATAAGAGTTGGAGACATGCAGTTTGAAAAAGTGAACGCCTTTAAGTATCTAGGCGTGGACATGACTTCGAGAAATGAGATTGAATCCGAACTGAACAAGAGATTACGGGCGGGAAATGCGTACTACTTCTCACTGAATAGATTACTTTCATCACGGACATTGTCTAGGAGTTTAAAGATTGGAATATACAAAACTATTATTCTACCAGTTATGCTGTATTGGTGTGAGACTTGGTCTCTCACTGTGCAAAATGAAAAGCCGTTTCGAGTATTTGAAAACAAAATTTTGAGGAACATTTTCGGAGCAAAAACGGATGACATTAGCAGAGAGTGGCGAAAACTACATAACGAAGAGGTTCACGAACTCTATTCGAGCCCTGACATAATCAGTATAGGCGGGTCACATAGCTCGAATGGATGAGGGCAGGGCAGCGCGCAGGGTACTGGTAGGGAACCTAGAGCGAAAACGTCCTGTGGGGAGACCGTGGCGTAGATGGGAGGACAATGTGAAGGCTGATTTGAGGAGGCTAGGTATTGAAGGTAAATGGAAGGAAATAGCCCAAGACAGGGACAGATGGCGAAAATACGTTGCTGCGGTAATGGACTGTCGAGTCCGGTATGACCAGTGAGAGTGTGTGTGTGTGTGTATCGTGTAACCGAACTTCAACGAGTTCCTTTTAGCACTCATGTGGATGACATCACACTTTTCATTATTTAAGGCCAACTACCACTTTTCACACCATTCCGATATTTCTTCTAAATCGTTTTGCAGTATGTTTTGATCTTCTGATGACTTTAGTAGTCGATAAACGACAGCGTCATCTGCAAACAACCGAAGACGGCTGCTCAGATTGATTCCCAAACATATCCACAAGAAAAGGGGCTACTGTGCCCAAAGGGAGAACTCTTTTTGCGGAAGGCTGCTCCTACGCGGAATATCCCAGTCAGTAATGCCATACAACGTTATCGGTTACTGATTCTCAGTTGGAATCCAACGAAGAAACGTGAGCGTTAGCACTTAACGGTGAACGCCAGCTGTCCGCATAATGTGAGCAGAATGTCAGCGAGCGCTGGCGGACAGTGCGATTATACGATACGACACGGAGCCGAGCGCCGTCCGCATCCGCGTGTCGAGTTGCGTTCTCTGTGGTCAGGAAGCAGCCGTCGCTGTCGTCATCGGGTATTAACGGGGCGCCGGGTCGGTTAAAAAAACAGCCGCAGCCGGCGTTTGTGACGCGTTTATTCACGCTGCCCTTCGGCGCGAGCAGCACAGCACACTTAACACTCGGGCGTGTTTGCTCTGCTAAGCGTTCATCCCGTTCTTCACGTGCTGCGCTTGCCTACCTGTTGGCGGTTCACGTCCCGTTTCTCTACTGCCGCAGTGCAAGCTCGTTGTGGTGCCTCAGCAGCGGCCTGCACTCGAGATCTAGACTGCGACTGCATGTCATACACATAGGTTGCGTCAAACTCTTTTAACGCTGTGGACCAAAGAGCTCCACAATGACAGCTTTGTTACAATATGAAAGCGTTCCACACTTATCTCAGATACCCAAATGACAATGTCTTGTTAACTTCCACAGAACAGTTTTTTTTACTATTGTCATTTCATTGGCAGCAGCACAATACGCCGCTCTTCAGCCAATTATATGAAGTACCGCAGGAGAACATTACATATATAAAATATGTGGACAAAAGATGAAATGTACACATGAGAAGGGGGCAGGGATTGGAGTTAAAATACACAGAAAAAGGGTAGCTGGATGAGGGACGTTTACATAAAATCGACATACAGTTAAAATGGCACTCGATAAAGGCACAGACATAAATACCGGCGGCACGAATAGTATGATTAAAAACAGTGTTCGCAGTATGGAATGACGGCCTGCACATACACACACGTACAGGGCGAGCAACAAAACACGACAAAGTAACTTCTTTAAAATTTGAAATGTCTGCTAAGGGAGGGGAGGTCAGAGAGGAGGGAGAGAGGAAAGAGAGATGGGGGATTGAGGTAGGATGGGGGGCAGGAAAGGGGGGGGGTCTAAGACAAGGGGCAGGAGTTCGGAAGGGGGTGCAAGGACCGGGAAAGGAGAAGCGAGAGCCACAGGAAGGAGCAGGGCTGTTGACGCTAGGAAGGGTGAGAAGGCGTCAATGGTTTGAAGCTGCTCTCCATGCAATTCTACACTGTTTGTAGAGTGTGTGGTGTCCGTTCTTTCGGACATGTCCGAAAGGCAGACGCCACGATTTCATGTAACTGGTCTAGTGGCTTGTATTGCTACCACTGGATCATGGGGTCCCAGGTTCGATTCCCAGCCGGGTTGGGGATTTTCTCTGCCTGGGGGCTAAGTGATTGTGTTGTCCTCATCATGTCATCATCATCCTCTTCATTAGTGACAGTGGCTAGACTGGACGGTGAAGAAAACTGGACAGTGAAAAAAAACTGGACAGTGAAAAAAACTGGACATTGAAAAAAACTTGACTGTGAAAAAAACTTGGCTGTGAAAAAAACTGGACTGTGAAAAAATTAGGACTTTGTACAGGAGCTGATGACCACGCAGTTGAGCGTCCCAAACACCAAACATCATCATCCTATAGTTGATGCGCCTGAATGAGCAATGAATCCACAACCTTCAGTACTGATGCACATTTACTGTCGATCTCCAGCGGGTTCAAATGGCTCTGAGCACCATGGGACTTAACTTCTCAGGTAATCAATCGCCTAGAACTTAGAACTACTTAAACCTAACTAACCTAAGGACATCACACACATCCATGCCCGAGGCAGGATTCGAACCTCCAACGTAGAGGTCGCGCGGTTCCAGACTGTAGCGCCTAGAAACGCTCGGCCACTCCGGCCGGCGATCTCCAGCGGGACTGTAAAATTAGCATGCATGCAGGATATGGACGGGGACTGTGGATAGGTGGTGCTAACTGGAAACGTCAGTTGGTCGATGAGCATGCCAAGATAGTCTACGTATTTGGGATAAACTGTCTGCCCAGGTTGCGCAGTGGGTAACGCAACTGCCAGTAAGCAGGAGATCCTGGGTTCGAGTACCAGACTGGCTCCCATTTTCACCCATCACTGCTGATTCCACATAAAGTCCTCATGCAACTGAAATCACTAGCTCCATCCCTTCCTTTTCTTCCCCCTCCACCTTCAATTTACATTCTACGCTGTTCAAGCTTCATCTCCGCGTATCTATTGCAACCTACATCCATTTGAACCTGCTTACTTTATTCATGACTTGGTCTCCCTCTACTAGAATTACAGCTCACACTTCTCCCGCCGCATTACCAAATACGCACCATGATGTATATTACCAACCTAGCCCTTCTTTTGGCCAAAGTGTACGATAAAACTCTTTCACCTCTTGTTCAATTCACTACCTGTTCATTAATTATGAAAACTACCCATCTAATTTTCAGAATTCCTTTGTGATGAATGAGCTCATTGTCAGGCTGCGAAGGCCCAAGGCATGCCTACCAGCCACCTTGTTATCCTCTGCCTTGCGACGTAATGCGGATGCGGTATGCAGGGCCATTACACCGCTCTCCCAGCCTTTCCTAAGCTTTTTAGACCGTGGAGCCCCTACTATTCAGTAAAGCAGCTCCTCAATTAGCATCACGAGGCTCCCCGTACCAGTCCTATTACCAAAGAAAATCCCTGGCGGTACTGGGAATCGAACCGGGGTCCTCGGCATTGCAGCCATCTATAGTGACCACCCAGCTAAGGAGGCGGACTGTAACACTGTATTTCAAAAGATTCTATTCGCTTCCTCCCTGTTCTGTTTACCGTCTGTATTACAATTCTGTAGAAGGACACATTTTGGACAGCTATTTTCAGAACAGAAATCCTAACTCTCAAATTTATATTCAACGTTAAAATAGCTGTGTTTTCCAGGAAAGTTTTTCTTGCTATTTAACTCTGTATTTTATATTGTCTTTACATCTGACGTCGACAGATACTTTGCTGCACGAACAGCAAAACTGGTCTACTACGCTGGTGTGCCAAATCTAATGATTTTTATGTGATGTGTCACTGTCAAGTATTATAGCTGCATGAAACTTGGACTATACACAGGAAGAGCTGTTACAATGTACACCCATGCTCATAAATTAAGGATAATTGCAGAATGATGTGCCACACAACGTGTCACTACACAAAACTGGCGTTAATAGCATAGGCACATACGGAACACACATGACGCAGATCTGTAAGTCCACAGTATTGGTGATAAGTTGAGAAAACCGTCCCGAAACACATGTGCTACAAAAAGCCACTGTTTCCTGCGCATGTACCCCGACATCAATATGGGATGATCACCATGCACACGTACACAGGCCGCTAACGGGTTGGCATTGTCTGGATCAGATGGTTGAGTAGCTGCTGGGGTACAGCCTACCGTTCTTGCACCAGTGACAATCAGGTCCTGAAGTGTCCTAGTGGTTTGAAGACGTGCAGCGATACGTCGACCGAGAGCATGCCAGACGTGCTCCATGGGGTTTAGGTCTGGAGAACAGGCAGGCCACTCCATTCGCCTGATATATTCCGTTTCAAGGTACTCCTCCACGATGGCAGCTCGGGGAGGGGCATGCGTTATCATCCATCAGGAGGAAGGTGGGACACACTGAACCCCTGAAAAGGCGGACATACTGGTCCCGATACACCTGACCTGTTACAGTTCCTCTGTCAAAGAAATGCAGGGGTGTATGTGCACCAATCACAATCCCACCCCACACCGTCAAACCATGACCTCCATACAGGTCCCTTTCAAGGACATTAAGGGGTAGGTATCTGGTTGCTAGTGCACGCCAGATGAAAACCCGGCGAGAATCACTGTTCAGACTATACCTGGACTCGTCCGTGAAGATAACCTGGGACCACTGTTCCAATGACCACGTACTGTGTTTTTGACACCAGGCTTTACGGGCTCTCCTGTGACCAGGGGTCAGTGGAATGCACCTTGCAGGTCTCTGGGCTAATAAAGCACGTCTGTCCAGTCATATGTAGACTGTGTGTCTGGAGAAAACTGTTCCAGTGGCTGCGGTAAGGTCCCTAGGAAAGCTACCTGCAGTACTCCGTGGCCGTCTGCGGGCACTGATGGTGAGATATCGGTCTTCTTGTGGTGTTGTACACTGTCGACGTCCCGTACTGTAGCGCCTGGACACGTTTCTTGTCTGCTGGAATCGTTGCCATAATCTTGAGATCACACTCTGTGGCACACGGAGGGCCCGTGCTACGACCTGCTGTGTTTGACCAGCCTCCATTCGCCCTAGTATTCTGACCCTCATAACGTCATCAATATGTGTTCTTTGAGCCATTTTCAACATGCAGTCACCATTAGCACATCTGAAAACGTCTGCGCACTTACTCGCTGCACCGTACTCTGACATGCACCAACAAACCTCCGCACATGTGGACTGCTGCCAGCGCCAGCGTGCGACGACTGCAGATCAGATGCACTGCATGGTCATACCCCGAGATGATTTAAACCCGCAAACCGCCCACCAGAGCGTTGTTTCACCATGTATCAGCACTATCCTTAATTTATGAGCATGAGTGTTGTACAGAATGCAACTGAAAGGAACGCGCAGTGTGAGGAACAGAAAAGACACTGAAGTCGCTGTAGCTTATGATTGACCCCCCCCCCCCCCCCCCCAGCGATTACCAAAGGCGTGACATTATTCTTAATAGGGTGTTTAATGACCACAGATGCTTGCTATCCAACGTGATCCCATGTTGCGCATAAGATTCGTAACTACTTCTTGTGGTAGGGCGTTCCATTCCTCTACTGTAATAGGTATCCCCAACGCATCCCACACTCGTGCGATGGAATTAAGTTGGGACATCGTGCAAGCCATTCCATTCGCGGAATATCCTCCCGTTCTCTTCACCCGCTCGTCCGATGCGGTCGCCGACTGTCATCCATAAAAATGAAGTCAGGGCCGCATTCACCCCTAAAAAGATGTTCGTGGGGCAGGAGTACAATGTCACAGTAACGCTGACTCGTGAGTGAACCGAGCCAGGGTGCATTATATGTTCCTATCTTTCACCATATGAGAGCACGTCCACCATACACCTCTCAGAACCGGTCTTCTGAATTATGATCGTACTTCTCCTCTCTCATACAATCTGCATATTAGAGGGAACATTTTGGTCATGTTCATTCTCAAAAGTATTTTAATAGTTCTGAAAGAGTGTCGTCTCCTCTAAACCACTTTTCTACTTATATCTTTCATTACTTCAAAAATGTTCAAATGTGTGTGAAATCTTATGGGACATAACTGCTAAGGTCATCAGTCCCTAAGCTTACACACTACTTAACCTAAATTATCCTAAGGACACACACCCATGCCCGAGGGAGGACTCGAACCTCCGCCGGGACCAGCCGCACAATCCAGGACTGTAGCGCCTGATACCGTTCGGCTAATCCCGCGCGGCTTTCATTCCTCTGCCAAATTATTCTCGCAATGTCGAATCATCCATTTATCTTCATCCACTTCCACCTTCTGCATCACGGTATTCTATTCAAATTTATTTCCTTCACACAGCTTTTCTACATGTTTGTTTCACCTTACAGCTCTCTCTTCATTGCCTGTTACTGGCTTAGCATCTGCGCTTTTCGCATCCATGCACCTGTTTATTTTTCTTCAAATAATTTTTCAATATTTCTATAAATGTTCTATCTTCCTTAAGGTATGGATCTTATAGAGCTCCGCACTTCTCTTCTAGACATTCTAGCTTTCTCTCAGTCTCATATTTTAGCTGTTTCATTTGTTAGACTATTTCATTTTCTCCCTTCATTATTAGCGACCCACTCTGCGAGATAGTCCTGTTGCGTTGTGACTTTCGTCACATTTAGAGAACTGTTTTTGGGGTGAATGCACCTTTCAAGGCGACAGTGAGAATCAAAGCCTTGTTTATTATGTCACACTCGTACGTAGCATCTACGTATCTATGAGTGTTTTCGAATTCCAAAACTCATCTTCAGTCAGAGAGAAGGGCGTTTTGTAAGATATAGTCTAGATCTTTCCCTGCACCCACTTACAACGCCCTCAGTGACATTGTAGCGAGAAGGAAGTGCTTCTCTGGGCGGTATCACTAACATGGTGTCTTGCTACTTCGGTAAGTCCCTCGTTGCACAGTAGTAGCGCTCAGTCACCAGCTTCCATGTAGGTGGAGATCCTGCTGAAGTGGGGTGTTTAGGGATGCCAGGTGTTAATTGTCAACAACGTTTGTACTATACTTGTTTTAATAAAGAAATTGGTCACACACGTCACAGAATCAGAATTTGCAAAATGTGGGCTCTGGGCTACGCAGTTATATTCTACATCTATATCTACATCTATACTCCGCGAGCCACCTTACGGTGTGTGGCGGAGGGTACTTATTGTACCACTATCTGATCCCCCCTTCCCTGTTCCATTCACGAATTGTTCGTGGGAAGAACGACTGCTTGTAAGTCTCCGTATTTGCTCTAATTTCTCGGATCTTTTCGTTGTGATCATTACGCGAGATATATGTGGGCGGTAGTAATATGTTGCCCATCTCTTCCCGGAATGTGCTCTCTCGTAATTTCGATAATAAACCTCTCCGTATTGCGTAACGCCTTTCTTGAAGTGTCCGCCACTGGAGCTTGTTCAGCATCTCCGTAACGCTCTCGCGCTGACTAAATGTCCCCATGACGAATCGCGCTGCTTTTCGCTGGATCATGTCTATCTCTTCTATTAATCCAACCTGGTAAGGGTCCCATACTGATGAGCAATACTCAAGAATCGGACGAACAAGCGTTTTGTAAGCTACTTTTTTCGTCGATGAGTCACATTTTCTTAGAATTCTTCCTATGAATCTCAACCTGGCGCCTGCTTTTCCCACTATTTGTTTTATGTGATCATTCCACTTCAGATCGCTCCGGATAGTAACTCCTAAGTATTTTACGGTCGTTACCGCTTCCAATGATTTACCACCTATGGCATAATCGTACTGGAATGGATTTCTGCCCCTATGTATGCGCATTATATTACATTTATCTACGTTTAGGGAAAGCTGCCAGCTGTCGCACCATGCATTAATCCTCTGCAGGTCCTCCTGGAGTACGTACGAGTCTTCTGATGTTGCTACTTTCTTGTAGACAACCGTGTCATCTGCAAATAGCCTCACGGAGCTACCGATGTTGTCAACTAAGTCATTTATGTATATTGTAAACAATAAAGGTCCTATCACGCTTCCCTGCGGTACTCCCGAAATTACCTCTACATCTGCAGATTTTGAACCGTTAAGAATGACATGTTGTGTTCTTTCTTCTAGGAAATCCTGAATCCAATCACAAACCTGGTCCGATATTCCGTAAGCTCGTATTTTTTTCACTAAACGTAAGTGCGGAACCGTATCAAATGCCTTCCTGAAGTCCAGGAATACGGCATCAATCTGCTCGCCAGTGTCTACGGCACTGTGAATTTCTTGGGCAAATAGGGCGAGCTGAGTTTCACATGATCTCTGTTTGCGGAATCCATGTTGGTTATGATGAAGGAGATTTGTATTATCTAAGAACGTCATAATACGAGAACACAAAACATGTTCCATTATTCTACAACAGATTGACGTAAGCGAAATAGGCCTATAATTATTCGCATCTGATTTATGACCCTTCTTGAAAATGGGAACGACCTGCGCTTTCTTCCAGTCGCTAGGTACTTTACGTTCTTCCAGCGATCTACGATAAATTGCTGATAGAAAGGGGGCAAGTTCTTTAGCATAATCACTGTAGAATCTTAAGGGTATCTCGTCTGGTCCGGATGCTTTTCCGCTACTAAGTGATAGCAGTTGTTTTTCAATTCCGATATCGTTTATTTCAATATTTTCCATTTTGGCGTCCGTGCGACGGCTGAAGTCAGGGACCGTGTTACGATTTTCCGCAGTGAAACAGTTTCGGAACACTGAATTCAGTATTTCTGCCTTTCTTCGGTCGTCCTCTGTTTCGGTGCCATCGTGGTCAACGAGTGACTGAATAGGGGATTTAGATCCGCTTACCGATTTTACATATGACCAAAACTTTTAGGGTTCTTGTTTAGATTGTTTGCCAATGTTTTATGTTCGAATTCGTTGAATGCTTCTCTCATTGCTCTCTTTACGCTCTTTTTCGCTTCGTTCAGCTTTTCCTTATCAGCTATGATTCGACTACTCTTAAACCTATGATGAAGCTTTCTTTGTTTCCGTAGTACCTTTCGTACATGATTGTTATACCACGGTGGATCTTTCCCCTCGCTTTGGACCTTAGTCGGTACGAACTTATCTAAGGCGTACTGGACGATGTTTCTGAATTTTTTCCATTTTTGTTCCACATCCTCTTCCTCAGAAATGAACGTTTGATGGTGGTCACTCAGATATTCTGCGATTTGTGCCCTATCACTCTTGTTAAGCAAATATATTTTCCTTCCTTTCTTGGCATTTCTTATTACACTTGTAGTCATTGATGCAACCACTGACTTATGATCACTGATACCCTCTTCTACATTCACGGAGTCGAAAAGTTCCGGTCTATTTGTTGCTATGAGGTCTAAAACGTTAGCTTCACGAGTTGGTTCTCTAACTATCTGCTCGAAGTAATTCTCGGACAAGGCAGTCAGGATAATGTCACAAGAGTCTCTGTCCCTGGCTCCAGTTCTGATTGTGTGACTATCCCATTCTATACCTGGTAGATTGAAGTCTCCCCCTATTACAATAGTATGATCACGAAACTTCTTCACGACGTTCTGCAGGTTCTCTCTGAGGCGCTCAACTACTACGGTTGCTGATGCAGGTGGTCTATAGAAGCATCCGACTATCATATCTGACCCACCTTTGATACTTAACTTAACCCAGATTATTTCACATTCGCATTCGCTAATAACTTCACTGGATATTATTGAATTCTTTACTGCTATAAATACTCCTCCACCATTGGCGTTTATCCTATCCTTGCGGTATATATTCCATTCTGTGTCTAGGATTTCGTTACTGTTCACTTCCGGTTTTAACCAACTTTCCGTTCCTAATACTATATGCGCACTATTTCCTTCAATAAGAGATACTAATTCAGGAACCTTGCCCTGGATACTCCTGCAGTTTACCAATATTACGTTAACTTTTCCTGTTTTTGGTCTCTGAGGACGGACGTTCTTTATCAACGATGATAATGTCCTCTCTGGTAAGCCGTCAGGTATTTTATCGTTTCGCCCAAGGGGGGGTCCCTCTAACCTAAAAAACCCCCGTGTGCACGCCACACGTACTCTGCTACCCTAGTAGCTGCTTCCGGTGTGTAGTGCACGCCTGACCTGTCTAGGGGGGCCCTACAGTTTTCCACCCAATAACGGAGGTCGATGAATTTGCAACCATTATAGTCGCAGAGTCGTCTGAGCCTCTGGTTTAGACCCTCCACACGGCTCCAAACCAGAGGACCGCGATCGACTCTGGGCACTATGCTGCAGATATTAAGCTCAGCTTGCACTCCGCGTGCGATGCTGATTGTCTTCACCAAATCAGCCAGCCGCCGGAAGGAACCAAGGATGGCCTCAGAACCCAAGCGGCAGGCGTCATTCGTTCCGACATGTGCTACTACCTGCAGCCGGTCACACCCAGTGCGTTCAATAGCTGCCGGAAGGGCCTCCTCCACATTACGGACGAGACCCCCCGGCAAGCACACCGAGTGCACACTGGCATTCTTCCCCGACCTACCCGCTATTTTCCTAAGGGGCTCCATAACCCGCCTAACGTTGGAGCTCCCTATAACTAATAGGCCCGCCCTCTGTGACTGTCGGGACCTTGCCGGAGAATCGGCCACTGGCCCAACAGGCGAGGCATCCTGTGGTGGCTCGGAAACGATGTCATCACCACTAGGAAGCACCCCGTACCTGTTGGAAAGGGGTAAGGCAGCTGCCACGCGGCCAGATCCCACCTTCGCCTTTCGGCCAGGCACGCGCGAGCCCACCACTGTCCGCCATTCACCCTGGAGTGATGGCTGACCGGTAAGATGCTCACTGCCGGAAGACGCAGCGACATCAAGGGTTCCATGTGATTCCAAGGCCACCGAAGTAGGCATAGGTCTCACCACAGTTGCCCCAACGCCACTACGAGCCGACGCCTGCGCCTCGAGCTCGATGAGCCTAACAGACAAAGCCTCCACCTGCCCCCGAAGAGTGGCCAATTCTCCTTGCGTCCGCTCACAACAACCACAGTCCCTACACATGACTATGTTTACCCTATTCTATACGGTGACAAATTCCCAAGATAATCTTCTGATGAGCTACTCTGATAATCAAGAAACACTCACTGAAATACGAGACGCGAAAACTACGCTAGGTTTTCCCAGAAAAACTATTTAAAAGCTAAGCGCAGCAAATAAGTACAAAAACGCTTTATACAAACAGTACTCGCTGCTGCTGGTGCTCTCGCTCTGGCTGTCACAAGACAACCCTTTGCAACACATTAACACAGTTTTCTGACTTTACATAATGATAGACACTGCCCACGACACGTGGCGTTCTGATAACTAATAACTTCACTTTATATCTTGTTTAACAGCTGAAATATGCACTCGCAACCGTTCTTTTAGAGACGCGCCGGTTGCTCGACCGTGCGTTTTGAGTGGCTCCTCGCGACTCATTCGCCCTGTCTTCCCGAAGGACAAGAGAGACCCCCCCCCTTTCTTTCTCCCTCTGCCAATAAGGACACTTCTCTCGTTTACTATATATATATATATATATAGGGTGATCAAAAAGTCAGTATAAATTTGAAAACTTAATAACCCACGGAATAATGTAGATATAGAGGTAAAAATTGACGCACATGCTTGTGGAATGACATGGGGTTTTATTAGAACAAAAAAAAAAAAAAAAAACAAAGTTCACAAAATGTACGACAAATGGCGCTGGACAGCAAAACTGCTACTGTGACGGGTGAGAGATACGCTGATATGTTACAGAATCGCATCATCCCCAGCCTGGCTGATAAACACTTGCTGGAACGTACGATGTTTATGCAGGATGGCGCTCCACCCCATATTGCTAGACGCGTGAAAGATCTCTTGCGCGCGTCGTTTGGTGATGATCGTGTCCTCAGCCGCCACTTTCGTCATGCTTGACCTCCCAGGTCACCAGACCTCAGTCCGTGCGATTATTGGCTTTGGGGTTACCTGAAGTCGCAAGTGTATCGTGATCGACCGACATCTCTAGGGATGCTGAAAAACAACAACCGATGCCAATGCCTCACCATAACAGTGCTGTTCACAAAATTATTCCTCGACTGCAGCTATTGTTGAGGAATGATGGTGGACATACTGAGCATTTCCCGTAAAGAACATCATCTTTGCTTTGTCTTACTTTGTTATGCTAATTATTCCTATTCTGATCAGATGAAGCGCCATCTGTCGGACATTTTTTGGACGTTTGTATTTTTTGGTTCTAATAAAACCCCGTGTCATTCCAAGCATGTGTGTCAATTTGTACCTCTCTATCTACATTATTCTGTGATTTATTCAGTTTTCAAATTTATACTGAGTTATTGATCACCTGGTATATCCAAACTTTCAGCCAATGGGTGTTCAGATCGCTGTTGCTAGGCGGATCTGACATCACGTTTGCGTACATGGTGACGTAAGTTTGTCTCGTAACACTGTCTCAGATTGTAAGATCCTACTCCCGAATAGTCGGACCTTGTCTCTCCTAAGGTTGCACAACATTGCCTCCTATGATTTCATCACTAATGCTCCTTGCTGACGCTTAATTGTTAAATGTACATGTAGCCTGGCTGCTACTGAGCATTCCCTACCACATAAATATGCGTAATACTTGGCATAAACACATGAAGGGAATGCACATATGCATCACATTCTGCTTGCGAGATATTCTGTGCAAAATTGATAACCTGTGTCGCACACGAATGATTCTCAATGAAACTGCGGTTATTCTTGGACGGCAGCATTTTGTTCCAGTTTACAATATTGAGCCGTGGCGCGGCTCTCGGGCGCAAGACGCTATCGATTACTCCTCTGGTTGAGGTTGGCACTATGTGCGATCGCGAGCGCCTCCTGTCGGAGCGGGTCCTAACGCGGGAGTGAGTGCGTGTAAGGAGAATCTGAGGCGGACAGCAGGGGAGAACGGACATTGCGGCCGCACTCTGAGGCGACAAGAGAACAGTTGTTGTGCACGGCCGAGAAGGGAGCGTTGAGCAAGGCGGCAGTCAGCATCGCTTTCCGGGGGACAGAGAGTTGCTGCAGTCCAGCGAGCAGACACCAGCTCCGGGAGCAGTGCTCCGGTTTGTGGACGTGACGTGGGTCGTATTTTGACGCCGTATACTTTGCTTGGTACGCATCTGCTGCTCCCTTATGCCCACGTGTGTTGTTCTGTCCGTATGTGCATTGAAAAGGTTACGCTCCGGCTGGAACAGTGGCTTGTGCTTTACGTTCATGCACCCTGACTCATTTGTTTTGCTGCAGGCAGCTGTAATTTCAGAGATTTTTTTTTTCGTCGCGATTGTCTTAGCACGATGGTGCCTAGTATCCGAGAACAAGACAGCTAACGTGTGACCTGTTTTGGATTTTGGAGTCCTGTTTGGGCAACCTAGTTATCATGCACACAAGTGTATTGCTGCCGAGCGAAGTTAGCCCTAATCTTGTGAAACTGAGCTCTCAGTGACTGGCTCGTCTGCAAATTAATTAATTTAACCTTTGTGGTATGTTTTTGCTTTCAATGGTGAATTTCTTGTCATTCATTTGTGTATGTTTCGCCGTTAATAACTGTAAGATAGCAAGGTCTTGAAGGGCTTGCGTATCGTGACTGTATTTTTGGCTACTGTTTAATTTGATTTCTTGTTTATCGGTCTGGCGAATACTTATGGCAAGCTTACTAATTTCCGCCTGTGGTCCGGAAGTTGGTATGAAGGTAAATCCGTGGGTAAATCTTTACTGGACCTAACTGTTAACTGATCTTGCGTTGAACTAATGCCATTATTAAATCGTTTCTTGTGTGCTATAAATTGTATTACCATAGACAAGGAGACAGGGCACATTATGTGGTCGAGGGGTAGGCACGGTTGCTGCTTTGCGCGTGGCGTCTTGTCGCTCGCTGTCATTTCCCGCGTTAGTACGGGCGACGTGAGATTTGTTTGCTCGCGGTTGTATGGCCGCTAGTCATCTGTGCCTGCTCCCGCTTCAGGGTGTGCCGGGTGTCGTAAGGCGTACGCCGACTTTCAGTCACTGTTACTCCTGTGTTGTTGTCGGTCGTTTACCGAAACGTTAGTCTCTTTTAGCACGGTGGCCACTGGGCCGTGAGGATGTCGGTTGATGACCAGCGTTGGGGCGGTCGTCCGCTCTGAGTGGCTTCGGTCGCTTGGACTTGGCAGTTATTTTCTGATTAAACAGATAAAATTTATTTGCAGTAAATTCCTAAGTAGTTTGTGAGAAAGGTTGTAACTGAGCTTTTCATGATTTTGCACAATTCAAGCATTTTGGTAAGGCATTTTCCTATCTGTTTTACTTAAATGAGAATTATTTATTGGGGCTATTCACCTGTTGAAGCTTAATATAAAATTTGTAACTTAGCTTTCATGATTTTATTTAATTTAAGCATTCTTGTAAAGCAGCCCTTTATCTACGTTTTATTGATTGGTAATATTTTATTGGTGTTATTCACTGGTTGAAGGTTAACATATGTTTGTAACCAAGTTTGTCCTTGCTTAATTGAGGTTTGTTAAGAGCCTTTATTGCTGGAAGATCATTAAAGCTTGGGTGCTTGTAATTGTGAATACTGTTGTCTATGTTGTGGGCTACCCTTCCACTTCCACAGCCAAGCTGTCCTATCAACCAGTACAAATATGCTCTGCGATACTGAGGAACAGGGAGACCTTAGACTCACTACTTTGTAATACCCGCTTGAGTTCATTTCGTAAGTTTTCAGTGATACTGCGTGGAGCGTCCATCTGACGTAACTGCGAGGTCAAGCAGCTGCTGCTTGCTAGGAGGAAGGCTGCAGCAAAAGTCCTGGGAATGACTCAGCGGCAGCCGTCCATCTTTTGTTCGTTTCGAGCACTTAAAAGAAGTATGGCTTCAACAGATTGTACGTCGCAAATCTCACTAAAGCTTCCGCTGTCGGATTCTGGCGAGCATCTCACTTTTTCCTTCTAGCACAGTTCTACGAATGATTGCATCACGAAAGAGCTAACACGTCAGCAACTTTTCCTTTCAGTTCTTTGTCATATAACATCATCGCCTACCTTTCTTCATTGCTCGTTGCTAGTGCATAGAAACTGCAGCTATTCAGATTCCCCGAATGAAAATTAACGGGGGCAGAAGAGACTATCTCAGCCATTGTGAGGCGAACTGAGGAGCTACTTGATTGAAAAGTAGCGGCTCCGGTCTCGCAAACTGACATACGGCGGGGAGAGTGGTGTGCTGACCACACGCCCCTCTGTAACGGTATCCAGTGACGCCTGTGGGCTGAGAATGACACGGCGGTCGGTCGGTACCTTTGGGCCTTCATAGCCTGTGCGGGAGGAGGAGAAGAGAATATCTGGTGGAACCACTAGCGCTTTGTCTCGGCCCGTCAGTGTTACAGTTCGCGAAAAATGTCTGATACTGTCAAAAGGCGCCTGTCAAATGAATCTCTTCTTGTATAAGATTCGTTACATACGCTACCGTCTGTTCGCAAAGGAGTCTGAGGCTCAAGTGGGTCGATTTGCAGATGACCATGTAGGGCATTCCAGAGTAAAAATAGGTTATGACAATCCTTAACTTTGATTTCCCTTCATAGCAGTTCACAAGATTTCCCAGAGTGATTTCTCAGCGAAAAAACGAGGCATTAATGCTAATACGTGAATTTAAAAATTTAGAAGTCTATGAAGAGGTGTATGATTAGAGATGATTAATACACTGACGGAAAAAAATCGCAGCACTAAAAAATAATACACGTAGCGTACGAAATTTTGGGAATACATTTGTCGAGGTAACATATTTAACTGATTGACATTGCAAAGTCACAGGTTACTGGAAATTTGTGGTAAGGAATATAGGACCAAACTACTGAGGTCATCGGTCCCTAGGTTTACGCACTACTTAATCTAACTTAAAATGACACACACACCCATGCCCGAGGGACAATTCGAAGATCCGACGAGGGGAGCAGCGCGGACAGTGACAAGGCGCCTCAGACCGCACGGCTACCCAATAACAGGTTAATGTATGCACAAGATAGGCCATTGCAAATGCGAAATGGTGGTACATTCTAACCGGTGTAAACGCCAGAATGTTGAATACAAGCATCTAAACGTGCATGCCTTGTGTT
This sequence comes from Schistocerca americana, assembly GCF_021461395.2. Classification (NCBI taxonomy): domain Eukaryota; kingdom Metazoa; phylum Arthropoda; class Insecta; order Orthoptera; family Acrididae; genus Schistocerca; species Schistocerca americana. The sequence continues at coordinate 247,868,445 of NC_060121.1, forward strand.
GTACAGGTGTCGGAGCCCATTTTTGGGGTGCAATTCCATGCCAGTTGCACTCGGTCGGTTACTTCAGGGACGTTTCATGCTGTTTGTGAGTGACACTAGATAATGTTCCACATATGCTCGATTGGAGACAGATCTGGTGATCGAGCAGGCCAAGGCAACATGTTGCGCCACAACAGTGATATGTGGACGACCGTTATCCACTTGGAAAACACCCCTTGGGATGCTGCTCATTAATGACAGCACAACAAATCGAATCACTAGATCGACGTACATATTTGAAGTCAGTGTACGTGGGATAATTACGAGAGTGCTCCTGCTGTCATACCAATTCGCACCCCAGACTACACTCCTGGAAATTGAAATAAGAACACCGTGAATTCATTGTCCCAGGAAGGGGAAACTTTATTGACTCATTCCTGGGGTCAGATACATCACATGATCGCACTGACAGAACCACAGGCACATAGACACAGGCAACAGAGCATGCACAATGTCGGCACTAGTACAGTGTATATCCACCTTTCGCAGCAATGCAGGCTGCTATTCTCCCATGGAGACGATCGTAGAGATGCTGGATGTAGTCCTGTGGAACGGCTTGCCATGCCATTTCCACCTGGCGCCTCAGTTGGACCAGCGTTCGTGCTGGACGTGCAGACCGCGTGAGACGACGCTTCATCCAGTCCCAAACATGCTCAATGGGGGACAGATCCGGAGATCTTGCTGGCCAGGGTAGTTGACTTACACCTTCTAGAGCACGTTGGGTGGCACGGGATACATGCGGACGCGCATTGTCCTGTTGGAACAGCAAGTTCCCTTGCCGGTCTAGGAATGGTAGAACGATGGGTTCGATGACGGTTTGGATGTACCGTGCACTATTCAGTGTCCCCTCGACGATCACCAGTGGTGTACGGCCAGTGTAGGAGATCGCTCCCCACACCATGATGCCGGGTGTTGGCCCTGTGTGCCTCGGTCGTATGCAGTCCTGATTGTGGCGCTCACCTGCACGGCGTCAAACACGCATACGACCATCATTGGCACCAAGGCAGAAGCGACTCTCATCGCTGAAGACGACACGTCTCCATTCGTCCCTCCATTCACGCCTGTTGCGACACCACTGGAGGCGGGCTGCACGATGTTGGGGCGTGAGCGGAAGACGGCCTAACGGCGTGCGAGACCGAAGCCCAGCTTCATGGAGACGGTTGCGAATGGTCCTCGCCGATACCCCAGGAGCAACAGTGTCCCTAATTTGCTGGGAAGTGGCGGTGCGGTCCCCTACGGCACTGCGTAGGATCCTACGGTCTTGGCGTGCATCCGTGCGTCGCTGCGGTCCGGTCCCAGGTCGACGGGCACGTGCACCTTCCGCCGACCACTGGCGACAACATCGATGTACTGTGGAGACCTCACGCCCCACGTGTTGAGCAATTCGGCGGTACGTCCACCCGGCCTCCCGCATGCCCACTATACGCCCTCGCTCAAAGTCCGTCAACTGCACATACGGTTCACGTCCACGCTGTCGCGGCATGCTACCAGTGTTAAAGACTGCGATGGAGCTCCGTATGCCACGGCAAACTGGCTGACACTGACGGCGGCGGTGCGCAAATGCTGCGCAGCTAGCGCCATTCGACGGCCAACACCGCGGTTCCTGGTGTGTCCGCTGTGCCGTGCGTGTGATCATTGCTTGTACAGCCCTCTCGCAGTGTCCGGAGCAAGTATGGTGGGTCTGACACACCGGTGTCAATGTGTTCTTTTTTCCATTTCCAGGAGTGTATAACTCAAGGTGAGTCAGTCTAGCATACAGACAGGTTGGCTGCAGGCCCTCAACTGGCCACCTGCTAACCAACACACGGTCATCACTGGCACCGGGACAGAACCAGCTTTCATCAGAAAACGCAACAAACCTCCATCCTGTCCTCCAATGACTCTCGCTTGACACTACTGAAGGCGCTAGTGGCGGTGGTTTGGGGTAAGTGGAATGCACGCTACAGAGCGTCTGGCTCGCAGCTGTCCTTGAAGAAACCGATTTGTAACCGTTAGTTGTGTAACTGTGGTGGCAAGTGCTGCTCGCATTGCTACTGTAGATGCAGTAGGGGGCGCTAGAGCCGTAAACGGAACACGAAGGTCTTCCTCTAGGTTGCGCCACGTGGTCGTCCGGAGCTCTGTCTTCTTGCGACCGTACTGTCTCGTGACCATCGATGCCAGCAATCTTGTACAGTGGCTACATTCCTGACAAATCTTTCTGCATCACCGCGGGAGAACATGCAGCTTCTCGTTGTCCTATTACAACAACTCGTTCAAACTCCCTGAGTTGTTGATCAATGCGTCCTTGTCCCCTTAAATCCATTCTTGACTAACATCAACTTATGAGGTCCAGTCTCAAAGGAAACTAACGCTCACGACCGTCACCGCTAGCGACCGTCACAGATTGTATTTGAACCAAACCATGATTTGCATCATCGTAATGGCACTACTAGCGCCACTCTTAAGGACTGGTGCGAAATGTGAATAATAATTTTCCAGATGTACAAACACGCCTACCTACTTTCGTTTATGTCGCACAACTCCTTCTTTGTGTTGCGATTTCTTCCGTCAGTGCATTTGAATAACATATGGTTGTATTTAGTACTTACTGTGAACACCGAGACCTGTGGGTCTGATCTGCCACCTACGGGCCAAAATACTTATTTCGAGCATACCCTTAGGATACAAGGTATGTGACCCATATGTCGTGAAGTAGGACTAGAAGTCATGCTCCGGCGTCACAGGGGAGGGGGAGGAGACGTGGTGGAAGGGGAAAGGTGGAGATAATGAGACGGGCCTTAGGATAACAAAGTTCCTTCTTTTTCTTTGGTCATCATCATCTTCTGACTGGTTTGATGGTGCACCACTACGATTTTCTTCATCTGCGAGTAGCATATCACTTAACTAAAACTAAATTCTGTCAGACCAGGCGTCGGAAGGCTCAACGACACCGACCGACCGCCGTGTCATCCCCAACCGAAAGGATGCGAATGGGGGGTGCATGTGGTCATCACACCGCTCTCCCAGCCGCTACTTGTCAGTCAAGCAGCTCCTCACTTTTCACTTGTCCTCACAAGGGCTGAGTGCACGCCGCTTGCCAAAAATGCTCGTCAGATGCGGATCGTCACTCATCCAAGTGCTATCTAAGCCCGACAATCCTCAACTTCGGTGGTGTGACGGAAATCGGTGTTGCCACTGCGGCAAGGCCGTTGATAGCAGACACACTTAGCATCCTCAGTTATATGTGGTATATATTCCAATATCTGCCCTCTCCTACAATTTTGCCCTCCATAGCTCCCTCTAGATCCATGACAGTTGTTCCATGATGCTTTAATACGTGCTCTATCACCATGTCCTTTATTCCCACAGACTCCTAAAATTTGCGGTTCTGTGGAAACTTTGTAATTTCTTACCTCTTTTGTCCAATCAGTTTTCAACATCCTTCTGTAGCAGCATATATCTAACGCTTCAGTTCTCATCTTCCCCGGTTTCTCACAGTCCACCACTGACTTCCATTATAAGCTGTGATCCAGGGATACTTTCTCAGATGATTTTTTTCTCAGATTAAGGCCTCTGTTTGATTCTAGCAGACATCGTTTGGCGAGGAATGCTCTCTTTGCCTACGGTAGTCTCCTTATTATGTTCTCCTTGCTTTGTCCACCATATCTTACTTTTCTTCCAGTGTGCAAGATTTCCTTCACTTCGTTTTCTATGTAGTCCCCAATTATGAGGTTAAATTTACCGATAATCTCATTTCTGCTATACTTCATTACTTTCATCTTTCTACGATGTACTCTCAGTTCATATTCAGTGTTCGTTACAGAGTTACATTCAACAGTTCCATTCAACAAAGCCTGCCATTATTTCCCATTCTGACAAAACACAGAGTCAAGAGCAAACCTTGTCGATGACATCGTTTTTTGCTGCATTTTAATCCTATCGATAAACCTTTCTTTATGTTATTAGTAGTATTTAGTTTAATTTCAGATATACAGATGTTCATAGTATTAAAGTCAATGTATAATTCTGAACAGTGCATAGACTTACGCGCAAAGTACGAACAAAAACCAGTAACTGATGTATAAGAGTATAAAGAACAAGTATTCACGTATCGGAATTAGCTGGTACTTGGAACTGTTTTCGCAGCCTAAACCAAGGACTCTCTTTATACTGAACACTTCGAACTTGCAAAAGAGTATGTGATTCTTTATACATATTTCCTTGTTGCTTATAAGAGCTTACCGAATGCTGCACTTAGACATCCAAAGACAATCACTCAAATACATATAATACAAACAGCAGCAAAAGCGAAGTATAGAACTTCCAAACACTTACCTCGCAAGTTTTTTATTGATATTAACTACATAAATAGTGGCCTTAGATGCGTAGCTGGGAGAATGATAATTTTCAGCCACATCAGTTATTCGAGCGTGTGAAATAAATTTTCGATCGCTTTAGATAATGTTCTATCTTATCATTCTGTACCAAGTCACGCATTTAATAATAATTACAGTTACAGGCTTATCATAATGGAATGTTAGTACAAATGACATTAAATGACGTGGGTGTGTTTATGGTATGTCGCTGATAGTCGCTGCCCACGAAGAGGAGAGTTAGCGATGTACCGAAGATTAGAGGCCATGATACAATATTTTGCACACAGCCTCTGCAGGATCACGTCCGTTTGAAGCTGTGACTGTATCAGCTTCTGCCTCACCCGCTGAGCAGCAAGTTATGTTTAATTCATGGTTGGTACTCTGGAAAAAACGAGCGTGGCTTACATAAGACGAGAGCCTGTGCAGCACTTCCATTCACAGCCTTATCTGATCACTCTGGATTTGCATTTTACGAAGCTTTCCCGATTACTCGCAGCGACTACACGCTTAAGCTGATCTTCGTACCTTGCTAGCAATAGCGAACACTGTAATAAACTGCAATGTATAGTTAAAAAAATTGTACTTGAGTTGTCCGACCGAATGTATGAGTGAGTCGAAATAATCCTAACAATGATAGGTGTCTTTACACGAACTCTTTCGAGTTGCGTAGCCATAGTCCAACATTTACTTAAACAAATGTTGTTAACTTCCCGAAACACCTGTAGAAACGCATAAAATATTAATCGAATGCCAGTGACAATCGGAAAGGAAATCTAAAGGTTAATTCACGTTGACGTCATTGAACGAAACGTAACAGAACGTCAAAACATTCCTCAGTGCTTTTCAAATTGCAACATTCATACAGACCGTCCGAACGGAACGAGAATTATTCTCACTGTGCTCACTCATACTGGAGTAATCTATTTTACTGCTTTCAAAGCCTTTGCGACACTTTATGAAATTTCTGCGAGGACTATGATATTTTTCCTATGAGTGCGATTCCATAAAAGAAGCTAAGTATCTGAGAAGCAAAAATGATTTACGTTTCACAATACCTGGACAAATGAAAAGCCTACACAATCGATAAATTAGAACATTAATTGTTCAAAAAAGAAATAACAATAATTTTTCATCCCCTGTTATTAATAGACCTAATTCTGTGTGTCTTCTTTCTCTTTCCCTAGATGGGAGGAGAGAATGGGGAGCAAATCTAATGCATCGCAAAAATAATTCAAGGAGAGACACAGATTGCTCCGAGGCTGTCAGGCTACAAATACAAGTCTCCAGAGTTCGTTCCCGATTTGTAACAGTACTTTTTCTCAGGCCAATGAAATTACTTTGACCTTTTTCATGTCACAAAATCAAGCTATTTGGGGCATCAGGTAGTATGTTAAACTGTATTTCCTCGCTACGACTCGGAGAGTTGTGAGCGACGAAGTGAGAGAACACCTATGGCACCTTGCCCTGTACGAGGAGTATTCGAAAATAAAGGCTGTTCAGTCATAAATATGTTTTAGTCTTCTACAAACCTCCTCACTTTATCACATAATGGCCGTTTACTTCTAAACACTTCTCGTGCCGTTGCACTAGCAACTTAAATTCCTTTGCGTTAAAGTCGCCGGCCGGGGTGGCCGAGCGGTTCTAGGCGCTACAGTCTGGAATTGCGCGACCGTACGGTCGCAGGTTCGAAAATGCTCAAATGCGTGTGAAATCTTATGGGACTTAACTGCTAAGGTCATCAATCCCTAAGCTTACACACTACTTATCCTAAATTATCCTAAGGACAAACACACACACCCAAGCCCGAGGGAGGACTCGAACACCCGCCGGGATCAGCCGCACTGTCCGTGACTGCAGCGCCTCAGACCGCTCGGTCGCAGGTTCGAATCCTGCCTCGGGCATGGATGTGTGTGATGTTCTTAGGTTAGTTAGGTTCAAGTAGTTCTAAGTTCTAGGGGACTGATGACCTCAGAAGTTAAGTCCCATAGTGCTCAGAGCCATTTGAACCATTTTTTTTGCGTTGAAGTCGGGCGTTGAACCAATTGACAACGGATGAGTTCATCATCTTCAAGCCGTCGCCCACCATGACGTTGTTTCAAGCGCAAGAAGAGGCAATAGCAACCGGATGCAAGGTCAGGACTGAAGGATGGATGGTCGAACAATTCCCAACAAAATTGCTGGATCTTATTCTAGGTACGACCATCGCTTTTAGTGGGTCGAGTTCTGCGAGGATAGTTTCTACCATTAAAACACCTCGTAATACCGTTCTAGCTGCGCTGGCTGCTTGCACTGTCCTGGACGAAATTACTGAGGGTCAGTTTCATTAGTTGCAAAGTTCGCTGAAAAAAGGTTGGATTGTTCAGATACGTATCATAGGTATTGTTTAGTGGGAAAAAACAGGTTCAGTAATCGGCTTCGAACCAATTCACTCTTGTTTTCATAGTGTGCAGAGGCTTGTGATGTAACTATTGAGGATTTTCAGAATTTCAGAGACCATTGTGCATCGTAATTTTTTCGGGGCGCAATAATTGATTCATTAAACTCAGGAGTGTAGCCATATAAACTCAATTCCTTCTTCTTATGCCATAGGCAGAGACGACTCGTACAGTCCATGAAAGACGCATCAATCAACATGGATAAACCAGGCTCTTACAACGTGATGAAAACGGCTGTGATGGAGCACTGCGTCGACATCGGTGACTCTGTGCTGTATGAAAATGTCGAAATTCTAACTTCGACTTCATCTTTTTGGTACTCAGTGGTGAACGAAGTAATTCGTTTGACGAAGAACTTAATTAATGGAGATGGAGATTAAATCCTGAGAAAATAATGGAATCTGGCGCTTTCATAATGAATTCGTAAAGCTGTCGTTACAGTGCATCTAGTAACGACACATCAATATCTTAGCAACGACCGACCTCGTAGCCACAGATGCAATTTATGAGTATACTTTTCCACCGACCTGCATCTTCGACACTTTTATATCTGTGATTTAAAACGACTGGACGAGTACTAGCTTCAGTGTGTTGGCTCAGTGTGGAGATGGCCGAAAGATGCATGGCCGAAATATTGAAAGAAGAACAGATTTTATGTGGCCACAATACAGCAATTTAATGGATTCAGCGTCCATTGATCTGTGAGTTCACGTACCCTAATACATACAGTCATGCTTTATTAGGAAAGCTGAGTACTGCAAGATTAATCTCTCAAGTATGAGCAAACTGCGATAGCGAGGTGCAGTACAACCATGAGCAACAGTGTCTGAGCTAGTCAGCAGGTGCATTACTCTTACTTCCCATGGTTTCGGTTTGAGTCTGTGCACCGATCCGTGAGCAGGTGCTACAACACAACAGCCTGAAGTGGTAAACGGTGCAACGGTTTTCTCGGGACTATTTCCAATCCCTCTGTTAACTCGTATAGGTCTTCTTTAACCAATATGCCACCTGCTAAAGTCCGAAGAATGCGCCGCAACTTATGTGGCGATAAGAGGGTGCTGATACAGTTTTCCAAAATTTTCGAAAAGTTGATGTATTCTAGAACAGTAACAATAATATCCTCAGCAAATCATAGTTTCGGTTTCAGAAGAGTTGCTGTACTGAGAATGCGGTTTATATGTTTGCTCACCAGATTTTACAAGCATTAAATAACAAAATAGTGTCGGTTGGCATTTACTATGGCTTGTCCAAGGCATTTGACTGTGTGAATCACAATATTCTCCTAGATAAACTGTAGTTTTATGGGATTGACGGTGTAGCTTACTAATGAATGTCGTCGTATCTAACCAAAAGAATGCAGGAAGTTGTATTTAATAATTCAAGAAATATAGTCCAGAGACACATTTCTGACTGAGGAAAAATCACGTATGAGGCTCCGCAAGGCTCAATCTCAGGTCCACTATGGTTCCTCATGTATACAAACGATATTCTGTCCAATATACAACAAGTAGAACTAGATAATTTGGGAATGACTCTGGTATTGTAATCAGTCCAAGCATACATGAAGAAACAGAAAAAATGGTAAACTAAGTTGTTAAAAATGTTTCTCTCTGTTTTTCTGCGAATGATCTCGCCCTCAATTTTAAAAAGACACAGCATATTGAGTTCTGCATATCTAGGGGTACTACACTTACGGTAAGTGTAACACGTGATGATAAAGTAATAAATACGGTGGAAACTTACAAATTCGCAAGTGCCCCATATGCCTGAGAATTTAAACTGGAGAAATCACAAGCCGGAAGTCCTAAAACAACTTAGTCCACCACCATTTGCACTTAGAATCATTGCATATCTTGGGGAGAGACAACTCAGTAAGGCGACGTATTCTGTAATAGCGCTCTTGGATAACACATCTTTAAGAAAGAAAGTATCCGTTGTCCGAAAACGTGCTCCAAGAATAACATGTGTAGCTCTTGTAGACGTCTGTTTAAGGAGTTAGACATTCTGACTGTTTATTCCCTCATGAAGTTTGTTGCAAATAATCCAAGCTGTTCAAAACGAACAATGATGTAGATAACTACAATAACAGGAGGGAAAATGACATTCATTACTCCACTTTAAGGTGGTGTGTACCACAAAAAGGGGTGCACAATTCAGCTAGAAAATTTTTTTGATCAGTTACCCAGTGATATAAAGTGTCTGACAAACAGCAAAGTAGAATTTGTAAAGGAACTGAGAAAGTTTCACCTTGACAATGCCTTTTACTCAGTAGAAGATTTTGTACTATTGTGTTGTGTAACAGGTGGTGAGTAGGAAGTTCTAACTTACATTTGTACATCATTTTTATCTTTTGCCATTAAAAAAGCGATTAGAAATGTTCAGTGCGTAGGTTTATGTACAAAATTAATTTGCAATGTGAATGTAAAATGATTCTTGCCGGCCGGCCGCTGTGGCCGAGAGGTTCTAGGCGCTTCAGTCCGGAACCGCGCTGCTGCTACGGTCGCAGGTTTGAATCCTGCCTCGGGTGTGGATGTGTGCGATGTACTTAGGTTGGTTAGGTTTAAGTAATTCTAAGTCTAGGGGACTGATGACCTCAGATGTTAAGTCCCATAGTGCTTAGATCCATTTGAACCATTTTGACTCTTCCCGCACTATTACGTTTTATTGTGCAAAGTGATCCATGGAACCTTAAACTAAGTAACTAACGCTCCGGTCGTGGATCCCGCACAACACCAGACACTGCACTTGCATCGTAACTGAAAACCACTGTTTAAGCAAACGGCCCTTAGTTACCGAATACTCATCGTGGAATACCGATGGCTGGTAAAAAGTATACTCATTTTTTCTGCCCGGTTGGCCGTGCGGTCTAACGCACGGCTTTCCGGGCGGGAAGGAGCGCCTGGTCCCCGGCACGAATCCGCCCGGCGGATTTGTGTCGAGGTCCGGTGAACCGGCCAGTCTGTGGATGGTTTTTAGGCGGTTTTCCATCTGCCTCGGCGAATGCGGGCTAGTTCCCCTTATTCCGCCTCAGTTACACAATGTCGGCGATTGTTACGCAAACAAGTTCTCCACGTACGCGTACACCACCACTCTACCACGCAAAGACAGGGGTTACACTCGTCTGGTGTTAGACGTTCCCTGGGGGGGGGGGGGGGGGGGGGGGCGCGAACCGCACTATATCCCTGGGTTCGGTGAAGGGCGGCGGAGGGGTTAAGTGGACTGTGGTAGTCGTGGTGGGGACCACTGCGGCTGCGGCGGGGACGGAGCCTCTCCGTCGTTTCTTGGTCCCCAGTTAACATACAATACAATATTCATACACTCATTTTAATTAAGCGTACCGCTTCTTACTAACACAACCAGGGCGCGTCCGGACAGCACACTCTTTTGTCGGGCAACATCCATTAGTACAGACACTTCTTACCTCTTTTTCACGGAATTTCACTATCAGTTGTCGGGCGCTGTGCTTCTTCTGCCGTTGACCGTCAACCGCTGAAACACTGTCACTGTGGTCAGTTTGCACTGCAAGAAGTCACTGCGCGGAGTAGTGGCAGAGTAACGAGCGGACGGAGTGGCGGAGTGGATGCTGGCTGGCGCAGCACGGCCGCCAGTGTGCGCACGCTGGTCAGGCTGCGGCGGCGTGGCTTTCGCGACTGGCTGGCCGCGCGCCGACCGCCGCCTGCCGCCCGGTTATCTAGAGGCCGCAAGGCCGGCCGGCAGCTGTGCGCTGGCGGACACACCGCCGCGTCATCGCGAGGTGCTTTCCACCTGACGGCCGCCGCCACCTCTCGGCGACGCCTCGGCTGGACCGCCGACGCTGACGTCACCGACCTGTTTGTGGCTGCACCATTCTTCTCCTGCGCTCACTCACTTCCACTATACGACGGCGCACGGTTTCGCTCGAACTGACCTGCGGCTACGAAGCGCGACGGGAAAGTCAACACCTCAAAACAGAAGACCAATTTATTTTACATTGAACCGCCAAAGAAACTGCTATAGGCTTGCCTATTCAAATACAAAGATATGTGTACGTCTGCCACAGACGGCCCCTTCCAGGCAGACTACAGTCAAGACACCCCTGTGTACCATGTTACACAAGCACTTGCAGGCGCAACCAAGAGGAAAACAATTCTTCAAAATAAACAGAACTTGCTAGAGACTAATGCGAACCTTTTTCTACAGAGGTCGCCTCGCAGACACAGGGAAAGTTGGAGTACTCCGCCGACCTGCGCCAGCTTTATAAGGCCAGCGCAGAAGCAGTACAGGCAGTTCCTCGCCGAGCTAGGACCAGCTCCGACGGACCTCACCGACGCTCTTGATAAATAGTCATCTACATGTTATTTGTTTTCTTTGTGTGTATATAGTGATTGTTCGACAAGTGTAGTTCAGTTTAAATAAACGACGTTATACTGAGTGTTCTACAATACTGTGTATTCTTCAGTGGAGTATTGTAGAACACTCAGTATTATGTCGTTTATTGACACTGAACTACACTTTTCGAACAATCACTATACAGGGTGTTACAAAAAGGTACGGCCAAACTTTCAGGAAACATTCCTCACACACAAAGAAAGAAAACATGTTATGTGAAGATGTGTCCGGAAACGCTTACTTTCCATGTTAGAGCTCATTTCATTACTTCTCTTCGAATCACATTAATCATGGAATGGAAACACACAGCAACAGAACGTACCAGCGTGCCTTCAAACACTTTGTTACAGGAAATGTTCAAAATCTCCTCCGTTAGCGAGGATACATGCATCCACCCTCCGTCACGTGGAATCCCTGATGTGCTGATTCAGCCCTGGAGAATGGCGTATTGTATCACAGCCATCCACAATACGAGCACGAAGAGTCTCTACATTTGGTACCGGGGTTGCGTAGACAAGAGCTTTCAAATGCCCCCAAGAGGGTTGAGGTCAGGAGAGCGTGGAGGCCATGGAATTGGTCCGCCTCTACCAATCCATCGGTCACCGAATCTGTTGTTGAGAAGCGTACGAACACTTCGACTGAAATGTGCAGGATCTCCATCATGCATGAACCACATGTTGTGTCATACTTGTAAAGGCAGATGTTCTAGCAGCACAGGTAGAGTATCTAGTATGAAATCATGGCGGTGAATCGAGGAAGTACAGTACATACTGACGAAACTAAAATGAGCTCTAATATGGAAATTAAGCGTTTCTGGACACATGTCCACATAACATCTTTTCTTTATTTGTGTGTGAGGAATGTTTCCTGAAAGTTTGGCCGTACCTTTTTGTAACACCCTGTATAGTGATTGTTCGAGAAGTGTAGTTCAGTTTCAATAAACGACATAATACTGAGTGTTCTACAATACTCCACTGAAGAATACACAGTATTGTAGAACACTCAGTATAACGTCGTTTATTGAAACTGAACTACACTTCTCGAACAATCACTATATACACACAAAGAAAACAAATAACATGTAGATGACTATTTATCAAGAGCGTCGGTGAGGTCCGTCGGAGCTGGTCCTAGCTTGGCGAGGAACTGCCTGTACTGCTTCTGCGCTGGCCTTATAAAGCTGGCGCAGGTCGACGGAGTACTCCAACTTTCCCTGAGTCTGTGAGGGGACCTCTGCAGAAAAAGGTTCGCATTAGTCTCTAGCAAGTTCTGTTTGTTTTGAAGAATTGTTTTCCTCTTGGTTGCAGCAGCAAGTGCTTGTGTATGTTATATGGTACACAGGGGTGTCTTGAGTGTAGTCTGCCTGGCAGGGGCCGTCTGTGGCAGACGTAACAATATGTAAACAGGTAGAATATGGCGCTATGGTCGACAACGCCTATATAAGACAACAAGTGTCTGACCCAGTTGTTAGATCTGTTACTGCTGCTACAATGACAGGTTTTCAAGGTTTATGTGAGTGATGGGACACACAACCTCCACCAGAGTGATGAAGTGGGGATTTTCCCGAACGGCCATTTCACGAGTGTATCGTGAATATCAGGAATACGGTAAAACATCAAATTTCCGACATCGCTGCTGTCAGAAGAAGATCTTGCAAGAACGGGTCCAACAACGACTGAAGAGAATCGTACAATATGACAGAAGTGCAACCCTTCCACAAATTACTGCAGATTTCAGTGATGGGCCATCAATAAGTGTCAGCGTGCGAACCATTCGACGAAACATCATCGATATGGGCTTTCGGATCAGAAGGCACACTCGTGTAACCTTGATGACTGCAATACACAAACCTTTAAGCCTCCCCTGGGCCCATCAACACCTACACTGGACTGTTGATGACTGGAAGCATGTTGCCTGGACGGACGAGTCTTGTTTCAAACTGCATTGAGTGGGTGGACGTGCACGGTTATTGTACTTTTGTTACGTTTGCTTACAATTTGCGTATTCATTGAGTGCTATGTGTCTTGCTAGTTAGTTAGTGTGTGGCAGTTCAAGCAGTACGTTGCGAGTGGACGATGGGATTTATCAATGCAGAAGAAACTGACTTGTTTGTGGTGTACGGAGAGTATAGGAAGAATGAAACTTCCTGGCAGATTAAAACTGTGTGCTGGACCGAGACTCGAACTCGAGACCTTTGCCTTTCGCGGGCAAGTGCTCTACCATAGGAAGATAGCAGTTCGTTCTTGTACAGTGTATGCGGCAAGATATCCCAACAGATGTCAACCATCTCGACAATTATTTATCAACCTCTTCAACCGTTTATATGAAGGTCGTAATGCAACACATAAAAAACGTAACAGAAGGAAGCAAGTGACTACAGAAGAGGGTTAAATTAACGTTCTTGCTGCTGTTGCTGTTGATCGGTACATTAGCTCACTCGCAGTCGTACGAGGAACTGACATGAGTCAGCCTCCATCGACATCCGTTCCACACCTATCACACAAACATCATAACCAATTGCTAAATATACTGATGCACCAAAGAAAATGCTATAGGCATGTGTATTCAAATACAGAGATATGTAAACAGGCAGGATACGACGCTGCGGTCGCAACGCCTACATAACACAAGTGTCTGGCACAGTTGTCAGATCGGTTACTGCTGCTACAATGGCAGGTTATCATGATTTAAATGAGTTTGAACGTCGTGTTATAGTCGGCGCACGAGCGATGGGGCACAGCAGCTTCGAGGTAGCGATCAAGTGGGTATTTTCCTTTACAACCATGTCACGAATGTACCGTGAATATCAGACATCCGGTAAAATATCGTATCTTCGACATCGCTGCTGCCGGAAAAGGATCCTGCAAGAATGGGACCAACGACGACTGAAGAGAATAGTCCGACGTGACAGAAGTGGAATCATTCCGCAAATTGCTGCAGATTTCAATGCTGCACCATCAACAAGTGCCAGCGTGCGAACCATTCAACGTAACATCATCGATAGGGGCTTTCGGAGCCGGAGGCCCACTCGAGTACCCTTGATGACTGCATGACACAAAGCTTTCCACCTCACCTGGGCCCGTCGACACCAATGATGGACTGTTGATGAATGAAAACAGGTTGCCTGGACGGACGAGTCTCGCTGCAAGTTGTATCGAGCGGATCAACGTTACAGGTATAGGGAGGACATTATGAATCCATGGACCCAGCATATCAGCAGAGGAGTGTTCAAGCTGGTGGAGGCTCTGTTATAGTATGGGGCGTGTCCAATTGGAGTGGTATGGCACCCCTGATACGTCTAGATACGACTCTGACAAGTGACATGTATGTAAGCAGCCTGTCTGATTACCTGCATCCATTCATGTCCATTATGTATTCCGACGGGCTTGGGCAATTCCACCAGGACAATGCGACACACCAAACGTCCAGAATTGCTACAGAGCGGCTGCAGGAACACTCCTCTGATTTTAAACACTTCCGCCGGCTACCAAACTCCCCAGACATTAACATTACTGAGCAGGTCTGGGATGCCGTGCAGCGTGCTGTTCAGAAGAGATCTTCACTCTTTGTTACTGCTAGGGATTTATGGACAGCCCTGCAGTATTAATGGTGTCAATTCCCTCCAGCAGTACTTCAGACATTAGTCGAGTCCTTGCCACGTCGTGTTACGGCACTTCTGCGGGGGCCCCACACGATATGAGGCAGGTATACGAGTTTATTTGGCTTTTCAGTATTTTTAGATACAGAAAAAACTGTCTTGGTTACGCTAGATAGTTTTCTTTAATCCACATGTGACGCGTTTCACCTATTCTAGACATCATTAGACAATCTGGTGAAATTACAAACAGGTATAAGCGTAAATTGCTATTAAAGACAACAATAAAGGAATAAATTAAAAGTAACATAAGGAAGTCAAACATCGATTGCATATGGAGCATGTAACACCTCCGTTTTTATCCCGACCTGATCTGATCGAATAGCAGCCCAATATTTATTATTAACATGACCGTGAACCTAATGGGGCTGGTAATCGGAATTGACTCCTACGGAAGTTGTTACTTTCCAGTTCGTCCTGTTCAATACTATAGTACTGAATGTATGGTAATAAGGAACACCAACACAGTTTTACTAATTGCGAACTTCTATTCTCCTCAAAACACAAAAAGGACACAGCCACTGCCTTCGTTGTACATATCTAATTACGGCTAATCTCAGGACAGGCTTTCTTCATTTGCCATTATCGTCACACGCTAATCCATCACTGCATCCAACACTGCAATCCAAGGTTAGGCCGGCGCGGTAAACGAGAAACTAAATATCGGCACTAGTAACGTCACTGACCACTTTTATAAATGATACTTCGTCACTTTCCCGGTATTCATTTATTATTTAGGGGTCTAACCACGGCGATGGTGACACCCTTCTCGGTTAAAAACCCTGTATTTCAATAATGGCCTCCACACGCACATCATTCACGCCAACCACTCTGGCGGATCTCGACACACGCTCTCGCAACACGTCACAATCGATTGTTCGCCCTATCGACCTGTGCCGAGTGCAAAGTTATAGTAAGGGCCTACGGACCCCTTACAAGCACACGGTCACATTTGTGTTTCAGGGGGTGGTGAGGGGTATAAATTTCAACTCATAAAATATTGCAACATGACTGAGTTCACCGAATGAAAACTCTTGATAATCGTGACTGAGACGCGTAATGTTTACGTTTTCAAATATTTGAGGTGGCAGAGTTAAGTGAGACACCCTGTATATCATCTGAAAATGGACACAAGCGTCCGAAACTAGTCACCATCAGGAAATGAAAAACAGGTACTTCTCAATGCAGGTCATGATGACATTAACAAACACATATTGCTAAAATGCGAAGCACGGCGCCCGACCACAATACAGTTACCTACCATCACATCACGGAATGTCCCAGAGCCTATTTCGAAACTCTTGTCATACTTTACAATACCAACTTGTACACAGGTTATTAACCAGAGCAGTACAAAACGCCCGAAGTCTTTCTTTTACTGAAACCTCATAAACCACCCTCCCAGACCATCATATCGCTCTATCACCCTCAAACCAGTTTTCAGAAAAATGTTTGAAACCATTCTTACCCAACGAATCCGTGAGCATCTTGCTACCCATTCCCAATAGATAATGTGGCTTTCGTTCCAACTATTTCATCGATGACCAACTTCTTTTACTCACCCACCTAATCTCCCATCAACTGAATAAACGGAACTCGTCATATTTGTCTCCCTTGATATCCAAAAAGCCTTCGACCAGGTATGTCATTCTGGGCTGTTCTTCAAGATACAAAACTATGCACTCCTAGGTCCAACTTATAGCATCCTTCCTGCAACACTGTCGTACATATGTCACAATCAACCACGCCTGCTTCAGCATCTTTCATCCTCCTGCAGGTGTGCCTTGGGCTCTGTCTTTTTACACCTCCTTTACATCATGGATACTGTAGACGTTGCTAAACCGTCACCCCAACGCACTCTCTGCAATATGCTGACGACACTCCTACCTAGCAACTCATACATCCTTCAACTCTCACATGCCTCCATCGAAAGCCACCTGAGTCTCCTAGGCGAGCGATGTAATACGTGGGAACTTCAAGTAAACCCACAGAAAAGCCAAGCAACCATCTTTAGTCGCACCATTTCGCGTTTCTGTCGTCCAGATTTTCATCTGTCTATATACAACCAACCCATCCGTCTGACTAACACAGTAAAGCATTTAGGACTAACTAAAACTAACATGGAATGTAACTCTCCTTACCACCCAACACAAAGCTCAAAACTGACTAAAATATTAACAGGCCGCACCTGTGGTATACATCCTTCTACAGTTACCATCTATAAATTCTTCATCCACCCCATCCTAACCTATGGGAATGTTGCCTGGATATCTGCCTCACCAAACTTCTATAAGTCCCCTGAAATCCTGAAAAGAGATGCATTCCACCTCGCTCACCTTCCCCAACTCGCATCCTGTACCAAATCATCGTCTTCCCAGACATTTTCTCTGCCTACAGCACCTTCGGATCCGATACATTATTAGCAAAACCCAGTCCTACCACCCAATTTCCCACCCACTAACTGCCAATCCAGGTACCTCGTGGAGCAACTACATCCATATACCACATTCCTTGCACCTCCATGCCTTATCCAACCACTCCTGCTGGAATTTTAACCAAATCCCACTCGCCAACGATGTGATCCGTCCCGAGATATACACTCCTGGAAATGGAAAAAAGAACACATTGACACCGGTGTGTCAGACCCACCATACTTGCTCCGGACACTGCGAGAGGGCTGTACAAGCAATGATCACACGCACGGCACAGCGGACACACCAGGAACCGCGGTGTTGGTCGTCGAATGGCGCTAGCTGCGCAGCATTTGTGCACCGCCGCCGTCAGTGTCAGCCAGTTTGCCGTGGCATACGGAGCTCCATCGCAGTCTTTAACACTGGCAGCATGCCGCGACAGCGTGGACGTGAACCGTATGTGCAGTTGACGGACTTTGAGCGAGGGCGTATAGTGGGCATGCGGGAGGCCGGGTGGACGTACCGCCGAATTGCTCAACACGTGGGGCGTGAGGTCTCCACAGTACATCGATGTTGTCGCCAGTGGTCGGCGGAAGGTGCACGTGCCCGTCGACCTGGGACCGGACCGCAGCGACGCACGGATGCACGCCAAGACCGTAGGATCCTACGCAGTGCCGTAGGGGACCGCACCGCCACTTCCCAGCAAATTAGGGACACTGTTGCTCCTGGGGTATCGGCGAGGACCATTCGCAACCGTCTCCATGAAGCTGGACTACGGTCCCGCACACCGTTAGGCCGTCTTCCGCTCACGCCCCAACATCGTGCAGCCCGCCTCCAGTGGTGTCGCGACAGGCGTGAATGGAGGGACGAATGGAGACGTGTCGTCTTCAGCGATGAGAGTCGCTTCTGCCTTGGTGCCAATGATGGTCGTATGCGTGTTTGGCGCCGTGCAGGTGAGCGCCACAATCAGGACTGCATACGACCGAGGCACACAGGGCCAACACCCGGCATCATGGTGTGGGGAGCGATCTCCTACACTGGCCGTACACCACTGGTGATCGTCGAGGGGACACTGAATAGTGCACGGTACATCCAAACCGTCATCGAACCCATCGTTCTACCATTCCTAGACTGGCAAGGGAACTTGCTGTTCCAACAGGACAATGCACGTCCGCATGTATCCCGTGCCACCCAACGTGCTCTAGAAGGTGTAAGTCAACTACCCTGGCCAGCAAGATCTCCGGATCTGTCCCCCATTGAGCATGTTTGGGACTGGATGAAGCGTCGTCTCACGCGGTCTGCACGTCCAGCACGAACGCTGGTCCAACTGAGGCGCCAGGTGGAAATGGCATGGCAAGCCGTTCCACAGGACTACATCCAGCATCTCTACGATCGTCTCCATGGGAGAATAGCAGCCTGCATTGCTGCGAAAGGTGGATATACACTGTACTAGTTCCGACATTGTGCATGCTCTGTTGCCTGTGTCTATGTGCCTGTGGTTCTGTCAGTGTGATCATGTGATGTATCTGACCCCAGGAATGTGTCAATAAAGTTTCCCCTTCCTGGGACAATGAATTCACGGTGTTCTTATTTCAATTTCCAGAAGTGTACTATTCTTTCCAACACTAATCACAACGCTCCACCTCACACCGTACTCCAATTTTCTCATTCCAACTTCATCTGCCTTGCTGACCTCTAGTGGCTACCTGCAGTTCTACAAGGCCCCATAGTCATACCATGGCACCTTCTTCTGACAATTTTTTCACGTGTCGCCTAGCATCACCAATACACCATGGCATTATTCACATTCATCAGTGGCTATGTTTTAACTGTAATATAAAATCGTCAGACGAGTTTTAAAAACCATCAATATTTTCTATCTATGTGTATTTTAGAAAATCCTCGTTTACTACCACTAGTTTTTATGCGTCGTCCACCTGTACTGCTCTGGCAATTCGCTGTTGAAGCATACAGCATGAAGGACAATGGAATGGTTTACAAACATAACTAGTGGGTTTTTACCGATTCCCAGAGTTACTTGACTGAATGATGAAAGTATGTCCTCATAACGGACCTGTCGAGCTGAACATGTGTCTCAATGTTCCCCTTTAACCCCAAACGAAAACAGTGACTGCAAACACGCAGGTTAATCAAGAAGCTCAAACACTCAATACAGCAATGGTGGACAGTAGACAGGCGATCGTGCTCATGTTTGCAAGCACGGACCAAGACATACCATATTACGTCGATGCTGCTACTTATGCTCATCATAATTATTCACAGGCATTTGTGGTGAATGATGCTGTCATGTGAATAGCTCTGTCATAGATAAGCTGATGACGTATTACTGCTGCTGCTGCGACTCCAGACTCTATTCGTTTCCTAGGATGCACGGTCATCTCCGTCTCCAACGTATACGGCTCATACGAAAAAAATGTCCACAGCACAATGAGTCTCCTTATCCGCTCTCCTACGTGCATAGCCACTGACTCACAAATTTTCACTGGTTTCTATGCCCTGCCATCATTTCCCACCAACCACTACATGCCCTAGAACAGCAAAAGAAAGAATAAGAACTGGTCCAATAGCATGGACCCTTCCAACACACAAAATACGGCCAAGACAATGCGTCACGGTACAATGCCAGTCGCCTATCCACTTCTAAAAAACGTCCGCCGCAGTTTCGTCTCTGTCACATCACTGATTAATTTACCAATGGCGCGTTTTCATGGCTAGCACCAGCCTCACATCCGAGGTGCTCTGAATCTAGAAATTAGCTCACAAAGCTAGGCTATTATTTTCTGCAAGCTGTGTTTCTTTCGGGAAATGAGCGATGGATATCTAAAAACGGCTTTCAGTAAAACATTGGGGAACTGTGGTGTCCTGTTGCTAGAGCGGCGTCCCAGCAACAGTTCGGCTGTTGGGTACGGTTCAGGTTGCCATTAGACTGTTGTTTATTTACAGTGTTACATTTACACTTACACAATCATGATTTCGGCTTCGAAGTGCCATTATAAAGTGTTTTAGGTGTTACTGTCCTATTAAAATACACTATTAAACACATTGTCTAAGTGTCGGTATTTCTGGCAGAAATGTCGACACTTAGACAATGTGCCTAATAGTGTATTTTAATAAGGCAGTATGCCATCTTTGGCAATTTATAACACCTAAAACACTTGATAATGACCCTTTGAAGTCGAAATCATTATTGTGTAAGTGTAAATGTAACACTGTAAATAAACAACAGTCTAATGGCGGTACTGACTTTAAAGAAGTACTAGTAGCTTTCACATAGATACTGTAACCTCAGACGGGCAGGAAAACAGTATTCAATTAATTTATATATATATATATATATATATATATATATATATATATATATATATATATATATATATATTCGGAGTTTTATTGCTTCTGTGCCTGCAGTTATACGCTGAGCAAACTTTCTGCCTAATTTCAGAAATAAATTCGGCATCTGCTTATCTTGTAGGCAACTGCCTTCCCGCAGTGGATACACCGGTTCCCGTGAGATCACCGAAGTTAAGTGCTGTTGGGCATGGTCGGCACTTGGATGGGTGACCATCCAGGCCGCCATGCACTGTTGCCATTTTTCGGGGTGCACTCAGCCTCGTGATGCCAATTGAGGAGCTACTCGACCGAATAGTAGCGTCTTCGGTCAAGAATACCATCATAACAACCGGGAGAGCAGTGTGATGATCACACACCCCTCCTATCCGCATCCTCCACTGAGGATGACACGGCGGTCGGATGGTCCCGGTAAGCCACTCGTGGCCTGACGACGGAGTGAGTGCTTACCTTAAAGGTTCCCCCATGTCGTATCTCGCCTTCACAAGAACCACAAATTGACTCCGAAAATATGGTGGCTAATACACTGAGGTGACAAAACTCATGGGACACCTCGTAATATCGTGTCGTACATCGTTATGTCCTGCGTAGTGGAGCTACTCGACGTGTCATGGATTCAACAAGTCGTTGGAAGTCCCCTGCAGAAATATCGAGCCAACCTGCCTCTGTAGCAGTCCATAACTGGGAAGGTGTTGCCGGCGGAGGATTTTGTGCACGAACTGACCTCTCGGTTAAGTCCGATAAACGTTCGATGGGATACATGTCGGGTGACCTGGGTGGCTAAATAATCTGTTCGAATTATACAGAATGCTCTTCAAACCAATCGCGAACGTTTATGGCCCGGAGACATGGTGCATTGTCATCCATAGAAATCCCATCGTTACATGGGAACATGAAGTCCGTGATGATTGCAAATGGTCTCCAAGTAACCGAACATAACCAGCGACACAGTACTCCCATGTAAGGACAGCCCACATCAATATGGAGTCACCACTAACTTGCACGGCGCGTTGTTGACAACTTGACTCCATGGCTTCGTGGGCCCTGCACCACACCCGAACCCCCCCCCCCCCCCCCCCCAACTGAAATCTGGACGCATCTCACCACGTTCAGTTTTCCAGTCGTCTATGGTGCATAACTTAATCATAGCTAACACTTGGTTTAAGAATCATAAAAGAAGGTTGTATACATGGAAGAATCCTGGAGATACTAAAAGGTATCAGATAGATTATAGGAACCAGGTTTTAAATTGTAAGACATTTCCAGGGGCAGATGTGGATTCTGACCACAATCTATTGGTTATGAACTGTAGATTGAAACTGAAGAAACTGCAAAAAGGTGGGAATTTAAGGAGATGGGACCTGGATAAACTGAAAGAACCAGAGGTTGTAGAGAGTTTCAGGGAGAGCATAAGGGAACAATTGACAGGAATGGGGGAAAGAAATACAGTAGAAGAAGAATGGGTAGCTTTGAGGGATGAAGTAGTGAAGGCAGCAGAGGATCAAGTAGGTAAAAAGACGAGGGCTAATAGAAATCCTTGGGTAACAGAAGAAATATTGAATTTAATTGATGAAAGGAGAAAATATAAAAATGCAGTAAATGAAGTAGGCAAAATGGAATACAAACGTCTCAAAAATGAGATCGACAGGAAGTGCAAAATGGCTAAGCAGGGATGGCTAGAGGACAAATGTAAGGATGTAGAGGCTTATCTCACTAGGGGTAAGATAGATACTGCCTACAGGAAAATTAAAGAGACCTTTGGAGAGAAGAGAGCCACTTGTATGAACATCAAGAGCTCAGATGGCAACCCAGTTCTAAGCAAAGAAGGGAAGGCAGAAAGGTGGAAGGAGTATACAGAGGGTTTATACAAGGTCGATGTACTTGAGGACAATATTATGGAAATGGAAGAGGACGTAGATGAAGATGAAATGGGAGATAAGATACTGCGTGAAGAGTTTGACAGAGCACTGAAAGACCTGAGTCGAAACAAGGCCCCGGGAGTAGACAACATTCCATTAGAACTACTGATGGCCTTGGGAGAGCCAGTCATGACAAAACTCTACCATCTGGTGAGCAAGATGTATGAGACAGGCGAAATACCCACAGACTTCAAGAAGAATATAATAATTCCAATCCCAAAGAAAGCAGGTGTTGACAGATGTGAAAATTACCGAACTATCAGTTTAATAAGTCACAGCTGCAAAATACTAACGCGAATTCTTTACAGACGAATGGAAAAACTGGTAGAAGCGGATCTCGGGGAAGATCAGTTTGGATTCCGTAGAAATGTTGGAACACGTGAGGCAATACTAACCTTACGACTTATCTTAGAAGAAAGATTAAGAAAAGGCAAACCTACGTTTCTCGCATTTGTAGACTTAGAGAAAGCTTTTGACAACGTTAACTGGAATACTCTCTTTCAAATTCTGAAGGTGGCAGGGGTAAAATACAGGGAGCGAAAGGCTATTTACAATTTGTACAGAAACCAGATGGCAGTTATAAGAGTCGAGGGGCATGAAAGGGAAGCAGTGGTTGGGAAGGGAGTGAGACAGGATTGTAGCCTCTCCCCGATGTTATTCAATCTATTTATTGAGCAAGCAGTAAAGGAAAGAAAAGAAAAATTCGGAGTAGGTATTAAAATTCATGGAGAAGAAGTAAAAACTTTGAGGTTCGCAGATGACATTGTAATTCTGTCAGAGACAGCAAAGGACTTGGAAGAGCAGTTGAACGGAATGGACAGTGTCTTGAAAGAAGGATATAAGATGAACATCAACAAAAGCAAAACGAGGATAATGGAATGTAATCAAATTAAATCGTGTGTTGCTGAGGGAATTAGATTAGGAAATGAGACACTTAAAGTAGTAAAGGAGGTTTGCTATTTAGGGAGTAAAATAACTGATGATGGCCGAAGTAGAGAGGATATAAAATGTAGACTGGCAATGGCAAGGAAGTCGTTTTTGAAGAAGAGAAATTTGTTAACATCGAGTATAGATTTAAGTGTCAGGAAGTCGTTTCTGAAAGTATTTGTATGGAATGTAGCCATGTATGGAAGTGAAACATGGACGTTAACTAGTTTGGACAAGAAGAGAATAGAAGCTTTCGAAATGTGGTGCTACAGAAGAATGCTGAAGATTAGGTGGGTAGATCACGTAGCTAATGAGGAGGTATTGAATAGGATTGGGGAGAAGAGAAGTTTGTGGCACAACTTGACTAAAAGAAGGGATCGGTTGGTAGGACATGCTTTGAGGCATCAAGGGATCACAAATTTAGCATTGGAGGGCAGCGTGGAGGGTAAAAATTGTAGAGGGAGACCAAGAGATGAATACACTAAGCAGATTCAGAAGGATGTAGGTTGCAATAGGTACTGGGAGATGAAGAAGCTTGCACAGGATAGAGTAGCATGGAGATCTGCATCAAACCAGTCTCAGGACTGAAGACCACAACAACAACATGGTGCAACCGATACGTTCACGGGTACAGGAGAGGCGCCGCAGGCGATGACGTGCTGTTTGCAAAGGCACTCGCATCGGTAATCCGATTCCACAGCCCAATAACGGCAAGTTTCGCCACACTGTCCTAACGGATGCGTTCGTCGTACGTCGCACATCGATTTCTGTGATTGTGTCACGCAGTGCTGCTCGTCTGTTAGCACTGACAACTCTAGGCAAACGCCGCTGGTCTCGCCGTTAACTGAGGGCTGAAGGCCACTGCGTTGTCTGTGGTGAGAGGAAATGCCTGTAAATTGGTATCCTCGGCACACTCTTAACGCTGTGGATCTCGGAATAGTGATTTCCCTAACGATTTAAAAATGGAATGCACCATGCGTCTAGCTCCAACTACTATTCCGCGTTCAAGTCTGTTAATTCCGGTCGGCCAACCATAATCACATCGGAAACCGGTTCAAGTGAATCATCGCAGTACAAACGACATCTCCGCCAATGAACTGCCTCGTATATACTTTATGTACGCGATACTTCTACCGTATGTATATTGCATATCGCTATCGCACAACTTTTGAGCATGGCACTGCAGGGAGCGCTAAATAACGTGCCATAGCCTGTCTGTGTAATCTGTCTCTTTAGGGAAGATACAATAAACTTTGAACATAGCTGCTAAGGTTCAGTGACCGTGTCAGAATTATATTGGAACAAATAAGCCCTCGGTAACAAATATTAAGTCAAAATTGACCTGGTTTCAGTGGGCACCTCAGTCTCGTTGCAACCCTTGTTCACAGTACGAGCAGCCCTTAGCGGCTCGCCATCTCACAACTGTTCATGACGTCGCCTTTCCGGCTCAGATCTTTTTTAATATGTGACTTGTAAGTACTGCATCTTTTCCAGTCAGTACAAACTTTAATTTTCTTAATGTACTATATAGCTAATATGTTTTAGAACAGTTAGTCTAATTCTGAAGGCCGGCCGTTGTGGCCGTGCGGTTCTAAGCGCTTCAGTTTGGAACCGTGTGACCACTACGGTCGCAGGTTCGAATCCTGCCTCGGACATGGATGTGTGTGATGTCCCTAGGTTAGTTAGGTTTAAGTAGTTCTAAGTTCTAGGGGACTGATTACCTCAGAAGTTAAGTCCCATAGCGCTCAGAGCCATTTTTTTTCTAATTCTGAAGACGCCGCTCATAGTAGCATCGAAACCAGGTCAATTTTGACTTAATATTTGTGACCGAGGGCTTATTTGTTCCAATATAACAAGATACAATAGTTACAAACGTGACGACGTATAGAGGGTTTATGAAGGAAACGGTAACATTTGTATGTCCGACATTTAACTAAAAATGGGAAATACAGTTCTTTATGCAGAAATCCTTACCTTTAACAACAGGTCTAAAAATAATTAAAATCTTTCATCTGCTGTTAATTGTGAGGGTTCCACACAGAAAACATTGCTTTTCATTTTTAGTTAAATGTAACTATTTCTGCGTGACATAAATATCCATTACTTTCCTTGGAAAAGACTCTACATGACATCAGATTTTTTTTATGTTCTGCGTAAGTAATGTCTGTGTTTGCGACTTCAGTTGTCAGCTGACGACGGTGTAAGAAGCCAAAAGCCGCTTCGAGACTAAATAAATGTAATTTTGTTTAACATTTGGAAAGTGTTTCCTATTTAATATTGTTGTCATGTTCCGCTCAGCACTGATGTAGAATTCAGTTAATGTTAAATAAAGTTTCAAAATACATCTTTCAGTTTGTCCGAAAGTGAAAATTTACAATTCATTCGTATTACTAGTTTCGACAAATGGCAGTCAGTCATGGGCTTCAGTGGAAATCGTTCAAAAACTGAGGGCTGCTCGAGGGACAATGGAGATGTATGTGATAGGAATTGAAAACAGGCGAATTGCTCAGAGAACAGAAAGCGGTGCAAGACATAATTAAACTATAATGAAAACAAAACTTAAATTAAAAATTTATAACAACCCTACATAAAAAACTCGAAAAAGTAAAAAAAAAATGCCCCTTTAAGTTTAATATAACTATTAGTATTGTAACCGCCGGTCGAAGTGGCCGCGCGGTTCTGGCGCTGCAGTCTGGAACCGCGAGACCGCTACGGTCGCAGGTTCGAATCCTGCCTCGGGCATGGATGTGTGTGATGTCCTTAGGTTAGTTAGGTTTAAGTAGTTCTAAGTTCTAGGGGACTAATGACCTCAGCAGTTGAGTCCCATAGTGCTCAGGGCCATTTGAACCATTTTTTTGAAGTTAACAGCAGCCATAGTTTCTAGAACTGCGTACTTTGATTATTGGTTCGTATAATTCTCTTCTGTATAGCGTCATCTCTTCCAGTCCTGGGTGTCCCGCATCCACACCTCAAGATAGCTAATGAAGTTATATTTACTTATTGTATAAAATATGAAAAACAGTCTGTCTTTAATTAGCATGGTATTGTTAAAGAATAGAGTTACCTATTTGTTTTACATCATTTTTCCAGTTATCTACACGCATTATTGTGCCTTACGAGGCCTATATCCTGCAGTGATTTGACGACAGCGTACTAACTCACGCTTCATTAAACCGTGGATGAGAGACGCACGGTGCGAGGTATGCGGCGTGCAGATCGTGACCAAGCGCGGTGATCCAAACTAGCAGCCGCTTGAGGGCAGGTACCGTTGACATTGTGTCAAAAATGGTTCAAATGGCTCTGAGCACTATGGGACTTAACTTCTAAGGTCATCAGTCCCCTAGAACTTAGAACTACTTAAACCTAACTAACCTAAGGACATCACACACATCCATGCCCGAGGCAGGATTCGAACCTGCGACCGTAGCGGTAGCACGGTTCCAGACTGTAGCGCCTAGAACCGTCCGGCCACCCCGGTCGGCTCGTTGTGTCTATATTACGAAGTTCAGAACAAATTCAGACCTTGTCTCAACGATTTGATATTATTGCTGTGATATTTACCTAAGTCGCTGAGGTAGCTGACTTTTGTTTAAATCTATTATTTTATCATTTTTAGATGTGTTCTGTTTTTTTTTTCCTCCACGATCCCCAATGCGATGACGCTTGGATCAAAATATTGGTAGTTCTATTATTTTTTTTACTTTTTTGAGGTTTTTCTGTTGGGATTCTTTTACATTTTTAATTTAAGGTTTATTTCACGCTTTTTGAACTTTATATTTTACTAGTTCACATGGTAAGATCGACACTCTATCCCCACATTCACACAAATACTTTCCGAGACGAAACACGAAATTGCGACACGAAATCTTTTAGACGTATGCGATTTACGTGTGTCTTTTTTTTAATTCGCATTTTCATTCATTCACTGTCTTTTAGTATGTATTTAGCTAATTTAGGTAACATAAGATATAAGCGTGACGATAATTCTAAATCAAGTCGGAAGAAAGTGGGCTACCATTGCGTTTTCTTGCAATAGGCTGTCTGAACTATCAGAGCAAAATCATGTGAGTTAGTACTGATTTTTAGACCTCAGAAAAAACTACAAAAATTCTGCGAGGGCATATGTTAATCTTTTACACTTGAGCCGCAACACCCTTTGTCTGCTTTGTAGGTACTGAAACAAGCGGCTTCAAAATACAAAAACCCTCATTGTTGGTTAACCGTAAAAGAGGTATGTATGTTCTCGGTGACTTTTATATTATGTAGCGTATATCACGAGAGCGCGCTGGCGGTAAATATTTTTACCTTATTTAGCTGACGAAGTTTAAACGGCTGAACAGGCTTTCATGGAAAATAGCTAAGAACCATGCTGATTTAACCATCTTTCAATTAATAATTATAACAATAAAGATAATAAAAACTTAATTTAAATCGGACCTTTCTATTGGAATCTACGACGCCACAGATACATACACAGGTACGCGGGCTAAACTTGTAGCATCCCTGTTTGCGTCGGGGGTTAGTAAAATAAAGATGGGCCAGACAAGTAGGCAGGAGACTGGATGGTAGATGGAGTAACCAAGTTCTTCGCGGGTTCCAAGACACGAGAAAAGACCACGACGAAAACTTAAAGGAATGTGGGTAAATCACATTCTATAATATGCACGATCGACGTGGACACATATAACTGAATACTGTAATGCAGAGGAAAGCCTAAATCGTTTCTCCAGCGGTGGGTGTCAAACGACTGAGTATGATGACGATGATAACATCACAAATACAGCAGTCTAGCGAAACAACTCATTACTAAACTATGAACGAATCACTTTGGTTTTTACTCCATAAAAATTTAACTATTGATAGGTATTGTCCATCTTCAGTTGTCTGACCCTCCTCAAATATTGGTAACTTGATTTCAGTAGATACTTGTCCGCGGTGCTCGTTTCTATTGAATTTCTTTTTCAGACCAGTGAGCACTTGTTGGGAGAGATTGTTCGCTCTTGCCAACTGTAAATGGATTTCGGATTTGCCTTCCGATCATTACCATTCAGGTTCCAAGTTAACAATTAGCGCCGATCTCAGAAATTTCACAGAAGGTGCAGTTACATATAAGCAAATTCTACTCCGCAAAATTGCGTTAATATTCACTTATATCTCGACAAAATGCCAGCCTAGTTCACAGATTCGCAACTAGTTCTTACTGCAGAGAAATAAAAAGTTGTGCACTGAACGAAATGCAAAAGCATAGTACGTTTTCACTTTAGGGTTAATGAGTCACAACGTAAATCATACAGATTTTGGAAGTAGCCATATGTGGAGATGGGGAACGGGACAACCACATAAGCTCAGCTGCAAGCAAAGCAAATTACATAGATTCATTGACTGTGATAGTGGGAAAGTACAGTCTGTCTACAGAAATGATTGCACATACAGCTCTATTGTGCGGTTTCCGTATCAGGTAAGATCAATGAAGGTCATCAAAAGTATACCAAAAACGTGCGGTGCCAAAGATCACAAGTCAGTCTGTCTGGCAGGAGAGTGTGACAGAAATACTGAAAAATCATAAGTGACAGGCACTCGAAGAAAAAAGGAAGACACCATACATCTTACGTGAAACAACTTAGAAAACATCAGGAACCGTCTTTCGAAGCAGAAGAACACAAATGTTCTTCAGGCCGCTGTGTTTCCTTTCCGCACAGGTCGTGCGAATAAAATCGGGCAAATGACAGTTGGCACAGAGGCATACATGAAATCACGGTTCCTGAAGAAATAAACAGAACAATTTCTGAAACGAGGAATGGTACTAGTAATATATATCTGTAGTTTTAGTTTGAGACACATTAGATAGCTAAGCGGCCCAGTCTCCGACATCTGTTACCAAAATTTCTTATGAAAATTGTACCAATAAAACTATTATAAAGGGTGTAAGACAAGGATGTAGTCTTTCGCCTGTACTGTTGAATCTCTACATCGAAGCAACAATGGCAGAAAAAAAAACAAATGTTCAAGACGAGGATTAAAATTAAAGGTGAAATAATATCAGTGATAATATTCTCTGATGACATTGCTGTCCTCAGTGAAAGCAAAGAAGAATTACACTATGTGTTAAGTGGAATGAACAGTCTAATGATTACAGAATATGGATTGAGAGTAAATCGAAGAAAGACGAAAGTAATGAGAAGTAGCAGAAATGAGACTACCGAGAAACTTAGCATCAAAATTGGGGATCACGAAGTAAATGAAGATAAGGAATTATACCACGCAGGCAGCAATATAACCCATGGTGGACGGAGTAATGAGGACATAAAAAGCAGACAAGCACTGGCAAAAATGGCACTCCTGGCCAAGGGAAGTTACTAGTATCAAACATAGGTCTCAATATGAAGAAGAAATTTCTGAGAATGTACGTTTGGAGCACAGCATTGTATGTTAGGCATGGACCGTGAGAAATCCGGAACAGAGGAGTATCGAAGCTTTTGGAATGTGGTGCTGCAGACGAATGTCGAATATTAGGTGGACTGACAAGGCAAGAAATGAGCAGGTTCTTCACAGAATCGACGAGGAAAGGAATGTATGGAAAAGACTGACAAGAAGAAGGAACGAGATGATAATCCGTGTCTTAAGAAAAAAAATTGTTCAAATGGCTCTGAGCACTACGGGACTTAACATCTGTGGTCATCAGTCCCATAGAGCTTAGAACTACTTAAACCTAACTAACCTAAGGACATCACACACATCCATGCCCGAGGCAGGATTCGAACCTGCGACCGTAGCAGCAGCGCGATTCCGGACTGAGCGCCTAGAACCGCTAGACCACCGCGGCCGGCCGTGGCTTAAGACATCAGCGAATAACTTCCATGCTACTAGAGGGGTCTGTAGACGTTAAAACCTTCAGAGGAAGACAGAGATCGAAATACACCTAGCAAATAATTGAGGACGTAGGTTGCAAGGGATTCTCCGAGATGAAAAGATTGGGCCAGGAGAGTAATTCGTGGCGGACAGCATCAAACTAGTAAGAAGACTGTTGACTCAATAAAAAATGCTATATTTGGAATGAGTGACTAAAAAAAACATTCATTTCTATGTTGCATCAATACAATCTGATATATATTTCTACAACTTTTCATCTGCAACATAAACATCGTTTTTATTCTATATCAAAACCATCACTATTCACTGGACATATAATTTAGAATTGATGTCGCGATATACTTCGCAGTTTCTGTTGCTTTATTATTGTTTCCATATGTAACTGCAATACTTTGAGAAATGTATATCTCACCATGGTGTTTTTTCGTCTTAGTAAATAATTACACAAGCAAAAATGTTTTTAATTAAAAGTAAACAACAGGTTCTGCGGCAGTTGGACTTATTTTCTCACGTATTTGTTTTTGAGTAGAACGCGATTACAAAAGTTTTTGAACGGCACAAGCGCCGAAATCAAGGACTAAAATATCCAGATATGGCTGTAGTGAAAATAGATAGAACCGTATAGTTCTGCTTTAACAGACCTTAGTATTTGTTACAGGTTTTATGAGCGAGTAAACGTAGAGGTCAAATTAAAACGGTAGATTGGTGGAAAGAGCTGCCAACACATGATGGTCGGACATCGCCACAGCGCGTGGACAAAGACTTGTTTCGCCAGGGACTCGGCATGTTTTCCGACAGGCCGCGTTCGCATTCGTAAACAGACGCTGTCGGCCGTCCCACGTCACGGGTTCTGCGATGTCAACAAACAGTAATTAGTTGCGCCACGGGCAGGCGTTGTTTCGAATAGCATCGTGTAGGCCTGCCCGCTTGCAGACACAATGGGAAATACACGATATAAGCTGCCGAGGGACGTCAGCAAACACTGTACAACAGCTGTGGCAGAATTGACAGACAATGCACGCGTTCCTTTTTGGAGGGCTACTGAAAGCCCGAAGGTCGGTGACAACTTTAGAAAGACTACAGCAGAAAAATACGTCAAATATATGTGCCGCGTATAACCCAAAAGCAAACAACGGCTAAAAATTATCCGACAAAACTGAAGCCCAGTACACAGTGGCGGCAGCGGCGTATTTTCAACTCCGAAAAGGGGAGAGGGGTATTATAAAGGCACTGAGATATAATCTGGGTGCTCTCTTCTGTCATTACGAGTGGCGCACTGCTGTTTGCTACCTGAGTAGATATTCACTACAGTGTCCGCCAAGCTGCTATTAGAATACAAACACAGCTTACTACCTGCCCCATTCTTGCCAAACTAGACCTTTTAAGTGTGTTCGCGCGTGCTTACATTATCTTCTCTTTTATTGATATTTGGCCCACTATCTGTCCTCCGCTCTCGAATCAAATCTTTAACTACGTAAATGGTTATTTACAGTGTTTATGTTTTAACTTGAGACAACCAAGTATCTCCGAAAATTTGCATCGTATGAAAAAAAATGTTCTAAGTGAAAAGTAAAAGGGACATCTGTCTGCTGTACAACTAGCCACCCTCCTAAGCATACCTCCTGCGCCGTCTACTACGAATGGAAAACGATGGTTTGAGTAAACCGTACATGTTTCTTGGCGCAGAGTCCGAATATGGATAAAAATGGGGTTTTCCTATCTGAATATACAAAGTTGACCCCGCCCACTCAGAGATGTGGGGGAGGGGGGGATGGGGAAGGGGTTAGAAACTGGCGAGATGTAGGGCAGACAGATGGTCCCATCACTAATATTAACTTTCCACGTAGAATTTTTTTTTTTTCGTTTGATGCGTCGTTTTCGAGATATTTAGTTGTCTCAAGATAAAACAAACACCCTTTATATTAGTTGCATTTTTTCTTAATCTATGGCTTACTTCCTGACCCTAACTCTTCAAATTAGACATTTCAGTATGTAAATGCCTCTACATACGAATTACTTTTTTCCATTCCAGTGCTTAATACTTGTCACTTCCTTCTGAAACTACACCTCAAAGCATGCAAACGTCTGCATTATTATGTGAAGTGTGTTTTTATTCATAATGTAGTCGATTCCTTCTCAACCTAGACCTTCATGAATTTAAATGCGTGTATATAACAGCAGGTTTTGGTTATTAAACTGTAATACCATGATACTTCCACCATACTTAAAATGAATTTATAAAATTACTATCACTATCATTACTATTACTACTACTTCTACTATTAGAGTTGCTTCCTCTGTAGCTAATAGCATTTCGTTATCACTGACAGGGTGTAATGGGTATTTTTATATGCGGTAGCTTAATATGTATACACATCAGTTGAGTCGGTTGTTTTTTCTCCGCATTGAGCAATCTTCTCACAAACACATCACAACCTTAACGACCTGAACTTTCCTACGCAGTCGTACTGCATCACCAAGTAGACTACGCCTGTCAGTATAGACTAACCGCTTTGCGTGCACGTGTTCACTCTTCAAAACCTGACCTACAGTCTAGTGAAAAATAAGGAGTAATGGCTTGCTGTTGGACATGTACTCTTACGTACGAACCAACTTAAAAACATACAACTTGTAATGGCTATAATTATTAGTTTGCAAATAATGTAAATACTGATGTAATGTTGTACAGCAAACCTTCTTTAGTCACCAATAGAAATATCTGCACTTTTACACACCGTACGTGCTCGTATTTTCTATGGCTCTTTCGTGACAGTGAAGACCCACGCGGACAACCGTCTTTTGGAATTCGAGTAGGCGAGCCTACCCCGGATCGAATCCGCCTCGCAGACTGACGACAAGGGCTGGTGAGACCACTAACCTGGATGTGATTTTTAGGTTCTTTCCCACATAAAACTAGGTACATATATTTGAAACCAATTAAAAAATTCTAGATCGCAAGGCACACTTACTAATAGGCGACTGGTCTCGATCATCACATGATCATCTTCAGACTTACTATCACATTGATAGACAATGGCTGTGTATGGAGCAGGAATCGCTGAAATATTGGGCTGGCACCCACGTCCTGCCTCAAATACACGCAACAAAAAGATTTAGGAAACGTTGTCATACTTGAACATGAGATTTAGTGTAGACGCTGACGGATGGGGTGCAGAGGTTCCGTCTCTGGGTTAGGGTAGGGGGTTTGATGGCGTTAGGAAGCGTATCCAGCCACCAACTGTCACTAACACTCCCGAAACCCTTATAACAATGCCGATTCCGTACAGAAACGGGAAGAAAGCAAGGAAGAAAAGGACATTTTGTGTCAAGGGGTACATTCTACCGATTAAATCGTAGTCGATTTGAAAGAGTTACATGTCTCATTCTAACTAGATTGTATTTTCGGATTTTTGAAAATGTGTGTGTGTGGTGAATTATACATACGCGATACCAAGCAAACAATACATTCAAAGTGAAAACGTAGATTCCATCTTTCTAGATTTCCGAAAGGCGTTCGATACTATGCAACGTCGTCGGCTACTAATGGAGATAAGATCATGCGGAGTATTGTCACAAATATATTTTAAGACGAAAAATAAAGAAAGACGATTCACAACTAACGGACTGTCCAAATGGGACGGAAATCGGTAGGTGTGACTGGCATGTACAGAGAAACAAATAAATACAGTTTCAGAAAAAATTTATGGTTTATTCAAGAGAAAGGGCTTCAAAAATTGAGCAAGTCAATAATGCGTTGGTCACCTTTGGCCCTTATGCAAGCAGTTCCTCTGCTTGCCATTGATTGACAGACCTGCTGGATGCTCTCCTGGAGGATATCGTGCCAAATTCTGTCCAATTGGTGTGTTAGATCGTCAAAACTCCGAGCTGGTCGGAGGGCCGAATGGTGGACGACCGTCAGGTTGGTAACCCACCGCTGACCGCGGCGTCTCCAGACACGTCTTCGATACTCATCGGGATTCAGTTCGAAGCGGGACTCATCACTGAAGACATCATGGGAAGACATCCTGAGCATATATTTCAGCAAGGTAATGCCCGCCCGCACACGGCGAGAGTTTGTACTACTTTCTTCGTGCTTGACCGCTCCTACCTGTGCCAGCAAGGTCGCCGGATCTCTCCCCAACTGACAACGTTCGGAGCATTATGTGCAGGGCCCTCCAACCATTTCTTGATTTTGATGATCTAATGCGCCAATTGGAGATGATTTGGCACGATATCCCTCAGGCGGACATCCTATATCAATCAATACCAAGCCGAGATCGACTACGATGGGGGCAACAACTGCATTCATCCGACCGGAACCTGTCCTGACCAAGGCTACGATCGAGTTAGAACTACTGAAGTGGCTTAGGAAACAGCACGTACGATATTGGACCAAGGTCCATAAATAAAAAAGGTGGTAAGGTAATGATGCCCAAGCCATGTTTTAAAAGAAGCTCTGTAATCCTGGGACTGAACAGGAAAGAGATCAAATTCATTAATGACTGATGAACGGCCATGAGAATTTAAAAAAAAACTACACACAATGGGTATACCGGAAGAGGACCCTAACTGTAGGATCTGTGATGAGAGTGAAGAAACTGCATCACACCTAATGTTCGAATGCATGGCATTGGTGAGTAAGAGATACAGAATCTTCGGGACAACTAGACCTGAAGAAATTGTGTCTAACAAAGAAGTGGTAGAGTGAGTCCTCGCACTATTTAAGGGGACTGGTTGGCTTTACTTGATATACAGGGAGCGATACCGCACAATAAACCTAGTTTCGGTGCGGGCAGTGGAGCGTCAGACCTAAGCTGTTTTAGCTTCCTGTTAAAATCAATCAATCAATCAATCAATACCAAGCCGAATAAGTGCTGGGATAAGGGTCAGAGAGTGACCAACACGTTGGGGACTTCTTCAATTTGTGAAGCTCTTTAGCCGGCCGGGGTGGCAGAGCGGTTCTAGGCGCTACAGTCTGGAACCGCGCGACCCCAACGGTCGCAGGTTCGAATCCTGCCTCGGGCATGGGTGTGTGTGATGTCCTTAGGTTAGTTAGGTTTAAGTAGTTTTAAGTTCTAGGGGACTGATGACCTCGGAAGTTAAGTCCCATAGTGCTCAGAGCCATTTGAAGCTCTTTATCTTGTATCAATCATCCAATTTCTCGGAAATTGTAGTCATTTGTTTGCCTGTTCATCACTTTTACAGTTTAGGTCCCATTGGGATAATTTCTTGGTACTGAGTCCTTTGTTTTGTCTTAGAGGTTATATGGGCCGCTCGGTGAATATTTGAGTAGGGCTACTACAACCCAGTGCGTTATTCAGGACAACGAATGTCCCATAGTAACGAAAGAAACATCGTGTGTCCCCCAAGAAAGCGTAATGGTACCCCTAATGTTCTCAGTATGCAAAAACGTTTTATCAGATACTGTTAACTGCACCATAAGATTGTTCGCTGATGATGGTGTTGTCTACAGGAATGTCGTAGACAGTCATAAGGTAGCGCCGAAAGACATGGTCAGAATTTTCACTTGCTGTAATGAAAATCAGATTTTTTTGAATGTAGATAAGCCTAAAATAATTCCTCGAAGAAACAGAAAGAATCGGATAGTACTCGATTAAAAGAGTAATTGCAAACATCTTGAAGTCGTTACTTCGTATAAGTATTAAGGAGAAATAATAAGAGTCGACACGAAACGGTACACGAACGCCAAATCAGCATTGTAGAAAGAAAGTGTAAGATTTTATGGAAGGGTTCGGCGACCGTGTATTGGATCTTAAGAAATCGCACGCAAGATTAGTGCGACGAATTCTAAAGTATGGCCCCGTAGTTTGGAAGCCTTATCAGCCAGGCTCGACAGCAGACGTCGAACGAATCAGAGACACGCAGCACGCTGTTGGGGCCGAAACTGGTCGGTACAACCGATCTGAAAATGTGATAGAAAAATTCGGAGCATTTAACATGGAATCCATGAAAAAAATGCGAAGGGTCGACGCAGTTCTTGTAAGACCCTATTGGGTAAATACAGAGAAACTATATTCGAAAAATATTTTGCGACCGTTGCGCTACCACGATATCTCGCAAATGGATAACGAGAATAAGATCAGAGATACCGGGTGGTTATGATTTAAGTGCAGCCGCTCAGGAAGTCCAGTGTGGACAGTAATTATCGAGATCTGGTGGATATACCAATGTGTTAGTGCCGAATCGATTTAAGTTGAAAATAAGAATCCTCCAGTTTTGGCCACCAGGTGCATAGCTGGTGCTGTACACTGGTTGTATGACGATATGTCATCAACACTGTCATCTGATAAGCCATAACGTGAGTGAACAGTATGGAGTTACTGTGCACTGTTACTGAAACTATTTCATGTGAACGGAAATAATCACAGTGCTGCATGGATCTGCAGCGAGCAAGTGTTAATCTGAAAGTACTGAGCAGAGGCCGTAATGCCGATTAATTGTTTGCAGAAGATGGTAACAGAATTCGAAAACACGGGTGAGCTTTGTGTGACACTTGGGAGTGGAAGGTGTCCTATCCCTGTAGAAGTTATTGACAAAGTTGCTGTTGATGTAACTGACCACGCAGCATGTGCCTTCGATTATGCTAACGCACGTGTTATCTCCAGACGTTTCCCAGACTCATGGCCTGCAAGATCATCCGATCTGAAGGCCAGTATACAGCCACACGTTGTCTGGATTCCAATGGATCTGCAGCGAGCAAGTGTTGATCACGTCGTTTTACTGATGCTCTACCTCGTCGACATCTTCGATGCTCCTATTGAACAAACTGTATAAGCGACTGTTAATAATAAAATCAATATTATGCCTTTCTCACTTGTTTGACCTTTTCTGCCCACATCATGTTCGTAGTCCATTACATATCGAAACTATTCTATACGTGTTTCTCGCAATCACAGCGCCAGATTTGCACCTGGCGGCCAAAATTGGAACAAATTCGATTCCGCATTAACACATTAGCATATCCATAACATTTCGCTGCGATACGATCATTACAACCCATACTGGTTCTGGATGAATAGATTCAATTAATTAAAGCCACTCAGTACTAGGATACGAAGATTCTCTTCTTAGGCATACGTTCTGGAATGGCTCATGAAATGTATGTGTGTTTCACAAAGTCTTTGCATCAGACGTCTAGCGGTGATAAATTGCTGACGCTTCCGAGCGAAGCTAGGGTCCTTTAGTACTCGCCGGCTGTGGGACGACGAGATTTCAACATACTTGCAGGGTCTACTAAATAGGTGCGCTGCATAGTACCTATCCCAGTAAATTTATAGAGTGATTTTGAGCAAGAAAATCATAAGAATGAATGTCTCAAACGGTACAAGATATTTTAGAAACGAATCTGGATCAGTTTGTTTGGCCAAGCTCCTTTCACGTGGAGCAGATATTGGATTATAGACAACACACACGACATGTGCATGCAGCAAAGTGCCTATGCACAGGGGCATAATCAGTACAATAGGATGCCTAACGTCACTGAGAGGTCTTAGGGAGGATTTTGTCTCTAACAACAGTTCTTCAGTTCTTCCCCATGACGTGTTCTATCAGCCATAGACGTTTGATGCAAAGACTTTGCAACATCATGTATACGTATGTGCATGCCGTATCGTAATTACATATGCACATACACTTATGAGCAACTTAATTGGAGATACCTTTCGAGCAGTCGGTGACTCTTCGTAGCATGGATATCAAAAGAGTTAGAAAGTCATTCTGATCCCTTACCTTTGAATGAGCTCCCACGCTCACTGAGATTGGCCAAAGTCCTCTCAAAGCAGAGATATTTCGCTCAGCGCCATCTCAAAATGCTCACACCCATCTCATAACATGTAAAATAGCATCATACGAAAACACCATTGCCATGCTGGTGAAAGGTGAGCTGTTGACAAGTAGCATGTTTGGCTTTGTGTAGTTTTCTGCGTATTGTAACGTGCCGTTGGAGTGTACCATCTTGACACTAGGCCACTTTTATCTGTGTTTCGAGAGTTCAGTGGCGGTGTTTCCGTGTCAATATTTATGTCTGTCCCTGCCACAAACGGTGGACGGAGGTACACTTTTAGAACACTACCTGCATGACACCGTAGCGGGGAGGTGGGTCTGGATGGTAGGGGTGCTCACTGGTTGATGTGGTTCGTGGTATAATCCGGACGGACATTCTTCGGATGTTATCGTCTGGATGACACTAGTTTTTTTATCTGAACGCTAGTGCGTTGTTATAGGAGTATGAAACACTCTCATGGAGTGAAATTTCTGCGGAGAGATTTCTGCAGAATCTAAGGCTTTTCGCAGGTAGTATGAAGGCAAACTAACAATTTCTTTCCTGTAGGATTGAGAAAGAACTGATTGCGACCAGTCACTTTTTAAGATGATTTATTTTGCCTTAACCAGTTTCGGGCTGGTGTGTCCATCTCCAGACTATGTCTAGGTAGGCTAGGTTCGAATATGACAGTCTCATTGTGAGTTGGGAAAGACAAAGAATTTTAATGCAAAGACATACCTGAAATTTCTTGGCCTGCGCAGGAATGAGGACATATTCCATCTCCGCAAAACTGTCACCTCTTCTGTGGGCAGTAGGAGTCGTGAATAAAGGATGGAAGCATGTCGCGAGGGAAATCTCAACTGGTGGAGAACTTATATTTGTTTCACGGCGAATGGCGAAATAGTTTTGACATTTCCGACAAATGGTTCTGGGAACGTTTGCTAATATAAATATGCATTACATCGTCCGGCTTTCTTCACAATGATGCTTAGGTCTATCTGTATGGCGCGACTGAATGAAAGATCGGTTTGTGATGAATATTTTTTGTTTATGGTGTAGGTTAGGTTAGTGATTAGGTTAGTGTATTTTAACGTCCCGTCAACAACGAGGTCATTAGAGACGGAGCGCAAGCTCGGGTTAGGGAAGGATGGGGAAGGAAATCGGCCGTGCCCTTTCAAAGAAACAATCCCGGAATTCGCCTGAAACGATTTAGGGACATCACGGAAAACCTAAATCAGGATGACTGGAGACGGGATTGAACTGTCGTCCTCCCGAATGCGAGTCCAGTGTGCTAACCACTGCGCCATCTCGCTCGGTGTGTGGTGTAGGGCGATCAGCATTTGATCGTGGGTTTGTGGGAGATGGCCAACATCTGAGAATGATTTTAAGGGAGGTTTGAGGGACATTTAAACGAGATAAATTTCAGCTGTGCTACATCACATTTTCTTGAAATGAGTACTGTAAACAAGTGACCGTATATTTTCATCCACAACTATATCTGCATGGATACTCTGTAGACCACATTTAAGTGCCACGGAGAGGGTTCATCGAACCACTTCCACAGTAATTATCTATTATTCCAATCTCGTACAACGCGCTGAAAATACGAACACCTACACTATGTGATCAAAAGTATCCGGACACCTGGCTGAAAATGACTTACAAGTTCGTGGCGCCCTCCATCGGTAACGTTGGAATGCAGTATGGTGTGGGGCCACCATTAGCCTTGATGACAGCTTCCACTATCTCAGGCATACGTTCAGTCAGGTACTGGAAGGTTTCTTGGGGTATGGCAGCCCATTCTTCACGGAGTGCTGCACTGAGGAGAGGTATCGATGTCGGTCGGTGAGGCCTGGCACGAAGTCGGCGTTCGAAAACATCCCAAAGGTATTCTACAGGATTCAGGTCAGGACTCTGTGCAGGGCAGTCCATTACAGGGGCGTTATTGTCATGTAACCACTTCGCCATAGGCCGTGCGTTATGAACAAGTGTTTGATCGTGTTGAAAGATGCAATGGCCATCCCCGAATTGTTCTTCAACAGCGGGAAACAAGAAGGTTCGTAAAACATCAGTGTAGGCCTGTGCTGTGATAGTGAAATGCAAAACAACAAGGGGTGCAAGGCCCCACTATGAAAAACCGATCATACCATTGCACCACCGCTTTCGAATTTTACTGTTAGCACTACACACGCTGGCAGATGACGTTCACCGGCATTCGCCATAATCACACCCTGCCATTGGATCGCCGCATTGTGTACCGTGATTCATCACTCCACACAACGTTTTTCTCCTGTTCAATTGTCCAATGTTTACACTCCTTACACCAAGCGAGACGTCGTTTGGCATTTACCGGCGTTGTGTGTGGCTTATGAGCAGCCGCTCGACCATGAAATCCAAGTTTTCTCACCTTCCACCCAAGTGTCATAGTACTTGCAGTGGATACTGAGGCAGTTTGGAATGTCTGTTTGATGGTATGGATAGATGTCTATTAGACATTACGACCCTCTTCAACTGTCGACGGTCTCTGTCAGTCAACAGACGAGGTTAGCCTGTACGCTTTTGTGCTGTCCGTGTCCCTTCACGTTTCCACTTCAGTGTCACATCGGAAACAGTGGGCCTAGGGATGGTTAGGAGTGTGGAAATCTGGCATACAAACATATGACACAATTGACACCCCATCACCTGACCACGTTCGAAGTCCATGAGTTCCGTGGAGCGCCCCATTCTGCTCTCTCATCATGTCTAACGACTACTCAGTTTGCTGATATGGAGTACTTGGCAGTAGGTGGCAGCACAATGCACCTAATATGAAATACGTACGTTCCTGGGTGTGTCCGGATACTTTTGATCTCATAGTGTATATCGTTCATTGAGAGATCTGAATTCCCTTATTTTATTATGGTTATCGTTTCTGCCTATGTAGGCCGGCGTCAACAAAATATTTTAACATTCGGAGGAGAAAGCTGGTGAGAAGTTTCCACCTTTGTTTTAATGATGTCCTCCCCAAACCCAGTATCATTTCCGTGACACTCTCTCCCCTATTTCAGCATAATATAAAACGTGCTGCCATTCTTTGAACTTTTTCGATGTACTCCGTCAGTCCTATCTGGTAAGGACCTCACAACGCGCAGCAGTATTCTAAAAGAGGACTGACAAGTGTAGTGTCGGCAGTCTCTTTAGTAGATCTGTTACATAAAATACAGTCTTTGGTTAGCCTTCCCCACAACATTCTATGTGTTCCATTCAATTTAAGTATTTTGTAATTTTAATTCCCAGGTATTTAGTTGAATTTACGGCCTTTAGATTTGAGTGATTTATCGTGTAGTCGAAGTTTAACGGATTCCCTTTAGCACTCGTGTGGATGACCTCACAGTTTTCATTATTTAGGGTCAACTGCCAATTTTCGCACCATACAGATATCTTTTTGAAATCGTTTTGGAATTTGTTTTGATCTTCTGATGACTTAATTAGTCGATAAAGGACAGCGCCATCTGCAAACAACCTAAGACGGCTGCTCAGAATGTTTCCTAAATCATTTATATAAATCAGGAACAGCCCGAACCTAAACACTACCTTTGGGAACGCCAGAAATCACTTCTGTTTTACTCGATGACTTTCCATCAGTTACTATGAACTGTGACCTCTCTGAGGGGAAATCACGAATCCAGTCATGTAACTGAGACAATATTCCGCAAGCACGCAATTTCACTACAAGCCACTTGTGTGGTACAGTATCAAAAGCCTTTTGGATATCTAGAAATACGGAATCAGTATGAGATCCCTTGTCGAGAGCATTCAACACTTCGTGTGAGTAAAGACCTAGTTGTGTTTCACAAGAACGATGTTATCTAAAGCCGTGTTGACTGTGTGTCAATACACCGTTTTCTTCGAGGTAGTTCATAATGTTCGAACACAATATATGTTCCAAAATCCTGCTGCATATCAACGTTAATGATATGGCCCTGTAATTTTGTGGATTACTCCGACTCCCTTTCTGAATCTTTCCAATCTTTGGGTATGGCCAAGCATTTCAATATCAACATCTATTGCATTAAATGGAAAAAATAAGTGTTCCATTAAGACGTATGTGATTTGAGCATCTTATTTCACTACATGATTGTTTTATGCTTGAAGCAGTTTAAACACAAAAAAATGGTTCAAATGGCTCTGAGCACTATGGGACTCAACTGCTGAGGTCATTAGTCCCCTAGAACTTAGAACTAGTTAAACCTAACTAACCTAAGGACATCACACACATCCATGCCCGAGGCAGGATTCGAACCTGCGACCGTAGCGGTCTCGCGCTTCCAGACTGCAGCGCCAGAACCGCGCGGCCACAGTTTAAACACAGAATTAGTTTTCCCGTAATTTACATTTGCATTATCTCGATATTATGCAATGATGTTCTTTGCATCTAAATTGTGAAAATTCAGTGAAGACTTGATCAGACTGTGAGCATCATCAGTTGTCTCATT
Organism: Schistocerca americana; assembly: GCF_021461395.2. Taxonomy (NCBI): domain Eukaryota; kingdom Metazoa; phylum Arthropoda; class Insecta; order Orthoptera; family Acrididae; genus Schistocerca; species Schistocerca americana. Next base: position 247,911,051 of record NC_060121.1, read on the forward strand.
AGCCCGTTCCATGAAGTCTATAATCCTATTTGTTGTTATATTCTCAGGATCAAAACACCTTGCAACTAGAGGGAACATTTTTCTGTTTTTGTGGTTGGAGAGAATGGTTGCAATAGAGAGAAAGTTGCTTGACTTAGCTGGATCTTTAGAGACATCGGTTAAGTTCTGGGCATTTTTTGGAGCCAAAATGTTTTTCACAATTACTTCTGTATTAATTCGACCACATGCCACCATCTTGCCCAGATTAGAAACATGGAAAACATCCTTCTATAATTTATTTTTGCAATCCATATTTCTATAGCTGATACTGTATTTGACAGCATGAAAAACTGCTGCTAGCTGACCTGTACTTACTGCCATTACCAAAATTATTGAGAAACTTTGAGGACTCCTTCAGTTCTTTCGTATAAGAATGTTGGCCTAGTCGGCTTTACCTCGATGACTGATGCCGTGGTTACACTTACAGGGCGTACAGCAACCTTGTGTATCAGTTGAGAAGTAAATAACGTAACGAGTGTGTTTAAACGTAAATATCTCTGTAATCCACTTTCTCGAGCGCTTGTCAGTTCCGTATCTTATTTACACCATAGCTGCTGATCGGTATGGGGGGAGCGTACCAGTTGACGGAGGAACAAGTAAACGTTCCCCCTCTCATTACCCGTCTAAAGGTGTAGGGTAAGTTATTTTTTTTCCACTCGTCGCATTGCCTTGAGCCAAAAGGTCTTCTATCTCCATAAGCACGAACAGAAAGAAAGGTGCTATACCATCGGTTACTAGAGGAAAATGTTTCGAGATCTGTCGGTCAGACGATTTGAATTATCGATAGCATTTCGCTATATTAATATTTATAACAATGATCACTGACGAAATATATGGGAGGAACATGCGATAAATAAAAGAGCCGGAATGATTAAAGAAAAATTGCTGTAATACAAGAGATCCTAGCAAAAACAGAAGAGTTGGTCGCCCTAAATATAGGGAGCGAGGGGGACAGCTGGTGATTGTCCTAAAGTGATTTTTGATTTAAGCTTCAATAATCATCATGGGTAACATTCCAGGTTGACACTAACCAGGGTAAAAATAGTTTTACAAAACCAGTGACGAATGTGAGTGCGTTCTAAAGTACTGGATTTGTTGTGTAATAAATGGTGACATAAATTACTAGTAGTTTGGGTTAATCGTTCAGCGTAATAAGGAAATTTTCTGTTACATTACAATTCGTGAAACTTTAAATTGTAGTAAAGGATCAAAACAGGGACGTGGAACTGGTAGAAGTAACGTGTTCCCCTATTAACCTGTATGGTACATGAAGCTACCTGGTAGATTAAAACTGTGTGCCGAACTGAGACTCGAACTCGTGACTGCCTTTCACTGCCAAGTGATCTACCATCATTTTTAGTACTAAATATTTGATTTCTTTTCAGATCTCCCGCTTACTTTTTAGGAATGAAGTAAATGATCTCTTCTTGAAATAAAGAATAATGTCTTCCTTGTAGAGAATAAAAGAAACCACCTTCGAGATGAGCAACCAAATTTCCTGGTAGTTATTTTCGGTTGGGAACTAAAAAGAAGATGCAGATTCTCTCTCAATGTGACAGTGAAGCTGTAGTCTCTATACTACGTAAGTAGCCTTGAGATACTCCCTAGTTTAGGAGAACTGTAGCACAATTTGCAGACCGTATTATATACTATGAGAGGAGACAGACGAAGAGGAGTTAGGAAACATAATACTGCGAGCAGAAAGGGCATTGATACACGTAAGTCTAAACAAGGGCTCGGGAGTAGGGGACATTCCGCCAGAACTACTGATAGCCTTGGGAGAGCCAGCCATAACAGTACTCTTACACCTGGTGCGCAAGACGTACGAGACAGGCGAAATACCTTCATACTTAAAGAAGAATGTAATAATTCCAATTCCAAAGGAAGCGTTTGCTGACAGGTGTGAATATTACTGAGCAGTCAGACTGACAAGTCATGGTTGCAAAATACTAACATGGTTTCTTTTCAGAAGAATGGAAAAACTGGTAGAAGCCGACTTCATGGAAGGTCAGTTTGGATTCCGGAGAAATGTGGGTACATGCGAGGCAGTACTGGCCCTATGACTTATCGTAGAAAATAGATTAAGGATAGGTAAACATAGCATTTGTAGACGTAGAGGAAACTTTTGGAAATGGTAACTGGATTACCCTCCTCGAAATTCCGAAGGTAGCAGGGGTAAAATACAAGGAGCGAAATGGTGTTTACAACTTGTACAGTAGTCAGATGGCAGTTGTAAGTGTAGGGGCGGAAGGGGGAGGGGAGGGGGCATGGAAGGGGAGCAGAGGTTAAGAAAGAAATCAGAGTTGCAGCGTATCGTGTCTTAAAAGGTTGATGCAGGATGAACATTAACAGAAGGAAAACAAGGATAACGGAATGTAGTCGAATTAAATCAGGTGATGCTTAGGGAATTAGACTAAGAAATGAGACAAAGTAGTAGATGAGTTTTGCTGTTTGGGCAGTAAAATAACTGATGATGGCCAAAGTAAAGATAATATAAAATGTAACCTGGCAGTGGCAAGAAAAGCGTTTCTGAAGAAGAGAAATTTATTTACATTTTTTAAGTGTTAGGAAGTCTTTTCTGAAAGTGTTTGTACGGAGAGTAGCCACGTATGGAAGTGCAACATGGACGATAAACACTTTAGAAAAGAAGAGAATAGAAGCTTTTGAGATGTGGTGAATACTATTAGGTAGATCACGTAACTAATGAGAAGGTACTGAACAGAATTGGGGAGAAAAGAAATTTGTCACACAATCTGACTAGAAGAAGGGATCGGTTGATAGGACACATTCTGAGACATCAAGGGATCAGCAAAGTGTATGGAGTAAAAGTCGTAGAGGGAGGCCAAGAGATGAATGCACAGGATACAGTAGTATGTAGAGGTCTATAAACCCGGTCTTCGGACTGAAGACCAGAACAGTAACGTAGCATAGTAGGTGAGAAAATGTCCCTGACACCTTTGAGCAACATTGACAGGTCTCAGTAGCAAAGTGCGTACTACTGCAAGCTAGAAAGTGTCATCTGAGGTTGCTATGGATACGTATGCAAAATCACTCTACATGACTGACTGAGGTAGACTCGCGAAGCAGCCGCATCAAGCGTACCACAACCGTCAATGATCATTTCTCAACGACTTTATTATAGGGCTTTTCCAGCTGGTGCTGCGATGGCCTGGAAACATGACTCGTCAGCAGGAGACGAAAGGAAGACGCGACACACATTACTGACGTGTCAACAGTTCGCTGCCCGACAGCGATGACGTCACTGCTCTCGCTTTGTGTTTCTTAAGAGACGGCAGTGACATACTTCTATGGTCAAGGGCAATGTGTTAGCCTCTTGTACGACAGGTTACGGTCGCGGTCCGATGCTGCCGAAGCATTTAACTGCGTCCTTGCGAAGTCCGGATCACTGTGAAGCGTAATAGGAAGCATTTGTTACGCATTGTCAAAACAATGGTAAGTCAAATAGTATCTGCACAACACTTCATATGTCTTTTCGGCTTGAGACCGGGTGTATTTTCATTCCATGCTTTGGCGATTTGCCTTGTGGCTCGAAGCGGTGTAGCTGGACCCGAAATTCAACACAATTATGTACTGTAGCTTTACTCCAGGACAAGTTCAAAACAAAGTTCATGTAGACGCAGACAGTGACGTGGTCGATGTCTTAGTTCTCTCGGAATGTTGCATGCTCCGTTCATGTCATTCTGCACAATGGACCACACCGATATCAAGTAAACAAAGACGTTTCTTCCCAGAATTAACCGAGTAGTGTAGAGAGGTGTACAAAGTAACATCAGTCGATATTCAGGAGAGCATGGACGCCAAAAGCCTGCACTGAGACATTATGTAATGCCTACCACAAATGAAATTATGCATCGTAACTCGGAAACAGAGCATCTTCAGAAAAAAAACTTTGTTTAATATTTCACTCTTATTTTGATCCATATATTACACGCACGAAGGATGTACAGTCACTTTTGAATAAACGTGTGTAGTTTCATTATTAAATAGAACAAAAACACGAAACAACACAACAAGAGACCAGGGATTGTGCAGATGTAAAAATAGCATGGTGATATACTGAGACCGGGTTCCCGGGTTCGATTCCCGGCGGGGTCAGGGAATTTCTTTGCCTCGTGATGACTGGGTGTTGTGTGATGTCCTTAGGTTAGTTAGGTTTAAGTAGTTCTAAGTTCTAGGGGACTGATGACCGTAGACGTTAAGTCCCATAGTGCTCAGAGCCATTTGATATACTGAGAGGAGTTGTTATGACGTCACAAACGTGAAGCCGCCGTCCGCCATGTCAACTGCTCCAAACAGAAGCTTCCGATGGCAGTGTTTTGATAAAAAATTCGAGTCTTCATTTTTTTCATTTACAGGTGCACTAATGCTTCTGATTGTAGTCTAAGGCGTAAGATCTCATTCCACCCATAAGTTAAACCGATTTTCTCTTTTATATACATGAATTTTTGTTGCGCTCATCACTTTTATTGCAGTGGTTTCACTTCTATCATTCTACTTCAGTTTTACTATCAGTCCAACTCCAGAAGCTCCGCTGGTGAACGCCGTGAGAACGAAAGATTGGAAACCGATAAGACACAGCAAAATTTGTTGTACTCGGCATTTTCGAGAAGAAAAAAATAGACTAAAATCAGCTTCATCAGTCCGTTTTAAGGAAAAAGCATAACTACGAAAGCAGTCTTTTCACGTCGCATAATTCTTTTCTTGGTTATTCTATACGTGTAACAGGAAAAAAAGTACACTAATGAGGCGAAATGTGTCGCACTACACAGTTAAATATATTTTTAAGAACTGAAGAACGTATGAAAATGCCTTCCTCACACCGTGTTATTCACGAAAGCACTGTAACTTTAACAGTCCAAACAACTGTTGCCTGCACATGACACAAATTAAGAAAAAGTAACAATGGAAACAGAAGACCACTAATGGTTTGGGGTATCTAACATGGCGGCACCGGCTACAGAGCAACGTACAGCGTAAATCTGTAGCGACATTTCCCCTTACTATACCTCCGTAAGAAACACAGTGCATCGTAAGTCAAAGAGCGTTACCGGATTACATGGCGAATCAAAGATACACATAACATGTATATAAGTGTTAACAATCTGTATATCCTTTTTTTACATATGATAATTACAGCAAAGATATGGAAAAAGAAATACCAGTCAAATGTCTAAAAGTGAGAAATGAAATATATTAGGAAAACATTTGACATATCTTTCAATGGTGCTCAAACTGAATTGTCTACATAGTTCACCAGACAAATATCCTCTAGTACTCTAAAAAATTCGGAGATTCTAAAAAAGTTACACATTCAACTTTAAATTCTCAAACGGTACCTCATTTTCTGAACTTTATTTTAAGCATCATTCAAAGTCATGTCAAATGTTTCACCAACTTATGTTATTGCTTAATTTTAGACACACCTTTCACAAAACATTTGAACAGCATTTTTTTAATTTTTTAAAATCCTTTATTAACATTTAAATACCACATCAATGTAACTGTTTATACGCAAAATATACCTTAAATAAACTTATCTCGCTCGAAGATGTTAACTTTCGATTTTTCGTGCACTCTTACAAAATTTAAATTTATAATACATCTGCTTGTATTTAATTTCAAGTATTCTGTGTGCCACGACATTTTAACCTGCTTTTATTATATTTTTCCTGTCATTTTTATGGTACATAGATTTCTACTTACTTTATGATATTAAGACGAATACGATTTAAAATCGAAAGAAAAAGTTTTACAATAGACTCCACATTTTTCAGTGCTGTCACACATACAATTATTTATTGTGGTGTTAAATTTTTGGCATTGCTTTTATTACTACTTATTTTTCTCCCTATACTGTCATCGCTATAACGATTAACTTTCTCGATTGTTTTGCTGGCGGCAACATATCAACGCACTGCCGGCAATACAGTCTGCGGTGCCTTGCTGCTTCATCCTTGACGGTACGTATTGATAACCACATGCCATAATAATAGAAACGTAACGCGGCCTTTCTGGTACATCTCTTGAAGCCAACGTCTCTATGGAAACAGTGTACCTGAAAGTACCAACAGCTGCCTCAAGGCAGCGATTAATTACCTATCGCATTGGCTCTTTTAATTTGAAATGTCCACAGAACTATTATCAATGAACCGATATATTTATCTGTAAGCTACTTTTCGTATAATGTTATACAAATACTTTTTTATATTCCTCTTATAATTTTATTCGTTTGTTTGAACGTATCTTATGTCAGTCATTAGACATTGGTTGAAGCTTATGTCATGCGGCAAAAGTGCGCGTTTCCACTCTTTTTAACCTGTGGCAGATTACCCATCAGCAGCAGTAAACGACCGTGACTGCACGCCAACTGTTCCGTGCGCCGCCGGCTGCAGCCATCGGGATAAATGCTACGTTATTTTACCTCTTGTTGGTCTGACTTTTATTCGCACACTTTGTTAGTTTGTGACTTCCCTATTTAATTTAGCACACTCTCTATCTTTACAGAGCGTTAGATCTGAAGATGTCCAGCACAAAGGCGGAAACCAGTCATCATTTAAAAAAATTATTTTTGCGATCAGGACTGTTTTATTGATTGCCAAAATAGCTATTTCTTGAGGAGATGAACTTTCGAAACTTCACCTACTCAAGAATATTTCAGTTTTCTCTCAACTCACAAATTAACTTTTCTTCCAAGCAATTAAATAGTTTTTTGAAAACTAAACCTCAAGCTGGTCAATTTGATACCACTTTTGCCCATTTCCCACCCTTCATTTGGTTCTGAAAATTCGGACAAAAATCCATTGTGTACTTTCTATGGAGTCTTGTTTTCGCTGTACTCAACCATTTGACCAGAAAGAAACGTTTGACCAAAAAATTTGAAAAAAATATATTTCATTAGATTTATATGTTGGTGAATCGGATTAGTAATTTGGAAGAGGAGTTAATGTTTTCATGATTTATATCATTAAAGAGTGGATGTGTAATAGTTGTAGTTGTTGTTATTGTGTATTCTCTAGAATACTTATGAAGTTTCTAAGGAAATTGATTGCCATGGTCTCAACTTTGTCAGTTTATACATTTTACCAGTGTTTTTTGTTGTGAAAAAAATTTATAGGTTTTCAGAGGAGTTCATAAACTAAACAATCTGAGTCTTGTGTCTGCTTTTACCACTGTCTGTTTTATATGGTTGTTCCTCTTAAGGTCGCTCTGGATAGTTACACCTAGATATTTTACGGCAGACGCTGTCCCTAGCTGTTTGTCATTAACAGTGTAGCTGTAGAGTAGTGGATTTCTTTTCCTATGTATGCGCAATACGTTACATTTATTTACGTTCAGGGTCAACTGCCAGAGTCTGCACCATTCATTAATTCTCTGCAGGTCGTTCTGCAAATTCTTACTATCTTGTGGCGTTGCTACTTTGGTATAAACAATTGCATCATCTGCGAATAGCCTTAAAGAGCATCTGACACTTTCTGCTAGATCATTTGCGTGTATTATGAACAGCAACGGTCCTATCACACTTCCCTGTGGTACTACGGATATTACCTTTACATCTGTCGATTTAGTTCCGTTAAGAGCGACGTGTTGAGTTCCATCCGAAAGAAAGTCCTGAATCCAATAGCAGGTCTGCTCCGATACTCCGTAAGCTCGTATTTTTTTCACTAAACGGCATTGCGGGACGGTGTCAAATGCCTTACTGAAGTCAAGGAACATGGCATCAGCCCGAGCGCCGTTGTCCGCTGCGCTGTGGATCTCATGGAGGAACAGAGCGAGCTGAGTTTCGCACGACGTGCACAACGAATCCCGATGATGCGAGATGGCTAGGTGGCTACATCAATATTAATATAAAGTTTGTACTTGGCTTTTGCAGTGGCGTGCCCTTCAGTTTGCGTTGTGTTCTTCTTTTACCAGGTTCGATTGTTCCGCGAAGTTTCCAGTTGAGAACTGACACTGATTTCTTCAAATAAAGTAACAAATGTATTTTGTGTTGTTAGATATGAAGTTTTATTAGGGGAGAGCTTGATACGTACCCAGTTTATACACTGAATCACTGCAGTTGGTGTTGCAAAATATGGTTACGGAGTCAATTACACATACGTCTGCTGTATGGCAAATCCACCACAGAAGTGTCTCTTGCTTCAGAAATGTTTGAGGCCTTTGAAACATGTCTAAAGTCAATTGGTCGTTGAGAAAACTAGTTTCGGATTAAAGTGTTAAGTAACGTTTAGAATAGACCTTAGATTTAATATACATGTTGATGCGTTTTGTACATAAATCAGATATTATAGTGTCGGTGCTTAAATGTGCATATGCGGTTTTACAAATATTTTTCTAAGTAGTACGTGTAATTTGACTTGCATACTTTGATCTTTTCACCATTAATATTTTACTATGTTTTCAGGTCTGTGGTATCTATCGTGCTATTTTAATATTTGAGGGTACAAAATTATAAGTGAAGTTTTGAATATGATAAAGATGTGAATCAGTAGTGTTTTGAATTAGTTATTACAACGCCGTATTCTTCGTCGCCAGAGATTTCTAATGAGATAAAAACTTCAAAATAGGTAATTCGTTTTTGAATTACGAACCTTCACACTTTTGGTGTGAATGAAATTAAATGTGTTTCCAAATTTTGGTGGGTTTGAAGGTTTTTTACGAGCCGTGGTATATCCCAGACTAGATTGATCATCATTACACTTTCCTGTCAGTTGGTATTTCATTCATAGCAGGGATTTGGTTCAAATGATTCAAATGGCTCTGAGCACTATGGAACTCAACATTTGTGGTCATCAGTCCCCTAGAACTTAGAACTACTTAAACCTAACTAACCTAAGGACATCACACACATCCATGCCCGAGGCAGGATTCGAACCTGCGACCGTAGCAGTCGCGCGGTTCCGGACTGAGCGCCTAGAACCGCTAGACCACCGCGGCCGGCGGAGGGATTTCGGCTTATCATTAACTGTTACTAAATGAAAAAGATTACTGCTTCTTTTCAGTCAGTAAACACATTTCATCATTTCAGATAGTATTGAAAGGATTGTTATTCAAGTTACGAATGCTATAGTGCAAACTTGTCAACCGCACTTACTGACGCCACGTTTGACTAGATTTTTTACGCGGCTACCGTGTTGAATGAAAGTCAGAAAAGTGTTAGATAGTCAACAACGTCAAAAGCTTTTTATAAGTCTACAAATGGTATAAATATGAATTTGTCTTCCTTGAACCTGTCTTGTATAAGTAATAGGGTCAGTTCGTACATATTTCTGGGACCTAAACTGACCTTCACCTAGATAAACTTCTACCAGTCGTTTCATTCACCAGTATGTAATCCGTATTAGAATTTAGAACCATAACTTACATAGGTGAACAAGGACCCCGCCTCCGTTTTCGAAGTCAGTCAGCCTTTAGCGGCACATCGGTTCGGACGGTGTTTTCGTCCCTGGTGCACGTGTGCGCAAGAGGTGTTTACATTAAGTGCGTAGCGGAGTGCTGCGGTAATCATGGCCTTGTCGTTTGACAAATCGACACTGAAATTTAGTTTTGTTAACGAATATGCTCGACCGAAGGCTTACGAGATAGGGCGTTATTTACGGGACGAGGTAAAAATCGAACCTGACGTTATAGTTGAAGTACAGTTATTTATAGTCAGCAGCGTGGTCTATGCCAAGCTCATCAATGAAACGGCATGTGACCAACTACTACTCCGAAACCGACAAGGGAGAATGTTGGAGAAATTACGGTTGAAAACCCTGGCATTTGAAGTGCCAGAAAAAATGGTGACAAACGCCCTGCGTCCTTACGCAACGGTTTTATCCCACGCGGCTGAATAATGTGCGAGTTTAAAAACTTTTCCTGTTCTCATTGTCGTCAGACAAATACGGATCGAACTATGAAAACATGTTCTGTCATACCTGTACATTGCTGGTTGTAGGGCGATTGTCATCTATGAAGGACAACCAAGGGCGTGCTCTGGGTGTGGGAAGGAGGGACACGTACGTTCTGAGTGTGCCCAACGAAGGTTGTTACAGCTGCCACGGGATGATCCACCTCTCACACCGCATCCGACTGTGCTCCCCATGACCTATGTTGCGGCATTACGCGATGACCTACGACGGCTGACAGAAACTTACCGGAACGTAGAGACAGAGGCAGATAGTGGCGAGCCAGGAAGGACGACGTTGCGCTGGACCGCCTAACCTCTTACAGAACGGCCTCTCTTCGGTGCCGCTTGCGGCCCTTCAGATACGGCACTTTCAGACGTCGATAATACGACGGCGCGAAATTCCCAAGTCTCCCACGAACATCAAGAGGCCATGCTGACCTCTGATTCCGAGGCCCGGCACCAAAAACAGCGATCACCAAAACGCCGGAAGAAGCGCCGCCTCACAGTGGAGAACTAACAACCAGATTCAGCAGGCAATGGTGCGGCGTTTTCGGCTACAGAGCAGTCAGCCATGGATACAGAAGAACGGCCTCGCGTGGATGCAGGTTCGGCCAGCGGGACGCCGAAAAGACCTTCTGATGACGATGCTCCAGAAACAGCAGAGCTTTCCGACCGATGGCAACAGGCTACTGAGGAGGGTTCGGCGCCTACAAAGCACGACGACGATGGGGGATTGATCACAAGACCCACCCCAGTGGGGAGCAGATGATGCTAGAGGAACTGCCTCCACACACTCTCCCGGTGTACGGAAGAGCGCACTGAATAACGGCAGACCACATGAGGGGACACCGGACGACGTTAAAAAGATGGCAGTTTTTGCACGGAAGAATTAGCGATCGCACGACGTCCTATCTACGTTGACAGCCATGCAGCAAGCTTATCGGATAGGGCCTGTTAACATTAATAACATTGGGACGCCGGTAAAAATCAAGATGCTCAGTTACATGATAAGAGGTGCAGACTTAGATATAGCGCTGTTACTGGAAGTTCAGGTGCTTCCCCTCTCGGAGTTTACGATATTTACTGTTCCCTGTGTGACGATAGAGGCGTTGGCACTACTATTGAAGGAAGGGATACGTGCAGATGAAGTAGAGTATTTGCCTTCGGCTCGTGGTACGGCTGTTGCCATAGGTGGAATACGTTTAATCTATATATACGCACCGCCAGGCTCTGATAAAGAGCAGATTTTTCCGCCCATGAGGTTACACTGTTGTTGTTCCATAGACGATACGAAGCCTGTATACTCGGCGGAGATTTTAATTGTGTGCTCTAGAGGAAGGACCAACATCCTAACTATACTAGCCAAGAACTTATGGAGCTGGTCAATGGGATGGAATTAGTCGATACATGGGAAGTATCGCAACCAACCGGGATACACATTTTTCACGAGCCACTTCGCAAGCCGTTTGGGTCGGATCTATATTTCATGGGAGTTATCGACGTCCACGATAGACGCAGAAATCTGGCCGACCGTGTGTACAGACGATGAGGCATATATTAGTGCGGTTAACCTTGCTATACAGCGAGTATGGAGACGGAGGGGTGATTGGAAAATGAACGTCTCCGATCTACGTGATGCAGAAAGCCGACGCATGGTGGCGGACACGTGGCCCGGCCGCCTCCGTCGACGAAATTCTTATGGTTCTGTCCTACAGTAGTGGATGGAGTGCGAGAAGCCTGCTTTACGGAAGACGTTAGTAGGATATGCGGAGGAGGTTTCTCGATGGCAGCGCACGACCACTGACTTTTACTCTATGACCCTCCGGGAACTGTCCGCTCAACCACCTACATCCGAACGTCAGACAGCAGTCGACAAAATCAAGGCGAAGTTGATAGACCTTGCGACGCTTAGGATGGCGGGTACGTTGCGACGCTAAGGATGGCGGGTACGATGATACGCGCAAGGTCGCAGGACTGCCTGTCCAACGAAGTTCCCTCGATGCATTACGTGACGAAGAAAAGAAGAAGGACGTTAATACGTGAGATCGAACTCGGCGGTGGCAGTCGCATTTCAACACAAGGAGCGTAATGCAGCCGTTCACGAATCATTTTAGTAGATTCTATGCGAGCGAGGGTGCTGGAAACGTTCTGGAAGTCCCCAAACGCGTTCTGTGTGAAAGGGGAACCGGACGCCTTATCTGAAAAGCTGGAGGAAACGATTACATGAGGAGCTCCCAACAAGTCCCCAAGCCCAAACGGATTCCCGTTGTAATTTTACCGTGCCTTTGTGACCATTATGACACAGATGTGGTTAAGCATGTTTAATGAGCTACTGCCATAAAATTCACGGAAGGGCTAATGATCCCGATACCCCAACCTTGTGATTATCGTCCCTTGACCCTCCTTAATAGTCACTACAAGATCTTTATGAGGAATACTGGGCAGCCGTATCGAAACGTCGCTGGTGGATCGAATACATGCCGATCAGACTTGTCTTGGCGGCATCAGTAATATCCACACAGCCTTGGGAGACTATCGTGACGTCTTCGCCCTCGCGGCTGCATGACACCTCCGCGGGGCACTGCTTGCTGTAGATTTCGAGCATGCCTTTTATCGATGGATCATTTGTACCTCACGGCGGTGACGAACAGCATGGGTATCTCGCCATTATTGACCACTGCAGTGATGTGCCGGTTGCACGGCGCCAGATCAGCGATGATGATCAACGGAGGGAGAACACAGCATTTTAAGATCTTAAGATCCGTCAGATAGATCTGCCCCTTGTCGATCCTCCTATACGCGATCGCCTTAGAACCGTGTCTCGCAGGCCTTCGCTGCCCACTTACCGGGATCTCCCTGAGGTATCTATCATTCAGTGTTGAACATATGCGGATGATATTGTGTTCCTCGTCCGGAATGAGGAGGAGACTTGATCAGTACTGGATTGGCTACAGACGTACGGGATGGCAGCTGGCAGCGAGGTCAACTTTAGAAAATTACAATTCATGCTTGTGGGGCGTGGACTAGAACCAGGAACGGATGGATCCTTACCTGTGGTGCAAACCCTCCGATGAAACTTCCTGGCAGATTAAAACTGTGTGCTGGACCGAGACTCGAACTCGGGCCCTTTGCCTTTCACGGGCAAGTGCTCTACCAACTTAGCTACCCAAGCACGACTCGCGCCCCGTCCTCACAGCTTTACTTCCACCAGTACCTCGTCTTCTACCTTCAAAACTACAGAAGCTTTCCTGCGAACCATGCAAGACTAGCACTCCCGAAAGAAAGGATATTGCGGAGACATGGCTTAGCCACAGCCTAGAGGATGTTTCCAGAATGAGACTTTCACTCTGCAGCGGAGTGTGCGCTGATATCTGCCAGGAAGTTTCATATCAGCGCACACTCCGCTGCAGGGTGAAAGTCTGATTCTGGAAACCCTCCGATGTTTAAGTATTACCATTCATAAGGAGACGGCAGGAACGGCAGCGGACAACTATCGACCACTGTTGCTCAGAGTCTGTCCGTCAGTACGAATAAACGCCCTACGATCGATGGATATGCTGCAGCGAGTTTCGCTCGTCAACCTTTATCTCGCTGCCATGATGTGCCACCTGACACACCTTCTCCCCTTATCGCGTACGATGGCTGTGAGTATTCAGGCGATTTTTGGATACTACGTTAGCTTGTGGACGATGTGGCCTATTCTACACCTTATTTTGGATCTATGTGACGATGAAGTGCTGATTATGCGCTTATCACTTTAGGACATGGTCTAAAAACAAGATCTGAGGATGGTCATTACGGAGTGAAACCGGTCATCGTCTAAAGAATTGATATTGCGATCAAAGACTGGAATAAAAAACATTTGACAGTATTGGATCACTGTTTGTATACGCGACCATTTCGCAGTTGGTGATCTGGAATGTTAGTTTACTTTATTACATAAATCATAAGAAGATTAATTTAAGTTTATACAGCTCCTTGCCACATGAGTGCTTTGTAATTTACAACGATCACTGATTATTATAGCATCACTTGAAGCACTAATTAACAAATTCTTCTCTTGAAGCACATTTCCGTGTTAGACTTAATTATTTCCTTAATCCTACTTGTTTTGTTTTGTTTTGGCTCTGGCTCTGAGCACTATGGGACTTAACATCTATGGTCATCAGTCCCCTAGAACTTAGAACTACTTAAACCTAACTCACCTAAGGACATCACACAACACCCAGTCATCATGAGGCAGAGAAAGTTTTGTTTTGTTTTAGGGCGCAAAATTCTACTGGGGTCATACGCGCCCAAGTCAAAAATATAGAACACGAACACAGAGAGGAGGGAAACGACTATATGTCGATCCCAATGGACAGAATAGGAGACAGCTAAAAACAGACACGTGGAAAAAGGGCTAAAAAACTTCATACAAAAGTGGAGGTGCAAAACTAAAAATTAGATGGCCTTCGCCATATTGCTTCAGCGGATAAAAAGTAAGATGATATAGATTGCTTTATCTGAGGTGACGAACTGGGGCAAAACGCTTCATTCTCGGTTCTGTATTGACCTCCATGTGAGTGTTCTGCATTGCTGAGAGACAGTCATGACTCTGTTCATCCTCTCCTATTCGACTGCAGCGATACATCCCTAAGCTCTAAGGTATCGATGCGCATTGTTGACTTTCGTGTAGCACCACGATCTCTGGGCGATACCAAAGATTTTATCGGTTTCTATGCAACATGGGGCACCCATTTGTTATCCAGGTGCAACATACAGCTGAGTGCAGACATGAGCTTGGAAGCTTAGCGAAACTATTACAAGAATTTGGCTCAGCAGTAACCCCACCATCTGCAAAATTCCCTGTTAGGTCTCACAGTTACCAGTACGCTGGAGGGGTCAATCCATGATCCTATGGTCTTTCTGCGTCAGATATAATCTGTAGTCTTCCTGTTGTGATGTGTGTTCGTGAACCGTTCCCTGTGTCGTCGCTGCGCCTGTGGACACCGACTGTGGTTGTTTACTCCGGAAGGTATCAGGCAGGTGCGAAATCCAGAGGTGTTGATCAAGTGATGAACTCGTGTCGCGCCATTGCAAGCCTTTCCTAATTGGCGCCATCTGTGCGACCTACATGAGAGGCGTCACAAGTGGAGCCGCCTCGGGTAGGCGACACCCATTAGCCCGCTGTCGTCTCACAGCCATTTTCTAATTGCAATTAGGGGGACGTCAAGCTAAAAGTAACCCTTCTGACTGATGGTTTATCATCAACAGTGTAACGAGCCCTTCACCCCATGAGACTATGTGCAGAGATTTGGAATTTGACCCAGGGCCGAGGTGCGGGTTCTGGTGACCACATCTCCTCCCGTTGTTGACCAAACATTGAAGATAAAAAATTTCCCACCAACAGGATTGCAACCATTTCCTTCCGGATAGGGCGCAAGTGTACCTTAGCGACCCTAATGTTTTTAGAAACCAAAATCTGAGTGTAAAGCGAAGTTCTTCAGTAAATTCAAATACCATTGCAGAATAAAATACTTTTTGTAGTCTAACATCTGCTTGAATAATGTGCTGCTTCCTGTAAACTAAAATTTTCTTCGATATGCGAACAAAAAATAAGTCGTTTTCTTCTTGTGTATGAAGATCAGAGGAGAAAATCAGGTAAGTATACTTCTTTGTGGACTAATTTTAAGCTCTATTAGCGTACTTTAAGGTCTGCTTATAACAAATACTTTAGGGGAGAAAGAGGTTAGTCAGAGAAGTACTGAATATTTTTATATAAACGTACAACGGTAACATACACATACATAGATAAAATATGGCACGCCCAGCACCTGTCGAGGAAAATGGCACAGTGAATCGTACTCACAACGGATTTTTTGCTTGTTTTGAGTTACCCATCCTGCAGTTAATGAAAAGAACAGTCGTTTTTCCTTCAATTCTGTCCTACCATTAAACCATATGCTCAGTTTCATTGTGCTTCTTATTGTTTTCGGGGCAA
Organism: Schistocerca americana; assembly: GCF_021461395.2. NCBI lineage: Eukaryota > Metazoa > Arthropoda > Insecta > Orthoptera > Acrididae > Schistocerca > Schistocerca americana. The sequence continues at coordinate 247,926,980 of NC_060121.1, forward strand.
CGGGCAATGTGTTTGTTGGTGCAGTGTTGTAATTAGTAAGCCTTCGTGACCAGCGGTATATTTACATCTTATTTCCTTCTTAGCTGCGGGATGCTGCAGGACTGACATAAATATTCACATGTTTACATCTGCAAATGGTGCTAAAGGACGTAAGTAACACGGAAGGTGAAGAGATGCACAGGCGACAATTAAATGAGCAGTGTAAAGTTTCCAGCTATAAATAGTCGTGTTTTGACAGTATTCAGGTATCAGAAACATCTAAATAATTAAAAAGTTTGATATGTTTGCACCCCTGAATCCGAAGATTGCCACTCTTCACCACCAGTGATCTATTAGTACATTCGAAGTAATAAATAACGTTAAACTGTTTGCAATAAGCGAGGAAATAAAGTGTTTTCATGTTTATGTAATCACTTAAAGGCCACCCAGCTAGCCACGCAAACATTGGTGTTACACTCGTCTGGTGTGAGACGTTCCCGGGGGTCCACTGGGGGCCGAATCGCACAATAACCCTGGGTTCGGTATGGGGCGGCGATAGGGTGGGTGGACTGCTGTGGCCTGTTATGGGCGGGACGAAGCCTCTCCGTCGTTTCTGGGTCCCCGGCTTAATACAATACAATAGCTTAAAACCCCAGAGTTAAAGAATGTGACGTTATACATATAATTTGCTATTACTTTTATCCCAGATGAGGTTCATGCCACACTAGTTTCCACTGTCTTCTATTATTTACTATAAAAATGCTCGATACAATTAAAACATGTACATTTAGTCTCACACATGTGTACTACTGAAAATAGCGGAAGGTTTCGAGATTAGGTTTTGAAATTTTTCTCTTGTAAAATTTACTCACATCGACTTGACCGTCTTTTCTCCTTATGGTCTTCATGTGTGATATGAAATAGATCTTCTTCATTGGGGAATACACGTTCGCTTCTTCTTACTTTGAGTACAATAACTCAAGGGAAAAGCTGAACGAAACGAAAATAAAGTTTTAACCAAATTTTCTCTTCCATGAGTCAAGGGAAAAAGGAAGGGGCTTGGGAAAGGAAATGAGGTGAGGATACCACAAACGGAGAATATCGAGAAAGGAAAGACTATAGAGGCGTTTATATACGGACATTATCATGGTAGTGTACGAGAAAAATGAATTTATGAGGCGCGTGAGAAAAGTGATGGAACTGATTTTTTTTTATATCCCAAAGCTTTTATTTTTTTTTTTTCAAACAAAAATATTAAACTCTTCAAATCAGTTCTCTTCGGCAGCTATACACCGCCAGAGTAGTTGTTCCTAGTCTTGCTAGCAGCGCTGAAAGCCATCAACAGGTAGGGCCACTGCTCACTCTGCCGGTTTGTCTCAGGATCATAGTCAAAAATGCAGGATTCGTCACCTGTGATCACACAACTGAACCACTGGTGGTGATTGGCAGCCCTCTCAAGATGATCAACTCACACGTTTGTTCAATTGTCCCTCTGCTTAGTTGTGGGGTTTTTCGCCACCATTTTGGCACAAACATTTCCCACGTCCAAAACTTCGCTCAAAACTTGACGTACTGTATAAGTCTGTGACGGGTAATCAGTCATCCTCATTGTTAAACGTCGGTCTGGTCTCACAAGAGCACGCACACGTTCGACATGAGCGTCTTTTTTTGAAGTTGAAGATCCCCCTGAGCGAGGTTAATCTTCAGCGTGTTCTCGGCCTTCCGAAAATCATTTATGCCAGCGAAAATCTTGTGCTCTGCATGATAAATGCTCCATCGAGTCCTGTTTCAACTTCTCGTAGGTTACACTCGCGGATTCCCCAAGTTCAACAGGAAACTTGATGGCATAACGTTGTTCTAAACTCCGCTGTTTCCATTTTCGTAACACACAACAAAAACAAAACTTCATTAATGGTTCTCTCAAAAATCGCGTGATGGCTGTGTGGAGCTGAAACTCGACTGTGCATCTGGAAGGAACACAGATACAGTAGCACAGTGTTGCCCGATCACTCGCAGTTTTGTCGGACTCATTACTTCTCTCACAGACCTCGTATGTAATAAATGTTCAAAAATGGTTCAAATGGCTCTGAGCACTATGGGACTTAACTTCTGAGGTCATCAGTCGCCTGGAACTTAGAACTACTTGAACCGAACTAACCTAAGGACATCACACACATCCATGCCCGAGCCAGGATTGAACCTGCGACCTGTAGCGGTCGCGCGGTTCCAGACTGTAGCGCCTAGAACCACTCTGCCACCCCGGCCGGCAATAAATGTTCAGTTTGCTTTGCTGTTACGGGTCTGCAGTCTTGGTACACACGGCATAGTACACCAGGGTACTGTAGCAGTACAGTGATGGAGTGCAGATGGCCTGAGCCGTTTTGTTTTGGCGCCTATATCCGCATGCTATAGCACTGTGTTGCAGGGACTTAATGTGCGCTAATACTACAGACACAGACCTCAAAACGGACAAAACATAGTCCTCTCACCTGTTTTAAGTGATAATCAAGGATTTACGATTAGCATTTTCAACTGTTTAGAGAAGGTTCCTACTAGTGCACTGACGGTTCATTAAATGCTAGTACTGGGTGTTCATTGGCACGATAATACCATCAATGGTAAACGGTGTTGTCTAAAGAGGATAATAAAGTGTGTCGCCAGTCACACATAGCGCTGGTGAGCGGAGAGCCGGAAAAAACGTCATATCTGTTTCATAAAATTTCGGGAGAACTACTGGATGTCTGTCACTTCACGCCACGATATTTCGGTGCAGACTCTTCTAGTAGTCTTCAGGTGAATACTGAAGAAAATTCTCTGAGCTCCCTTATTTAACAAGGAACCCCATGAGTGCGAGGTCACAAAGGGCCACTGATGTTTACGGCACTCAATGTCCCACATATTGTCAGATCCCTTAATCGGGCAGGTAGGTTAGAAAATTTAAAAAGGGAAATGGATAGGTTGAAGTTAGATATAGTGGGAATTAGTGAAGTTCGGTGGCAGGAGGAACAAGACTTCTGGTCAGGTGACTACAGGGTTATAAACACAAAATCAAATAGGGGTAATGCAGGAGTAGGTTTAATAATGAATAGGAAAATAGGAATGCGGGTAAGCTACTACAAACAGCATAGTGAACGCATTATTGTGGCCAAGATAGATTCGAAGCCCACACCTACTACAGTAGTACAAGTTTATATGCCAACTAACTCTACAGATGACGAAGAAATTGAAGAAATGTATGATGAAATAAAAGAAATTATTCAGATTGTGAAGGGAGACGAAAATTTAATAGTCATGGGTGACTGGAATTCGAGTGTAGAAAAAGGGAGAGAAGGAAACATAGTAGGTGAATATGGATTGGGGCTAAGAAATGAAAGAGGAAGCCGTCTGGTAGAATTTTGCACAGAGCACAACATAATCATAACTAACACTTGGTTTAAGAATCATGAAAGAAGGTTGTATACATGGAAGAACCCTGGAGATACTAAAAGGTATCAGATAGATTATATAATGGTAATACAGAGATTTAGGAACCAGGTTTTAAATTGTAAGACATTTCCAGGGGCAGATGTGGACTCTGACCACAATCTATTGGTTATGACCTGTAGATTAAAACTGAAGAAACTGCAAAAAGGTGGGAATTTAAGGAGATGGGACCTGGATAAACTGAAAGAACCAGAGGTTGTACAGAGTTTCAGGGAGAGCATAAGGGAACAATTGACAGGAATGGGGGAAAGAAATACAGTAGAAGAAGAATGGGTAGCTTTGAGGGACGAAGTAGCGAAGGCAGCAGAGGATCAAGTAGGTAAAAAGACGAGGGCTAGTAGAAATCCTTGGGTAACAGAATAAATATTGAATTTAATTGATGAAAGGAGAAAATACAAAAACGCAGTAAATGAAGCAGGCAAAAAGGAATACAAACGTCTCAAAAATGAGATCGACAGGAAGTGCAAAATGGCTAAACAGGGATGGCTAGAGGACAAATGTAAGGATGTAGAGGCTTATCTCACTAGGGGTAAGATAGATACTGCCTACAGGAAAATTAAAGAGACCTTTGGAGATAAGAGAACGACTTGTATGAATATCAAGAGCTCAGATGGAAACCCAGTTCTAAGCAAAGAAGGGAAAGCAGAAAGGTGGAAGGAGTATATAGAGGGTCTATACAAGGGCGATGTACTTGAGGACAATATTATGGAAATGGAAGAGGATGTAGATGAAGGTGAAATGGGAGATATGATACTGCGTGAAGAGTTTGACAGAGCACTGAAAGACCTGAGTCGAAACAAGGCCCCCGGAGTAGTCAACATTCCATTGGAACTACTGACGGCCTTGGGAGAGCGAGTCCTGACAAAACTCTACCATCTGGTGAGCAAGATGTATGAAACAGGCGAAATACCTTCAGACTTCAAGAAGAATATAATAATTCCAATCCCAAAGAAAGCAGGTGTTGACAGATGTGAAAATTACCGAACTATCAGTTTAATAAGTCACAGCTGCAAAATACTAACACGAATTCTTTACAGACGAATGGAAAAACTAGTAGAAGCCAACCTCGGGGAAGATCAGTTTGGATTCCGTAGAATCACTGGAACACGTGAGGCAATACTGACCTTACGACTTATCTTAGAAGAAAGATTAAGGAAAGGCAAACCTACGTTTCTACCATTTGTAGACTTAGAGAAAGCTTTTGACAATGTTGACTGGAATACTCTCTTTCAAATTCTAAAGGTGGCAGGGGTAAAATACAGGGAGCGAAAGGCTATTTACAATTTGTACAGAAACCAGATGGCAGTTATAAGAGTCAAGGGACGTGAAAGGAAAGCAGTGGTTGGGAAGGGGGTAAGACAGGGTTGTAGCCTCTCCCCGATGTTGTTCAATCTGTATATTGAGGAAGCAGTAAAGGAAACAAAAGAAAAATTCGGAGTAGGTATTTGTACAGAAACCAGATGGCAGTTATAAGAGTCAAGGGACATGAAAGGGAAGCAGTGGTTGGGAAGGGAGTAAGACAGGGTTGTAGCCTCTCCCCGATGTTGTTCAATCTGTATATTGAGGAAGCAGTAAAGGAAACAAAAGAAAAATTCGGAGTAGGTATTAAAATTCATGGAGAAGAAATAAAAACTTTGAGGTTCGCCGATGACATTGTAATTCTGTCAATGACAGCAAAAGACTTGGAAGAGCAGTTGAATGGAATGGGCAGTGTCTTGAAAGGAGGATATAAGATGAACATCAACAAAAGCAAAACAAGGATAATGGAATGTAGTCTAATTAAGTCGGGTGATGCTGAGGGACTTAGATTAGGAAATGAGGCACTTAAAGTAGTAAAGGAGTTTTGCTATTTGGGGAGCAAAATAACTGATGATGGCCGAAGTAGAGAGGATATAAAATGTAGGCTGGCAATGGCAAGGAAAGCGTTTCTGAAGAAGAGAAATTTGTTAACATACAGTATTGATTTAAGTGTCAGGAAGTCATTTCTGAAAGTATTCGTATGGAGTGTAGCCATGTATGGAAGTGAAACATGGACGATAAATAGTTTGGACGAGAAGAGAATAGAAGCTTTTGAAATGTGGTGCTACAGAAGAATGCTGGAGATTAGATGGGTAGATCACATAACTAATGAGGAGGTATTGAATAGGATTGGGGAGAAGAGAAGTTTGTTGCACAACTTGACCAGAAGAAGGGATCGGTTGGTAGGACATGTTCTGAGACATCGAGGGATCACCAATTTAGTATTGGAGGGTAGCGTGGAGGGTAAAAATCGTAGAGGGAGACCAAGAGATGAATACACTAAGCAGATTCAGAAGGATGTAGGTTGCAGTAGGTACTGGGAGATGAAAAAGCTTGCACAGGATAGAGTAGCATGGAGAGCTGCATCAAACCAGTCTCAGGACTGAAGACCACAACAACAACAACATATTGTCTAGCATGCAACAACAATATTAGCCGCTAATGACAACAGGTGGCGGGACTGGCAAACAAGACATTATACCTAGGACAACAGTTGTCAAAGTTGACATTTCGTCATACAGGAACTCAAGAAATTTCTAAGAGTGAGAAAGAAGTGGCAGATGAAATATTAGCGTTTCCGCAAGATGAATCAGTGGAATGTATGCTGTCGTATACCCTCGACTGTGTGGACATTGTACGTGAGGAGTACAATGATGACGATACGTGCTTAAAAAATGAAAGTGATACTGAACAGATTTCGAGCCACGTAGTTTATCATCTTTGTCGAATAGGGGGCCACAAATCCCATCTACAGTGAAACGTAGTAACGAACAATCGTTGTCCAATGAGGGGTGCTCAACACAATTACGTACACGGAAAGTCAGCCGCAGCATAGGAAACAGACATATAAGAACAGATTTTGAATAAGTCTGTCGTAATATGACCATGTAGTGCGTAAGAAAAACTACTAGGGTGGACAAGTGGCACTTGTTACAGAAACTGTTGTTGGATGCTCGATACATGCACATGGTGTATGTAAAGGATGCTCATGATAGTGACCTACGTAATACACTGCGCGCGACATAATGACGGTGAATTCAAGGGAAGCAGTGAATGGTTGCATAACTTCAAACAGTGCTACAGAATTGGAAGAAGTAAGATAGCGAAATTTCAAACAAAACGTCAACTTAACGATGCACAGCAAACTACGGAACCGGCACGAAAATTTGTAGATAAGACAAACTTATGTCATCGTTCAGAAAAGAATTTGTTTGCAGCTCCGATCAACCGTAATTTGAGTAGGAAACGCATATGAAAAGGACCCTTGAAATTAGAAGTACCAAGAGAGCATCTAGATCAACTAACATCAGTGCCTTAACGCATTCTTATACAATTACGCCGAGTGTTAAGCTGGATGTTAAATTGGCTGGAAAGTTATTTATTGTGCTGCGAGAAGTTGGAGGTGTTCTGTCCCCTACGATTCTTTCTCATGTGCGTAATCTTGCAAGGGCAGTGGGGAATATTTACATTACAGAAAGGAAGAGTACGAAAATCAGCATAAGAGAGCTACAAGTATGATACGAGCAGTGTTTTTGATCAATAGCTCGTCAAAATAACTTGCTTTTGCTTGATTCCTGGCCTGCGTATAAAAATCATACTCTCTTAGAGCAAACTATCCCTCCTGAAAATTGTATGGGATTGCAGTTAATTCCACGTGGAACCACTGGACAAATTCAAATACTGGATTTTTTTTTTCCGTGCCTACAAAATATATTATCGCAGTATGTGCAGCTACGCCGGTAAAGGATAGCCAGTTTCACGATGAACAAGACACACTATTTCGCATTCGGTTGCATGCCATCACATTCCATCTCATCAACCTATTACACGAATATGATTCTGTATGCATTCTTTGAGACTGGATACCTTGCTGAACAGACTGCACGATTTGTACCTCCCAAGGAGTTCGCCTTCGACCTTGATGGTGTGAACCTTTGTGGTCACTATTGCCCGCCGTTTTTCATTCTATGTTCAGGGTGCATGTTAATGATTTATTTTGAACATTTCTTGAATGTCGACAATGTCAGTTTTGTGAAGTGTAATGCGCACATCCCGTAGAAGATTGATCTTTGCATCTCCCGGACACTCATTTCCTGTCGCCCTCCTGATGCACATGGTGACTCATTAGCAGTTAATATTTTTCGTGGCATAATTGTTAACACAGCACCTTCAAATGAGCCTTACTAAAGTCTGAACTTGTGACCTCGCACTCCAGGGGTTCCTTGTAAGATCCCACCGGCACATGCGTGGTGTATTCAGTTGGTGTTGTGCATGCATTACTTAACGCATGCTGTAGTGAAAGCTCGTCGATATCAATTCGACTGTCTTCCCACGATAAAATCGCAGAACGACATCGTTTACGAAGAGCACGAAGTTTTTCTGTGACAGGATTCCGTGCAGAATTTAACTGGAAGCCGCCGTCTCGATTCATAAGGGACTCAGACAGACGTATTTCCATTGATTCAATGATGATAAGAGCTACAGAAGTTTGACATATGAGCCTCAGTTTTTGTTCCATTCTTCTTCATCAGGTGACCAATGGAAATACAGTGTTCAGCGACTGCGCTCTTACTGGTTTGGAGGAGGAGGGTACGCCGCTGATTTTCTTCAATGCGATCCGGCACAGTGCGCGTAGTTTTCCCTGTATAACATTTGCCGCATTCGCACGCAGTCCTACAGATATCTGCCTTGCGCAGCTCTAAGTCGCATTTGACAGATCCCAAAACTGTCGATATCTTAGAAGGAGGATGAAAGATTGCTTTAACATTGTATATTCTTAATATTTTGTCTATTTTCGTTGAAATATTCCCAATTTATTGTTTTTAAGGCCTCATCCTTCCTTTGTTCTGTCATTTCTACGTCTGTAGCTCTATCTGTACTTGCTGAGACATCATTTTCCCACGTGACTATGGCCAATCACATGATAGTTGGATCTATCAAACTTTACACATATGCCTACCAACATCGCAGTGCAGTGCACAACCATAGGGTGGCTCCCCGACAGAGTACATTAAGGGCGAATACCTTGGTAAGCTTTTGGTGCTGGTTGCATGCGATAACCTAACTGCTGCTGCTCGAGCGTATGCTTCACAATACCTTCAAAGGCGCCATCACGATAAGAATGTCTTTCGTAGCCTGGAGCAACGCCTTTGTCCACAAGTAAAGAACAGAGATCGTTCCAGGTATGAAACGTCCCCTTTGAACAATTTATACACGACTGTGCTTAAACTGACACACAATATTTTTTTTAGCGCAACGCAATCTGACTTTCAAAAATCCCTACCAAAAAAAATGGCCCTGACTAACATTAACCTATGCGTTTGACAAATCGCTTACCTCACAAAAATCTTGGTTACTCCCACTACTGCAATACAGCCAGCGCCACTACTGCCAGCTAAATAAAAGATTCAAACTACTGAAGGCACTAACTACTGATAGGGATAGTTAGCAAATGAAAGATATTAATAGAGAACAAACAATGTATTTACCTTGATATCATCATATATAAATATAGCAGTTCATGACAAATTACAAAACTCCGCCATCTCTCTCCACACATCCATCACTGCTGGCGGCTCACCTCCAACTGCGCAACGCTACGCGCTGTTCACAGCCAGCTGCCTAACACTACAATGGGGAGTATTACAACAATGCAAAGCAGCCACAGACTGCACACAGCACAGCCAGTGATTTTCATACAGAGGTGGCGTTACCAATAAAACAACCTAAACAGCCTACTTACTTCGTTAAGAACGGTAAGTGACCTTGACGTAAAGCGTTTTTGGCACCCAGCTGAGAGGTAGTGGTCTGACAAAAGAAAGCCATTAGGTGCAGAAAAAAAGAGGCCATTATCCTCGCCATTGACATTCCTTTGGAGAAAGCATTGCAAATACGACACGCTCATTACTTGGAAAGATACATCTGCACACCTGATTATGAGAAGCGTCTTTCTATGAGAGTTGAGAGAATTTCTACTAACTTATGAAATGTCACATGACTATTGAATGATATTTTTATGCTTTGCTTTTCATAGTTGCTTATTTCATTTGATATCTAGTTTCCAGCTGTGTTGCAGCATTGCTTTTATAAAATAAAATGCATTTGCTAATGTGAACACTTTCTGTCAAAAGATCTATTAAATAATAATTTTGTGATCCACATTCTTCAAAAAAGGAGCACTTGGAAAGGAAAGAACAATAAGATGGGACTAGTAACAGTAACTGCATACATAATATTCTTTTCAAGTACATGGTAATATTTTTTTTACAATAAGTTGTTGTGGTGCACCACTTTAATTACATAGACATTAAGATGTGATTATACATCTCCCTTGTCTGCATTGTTATCTTTAGTGTACTATTTTTTCTGCTTGAGCTTTGTCATGCTTAGGTATACGTTATAGCATTTACTGCTGCTATTTGCCAGGCATAGTGCTACTGAATTTTAATTTGTGTTACTCTGCTAAGCCAGATTTATTTTTCTTGTTTGCTGCACAGTGCCTCATATTAGTTGTAATATTGCAATTGCTTTGCCTATTTAAATTTTTTATCATTGATGTTTGTGTTACTTGTTTTGTGCTGCTGCATTGCCTCGTCCCTTAGTTTAGCATCTGAGCTCAGTAGATTTAAGTTAGCTTAAAAGGGGGTAGACTATACAAGAAACTAACTATGATGAATTGGAAGAAATGCATTGAGAAGATATAAGAAAATGGTTTGGCCAAAAAAAAAGTAGTGTACAGTGGAGAAAAACTATTTTGAAAGAGGATGTGAACAGAATACAGAAAGCAGGCTTAGATAGTACTTTTGGGAATAATGATGAACAAAGGGAGATCTCCATGCAAAATGTTACACTGAAAACAAACCCTGTCCTTTCCTTTTGTGTTATCCCAATACGTGTTTGTGTACCCTTGTGTATTTGTTTTCTTCCTGTCTTTGTGTACTGTTTCATAGAATCTTTTTTTCTCTTCTAATACTAAGCTACATTCACTATGATGAGGAATACTGTTATCCTCAAATATAATTTGCACTAATACTATGTTATTTACTTTGTAAAGATGTTGAGACATTATTTATTCTGTTTTGTTGCTCATATGTGAAGGTGATGTTTCAAAAGTTATTCTGATCTTTATGTATGTACTTATGTCATTATTTTTGTAACACTGATGTAGATGTTATTTCGATTCTTTTGTAAAGCCCGTATTACTACAAATGTTATCTGTATTATTATGTTTTTAATGATGTGTTTTGTACCTTTGTTATTGTGTTCTTATGTTATACAATTGTAATTGACACCAGTTCATCAAATTAAGTACCTTGTAAGTTCCATTTCACTGCACACGTTTCTGTTGGTCATAGTATATGGACAATAAGTGAGAAGTAGGGACTGTTAGTGTTTGCACGTGTGTTAATAATTCAGCAAGAGACTGGATAACAGCATTGCTGGTTCTAAGGACATTTCAAACAAATTTTTTGTGAGTGGACATGTGGTGATTTATGGACTTGCTATATTCTCCGCAAGACTCTTCGATGGTGATTGTGCACCTGCACATTTGCAACAGGTGGCTGCTGGCCGTCTCTACAAGGACTACAATGGGTCTACATCTTTGATGATCCATCAATACCATTATTTCTACAAGGACTGCAGTGGGTCTGCATCTCTGGTGGCCCACCAATACCGTAATCTCTACCAGGACTACAGTGGGTCTGCTCTGTGATGACCTACCCACCAATACTCTTCAAAACTTCGACTGACTCCGCTGTGGGTTTGCTCTATTGTGGCCCATGACCTGTCTGCATGTCGAGAGTCAGCACTGTCTTTCCGTTGGAAGGACAACACTACTTCTTCAAGACTGCATGGAAATCCACTACTTCTGTGTGCAATTTCTTTTACTAATGAGACTTTGTGAAAAAAAACTGTAATTACTATTATGATGAATGATCAGGACTGTCTTTATGGACTGTGACAAAATTTTAGCTTTTGACCAACATTGTATCAATAACTGTGTGCATTTGATTTCTTTGTTATTGTAATTATGAAAAATTGTTTCATATCATTATTGGGCACTGCCCAAAACAATTTGTAAAATTTTTTGTTGGGAGCATGGGGGCTATGTAAGTAGGCTGTTTAGGTTTTTTTATTGGTAGCGCCACCTGTGTGAAAATCACTGGCTGTGCTGTGTGCAGTCTGTGTCTAGTTTGCATTGTTGTCTGCCATTGTAGTGTTGGGCAGCGGCAGCTGGATGTGAACAGCGCGTAGCGTTGCGCAGTTAGAGGTGAGCCGCCAGCGGTGGTGGATGTGGGGAGAGAGATGGCGGAGTTTTGAAATTTGTAAGACTGGATGTAACTGATATATATATTATGACTAGTAAGGTAAATACATTGTTTGTTCTCTATTTAAATCTTTCATTTGCTAACTATGCCTATCAGTAGTTAGTGCCTTCCGTAGTTTGAATCTTTTATTTAGCTGGCAGTAGTGGCGCTCGCTGTATTGCAGTAGTTCGAGTAACCAAGATTTTTGTGAGGTAAGCGATTTGTGAAACGCATAGGTTAATGTTAGTCAGGGCCATTCTTTTGTACGGATTTCTGAAAGTCAGATTGCGTTGCGCTAAAAATATTGTATGTCAGTTTAAGCACAGTCGTGTATAATTGTTCTAAGGGGACGTTACACAGGGCTAGGCGTACTCCACAGAGGACGCGATTCTTGAAACGCATTACCAATCACCTCGAAGAAGTACCCGTGGAGGATAACGAATATTTTATAAATAACGTGATATAGACAGACGAATGTAGCTTCAATCGTAAACGTATTTTCAACTTCTACAAAATCCATTATTGGTCCGAGCACACGTCTAACGCCAATGAACGTGGTTTCCAGTTATGTTTTGGCATAAACCTGTGGTCTTGAATCTTGGAAGGAGTGGTTTGGGCCCTCATCTATTGCTAGACAAGCTGAATGCGCCCGTGTATCGTAGGTTTCTTTACAATAGTTTACCCGACGCGTCTTGAATTACGATAAGGAATCGAGCGCCGACCACCGTGTGTGACATTTTCCTGCACCCTGTATATTTCAGTATTACTATGTGAGATCCATCTGCCTTAATATAATATATTCTGTAGATGATGGACCGTTGACCGAAAGTAATCATCGTTATCATCATCATCACTGTAAAGTTCCAGTTTCCTGGTTACTGTTAATGAGCTTCTCTCACTTTCTTCTATGCATGTATAGCCTGCCACGGAGAACATCATCGACTGTCCTTCCTGTGACAACGATATGGTCCTTGGTTATATCCATCCAACAGGTTATGGGTCTTCATACTAAAGCTGTTGAAAAAATATCGATGTGTCGATATTTTTTCAAAAAATGTGGATATAGATCGGCGATATCTTTTTCACCGATTTGTCGATATCAAAACTGCAATATGGAGTGTCGATACTTTTACTTTATACTATTTTTTTGCGCAATTTTCAGTAAATGTTTGAAATTGTTCTTTTGAAATGGTAGTAGGACATAATTTTACTTTCACTATGTGAAGGAATCTTACTGCTTTTTGAGCTTTCATCACATCCAGTCATTCTCTTTGACTGTGTGAAGCAACAATATAGATGACACAAAGAAGAAGACCAGTTGCAATCGGGGGGAGGCGGTCTGAATGGAATAAGATTTCCGATGTGAATATCTAGCACACCAGTTGCGTTAAAAAACAATTTTTAACGCAACTTTCTTCATATCGGCTATCTTTAAAGGCAGTTGTTGAAACTGACGAACAAAAATCTAAATGGAAAGATTGGGCTTTGCGGTTGGCGGAGGCGTGTGAGGGGACATGCTGATGTAATCGGCGCTACCAACAAAGACACTGCAAATTTAGCTTGACCATGCAATTTTGACACTACAATTGCTAGGTCGCTAGCGTTGGCAGAAATGAAATGCCAGGGAAGAAGACGTAAAGTGTTCTAGATAAATCCGAGATGTGACGAAACCGAACGACGGACCCATGGGACACCTTTTATTGTGCCACTTACATGCGGGTACCATTGTTAGCAAAGTGGCTATCGCCAAGCGTTAACTTGGATCGTTTCCTTTTCAGTTCTTGCTCTAAGGGGGATTAGCAGGCTGCTAGTTTGTTGACGTACAGAATATCTAATAATAAATCAATACTTAAATATACAGTTCCAAAACTGGCAGTATATTTGCAATGTGCGTCCGATATTTATTTTTGGCCAGTACATCGATATTTTTATAGCAATATATTGACATATGGATAATTTTATGGCCGGTAACGACATTTTTTACATATCGATGTATAGGATTCTCGATATTTTTGATAATATCAACAGTCCTACTTCACACATGACGTGTTCCGTTCCTCTCTCTTTCCAGATTTATTCGGACTCTTCTTGTAGGCTCCAACTTCATTACATCCCACATGTGTCGATTCGTTCGAAAATGGATGTCCTGATTCCGGCTTTATTCCTTACCTTCTCATTCCTTAACTTATCCATTTATTACTTCTTAGTAGCAGATCTGAAGAACTTCATTTCTGTTGCCCGGAGTCTCCCTTTGCGAGGGTGCGTGCTTCGATACCATAGGTCAACGCTGGTATGAAGTGGCTGTCGAATATCACTGATTTTACTTTTTTAGGACCGTATCGTCCCATTAAAAGGTTCTGACTTGTTGATAGAATTGAGAACCCTTTTTCACTCTGCTGGTAACCCTCCTGTCTAATCAAATTATCTCTAGAGATCATGCTCGCGAGATACAGAAAACTGTCCACACATTCCATCTGGTCGTCAGCTAGTTTCGTACTTGTGGGATGTTCATCTCTGTTAAGTGCAATTAGCACTGTTTGTCTCGCTGATGTAGAGGTAGTATTGTTGAAACTGGGGTTTCCACACTTTGAGTCTGGTCTGAACCTCCTCTTCTGTTCCACCCCAGATCAAGACACCATCAGTAAAGGCAACTGCATCGAGTCCAATAAAACCTTTCTTTTATCTTCTTTATTATACAGCCCACAACAGTGATGAACACTAGTAGTGACAGTGCACTGCCTTACTGAACTCAACACTAGTTATGAAAGCATAAAGATCTGCCCTCTCCAACTTGTACGCAGTGTACTGGAGCTTGTCTGTGCACCTCTGTTTCCGCCATGTATAAGACAATCCGACACATATTAGTTCACAACACTATGCAATTGTATCAAAAATGTAATTTTACATTTACTGTAGGTTTTGATGCTGTAGCTAAAATAATGTTACATTTTCTTTGCTTGGACAGAAATAACACGATCTCAGGTTTGAATCCTGCCTCGGGCATGGAGGTGTGTGATGTCCTTCGGTTAGTTAGGTTTAAGTAGTTCTAAGTTCTAGGGGACTGATGACCTCAGATGTTAAGTCCCATGGTGCTCAGAGCCATTTGAACCATTTTTTGAACAGAAATAAAAGATGAAATTGACGCAGGAATTACTTTCAGAAAATATAGTTATTTTTGATATTTCCAACTTAATTAGAATGTGAATTGATTAACGTCGTTCTATAATTTATTCTAAGTCATAATTTGACAATATTTGCAAACAATTGTGTATTAAGGTCTTTTGATGTAAATGCGATATTGTGTAAAATCGATATATTGCGACTTCTTGCTATATCTTTGTCCTTGTTGAAGTTGTTCCGAGTCGTTGAACAGAATTCTCTACTGACCAGATATTATGTGAAATCGTGGACTGGCGCGTGGGTAATAATTTCTAGCGTAGAGAGTTTGGCCAATAAAGTGGTCGAGTTCTGCACATTTTAAATCAGGTGTGAACAAAATGTCCGCAACAAGTTGCACGTTTTTCTTACATTAACAGTCACGACCAGTTTCGGTCCCGAAGACCATTATCTATTGGTGTATGTCAGGCATCCCGTCCTGTCCTGAGAAGGCACAGGATGCCTGACGCACCACATGATAATGAGCCTGGCGACCGAAAACGGTCGTGGCTGTTAATATAAGGAAAACGTGCAACTGGTGCGGACATTTTGTTCAAAACCATTACAACTGTTGCGGAATTGTCACCAAGATGATCCACATGCAGAGCAAGAAGTTGTAAATAAGTGTCAATATTTTTACCCGTACAAAGCAAAGAACTTATGGACCTTTTTCCTTGCAGCCAAGCGCAGTTGTGACAGTTATTGCACTATATGCAAAAAAAAAGCGTAAATTAGTTACGAACTACAGAATTCACACACTTCATTCCACATTTCAATGACACTACAGATATTCGTATTCAGGTTATGACATGTTCGACATGCCTGCCATCATTGGCGATAATATGGCGCAGACGAATAGCGCAATTCTGTATGATCTGCTGAATTGTCGGAACATCGATGCTGTCGATGACCTCCTGAATGGCTGTTTTCAGCTCAGAAATGGTTTTGAGGGTTATTTCTGTACATATTGTCCTTAACGTAGCCTCACAAAAATGAGTCACATGAGTTCAGATCCGGAGAATATGGCGGCCAATCGAGGCCCATTCTACCGGACTTTGGGTGCTCCAGAGTCAGAATGCAGTCCCCGAAGTGCTCCCCCAGGACATCAACACTCTCCTGCTTTGATCGGGTCGAGCTCCGTCTTGCATGAAACACGACTTGTCGAAATCAGGGTCACTTTGGATAATGTTGATGAAATCATCTTCCAAAACCTTCACGTACTGTTCAGTAGTCACCATGTCATCAAGGAATTTCGCAACAGGTATTCCATGACTGGACATGGCACACCACACGGTTACCCATTTAGAATTAAGAGACTTCTCGATCATGAAATGCGGATTCTCAGTCCCCCAAATGCGCCAGCTTTGCTTATTGACGAGTCCATCCAAATGAAAGTGCGCTTTGTAGCAAAACCAAATGATACTAATTTTCATCATGCCCCATGGCCAACCGTGCAGTTTGAAAATCCTAACGCAAACTGTTCAGAAGTTCAATAATTGTCATCCTGTGTGACTTGGCATGTTAGGCCTTTCAAATTCAAATGACTCTGAGCACTATGGGACTTAACTTCTAAGGTCATCAGTCCCCTAGAACTTAGAACTAATTAAACCTAACTAACCTAAGGACATCACACACATCCATGCCCGAGGCAGGATTCGAGCCTGCGACCGGAGCGGTCGCGCAGTTCCAGACTGTAGTGCCTAGAACTGCTCGGCCACTGTTAGGCCTTTCATTTGGCATGTGTTTCCTTATGATTCGTATACGTGATTACTTTAATGTCTAGCCAGTTCCTTCTGTCCTTTTTCGTGCCCACACTCTGCTGTGCTTCACCCTATTCATGCTAATATGTTGAAAGTTATCCTGGCAGGGTCACAACAATGCAAGTTATCCTGGCATGGGATGCCACAATCAATGTTAACCAACAACATTTATTTTTCAAAAGAAAAAACAAACTTAAATTATAGTTATTGATTGAATACTGTAAACAACTAACAGTTGGGTTAAGAGAACAATGGACAAGGATCCTGGGTGGCAGAAGTGAGTCAAGTGCTCTGGCCAAAAAATGTGGATAATGCAATCTGAATTGATCTGACGGTGAGCAGACTTTGATTGATAAACTACAGATGAGAACAAGTGGTGATTGAGGCCTGTACGCCCTGACAAGGCCAGAGCAGTAGTACATTACCCTTTTTGCATCGTATGCGGATGTAAGTTGCAGCTGGCACGAAGTGCGTGGCAGTGGCGAGACGTGGAGGCGGCACCTGTGTATCGACCGCGGCAACGAAAGAAATCCAAAAATCTCATGGTCAAGCGATCAGGCAGACGGATTGTAATTCACTCTCTACCAGAGTCCTGAAATCACAGTAGGTTATGGTGTGTGACACACCCGTTTGCTGGTCGTACCAAGGACCAATTTGGCTCACTTATACAACAGAGCGCAGAAGGATACCAAACGCTGAGACTGGTAAACCAAAATTTAATAAGTGTGTCCTCAGCAAACGAGTAGTCCGAGATGTTTGAAGGCACACTGTCAGTACAGTGAGAACTCCACCACAGGCCCTCCAGTCTAACTACTTGCATGTCAAGTCAGTCTCAGGACAGGTACCAAGTGTAGTGTAACGACGTATAGATTTGTTTAAATGATTTTTTTTTCGACATATGACCATGTGTAGACTTCGTCGCCTACGTCAGTTACAACCCACTTCAAAATTATTTATATTCTTTTTAAATTGTCTCAGAATGGTTCTTGAACGAAACTGTAAAACATCATTTGAGTCGTATGCGCGGAATTACGTTACTCGGGCCAATTGGTTTGCGTAAATTTTTTCAATTTTAGATGTCGTTTGTTTCTCCTCAGAAATTATATTGATACACGTTATCTGATTTAATCGATATTAGGACCACATTGAATAAACTTTTTGAGATTCAGTGTCGCGATGAACGCTGTCAAAATTCAATCATCTTGTCAAATATATTATTAATTAATACACATAATTCTTCATAAATAAATCCTCGGAACACGTATTTCAACTTTAATAGCATCCACTAGTTTATTATCTTCCTACATACAGACGTGAACCTGAGCCTTGACGAGACAAAACTAACATTTTCAATAAGATTAAACCTCCTATGATATATTGTTGTACAAAACATTACAAATTCTCGATTATTTGGTTTTTTAGAAGCACGACGCAACAACTCGGTTTCAGGATCTTCTGTTGCTCCTTGGCTGTCGACCCGCGACGTATAGTGGCCAGCAATTTTCTCTCCGGTCCCGGCAACGAAGATGCTGTCTCCGTTCGTTGCGCCGCTCTCTCCGTACATGAAACATAAAAAGAAAAATACAAAAACTTTAGACACTTCACAACCATTACAAATATTACAAAAATACATAAACAAAACTAAATTAAACAGATTCACCTGCAAACTGGGCTGACACTGCTGGATGTGTGGCGTTTCAATTTCGCGTCCCACTACATACCCCACCCACAAGCTCAGTTTGTCAGGTTTTAACCGAAAATAAAACTTTTTCTATATACAATATTTAACTGTTAATACATTTTCCTCACGTTTTACGTAATCTAGAGCCCTTGCTCTTAGATAGATTTAATCCTTTTACTACGATATTGTTCTGGCTATTTGTCATTTACTCTTAATTGTGCTATTATGGTAATTCATAACCGAATATATGGAGATTACTCCTTTTCATTTAATAGTTGCAAGTAAATAATAATTTAGTACGTTCTTTAACGTTGTTACATTAGGACAGAGCGTTCAAATTGTGATAGATTAGTTTCAGCTTTATTCATTTACTAGAGTTACAAAAATGTATATCACTAATAAGTTTCTCACAATAACTAATAGTACTATTTACTTTACGTCATTCTTTTCCCTAGTGCCCTATTTATACCTGAGGTCAAGAAGAAATCAAGCAAACTTTCTTTAGAATCTCGGCACGGCTTTCTTTACCTTCGG
The DNA here is from genome assembly GCF_021461395.2 of Schistocerca americana. Lineage (NCBI taxonomy): Eukaryota > Metazoa > Arthropoda > Insecta > Orthoptera > Acrididae > Schistocerca > Schistocerca americana. Next base: position 247,945,900 of record NC_060121.1, read on the forward strand.
ACACTCTGTTGGGTAACGGCAATTTATTTAGGAGAAACAAGCGAGAGAGCCCCGTTTGGTGTGTTCTATATTAACACTATTACAAATCTCTATTAAAGACACTCTGCTATGTTCTCGTGAGGCATATAGCTCTGGACGCCCATGGTCCCAAAAATTATTAACCATCCCCTTTGGTTCCTACTATCCGAGTAAATATAAAAATATACAAAATTCCTTCTGACCTAGTAACAAAATTTCTTCCATATAAATCCCCCTTTATTTATCTTTCTCCTGTTGAAGTACCGGTAGATTATTGTAGAACACTTGTTTAAACTTCCTGTCATTTCTTTAAAATAACACGTAACTATCACGAAAAATTTCACATGAATAAACTATGAACGCTCTTCCGTATGTAACATATACTAAATATTAACTTATTTAGGAATGAAGGGTTTCATTTGATCGACGCTATATAATCCTTTAATTACACCTGATGAAGGTTCCATAAGAAGTAACGCTTTGGGATATACAATCTTATGCACAACATATGGACCTTCAAAGGTAAAGAAGAATTTTCTGTATTCCTTATTGATCTTCGAACTTTTAGGAGGAGATCGTACTAATACAAGATCTCCTACCTGAAATGAGGGTTCTATAGCATGTTGATTATAACTTTTAATTCTCCGTTCAGCATTTTTAACAATCTGTTCGCAAATTTTTTTTTCGTTTGGATAGACAATTCGTAGACTAACATTTTTCTTTCCTTTATGTAATACGGTAACCTACTAATCAGGACTCGTATTAGATGACTTTCAATAATTGGTTCTTCAATTAATTTAGCACGGTTTAAATGCCATTTGAAATAATTACTATAACCTCTCCACCGTTTAGAATAAGGAGGAGGGTCTAACAACTCTAAGGTTAAGTGTTGTTGTGTTTCTCTTGACCAATAATTTTGTTTAAACTGCTTAACAAAATCATCCCAGTCCCTAAATTCAGTTCTATGCAGTACTGCCCATTCTGCAGCTTCTGCTTCTAAATGTCCTATTACAAATTGAATCCGTTTTTCATTAGTCCATTTAGGAGATAATGAAGTCTCAAAAGCCTTTATAAAGATTATAGGGTGAAGTTCGCCTCCTGGTTTGAATACAGGAAATCGACTTGCTACATTTGAATTTGTCGTTATTTCATCCCAACATTCTGCGAGGGACATAGTTGGATTTTGTTTAGATTGCAGAGACGGAGTTGCATCGGATTTGCTTGCCGTGATTTCTTTATTCGTATTGTTGCCGTCCGAGCTAGCAAACTCGATGCGACTGTTGTCTCTAATTACGTTATTACTTCTAGTACTTGAAATGTTTTCATTATTATCTAATTCCGATAACCGTTTAGTTATTTCCTGTATTCGCATTTCTGTATTGGATACGCGATTAGCTAATATCGATTCTTCACTGTGTTCACAATGTGAACGCTCTGTACCCTCGTCAATGTTATTATCTTTGGCAGTCTCGAGGATACTGCATATTTCGGTAATTAAAAATTTCATGTTTTCTATTTCGGTATGATCTTTTTCTACTCGATGAGTTAATGTCTCTAATTCCACATTATCTATTGAAGAAATCTCTACAGGTTTGGTAGAAACCTCTTTAGTAGATTCTAATAATTCTCTACGAACAGTTTCTGTTTCAATAGAAAATTCATCTCGTAACTTATCGTTATTTTTCTGTATTTCATTTACAACTAAGATATTGACATTATCTAGTCTCTCGGTTAAGTCAGTAATATCATTTCGCATGCGAGCTTTTTCCTCGCGTGATTCCTGGATATCTTCTATTTTATCACTTAATTCTCGACTGGTTTCATTAACATGTTCCTGTAACCTGTCTGTAGATTTTGTTAGCTCCCCTTTTAATCTAGCATTAGACTGTTTTAATTCCTCTTTCAATCTAGCAGTAGATTCTTCATTAGATGGTTTTAATTCCTCTTTTAATCTAGCAGTAGATTCTTCGTTAGACTGTTTTAATCTAGCAGTAGATTCTTCGTTAGACTGTTTTAATTCCTGTTTTAGTTCCTCTTTTAATCTTGCAGTGGATTCTTCGTTAGATTGTTTTAGTTTAGCGATCGCCCTAAAAAGGGATCTCATGCTCCTATCGGACATAGATTGCTCTTCGTCTGACATTTCACTTCCCGACATTATTGTAAGATATTAGCTACTTACACACGCAGACTTGTAATCAACAATACTGTAAAAGCACACTCGCGATGTACAACACTCCACTTCCAACTTGAAACAAACTCACCGGACACTAATATTGTAGTTTGTAGTTCTCGGTGATCAGTGTGCTGCTATGGGCTGCAGAAGTAACAGCCGTCGATGCAGCCGCTGATATGCTGCAGCCGCTGATATGCTTCGACCCCGCTTCCGCAACCGGCAGGACGCCGAGTCGAACACTGGAGACGTCACTGGCTGCAACCACGCCCGGCACCACCGTAGACAGGCAAAGCCCTCAGCAACACCTCTAATACCAGCCGGAGGAACGCCCCGCAGCTGACGTACTGGGCCTGTTAGTTTAGGGAGAAAAAGGATGTCGGGGTTTGCAGAGGTCAGCTGCTGCCCAACAGATGCACCTTCTCGTGGAATAACTGCGTGACCGTACTACTTGGCTGCGCTCCGTCAGATACCCACACCCGCGAAGTCGCCGCTGGCTGGCGAAGGCTCCACGAAAACTCGCGTTGACTTCCGAAGGACTCGTGATGTTTTAATTGTCTCGTACCTGTGTGCCTTAGATGCACACGAGTCCTGTTTATAAGGTCGGCACGGTGTAGTGTAACGACGTAAGTTTCTTATAAATGATTTTCTTTTGACATATGACCATGTGTAGACTTCGTCACCTACGTCAGTTACAACCCACTTCAAAATTATTTATATTCTTTTTAAATTGTCTCAGAATGGTTCTTGAACGAAACTGTAAAACATTTGAGTCGTATGCGCAGAATTACGTTACTCGGGCCAATTGGTTTGCGTAAACTTTTTCAATTTTAGATGTCGTTTGTTTCTCCTCAGAAATTATATTGATACACGTTATCTGATTTAATCGATATTAGGACCACATTGAATAAACTTTTTGAGATTCAAAGTCGCGATGAACGCTGTCAAAATTCAATCATCTTGTCAAATATATTATTAATTCATTCACATAATTCTTCATAAATAAATCCTCGGAACACGTATTTCAACTTTAATAGCATCCACTAGTTTATTATCTTCCTACATACAGACGAGAACCTGAGCCTTGACGAGACAAAACTAACATTTTCAATAAGATTAAACTTCCTATGATATCATTGTTGTACAAAACATTACAAATTCTCGATTATTTGGTTTTTTAGAAGCACGACGCAACAACTCGGTTTCAGGATCTTCTGTTGCTCCTTGGCTGTCGACCCGCGACGTATAGTGGCCAGCAATTTTCTCTCCGGTCCCGGCAACGAAGATGCTGTCTCCGTTCGTTGCGCCGCCCTCTCCGTACATGAAACATAAAAAAATACAAAAACTTTAGACACTTCACAACCATTACAAATATTACAAAAATACATAAACAAAACTAAATTAAACTTAGATTCACCTGCAAACTGGGCTGACACTGGTGGATGTGTGACGCTTCAATTTCGCGTCCCACTACACAAGCACCAACCACACATGCCAGAGCTTCGACCAGAAGATGTCTCCAGACTGCAGGACAGGTACCAAGCACCAACCACACATGCCAGAGCTTCGACCAGAAGATGTCTCCAGACTGCAGGACAGGTACCAAGCACCAACCACACATGCCAGAGCTTCGACCGGAAGATGCTTCCAGACTGAGGTCCAGAACCCCAGTGCTTCACACATCTCCAGATAAAAAATTTCCGTTTTCCCGCGAAGTGCACGAACGACACCGCCTACACACCATCTTGAGTCAATCACAGGGCTAAAGAAACGCTAAATCTCCATTCCAACACGACAGCACAAACTTATGTGGAACCTGCGCAAGAGTTAAGAAACCTGAATGAGATTTTCACTCTGCAGCGGAGTGTGCGCTGATATGAAACTTCCTGGCAGACTAAAACTGTGTGCCGGACCGAGACTCGAACTCGGGACCTTTGCCTTTCGTGGGCAAGTGCTCTACGAACTGAGCTACCCCCAAGGTAGGAGGCGAGGTACTGGCAGAAGTGAAGCTGTGAGGACGGGGCGTGAGTCGTGCTTGGGTTGCTCAGCTGGTAGAGCACTTGCCTGCCAAAGGCAAAGGTCCCGAGTTCGAGTCTCGGTCCGGCACACAGTTTTAATCTGCCAGGAAATTTCGTTAAGAAACCTGTTTCTCTGGAAAAAAGAGAAACTGCCAATTACTGGCTTTTTTAAGTTTTTTTAGAGGGAGAAGATGTTTTACTCTGAAGTCATGTCGCTTCCTGTGGCAACAAGTGAACAGATATAATCTTAAAGATCTTTATCTAAATCGCCTGTGCCTTGGAGCTTGTGAGTCCTAAAGATTCTATCTCTAAACGTTTCTCAGAAGCTGGAGTTTCTTATGCAACTGAGGTGGCTGATGGAAGTAGGGCACAGGTCTATTTACAGTATTGGCAAACACAAAAACTCGTGAATTTTTGTTACACGTGGCTCTGCATTCCATGCCCGGTTTACACCTCCACTGCGTAGAATCATCCCTTCAGTCTGTCGCCCCCAGCCCAGCCTTCCACTGGTGCTGTGGCAGGTAGCTCAGCATTGTTCTGCTGGTGACGTGTCTCGACTAGGGGCTGCTCTGTCTGCCCTGTATGGCTGTGGGCCTGTTCGGCAAAATTTACTGAGAGGTGGGCTCGCCACCAATTGAACTTCCAATATGCTGTTTCTGTGAGCTAAGAACCATAAAAATACCTCACGCTTTTAGCGACCTACCAGGCTCCATCAACGTCTGCGCAGGCTGTTAACATTCTAGAGTCTTGCTCAAGGTGCATCAGCTTGTAATAAAATCTTTAATAATTTTCTGTATACAAAAAATTGGTGAGAGAGTAACTTGTCCTCTCTCAATGCATAATCGATATAACAGGCTCATTCAGGCATTGGCCAGCAATTTCCTATGCATCCTCTCGTTTTGGTATACCATATGAATTCCATAAGAAGATTCAACACCCTCCCATACCTTTCTTTAATCTGCTTATGATCTCACAGACTTTCTGGGCTGTATTTTGTCTGAGTCAGTTTGCATCGACTTAGTTGAGATATTCTTGATGTCTCCATGCTTAATTCCACTGACTGAAAAAATTGCAACACCTACAAGGAGCTGCATGGCATAAACGAAAGTTGGTAGACGTGTTTCTACATCTGAAACGCAATGTCTACTTGAATTTCGCTGCAGTCGCACAAGAGAAGCGCTGGTAGTGCCACGATAAGGATACAAATCGTATTTGTTTTAAATAAATGCTGCAATGGTCATGAGCGTTAGTTATCTTAAACCACAGGCATTTGCGAATTCAGTGGTGTGAAGTGAGAGCTCACTGGAGGGCAGGGTGGAGGTCTGTTGTGTTTTCTGATGAAAGCTGGTTCTGCCTCGGTGCCAGCGAAGGCCAATTGTTGGTTAGAAGGAGGCCGGTTGAGAGCTTGCAACTTATCTGTCTGGGGCTAGACACACTGGACCTACACCTGGAGTTATGGTCTCAGATGTGATTTCGTATGATAGCGGGAGCACTGTCGCGACCATCCCTCCCACCCTGATGGCAAATTTGTACGTCAGTCTGATGATTTGACCTGTTGTGCTGCCATTCATGAACAACATTCCAAGGGGTGTGTTCCAACAGGATAACGCTCGCCCATATACCGCTGTTGTAACCCAACATGCTCCACAGAGTGTCGACATTTTGCTTTGGCCTGTTTCATCACCAAATCTGTCTCCAATCGAACACATGTCGGACATCATCTGGCGACAACTCCAGCATCATCCACAAACAGCATTAACCGTCCCTGTACTGACTGACCAAGTGCAACAGGCAAGGAACTCCATCCCACAAACTGACATCCGGGATCCATGGAACTCGATGCACGCACGTTTTCATGCTTGCATTAACGTTCTGGCGGTTACATTGGTTATTAATATACCAGCATTTCACATTTGCAGTGGCTTATCTCTCACCAACACTAACTTGTGATCTGTCAGTGTTAATCACTTACATATGTTACCTAGCCAAATGTATTCCCAAAATTGCAAAGCTGTAATAATTACTTTTTGATGCTGCGATTTTTATCGTCATTTTATTTTATAACATGAGGCTGTTGTAATACAAATGCCAGTGCCCAGTAGGCTCTGTCAGATTACGTTTTTTTTTCTTAATATAGCGTGGTCTTGATTTTTGTATACATAAAATGATTATGTGTTGTACATGTAAAACTTTATAAAGAGAGAAAAAAACTAATTGTAATACCAACTGTGTTTCCTTGATATGTAATTCTCTGTAAATAATTTTTTGGATTGTATTTTAAGCAGTGACATTTCACGTAGTTTATGATGCGCCGTGTATCTGTTTATACAACAGGTATGTTATTTGTAGTGGTCCCTTATCTCCTACTGTACTCGCTACATATCGAACTAAGTTCACTGACTATAGTTAATAATGGTTCGGCTCTTAGCTGTAGATATTTTTATTCATGTACATTGTACCTTAGTGGACTCAGCAGAATCTGGTTCCATTTACTATAAGCCCATATTATTTTATACATGTCATATTTTTGTTTGACTACTACATGTTAGAAGAATGTTCAAACTTCGTCTGTTCTGCTTAAGTGTACCTCTGTTTTTAAAAAGTGTCTATGATTTTTGCCCGTATGTCACGTACTTCGGTGAACTCCGCCAGTCATTTTTTGGTTATTTTAAGCACAGTTTATTTTACATTATAGCACGCGTCACGTCCGACGGTGCTTCCGCGCATAGAGGCGGGGCGATAGGGGAGCGTGGAGGGGATGAGGTCTGTGCATGTGTGGCGGCAGAGCGGGCAAACAAGGTTCGTGTTTGCCGAAGTGTGCTGCTACGGACAACGATCAGGCCCATTTGCCTTCGGTACATCGTATTATACATTGAAATCTATGAGGGAATAATACATTTAAAAACTGATTTAGATCACTCGTCTACATGACAGAAGTCTTACTCCACGTCTTGAGTTTGTATCCATCGCTCCACAGCAATTGTCTGTGTTATGTCAGTAGGGGAGAACAGCTGACGCAGCTTTGTGAAAACGTCAGGTACAATTTTTATCGAAAAGACGATTGTCTAACGACAAGATCAACGAAAATGGTTGCAGTAATTGTCATTCATTGCGATTTGGACTGCATTATAAGTAAAAATGTAATACACAACAAAATAAATTTCAAACCCAAACTGAAATCATTATATTTGTTTCACAACTGCCTCTACTCCATATAATTTTTTAAATGTGTATAATGCTCATATGTGGGCGTGTTTCACTGTAGTTCAATGTAAATCACTATAAGTAGAAAAGAATTACTAGTAGCAAAGACTAGTGCAAAAGCCTATCATAAAATTGTCAGTATGTCATGTACTACGGTGTGAAGAGGCATTATGAGCTTGAATTAATTCGTTCGACATTACAGTGGCAGAACGCATTATGATCCATTGAACAAGCAAACAATTAACCATCTTCCGTGAATAACTCGACGGCATGCTGACGATAGCGTCGAACACATAACCCTCCCTTTGATTTGAAGACTTTTCTAGTTCGTGCCTTGAAAATGACTGAGGTTTACTTGTCGAGATATTGAAGTTTTTGAAGAATTTATCCGGCCGCGTTCTCGTGATTAATTAGAGCGTACAACACGCTGGGAATAGATTAACTTCCCCTCGGGCAATGTGTAGAACATTATAGCGTGAATACTTCAGACACTACATACTCCTAATCAATGAAACTTAGAAAGTGCTCATGTAATATGTATGCAGCTGATATGATGACAAAAAAAAATTTTAAACCATGAGTCTTTAAAACCGAGAAAGATTATTACTTTACTTTTTTTCAAAGTCTGCATCGTAATACAATCCGCTATCCGAGTCCATGTCCGAACCGTTTGATTGTAAATTTAGGGTGATAGATTGAAGGCTTTTATCCACCATCTTCACCTCCCTGTCAAAGTCTTATTTCTGAAACTTTTTCAGCGTACCGCACGCAGTGGGTCTACGCTGAAGAGTGCCGTCTATTGCTTCACACACAACCGCTTTAGTGTCTGTTATCTTGAATGTTTTGTTTTTTTCCCCCACACAGCGTATAACCTGTGAGCAAATTATTTCTATCGGATTATACTGACAGTGAGATGTGGGTAAATGCAAAACTGTGTGACCACATTCACATGCAACACGGTCAAATTTGAACATTCTGTCAAGCGATTTTTGTAAATTAACGAGATGCAGAATTTAAGTACGAGCTTGGCTTGTATTTCTCGGAATTTCAGTATTTTAAACATAGCTGCACAACAGCAACGGTTCCACGTAATAAAATTATAAACAGCCGACCAGTTGCAATGGATAAAGAATTCTTTACCTAGGTTTCAACAAATTTAAATTTGTCTTCTTCAGAAGGTGGCAATTTTACGTTAGTAAGGACTAATGTACTATCGCCGTTTTTACAAATGTCGGCATAGATCCATTTGTCAAAATTAATATTTAATTCTTTATCCATTGCAACTGGTCGGCTGTTTATAATTTTATTATTTCTCGGAATATTTTTATTTTTCAGCCAGAGCACAATATCGTCTTTCTGATGTTCGTACTTGGTCTTTTCTCTGTAACAGCTGAATAATAATTTCCGTGGTAATTAAAATGATTGACTTAGAAGCAAGACGTGGAAAGAAACTTCAGTCACCTGCTTCTTGAACCGACAGCATTCATTCCCGAATGGTTGTCACTACTGATTTTCTTACAAGTAAATACAAGTTTACTCTCAGGAACCAAATTAGAAGAAGAGCCAGCATGCAGAATAAGTTTCCGAGAACCTTTTCCCACGGAACTTTAAAACTGCCGGTACCATCACTAGTTTTCCAGAAGCTATTCGTGGAATGATTCTGATTCATCCATGTTTCATAGTGTAGTACACTGTAGAACTACCTCCCCCTCTTGTATCGTGCATGTTTATATGGGACTTGGTTCGCGCTGCTTCTGTGTAGCTTCTTTCAATTAAAAACTATCTTCTTCCTAACATATCTGAAACCAATGCCTTTTAAAATTCTTTGCATTGACGAAGCGCTACCTTTGAAGCCCATTTGCTCAGGAATAATTGTAACAATTATTTTGATGTCTGGTATTCCCTGATTATATACATTTCACACATGGAGCGCTATTCATTTGTGTTACAAGTTCCTTGCGATTTAGATGCCATGGTGACAACAAAATAAAATTTTCATGAGGTTCCTACAGCTCCAACACTTTTGTTAATTATTCTCTGTACAGTTCTCTTGCCTACACGCGCAGTTCGTTCTTGGGTCTTCAAAATGTCAAAAATAAAAGTCTCGCTTTCGGATTCACATTTGAAAAAGTTGTAAATGCTCTAATTTGTCTTATTTTTTTATGATGATCATTCCTCCCTATCTAAGTGGGTGCCTAAAAAGTAAGAGAGCTGACGACTGAAATTTCATGAGCAGATCCTGCCACGGCTAATAACACCTTTGTTTTGATGATTGCCGCCCCAACTCGCGTATCATAATCGTAGCAGTCTTCTCCCTATTTCGTGACAATACGAAACGAGCTGCCCTTCTTTGAACTTTTTCGATCAATCCTACCTGCTGTGGATCCCACACCGAACAGCAGTACTCCAGAAGAGGGTGGAAAATGGTGGTGTAAGTATTCTCTTTAGTAGATCTGTTGCACTTTCTCTCTATCAATAAATCGCAGTCTTTGGATTTGCTTTCCACACAACATTATCCATGTGATAATTGCTATTTAAGTTATTTGTAACTGTAATCCCTAAGTATTTAGTTGAATTTACAGATTTAAAATTTGCGTGTTTTATCCCGTAAACCGAAATTTAGCAGATTTCTTTTAGTACTCATGTGGATGACTACAGACTTTTCATTATTTTGAGTCAACTGCCACTTTTCTCACCACACAGGTATTTCGTCTAAACCGTTTTGTAATTTGTTTAAATCATTTGATGACTTTATAAGATGATAAATCGGTAAATCACAGCATCATCTGCAAACAGTCTAAGAGGACAGCTCAGATTGTCTCCCAAATCGTTTGTATGATGAGGAACAGCAGAAAGCCTACAATACTTTCTTGCAAATGCCAGGAAACACTTCTCTTTTACTCGACAATTTTCCGTCGATTCTGCATACTGCGACCTTTCTGACAGGAAATCATCCAGTCGCACAACTAAGATGATACTCCACAGGCAGGCAATTTACATCTACATGATTACTCTGCTATTCACAAAATTTAATTACAGTTACTTGTGAGGAACATCACATTTATTGGTGTCACCTGACATATTCCTTTCTAAATCACACTAAAACGTTTACAGATACACAATTATAACATGAACGTAACATCGACATCCAAATGAATAATTCGGTCGCTGTTCCCCACAGTATTTCTTGCCAGATGGTAAGTAATATATGTACCAAATTTGGTTGAAGGCGATCCATGTATTTAGAAGGAGCTTGTAGTCTGTGCCTTTACCTGTGCACGCACATGTCACATATACTTCACAAGTATGTCACTCATATTTCGCCTGTAGCCTAATCCAAATTCGTCCTACTCCTTCGTTTTCAAGCAACTCAGTGTCTATGACATAATATGTCCTGAACTATCTGTTATACACTGATATAATTTTGCAGGTTCATTCAGTGGTGTATGTGAATACTGTCTGGGAAATGCTTTGCTAATAGATTTAATAGTAAATAAGTAATAAATTAAAACTTAATGCACGACGCAGCAGTTTTTCACGCATCTCAGTCTTTGACGTCATATCTCGTGAAGTACATGTCGTACAATGACGTATCGTTGTAGGTATATTCAGCGGCATATGTGAATACCGTCTGCGAAATGTGTTGCGAATTGAGTCAGTAGCAACGAAGTAATAAATTTAAACTTGTTCTCGCATCTCAGTGTTTATGACGTGGCATCTCCTGAACTAAGTGTCGTACAATCATATAATTTTTCTGGTATATTAAGTAGTATATGTGGATGCTGTATGCAAATTGAGTCGCGTATACTGTTAGTAGTAAAGAAATAATAAATTAAAACAGCGCGTCTGATTTGGCAGTTTTAAAAAATGAACAGAGAAAATGTAATAAGCAAAAAACTTTTTTCCTATCATCTTTTTGTGGAGATTGTTTGCAACAAAAAGTTTCGTGAACGTTTAAAATTACGTGTAAAGTTTGTTGAAAGTCCCAAAGTGTTCTCGTTTTCAGATTTCGGTTCTCTCGTTTTCAAATAACGGATTATTATAGCCTGGCCATTTGCGCTTTGTGAGCTAAGCTAATTTTTCACCTCCACCTCCACCCCTGTGAGAGATAGGTGGTTCTTCCCTCCACAGCAATTCTCTCCAGGCACTATGTGATATGTGCACCAAGTTTGGTTGAAATCGGTCCAGTAGCTTAGGAGGAAATGTGGTACATACGGGCATTATTGCGATAGTTTCATTTGAATGTTGTACAGTATAAAGACCTTCATAGTTGCTCTTTCTCCTACAGCGTAACTCTTTTTTAAACAGAGTGTTTTTATGATTTTATGTTTATTGATTTTTTTTTTATTTTGTCAGTTTCATTCATGGTGTTACGGTGCATTGTTACTATATGGTTGGCTGGCTCTGAGCACTATGCTACTTAACATCTGAAGTCATCAGTTCCCTAGAACTTAGAACTACTTAAACCTAACTAACCTAAGGACATCACACACACCCATGCCCGAGGCAGGATTCGAACCTGCGACCGTAGCGGTCGCGCGGTTCCAAACTGAAGCGCCTAGAACCGCTCGGCTACTGCGGCTGGCACTATATGGTTGTTCAAGTACGTCAGCTGATACTTGTTGATCCCTTCGGTTCTGTATGTGTCTGGACATTCACCATTGCACCCTTGTCTCCTACTCAAGTTGGATTATTTATAGTTATTCTGCCATCTGGTTACTAACCTTGGCTAGGATCTCAAAGTTTTGCATGATAGTGTTTGGCATTACTGCTTGGTCTTTGACACTCTCATATACTCCCATGTTTTAGTACATTATGTAACAATGTTTAGTGTTAATTGCAAGTGCATACAGTGATTACAGATTACTGGAATACTAAAAATTTCATTGATGTATTAAACATTCAGTCGATGCGGTGCACCATTTATGTAACAAAGATGCCCCTCCTCATACCTGTTTTCTTTATCTACCAGCTCGCTTGGACGGTTGTTATCTAGCACTTAGGATGGTTTTGTTGGTTAGGTTTTTAGTTCTTTACCGAATACTGAACTGTGTACGGTTTGTTATTCTCCTCATATGCTGCTCCCTCCTCCATCTTCCCCTTCCCTGTTACCGTTTCTTCTCCTTCTCTTCTGGCGTAGCTGGACCGTACACGATTTTTGCATTCCTGTGTATGTTTCCTTGAATTTTTATATTTCGCTTATGTTTAGGTTTTTACTCCTGTTTCTGAAGTGTTTTCAATGCCAACGTAAAGGTGTTGGTTTACTTCTTTGAACTGTACCATTGCAGCAATTTCTGGTAATTATGTTCGGTAACGGTTTCTCTCCATCAGTTGATCACAGATCATGAGGACGGACACATGTGACTCCTCACTTTGTGTGAAGTTTACTCTTTCTGCTATGTTTATTTTAAAAAAAAATATTATTTCGTAGTACCTTCCGTATCTTTACTCTTGAAGACTTGAGTTAATTATGCTTGTGCTTGTGGGTTTGTACTTTCGTCTGGCAGACGTTCTGAGGGTGGGAAGCACGAGAAAGACATTAACATAATAAAATTTTTGAAGAAGTGACGATTTTAGTGACCTACTCAGGATTAACATACGTCATCTGAATACTACGTACGTCAATGAGCAGTTGAATGGAACACAGAAACTAATAGACTAAGTGCTTAGAGACAGTCTGAAAATCTTGTGAGGGTATTGTAGGATAGGTACTGAGCAACAACTTAAGAAAAAATTCAGGACGATGAGCCTTTTCCGAGTTAGTATTGAAGTCAATCGATCAGGCCTCTGCATGTGAAGATTCAAACAGGCAGCCCGATACGATTATTGTCAGTCGTTATCTTAGCGTAGGCGATAACGCAGGGGACTGCTCAGCCTTGTTCATTTTTAGGAAATCAAATGAGGAACTTGTTTGGAGACAGCGTCTCTGGCAGGCCGCTTGAATTTGCGCGAATAGATGACTCCTTTGACTAACACGAATGGTAATTAACTCGGAAACGGCGCAACGTATCGATTTTTTTCTCTTAACAATTATTTCTCAGCGCCACCTACCCTGCAGTATCCTTTCAAGCTTTTCATTGTGTTTCTGGCCACTCTGTCCACAAAGATAGAGCGAGGAGACTGCATCCTCACTTGGAACATTGTTTATGTACAGGGTGTATCAAAAAGAATCATCCGATTTGACACGTCTATGTTTATGAAACTATAAACATACGCAATGAATTTAGTTTTTTGATGAACGGGAAACTCAAAAAACGCTTTTTTTATACCTTTGCATAGATGCTCAACAGTGTTTTCGGCAAAGAAAAATGGACATGCGCCTCTTCCCGTGAAACTGCGCAAAACACTTAAAATTTTGGAGAGTGCCTCTCATGTTATACAATTTCATGTTGGTGTTTCGTACCCCATATTCTCACATTATGACGGTTCATCTTTCCATTTAAATAGATTGTTGCCTCGTCACTAAACACTAAGCGTGGAAGACCATATATCTTTTCCTGTGAAACTGTACAAAACACATTAAACTTTGGAGAGTCCCTCTTATGTTGTACAACTTCATGTTGTTGTCCCGTACTCCATATTCTCACATTATGACGGTCCACCTTTGCATTTGAATGGAATGTTGCCTCATCACTAAACACTAAGCACTAAGCATCCTCCATCTTGCCAAGGGCGAAGTTCAGAACTCCACACGTTGTTGCTTGTCATCTTCACGAAAAGCTTGCAGTAGCTGAATTTCGTATGGTTTCATGTGCGAACGTCGAATTAATACACGCCAGACGGACATCGGGGGCATGTTGAGAGTTCGAGCTGCACTGTGAACGGATTTCTGCGATCTCTTAGTGAAACTATGGCTGATGCGTTCGACATCTGTGTCACACATTCGGGGACAACCCGACGATTTGCCTTTACACAAACAACCTGTTTTCCAGAATAGTTCATGCCATCGTCTAATGTTCTGTGGTGTGGGATGATCCACTCCATACCTAGTATGAAAGTTATGCTGAACAGTTATTACTGACCCCCCGCCTCCTGCGCAAAAGGTAGAACACAAAAGTCTTTCGTTGCCCCGACATCACTTTTACTAGAACTGAAGTGGGCGCACATTGATCCTACCTAGCGGGAACCACTTAAACTCGAGAGTTTTCCCTTTTCAATAGCACGTTGTTCCGCACGTATCTCGAATAAAACAACAGTTTTTTAAATCGGGTGATTCTTTTTTATATACCTTGTATAATTACCTATCTTGTATATATTAATTTACTTATTCTTTCTCGTCATGGACATTTAGTAACGATGTCGAACTCGGTGGAAGTAGCAGATCCCTCTGTCATCCGATTGCAGATGCGTTTTTGCAGCATTGAAGTTGCGAGCAGTTGGCAGTCAGCTTGTAAAGGTCGTCGTTAGCTACCGTTGGTACAACACTAACGTATAAGGCAGACCATAGTAATTTCTGGCTACTTCTAGTTAACATTTTTCTGCGGCTCGTGTTGGAAATCGTAGCGTCCAAAAGCTTGATGAGTGTGTAGAAAGAAATACATGTTTCCACCGTAATCTTCTGTGTGATGTTGTTGTGGTCTTCAGTCCAGAGACTGATTTGATGCAGCTCTCCAAGCTACTCTATCCTGTGCAAGCTTGTTCATCTCCGAGTAAATGTTGCAACCTATATCCCTCTGAACCTACTTAGTGTATTCATCCCTTGGTCTCTCTCTACGATTTTTACCCTCGACGCTTCCCTCCAACACTAAATTGGCGATCCTACGATGCCTCAGAACGTGTCTTACCAACCGACCCATTCTCATAGCCAAGCTGGGCCACAAATTCCTTTCCTCCCAAATTCTGTTCAGTACCTCCTCATTAATCTGAAATTTGAGGTAATGTCTTATGGGACCTAGCTGCTGAGGTCATGGGTCCCGAGGCTTACACACTACTTAATCTAACTTAAAGTAACTTACGCTAAGGACAACACACACACCAATGCCCCAGGGAGGACTCGAACCTCCGACGGTGGGAGCGCGCGGACCTACCCCGCGAGGCTACCCCATGCGGCCCTCCTCATTAGTTATGTGATCTACCCATCTAATCTTCAGCATTCTTCTGTAGCACCACATTCCGAACGCTTCTATTCTCTTCTTGTCTAAACCATTTATTGTCCATGTTTCATTTCCATTCATGGCTACAATCCATACAAATACTTTCAGAAAAGACTTACTAACACTTAAATCTATACTCGATGTTAGCAGATTTCTCTTCTTCAGAAACGCTTTCGATGAAATTGCCAGTCCACATTTTATGTCACGTCTACTTCGACCATCATCAGTTATTTTCCTCCCCAAATAGCAAAACTCATCACTACTTTAGGCGTCTCATTTTCTAATCTAATTCTCTCAGCATCACCTGACTGAATTCGACTACATTCCATTATCCTCGGTTTGCTTTTGCTGATGTTCATCCTATGTCCTCCTTTCAAGACACTCTCCATTCCGTTCAACTTCTCTTCCATGTTCTTTACTGTCTCTGCCAGAATTATAATGTCATCGGCAGTCCTCCAAGTTTTTATTTCTTCTCCACGGATTTTAATTCCTACTCCAAATGTTTCTTTTGTTTCCTTCACTGCTTGTTCAATTTACAGATCGAATAATATTGGGGATAGGCTACAACCCTGTCTCACTCCCTTCCCAACCACTGCTTCCCTTCCATGCCCCCCCCCCCCCGACTCTTATAACTGCCATTCGTTACCTGCACAAATTGTAAATAGCCTTTCGCTCCCTTTATTTGACCCCTGCCACCTTCAGAATTTGAAAGTGTCAAAAACTAAGAAACGTAGGTTTGCCTTTCCTTAATCTAACTTCTAAGATAATTCGTAGTGTCAGTATTGCCTCCCGTGTTCCAACATTTCTACGGAAAGGTCGGCTTCTACCAGTTTTTCCATTCCTTTGTAAAGAATTCATATTAGTATTTTGCAGCCGCGGCTTATTAAATTGATAGTTCGCTAATATTCACACCTGTCAATACCTGCTTTCTTTGGGATTGGAGTTATTACATTCTTCTTGAAGTCTGAGGTTATTTCGCCTGTCTCATACATGTTTCTCACCAGGTGTAGAGGTTTGTCAGGGCCGGCTCTCCCAAGGCTATCAGTAGTTCTAATGGAATGTTATCTACTTCCGGGGATTTGTTTCGACTTATGTCTTTCATTGCTTTGTCAAATTCTTCATGCTTTATCATGTTTCCCTTCTCGTCTTCCTCTACGTCCTCTTGCATATCCATAATATTGCTCTCAAGTACGTCGCCCTTGTATAGACTCTCTGTGTACCCCTTCCACCTTTCTGCTTTCACTTCTTTACTTACAACTGGTTTTCCATCTGAGCTCTTGATATTCATACAGTTGTTTCTCTCGTCTCCAAAGATCTCTTTAATTTTCCTGTAGGCAGTATCTGTTATACCCCTTGTGATACATGCTTCCACATTCTTATATTTATCCTCTAGCCATCCCTTTTTAGCCATTTTGTTCTTCCCGTCGATCTCATTTTGTAGAAGTTGTTATTCCTTTTCGCTTCATTTACTGCATTTTTCTATTTTCTCGTTTAACTCAGTTAAATTCAGTATCTCTTCTGTTACCAAAGGATTTCTACTAGCAGTCTCCTTTTTACCTACTTGATCCTCTGCCGCCTTCACTATTTCATCTCTCAAAGCTACCCATTCTTCTTCTACTGTATTTCTTTCTCCCGTTCTTGTCAATCGCCCCCTAATACTCTCTCTACAATCACGAGTTCTTTCATTTTATCCAGGTCTCATGTCCATAAATTCCCACTTTTCTGCAGTTTCTTCAGATTTAATCTACAGTTCATAACCAACAAATTGTGGTCGGAGTCCACATCTGCCCCTGAAAGTCGTACAGTTAAAAACCTGGTTCCTAAATCTATGTTTTATCATTATATAATGTGTCTGAAATCTTCCAGTGTCTCCAGGCCTCTTGCACGTATACAACCTCCTTTCATGATTCTTAAACCAAGAGTTAACTATGATTAAGTTATGCTCTGTGCAAAATTCTACCAGGCGGTTTCCTCTTTCATTCCTTACCCCCATTCCATATTCACCTATTGATTTTCCTTCTCTTCTTTTTCCTACCGTCGACTTCCAATCTCCCATGACTATTAGATTTCATATGTGGTTCAGGTTTAGAGTGACATTCAGGATTAGAGTGATGGGAGTTACGAGCTGGTCAGCTGCAGAGGAGGCGGTATCTGGCGGGAAAAGTAGTAAACAGACGCCACAGCTACAGATTTTGAGCAGAACGCTTTTTGGAGCAGGTACTCCAGCGGTAAAGCACGTGCCTAGAAGATAATACGTCAGGTCATCGAATCACGGGCGGACCACAAATTTTTCAGTTTGCATTTTAACCTAACATTCGACTTTCAGTGGTGTGGATATTCAGCAGAAATGACATGTGGTTCTACATTAAACTGTAGATCCCCTTCCCCCAGTGGATAACAGGAGACGCCATAGATCCCCTTTCCACAGTTGGATAACTGGAGATGCCGAAGTGGCGTCCAGGACATTGAGCCACATGAAATCGTTATTTCCAAAATCTATACATCAAACGCACCTTCTTCTCCATAATATACAGGGTGTTTCAAAAATGACCGGTATACTTGAAACGGCAATAAAAACTAAACGAGCAGCGATAGAAATACACCGTTTGTTGCAATATGCTTGGGACAACAGTACATTTTCAGGCGGACAAACTTTCGAAATTACAGTAGTTACAATTTTCAACAACAGATGGCGCTGCAAGTGATGTGAAAGATATAGAAGACAACGCAGTCTGTGGGTGCGCCATTCTGTACGTCGTCTTTCTGCTGTAAGCGTGTGCTGTTCACAACGTGCAAGTGTGCTGTGGACAACATGGTTTATTCCTTAGAACAGAGGATCTTTCTGGTGTTGGAATTCCACCGCCTAGAACACAGTGTTGTTGCAACAAGACGAAGTTTTCAACGGAGGTTTAATGTAACCAAAGGACCGAAAAGCGATACAATAAAGGATCTGTTTGAAAAATTTCAACGGACTGGGAACGTGACAGATGAACGTGCTGGAAAGGTAGGGCGACCGCGTACGGCAACCACAGAGGGCAACGCGCAGCTAGTGCAGCAGGTGATCCAACAGCGGCCTCGGGTTTCCGTTCGCCGTGTTGCAGCTGCGGTCCAAATGACGCCAACGTCCACGTATCGTCTCATGCGCCAGAGTTTACACCTTTATCCATACAAAATTCAAACGCGGCAACCCCTCAGCGCCGCTACCATTGCTGCACGAGAGACATTCGCTAACGATATAGTGCACAGGATTGATGAGGGCGATATGCATGTGGGCAGCATTTGGTTTACTGACGAAGCTTATTTTTACGTGGACGGCTTCGTCAATAAACAGAACTGGCGCATATGGGGAACCGAAAAGCCCCATGTTGCAGTCCCATCGTCCCTGCATCCTCAAAAAGTACTGGTCTGGGCCGCCATTTCTTCCAAAGGAATCATTGGCCCGTTTTTCAGATCCGAAACGATTACTGCATCACGCTATCTGGACATTTTTAGTGGATTTGTGGCGGTACAAACTGCCTTAGACGACACTGCGAACACCTCGTGGTTTATGCAAGATGGTGCCCGGCCACATCGCACGGCCGACGTCTTTAATTTCCTGAATGAATATTTCGATGATCGTGTGATTGCTTTGGGCTATCCGAAACATACAGGAGGCGGCGTGGATTGGCCTCCCTATTCGCCAGACATGAACCCCTGTGACTTCTTTCTGTGGGGACACTTGAAAGACCAGGTGTACCGCCAGAATCCAGAAACAATTGAACAGCTGAAGCAGTACATCTCATCTGCATGTGAAGCCATTCCGCCAGGCACGTTGTCAAAGGTTTCGGGTAATTTCATTCAGAGACTACGCCATATTATTGCTACGCATGGTGGATATGTGGAAAATATCGTACTATAGAGTTTCCCAGACCGCAGCGCCATCTGTTGTTGACAATTGTAACTACTGTAATTTCGAAAGTTTGTCTGCCTGAAAATGTACTGTTGTCCCAAGCATATTGCAACAAACGGTGTATTTCTATCGCTGCTCGTTTAGTTTGTATTGCCGTTTCAAATATACCGGTCAGTTTTGAAACACCCTGTATTATAAATTAACGTCACCCTCCGCGATTTCCTGTCTGTAGGTGAAAGATAATCTCCAGAAGCACTGTAAGGATTTTGATACAGTTTCCACTGATAGTCTGATTCACGAAGAATATTTGTATATATAATTTATTACCGCTACGACAGACATATCGCCCAGTGGTAGACGGTTAGTCCTATCCGAACGAAACTAGTTAAATACCAGGTGGATGTAATTAATATGCAGCTACTCAGACAAGTCCAGTATAGGATGCAATTGTCGTCAAACAGCCAAACGTAGTAGATATGATAATGCGTTACAAGAAAACCGATTTACGGCGAAAAAGAAAAAACACGTCATAACGTGAGTGAACAGTAGGGATATCGAGAAGAAATTGTTCTATGTGAACGGCAGCAATTAAGTGCTGCACTGAAAGAGTAGCTGCAACTTAAAGGTCTGAGTAGAGGCCCGAAATCGCTAAACAGCTTAAAGAAGACGACAACGAAATTAGGAACCACGAGTGAGCTTGGCGAGTCTCCTAAAAGAAGAAGGCGTCCTATCCCGGTGGAAGTTACTGACGAGGTTTGTGTTGCTGTAACTGACAACACAGCACGTGTCCCGTGTAGTGCTAGTGCTCGTGCAGTGTCACGAGAATTTTCCATCCCATGGTCAACAACACGGAAAGGTTTGCAGTCTATTCTACACTGGTACCCGCACAAGATCCAGACAGTGCAGCAACTGAACTCATGATCTGCAGCAACGTTCCGAATTTGCTCTTCTGTTTCTGGCAGGAATCGAAGTTGATGAATGTGCCCGGGCAATATTTTATAGGGTGACGGGGCACATTTCACATTAGCGGAGGCAGAGAATTCACAGAGCTGCCGAATTTCTGGTACTGTTAAACTGGGTGTTGTGCACGAAGAGCCATTGCACTCGCCGTATGTGGCTGTGTGGTATGGATTCATAAACACCTTTCTTCTCGGTTCGTTCTTGTTTGAAGAGAATACATTCAGAAGGTCTGTCAGGTGTACCGTGATGTCTCCACGTTATCGAAACCTTCCTTGAGCAGCATGTAATTTCCGCTTTCGAAGAACGCAACTGTGTTTTCATGTAAGATGAGGCAACACCTCATATCGCTTGCCCAGTGAAAGATCTGGTTAATGCAACCTTCCACGAACGTCTTATCTCGAGAGGTTCTCATGATGCATGGCCTGCAAGATCACCAGAACTGAATCCGTGACGTGTGGCTCTGGGGATATTTAAAAGAATGCATTTACCAGGGACACGTTCAATCTGTACCTGATCTGAAGGCCAGTACCCAGGAACAAGCTGTTCAGATTCCACTGGAACTGCAGCGAGCAACCGGTGATCACCTCGTTTTACTCATGGAGCATCTCTTCGACGACTCCGGTGCTAATATTGAAAAAATCGTGCAAACAGCAGTTTATAATAAAGTCAACATTATATCTTTGTCACTTGTTTGACCATTCTGTCCACGTCCCGTTCGTAATCCATTACATATGGAGATATTTCTATACGTCTTTCTTGCAATCACAGCGCCACATTTGCACCTGGTGGTCAAAACTGAAACAAATTCTTTTTCAAATGTAAATCGGTTTTGCATTATCACATTAGAATGTCCACCAAGTTTTGCTGCCGTACGATAATTACAGCTCACACTTTTCCTCTGTGAGTAAGTGCACATTAATTATAACAACCCTCTACAAAGTTTTACTGCGGAAGTTCAGATAATAATCATGACACACACTAGACAGTTGCGCTGATGAGTTAAGCGGAGTTTATCTTGGAAAAATAAATAATCACTATTTTTATGTCAATTGTGTCTCAAAATTATCAGGCAGAACTATGTGTGAGCCATTTTCCTGTTATAGGGTAAAGACGGAAAGACATGAAGCTGAGTGACAACAATGACTGTTAACTATAGTACGAGAAAAACAAAGTTATAATCAGTTATAAACTCGAACATTAGTTGAACGATATCTATAACGCGACCAGTGACCAGGGAATAACAGACAAGACAGGACGGCGTAGGGGAGAGGAGCACACCCCTTACAACTGCAATCTGAAAAAGAACAGAGTCGTTACTACCTTCTTAGTATAAGACCTACACCAGTGAGTCATAATTGTATTCTACATAGATCCTTAGGGCTTCTAGAGTTTTCTAAACCTTCAGCACGTTTAGTTCTGTGTTTGTCGGCAGCAGCTTTTAACCTAAACTTTTCTTGGTTACATTTTCGTATACATTATTTACCGCTTCCCTTAACTCTGGTCGTAGGCGTATCGCATTAATGAAACCCGTAGATCTTTCACTGTACTGGTGAACCACAATGAAATATTAACTGGAAATTTCAGATGGTTCAAATGGCTCTGAGCACTATGGGGCTTAACTTCTGAGGTCATCAGTCCCCTATAACTTAGACCTAACTAACCTAAGGACATCACACACATCCATGCCCGAGGCAGGATTCGGACTTGCGACCGTAGCGGTCGCGCGGTTCCAGACTGTAGCGCCTAGAACTGGAAATTTGATTATCTTTTCAAACTGTTGTTGTTGTTGTTGCTGCTGCTGCTGTGGTCTTCCGTCTCAAGATTGGTTTGACGCAGTTGTTCATGTCACTCTATCTTGTTCAAGCCCCTTCACCTTCGAAGAAATACTGCAACCTACATCCTTTTGAATCTGCTTACTGTTTTCATCTGCTAGACTCCCTCTGCAATTTTTACCTCCCACTCCAGTACAAAGTGACGAATGAAGCTCTCCATTACGATTGTTTAAGAGAACCTGACTTTTTCTTCACTATAAATATAGAAAACTGCAGCCAGTCACTTTTTAAAAATAGTTATTTATTCTATAAACCGGTTTTCAAATCTTATCAGACTGATTTTCAGATGGTGCACACAAGTTTACATGACTATTTTAAAGAGTAATGCTGGATGCTGGCTTTGTGACAAATAAATGGAACACGTTTTAATGTCTCGCCATGAGTATTCTTTATATGTCTATTTGGTTCCGAAAATCGATTCTGTTCTTACTGCAACAGTGTTGCCGGCTTTGTTGGCAGGACACATTCCTCACGCAATGACGAAGAAATTATGTTATATGAACATAGGTCAGGAAATGCTTTCTTTCCGTGTTATGATTCACTTTCTCCAACCCATTAATCATGGGAAACACAGAATCGGAATGTATGGGCAGACGTCAAACCTCACGCAACGGTTGAAACAAGTCACCAACAAAGACTTCCTGTCAGTGTTTGGGCCGGCAGTGTTGGTGACTGGTACGGCCTCACTGTCTTACGCCCAGCCTCAACAGACGAAGTTATCATAATTCTATAGAGAATGTTCTACCTGATCTTTTAGCAGATGTGCCTTTAGCAGTGCGATAAAACATGTACTTCTTGCACGATGGAGCACCTCATCATTCTAGTCTTAATGTGCGTCGGCTTCTAAATAACAGATACGGTGATGGGTGGATTGGTACAGATGGAAAAACTGCCTGGCCTCTACGCTCTTCGGACCTAAACACACTGGACGTTTACTTGCAGGGGCGTTTGAAAGCTCTTGTGTACGGAACCCCAGTACAAGTTGTTCAGAGTCTCCGTGCCCGTATTATGAAAGGCTGCGAAACCATATGAAATACTCCAGGTATACATCAGAGCATCCGAGATTCACAACGGGGACTGGTTGATGCATCTATCAATGCCTACCGGGCCAACATCTTCATGAAGGAAGAGTTGCATATGGTATGCTGATGCCTTTTGTTTTTATGTGTTCCTCATGATTAATGAGTTGGAGGAAATGAATTGTAGCATAGAAACAAAGCGTTTCCAGATCCATGTTCGTCTACGTGTGAGGAATGTGTCCTGCAATTTTGCAATTTGTGCCATACATTTTAGTATTTTAGTTAATAGCGTAGTTACGAATCTTTGCCAGCATCCAGCAAGTGCCGTAAAACTGTCACTTTTAAACATACGAAGATATATACTGGCCATTAAAACTGCTACACCTCGAAGATGACGTGCTACAGACGCGAAATTTAACCGACGGGAAGAAGATGTTGCGTGAAAATGTAATCACGTCTCAGTTCTAGTATAATATATTTGTCCAAGGAATACCCGTTTATCATCTGCATTTCTTCTTGGTGTAGCAATTTTAATGGCCAGTAGTGTAAAATGTTTTGCTTAGAGACATTATTTGTATTTGTCCATATGTAAGAAAGTCGATGTGTTGGCAAATATTTTAATCAACATTGGCGTTAAAAGGAATCCCGAAAAAATAAAATACGTTAATAAAATAATACAAGAACAAATTTCAGATGAACTGCTGACTCATTTCTCCCCTTGCGTTAACATGATCTGAAATGTTAATAAAGCAGACTCAGTTTATAGCAGCTAAAGGAAATATGTAAACAGGTACTGATTTATTTTAGCAGTAGAGGGCTTAGATATTTATAAATATAGTACAAGATTTATCCTGTGTTAGTATATTTACATGTAGTGTATTTACATTGACATCGATGTAATTAGCATGTAAAGAGAGGGATAGAAGGGAGGGAGGCCTTGGGTGGGGGTGGAAGCGGGTTGGTTGACATTGTAGGTGTTTTGAACTAGTAAGTCTTAGAAATTCTGAGAAAAAGATCCATTTCTCAGTTTACTTTGGTCATTGTGTTGGTAGTCAGGCGCTGTATATGTGTTGATAAAAATTTCAGTTTCTTCAGGAATGTCAGTTTTCATGCCTTTGCTGGCAAGATGAAGTACTCGGATATTCAGTTCTATGCTGTTTGCTATGATTTGTGGCAAAGCTGGATATGTTCAAGATTTTAAGACTGAATGCACCCATGTACTCCTTAAATCTTGTTGTGAAGCTTCTACTAGTTTGTCCAACGGTGAAGCTTAGACTTGAGCTGCAAATGAGTTTCTATACATCTGTTTTGCTACAGTTATATAGTGGTTTCGGTACTGTGTATGATTTTATTTTCTATTCTATTTTTTTCTGAAGAAGCTCGTTCATAAGCTGTATGTTGAATATCTTGAAGACATTGGCAATTTGGTAACAAATATCACGTATAAAATGTAGTCTTCTTGATTGTGGTTTGTTGTTCAGCAATTGGTCGGTTTAATTTTGTTGCGCAGATTAGTTTATCTGTGACAGTGAGCTTGCACCCATCGCTGGAGGCAACTGATTTAATAATTTTGTTTCTTTATGTCTTTCACTTGTGTCCATTTGGATATTAAACATGAAATTAACTATTGTCCTGAAAATGCTTTTTTTATATTGGTGTGGATGGCAAGAAGAGTTATCTATGGTGACAATGGTGCTTGTTGGCTTCCTGAAAATTTGAAATGTTTGCTTTTTTATTTGAGAGTTTTAAATCAAGATAGTTAATGGCATTTGATGCTTCATATTCTGCAGTGAGTTAAATTTTGCGTTGGAATGTATTAAGTTCATTGGTTCGATTTTATATTTCTTCGGTTGTCCACTGAGGAGAATGAAAGTCTCATAACATAGCATTTGTAGTAAAGCAGCTAATGTTTCAATTGGATTTGAGATCTAAGTAGTTGATTGTTGGTATATGTATATATGTCCGCTAGCAAGCCTGCGAGACCACTACCCATTGCCAATCTCTCTTGCTGAAAGCTAAACTTCTTATTGAACAGGAAGTAGTGGTGTGACTGTATTTATGTTGAATAAACAGTCACGGGTTCTTAAGCATCTGTAATGGATAGGATTAATCTGTTGTTACTATGCCAGGTAATTAGAACAATCCGCGAATTTCGCAAATGTAAACTAACAGAGACCACTCTAGCAATAAGATCTAACAAGAAGTGCCCCTTGACTCCAAACTACATCAGAATAAAAGTAACGACTCAAAACCTGTCACCCAGCACAGGGAAAGCACAATGGGAAGTTATTCAGTTAAAAACTGAAATCAGATCTCTTTAGAAAATGAAAGATATCAATTCACAACTGTACAGCAGGAACCTAGAATTAACCTATAACATTGTTACTCATGTGTTCATGCTTTTCCTAGACTATTACAACTTATATGTCTACAAGAAACGTACTATCATCTCAATTAGACATAAAAAATATAAGTGCCCTAATCTCAAAGAATGCAGTGAAGTCTCCCAATACTTCTGCTCAAGAAGAACATAAGTTTTTGA
Source organism: Schistocerca americana (assembly GCF_021461395.2). Taxonomy (NCBI): domain Eukaryota; kingdom Metazoa; phylum Arthropoda; class Insecta; order Orthoptera; family Acrididae; genus Schistocerca; species Schistocerca americana. The sequence continues at coordinate 247,971,645 of NC_060121.1, forward strand.
CAAAGTGATATATAGTACAGAAATATGCCTTGGCACTAATGAATTGAAGCTGTTACACAAAGGCGTTAAGATCAATATTGCCCCCACACTAAACAAAAACCATATTAAAGATCTGCAGAACAGCTAATCTAAAACACAATGAACAAAATACTCTAGCCTATATGGCAAACAATTTAATTATGAGAAATATAGATTAGAATAAAAAGTACAATAGAATAAGTAACGAACATAGGACATCATATGATAGAAACAAGAAACTTTCAATCGAAAATGCCCTCATTGTCAGAGCAGACGAGGGTAACACAGATGTTTTCGTGTATGAATCGGATTATATTAACAAAACCCATGAATTTTTCAGAAATAATACCACAAAAGAAAAAGAATATGATCCTACTCCGAAATTCAAGATAAAATTAAAATGCGACTGAAAAACCACAACTTCCTCTTGACACTAGTGGAAGCAAAGCATTGTTTGGTGTTGAATCCATCAGCACCAAAATAGAGATCACAGCCTAACATCTATAAACCAAACTGTCTTATACAGGGTGCTACAAAAAGGTACGGCCAAACTTTCGGGATACATTCCTCACACACAAAGAAAAAAATATGTTAAGTGGATATGTGTCCGGAAACGCTTACTTTCCATGTTAGAGCTCATTTTATTACTTCTCTTCAAATCACATTAATCATGGAATGGAAACACACAGCAACAGAACGTACCAGCGTGACTTCAAACACTTTGTTACAGGAAATGTTCAAAATGTCCTCCGTTAGCGAGGATACATGCATCCACCCTCCGCCACATGGAATCCCTGATGCGCTGATGCAGCCCTGGAGAATGGCGTATTGTATCACAGCCGTCCACAATACGAGCACGAAGAGTCTCTACATTTGGTACCGGGGTTGCGTAGACAAGAGCTTTCAAATACCCCCATAAATGAAAGTCAAGAGGTTTGAGGTCAGGAGAGCGTGGAGGCCATGGAATTGGTCCGCCTCTACCAATCCATCGGTCAGCGAATCTGTTGTTGAGAAGCGTACGAACACTTCGACTGAAATGTGCAGGAGCTCCATCGTGCATGAACCACATGTTGTGTCGTACTTGTAAAGGCACATGTTCTAGCAGCACAGGTAGAGTATCCCGTATGAAATCATGATAACGTGCTCCATTGAGCAGTGCATACTGACGAAACTAAAATGAGCTCTAACATGGAAATTAAGTGTTTCCGGACACATGTCCACATAACATCTTTTCTTTATTTGTGTGTGAGGAATGTTTCCTGAAAGTTTGGCCATTCCTTTTTGTAACACCCTGTATGTCCCACTGAGAATTCCATTAATAGTCCATATTATAAAATCACCAGGAAACTTAATGACATTTTCCACAAGGCATATGTAATTGAAAATAACTTCTCTGTCAAGAACAGTTATGATCTCATAAGTAGCATAACAGATATCCCCATCCCAGCCACTCAGACATAGCTGTCAAGGAAATTATCAGTATAATAAGAAATAACATACTCAGACATTGAACAATGGGTAGAGTTGTATAGCATACTACTGGGTGCTGGCTCCGTGACAAGAAAAAACTTGCTTTAATGCGTTGCCATGACTATTGTTTATATTGCGATTTGGATCTGAAGATCAATTCTGTACTTACAATGTGCGTGGCTTTGTTGTTAATATCAATCTGTCAGCTTCCATTGTTGTGAATAGTTAGTAACACATCACTCAGTTTTTACAGGCTATGTATTATGTACCATAGTTACGAAACTTTGCCTGTGTCCAGCATGAGCTGTACAAGTGTTGTCTGTTACAAAGATCTTCATAAGAAGATGTAACATACTTTGCTCAGAGACATTATTTGTTTTTGTTTTCATGTGATAAAGTCGATGTATACGCAAATACTTCAATCAAAACTGGCTTTAACAAGAATGTTTGGGAATAAAATAAAATAAAAATTATAATATTTTCTGGGGATTGCAGATGTTTGTACTGGCATGAACTTCACAATTAATAATAACAAATACCGAACATCAAATAAACTGCTGACTTATTTCTGTTCTTACATTAACATAATCCAGAATGTTAGTATAGGCAGATTCTATTTAGTGCTGTAAAGTCAATATGTATGTAGGTATTGAATTATTTTAACGGTAGAGAGCTTGGACATCAAGGCAAATAATATGGGATCTATTCTTTGGTAGGATATTTACGTTGATATCAATGTAGTCAGGATTCAAAATCATTTTAATTGAATCAACTATGAGATCTTGGTGAAACTCTGTGTACTGGAAACTGGGCTTATAGCCCAGAACTTAGGTTATGCAATAACATTAATAATAAAATTGTAAAACAATGACAAAAAAAGTTTGTTTAGTTAGCGTAGTTAGGAAGTAAAGACATGGATAGGAAGAGGGCAGGCATTGGGGCTGGGGGGAGGGGGGGGGGGGGTTGGTGGACTGATTAGCTGTTTGGTCACAGAGTCAGGACTAAGCATAAGGCTTTGAAATATTAATGTAATCTCCTGTGCACCAACTAAGGAAATAACTATTTCAAAAAAGTGACTGGTTGCCGATTTCTGTATTCACATTACATAAATTGACGATTCCTTGATGTCTCAGAATGTGTCTTATAAACCGGTCCCCTCTTTTAGTCAAGTTATGCCATGAATTTCTTTTCTCTCCATTTCTGTTCAGTTCCTCATCATTGGTTATGCGATCTACCAATGTAATCTTGACATTCCTCTGAAGTATCACAAACGTACCTATTTCCTTCTTGTCTGAAGTATTTATTGCCCATGTTTCACTTCCACACAAGGTTACACTTCGGAAAAATTCAGTTATCATTGTTTTGTTTCTGTTAATGTTCATCTTATAGTCATCTTTCAAGGCAGTGTCCATTTCGTTCAACTGCACTTTCAAGTCATGGCAAACCTCAAGGTCTTTATTTCTTCTCACTGCACCTTAGTTCCTTCTCCAAAGTTTTGTTTGGCCTCGTTTACTGATTGCTCAGTATACAGAATGAATAACACCGATGATAGGCTGCAACATTGTCTCACTCCCTTCTCAGCTACTGCCTCTCTTTCATGCCCTTCCACTCTTATAAATGACATCTGATTTCTGTACAAGTTGTACATAACCTTTGGCTCCCTGTGTTTTACTATCCCTGATAATTTCAGAATTTCAAAGAGAATGTATTCCAGTCAAAATTGTCGTAAATATTCTCTAAGTGTACAAAAGCTATAAACGTAGGCCTGCCTTTATTTAATCTGTCTTCCCATTTAAGTCACAGGGTCACTATTTCCCAACGTTTTGCAAAATTTCTCCGAAAAACAGACTGATCTCCCCCAAGGTCCGGTTCTGCCAGTTTTACCATCCTTATATAAATAATTCGTATCAATCTTTTTCAGCCATGACTTATTAAACCGATAGTTTGGTGATATTCACGCTTGTCAGCAGCTGCTTTCTTTGGATCTAGAATTATTTCAAACAACGTTAACGAATTTCTTCAGTCCCTCCAACGAAGCGTTTCAAATGACAGGTTGCAAGCATTACGTTACATCACCAGTAGTGATGTAGAATTTAATTATAACTATTATGCAGTATTTTACATTGATATTGCTCTAAAGATTTTTTGGACCAATTGCTTTTACGATAAATTTAAAATCGCGGTACAGCGTTCTGGAAGAGGTATGAATCCAGCACCAGTTTACGGGTTATAGTTTCGGAAACAGTTCGCTTACTTAAAAAGAACGTGTCGACTAAGGCCGATATCTGTTTCTTTCTTACTTTTCTCCTTCCGGAGTATTAATGCAGGAGAGCCGCAGTCACTTGTTTTCGTCCATTTCGCAGGCAACAATATTGTAGCTCGTGAAAACATTTCTGGAAATGTATTGTCTGAAACACTGGCGGGAAAATGCCGGGTCGTATTGCCCGTAATATGAGTTTTATATGGCCTGTGTATCGGTACCTCTAAACACGCATGTTAGCCACAAGTTGCCAAACCATTCTTCACTCGCAGGAATAACTTGTTTTCTGTACAGAAAATAAGTTCGCATAAGAGTGAAATTTCGATCAACATATCATATAGTACGGAAGTACTGGATTACCAGTCTAGCAACGTTTGGTCAAGATGTTCATGGTGTAAAACATTTTCCATTACTGACAGACATTTGGACTCATTCATACATCAATAGCCTACGATAAACATCTGTTATTTAGGAACATTTGTGGAAAACTGTATGTGGAAATGAAAAATTCGTGATGATGAAATCTCATCCCGCTATGACAGAGAAGCAGTGCAGTAAGACGTGCAGTGCGACGGGAAAATTAGCGTAAAAAATCTCTTTCCTCACATGTGAGCGATAGTGAGCTCTTAATATCGTTGTAACATTACGATCAACACGCCTCGGAGGTAGATTTTAGCAGTGTCAACAAAGATAACGCAGATATCAAGCAGTGATTAATCTGCTGGGGGAAGCGAAACCGGCCTTTAACTAAACATTCACTGCACGCAACTGTGCAATCTTCCAGTCGCCAGCTTATTGCGAAAGCTTCAGGGACAGTTACTGCGCGGTTTGTACCTGAGTAATTCTGTAACGTAAGTAACCGTTTTCAACGTATACGAGCATGACAAGAAATACCTACAGCACCAGTCAGTCGTAAAGATTACACCAGCTGATTATAACGCGATACGAACTTTCAGAGGAAACACACTAACAGAATTAGCATAGAACTCACCGCCAAAGTGAATGCTTTGAGAGGTCCGCTGCGTAGTTTTCCGTGGCACGAATTGGTTGCTCCTTCCATTTTCTTCTTCAAATCTTGGATGAAGAATGTTATAATAGAAACAGAAGATGACTGTAGAAATTAGAGAAATACTTTCACTAAAAGTATCACTCGCAAAATAATGAAGTTTTGATTCATAGTAGGTCCATGAAGAACACCGTATTGCGCTATGCACCTTGTGACGTATCTCGTTGTTGGGGACACTGGATTCCTGTTCTGCATGAAGGCAGTCGGACGTCGGTGGAAATTAATTATTGTCATACCTCTTCTGGTGTCACCGCCAGACACCACACTTGCTAGGTGGTAGCCTTTAAATCGGCCGCGGTCCGTTAGTATACGTCGGACCCGCGTGTCGCCACTGTCAGTGATAGCAGACCGAGCGCCACCACACGGCAGGTCTAGAGAGACGTACTAGCACTCGCCCCAGTTGTACAGCCGACCTTGCAAGGAACGGTTCACTGACAACTACGCTCTCATTTGCCGAGACGATAGTCAGCATAGCCTTCAGCTACATTTGCTACGACCTAGCAAGGCGCCGTACTCAATTGATATTGAGATTCTATTAATGTATCATCAAGAGCGATGTTCTACAAATGTGGATTAAAGTTAAGTATTTCAGAAGCTACGTGCTTTTCTTTATAGCATTCATTACGTATCCTGTTTCAGACCTCATGCCAGCCTGCGTGAGTTTAAGCGCGTGCCTTTCGGCTTCCTCTCATTGTGTCTAGGCTGTCTTGTCTAGACACAACACCTCTTGTCACAATGTCTTCGCCTTCTTCTTGGCACGAAAATATCCGTTCAGGTTCTGCTCTTTGCTGCTTCTGAAGCTTTAGGACTATATAATTTCATTTAGATCCTAATTGTGGAATTTCCGGTTAATCCATACAAATTTTATACAGTCACCTTATTTATTTGTATGACGATAACTGCTTCTCCATAACAATATAAGGAGCCACCAGTTTGATGGCGTTGCTGCAGCGTTATGCAACGTAGCGCGACTCCGATGCGGGTATGTGATCACCGACGCATGGTCAAGGGATTAGTGTGATATTCGTGTGTTTCCGACGTGCGTACGGTAAATGTGGAAACGCGAACTATGGCGACGTTACTACCAATTGCGTCCAAACAGGACCAACGTATTGTTATTCTTTCCTTGGCTGCCGAAGGACAAACGCCGGTAGACATACATCGGAGAATGAAGAATGTGTATGGGACAGCACATTTCTCGAAAACCCCCGTCTCGGATTGGTGCGCTACGTTCCATGCTGATGACGATTTGACACAAGACGCCAGCCAATCTGGGAGGCCAGCCTCAAACATTACAGCAGAATTTACGGCAACAACACTGGGAAATACTCGAGTACCCCCCCTCCCCCCTATAGTCCTGATCTCGGCCTATTCGCGTATCACGCCATCGGTCCCTTAAAAAAAGGCCTTGAAGGGTCGACGATGCCTGTCGGACGAGGATGTGTAGCAAAAATTTACGGACTTTTTCGCGCAGCAGGACATGTTGTTTTACCAAACGGGTATCTGCAATCTGGTGCGTCGATGGTCCGATTGTCTCACTGCTTACGGCGATCTTACCTGATTGGCGCACCGATTCTGGACTGTACGAGCTTCAGACGGAAACTTTTTCATTGCCGCTTATAATACGAGTGTGTCGCCTAGTGCTAGAACGCATAGATGCGTTCGTCTTCTTCAACAACCAGAATGCCAGAGAGCGATATACACTGATGCCAAAGAAATTGGTATAGGCATGCGTATTCAAATGCAGAGATATCTAAACATGCAGAATACGGCGCAGCGGTCGGCAACGCCTATATAAGACAACAAGTGTCTGGCGCAGTTGTTTGATCGGTTACTGCTGCTACAATGGCACGTTGTCAAGATTTAAGTGAGTTTGAATGTGGTGCTATAGTCGGTGCACGAGCGATGGGACACAGCATCTCCGAGCTGGCGACTAAGTGTGGATTTTCCCGTACAACCATTTTGCGAATGTACCGTGAATATCAGCAATCCGATAAAAAATCAAATCTCCACCATCACTGCGGCCGGAAAAGATTCTGCAAGAATGGGACCAAAGACGACTAAAGAAAATCTTTCAACATGACAGGAGTGCAACCATTCGGCAAACTGCAGCAGATTTCAATGCTGGACCATCAACAAGTATCAGCGTGCGAACCTCTCAACGAAACATCATCGACATGGGCTTTCGGAGCCGAAGACCCACTCATTTACCATTGATGACAGCACGACACAAAGTCTTACGCCTCGCCTGGACCCGTCAACACCGACATTGGACTGTTGTTACCTGGTCGGCCGAGTTTAGTTTGAAATTTTATCGAGCGGATGGACATGTACTGATATGGAGACAATCTCTTGAATCCATGGAACCTGCATGTCAGTAGGGGACTGTTCAAGCTGGTGGAGACTCTTTAATGGTGTGGGGCATGTGCAGTTGGAGTGATACGGGACTCCTGATACGTCTAAATACGACTCTGACAGGTGACACGTACGTGAGCAACCTGTCTGAACAACTGCACCAATGTCCATTGTGCATTCCGACAGACTTGGACAATTACAGCTGGACAATGCTACGTCCCAAACGTCCAGAATTGCTACCGAGTGGCTTCAAGAACACTCTTCTGATTTTAAACACTTCCCAGACATGAACATTATTGAACATATCTGGGATGCCGTGCAATGTGCTGTTCAGAAGAGATCTCCACCCCGTCCTACTCTTACGGATTTATGGACAGCTCTGCAGATGCATGGTGTCATGGTGTCAATTCCCTGCAGCACTGCTTCAGACATTAGTCGAGTCCATGCCACGTGGTGTTGAGGCACTTCAGCGCACTCGCAGGAGGCCTACACTATATTAGGCAGGTGTACGAGTTTCTTTGTCTCTTCAGTGTATTAGTCTGTAAGTATCTTTATCTAAGAAGAAAATCTACACTACAAATTTTTAAAAATCCATAAAAATAATTACTCTTGCAACTGATGACTGCTCCATTCATGTTCTTGCTTTCTTAACATCACTCTAGCTAGTTTGTTATTTATTTAGGTAGTTATACGTTTCGTAGATCACTTGAACTATTCTTTTATAAAAAATGGTTCAAATGGCTCTGAGCACTATAGGACTTAACATCTGAGGTCATCAGTCCCCTAGAACTTAGAACTACTTAACCTAAGGACATCACACACACCCATGCCCGAGGCAGGATTCGAACCTGCGACCATAGCGGTCGCGCGGTTCCGGACTGAAGCTCCTAGAACCGCATGGCCACACCGACCGGCTATTCTTTTATAGAAATGATGTAGTACTAGTCAGTTTGCAGGATATATATACATGATTAGTGTTGACATTTTGAACACATTGACGCGCTGGGTATCCGAGCGGTCTCGGGGGCCGTGTTGCGGTTCGCGCGGCTGTCCCCGTCGGTTGTTCGAGTCCACCTTCGGGCATGGGTATGTGCGTGTTGTCCTTAATGCAAGTTAGTTTAAGTCAGTTTACTTAGTTTGTAAGCATAGGGACCGATGACCTCAACAGTTTGGACCCATAGAACCTTACTACAAATTTCCAAAGTTGAACACATTATTTTTGGTCTTATTCATGCAACTACACTTTTTTTCTGGCTACCAGATTTTAAGCTTAAAATTTAAATCCGTCAGTCGAACAGGAATTGTTCAGGAAAAAGATTTTAAATTGGATTTAAAACTTGTTTCGCTACATGTCAGACTTTTTAGGTTATTCGGCAAATGATCAAAAATTTTTGTTGCTGCGTATTGAACTCCTCTCTGAGTCAATGACAGTTTTAACAACGGGTAATAAAAATCATTCCTCGCTCTGGTGGTGTAGGTAAAAGAATCACCGTTATTCTCAAGTTATGAGGGAATATTTGACGAATTTCATTAGCGAATATATGTACTGTGGCGGCGCAGTTAAAATGCCTAGGTACGTGAAGAGGTACCTACACGACGCCTGTGGGTGAATACCACGTGTTATTCTTACTGCTTGCTTGCAATCAATACTTTCTTTCAAAGTGATGAGTTGCCTCAGAAAATTATTCCATATGACATTATTGAGTGGAAATATGCAAAATACGTCGGATGGTTGATACGTTTCTTTCCAAGATTAGCAATAATAGGAGGAGCGAAAGCAGATGGACTTAACTGTTTGAGAAGCTCTTGCATTTCATGTTTTCATCAATGTGTACACCGAAAACTCTGGAGCATTGTACCCTAATTACTGACTCCTGCTCACGTTCTACATTAATTGCTGCTAAGACTATTTCTAAAAAAGTAGCAGTTTTGCTTGTTAAGTGTAATGTCATTCACATGTATAAAGAATGGGAGTGGACCGAAAATTGAACCCTGTGGGACTCCCTTTGTGACTTTTCCCCAATCACTAAAATTTTATCCATTTCCGGCATTGCCTGTATTATTCAGCATAACATTTTTCGTTCTGTATGACAAGTAGGAGTCAAACCCACTACGTGTAAAGCCATCAGTTCCATAAAAAAACTTTTCTGATAGAGTATCGTGATCTACGCTATCAAACGCCTGGGAAGAAGCACAAATAATACTAACTGAGGATGTATATTCACCGTTTGGGGACGTTACAACCTGTTATTTCAGTTGATAGCGCTCAGCTCACCTCATCTTTATGTGGCCATTAGCCGGCCGGTGTGGCCGTGCGGTTAAAGGCGCTTCAGTCTGGAACCGCGTGACCGCTACGGTCGCAGGTTCGAGTCCTGCCTCGGGCATGGATGTGCGTGATGTCCTTAGGTTTAATTAGTTCTAAGTTCTAGGCGACTGATGACCTCAGAAGTTAAGTCGCATAGTGCTCAGAGCCATTTGAACCATTTGTGGCCATTAATATTAAACGACAAATGAATCAGGAAACGCCTTATTTACGAAACGTTAATTACTCATGGTGGTCTGCTCACTGTTATTTACTCCCAAAGCGTAGTGCAATCAGCCATCTACATTCATTGGAAAGAACTTGAAATACATGCTGGATGATACTTTCTATTGCCGGCCGATGTGGCCGAGCGGTTCTAGGCGCTTCACTCTGGAACCGCGCGACCGCTACGGTAGCAGGTTCGAATCCTGCCTCGGGCATGGATGAGTGTGATGTCCTTAGGTTAGTTAGGTTTAAGTCGTTCTAAGATCTAGGGGACTGATGACCTCGGATGTTAAGTGCCATAGTGCTCAGAACCATTTGAACCATTTGATACTTTGTGTTATACCATGGAATTAGTTCTTTTGCTGTTCCATTCTTGTATGAGCGCTGGAAGAATTGCTGCTTAAATGCGTCTGTGTGCACTGTAATCAGTCTAATATTGCTTTCACAGACACTAAGGGGGTGGGTACCGATTGCTTGCAGAAGTGTTTACTGTTTGCCCAACTGCACGAGAGCAGGTTCAGCATAACCTAAGCAAACAGATCGTCTGCGCGCGATGAGGTATGCCATAAACAGGTCGACTGCGTGCAACTGTTTTATTTGCTGCTTAGTACAGTTTGAACTGTTGGTAGAACTGTTGTCATTAGGCACTTGCTTGAGTCTGCCTGTTCCTACTCCTCGTGTGAGACTAGTGAGTTAAAAATAGATTGTAACGATCTAGTTGAGCATATGAAAAGTGAAGGAGGTGTAAGTCGATCGTTTTGGAAGAATTAAATTTCGGAAAGATAGACAAACACAAAGTTGAGTAGCGTGGAGATGCACACTAGAAACATGTAGATAAGGTATTTACTTAAATGATTCTTCAGCCCATATTCTGTTTACTAAAGAAGTCAATAACAGTCATGAAGCCATTAATAAACTAAACAGACAAACAACTTGCAATAGTGTAAGACAGAAGGCTATTATGTGAGAGACCTTCAAAATTAATTTTCAAATAAGTTGTCTCCAATGGGCTCGATATTTCCAGCCGGGATGTTCCTACCTTTAAGTCTCTGTAAATCGGAAAAACTGCTATAGCGGCAACTTACATGTGTTTTCCTCCTCGCGCAGTTGACTTGATTCAAAAATTACCCAACGCACGCAACTGGCGTATTTGGAAAAGTGACCACGCGCACAGTTGACAACTTCAAGAACAAGTTTGGGTCTGCGCGTAGTAGGGATCACCCGCTTACGGCGGTGATACGAAGGCAGCTGTAATGCAAAACTCCATACTTCTCTTAATATAGCCTGTCGAAACTTTCTGAATTGGCTTTTGCAAGGTAATTGACGTTTATCTTCAAGAGTCTGTAATTTCAGCCTTTTTAGCATTTTCCAGATGCTCTTCCACGGGTCAGACAAACACGTGGCCTAACTGTTCCTGCTATCGAAGATTCTGTAAAACAGTCCTGAGGACATTAATTTATCCACATAACACATAACTTACTAAAATCTACGACGTACTATCGAGCATTACTCGTCAGGTCTGGATCACTCTTCTCAGGTAGGATTAGTGGAGGGGACAGCTCAAAGAAGACCAGGTTTGTTCAGTCACTGGGAACGCATCATGAGATGCTCGCCAACTCTAGTGTATCTATGTTTCAAGAAATGTATTATTTTATGCCACATACACTCTGCCTGATGGAAAAAATGAGGCACTCAGAAGACAGGGCCAGGTGTCATTGTAACTTCGTACCCACCCACACTGTTAGCAAGTTTGAAATTGCAATTTTCTGTGACAAGCAGAATGGCCTGCAGAGTGCATTAGTGTTGTTCACGTTTATTGATGTTACCAGCCCTGGTAGGCTACACAGGGTGATCAAAACCAGTCTAAAAAATTGCAAGGGTGTTGCTGATAAGTTGTGCTGAAAAATAGTGCAGGGTCCATTACTATTGAAGTTAGCCCATCAGGCCACTACACACGCAAATTCAAGCGGCCCTCCACAGACGATGCTGCCAAACGTGTTCTTCGCTTAGTTTCCTAGAACAAGAAAGCGATACAACAACTGGACATTGGGCGGTAGTAACGATAGAACCCGAACCAGAGGCTGAGCAGTCTCATACTCTATCATGTACTAGTTGTTTCTAGCGGACCGTTTGAATTTGTGTGCACAACGGCCTCATTGGATAACTTCGATGAATCCAGAATGAAATGTCCAGTCTGCAGCGGAGTGTGCGCTGATATGAAACTCCCTGGTAGATTGAAACTGTATGCTGGGCCGAGACTCGAACTCGAGGCCTTTGCCTTTTGGGGGCAAGTGCTCTACCGATTGAGCTACCCAAGCACGACTCACGACCCGTCTTCACAGCTTTAATTCCGCCAGTACCTCGTCTCCTATCTTCCAAACTTCACAGAAGCTCTCGTGGGAAACTTGCAGAACTAGCACTCCTGGGAGAAGGGATATTACGGAGAAATAGCTTAGCCACAAATAAGGATGTTTCCAGAATGAAATTTTCACTCTGCAGCGGAGCGTGGGCTGATATGAAACTTCCTGGCAGATTAAAACTGTGTGCCGGACCGAGACTAGAACTCAGGACCTTTGCCTTTCGCGTGTAAGTGCTGAGCTTCCCAAGAACGGCTCAGAACCCATCCTCACAGCGTAACTCCGCCAGTACCTCGTCTCCTACCTTCCAGACTTCACTTTCTTCCAGCAGTGCTAGTTCTGCAAGTTTTGCAGCAGGACTTCTGTGAAGTTTGAAAGGTAGGAGACGAGGTGCTCGCGTAATTAAAACTGTGAGGACGGCTTCTGAGTCCCGCTTTGGTAGCACCCGCGAAAGGCAAAGTTCCTGATTTCGAGTCTCGGTCCGGCACACAGTTTTAAACTGCCAGGAAGAGTCAACTTCGATGCTAATTAACTCGGAAACGGGGCAACGTATCGTTTTTTTTTCTTAATAATTATTTCTCAGCATAGCCTACCCTGCAATACCCTTACAAGCTTTCCAGACTCTTTCTGACCACCCTGTAAAATGGACGTGGACAGTGTCATATGTTGAGTGATAACTGTGAAGGACACGGAGATGCCTCATACTCGTGTGAGACAGCGTTATCAGTTACTGATAGAATTTGAAAGGGACATCATTGTCGGTCACCATGTGGCCGGCTGGGCAAATCGTGCAACGTTCAGTTACGGGGGACATTCACAGGTGACAGCAGCCCTGTGTTGGACTTTATGGCATCGTGAGGTCATGCATACTCCTCGCCAAGACTCTAGTCGATCGCGTCTGACAACCAAAGCGATGATCGCCGTGCTGCACACCGGGCACATTGTAGCCTCCTCACATCTTCGCCTGCCATCAGGGAACAAGTAATAGACTACATTCTGTGACATGTCATTGGTCGACGAGTAGCTGTAGCCGAACTAGGGAGTTACCGTCCAGTATGGAGTCTTTTGATAAGACCACAAGAAAGAACAGCTACGTTTGGAGTGATGCTAACGAATGGCGTAGCATTGTGTTAAACGATAGACCGCGTTTATGCATTTGCATGATTTATTATCATCGGCAAGTATGGCGATGACTTGGAGAGAGATCCCATTCTTCCCATGTTTTGGAGAGGAACAGCAGAGTTACTGCTGAAGTCAACGTGTGACCAGCGGGGCCCACGTGTCTCGTGGGGCTCTCAACGAACTTGTGACGTCACACTAGTCGGCTTGTTCGTCACACCACGCGAACGCTCGGCTCCGTGCAGGGCCCACGGGAAATTGAAACGGTACTCACTAAAGATCTTCACTTTATCTTACGCTATCGAGAGCTTGCACGCATTTAAATGCTCAATCAAGAATCACTGAACTCATCTGAAACTATTACTGGCTCCCCGCGGTCTGTTTTCTTGTGGGTCTCGGTGGTCAGCCATCGGGCATGACTTCATGTCACGGCTATTTTGATTGATGGGATTCTGATAGCACAACGGTTCGTCTCGAATCCAGCGACCTCATGTCCTACCTCCCATGCAGCATTAAAGGACTCCATCTTCACGCCACAAGTGGCCCATCGGGACCACACGACCGCCGTGCCATCCTCAGCTAAGGATGCGGATAGGAGGGTCGTGTGATCAGCACACCGCTCTTCCGGTCGTTACGATGGTTTTCTGTGACCGGATCCGCTACTATTCGGTCAAGTAGCTCATCAACTGGCATCACGACGCTGAGTGCACCTTGAAAAATGGCAACAGCGCATGGCGGCCCGGATGGTCACACATCCAAGTGCCGGCCACACCCGACAGCGCTTAACTTCGGTGATCTGACGGGAACCAGTGTATCCACTGCGGCAAGACCGTTGCCACCATGCAACATTAGCGTGGTGCCATTTTTCAGTAGGACAATGCTCATCTACGCCTGACACCTGTCTCTATGATCGGTCTGCGTGACGTTGAAGTTCTCCTGTGGCCAACAAGATCCTCAGACCTTTTCCCAATGGAACATATCTGGGACCAGCTCGAACGTCAATTGCATCCTAGGGCCAATATCAGGGATATCGAGCGCCGTTTACAGCAGTTGTAGGTCAGTTGTCTAAGAAGAGAATACAGTGTTTGTATTACACCCTTCGCAAGTGAATGAGTGCTTGCACGAAGGACAGAGGGAGTGCAACATCGTATTGGTAAGTGGGCTCATACCACCATGTTCTTTGAAACTGAGATTCGATTTCGTAATCACATACTCTCTCAAGCAGTGAAGTTTCAGTTCGTTTCCTCCTTTCCTTCCGGGTGCTTCACTATTTTTTTTTTTTGTCAGACAGTGTAGTTTTTTAGAAGACCATGATGGCAAATTCGGATCTTACACTTAGCCCCACCTACAGTCGTATTCCCCCTCCGGTGGTGGAACAGAAGGGGTGTAAGATGATGATAGTGATACATGAAGTTTCGTTTCCATTAATAATCGTACATAGTGCTGCGTTTAGGGATACAGATGTTAATGGAGATCTAGATGCTGACGTTGCCGAATGCCGAAGCAGCAGTGCTTTTTCGTACCACTGTCTGCCAAACTACTATTCAGAATTTGAATAGACGTCTTTCGTAGGGACGTCAGATGTTACAGTATTGCACATTAAAAGTCACTGTCCTTCATGTGCCATTTTTACTTTCTGCGTGTGTCATTCAAACACAAAAACACTCTTTTTCTTCATTGTAACTGGGAAATAAAGTTACTAGAAACTCCGTTGCTATTTCTTATTGGACCTGGAAAATACAATTAGTAGAAAGTCACTTCAGAAATAGTGCAGATGAGACGTGATTTTCACTGATCCTATTAAATTCGAAATTCTACGAAACGCTGTACCATGATACGTAACCGTTACATTCGGCTTCCATATTCAGTAGCAGTTAACTGTACCTACAAAAAGATCGATGCGCTAAGCGTACAACTGCTTCCATCGCCACACGTTACCAAAACATCTTGACGACAACTCAAGAAAATTCTTCGAACTGTCTGCTGTGACAATAGAAGACTGTAAGCGGAAGGTTGAAGTTTTAAATGTCGCGTTTAAGGAATCATTCACGCATGGAGAATCATACAGGCAAACCATCTTTCGAGTGTCACATCGACTCCCTCGTGGAGGGCGCAGAAATAGGCATCCATTATGTTGAGAAGCAGCAGATGTAATTGAAAACAAATAAGTCGCCAAGTCTGAATGGAATCCAAATTTAGTGTTATAGAGCGTACTCTTCGACATTGGCCTCTTATTTAACTTGAAATTGATTGTAAATCTCTCATCCGGCGAAAAGTGAAAGCAATGCGTAACTCCTAAAATCGCGTTTGCAATTATTTAAACTCGTATTTATAGGTGTCTGGTTGGTACCTGAGAAATGTGTAAAACTTAATTTTACATCGGAATACGTAAATCTCAGTGTAGGTCAACAGAATCGTGAAAAAATTAATTTTGAACAGAAATATGTGGAGCACGAGCTACACGATGCGAAATCCGGGCTAGCCAGTACATCAAACAATTAGCCTGCGAAAGAGCAATCCGTTTTCAATGGAATTTACAGATGCTATTTTGCAAAACAAATGACTCAGATTAAAATGTTGGCCCTGAGTATTGTTAATCTTTATCTCTAGCTTTGCAATCAATCACTGTACCAGGACTGCTACTGTAGTTACAGATAAAATAGGCATACACACCAACGCATTTGACTTTCTGATAAAACCGCTTGAGAACTTCGAGAACTTACAAGACAGATCTTTTCTGAAGTCTGTTAGTGATATGTAACCTCGGAACTGATATATTATTTTCACAAGCAAACTTTACCTTCCAGTGGACATGAATTTTGACGGTAAATAAATTCCTTGGCCTACATGCGCGCACGGAACGCTTGTCTGTTCTGCATCCTTTCGCCATAAAGGATAATGATTTGACTGTCAAAAATGAAATGTCATTTACCGTACTTGCGGTGTGCAATGCAAGATGGTATTTCACCAATTTTTACAAAAATTCTTCTGCAACACACAACTCGTGATGTGCAAAGCAAGCATACAAACATATTCATAAATGTAAAGAATGAAAAATGAGGAACTAAACATCATGACTGATAAATGAGAGCAAAGACTTCAAATATAACTACACTTCATTGAGCAATAACAACAATACACACGAGTAGATAAGTTAGCAAAATCTTTCCTAATAATTCTCCTGTGTATAATTACCTTCCTTAACACTTGTTTCAACTATAAGAGAAAGCTATATGTTGCATTACAAAATTTCTACACCAAACTTCAGTCATACGCAATATTCTAACAACAAGAAACTACACAACTAAAAACATAAAAACTTACTGGATTACCGTACACATTGGCTTACATATTCCTCTATCAATACAATCCCATTTACTCAATACTTTTTATCAAAACGTATTATTACAAAATCCTTTTTAAATAATGTTGTCTCCATTGAACAACAGCCTACCTTCCATCCTTTTCAAACCAAGTACATTGCCAGACTGACTCACACACACTACACGCTGCTACTCTCTTCCTAAGAAGTAACCTCTCTGACCAACAACTGTGGTCTCAAGAACAGACTTACAAAGAATGTGTTTATATCGATACTACGCATGTTGATTGTATTTAACAAGTTTACGATTTCATTCACATTTATGGTCAAGACTTGAAAACCGACGCAGTAAATAGGACAGAAGTCTCAAGCGAATTGAAAACAGCGCAGGTGACTTCTGTATAGAAAAAGAGCAAAAGTAGGTTCAAATGGCTCTTAGCACTATGGGACTTAACATCTATGGTCATCAGTCCCCCAGAACTTTGTTGTTGTTGTTGTGGTCTTCAGTCCTGAGACTGGTTTGATGCAGCTCTCCATGCTACTCTATCCTGTGCAAGCTTTTTCATCTCCCAGTACCTACTGCAACCTACATCCTTCTGAATCTGCTTAGTGTATTCATCTCTTGGTCTCCCTCTACGATTTTTACCCTCCACGCTGCCCTCCAATACTAAATTGGTGATCCCTTGATGCCTCAGAACATGTCCAACCAACCGATCCCTTCTTCTGGTCAAGTTGTGCCACAAACTTCTCTTCTCCCCAATCCTATTCAATACTTCCTCATTAGTTATGTGATCTACCCATCTAATCTTCAGCATTCTTCTGTAGCACCACATTTCGAAAGCTTCTATTCTCTTCTTGTCCAAACTATTTATCGTCCATGTTTCACTTCCATACATGGCTACACTCCATACGAATACTTTCAGAAATGACTTCCTGACACTTAAATCAATACTGGATGTTAACAAACTTCTCTTCTTCAGAAACGCTTTCCTTGCCATTGCCAGCCTACATTTTATATCCTCTCTACTTCGACCATCATCAGTTATTTTGCTCCCCAAATAGCAAAACTCCTTTACTACTTTAAGTGCCTCATTTCCTAATCTAATTCCCTCAGCATCACCCTACTTAATTAGACTACATTCCATTATCCTTGTTTTGCTTTTGTTGATGTTCATCTTATATCCTCCTTTCAAGACACTGTCCATTCCATTCAACTGCTCTTCCAAGTCCTTTGCTGTCTCTGACAGAATTACAATGTCATCGGCGAACCTCAAAGTTTTTATTTCTTCTCCATGAATTTTAATACCTACTCCGATTTTTTCTTTTGTTTCCTTTACTGCTTGCTCAATATACAGATTGAACAACATCGGGGAGAGGCTACAACCCTGTCTTACTCCCTTCCCAACCACTGCTTCCCTTTCATGTCCCTCGACTCTTATAACTGCCATCTGGTTTCTGTACAAATTGTAAATAGCCTTTCGCTCCCTGTATTTTACCCCTGCCACCTTTAGAATTTGAAAGAGAGTATTCCAGTCAACATTGTCAAAAGCTTTCTCTAAGTCTACAAATGCTAGAAACGTAGGTTTGCCTTTCCTTAATCTTTCTTCGAAGATTAGTCGTAAGGTCAGTATTGCCTCACGTGTTCCAACATTTCTACGGAATCCAAACTGATCTTCCCCGAGGTTGGCCTCTACTAGTTTTTCCATTCGTCTGTAAAGAATTCGTGTTAGTATTTTGCAGCTGTGACTTATTAAGCTGATAGTTCGGTAATTTTCACATCTGTTAACACCTGCTTTCTTTGGGATTGGAATGATTATATTCTTCTTGAAGTCTGAGGGTGTTTCGCCTGTTTCATACATCTTGCTCACCAGATGGTAGAGTTTTGTCATGACTGGCTCTCCCACGGCCGTCAGTAGTTCCAATGGAATATTGTCTACTCCGGGGGCCTTGTTTCGACTCAGGTCTTTCAGTGCTCTGTCAAACTCTTCACGCAGTATCGTATCTCCCATTTCATCTTCATCTACATCCTCTTCCATTTCCATAATATTGTCCTCAAGTACATCGCCCTTGTATAGATCCTCTATATACTCCTTCCACCTTTCTGCTTTCCCTTCTTTGCTTAGAACTGGGTTTCCATCTGAGCTCTTGATATTCATACAAGTCGTTCTCTTATCTCCAAAGGTCTCTTTAATTTTCCTGTAGGCGGTATCTATCTTACCCCTAGTGAGATAGGCCGCTACATCCTTACATCCCCAGAACTTAGAATTACTTAAACCTAACTAACCTAATGACAGTACACAATACCCAGTCATCAGGAGGCAGAGAAAATCCCTGACCCCGCCGGGAATCGAACCCGGCAACCCGGGCGTGGGAAGCGAGATCGCTAGCAAAAGTAGGCACCCGATAATTTACACACCAGTATCCTTACACCGGTTTGCTGTAGAATCATTACGCGTATTCGAAATCCAGAGGCAATAAATGTCCTTCAAAGAGAAAGCCACTGTCTACAAATGAGCACGCGTTTAGAAAGCATCGCTCATGTGAAACTCAGATTATTTTTTTCTCATACGATATCCTACAGACAGATCCCATATTCCGAGATTTCGAGAAAGCGTTTGACGCAGTGCCCCACTGCGGACTGTTGTCGATGTTCTGAACATGCGGATTAGTTTCTCAGGTACGTGAGTGGCTCGATGGTTTCTTCAGCAACAGAACAAAGTACGTTGTCCTTGTCGGCGAATGTCCATAAGAGACAAATGTATCGCTAAGGGTAGCCCAGGGAGGTGTGATAGGAGCTCTGTCGTCCTCTATGTGCATGAACGATTCGACAGATAGGATGGGCTGCAGTTTGAAACTGTTTGCAGATGACGCTGCAGTGTAAGGACAGTATCGTTGTTGTTGGGTGGCTGTAGGAGGGTACAGGATGACTTAGATGCGATTTTCTAAACGTAGAAAAGTCTACATTAAGGCAAGTGTGTAGAAAGATGAATTTTGTAATGGCCGAATGTGGTGTTATTGGCGTGTTGCTCGACATAGCACATTGGTTGAATATCGAGGCCTAAGACTGCAAATTACTATGAAACTGCTCAAGCACGTAAGGTCTGTAGTAGGGAAAGCAAATGGTCGATTTTGGTTTATTGGGAGAATTCGAGGAACTTATAGGACATCTTAAAGCAAATGACCAGTGGTGGTCAGGGTACACTTGCGGTCAGAAGTTTTCGATCGCCTATCACAGCTAAGGATTTGTGGTTAATGTTCTGGAGTAATGACAAGCGCCGGCAGGAATATCTCTGTAGAAACCCAGTGCGACTGATTCCTGAGTGCTGCTAGATTGTTTGGGATCACCATAAAGTCAGATTAAACGAAAGCATGGAAGCACCCTAAAAGTCGTTCTGCTAGATTTATTACGCATAGGGTTCGATCAACATGCAAGTATTACGGAGATGTTCCGTGAACTCAAATGGGAATACTTGGGGAGAAGAACATGTTACTTTCGCAAAATACTATTCAGAAATCACCGTTGGGGTCACATACTGACTCTTCATACGTTCTTCACAAAGTCGACGAACAAACATTCGATGATGACTTCCAGATACTTCAGACTTTGATTGGTCCGTGAATAATACCTTGTGCCGCTGATGCATGATAAATTTTTTATCATGACAACCGTCATTTTCGACGGACTGCAGAAGGTTCGTGTTGCCACGAATGTACATCTCGCGTAAGGAACGGGAAGATAAGAAGAACAAGTACTCATACGGAGGCATTTAGACAATGGTTTCTCCCTCGCCCCGTTCGCGAGTAAATCGGGAAAGGAAATGACCAGTGGTGGTCAGGGTACACTTGCGGTCAAAAGTTTTCGATCGCCTATCACAGCTAAGGATTTGTGGTTAATGTTCTGGGGTAATGACAAGCGCCGGCGGGAATATTTAGATCGCAAGAGCAGAGAGGACTGTATGACGACATCAGACAATAGTGCGCTAACTAGGACGACACCACGACTGGAGCGGCACCTATACGAAGAGAATATAAGCGCTACGCCGCCTAGGTGCAGCCGGAGTGGAGGAGGCTCTGTCATTCAAACGCTACAGCAGTGACGTGTAAACTGTTTTGTTTTGCTTGCATTTAAATTGTATATACCGAAGGACGTTGATTATTTGCATGTTGCCAATTGCTTGCGACCTACCTTTGTGAATACGCAAAGTTAAGTATTGTCAATTAAACTTACTGAAATAAACTCCATTAATATGATTTTCTTGAATTGTTGTCTAGCGATCAGAGAAAACAGCTGCATAGACAACCTATATTAGACGAGTGGGCAGGATACTACAGTTAAGCATTTCGTTTCTGTTCTGACTATGACACAAGTATAAACATGTAAAGTCCTAGTGCCTATGTTGTGTATTTCACTGGTTGTTCGCAAAGAGGGGCACTGTTGGGCATCCACAACAACACCGACGTGCCATTATGTAAGACAGTTCCATTCAAATAGCCCTCATTCCTCCAGCTGTCTATGTAGTAATCATTTCACATTAATTTGCAGCACAGTGCGTGCGTATAGCAATGTGTCTGTATACCTCATCAGTTTGATACCGTGTTACCCCCCAATGGGGCAGAAGGACGAGATTGGAATTGAAAAAAACGCGCTGCAATTGTAGATCTGCATTATCGGAACAAAAGTTCGCTTCACCTACTCTATAGTGATTCAAGCAACTGGTACCAATGCAAGTATTTCGCAATCTGGAAGACCCCAAGTAACATCGTACAGGGAAAGATCAGGTCATATGTCTTCAGAATAAAAGTCAGAGGATTCATACAGGACCTGAAATTCGCAAAGAAGTACAAAGCATGCTAGCAGTTCCAATCTCTGTCTCTATAGTACAATGCCGTCCTCATGAACAAGATGTATAGAGGTGCATAGAGGCCAAAAACCCTTTATTACAGAAACAAAATAAGGTGACAAAATTGCAATGGGCTCAGCAACATAAAAAATTTATCATGCATCAGCGGCACAAGGTATTATTCACGGACCAATCAAAGTCTGAAGTATCTGGAAGTCATCATCGAATGTTTGTTCGTCGACTTTGTGAAGAACGTATGAAGAGTCAGTATGTGACCCCAACGGTGAAGTATGGTGGAGGGTCGGTCATGGTGTGGGTATGTTTTGCAAGTGACAAATTTGGTGATCTAGTGAGAATTAATAAAATATTTTATAAGGAAGTATAACACAGGATAATGTTTAACGCTGCAAATCCATCTGGCAAGAAACTGACTGGTTGTGGGTTTGTTCTGCAAAAGGGCAGTGATCCCAAAAAGGATTTTAAATCATGCATCTGGTATATCAACAGAAAAGAGAAACGTGGGGAACTAAAGGATATGATTTGGCCAAGTCATTCACCTCGCTTAAATCCTATTCCGCTCTTTTGGGATGAACTGACATGAAGGTGTTAAAATCGAGGTAATCTAATGCTGAATATGTATGGAATAATATTGGACTGCAACATCTAGAAAAACACTACAAAATCTTACCTCCAGAACGGCAAGAGTTTGTGCAGCTGGAAGGGAACTGTGCGGCTGGTCCCGGCGGAGGTTCGAGTCCTCTCTCGGGCATGGGTGTGTGTGTTTGTCCTTAGGATAATTTAAGTTAAGTAGTGTGTAAGCTTAGGGACTCATGACCTTAGCAGTTAAGACCCATAATATTTCACACACATTTGAACATTTGTTTTGGTGCAGCTATTGTGAGGTTAAAATCTAAACCATATTGTATTGTACTTACCGATACAGAGAGAAAGATTTTATTTTGTTGGTATATTTAGTTTGTTCGATGTGTTCCCACACTGAAATAAATTATACAGTTTTTATCATGTGTGATACAAAAGCTTTTGGCCAGTAGTACACCCTCCACCATGGAACGTTGTGCTGGCCTGCGGATTATGTATGTAGATGTAGAATAATACTGGCTACACGGGTAACACTTTCATAACCTGTTACTGTAACCTCGATGACCTTCCCCAGGGGAGTTAGCCATTAAGTGCTACTGCTTGGTCATCCCGAGTTCCGCTTGGCTTTGTTACTTTTTAGCCACCTCACTTCCCTTGTACTGTGTGCCTACCACAAGGCACTGGGTTCCGTGGGTTTGCAAATGACCTTGAAAGTGCCTAAACCTTTATCTTGCGTGACTTTCCTACAGATATCTGAAGATTTTGTAGCGTCCATAAGATTACATGCCATATATATATAACACAGCCTGGAAATGGGAAACGCTGAAAATGCCAAATGTTAGATCGTAGAAAAACAGGAAAAAACATGAGAGACTCACATTACAAATCATTTCATTCGAAGCGATGCAAACCATGATAGTTCCACACGTTGTGAAACGTATGACAAAAAGAGGTTTTAAAAAAGTGTAACAAATTTGCAATTTAAAAAACGGAAATGAAAGCTTTGATATAGATGTAAGTGCCATGCTTCATTTCCAAGGTATCTCCGAATGTGCACAGCAGCATCTCACTTATTTCTGAGCAGTAGCAAATAATCCAGGACTGACGTAATCGAAAAACCGAAAAATAGAATTTCCTGTATTTCGCTTCAAGGAAATGCTTTTGGTCAATGACGCAGAGGAAATTTCCTAGCACCTAAGATCATGAATTTAAACGACAAAATTACACATTAGTTTGTTTTATCGTGATATGCTACACAGTACCCAGTTAAATTTTAACGATTTTAATTTACATCTCTTTATTGTTGTTCCTTCTGAGCAATAGCACTGTCTCTTTTTGTTACATACGGTTTTTTTTATTCTTAGCTCATTGACACTATTCTTCTTTGTGTTTCTATCTTCCCCGTCCTTTCCATCATAAAGTAATGGGCACTCTGAAAATAACTGAAGTGAAATAAAATGTACTGATGCTTGTTGCTTGGAGGAAAGCGAGCGAGAAATAGGTAATACCAAATAAACGTAGACTTCCACAGCCATTGTCACAGTCAATAAAATTTTTCTGGGTTTGTGAGCGCATTGTCAATATGTAAAACTACCGACGTTTCGGTCATTGTTGCAAGTGACCTTCTTCAGGATGTTTTTGTTTACTGTTGAATGAGAAAACTCATTAAGAAGTTAACGAAAACACCCAGAAGGAGGTCACTTGCAACAATGACAGAAACGTCAGTAGTTTTACATATTGACAATGCGGTCACAAACAAAGAAATGTTTTTTATTGAGGTCATAACATGTTTACCACCGCGGTCTGACACGCTTGGCACATTTAGCGTCCAGCGTCTCACGAACAAAGGGAGTTACACATTGTTAACTATTGTGGAGGTACGCTGAGGTAAAAAAGTCGTGAGATACCTCCTAGTATCGTGTACCGCCTCCTTTTTCCTGGAGTAGTGCAGCAGTTCGACATAGTATGGACCCAACAAGTCGCAGGATGTCGCCCGCAGAAATGTTGAACCATGCTGTCTCTATATCCCTTCATAAATGCGGAAGTGTTGTTAGTGCATGATTCGCGCACTAACTTACCTCTCGATTATGTCTCATAAATGTTCTATGGGATTCATATATGGCTATCTATGTGGCCAAATCATTCGCTCGAATTGTCCAGAATGTTCTTCAAACGAATGGTTCAAATGGCTCTGAGCATATGGGACTTAACTTGTAAGGTCATTAGTCCCCTAGAACTTAGAACTACTTAAACCTAACTAATCTAAGGACATCACACACATCCATGCCCGAGGCAGGATTCGAACCTGTGACCGTAGCGGTCACGTGGTTCCAGACTGAAGTGCCTAGAACCGCTCGGCCACCCTGACCGGCAAACGAATGGCAAATGATTGTGCCCCAGTGACTTGGCGCGCTGTCACCCATAAAAATTCTATCGTTGAATGGCTGCAAATAGTCTCCAAATAGCCGAACGAAATCATTTACAGTGAATGGTTGGATCAGTTGGACCAGAGGACCCAGTCCCTTCCATGTAAACACAGCCCATTCCATCCACACCATTATGGAACCACCACCAGCTCGCACAGTGCCTTGTTGACAATCTAGGTTATGGCTTCGTGGGGTCTGCGGCACACTCGAGCTCTTACCAAATGAAATCGCGACTAATCTCACCAGGCCGCGGTTTTCCAGTCGTCTAGGGTTCAACCTGTCAGGTTACTAGCCTAGGAGAGGCGCTGCAGGCGATGTCGTACTGTTGCCCATGGCACTCACGTCGGTCGTCTGCTGCCATAGCCCATTAACACCAGACTTCCCCACACTATCCTAACGGAAACGTTCGTAGTACGTCCCACTTTGACTTCTGCGGCTATTTCACCAAGTATTGCTTGTCTATTATCACTGACAAATATCCGCAAACCCCTTTACGCTCAGTCATTAACTGAAGGCCGTCGGCCACTGCGTAGTCCGTAGTCAGGGGTACTGCCTGAATTGTGGTATTCTCAACACACTCTTGACACTGTTAAATTCCGTCGTGCACTCATAGTCCTGTCGGAAAGCTTTTAACATGAATCACCTGAGTACAAATGACAGCTCCACCAAAGCACTACCCTTTTACAGCTTGCGTAAGCGATAGTAAAGCCATCTGTATAAGTGCATATCGCTATCCCTTGATTTTTGCCACCTCTGTGTGTTTTGAAGCGCAGGGAGACTTCTTTGGTACTTACAGCGTCTCTCAAGTTTTTTCTCACGCCACATTTAGCGGTTCAGTTAGACAGTATTGCTAGAAGATATGAGCTCCCTACTAACAAAAGCAAGACATGAATTTTACAAATGACATTAAAGTCCTCTCTGCTCTGTTTGCCTCTGTTCTGCTGCTCATGTCCTCTCCGAGCGGGGTGGCGCAATGGCCAACACGCTGGACTCGCATTCGGAGGGACGACGGTTCAAACCCACCGTCCAGACGTCCAATTTCAGATTTACCGTGATTCCCTCCAGGAAAATGTCAGGGTGATTCCTTTGAAGGGCACGGCCGACGTCCTTCCCCATATTTTCGTAGTCTGAGCTTCTGCTGCGCCTCAAATACCAACGTTGTCCGCGGGATGTTAAACAATAATCATCCTGCCTTATCCCCTTTGCTTTCTCCATCATAGGTCAATCTGATTCCGAGGCAGGAGAATTCCCTCAAAGTACCTGCTACGTAGTGCGAAATTCTGATGTTAAGTTTGGTGCTAATAAGACTTCCGCTGCTGCTCTATATTTTCGTCTGTCTTTGGTTCACTCTGATCCCATGATCTGTGCTCAGTACACTTTGGGTTCCATTCAACAAGCCCTGCAATTATTCCTCAGCTACACAAAGCGTAGCAGTGTCATCAGCGAATCTTATTATTGATATCTTATCATCCAGAATTTTAATACCACTTTTGAAACTCTCCTTCAATATACATGTTGAACAGTATAGGAAAAAGGTTACATCCTTTCCTTGTGCACTTTTAAAGCCAAACTTATGTGTTGGTTGTATATCTGATTTTCTGAGGATTTCAAAGACAGTGAACAACATTACTCTGTCGAACAAATTTTGTAGTTTGTACGATCTTGTAAGAAAAATATGATATTTTTGTATGCTGATCTCCTTCATTTCGGCTCCACAGGATATACACAG
This sequence comes from Schistocerca americana, assembly GCF_021461395.2. Lineage (NCBI taxonomy): Eukaryota > Metazoa > Arthropoda > Insecta > Orthoptera > Acrididae > Schistocerca > Schistocerca americana. Next base: position 247,997,735 of record NC_060121.1, read on the forward strand.
ATTTATTCACAAAGAGTGAATTCTACCAGTTTTATATTACAAAAATATTGGAGAATTTAGGAAGCCAAATGGCAGGCAATGATCAGAAGGTCCTCCTGACTATTGTAATAAGTTCATTAAACTAATCATCAAGGTGATCAGTCAGTGCACCTTGTTGGCGGACTGTTGAACAACACTTCAGAGTGGAGGAAACGACAGCAATTGAAGTTTTCCTCTGCACAGACGTTTCCACTGCTAATGAGGATTCCACCAGTATCCGTACAAGTTCAAGTATGAAGAACTTACTTACTTTAAGTAGACGTAACACTTACCTCAATTGTCCAAACTTTTATCAAAACACTTATCAGAAGCAAAATGCACTAATCTCGGAGAGCCTTAGGATTGCATATTAGGACCATTTCTATTCCTGATATTATGTATCAATGACTTTCCCAGAAGTGTTAGTCATGGGGAAAAATTTCTCTTTGCTGATGACAGGAATATTACAACAGTGAGAAAAGAAGAGAATTCCTTGTTGAGAAAGGAAATGAAACCGGCAGGGAAGTCTACAAGTGATCAATAAACAGTGAAGTGAAGTGACACCTCACATAAAGAAAACTTCACATAAAGAAAACAAATGCCATGAATTTCAGTTTAAACACGGAAAAGACATTCTTAAATTAAATGTAGATGGCACCTCTAAGACTGTGTAACAAATGTATAATTTCTAGGAATTAATATTGATTCTCAGTTTAAGTGGTGTGAACATACAGAGATACTTTCAGACAGGATAGCGTCTGCGTGTTATGACTTTAGGGCCCCTCATCAGTATGCAAAAGCTAGTGTCTTTTAGTTAGGTACCATTCATATGTACACTAACTTCTTAGCTACGAAATTCCTTTCTGGGAAAAAAGAGCACAAAATATGAACACGTTTCTGAAACCACAGAAAAGGACAATGAGAATAACAGCGAAAGAAGAATTCGAGGTCGTTTTAAAGATCTATTCGAAACAATGGGGTTTTTAACTGCACCGTATGAGTTCATTTGCAAATCAGCTGTACACTTAAAAAGTAACATGGATAATTACTGCAGAAACAACTCTGTCCACGACCACGGAACCAAATCTAGATTGAACTTAATCTATCAATAAAGAATAAAATACGACTCAAAAAAGCATTATTTACTAAGGAATAAAAGTTCAAAATAAATTGTCAAATGAAAGTAAAAAGATTACTAAAAGAGGTAGCCGTAGTTATTCGGATATAAAGAGGCTGGCACAGGATAGAGTAGCATGGACAGCTGCATGAACCAGTCTTTGGACTGAAGACAACAACAACAAAAACTAAAACACAGAGGAATTACAGTCATTGGCTGCAAGCGAGCACTGATCGAAATCAATGGGGAAGTTGAAAAATTGTGTGTCGAACCGTGTCTCGAACCTGGGTCTCCTGCTTGCGAGGCATATGCTCTGACCACTGAGCCATCTTTTTTTCTTGTTTTTGCTTTTTGTTGATCTCATTTTGTTCGTTATTGTTCGTTGTATTTGCTCAGGGTGGACGCCCCATGATGCTTGTTCAAGTTCATCGTTGATCCATTTACTCAGTTTTTTTTATTGCATCGGGTAGCTAACCCTCTGACCGAACACGCTGAGCTAGGCAAGAACAGACACCACGCACACACACACACACACACACACACACACACACACATATATATATATATATATATATATATATATATATATATATATATATATATGAGATAGCCATGATCTCTTCAGTGTAGATGCACCCCAGGCTCGAATTCGTACGGGAATCGGCGAAATGAAGCCGAGTACTGTTGATAAAGGGCAAGGGGCGCTACATTAATAGTGTGCAGATAAATTGAAAATTTGTTCAAAAATGATTCAAATGGCTATGAGCACTATGGGACTTAACTTCTGAGGTCATCAGTCCCCTAGAACTTAGAACTACTTAAACCTAATTAACCTAAGGACACCACACACATCCATGCCCGAGGCAGGATTCGAACCTGCGACCGTAGCGATCGCGCGGTTCCAGACTGTAGTGCCTAGAACCGCTCGGCCACCCCGGCCGGCCTGAAAATTTGTATCTGACGGGACGTATGTCAGGTTAGTCCGTGTAGTTGCAATGCCCAATTCATCGAATAGCTCAGTTGTCAGAGCATCTGACTAGCAAGCAGCAGACCTGGACTGGAATCCCGGCTTGGCACAAATTTTCAGCTTTCCCCATTGATTTCAATTGTAAGTAGGCTGTTTATGTTTTCTTATTGGCAACGTTACGTAGCGGTCTGTGTGAGAATCACTGGCTGTGCTGTGTGCAGTCTGTGGCTGGTTTACATTGTTGTCTGCCATTGTAGTGTTGGGCAGCTGGATGTGAACAGCGCGTAGCATTGCGCAGTTGGAGGTGAGCCGACAGCAGTGGTGGATGTGGGGAGAGAGATGGCGGAGTTTTGAAATTTGTCATGAACTGATATATATATATATATATATATATATATATATATATATGATATTAAGGTAAATACATTGTTTGCTCTCTATTAATATCTTTCATTTGCTAACTATTCCCTGTCAGTAGTTAGTGCCTTCCATAGTTTGAATCTTTTATTTAGTTGGCAGTAGTGGCGCTTGCGGTATTGCAGTAGTTCCAGTAACCAAGATTTTTGTGAGGTAAGCGATTTGTGAAACGTATAGGTTAATGTTAGTCAGGGCCATTCTTTTGTATGGATTTTTGAAAGTCAGATTGCGTTGCGCTAAAAATATTGTATGTCAGTTTAAGCACAGTCATGTATAAATTGTTCAAAGGGGACGTTTCACAATCAATACCTCCTTGCAGCCGATGTCTATTACTCCTTTGTGTCTTAGTTCATAATGGCTGATCGATCAAAATAGTGTCTGTTTTCAAGAGATCTCCGAAAGAAGAGACACCAGGTATTTAAAAAACTAAATCAACCTTGTTTAATTACTTAAGATAAGAAATCCTTCACTGGGTCTGCGACCATGTTTGTCTCAAATAATTTACTTTGGTTTTAATAATGGAACTCATTTTTTTCAATCCTGACGCGTTTCACTGTACAGTATTTTCGGACCTGTGGTTCAGGAAATTACGTAAGTATGGACGGAAAGAGATTTCTTACAGAGAGAAGACGTACAGTAAGTCTCGGTGACGCTTTGATTTATGTGCCATAATGGATACATACATCAGCAGTCAAACTGGCTATCACCGCACACCGTGTTACAAAGTAAACATATTAAGCTACCAGGTGACGTTAGAGGCTAACATAATACAAAGAACTATGGTCTCTAATGTATATCTGGATTTATATTTCAATTTATAAACCCTCCCCTATGTTGATGCAAGCAGGCAACACTAATTCTCCTCGGGGCCTCCATACTTTGAACGTGATAAAGTATTGCCACCACGGCGACATTCTGACGATGCCCGCGCATGGCGGGCGAAACTGGTTACAAAATCAAATTGTGTGCGATATGTGCCTCTTTTACCTGTGTATTATGAGCTTTTGAGCCGAATTGTGACTGACTGGGAAAGGTGCTTGACTCTGACACAATTTCCCACAGTCCCCAACCTCAGTTTGTTGTCATCCAACAGGATAACGTTCTCATAAAATCAAAGACGAATATTTACATACCTCTAGCAGACATAACTGAGAAAATGATTCGAAATGGGGTGAAATTGTCAGATACAGAAGCAGCTTCTGGCATAAGGGAATGTTGATAGATTTGCTGTAAGCTTCTTTAGGCTTTTAGAAGATGCTATTTTTCTAAACAAGACAGGGCCGTGTTTATAAAAGCACCAACCCTACAAGATTGTAGCGAAATGCAGGAAGACTAGTAGTTACAGATGCTAGCTGCAGCACCTAGTGGCTGGTCAACAATTTAAACAAAATTTATCGTGCTGTGAATAAACAGACGCAAACCCCGTTAAACTACGATATCTCTATTGACGACCTGTCGCTGGAAATATTAAGAACCGTAAAATGTCTGGTAGTATGCGCTTGGGGATATGTGAAGTGCCACGACCACGTATTAGTAGGTGCATGAAAAGCAGAGGCAAGAGCGAAATACGAGGTGCATTCAAGTTCTAAGGCCTCCGATTTTTTTTCTCCGGACTGGAAAGAGATAGAAACATGCGAATTGTTTTAAAATGAGGTCGCGTTCATTGTCAATACGTCCCAGAGATGGCAGCACCGTACGGCAGATGGTACTTTACCGCCAGCGGCGAGAATGAGAACTGTTTTAAATACTTAAAATAGCGACGTTTTCCTTACTTGAACAGCGTGCAATCATTCGTTTTCTGAATTTGCGTGGTGTGAAACCAATTGAAATTCATTGACAGTTGAAGAAGACATGTGATGATGGAGTTATGGATGTGTCGAAAGTGCGTTCGTGGGTGCGACAGTTTAATGAAGGTAGAACATCGTGTGACAACAAACCGAAACAACCTCGGGCTTGCGCAAGCTGGTCTGACGATATGATCAAGAAAGTCAAGAGAATTGTTTTGGCGGATCGCCGAATGACTGTTGAACAGGTCGCCTCCAAAGTTGGCATTTCTGTGGGTTCTGTGCACACAATCCTGCATGAGGACGTGAAAATACGAAAAGTGTCATCCAGGTGGGTGCCACGAATGCTGACGGACGACCACACGGCTGCCCGTGTGGCATGTTGCCAAGCAATGTTGACGCGCAACGACAGCATGAATGGGACTTTCTTTTCGTCGGTTGTGACAATGGATGAGACGTGGATGCCATTTTTCAATCCAGAAACAAATCGCCAGTCAGCTCAATGGAAGCACACAGATTCACCGCCACCAAAAAAATTTCGGGTAACCGCCAGTGCTGAAAAAATGATGGTGTCCATGTTCTGGGACAGCGAGGGCGTAATCATTACCCATTGCGTTCCAAAGGGCACTACGGTAACAGGTGCATCCTACGAAAATGTTTTGAAGAACAACTTCCTTCCTGCACTGCAACAAAAACGTCCGGGAAGGGCTGCGCGTGTGCTGTTTTACCAAGACAACGCACCCGCACATCGAGCTAACATTACGCAACAACTTTGAAGTGATTCCTCATGCTCCTTACTCACCTGACCTGGCTCCTAGTGACTTTTGGCTTTTTCCAACAATGAAAGACACTCTCCGTGGCCGCACATTCACCAGCCATGCTGCTATTGCCTCAGCGATTTTCCAGTGGTCAAAACAGACTCCTAAAGAAACCTTCGCCGCTGCCATGGAATCATGGCGTCAGCGTTGTGAAAAATGTGTACGTCTGCAGGGCGATTACGTCGAGAAGTAACGCCAGTTTCATCGATTTCGGGTGAGTAGTTAATTAGAAAAAAAATCGGAGGCCTTAGAACTTGAATGCACCTCGTACATTGGAGGAATGTTAAGAAAATATAATTCGCACATGAGGGAGATAGCCACCAAAAGGACATCACACACATCCATGCCCGAGGCAGGATTCGAACCTGCGACCGTAGCGGTCGCGCGGTTCCAGACTGTAGCGCCTAGAACCGCTCGGCCACTCTGGCCGGCTATTTTATGTCATGACGAGACCTCAGTCATAAACCTACAAACATAACGTCTTCGACAACCATTTCAGTATCTTATTTATCCTGCTCTAGCGACTCTGAAATCTAACAATTCTGCTCAAAGACGATAACAGAAATATGGGCTGTCATTTTTCGCCGGAATTAGTCGAAGGACTTTCCAAGTATTGTATACGGAATTACGTCATTCCATCAAGCAGAACTGGGGACAAGTCCGGTGGTCATAGTGGCTAGGGAAGTTGGTGAACACGAAGAAGAGAGTGTAGGGTTACGTGACAAATGTAGCCATGAACGATGTCCTGCTGGAAGGACATTAAGAATAGTCGCTCTTGTGTGGTCCTTGCTGTCAACACGAACGATAGTAAGGGTCACCAAGACAAAATCTGCTATTACCCTGGAACACAGCTTTGTACCATTTACCCGTCACGTAAGGTCCTTCGATACACAATATCACAATAGGAGATGTGAGAGGAGGCCTACTTATGGGCATTGTATTGTGTTAGTGTTAAAGACGGGGACCTAGAAACTAGACTTGGCCAGTGTTTCTATGTGTCGATACACTGTATCGATACGTGGAACTGTTTCAGTGTTTCAGAACGGCTGTGGATCACTGTTTCGAAACAGTGGTGTTTCAATGCGCCCCTGTCTCGGATAACCGGACCAGATTCGATCTCGAGTCAGACACAGAAACTGTCTTCAAAATAAGGCTGTTTCAGTCCACCTGTGCTTGGAACGGACTAATTGTATCGAAACAGTGAGGTTTCATTCCGCTCTGTGTCGGACGAGATTCTGGCTCGGCACAGGTACTGAAACACAACATACCACTTCATGAAACACTTTCAAGGGTGTCGAAATCTTTTTGACAAGCATTAGCATGAAGCTTAAGATATCCGAAAATAAATCTTCGTTTCTAGCTGGCTGTCCTATTCCGAAATGGCGCAACATGAGCTATATAATCATTAACCAAACAATAAAACAACGCATACTATTCACATTCAAAATAATAAATATGTGAAAATCATTCAGTTAAATTACACTTTTTTATAACACACGCTTCTCTGTTCATGTACAGTAATCATATTAAGAAACGCAAGTAAGCCTACAATATTTTGAATAAAAAAAGGCGTAGAGTGACAATTATTAGACACATACATAAATCTGATGTAGGTATAATTGCAAGCAATCTGTTTGACATATCACTTATAGTGTAATGGTGAACGGTAAGGTCTGGGAAGCATGTGAATTTATAGTAACGGTTTGAAACACCTTGAAAGACAAATTTTTTTTCTGTTACATTTTGTTATTTATTCGAATTATTTGGCGTTATTTGTGAGTCTATAGTCACTGTGCCTATTATCCACAATCATTCCCTTTGTGTGCATGGAAATTAGCAGGATGGGTATATTACCCATACTAACGGAATGTGGGAATCCCAGTAGCGTATCCATTGTTTCTGCAGTTTGCTCCCACCTCCAGTTCCGTTCTTGATGGTTCTTCCGTCTTCAGCTATGGGTGTCCTCAGCTAATTGAAAAGTATGCAAGTCACACGACACGAAAGCAGCGTATTTGCTGCAGGGAATACGAAACTGCCAAGACGCCTAAGTGATAGTTTCATTACTTTCTGCGCCATGATTAGCGCTCTCGCACCTCATTTGTGTCCATCCCAGTAGCGTATCCATTGTTTCTGCAGTTTGCTCCCACCTCCTGTTCCGTTCGTGGTGGTTCTTCCGTCTTCAGCTATGGGTGTCCTCAGCTAATTGAAAAGTATGCTAGTCACACGACACGAAAGCAGCGTATTTGCTGCAGGGAATACGAAACTGCCAAGACGCCTAAGTGATAGTTTCATTACTTTCTGCGCCATGATTAGCACTCTCGCACCTCATTTGTGTCCATCCCAGTAGCGTATCCATTGTTTCTGCAGTTTGCTCCCACCTCCAGTTCCGCTCGTGGTGGTTCTTCTGTCTTCAGCTATGGGTGTCCTCAGCTAATTGAAAAGTATGCAAGTCACACGACACGAAAGCTGCGTATTTGCTGCAGGGAATACGAAACTGCCAAGACGCCTAAGTGATAGTTTCATACTTTCTGCGCCATGATTAGCGCTCTCGCACCTCATTTGTGTTTATATGGACATACTTATACAGTAGACATTCAAGATGATAAAATGTGTAGGTTTACTAGGTTACACAACACAAACTGTTTCGAAACAGTGTATCGAAACATTACATTGCACTGTTTCATCTGTTTCGAAACAGTTACGTGTTTCAGTTTACCCATCTCTACTAGAAACGACGGAGAGACGTAGTCCCGCAGTGGGCTTCAGTGGTTCTGTTGCATTTCGTGATTAAAAAAACACCATATACAATCTGCGACGGACTATTAATACGACTATAAATATAAAATGCCTGCGAGAGAGATAAATACTGTCGAACCTCCGTGCGAACTCGATAACGAAGATATACAGACTGTATTAAGCTACGACAAGGAGATAATTATTCCATGTTGAACACTGGAAGACAGATGTTCTATGTCGGATTGAGAGGAGATTATTGGAAGCCGCCATTAAGGCAGTAATCTATGTTTTGTGGTCTTGAAGAAAATAAATACATATAAAAGCACAAAAGGAGTATCAGGTGTGCAGAGTTCATAACCGTTAATCATTTCAAAAGAAATATTCAGTGATTATAAAGACGTAAGTCGTTCGGAAGTGTTGTGTAGTTTGATGGTGTGAACCTGCAGTTTTACACGGTTTTGGGATTCGTCAAGAATATTTCTCCGAAGACCTGAATAATTTCACGAACTAAAGTTGGATGCCACATTCCATACACATGACACAGCATAGCACTTCGCTGTACCGATTGATTTCCCTAGAGTGATAGCGATTTCAGGTGGAGAAGTTCCAGCAAGGAGACTCAACGATGTCAGCTGCTGCTAAACGCATATGGTATTACCGTATTCTTTACCTTACGGAGAACAGTAAGCAATATAGACTTCATAACCCCTCCAAACATAATTAAAAGCACTCAACTTAAATAAAAGGAGCAAACAGTGAAAAGGAATCATTAAACCAAGCCATCAATAAAAGTCATTTAATAACAATACGCAATGACATTGATAATACGCTCATTAAATAACAGAGAGAATAAAAATAAGTACTTTAAATTTCACGACCCCACAACAGGCCACAGCAGTCCACCCACCCCACCGGCGCCCCACACCGAACCCAGGGTTATTGTAACTCCAAATGTTTGTATGGTGGAGTAATTATGGTGTACGCATACGTGGAGAGTGTTTGCGCAGCAACCGCCGACATAGTGTAACTGAGGTGGAGGAATAAGGGGAACCAGCCTTCATTCGCCGAGGTAGACGGAAAACCGCCTTAAAAACCATCCAGTGGCTGGCCGCAACACCGGACCTCGACACTAATCCGCCGGGCGGATTCGTACCGGGGACCTCTAGACCGCGCGGCTAGCCGGGCGATCTGCTTATAGACATACTCGCCAGTAGTCGATACTCTAGCCTGCTTCCTTGCTCAGTTCACTACAAAATGTGTAGTGTTACAATTTTACAAAGCTTTGAAAAGTTCACTTTGGGTATGTTTGCTTGAAAATTCGTATTAGATTGGGCAGGTGTAGGTAGAAATACAAAGTTAATGGTTTGTGCTCCACTTGCGGTATTCGTTTGCAGATTGATGAATTGCTGTTTTGCTCACAGCATAGTAGAGTGGCTCATTTTCTTGAGAGAGGAAATCGAGTTTTAGTTGTAAACCATGTATGACGAAATAATGTAGGCGTTGCAGGCAACTTTGTTTTCACATCAACTCTTAGGAAACATCAGATATATTTCAACATGTACAATGAGACCAGTTCTTAGCGCCGTAAGCCAACAACTTCACAACTCAACACCTCATAGCAAAGTTGAGCAGCTATACAACAAGTCACATAGCAACTCAAAGATGCTGTAGATCCAGATAAACTTACATATGATTAATTGTTCATGTAAAAAATATTTTCTTGTTATTTCTCAAAACAGTTACGGAAACATTAAATGTAACCATAATGATTTTGTATGTCAGTGACTTCAAATGCAATTACAATTTTGAAAATCATCGGAAATGTAAAAATCATTAGTAATTTGTACAACGATATAAGTATATAAGACTAATTTAGTTGTGTTGCCAAATTTACACTAAATGCACAACTGCAGTTTTTATATTCTTGCGTCGTGTTATAAATTTAATTGTGTATCGTATTCTCCAATACGTAGCAAAAGAAGATGCACTGACCTGTTCCATTACAGTAGCCCACAAAACGGTTCCTGGTGTTACTAGCAAACAGTTTGGATGTAGTCGCCATGCTATTAGCTGTGATACGATGTCATAAGCGTGAATTTGTATGCTTCTGACCACCGGAGTAAGTTTCCTGAACCACCAGCATAACACTGATACATGTCCATCATACGAGGGCTATCCACAAAGTACATTACGTTTTGGAATTAAAAATAAATAAAGTATTGGATTTTTTTATTATGTACAGATGAAAGCCACACTTAAATACTACTTTTCTACATAGTTGCCATTTAAATTAAGGCACTTATCGCAGCGATGGACGAGCTTGGAAATTCCTTCGTCGTAAAATTCGGCCGCCTGCGCCTTCAACCACGTGGTTAATCAGTAACCCGGTAGAAATACGATTTTTATGGATTTCCTGGAAAGAGGCACTACAATAAACTCTCAAAGGTATTACCAAACTCTGCACAACCTCAGAAGAGCAATACAAAACAAGCGCAGGGGAAAGTTGGGCTCAAAGATCTAGCTGATTCACGACAACGCCCGGGCCCACACGGCAAATGCCACTCGTGAAGTTCTCGAATCTTTGAAGTGGGAGTTGTTTCCTCACCCGCCGTACAGTCCCGACCTGGCACCGAGCGACTTCCACTTATTCCCAGCAATGAAGAAGTGGTTGGCTATGCAGCGTTTTGATGACGACGCACAGCTTCAAGAAGAGGTAACCACGTGGTTGAAGGCGCAGGCGGCCGAATTTTACGACGAAGGAATTTCCAAGCTCGTCCATCGCTACGATAAGGGCCTTAATTTAAATGGCAACTATGTGGAAAAGTAGTATTGAAATGTGACTTTCATCTGTATATAATAAAAAAAATTTCCAATACTTTATCTATTTTTAATTCCAAAACGTAATGTACTTTGTGGATAGCCCTCGTATTAGTCTGTCCTGCAGCAGGGCCAGAGTAGTTCCCGCATACCTACAATAAGGCACCGCTGAAATTCAGTAAGGTGCATGAAACTTGCTCGCCAACACCGTCGAGGTGGCTCTACAGCTTCTACCAACATAGTATGGTGTCCTTCAGCAAGTCAAATACAGGTTGCTCTTTCAATATTTCATACTCAGTTCGTAATTTCTACTCTATCCATGGGAAGTCGCTCTGAATCATTCCATTTATTGCCTTTTCAGTGGCTCAGTTTGCAGACGGAAAAGTACTTCTAGTCGGATTAAAGCAAGATTTAGACTTTTTAATAGGAATGGAACGCATATATCGCTCGGAACTCGGCTTCAGGAAAAACAGACCAAAGGCTATGGTCATGAAGAGCAGCAGAAAGGAGAATGACAGCTTCCTTAACATCAAGATTGGGAACGACCAGTAGTGGGGAAACGTGATGGAATTCTCTGATCTATGAAGCAAGATTTTCCGGGATGGCCGAAGGAAGGAAAATATCATAAATTGAGTAGCACAACTGAGGAAAGCTTTCTTCAGTAAATGAGCTCCACTGGTATCAGTTATTGATAAGGAAATGTAGGGGAAGTTCCTCAAAGTGCATGTCTGTAGCAGTGCATTGTAAGGAAGAGAAACGTGGAACATCGAAAATCCGGAGAATACGAGCCAGGAACTATTTGAAACGTGATACTGTCGAACTACCTAATACCGAACAATCTGCATGGCGCTGCCGGACGACTTGTCTGCCGTAGCAATAGCAAATTACATATACGAACTTCCCTCGTGAATCAGCCTATCTATTAGTGAAAACGACATCAAAATAGTTGTAGTAGTTCCTGAGACTAGGCTTCACATACCGACAGATAAACACGGGAAGGGACATTATCCATTATAGTTGAGCAAATTTGCGCAAAATATTATAAATAATATTCACAAAATTCCCCATGAATCATTCTATAAGTTAAATCCGTACCAAAGTAGTCACAGCAATTCCTGTGATTAGTTTTCAAATGTAAACAGAAAAACGCGGAGGGAGAATTTAATCTCTCATAGTTCAGCCAGTTAGCACCAAATACTTACCAGTCATACACACAAAACTTTCTCGTGAATCAGTCTGTCTGTTAGTCAAAACCGTACCAAAAAAGCTACAATAGTTGGTGGGATTAGCGTTGTTATACAGATAGAGAGAGGGGGGAGGGGACTTTTATTCTACAGATTGAGCGTACAGAAAATGTCAAAAATAAAAAATTACAAACAGGAACATATGTGGCAAAATGGTCTAAGGAAGATTATTACCAGAAGAAGGGAGATCCGTGCGGAATCCAGGAATATTTAACTTGCCACTGTGTGGAGCAGTGGAGGACAAGAATAATAGAGACAAACCGAGACTAGAATATGCAAACACATCGTAGAGTATGTTTGGTATAACAGCAAGAGGCGAAAAAATTAGCATAAAATAGCAAAAGATGGAAACGGCATCAAAGAAGTCGCAAGGCTGAAGACTATAAACAAAAAATCAAATTAATTTTCTAGTGTTCAACGCAAATTTGGTGTTTCCATGACATCTCTCCCAAGTTAAACGTTTCTTTTCAAATTTACTTACAAGCATATTTTTACAAGAGCAGTTCTTAGAACTGAATGTATACGAAGTGTAATTTTCATTTCTCTAATGATAAAGATCCAAAGGAACGTACACCACACCATTGGAAATCAAAAAATTAAAACCATATGATTTACTGATGATGTACGTCTGGCGACCACTATAAAAAAACACCTTCAAAATCAAAGACCTGGGCGAAAGCTGCTAAAGTATATGTTCTCGTATTCAGCCACGAGAAAAGTGAACTGATAGTCAGGAAAAAAATATGGTCAACCAACGGAACTTATTAAAATGGAGGGGAAAAGCTACATATGAGCCACCATTTAGAAAGTCTTGGAAGTGTTGTCTCCCGTCTAGTTCTACAGAAAAAAAGCTCAGAAAATTCAAGCAGGCAGTAACTTCTATCAAACAGTTAAAGGCATGGTATGGAACAAGAAAGAACCACACAAATGTAAGAGTGCCTTGTATAAAAAGCTATTACATACCTATTTTGTCATATGGGGGTGAAACATGGGCCATGGGATATCAAGACATCAGCAGAATTTGGGCAACTGAAGCAAGGTTTGTTCGCAGCATGGAGGGACAGAACCCATAAGGAGAAAATTCTAAAATTGACTCATATTGTAAGACTGAAAGACAAAATAACTTCGCAGCGGCTGAGATGGTATGGACATGTGACGCATGGATGCTAACAGGCTACCAAAATCGATGTGTGATTTGAAACTCAGAGACAAAAGACCAAGAGGAAGACAAAGACTCAGGTGCAAGGGTATGGAGAAATCCGGCATCGAGCAGAGAGAATATATCTGAGGTATGGTGCAACAGATTTTAGTGAGCAGTCCGCCCTTATTTTCCGATTGAGCGGCCCTTATTTTCCGATTGAGCGACTTCAGGGAGGTCATAATAGTATATGATTTAACCTTTCCAGATCTGAATATTTTCTGGAGAACGGAAAATTTTTCTTTATGTGGTAATGTTCTTAGGTGATTTTTAGAGATTTTAGACACAAGATTTATGCAAAAATGTGTACCCGTTTTCGAAACATACTTTGTTCACTTGACTTCATGTTATGGAGAAAAATAACTACATACGAAATATACTCTATTTAATAAACAGTAAATTGTTCATTCCATAATTACCATGCAAAATGACAATAACAAAATTCGGTTATACAATGGAATATAGCAAATGGACTACATCCGTGTAGTCTGGTCGTCACCAGATGCTGCGCACTGCTACAGTAACTAACCGATTTCTTAATGGTCGTTCCCAACAGCAGGCGGCACTTCCGCATGATGAAAACGGTGAACATCCAAAAATGTGTACCTCAGGTTTTCATTGGGAAACAAACACTCCTGCTGCAATCAAGACACAGTAAAAGTTAATGTACACAGTTGTAGTAGAGGGTCTGAAAGGGCTAATCATGTAATTTTCTCTATGAGATGTGTGTACTGACACGTTGCTGCTTCCCTGTCTATTTCATGTTTTTTTTTTTGGGAGGGGGGGGGGGGTTCTGATAGGTGATTCGCTGGTGTTTCATTGGCGCGGCAAATCGGCAGTGTGAGTCACTAATCACTAGAGTCCAGACGGTACGCGACGCCAAAGACATCGGGTCATCATTGTCATCGTCACTACTGTATACTGTTAAATAATTGATGTTTGAAATGAATATATGAAAATGTGTCAGTTCTACAGAAGGTATCGAGCTTGTACGACCATTGTATGCTGTCATCTTTTGTAAACAAAAACAGTTATGATTAAATTTGTGCCAAGTACGTCTACTGATTAGCTTAGTGATTGTACCATCAAACTATACTACAGTTATTGGAGTTGGACTTACTGCAAGACAACGTTTAAAGTGTCATTTAGTAATGCTCCTTGTTGGAAGGATAAACTTTCTACTTTAATCTTGTGCCTATTGTTGAATCAGCTTTGAAGTTGATAACGAGCAAGTTAATTTTGAATACAGGGTGGTCCATTGATAGTGACCGGGCCAAATATCTCACGAAATAAGCATCAAACGAAAAAACTACAAAGAACGAAACTCGTCTAACTTGAAGGGGGAAACCATCGTTTGTTGCAGGTCGTGGTTGACGTTTCACATGTGGCTGAACGCTTCATGTTTCCTTAAATAACGTAACTATCCGCGAACTGTCCGGACACTTGAATGATGTACAGGAAACCGAGCAGGATACATAGCACACGCCCGTTGGGCATTTTGATCACAATAGCCACACATCAACACGATATCGACCTTTTCCGCAATTGGCAAACGGTCCATTTTAACACGGCTAGTGTATCACGGAGCATATTTGCACTGGCCGAATGTTACGTGATACCACGTACTTACACGTTTGTGACTATTACAGCGCCATCTATCACAAAGCGAAAATAGTGGTCCAACTAAACATTAATATTTCTTTACGTACTACACGAATATGTAACAAAAATGGTAGTTCCTATTTCAAAAAACGCAGTTGATATCCGTTTGACCTATGGCAGCGCCATCTAGCGGGCCAACCATAGCGCCATCTGGTTTCCCCCTTCAAGCAAGCCAAGTTTCGTTCTTTGTAGTTTTTTCGTTTGACGCTTATTTCGAGAGATATTTGGCCCGGTCACAATCAATGGACCACGTTGTATATGGGGCAATTCGAAAAATATTGTGAAAATTTGTGTAGAAGTGTTTGAATTATTAACAGATTTGGGAAATGTTAAATTTCCGAAAGTCTTCTTTTAAAGTGACGAACTTTGAAAAATACAGCGAAGTAGTTTCCTTTTATTTTTTAAATGAAAATTTGTGATTGGTGTTCAGTTATAAGTAATTAATGGGCGATGTGTTTAAGCGAACTTTACATCCTGAAATACACACATGAAAATAAGTTTTCCGTCACCTCGGTTCGGAAAGTTCTGGAACCTACACAGAAAATTGGAATAGGCATCAACATAACCATCATTTCCGCCCTTTGTATTGCTCATGAAAACCACACATTGCATCCTGTACCACGATACAGCGAGCCCTTCAGAGGTGGTGGTCCAGATTGCTCTACACACCGGTACCTCTAATATCCAGTAGCACGTCCTCATGCATTGATGCATGCCTGTATTCTTCATGGTATGCTATCCACAAGTACATCAAGGCACTGTTGACCCAGATTGTCCCATTCCTCAACGGCGATTCGGCGCAGATCCCTCAGAGTAGTTCATGGATCATGTCGTCCGTAAACAGCCCTTTTCAATCTAAACCAGGCATGTTCGATAGGGTTAATGTCTGGAGAACATGCTGGCCACTCTAGTTGAGCGATGTCGTTACCCTGAAGGAAGCCATTTACAAGATGTGCACGATGGGGGCGCCAATTGTCGTCCATGAAGACGAATGCTTTGCAAATATGCTGTCGATATGGTTGCATTATTGGTCGAAGCTTGGCATTCACGAATCTTACAGCTGTTACGACGCCTTTGATGAGCACCAGCGGCGTACGTCGGCCCCACAAAATTCCACCCCAAAAC
Organism: Schistocerca americana; assembly: GCF_021461395.2. Classification (NCBI taxonomy): domain Eukaryota; kingdom Metazoa; phylum Arthropoda; class Insecta; order Orthoptera; family Acrididae; genus Schistocerca; species Schistocerca americana. Next base: position 248,013,638 of record NC_060121.1, read on the forward strand.
AGCAGGCAACCTCCAACTTGCTGCACTCGCTGGACAGCGTGAAGTTGCGCATCATGCAGCCTATTACGCACAGTTTGAGTCGTAACACGACGTCCTGTGGCTACGCGAAAAGCGTTATTCAAGATGGTGGCGTTGCTGTCAGGGTTCCATAATCCGTAGGTAGCGGTCATCCACGGCAGTAGTAGCCCTTGGGCGACCTGAGCGAGGCATGTCATCGACTGTTCCTGTCTCTCTGTATTTTCTCCATATCCGAACAACATCGCTTTGCTTCACTCCGAAACGCCTGGACACTTTCCTTGTTGAGATGCCTTCCTGGCACAAAGTAACAATGCGGACTCGATCGAACCGCGGCACGGGCTGTCTAGGCATGCTTGAACTACAGACAACACGAGCCGTGTACCTCCTTCCTGGTGGAATGACTGGAACTGATCGGCTGTCGGAACCCCTCCATCTAATAGGCGCTGCTCATGCATGGTTGTTTATATCTTTGGGCGGTTTTAATGACATCTCTGAACAGTCAAAGGGACTGTGTTTGTGATACAATACCCACAGTCAACGTCTATCTTCAGGAGTTCTGGGAACCGTAGTGACGCAAAACTTTTTTTTTGACGTTTGTATAATATGTGAAGCTTAGCTACGTATTAACAGTGTCAGATTAGATATGTGTTTGACAATAAAGTGAAGATAGGAATTTGAAATTGTAACAATCCTTACTTGCTCATATCAGATCCAAACTGACATTTATGAAGAAAACAGTTTAAAATGATATTTTTGAATGTTAAGATCGAATTATATGTAGTCGAAGTGGCACTGTTCTAGTGGAGCGGAAAAAGCAATTCCTGCACCATGACGATTATTTATTGCAAAGAGAGTCGCTTCTCAAATTGGAAAACATTTTGTATTGAAGGTGGTATAAAATTATTTACGAAGCTATTTTCGTATGAAATGCGGTCCTGCCTGTTAACAAGGATTATGAGGTAGAATCTTTGAAGAATATTAATTAAATTTTGATACTTCTGAGGAAAGAGTAGAGCGAGACCCATCTGTATAACAGTTGTATGTAAACTGTCGTAGCTGTGTTGGGAAAGTACCAGAGTTCCAAGCGCTAATAGCAAGCACTGATGCTCAAATCGTTATAGGCACTGAAAGCTGGCTAAGGCCGGAGATAAGCTCAGCCGAAATTTTTGCGAAGAACGTAAAGGTGTTCCGAAGAGATAGGCTAGGCTAAACCCGATTGGCGGTGGCGTGTTTGTTGCTGTTAGAAGTAGTTCATCTTGTCGCGAAATTGAAATAGATAGTTCCTGTGAGTTAGTATGGGCAGAGGTCATTGTTGGCAGCCGGAATAAAATAATAATTGGATCCTTTTGCCGACCTCTCAATTCGGATGATACAATTGCTGATAGGTTCAAAGAAAACTTGAGTTTGATTTCAAACACGTGCCCGACTCATACGAATATAGTTGGTGCTGACTTTGATTCACCCTCGATATGTTAGCGAAAATACGTGTTTAATTCCGGAGGTACTCATGAAACATCATCCGAAATGGTGCTAAACGCATTCTCAGAAAATTATTTCGAGCAGTTAATTCATGAGCCCACGGTTGTGAAAACAGACTTGACCACTTAGCAACAAATAATCCCGATACAGCGATTAGTGAACATAGCGTTGTCGTAGCGAGATTGAATATTGTAATCCCCAAATCCTCCAAAAATAAACAAAAAATATACCTATTAAAAAAAACAGATAAAAATTCACTTGACGCCTTCCTGAGAGACAATCTCCACTCCTTCCAAAGTAACAATATAACAGTAGACCAGATGTGACTTGAATTCAGAGAAACAGTATCGGCAGCAATTGAGATATTTATACGAAATAAATTAACAAACAACGGAGATGATCCTTCTTGGTACACAAAACGGGTCAGAACACTGTTGCAGAAACAACGTAACAAACATACCAAATTTAAACTGACGCAAATCCCCAAGTTGGCGGTCTTCTACAGAAGCTCTAAATTTAGCGCGGACTTCAATGCGAGATGCGTATAACAGTTTCCACAACGAATCTTTGTCTCGAAACATGGTAAAAAATCCAAAGAGATTCTGGTCATATGTGAAGTACGCTAGCGACAAGATACAATCAATGCCTTCACTGCGCTATACCTATGGAGACAATATCGAAGACAGTGCTGCTAAAGCAGAGTTACTGAACACAGCCTTCCGAAATGTCTTCAGAAAAGAAGACGAAGCAAATATTCCAGAATTCGAATCAAGAACAACTGCCAACTTAAATCACTTAATAAAAGCAATCTTCTGGTCCAGACTGTATACCAATTAGGTTCCTTTCAGAGTATGCTGATGCAGTAGCTCCATACGTAACAATCATATACAACCGCTCGCTCGACGAAAGATCCGTACCCAAAGACTGGAAAGTTGCACAGGTCACACCAATATTCAAGAAAGGTAGTAGGAGTAATCCACTAAATTACAGGCCCATATCACTAAAGTCGATATGCAGCAGGATTTTCGAACATGTATTGTGTTCGAACATTATGAATTACCTCGAAGAAAACGGTATGTTGACACACAATCAACATGGATTTAGAAAACATCGTTCTGAAATGTTGAGTGCTACTGACAAGGGATTTCAGATCGATTCCGTGTTTCTGGATTTCCAGTTGACTATTGACGCTGTACCACACAAGCGGCATGTAGTGAAATTGTGAGCTTATGGAATATCGTCTCAGTTATGTGACTGGATTGGTGATTACCTGTCAGAGACGTCACAGTTTGTAGTAATTGACGGGAAGTCATCAAGTGAAACAGAAGTGATTTCTGGCGTTTCCCAAGGTAGTGTTATAGACCTTATGCTGTTCCTTATCTATATAAACGATTTGGGAGACAATCTGAGCAGCCGTCTTAAGTTGTTTGCAGATTACGCTGTCGTTTATCAATTAATGAAGTCATCAGAAGAATAAATCAATTTGCAAAACGATTTAGAAAAGATATCTGTATGGTGTGAAAATTGGCAGTTGATCCTAAATAACGAAAAGTGTGAGGTCATCCACATGAGTGCTAAAAGGAATTTGACTACACGATAAATCAGTCAAATGCAAAAACCGTGAATTCAACCAAATACCTAGGAATTACAATTACGAACACTTAAATTGGAAATTGGAAATTTGTGGTAAGGTCTCATGGGACCAAACTGCTGAGGTCATAGGTACCTAAGCTTACACACTATATAACCTAACTTAAATTAACTTATACTAAAGACAACACACACACACACACACACACACACACACACACACACACACACACCCATTCCCGAGCTTAAATTGGAAGAAACAGAAAATGTTGTGGGGAAGGCTGCCCAAAGATAGCGTTTTATTGGCAGGACACTTAGAAAATGTAACACATGTACTAAGGAGACTGCGCACACTACGCTTGTTCGTCTTCTTTTAGCATATTGCTGCGTGGTGTGGAATCCTTGCCACATAATGACTGACTGAGAACATCGAGAAAGTTTAAAGGAGAGCAGCACGTTTCTTATTATTTCGAAATGGGGGAGAGAGTGTCATCGAATGATACAGGATTTGGGGTGGACATCTTTAAAACAAAGGTGTTTTTCATTGCGGCAGAATCCTCCGACGGAATTCCAATCAGTAACTTTCTCCTCCGAATGCGAAAATATTTTGTTGACACTGACTTACACAGCGAGAAACGATCACCGTGATAAAGTAATTGAAATCAGATCTCGTACGGAAAGATATAGGTGCTCGTTCTTTCGGCTGCTATACGAGATTGGAATAATAGTGAATTGTGAAGGTGGTTCGATGAACCCTCTGCCAGGCACTTAATTGTGATTTGTGTATCCATGTAAATGTAGAGGTAGATGTTTTATCATATACTGAATACACTGACCTGGCTCTTGGGTTATTGAAAGCAAAGAGACGTTGAGTTATTCGGATAGCATTAAAAGTGAGGGTACCGAACCACTTTATGACAGCATCACGGCTAGTAACAAGATGGGTCATCTCAGGGGAGAGAAATCTAAGGTCAGCAGTTGGTGGGAAAGCCCCATTCGCCGTCCCATCGAATAAGAGGGAACGACGTGGGATATGTTAATGATATCTGACAGAGCTGGGAACCGCAGCGGAAAAAAGTCACAACACCAAGGAGTTGTACGACATAAGCGAAAGTTGGCATTCGTGTTTCCGCATGTGAAAGATGATGTCTAAAGAGATTTCCCTCCAGTGCCATAAGAGTGGCTCTAGTGGTGCCACTATGTGGATGAAAATCAGGTTTGCTTTAAATACACGCTGTAATGGTCGTGAGCGTTAGTTAGCTTTCAGACTGGACATGCTGAGTAGATGTTAGTCAAGAATTCAAGAATGTCTTTAAGGGATGTAGGACGTCAAACGGGCCGTCTTGAGCAGAAGAGACACCACAGGACATTTTAATTTCCACTGTCTATACTATTACGAATAAATTCATAAAACTTTGTCAGCATGACCAGTAAGGATTCAGGATTCACAATCATAGCAGTGGAAGTTCCAAAAAAATAACGAAATAAATCTTTTTACATGTGATAGTTCATCATTTTTTCAGTTCTACTGGCTACGTTTGTTGCTATAGGTACACGTTTCTTCGTAAGTAAGAGAGATTCTTCGATGAATTTTGCACAGCATACAAACCATACTTACAGGTGTATGAAACTCTAGAAATTATTTAATTTATGAAAAAATGAATGTGCTGTTACATTTTAAACTTCATGTTTAGAAAAAAACTTAAATTTTATAGTTAATTATCTCGATTTTTACCACAGCTTTTAATAGATTTGGAAAATTCTAGAGTTTCATACACCTGTAAGTATTGTTTGTATGCTGTGCAAAATTCATCAAAGAATCTCCCTTACTTATGCAGAAAAGTGTACCTATAGCAACAAATGCAGCCAATGGTAAGTGAAACAAGTGAAATACAAATATAAAAAAATAAATTATTTTCTTATATTTCTGAACTTCCTCCACTATAAGTGTAAATCATGAATAATTTCTGGTCATTCTGACAAACTTTTATGAATTTATTTTTAAAAGTGTAGACAGTGGAAATTAAAAATTCCTGTGGCGTCTCTCCTGCTCCAAGTCGTCCCGTTTGACGTCCTACCCCCCTTAAGGCGACAAAGACGAGATGATCAGCACCTCACTGAGTCTGAAGGAGATCGTGTAATAGGGCTATGAGAAGCTGGATGTTCCTTCTTCCATATTGCAGAAAGACTTGGCAGGAATGTAGCCACTGTACAGGAGTGCTGGCAGCGGTGGTCCTGAGAATATATGGTCGTATTCTGGACGGCCACGGGGCGTTACCAAGAGGGAAGACTATCGTCTTCGACGTATGGCTTTGACACATCCACGTCAACTGCAGCAGCCGTATGAGCAGCAGTTGGGATCACAGTGACACAACGAACTGTTACAAATCGGTTAATTCAAAGGCAGCTCCGAGTCAGACACTTTGTAGGTTGTATTCGCCGTTGGCGCCGTCAGTGGTGTCAAGCGAGAGCCCTTTGGAGGGCACGATGGTTGTGTGATTTCTGATGCAAGTTGGTTCTGCGTCGGTGCTAGTGATGACGGTGTGTTGCTTAGAATGAGGCCAGTTGAATGCCTTCTACCAACCTGTCAGTGTGCTAGACACACTGGACCTACAGTTCGAGTTATGGTTTTGAATATGATTTCGTACGATAGCAGGAGCACCCTCGTGGTTATCGCACGCAGCCTGACTGCAAATTTGTACGTCACTCTGGTGACTCAACCTGTTGGGCTGCCGTTCATGAACAACATTCCAGGCGGTATTTTCCAACAGGATAACGCTCGTCCACATACCGCGCTTCTAACTCAATATGCTCTGCAGGGTGTCGATATTTTGCCTTGACCTGCTCGATCACCAGATGTGTCTCCAGTCGAGCACATATGGGACATCATCGTACGACAACTGAAGGGTCATCCACAAATAGCACTGACCGTCCCTGTATTGGCCGACCAAGTGAAACAAACTGACATCCGGCACCTGTACAACACAATGAATGCACGTTTTCATGCTTGCATTCAAAATTTTGGTGGTTATACCGGTAATTAATGCACCAGCATTTCATCTGTGATCTTGCTATGTTAATCAGTCTAATACGTTACCTAGACGGATGTATTCCCGAAATTTCATTTAGATTAAATAGATTTTGATGTTGCGATTTTTTTCGTCACTGCACATGGCTATCAGACAGCACAGTGCAACAATGAAAATTTAAATCGAATGAAAATAGCCAATCACTATCAAATCTAATGTGCTGATCGTAAATATCAGAAAGAAAATTCAAAATTAGCTCTAGTTTTCATTTTACACTGTTTTATTATCGTGAGGTAATTAATTACATACGGATTTTTATGTTAAGTTTATGTATTGTAATGGTTTGTCAAAGCCATAATAACTAGTAACAATGGATTATATTATTGTCCCTGGTCTTACTTGTGGGCAATATTTTGGATATAAACATTTTTATGCGAATTTTTATGATCTTTTTGTCTCCCTCCTTTTCAACTTCAGTGACTTTATTAATTCGTGTAATAAGTTTTGCACATTTGTTTACAGATTAACTACCAGTTGTTTAAGTTGACTGCTACTGAAGTGAACAAAAATGCCACGAGTTTGTGTTAACAGTGCTGACATAATTTGCTATGTGTGTGCAGAAGTGACGTTTACTTCACAAAATCATCAAATAACTCCATTGGCTAAAAAAGGTTACAGTTGAATTTTGGGCGCAAAGTTGGTGATCGGGATAAATCCTGGGCCCGACATGTGATCTGCAACACTTGTGCCAGCAACCTGAGGAACTGGATGCATAGGAAAGGACGTTCAATGCCCTTTACAGTTTCCATGATCAGGCGTTAGCCAACTAGCCCTGTCACTGTTTGCTACTTTTGTATGGTTCCTCCCATCAAGAAGGGAATATCTAAGAAGAAGAAGCGGACAGTGATCTATCCTAACATTTCATCTGCCATACGTTCAGTTCTACATGGGGAAGGATTGCCAATACCTGAACCACCGACAGAGTATGCGATTACTTCTAATGGGGATTCTGTATGTCCTGAACCATGTACATCACAAGATCCAGAGTTTCTTCCAAATATATCACCAACTGATGATCCACATAAATTGACTCAAAATAAGTGATCTCATTAGAGATTTGGAGCTTTCTAAAGCTAAGGCTGATATTTTAGCATCAAGATTGCAGCAGAGCAATTTTCTGGAAAGCAATGTAAATGTTTCATTCTACCGCAGAAGAGAGCAACAATTTACTCCTTTTGTTTAACATGCAAGATAGTCTTGTAGCATGGTCTAATGAAGGCTCTCAGAATTAATTACAACCCTGATGAGTGGAGACTCTTTATTGATTCGTCAAAGTTGAGCTTAAAAGCAGTGCTATCCCGTTGGGCACAGTGTGCTTGTGTAAGAGTCATACAAAAACATGAAAATTTTAATAGAAGCCATCAAGTATATCCCGCCGGAGTGGCCGTCCAGTCCTAGGCGCTACAGTCTGGAAAAGCGCGACCGCTATGGTCGCAGGTTCGAATCCTGCCTCGGGCATGGATGTGTGTGATGTCTTTAGGTTAGTTAGGTTTAAGTAGTTCTAAGTTCTGTGGGACTGATGACCTCAGAAGTTAAGTCCCATAGTGCTCAGTACGATTTGAACCATTTTTGAGTCATCAAGTATAATTGACTCTCAACGATAGAACTCGGCTATCCCATTCTCAGAGAAAGCAGCAATATTTACTATACCCCAACTGCATAGCTAATAAGGTATACTAAATATTGCTGCTTTCTCTGTGAATGGGATAGCCGAGCTCGTGCATCTCATTACAGTAAACACGAATGGCCCACCAGAAAATATCTTCAACCAGGTATAAAGAACATTAAGAGTGAACCTCTAGTAGACCCTAAAAAGATTCTGCCCCCGCCCTTGCACATCAAGTTGGGTCTCATCAAAAACTTTGCTAAGGGAATGAACAAAGATGGTGACGCGTTTAAGTACTTACTGCAAAAATTCCCTTACTTAAGTGATGCCGTGTACTTTCAGAATGGCACTGAATTTTATCAGTAATTATTCATTTAAAATTTCTTGAGCTGAATATTGGAACACGAATGCATATTTACTTACAAGGGAACCTCCCCATCGCACCCCCCTCAGATTTAGTTATAAGTTGGCACAGTGGATAGGCCTTGAAAAACTGAACACAGATCAATCGAGAAAACAGGAAGAAGTTCTGTGGAACCGTGATAAAAATTAATAAAATATTCAAACTGAGTAGTCCATATAGAAGATAGGCAACATCAAGAAAACTACGACCTCTGCAGCGCCGTGGTCCCGTGGTTAGCGTGATAAGCTACAGCACGAGAGATCCTCGGTTCAAGTCTTCCCTCGACTTAAATTTTTACTTTCTTTATTTTCGCAAAGTTATGATCTGTTCGTTCGTTCATTGACGTTTCTGTTCAATGCAATAAGTTTAGTGTCTGTGTTTTGCGACCGCACCGCAAAACCGTGCGATTAGTAGACGAAAGGACGTGCCTCTCCACTGGGAACGGAAAACATTTGATCGCAAGGTCATAGGTCAACCGATTCCTCCACGGGGAAACACGTCTGATATATTCTATACGACACTGGTGACGGCATGTGCGTCACATGACAGGAATATGTCATCGACCCACCTAACTTGTACACTTAGCGAATGGGTAAAACGATTCTTCTACCCTGCTCGATTTAGGTTTTCTTGTAGATGTGATAATCACTCCCAAAATAGTGATGAAAACATAAGAGTTTGTCACATAAACTGAAAATAAAAAATTAAAATTTTCACTCGAAGGAAGATTAGAACCTAGGACCTCTCGTTCCGTAACTGCTCTCGCTAACCACTGGACCACGGCGCACCTAGACTCCCAGGGTTCTTGATGTTGCCTATCTTCGGATGGACTACTAAGTTTGTATATTTTACTAGTTTTTTTCATAGTTCCACAAACTTCTTCCTGTTTTCTCGATTGATCTATGTTCAGTTTTTCAAGGTCTATCCAATGTGCCAACTTATAACTAAATCTGAGGGGGGTGCGATGGGAAGGTTCCCTTGTTAGTAAGTTATTTATACAAAAATGTAGATTACTTTGAAAAAAAACTAGAGCTAAATATTTATGAATATAATGATTTTGTATCATTTTATACTGAAATAAACGTAACTAACTCAAAATGATGCAATTTACACACTTTCACTCTAAATATGTCGTTCAGTGTAAGTGAAGTTTACAGCTGTAGCTACTGGTAGGAGATATTATCGTATGGAACAGACAACGCTGCTCGCTGAAGCTCCCGTAAAACTTTGGGATGCGCCAGCGACGCAGCCCCATAACGCTGGCAGTGCTGCTACGCGCTTCGGCTGGCCTCGACACCAGCGCCAGACGACCGCTCCTGAACGACCCAGCCGGTGCGCCGTACCGTAAAGAGGGGAGCGGCGCATGTGACGGGGCCGTAAACAGCGGCACTCACTCGCGGAGCGTCCGCCGGTGTCACGAATCTGTCTGCTTTCTGGGAAGAGAACTCAGCAGCGCGCAATGGTCCGCATTTCGCAGCTCTATTCCGATGGAAACCACGACTGTTAATCAGCAGACTGCACCCGATTCGGAGGTCTCTCACCGATTTGATTTTTATTAGCAGCACGTGTAGGGCACGACATATGTAAACGGGAAGACTGAACTCCCAACCATTTGCGAGAAAACGGAGTTTGAAAATTTTGTGCGTGCCTATGTATTTTGTATGGTCACGAATACCCAAGCAGTTCGCAGCCAAGAGTCTAAACGCTTCGTTTCAGAAGCGCGAGGTCCATAGATCGAATCTCCTTGTTGGCATTCTTTTAATTCCCACCTAATTCTAATAAATTTTTCATTACGATTGTGCATATTTTCTCTATTGAATGCTTCATTTGTTATTTTGATAATCTTTAGCGTGAAAGCAGTAGCAAAAGTTTCGTAAGGACACTGGAAATAAAAAAAAGGGATATAGGACTTCCAATCAAATAAGTGTACTCATTTCATTTATATTACTGTACCTACGTTTGTAAAAACTCTAATGTGTGACTTATGGAGCATTGCATGAGACAGGACAATATTGATCATAGAAACACGCAAAAGAATAATTACTGCGGCATAATTATTGCGGCATGCAGAACTATAATGAACATGCGTTATTTTTTCAGTACGTCTATTGCAGAACAGTCTGGATTTACATTAGTAAACCGTTCTCCGCCATTACATAATTTCACAGAGTTCCACTCATATATGCTGTTATAAACACGCGGGAATGATAAAAAAAAAGTACCAGCAGTGAGATTCTGCCTACCGACTCTAACCTTGTGAAACTATGAGATTACTCGGTGGGCTTCAGAATGTTGATTACCAGCGACCGAAACGAAACATATGAACACGTCTAAAATTTTCAGACCCAGTTTTCTCGAAACGGTTTGTGTGGCCTCTCCATGCTAACGTATGTTGACTTACAAGTCATGCCCTACACATTCTGTCCGTATGAATCATATCGGTGAGGGTAAGTTCCTTCAGTCCCCCTTGTGAGATTCCCTGAGGATTTAAATGGCAGCCGGCGCTACAGCCTGGAACCGCGCGACCGCTACGGTCGCAGGTTCGAATCCTGCCTCCAGCATGGGTGTGTGTGATGTCCTTAGGTTAGTTAGATTTAAGTAGTTCTAAGTTCTAGGGACCGATGACCTCAGAAGTTAAGTCCCACAGTGCTCAGAGCCATTTGAACCATTTGAAATTAACCAGAGTCTTTAACAACTGAGAAAGCTGTTACAGACTCAGAAAAAGCTCAGTAAGCCGAACTGCTTAAACATCCACGCAGCGGTCAGTTCTTGACGTCAACAAACTTTGACGCGAATCCGAAAGGGCATGAACAATTGGAAGAATTTCTCACTACTAGTAATACTTGAACTTTCAAGTGCGAGCTGCAGAGGCTAACACTCCCCGAGAAGAAGGCTCTCTTGTCGTACTGGCGAAAAATGATTTACGGGCGTCTGAGGACGTGAAACCCTGATGCACGCTTAATGCTTCGTAAGACAGAGGTTTACCAACAAGCCCATCTTCTTGACTGTTCCCAGAATGCCGGTTACAACAGAAATACAGCGTGATCGTTTTGCTGCCTAAGACCTCAGCAGCAAGCTCCTCCAATGAGGCCCTAACATCCCTCACACACACAATATCGTGATGTGTCTGTATATAGTTCCTGTCCATTGAATAACATTTCATTGATAGTATGAACCGTGTAATTAACTTCTGGTAGCAAATCCTTCGTAATTATTGCGATTTTATTATGTCATTTCGGAAATCTCGATTTAGACCTATTCCATAGATACGACACATGCGGATGAGCCAGCTGTTTAACAGCGTGTTGATCCTCTTTTGGTAGGCAATAAAGCGAAGATTCTGCTTGGAATACGTTCGACAAGTTCTTGATAGATTTTCGGAGGTACACTGTGTGATCAAAAGTATCCGGACACCCATAAAAACATACGTTTTTCATATTAGGTGTATTGTGCTGCCACCTACTGCCAGGTACTCCATATCAGCGTCATCAGTAATCATTAGACATCGTGAGACAGCAGAATGGGGCGCTCCACGGAACTCACGGACTTCGAACGTGGTCAGATGATTGGGTGTCACTTGAGTCATACATTTGTACGCGAGATTTCCACACTCCTAAACATCCCTAGGTCCACTGATTCCGATATGATAGTGAAGTGGAAACGTGAAGGGACACGTACAGCACAAAAGCGTACAGGCCGACCTCGTCTGTTGTCTGACAGAGACCGCCGGCAGTTGAAGTGGGTCGTGATGTGTAATAGGCAGACATCTTTCCAGACCATCATACAGGAATTACAAACTGCATCAGGATCCACTGCAAGTACTATGGCAGTTAGGCAGGAGATGAGAAAACTTGGATTTCATGATCGCTCATAGGCCACACATCACTCCGGTAAATGCCTAATGGCGCCTAAATTGGTGTAAGTAGCATAAACATAGGACGATTGAACAGTGGAAAAACGTAGTATGGAGTGACGAATCACGGTACACACTGTGGCGATCCGATGGCTAGGTGAGGGTATGGCGAATGCCCGGTGAACGTCATCTGTCAGCGTGTGTAGTGCCAACAGTAAGATTCGGAGGCCGTGGTGTTATGGAGTGGTCGTGTTTTTCATGGAGTGGCCTTGCACCAGTTGTTGTTTTGCGTGGCACTATCACAACACAAGCCTACATTGATGTTTTAAGTACCTTCTTGCTTCCCACTATGGAAGAGCAATTTGGGGATCGCGATTGCATCTTTCAACACGATCTATCACCTGTTAATAATGCGCAGCCTGTGGCGGAGTGATTACACGGCAGTAACATCCCGGTAATGGGTTGGCCTGCACAGAGTCCTGATCTGAATCCTATAGAACACCTTTGGGATGGTTTGAACACCTTTGGGATGGTTTGGAACGCCGACTTCTTGCCAGGCCTCACCGAACCACATCGATACCTCAGTGCAGCACTCCGTGAAGAATTGGCTGCCTTGCCCCAAATAACCTTCCAGCACCTTATCGAACGCATGCCTGCGAGAGTGGAAGCTGTCATCGAGGCTAAGTGTGCGCCAACACCATGGATCTTATTCGTACTCACATAATGCTTTCATTCATATTTGCCCCAGTATAGTGAAGGTGAATTATTTACAACAGCAGAAAACATACCTGAATCTCACAGTGGTTTGTGCATGCGGATCTGGCTTCTCAGATGTGTTCCGTCTGATTCACATCAGGCGAATTTGGTCGCCAAGACATCAATACCAGTTCACTGTCTTGCTCCTCAAGCCACTGTGGCAAGATCCTTGACATGGGCAGTTATCTTGCCATTGGAGGAAGACACCAAGCGTGAAGGGATGGAGATGGACCGTGTAACTGGACATTCTCAAATGGTTCAAATGGTTCTGAGCTCTACGGGACTTAACTTCTGTGGTCATCAGTCCCCTAGAACTTAGAAGTACTTAAACCTAACTAACCTAAGGACATCACACACATCCATGCCCGAAGCAGGATTCGAACCTGCGACCGCAGCAGTCGCGCGGTTCCGGACTGAGCGCCTTAACCGCGAGACCACCGCGGCCGGGTGGACATTCTCCTCTAGCATTACTTTTCCTCAACAGTAGTTGCCGATACCAGTATTATTTTTCGAATATTGGATAGGTCAATATTATCTCAGTTGCGTTTTTGAAAAGACTGGAATGTAAACCGCAGAGACAGGCTGGACAGTGAAGGGGGAGGCATGTTTATAGCGATAAAAAGTGCAATAGTATCGAAGGAAATTGGCGGAGATCCGAAATGTCAAATAATTTGGGTGAAGGTCACGGTCAAAGCAAGCTCAGACATGGTAATTGGATGTCTCTATAGGCCCCCTGGCTCTGTTGTGGCAGAACACCTGAAGGAAAATTTGGAAAATATTTCGAGTAGATTTTTCGACCATGTTATAGTTTTGGGTGGAGATTTTAATTTGCCACATACAGACTGGGAGACTCAAAGGTTTGTAACGGGTGGCAGGGACAAAGAATCCAGTGAAATTTTTTTAAGTGCATTATCTGAAAACTACCTTGAGCAGTTAAACAGAGAACCGACACGTGGCGACCTTCTGGTGACAAACAGACCCGAACTATTTGAAACAGTTAACGCAGAACAGGGAACCAGCGATCATAAATCGGCTACAGCATCGGTGATTTCAGCCGTAAATAGAAATATTAAAAAAGGTAGTAAGATTTTTCTGTTTAGCAAAAGCGACAAAATGCAGATTTCAGAGCACTTGACGGCTCAACACAAAAGTTTTATCTCAAGTGCAGATAGTGTTGAGGATCAGTGGATAAAGTTCAAAACCATCGTACAATATGCATTAGATGAGTATGTGCCAAGCAAGTAGGTAAGAGATGGACAAGAGCCACTGTCGTACAACAACCGAGTTAGAAAACTGCTACGGAAGCAAAGGGTACTTCACAGCTAACATAAACATAGGCAAAGCCTTGCAGACAAACAAAAATTACGCGAAGCGAAATGTGGCGTAAGGAGGGCCATACGAGACGCGTTCAACGACTTCGAAAGTAAAGTTCTGTGTACTGACTTGGCAGAAAATCCTAATTTTGGTCTTATGTCAAAGCGGTAGGTGGATCAAAACAAAATGTCCAGACACTCTGTGACCAAAATGGTACTGAAACAGAAGATGACAGACTAAAGGCCGAAATTCCAAATGTTTTTTTCCAAAGCCGTTTCACAGATGGTAGATATAGAAATAGATGACAGAGGGATAGGAAAACAAATGAAATCGCTCAAAAGAGGAAAGGCCGCTGGAACTGATGGGACACCAGTTCGATTTTACACAGAGTACGCGAAGGAATTTGCCCCCCCCCCCTCCCCCCCCCCCCCCCCTCTTTCTTGCAGCGGTGTAGCGTAGGTCTCTAGAAGAGCGTAGCGTTCCAAACGATTGGGAAAGGGCACAGGTCATCCCCGTTTTCAAGAATGGACGTTGAACAGATGTGCAGAGCTATAGACCTACACTCCTGGAAATTGAAATAAGAACACCGTGAATTCATTGTCCCAGGAAGGGGAAACTTTATTGACACATTCCTGGGGTCAGATACATCACATGATCACACTGACAGAACCACAGGCACATAGACACAGGCAACAGAGCATGCACAATGTCGGCACTAGTACAGTGTATATCCACCTTTCGCAGCAATGCAGGCTGCTATTCTCCCATGGAGACGATCGTAGAGATGCTGGATGTAGTCCCGTGGAATGGCTTGCCATGCCATTTCCACCTGGCGCCTCAGTTGGACCAGCGTTCGTGCTGGACGTGCAGACCGCGTGAGACGACGCTTCATCCAGTCCCAAACATGCTCAATGGGGGACAGATCCGGAGATCTTGCTGGCCAGGGTAGTTGACTTACACCTTCTAGAGCACGTTGGGTGGCACGGGATACATGCGGACGTGCATTGTCCTGTTGGAACAGCAAGTTCCCTTGCCGGTCTAGGAATGGTAGAACGATGGGTTCGATGACGGTTTGGATGTACCGTGCACTATTCAGTGTCCCCTCGACGATCACCAGTGGTGTACGGCCAGTGTAGGAGATCGCTCCCCACACCATGATGCCAGGTGTTGGCCCTGTGTACCTCGGTCGTATGCAGTCCTGATTGTGGCGCTCACCTGCTCGGCGCCAAACACGCATACGACCATCATTGGCACCAAGGCAGAAGCGACTCTCATCGCTGAAGACGACACGTCTCCATTCGTCCCTCCATTCACGCCTGTCGCGACACCACTGGAGGTGGGCTGCACGATGTTGGGGCGTGAGCGGAAGACGGCCTAACGGTGTGCGGGACCGTAGCCCAGCTTCATGGAGACGGTTGCAAATGGTCCTCGCCGATACCCCAGGAGCAACAGTATCCCTAATTTGCTGGGAAGTGGCGGTGCGGTCCCCTACGGCACTGCGTAGGATCCTACGGTCTTGGCGTGCATCCGTGGGTCGCTGCGGTCCGGTCCCAGGTCGACGGGCACGTGCACCTTCCGCCGACCACTGGCGACAACATCGATGTACTGTGGAGACCTCACGCCCCACGTGTTGAGCAATTCGGCGGTACGTCCACCCGGCCTCCCGCATGCCCACTATACGCCCTCGCTCAAAGTCCGTCAACTGCACATACGGTTCACGTCCACGCTGTCGCGGCATGCTACCAGTGTTAAAGACTGCGCTGGAGCTCCGTATGCCACGGCAAACTGGCTGACACTGACGGCGGCGGTGCACAAATGCTGCGCAGCTAGCGCCATTCGACGGCCAACACCGCGGTTCCTGGTGTGTCCGCTGTGCCGTGCGTGTGATCATTGCTTGTACAGCCCTCTCGCAGTGTGCGGAGCAAGTATGGTGGGTCTGACACACCGGTGTCAATGTGTTCTTTTTTCCATTTCCAGGAGTGTATATCTCTAACGTCGTTTTGGAACACGTATTACATTCGAGTATAATGACTTTTCTGGAGACTGGAAATCTACTCTGTAGGCATCAGCATGGGCTTTTAAAAAGACGGTCGTGTGAAACCCAGCTCGCGCTATTCGTCCACGAAACTCAGAGGGCCATAGACATGGGTTCCCAGGTAGATGCTGTGTTTCTTAACTTCCACAAGGCGTTTGATACAGTTTCCCACAGTCGTTTAATGAACAATGTAAGAGCATATGGATTATCAGACCATCTGTGTGATTGGATTGAAGAGTTCCTAGATAACAGAACGCACCAAGTCATTCTCGATGGAGAGAAGTCTTCCGAAGTGATTTCAGGTGTGCCACAGGGGAGTGTCGTAGGACAGTTGCTATTCACAATGTACATAAATGACCTTGTGGATAACATCGGAAGTTCACTGAGGCTTTTTGCGGATGATGCTGTAGTATATCGAGAGGTTGTAACAATGGAAATTTGTACTGAAATGCAGGAGGATTTGCAACGTATTGACGCATGGTGCAGGGAATGGCAATTGAATCTCAATGTAGACAAGTGTAATGTGCTGCGAATACTCAGAAAGAAAGATCCTTTATCATTTAGCTACAATGTAGCTGGTCAGCCACTGGAAGCAGTTAATTCCATAAATTATCTGGGAGTAGGCATTAGGAGTGATTTAAAATGGAATGACCATAAAAAATTAATCGCCGATAAAGCAGATGCCAAACTGAGATTCATTGGAAGAATCCTAAGGAAATGCAGTCCGAAAACAAAGGAAGTAGGTTACAGTATGCTTGTTCGCCCACTGCTTGAATACTGCTCACCGGTGTGGGATCCGTACCAGATAGGGTTGATAGAAGAGATAGAGAAGATCCAACGGAGAGCAGCGCGCTTCGATAAAGGATCATTTAGTAACCGCGAAAGCGTTACGCAGATGATAGATAAACTCCAGTGGAAGACTCTGCAAGAGAGACGCTCAGTAGCTTGGTATGGGTTTTTGTTTGGAGAACATACCTTCACAGATGAGTCAACAGTAAATTGCTCCCTCCTTCGTATATCTCGCGAAGAGACCATGAGGATAAAATAAGAGAGACTAGAGCCCACAAAGAGGAATACCGACAATCTTTCTTTTCCACGAACAATACGAGACTGGAATAGAAAGGAGAACCGATAAGCTACTCAAGGTACCCTCCGCCACACACCGTCATGTGGTTTGCAGAGCACCGTACTGATGTAGATGTAGATTTTATGCACAGTATGTTGTATTTCAAGCTAAAATTTATGAAAATGAATAACTTTATAGAATGTTTTAGTCTCGATGCTATAATTGATAAGTACTAGTTCAGAATGAACAGTCAAAATTATTCTTTTTTAGAAACATTTGAAATTAAGAGCTATTGGGACACTTAAAATTTATATTATTTATTAAGCGGTACTGTACTGGTTACTATGTTTATTACTAGATTCATTTATGAAATAATAATCGAAAGTAATAATGTAACAGAAACTAATAGAAATTCATTTGCTAAGGAAAATTGTAAACCCTTTGGAATATGGTTATTTCCGCATAGTGTGAGAGTCGTAAACATGCCTCTGATGTGATCGGACGTATTTTTGCATTTTGTGCGAAAAATGTAATTTCGAATTTGTTAATGTGAAAAATCGAATGACTGTATGATATACTAAAATGTGAGAAAATAGATTTACATAAAAAATTCAGCAACAACAATTTTCGAATTTATTTAGATCAATTCAGCCATGAGGATCAAAATCGTGACATTTAAATCTACAAGAATCAGACTCCTAGACAAGAAGAACTGCGGGCAACTCTACATGACGAGCTAAGTAAACCAGAAAGTTTATCGTAATCTTCGCTTCTGTCAAATCTTCATGGAAGACTAATGTTAGGAAGGAAGGGGGGAGATTACTACCGTCATAGTGTTCACGTAGTCCACAGTTGTCATGGTGCCTTTAATTACTATCCCACGCCACGTCCTATGGAAGGCCAAGTGAGAATACCTCCATTCATTATACTTACTGTTCCTGTATCCGACGTGCGCTCGTAGTATGTGGTACGTGTTTCGAGCTGCCTTTCACCAGGATGACACCGTATCCGTAGTGACAGGGCATTCGACTGTTTTTAACAATCGACTGATTATTCGTTCAGTCGTTCAGCGGCTTGAGTTTGAGTGGTTTGTTTATGCCCTGCGAGAAACCAACACACGCCGGTTATACGAATTTTTTTCACTCAGTCTCTAGGATTGAGTGATTTCACTCCCATACTTTTCCATACACCCTTTTTTTCCGTTTTTTTCCGTGGGGGCGACGCTAGTTGGAGCGGGCGCTTGGCGGTGTCGCCGTAGCCGCCTCCTGCTGCTGCCACAGCCAGGGGTACAGCCGGCGCGAGCAAAGTGCAACACTGCAGGGACTGGCTACCGTGCCACCTCCTTGCACCGGCTGTATCCCTAGCCTCGGCAGCAGCAGGACGCTGACGTGGAGCGTGCGACAGTTGGTAAGAAGAAGCTCACACACACACACACACACACACACACACACACACACAGGGGGAGAAAGAGAGAGAGAGAGAGAGAGAGAGAGAGAGAGAGAGAGGCTACATCTGTTTCGCTTGAAAAGAAAAATGTACCTAACTACATCAGTACGGATTCCTTCGACTGTTGGACTGACTGGTTTCACTCAAAAGAAATGAATATACAGGGCATATCAAAAAGAACCATTCGATTTCTGAAACTAATAAACACAAAAAAAATGAATTTCGTTTTTTGATGAACGGGAAACTCAAAAAGTTTTTCTCATATCTTCTCATAGGTGTTCAGTATGCCCCCTTGAGATGTACGACTTCTGTCAATACAGTACTCAAATTGTTCCTGCAGTGCAAAGATATGTCTTCCACAGCTCTGGTTATGCAATGTCTCAAAAAATGGTTCAAATGGCTCTGAGCACTATGCGACTTAACTTCTGAGGTCATCAGTCGCCTAGTACTTAGAACTGATTAAACCTAACTAACCTAAGGACATCACACACATCCATGCCCGAGGCAGGAATCGAACCTGCGACCGTAGCGGTCGCTCGGCTCCAGACTGTAGCGCCTAGAACCGCACGGCCACTACGGCCGGCAGCGATGTCTCAGTTCATTCGTTGTTGTCGGTAACGGAGGCACACAAACAGAACCTTTTATAAACCCGCAGAAGACATAATCACATACAGTCAGGCCCATTGACCTTGGAGGCTAGTAATGTAGGGCTGAATCATTTGGTCCAATGCGACAGACTCATCGTTCAGTAATCATTGATTTAAAAATTACGCACTTTCAGATGCCAATATGACGGTGCCCCATCTTGTTAGTAAATGAACTCGTTCGAATCAGTCTCCAACTGCAGGAAAAGAAAGTTCTCAAGCATATCGAGATACGTGCTTCCTGTAACAGTGTTCTCGGCAAAGAAAAATGGACCATCCACCTTTTTCCGTGAAACTTCACAATTCACATTAAATTTTGAAGAGACGCTCTCATGTTGTACAATTTCATGTGGTTGTTCCATACTCTATACTCTCACATTATGTCAGTTCACTTTTCCATTTAAATGGAATGTTGCCTCGTCACTAAACACTAAGCGTGGAAGAAAACTGTCATCCTCCATCTTGCCGAGAACGAAATTACAGAACTCCACACTTCGTTGTTTGTCACCTTCACGGAGTGCCTGCAGTTGCTGAATTTTGCATAGTTTCAGGATCCACACCATACCAAGTACGAAAGTCACACTGAACAGTAATTATGGACCAAATAAACAACTATGTAATATTTTAGGCTCACTTTTGATGCTTATCACAACCCAGTTGATGTCGCTTCCTGACTGTTTACCAAATTAAAGGTTACACAACTCTCTATGGTGTTTACTATACTGTCACCATTGATTTCTGACTGATACGTGCAGTAATGAATTCAACCCTGATTTTTCTTTTTATTTTTTTTTTTTCATTTTATGCTCAGCCAACAAAATTTTCAAGTACCCCTTATGTGCTCGTTGTTAATAAACTAAAGTAATTCGGGACACATAGTCATAACACTTCTGCAGGTAACTGATATTTGGTTTACAAAGTCATAGCTTTGTGGGGTGCTGTACCTAACTGCTCATCCTGTTTAATCCTTAAAATAGTCTCCTGTACCCTGTTACCCAACTATCTGCCGTTTCTTAGTACCATCAATGCCAGACGGTTGGTAACTAGAGTTGTTCATAAATCCACATAACTGGATTCTGTTGCTCAGAACGGATTTTTACCTGTTTTCCCAGCTCCGTCTACCAACTTGTTTTTAGAGTGCCGAGTAGTCAAAAAGATGTAACCAAAATGAATGCATAAATTCATAGATATTAGTGAGTTCCGATCTGCTGCTAGCCTCCGACCAAGGACGTCTTACGATGGAATGTGGCAGTGAGTCCATTATGTGTTCTGAAATGCCATGTACAGATCTGAAGCCGTTACAATGTACCTGGTGCAACATACGGCGATCCTCCCTTGTTGTGGTCGGACGTAGTTGATCGGATCCGAGATGGGGAGCCTGCCCTCTCGTTTCCGTGCAGCTCGACATCGAATCACAGTCACATCCGAATGCCCGACAAATGTGGATGTTGCACTGTTCGGCCATGGATACTCCAAACGAGAGCCCTTTGAAACTCTGTGACTGATTGGTTGGTTGGTTGATTTGGGGGAGGGGACCAAACAGCGAGGATATCGGTCCCATCTGAATAGGGAAGGATGGGGAAGAAAGCCGGCCGTGCCCTTCCAAAGAAACCATCCCGACATTTGCCTGAAGTGGTTTAGGGAAATCACGGAAAACGTAAATCAGACTGACCGGACGCGGGTTTGAACCGTCGTCCTCCCGGATGCGAGTCCAGTCTACTAACCACTACGCCACCTGTCAGGTCATGATAACTCCGTGACAGACGGGTATGTGACGTGTCTTCAGTCCACATCTAACTATCTTCAGGCCTCTTATACTATACCAGACCTGGCAGTAACACTATACACGAATGATAGTAATGAATTACGGTGGCTGTTGATACTTTTCACAGAGAATTGCAACTGAAATCATTTATTTACTAGCCAATGCAATGTATGTGTACAGAGTAACGTTGACATCTGACCATGTCCTCTGGATGCTACACGTTGTTTTAGTCAAACAGTGTACTTTCTTCCCTTTATGTCTCGTGTAATAACTTCGAAAGAAAAATCAGATAAACCTGAGCGTACATGGAGTATATCTTCCCGTGATCATCCACGAATAGAAAGCTGCCCCCACACCATACGAAGGCTCTTCTGTATTCCCAATACGAGTAATTTGTCCTGGTCGACTAGTTCACCTTCATTCAGAAGTAAAACGTATAATGCAAACAATATGAAGAAGGATTAGAATTGAATGTGATACCAACAACACAGCAAGCAGAAACGCAGCACTACATGAAGCGGTCAAGGTTTGGTAGTCCAATAGTCAGTTATCTTTTTTCTGAAAGCAGTCTAACATTTGCCTGAAATGGTTTTGGGATGGTAGGAAAAATCTAAAAGAAACGATACGATACGAATAGCTTAAGTGACAGGATTGGATAGTGACAGTGGCTTTATCTTGAAACTAAGCAAACTTTAGCTGTGGTGGAGTGGACGGGAAGAGGTTATATCTTATTAAATGATAAGAATTTGAATTCTGCTCCATATTAACACAAGTACAGCATCTTATTGCTTGCTACGAAAAACGAGCAATACAGTCAGCCGTCGCTGCCGGTTCATTTTCGATCAAATAGCAGCGATAGTTTCTAAGGGAAAATGGAAGCATATACTGTACAACTGAAGAACGTTTCTTATACTTACTTTTCACGTGACAGTAAAAATATAGTTAATTCAGAAGAGGATGTAACGAATGAGACATCCTGCAAACATATAATGGCAGTCGATTCGTGGCGAGGACCGCAGTTATCTGATACTGTGAGATGAGTGTGAATAGTGGAAATTCCAACACGTCTGCGTAGGCGGAGACTGTGAAAGCCATTTTATTCTTCAGAAAATATTCGTTAACGGCGTCGTCAAGAAAGCAATAACGACAGCTGTTTTCATTGGAAGAAGGCAGCGTGAAAGCGAAATGAAGTAATTAAATTTAATGTGCCACTGAAGAGTCGTCATACTTTTGTCCCTTAAGTCATTCAACTCTGAGATTGGCGCAGTTCACCTTCCTTTGTGCCTGTCCAGATATCTGCGACTCTCCGTGGAGTTTAAATGCGTCTTACAGGTCCCTCAAAGGTTGTGG
Source organism: Schistocerca americana (assembly GCF_021461395.2). Classification (NCBI taxonomy): domain Eukaryota; kingdom Metazoa; phylum Arthropoda; class Insecta; order Orthoptera; family Acrididae; genus Schistocerca; species Schistocerca americana. The sequence continues at coordinate 248,036,052 of NC_060121.1, forward strand.
CCTCCAGGAAATAAGGATAACAATATTGTAGAAAGTAGTCCTATTTCAGTACATAAAAATACTGACTTAATAAATACATAATTTACCACTCTAAAATTTGTGCACTTTCGTAAGAGGAGATGACGTATTTCCAAAGTGTAGTAAGAAAGAGTCACTCATGGAATATTCTGTGAACGATCTGAGCTTCTGGTTACCAAGCAGAAGGTAAATCGAGTTAGGTGGAAGTCGAAACACAATATGAGAGCAGTAGCTTTCTGATTTTCTTCGTTCATAAACAATAAGTCGGACCAAATTGGAACTAAGGTAATCTACTAGTAGAAAAGATACTAGCAAGCCTTAAAAATGGAACAACCACCAGCATAATTTAATTCGGTTACTACGTCCGCTTTGTCATTTGTGGTCAAAATTCTAACGTATGTGAATTTTACTCTATAACCTTACACTTTATCTGTATTACAGCTATGTCTATGACTAATATGGCAACTGGACCAACGTTTGCATCTATAAGAATCATCAATCAGAACCTACGTTTACACTGTGGTGACTCTGTTATTATATGAAGGTTTTTGGAAGCATTTCAAAGTTCAGTCAGAGAGTGTAGAGTAAAATTTAAGGTGTCCATCGGGTGACGCGGTCTAAAATAAAATCCCCTCAAAATATTAAGTCAACCAGCGTAAAAATCATGACCGGGGCTCTAGAATACGAATCTGACTGCTAATAAATGCTCATCTCTCTGTGAACTGTTAAAACTAAGGATACACACTGCTTCAATCCAAAGCAGCAACTAATAAAAAACTTCAAGCTACACTTAATTGAAAATAAAATATGTCCCTTTCACTTCGTCTAGTTTGCAAAGAGAAATGACGGACTACTGAAAATAGGCAACATATAACCTGCAAAGAATAACCCAGCCTCTCCACCATGCAGTAATCGCGAGTTAACTGTCTTTTAAAAGAAATTGAAAAATATGAAGTGGAATAGATTTGCCTTCGTGTGAAAATATAGAGACGTAAATCAGGATAAATACAAAGCAAAGACTGAGGAATACATTTTATACTATTCTTCTTGTTTTGAACAGGGCAACCGCAAGTCGTAGATCTCGCTGCTGTTAGGTTATGGTTCAACTCCAACACCGTTTTCGCATTCGACATGTAGGTAATTCATTCTCTGGTTCTCGAAGATTGGTGGCACTTCAGGATATGAGACACATTTTTATCTAAATGTTTTGTAAGATAATATATGGTGTCCATAAAAGAATACCCCAGTTATAAATTTTAATTCTATCATCTATAAGCGTTGTACAGTTTTGGTCCAAGGTCACAATTAAAGAGTAACTCAAACAGCTTTAAATAAGCGCATACGTGAGTGCTATTAAATTGTTTTCACGTTTTCAGCGCCACATGCGCAAAATGGCGACTCTTGAGCGTAAAGCGTTTTTTGTCCTGCATTTTGCTTAGAGTGAATCTGTAATTTCAGGCCGGCCGCGGTGGCCGAGCGGTTCTAGGCGCTTCAGTCTGGAACCGCGAGACTGCTATGGTCGCAGGTTCGAATCCTCCCTCTGGCATGAATGTGTGATGTCCTTAGGTTAGTTAGGTTTAAGTAGTTCTATATTCTAGGGGACTGATGGCCTCAGATGTTAAGTCCCATAGCGCTCAGAGCCATTTGAACCATGTTTTTTGTAATTTCAGTTCAATGTTCATTTCGTTTAAAGTTTAGTTGTGATCCCCCATATGGGAGAAACATCCACGATGTCACAGTCAATTCCAAACGATCGGATGTGCGTGTGAAGGGAAAAGTATAAGATGCTTAAGTGTCTGAAGAGGATGTTGACTGTATCAGAGCATCTAATCTTCTTAGTTCTAAGAAGTATGTTCGAAAAGCAAGTCTTGAAGTTCAGTTGCCAAATACGACGGCGTGGAAAGTTATACGAAAACGTATACGCATGTACTCATACCGGTTCCATATAGTATAAGCTTTAAAGCCAGATGACTATGGTGTATGTTACAAGATGCCCGCCCGGTTGGCCGTGCGGTCTAACGCACGACTTTCCAGGGGGGGAAGGAGCGCCTGGTTCAAAAAATGTGTGTGAAATCTTATGGGACTTAACTGCTAAGGTCATCAGTCCCTAAGCTTATACATTACATAACCGAAATTATCGTAAGGACGAACACACACACACCCATGCCCGAGGGAGGACTCGAACCTCCGCCGGGACCAGCCGCACAGTCCCCGGCACGAATCCGCCCGGCGGATTTGTGTCGAGGTCCGGTGAACCGGCCAGTCTGTGGTTGGTTTTAGGCGGTTTTCCTTCTGCCTCAGCGAATGCAGGCTGGTTCCCCTTATTCCACCTTAGTTACATTATGTCGACGATTGCTGCTCAAACGAGTTCTCCACGTGCTCTTACACCACCGTTACTCTACCACCCAAACCTAGGGGTTACACTCGTCTCGTGTTCCCTAGGGGGTGGGGGGTCCATCGGCGGCCGAACCGCACAATAGCCCTGAAAGAGTTGTTCGGTGTGGGGCGCCGGTAGGGTGAAGTGGACTGCGGTAGTCGTCGTGGGGTTGTGGACCACTGCGGCTGTGGCAGAGACGGAGCCTCTCCGTCGTTCCTAGGTCCCCGGTTAACATACAATACAATGTTATAAGTTTACAGATAAAGTGTTGCAGCGGGAAGATGACTTTCTTGGTTGCGTGGAGTTCAGTGCTGAGGCATCGTAAGACACCACTCGTGCACTGGCCGTCAAAAGCTGCCAGCGCGCGCGACAGTATCTGCAGACCACGAGGGGTGGCGCCAGCGTGGCAGTACTAGCAAATCAGCCGGCGCACCTCCCCTCTCCAGGAAGACTACACGACGTCAGCGATGGCACAGGGGACGCCGACGACAGCGCTCGTCAGTGCAGATCGTCTCCTCAATTCGACAGCTCAGCTCCACGGGACAGCGGTTGCCGACGTCACAAGTAGTCAGGTCTGCGAGAACCAGCGCAGCTAGAAATGTAGTTTGTTGTTGAGCTGACAAACGACTTTATTCAGAGATTGGAAGTGCTTGTTATGTTCTACAAGACTACTTCTCAAAAGATAAGTAAGTGTGTTTAATTATTCAGTTGTAGCCCAGCTACCTTGGTCTGTCTACTGCTGCCTGTTGTGAGCAGCCGAGAGACGACAAGACCATCCTCAGGAATCTGTACAATATGATACAGGTTCCCAAAAGTTAAACGTTTCTCTGCTATCTCCTGACGTCAAATCTACAGACAATTTTTCCCGGTGAAAGTATGTAACAACCATGGCTTATCTGGACATGTTGCAACAATCGCTATTTCCCCAAATAGGACCCGAAACGGAAAACTTTTTTTTGGCAATAAGATGGAGCCTCTCCCGATTGATATTTCTTTATACAGTGAAGAGCCAAAGAAACCGGTACACCTGCCTGATACCGTCTACGGTCCCCGCGAGCACTCAGAAGTGCCGCAAAACGACGTAGCATGGACTCGACTAACGTCTGAAGTATTGCTGGAGGCAACTGACACTATGAATCCTCACGGCTGTCCATAAATCCGCAAGAGTGCGGTGCGGTGGAGAACTCTTCTGAGCAGCATGTTGCAAGGCCTCCCAGATATGCTCAATAATATTCATGTCAAGGGAGTTTGGTGGCCAGCTGAAGTGTTTAAACTCAAAAGAGTGTTCCTGGAGCCACTCTGTAGCATTTCTGGACATGTCGAGTGTCACTTTGTCCTCCTGGAAATGCCAAAGTCCGCCGGAAAGCACAGTGGACATGAATGGATGCAGATGATCAGACAGGATGCTTACGTGCGTGTCACCTGACAGAGTCGTATGTAGACGTATGAGGTCCCATTTCATTGCAACTCCACACGCTCCACACCATTACAGAGCCTCCACCAGCTTGAACAGTCCCCTGCTAATATGCAGAGTCTATAGATTTATGAGGCTGTCTCCAAACCCATATACGTCCATACGCTCGATGCAATTTGAAACGAAACCCGTCCGACCTGGCAACATGTTTCCCGTCATCAACAGTCCAATGCCGGTGTTGACAGGCCCAGGCGAGATCTAAATTTTTTGTTGTCCAGTCATCAAGAGTACACGAGTGAGCCTTCGGCTCCGAAAGCCCATACTGATGATGTTTCGTTGAATGGTTCACACGTTGACGCTTGTTGATGGCCCATCATGGAAATCTGCAGCAATTTGCGGAAGGATTACGCTTCTGTAACGCTGAAGGATTCTCTTCAGTCGTCGTTGGTCCCTTTCTTGCAGGATCTTTTTCCAGCCGCCGCGATGTCGGAGATGTGATGTTTTACCGGATTCCTTATATTCACGGTACAATTGCGAAATGGTCGTACGAGAAAATCCCCACTTCATCGCTGCCTCGGAGACACTGTATCCCATCGCTCGTGCGCCGACTATAACATCACGTTCAGACTCACTTAAACCTTTGTAATCTTTCATTGTAGCACCAGTAACCGATCTAACAACTGCGCCAGGGACTTGTTGTCTTAGGTCGGCGTTGTCGACTGCAGTACCGTCTTTTGCCGTTTAACATATCTCCGTATTTGAATACGCATGCCTATACCAATTTCTTTGGAGCTTCAGTGTATGAAAGTGGCTGGACATCTAAGTCCGTGATCGTTGGACTGGTCGTAATTGTCAGTATGACAGAACTATTTTCCGCTAGCCTTCACATTCACCTGGTCTCACGCCATGCGATTTTTTGCTTTGGAGCTTTAGAAAATACAATCTCTACGTAATGCCACTACCTAATGATTTGACGGAATTGAGAATGAAGAGGCTGTTGTTACCATGAATCCGGACTTATTAACCAAAGTGTGGACAGAAATCTATTTTTGGTTGGATGTCTGTCGTATAATTAAACATACACATACCGAACATTTATGAGAACAACTAGGTTAGTTTGCGTTCAAAGTGATACGTGGATTGTTGTAAATAGTCTAAATGAAACTGTCATAGCGTACCACTGAAAGTGGGACTTTCTCTAGGGTGGGAATACAAAAAAAAGGAAAAAGAATGTAACTAAATCGTCACAACATTCACAAGTCTTAGCGCTATGATATAGTATTTAGGAATCTAGTATATGACAAGCATATCAAAGACAAGATAACTTGTTTTACTCACTCAGATATAACGGTAGAAGTTAAGGTTGGTTACAGTGGCCAGCCTTATATGCATCTACGTCATATCAAATGTTATTTTATTTTTGCTACCAGTCCAGTTGACAAGAGCCAAGAGGGAATAATAAGAGTGGACGACCAAGATCGAAGTGCGCGGATTAAAAAGGATGTAAGACATGGATGTAGTCTTTTGCCCCTGATTTTCAATCTGTACATCGAAGAAGCAATGATGGAAATAAAACGAAGTGTCAGGAGTGTAATTAAGATTCAAGGTGAAAGGATATCAATGATACGATTCGCTGATGACATTGCTTCCCTGATTGAAAGTGAAAAAGAATTACATGATCTAATGAATGGAATGAACAATTTAATGAGTACATAATATGGATTAATAGGAAATCGAACACAAGACGAAAGTAATGAGAAATAGCAGAAATGGGAACAGCGAGAAACTTAACATCAGGATTGACAGTTACGAAGTACATGAAGTTGAGGAATTCTGCTACCTAGGCAGTAAAATAACCAATGACGGACGGAGCATGGAGGACATAAAAAGCAGCAGACTAGCAATGGCAAAAAGAATATTCTGGGGCAAGAGAAGTCTACTATTATCAAACATCGTCCTTAATTTGAGGAAGAAATTTCTGAGACTGTACGTCTGGAGTACAGCGTTGTATGGTGCTGAAATATGGATTATAGAAAAACCACAACACAAGGGAATCTAAGCATTTGAGATGTGGTGCTACAGATGAACATTGAAAATTAATTGGACTAATAAGGTAAGGAATGAGGAGGTTCTGCGCAGAATCAGAGAGGAAAGGAATTTGTGGAAAAGACAGATAAAGAGAAGGGACAGGATGATAAAAATCTGTTAAGACATGAGGGGATGACCTCGGGGTTACCAGAGAGAGAGCTATGGAGGGCAAAAACGGTAGAGGAAGACAGAGATTGGAGTACATCCAGAAAAGAATTGAGGACATAGGTTACAAGTGCTACTCTGAGGTGAAGAGGTTGGCGCAGGAGAGGAAATCGTAGCGGGCGAAATCAAACCAGCTGGAAGACGGATGAAAAAAAGAAAAAAAAAAAAGCACTACGCCTCTTCAGGCCCCTTGAGCGGGGTATAGATAGAATCCCACCTGTTGTGCAATCGAAACAGGGGCCAGCATACAGTTAATGGTATCCATACACTGCTACACCGGTACAGTTATATGCATACAGGACGAGGAATTCCCCCTTATGCAAGACACCTTTTTCTGTTTTGTTTTACCCAGATATGTTTCAGCACTTTTTCTGCTATCTTCAGTGGGTTATTTTTTTATTTTCTTACTGTAAAACTGTTGTTACATATTAACATTTTACGAAATGTTCGGTACATAATATTTACAATTGTGTTATAAACAACACACAGTGCATCAGGCCGTTAATATATATCTCAACTGTGAACTATTGTCAAATGTTGTATAATACTTTACAAAAATTATTCATTCACAATTGTAAGTATTATGTACCAAAAGTTTCGCTAAATGTTAATATATAAACAACAATTTTAAAGTACAAAAATTAAAAGATAACCCACGGAAGATAGCACAAAAAGTGCTGAAAAACTTCTTGCGTAAGGCGGAATTCCTCGTCCTGTTTTCATAACAGGGACGGACGTAAGAAGAAGAACTGCAACACCACAAAATGATTAGTTATATGCATCTTTCTATCTAAGGTGGTTGAATGAAGTCAAGAAGATTCGGCTGATTTCTTGATAATCGGTATGTCAGTATAATTCAGTAAGCATCAGTCGTGACAGAAAGGTTTCAGCATAGCTGTGGGTGCATTTCGTCCGAGCTAATCGACTTCGAACGTAGGCAAATTGTTTGTGTTTGTACGATGTGGTTCAAATGGCTCTGACATCTATGGGACCTAACTTCCGTGGTCATCAGTCCCCTAGAACTTAGAACTACTTGAACCTAACTAACCTAAGGACATCACACACATCAATACCCGAGGCAGGATTCGAACCTGCGACCGCAGCGGTCGCGCGGTTCCAGACTGCAGCGCCTAGAACCTCTCGGCCACACCGGTCGGCCTCGTACGATGTGAAGAGTGTAGTATGTGTCTATATACGTAACTGATTTGGCGGACAGATCGGGCAGCAATCTGCGGTTGTTTGCTGATGATGTCGTGTGTACGGCAAGGTGTCGAAGTTGAGTGGCTGTAGGAAGATACGAGACGACTTAGATAAAATTTCCAGTTGATGTGATGAATTGTAGCTACCTCTAAATGTAGAAGAATGTAAGTTAGTGCTGATGAATAGGAAGAACAAACCTGTAATGTTCGGATACATTATTACTAGTGTCCTTCTTGACACAGTCAAGTCGTTTAAATATCTGGGCGTAACGTTGCAAAGCGATATGAGATGGAACGAGCATGTGACAACTGTGGTAGAAAAGGCGAATGGTCGACTTCGGTTCATAAAGAGAATTTTAGGAAAGAGCAGTTAACTGCAAAGGAGACCGAATAGAGGACGCTGGTGCCACCTATTCTTGAGTACAGCTCGAGTGTTCAGAATTCGTACCAGGTCGGACCGAAGGAAGACATCGAAGCAATTCAGGGACGGGCTACTAGATTCGTTACCGTTAGGTTGGTACAACTCGTTAGTGTTACGGAGATACTTCTGGAACTTGAATGGGAATCTCTGGTGGAAGACGACGTTCTTTTCGAGAAACACTATTGAGAAAATTTAGAGACCCGACATTTGAAGCTGTCTGCCAAACTATTCTACTGTCGCCAACATATGGTGGACATAAGGACTACGAAGGCAACACACGAGAAATTGGGGCTCACACGGAGGCATGTAGAAAGTCGCTTTTTGATCGCTCTGTTTGCGAGTGTAACAGGAAAGGAAATGACTGGTAGTGGTACAGGATACCCTCCGCCACGCACCCTACGGTGCCTTGCTGAATGTATGTAGATGTAGATATAGAGAGCGGTAAAAGTGAAAATCTGAGGGCGCAAGGTCAGGTGAATAAGGTGGGTACGGAATGACTTCGTACCGCCTTTCAGGCTTACCCTCATTACCTTTTCTTTCTCAGTGTTGAAGCCATAATCAGTAGATTTTATATTAAGATCAATCATAAATGAGCGTATCAAATCTTATTTTGGAGCTGAAGCAGTTTAACTGCACTGCAGTTTTCTGCGTAATTCACATTGTTTCCGTTCCAACAACTTTATGTACGCTACAGAGATAAAAGTGTTTAAGGCCTGCTTCTTTTGAGCCATAAATCGTGGTCTTGCCATGTCGGAAAGCACACCTTTTCTTTCGATAGTAGCCATGTTTGCTTTATTACTAAGGAAACACTAATTAGGCATTGGTGATTTCGTATATTTTTCATCGGATACGGCATTTATAAATCTACATACATACTCGGCAGTCCACCGCACGATGACTGACCAGCGACAGCTTTTACCACTACTAGTCATTTCCTTTCGTGTTCCACTCGCAAATACAGCGAGGGAAAAACAATTGTCTAAATACCTCCGTACGAGCCCTAATTCCTTTCGTGGTCCTTCTGCGAAATCGCGAAATGAACGTCGCCGGCAGAAGAATCGTTTGCAGTCAGTTTGAAACGCTGGTTCTCTAAATTTTCTCAACAGTATTCCTCGAAAAGAAGGTCGCTCTTACCTCCAGGGATGCGCACTTGAGTTCGCAAAGTATGCCTGTAATATCTGAGTGTTGATCGAACCTACCAGTAACAAATGTAGCAGCCCGCCTCTGAATTCCTTTAATCCGAACTGGTGCGGATCCCAAACACTCTAGCAGTAGTCAAGAATGGATCGCACTGGTCTTCTATATGCGGTCTCCTTTGCAGACAACCCTGATTTTTCTAAAAATTCTCTCAATAAATCGCGATTCACCATTCGTTTTCCCTGTAAAATCCTTATATGCTCGCTCCATTTCATATCGCTTTTCAGCGCTACGACTAGATAATTAATTGACGTGGCACTATCAAGCAGCTCGTTGCTAATACTGTATTCGAATACTACGGTTTTGTGTCTCATACTCCATCGGCATTACATTTTTCTACATTTAGAGCTCGCTGCCACTCATCACTGAACGACGGTACCTTCACGTACGCCACAAAGTCACCAGCAAACAGCTGCGAATTGCCGCTTTCGCTATCTGTCAGATCATTTATCAATATAGAAAATAATAGCGGTCCTATTGCACTTTCCTGGAACGTTCCTGAGGATACCGTTGTCTCTGATGAACACTCACCACCCAAGACAACGCGCTTGGTTCTGTTACTTAAGAAGTCATCGAGCTGCTCACATATCTGGGAACTCATTCCATATGCTCTGTCCTTCAGCTGTGTGCAGTGGAGCACCGTGTTAAAAACTTTCCGGAAATCCAGGAATACGGACTGTGGCTATCGCCCTTCATCCACCATTGACATGATACCATGTGAGAATAGGGCAAACAGAGTTTCGCACGAGCGATACTTTCTAAAACCACGATGATTCGTCAACATAAGCTTCTCGGTCTCAATAAAATGCATTATACTCGAACTGAGAGTTTGTTCAAGGATTCTGCAGGGAACAGATGTAATGGGTATTGGTCTGTAATTTTCTATTCCGTTATTTTACGCTTCTGATACATTGGAGTCACCTACCCTTTTCTCCCGTGGCTTGCGACTTTGCACTCGGCGAGCAATTCGCGATAAATGCAGGCTAAGTAAGGGGACAGTACCGTAGGATACTCCCTGAAAATTTATACAGGGAGTTTCCGCCAGAGAATGCATACATTTAAAAGGATATAGAGGATGCTCCACTGAACAATTTGAGGTAGGGAACCTGGGGTCGGAGAAGCCGTCTTAAGGAGATAATAGGAATAAAATCACAATAATGTATACTTTTTTATTTACATTATCTACAGTTAACTGAAAATATCATCACTGACATAATGAACGTACCATATATACTGCATCTTACAAAATGTGTTGAAGCTGATGGTCGTCAACCTCAGTGCAAGCATCATATCGGCGAACAAGATTCTGACGTAGATGGACAAATATCCCTGGTGTGTTTCGAATAACATCTCAGGCAGCTACAATTCTGGCGACTAGTTCCATTTCCGTATTGACTGGGATCTCATACGCAAGTGACTTCAGATATCCACACAGGAAATAAACAAGGGGATTCAGATTAGGTGACCTCGCAGACCGTTGGATACGACCTGCCCTTCCAATCCAGCGACGAGGAAATATAGCACTGAGATTGTTGTGGACATCCACACTGAAGTGACGCGGTGCACCGTTATGTTGTATCCCCAACAGCCAAGAGTACGTTCTCTAACAACTCAGCACGAACGTCAAATACAGGTGGCCATTCAGACGGCCAGGTAGAAGATACGAAGGGCTCGTTGTCCTTGTTTCCTTGCAGGAAATGAGGAATGTGTACGAAAGTAAGCAGCACACTACCCATGTTAGTTGTAACTAAGCTGGAAAACAGTAATGCTAGACAATGCGATAGATAAATCTTCTTCTGTATCTCCTTAAGCTGGCTTCTACGACCCAAAGCTCCCTGCCTAAAATTGTTCAGTGAAGCATTTTTTATGTCATGTTACATTTTTGCAAGCTCTTACGGGAATATCCTGCATGTCACTAGCTATCCCATGACCTTCCACTTCATACAGCGGAAGCGCCGAAGATACCACCGATAATGAAATACACAGCTGTGGTGGTCGCTACAGACCTCGCTCTGTACGCTCGCATTTGTTCAGGGAACGAGAACAAGCGAACAGATTTTACTTATGTACTCTATGAGTGACATAACTTAATTTTCCATGACATAATTAATTTTAGAGTTGTAACTGAAACAGTATCACACTACAAACGCTTCACTTCGTTTCACTGACTCGGGCCACAGACCTGGCTCCCGCTTTAAAAACGTATTCACGTCAGAAAGATGTATGAGTAACTGTGATATGTGAAAATAAGACTTCATGAAAGAATGACGCTGTGAAGAATGTTGACTATGCCTTAAAATAGAAGAAGGGGAAGGGAGGGGGCGTGCTTGAAATTATCGCAGAGATCGGCAAAATCCCTGAAGCCGGCTGTCACGTTCAGATGTGTGTGAAATCTTTTGGGACTTAACTGCTAAGGTCATCAGTCCCTAAGCTTACACACTACTTACCTAAATTATCCTAAGGACAAACACACACACCCATGCCCGAGGGAGGACTCGAACCTCCGCCGGGACCAGCCGTACAGTCCATGACTGCAGCGCCCTAGATCCCTCGGCTAATCCCGTTCTGAAGCCGGCTCTGCTTTCAGTTACTATTTCTTGTTGTCTGAACAGTGAACGGTCTCAGCCTGTGTATTCTCGAAAGATAGCTGATTGATACAGGGTGTTTCAAAAATGACCGGTATATTTGAAACGGCAATAAAAACTAAACGAGCAGCGATAGAAATACACCGTTTGTTGCAATATGCTTGGGACAACAGTACATTTTCAGGCAGACAAACTTTCGAAATTACAGTAGTTACAATTTTCAACAACAGATGGCGCTGCAGTCTGGGAAACTCTATAGTACGATATTTTCCACATATCCACCATGCGTAGCAATAATATGGCGTAGTCTCTGAATGAAATTACCCGAAACCTTTGACAACGTGTCTGGCGGAATGGCTTCACATGCAGATGAGATGTACTGCTTCAGCTGTTCAATTGTTTCTGGATTCTGGCGGTACACCTGGTCTTTCAAGTGTCCCCACAGAAAGAAGTCACAGGGTTTCATGTCTGGCGAATAGGGAGGCCAATCCACGCCGCCTCCTGTATGTTTCGGATAGCCGAAAGCAATCACACGATCATCGAAATATTCATTCAGGAAATTAAAGACGTCGGCCGTGCGATGTGGCCGGGCACCATCTTGCATAAACAACGAGGTGTTCGCAGTGTCGTCTAAGGCAGTTTGTACCGCCACAAATTCACGAAGAATGTCCAAATAGCGTGATGCAGTAATCGTTTCGAATCTGAAAAATGGGCCAATGATTCCTTTGGAAGAAATGGCGGCTCAGACCAGTACTTTTTGAGGATGCAGGGACGATGGGACTGCAACATGGGGCTTTTCGGTTCCCCATATGCGCCAGTTCTGTTTATTGACGAAGCCGTCCAGGTAAAAATAAGCTTCGTCAGTAAACCAAATGCTGCCCACATGCGTATCGCCGTCTTCAATCCTGTGCACTATATCGTTAGCGAATGTCTCTCGTGCAGCAATGGTAGCGGCGCTGAGGGGTTGCCGCGTTTGAATTTTGTATGGATAGAGGTGTAAACTCTGGCGCATGAGACGATACGTGGACGTTGGCGTCATTTGGACCGCAGCTGCGACACGGCGAACGGAAACCCGAGGCCGCTGTTGGATCACGTGCTGCACTAGCTGCGCGTTGCCCTCTGTGGTTGCCGTACGCGGTCGCCCTACCTTTCCAGCACGTTCATCCGTCACGTTCCCAGTCCGTTGAAATTTTTCAAACAGATCCTTTATTGTATCGCTTTTCGGTCCTTTGGTTACATTAAACCTCCGTTGAAAACTTCGTCTTGTTGCAACAAGACTGTGTTCTAGGCGGTGGAATTCCAACACCAGAAAAATCCTCTGTTCTAAGGAATAAACCATGTTGTCTACAGCACACTTGCACGTTGTGAACAGCACACGCTTACAGCAGAAAGACGACGTACAGAATGGCGAACCCACAGACTGTGTTGTCTTCTATATCTTTCACATCACTTGCAGCGCCATCTGTTGTTGAAAATTGTAACTACTGTAATTTCGAAAGTTTGTCCGCCTGAAAATGTAGTGTTGTCCCAAGCATATTGCAACAAACGGTGTATTTCTATCGCTGCTCGTTTAGTTTTTATTGCCGTTTCAAATATACCGGTCATTTTTGAAACACCCTGTATATACTGCGTCTTACTCTAGCTGGACACTCATAAATACACAAATGTGCCATGCACATTTTATTTTGTGTTGTGCCATGTATAGGTGTAGGCTAAGCCGTCAATTGTCATAATAAAAATAGTATCCACAGACTGGCTAAAATAGGGAAGGTTCTCCCACCTGGACAGACGAGTGGCACCACACCGCCAATTCTTCCTAGGTCATCACGATGGGTGTAATCTTGTGGAGAGACTCCAAGGCAAAATGAATGTTGCCTAATTCCATTCGTCGTGATCATGTGGACTCATCACCTGGAATGATAATATGGGATCCAGTTCGGTAGTTGGTGATTTAGACACGAGTCGTTGCGTTTCTGGCGTTTTGAGACCTGTCGCTGTGTACTATCTTCGAGGTCTCCGTGATGATACAGCGTAACATTTACTGAAGTGTATGAGGAAAACGTAAATTAATTACAAACTACGGCTTGCACACACTTTATTCAACGTGTAAACGTCGCTGCAGATAATCTGGTTTAGGTTATGACACGTTCGATATGCCTACCATCACTGGCGATGATGTGGCGCAGACGAGTAGCGGAATTCTGACAATCCTCTGAAGTGTCGGAACATCGATGCTGTCGATGACTTCCGAAACGGCTGTTTTCGGCTCAGCAATGATTTTGAGGTTATTGCTGTACACCTTGTCTTTAATATAGTCCCACAAAAAGGAGACGGATTTGTTCAGATACGGAGAATATGGCGGCCAATCCGACCCATGCCAATGGGCTCTGTGCACCCCAGAGCCAGAATGCGGTTCCCAAAGTGCTCCTCCAGGATATCAAACACTCTTGTGCTTTGATGTGGTCGAGCCCCGTCTTGCATGAACCATCTTGTCGAAATCTGGGTCACTCTGGATAATGGAGATGAAATCATCTTCCAAAATCTTCATTTATCGTTCGGTAATTACCGTGCCATTAAAGAACATCGCACCGATTACTCCTTCACTGGACATTGCACACCCCACAGTCAGTCGTTGAGGGTGAAGAGACTTCTAGATCGTGAAATGCAGGTTCTCAGTCCCTCAAATGTGCCAATTTTGCTTGTTGACGTACCCATCCAAATGAAACTGTGCTTCGCCTCCAAACCAAACCATACAAGCGCATACTAATTCCCATCATGCCTTGCAGCCAACAGGGCAGTTTGAATGTCTTAACGCAAGCCGTTCAGTAGTTATGACGATTTTATTTCGTATAGTTCAATAATTATCCCTCTGTATCATTCAACAATATAACATAAGACGGCTGTCATTCCTATTCAGATCTGTCCAATGCCTAGTCGGATTAGAGCCATTCTTCATACGAGAAGTGGCATCACCCCCAAATTTAATCGTGTTTTCTTCTGGCTATAGTGTATATTCACTAAAAAACTCCCCTAGTTAAACTGAACGTGCGCCGGTAGCTGGTTGAAACAGACAGACCGTACACGAGAGGGTTGTTGTGAGAAATATACATCAGGAACACCTCATAGTTTTTCAGTAGAGCTCACATGTTGCTTGTAAAACTGTTTCCCTCGCTGCACAAGATACAGTCTCATTTAAGAAGCGCTATTCTAGCAGTGAGAATCTTAGGAAAATCCCTAACTGCTTTACAGTGAACAGCACACAATTTTTATTCCTTTTACTCTGCCGGAAAAACATTACGATATCTGTACAGTTGAAAACGAGTTAAAATTTTGGAAATTTGTGATAAGGACTATGGGACCAAACTTCTGAGGTCATCGGTGTCTAGGCTTACACGCTTCTTAATCTAACTGACTTAGGCTAAGGAAAACACACATACCCATGCCCGAGGGAGGACTCGAACCTCCGACGGGGGGCGCCGCGCGAACCATGACAAGACGCCCTAGACCGCACAGCTATCCCGCTCCGCAAGAACGAGTTAGATCCGATGAGGTCATATGCCATCTGGAGGCTAGTAGATGTGCTGATAATGGTTTCAACTTCATCCGCCAACAGATGGCGTAACGGCTCGTATACCAAAAAGTCATCTTTGTCTATCCTTCAATGCGGAGTGCTCACAACCGGAAGGCTGAGTGTGGTGCAAACGTGTGAGCAAGCAGGCAACCATGCCACGGAGACATGCTCGTGCTTCCTTATAGCCAACTGAGCGAGTTTGAAAGTGGTCAAGCTGTGGCCTTCCGAGTGATGGCGTGGTCCTTTTTGAGATCTGTCACACAAATTGGACGCGCTGCGTCAGTTCCAACTGACGGCCTCTGTGGCCGAGAGGTTCTAGGCGCTTCAGTCCGGAACCGCGGTGTTGCTACGGTCGCAGGTTCGAATCCTGCCTCGGGCATGGATGTGTGTGATGTCCTTAGGTTAGTTAGGTTTAAGAAGTTCTAAGTCTAGGGGATTGATGACCTCAGATATTAAGTCCCATAGTGCTTAGAGCCATTTGAACCATTTTTGTTGTCCAACTTAAACTCGTATGCTAACCTTTGACTGAAGAGAACCTAATATGAATTTAACTGTTGCTGATCTGAATACAACTAGTGCTGATGTCAATTTCGCAACCGAAATAAAACAACTACCAGGCCCTAATCAAAAATTCCACTTACCTCGCGTCTTGACAACATTGTTGCAGATTTCTTGAAAGCACAATAGCAAATATCAAGCAGGGAGCGGCTAAGCTTGATTTCTATTTTTAAATAAAATTTCGAAACAATATTCAAACTTTTGCATACCATATGGTGCAACGTGGTAATGCATGCTGGCAAACCTCCTTTAAACAGTGGGATGGGGAGAGTAAATACCCCTAAAAAATAGTATTCCAAGACAGAGATTTCAGAACGAAGTAAGTATTCAAATACACAGATTAAGACTTCGCTTGATCTTCACAAATAACGTGTCCGAACAATACTGTGCTTAATGTTAACAGGGAATTTCTATAACAACCAAACAGCTTATTGATATGACTGACAATGCAATTTTTCACAAATACAACTTTTGTTGGTGTAAATTCACAAGGTTGATGACTGAACATGCAAACGAAAGACAACAATAACGAAAGTCTCCTAATTGAGGCAAAAAAGAGTTCACTTCTAATTTTCCACAAAGATTCCTGGTAACACACTCACACGCTAGTAACGGTCCAATTCCGAGACGAAGACGTAATCTTCAACCGTCGCAGTACACGAGGTCGGCATTCGGCGTGAACTGAACTTCGGGGCTGGTCCTAGCCCCCATATAGCTGTCTCCAGCCAGTCAGGTTTTGGCGTAGTGATACTTCCTGCATGGGGTGGCTCGACCTCCCCCTGCAGGAAGTAGTGCTCGGAATGTCTGTTTCCATTATCTTGTATGTAAATAGCCGGTGTTCACCATGGTGCTTTTGGTACGCCTTGTGCATAGACAACCTCGTCCTCTGTGGTGTAATATGGGTTGACGGCCCTCAGGGGCTGCCTTGGCTCCGGTATAACACTTATCAGTTGATATGTTATTGCATGACTCTTGGAAGTAAGGTGGTCTTTCTGTGAGCTCTGCGCAAATGAACAAAGTTACCTATCTGACAATAGTCATTCCGACAAACTGGCTGCGCAGTGCTACAGTCTTACCTCATTATAACCTCTTCTCTTTAAAAAAAATCTTTCTTCATATAACAGATACAATCACAAGTCAACACAGCGCTACTTAATACGTCCATCACCTACCACACTTCAAACTAAGACAGTATCAGACTTCGCAGAGGCAAAGACTGTGCCAGAACCAGACCAAGATTGTTTAACGGTACCATAATTTGATCTCTCTCTCTCTCTCTCTTTTACGTGCACATCAATAACTTACAAATATGAAAATGACATTCCCACCTCACAGTATTGTAAGGCAGACGGTGGAAGATCGTACAGCTACCACAGCACATAAAAAAGGGCATGTGACCCCATATGTGTCAACACCAACTGTTGTGAACTGGTTTTTAACAGCCTACGAGCACGCACACCTCTAGCCCGTCTACACTCATGCCACTTGCACGCCACGTGCAAGCCACGTGTACACCACGTGCACCCCACGTGCACGGCTGGACCAGTGCCGTTACAGGACCACTTGGAAGATGGAATGACTAGGCATGGTCTTCAGCGTTGAAATCAGATTGTACATGTATGCAAGTGTTGATCGTTTGAGCTTAGGACGTAGACATGGTGAGCGCTGCCTCGTATAGTGCATTGAACCTTAGGGTCTGGGGTGTGATGAGCTACAACTCTCGTTCACCTCTGGTGCTTCCGGAGGGGACGCTAACCAGTGCTCGGTACGTGCAGAATATTGCTAGACTCGTTCTTGTGCCATCCTTGCAACAGGACAGTGATGGGTTGTTCCATACAAGATAGTACTCACGCACACACTGCCCATGATACTCGATGTGCAGCAACTTCCGTGGCTTGCGGGATCTCCGGACTTTTCTTCAACCGAGCACATGTGGGATACGGTGGGATTAGAAGTGACAGGTGCGACTCAGCAACCAACAGCCCTTACAGAACTACGTTTACAGCAAAAGCACGCCTGGCATAACGTATCCCACGACAGTATTCGCCCTCTGTACGATCGACTGGATGCCAGAGTCATCGCCTGCACTGTCGCCCGTGAAGGGTACACCACGTATTAATATGGGTGTTTCAGCATGGGTCGATACCTGGTACATCAGAACTACTTGTATAGTTGCTCTGTAAATGTAACCGTATCCTGTAATCCTTACACATTGTTGCAACAATAAATGTTGAGTGAATTGGAAACTTCTAAAAGGATCTACATTTTTTTTGTACGTCCATCCTTTTAGCAGGACGTTTCTGGGACGACGGCCGTTTACTATCGTGACAAAAAATAAAAAGCACCTACAGCCGTCCTTATGATTTTCTTTTATTTTGTCGCTACCAGTTTCGACGCTTCATTGCGTCATCTTCAGGCTGTTTTGATGCGGTACAGGTTCATACGATCCTCATGCATAACCCATCAGTTGCCAGCACTACTGGATTCGCAGATAATGTGTCAGCACGCTTAACCATCAACTGCCAGAAAATCATAAGGACGGCTGCAGGTGTTTTTATTTTTCCTCACTACAATTTTTTTTTGCATCAGTGTATTTCGTGCTGCACTTCTTAACACAGCACTATTAACTCCTATGGGCGAGGTATTGCACAACATATCACTCGTGTAAATCGGTACTGTACGATCGTGAATCAAGATGCCGTCGAATACACTTTGTAGTTAATGGAACTACTAACATTCGTGGTGTGCTCAGATACAGTCCACGTGTGAGAGTCTCTGTGCTAATATCTCAAAACAACTGACTCACTCTAACATTGACGACCTTTCATTTCGGCCACCGTGACCAAATTCTAGTAAAGCAATAACTCTTGGTAATTATTGGCTAGACCGTCACCCAGGGACTGTGCGGCTGGTCCTGGCGGAGGTTCGAGTCCTCCCTCGGGCGTGTGTGTGTGTGTGTGTTTGCCCTTAGGATAATTTAGGATAAGTAGTGAGTAAGCTTAGGGAATGATGACCTTAGCAGTTAAGTCCCATAAGATTTCACACACGTTTGAACATTTTTTTGACCGTCGCCACGCAACACTATCTGCCAACACAAGCGAGCTTCTGTCTCGAAAGTTTCAACCAGAGCTTTGCGCAGCCAGCAATAGCCTTCGACGACAGTGTTTGCAGGCGAGTTGTGACGCCGCAAGTCGTCACCAAGGCAACACCGTCATCCTCTATCCACACTGTAGGTATTGTTCCATACTGCACCATGCTACGATTTACCCGATATTGATT
The DNA here is from genome assembly GCF_021461395.2 of Schistocerca americana. Lineage (NCBI taxonomy): Eukaryota > Metazoa > Arthropoda > Insecta > Orthoptera > Acrididae > Schistocerca > Schistocerca americana. Next base: position 248,054,924 of record NC_060121.1, read on the forward strand.
TAATACGAACGTAACAACACAATCCACAAAACTCCGGTATTTGCTATCCTTCCTAATTGCAGTTATAATGGTAATTCGTATCTCTTTCCAAAGTGAAATGAACCAAATTTTTTATACTCTCAAAGATATCTTCGCTCCCCATAGTGAGTTTATCGAGCTCTTGATTTAAGTCTCTTACGGACAAATTATTTCCTCTACCAGAAATTTATTCTTCACTGTTTTATTTTGATAAGCACGGTGCGTGCCAGGAATTTTTCTCATTTTAGAACGCTTCATATTTACGTTTTCATATTTGTTCGGCGAAGCGTGCGTTTCTGCGGAGCGAGCTACTGCATTTTATTTACATGATGTGTGGATGGATTGAGCGAGCAAGTTTCTGTAGCGCAAAACATCAATTATGCAAAGACGAAGCGAAACAAAAACACATTAAACCTAGGCCAGAAGAAATGCCAAAATCACCGGCTAACTATAAATAATGTAAATGAGAATAAATTCGCAAATGCGTCGGGCGAAGTGTAGTGAAAAAGCTATTGAAAAGTGATTCGTAGCGGAAATTGCGTGCCATTTGTGAGAAATAGCCTTATAGCCATACAGTCGCAGGCTTTGTGGAGTTTAGAATGTTTGCAGAAGGTTTCACACAAATTTCAAACCTCAGAGATTTCCGTAACCGTTTAAGATAACGTAAGTAAAACAATGCAAACCACAATAACGATGAATCTCTATCGCATTCTCTGAGGTTACCGTTTTTGAATAGAGTAACCGGGTGTACTGATAGAATGTTTCGGAAGAACAGTTTGGGGACGACATGATCTCAGTCAAAACAAGATGAAACACTTATTCCGGCTTACAACGGATACGCGTGACCGTCTCAACATTGCAGGAGTATATGAAGTGCCGAGTTGTGGCAAGTTGTACATCGGCGAAACTGGAAGGAAAGCAAACGGACGCACTAAAACACGAACGCCACGCACTTTTAAGACAAAAAGAAAAATCAGCGATTGTTGAACATCAGAAAGACTTAAACAGGACATGGATTCTAAGAATGTACGCATGCTAGTCAGAGAAAGTAATATGTATAGAAGGAAGGCCCTTGAAGCGGTCGCAGTATCAAAGAACGAGTACAGTTTCATCACAGATTATGGCTAACGGCTTCTGTCTTCGTGGCTGCCGCTATTATGGGAGTAAACAAGCCATGGCGAGCAAGGAAGATACACAGATACCAGGAAACAACTAAGGTGGCACAACAACAGTTATATTTTGGATTTCTTCACTATGTCAGGATCTGTTTTCAGTATTTACCCAATGACGTTGGTCGACCTGAGGGAGATTGAAGGTACATTGCCCAGTAACTGCACTTCTCCGAAAAAGAGTGAAAAAAATAGCCTTTTATAGATGAAAGCGAAACTGCCTCTGGATCGTTCTCAGCAATCCATGGGGATCAGTAGAATCCTGAAGAACATTCCAGCAGAGGAATCGAAACGTCGATGAGTGAAGAAGTTTGAAAAGGAATATGACGCCGTCCAACAACTTATTTTTCATCATCAGTGACAACGTAATTTGTTTTCGCCCATATGAACTACAAAAGATTCTCGCCAAACGACCTTTAGTCTGTTATCACAACAGTATTAGTTACAGATACTGGGCTTTTACAAAGATATAGAAACGCGGTGCGAAATGCATGCTTGAACATAAATGCAGATGCCAGCCAAGCATCTCCATCATTGTTACTTGAACTGGGCACTATTTCACAGGAAAAATGCGATAAGATTCCTCTGAAAACCATACAGGACATGTATCTATCCGTTCAGAGGTGACTAGAAGCTGTTTTGAAAGCCAACGGTTTTCCACACCGTGTTTTAGTTATTGCAATTTTTTTCCGATCGCCGCACTTATCTCAAATGACTCTACAGTAATTTCGGTTACTGGTATCTTGAGTCTGAAAGACGAAGTAACTCTACGAAATCCAATAAGCAGCTTCTGAGAGATTACAGTACTCCCAACATGTTGTGTGATACCTCGCATGTATCATTAAGAGTGCTGTGTCAAGAAGCGCTGCAGTCAATAGAAAAGGCATCCCATCGAACTTAATTTGTGTGCTCTGTACTGAAAGGTAGTCCCATCTTTTCTACAATCATCACAATTGCAGTATCACTTTATGAACGAAGCCGCGACCGAGCATTAGCTTTTACAGTGAGGGGCCATCTTTAGAAGACTCGAGGTAAGTTCTATAGAAAAACTACAAGGTACTCGTATACCTGGTGCAGTACACTTCCAACTGCAGTCCTCAAGTGTATGGTTAGGCTGTTACAGACAGCCCCCAAGTCATGGTTCTTACAGATTGGAGGTGTTGTGTATGCCATCCCTTGCAGTGCCGATTTTGAGTGACTGGCTGTGAAGGAGTTTTTTGAGAGTGAACAATGAAGTAACTAGAAAATTGAATTTATGACAGTAATATTTTGAACAGTGTCTTTGATCGGACGTAGTGTGGCAATTAACAGTTGCAGTTAAGAGCGCAATGCGATATGCGAACCGTAGAGCATTGCTTAATAGTGGATCTGCAGAGGAGAAACTGTGAAACAGATTTTGGTAATATTTTGCTGTGGTCTGAAACTACGGACATTTCAGTGACGATTGACACAGTGACAGTCGAAGTTGTTGTAAATATATATAAGGCATGTAGAACGCTATCAATGATGATGTGGTACACAAGGTAAGAGACAGAGGTCAAGAGAAGAAGACATCGGCATTTCTCTTACGACACTAGATGTCACACTCATACGATGCAGCAAGCCTCTCAGCATACTATTTTCGCTCTAAACGGCACCGCAGGAAGCCGCCACAAAAGTCACCACCTGGTGGACAAGGAAGCTCACATGTCCCAACAGCAGGCGGAGAACACCTCGTAAATTTTGCGACATGCTGATCTAATCCTGCCTTTCTTAAAAGCCTAGGAATGTAAAATGGCACAACGACACAGCGCAGAGCAGTCTGCACACTTAGGAATGGCAGTAGTGAAAAAAATATTTTACTTGTACTTCGTATCGTAACATTTGAAAAAACGGCTGATGAAAGTGCTATGGCTAAGTGTGGTAAAGACATGGCGGACGTTTCTCTAGGAATTAGACCGACAGCTATACAATGAGGCAGAAGAATCTGAGACAGCCCATGAAGCGATTTCAAACTTCTTCACTCATCGACGTTTCGATTCCTCTGCTGGTATGTTCTTCAGGATTCTACTGGTCTCCCTGGATTGCTGACAACGATCGAGAGACAGTTTCGCTTTAATCTATAAAAGGCTATTTTTCTCACTCCTTTTCGGAGAAGTGCAGTTACTGGGCAATGTATCTCCAGTCTGCTACAGGCGGACCAACGTCATTGGGTAAATACTGAAAACAGATCCTAACAAAGTGAAGAAATCCCAAATATAAGTGTTGTGCGCCTTGGTTGTTTCCCGGTATCTGTGTATATTTCTTGCTCGCCATGGCTTGTTTACTCCCGTAATAGTGACAGCTACGAAGACGGAAGCCGTTAGCCATAATCTGTATTGAATCTGTACTCGTTCTTTGATATTGCGACCGCTTCAAGGGCCTTCCTTCTGTACATATTACTTTCTCTGACATCATGCGTACATTCATAGAATCCATGTCCTGCTTAAGTATTTCTGATGCTCAACAATCGCTGATTTTTCTTTTTGTCTTAAAAGCGTGTGGCGTTCGTTTTTTAGTGCGTCCGTTTGCTTTCGTTCCAGTTTTGCCGATGTACAACTTGCCACAACCACACGGCACTTCGAACACCAATACAATGTTGAGACCGTCACGCATATCCCTTTTAAGCCGGAACAAGTGCTTCATCTTGTGTTGACTGAGAGAATGCAGTCCTCAAACTGTTCTTCTGAAAGATTCTACCAATACACCCAGTTACTCTATTCAAAAACGGTGACCTCAGAGAATGTGTTCGGAAAATTTTTAAATTCCATTGATGAAATGGATTAGAATTTAGTTAGACGTTAGAAATTCTCATGAAAAAATAGAGCCAAGAATTGTGGAGAAAGATATTCCTTCGAAAACATCAGTTTATTTTGAAGATGCTGTGTGCAGAAATAGTACTAATTGTAAGGAGTGTGTCAGAACTCTCCAATACATTGATTAAATATTGCACTGAGTATCGAAAACAATACAGCCAACTTAAGGCTGTTCTTTGCATAGTGTAAGACTGGAAATAAATAAGCACTCAGATATCGATAGTAACAGTCTGAGACCGAAACATGGGAGCGCGATTCTAACCATTGTTGTGAGACGAGGTCTATCTGCGATAGTAAAATTTCAGTAGTGTTGGTCGAGAGCTGGGTTACTGAAGACGTGTTTCACTGCCCTCATGTCGGTGACAGCAGATCTGATTTTATTTATTTAGCCAGGAGAGATTTAAGTGCCTTAACTACGATTGAACATGCAATTCAAGGAAAAATTCGCAAGCATAGGCTTTTTTGGCTGTAGGTAAGATACATTATTGAGAGACTGCAGGGTACTCACACTTTTGATACAGTGTTATGTTGCGTAATGTTCTTAGGGAAGTTGATCTTCATTACTTGGTTGCTATACTGGATACGATCTGACCTCATTAATATGCTGAAATGTTTGGCAGTAGTTAACGCTCTTACTTGGGTGCTCTAGTGACGGAATAGCGGTAAGTTGTACCTGAGTTCAAAGGAAGGTGCCGATTTAAATGACTGCAGTAAAAGTGTACGGCGGCTGAGCGCCGAGGGGGGCGTTATTTCGTTGGAACCTGGGGGAAAACATTTGCGGACTGTCCAGTCCGTCGGTCTCATACTGCAGACACGTTGGATGGCGCCGGTCGGTCAGCGGCCACGTCCAGGTAGGCTGACTAACGCCGAGAAGTCGCCGCTGCAATGTGCAGAGCATTGATGGCCGGCAATAAAGCAGAGGATGGGCCCTTGGTGGGCAGGAAGCCGATGAGACGACTGTGTGTTTCTGCGACAGGTCAGTGGCGCCCAGATGTCCAGACTCTGCTACAAAACATATTTGTGAAGGTACGAGGCTTTCAGGGAGTTAATGGCCGTTCTTTGGAAATTTCGAAATGGACGCAGCAGAGGAGGTCTGTGTATGCAGAGCAAGGGGCGGTCTCCCAGCTTTGAGTGCTGCTCTCCAGCTCGTGACTAGGTTGGGCTAAAGTGGGAGTAGTCTAAGACGTAAATGAGCTAGGTTACCTAGCTGGCGAGGAAAAGCTGAGAGAGAGAAAAAAAGTCTCTCTACGTAAACGGTGAGACTTGTGGCCTTTGCTAGTGTGCCACTTAGAGCCTGTGCCAGTCACCATCTGAACCGTCAGAGGTACTGCTTCTGGAAACAAGTACACAGCGAGTGATGCGTGGATGTACTTATTTGTGTTGAGTCGACCATGTAAACATTTGACATATTCCGTCACTCATAGTTGTGGCACGGAGTCAGATTGGTTTGGCAGACCAGCAAACGGGTTCACCTGCACACTGGAATCCACAGGGGTTTCAGAGGCTCATAGAGAAGCACCTGCGTTCCGAATTAGCCAAACGGGAGACCGCGTTCTCGCATTTTTTCGGGCGCGTGCTATTAATAAAAGATTGCTGCTGTCCTTGACTCCAGTGGCCGAGAGCACCGTGGTGTGCCGCCCTGACCACAGGAGGGTAAAGTGTTCCGCTGCAACGGCGTAGGGCTCCAATATATGCTTCTCAGCACCCTGTTCCTTCGAACCATATTTTTCTTTCTGAAATGCTTGACTGTAGCGTAGTTTCTGGGCCATACCACGGATTCTCATGTGTGAAGTCAGGTAAAGCGATGGGAGTTCTGGTTAGTGTCGTGTCACTTTGTTCACCATAGACCGTATACTAGGGAAAGCTTTTATCAAATAAAAATGTTTGTGTGTCGTTTTTATAGCCACTTAGCCGTTTTTGGTTTTTTATCTTGTGATGTTAAAAATGAATAAATATATTGTTATTTAGACCAGAACTCGTCCTAGTGTTCTGATTAATGCTACGTGAGCCATTTTTGTTAAAGTCTTGATTACAATTGAAAGTAGGAAGCTTGCAGTACAAGTAAAGAGATAAGTGAAGCAAATGAACAACGAGTGACTGTTTTAAAAATCAGTGATGTTCAGTTAATTGAAGTTAGTAATGTTCAGTTAATTAAGAAACATAAGCCAACAGAAAACGGTCAGGTTTCGCATAAGCAGCAGTGCTTCAAAGCAAAAAAAGTTTTCAAAGTTCCACTGGGTCGAAAAATTCGTAGACAGCTGTTCAAAATTTATTGTTACGAGAATGCAATCCAACTACATTTCGATCTGGAAGAATTACGCAGTAAAATTGAAAGTAGGACAATTGGAGATACAGAATCTTTCCGCCATCTTTGTTAAAGTAGCAACACACAGCATTATCAGATGTGATGCATTGTGTAAACGTGAAATATCGTAGTGTTACCGAAAAATAAGCGGCACCGGCGCAAACTCATCTAAATCACGTTACACAGCAAGAAAATTCGTAACAGAAAACTTGTAGGTCACGGATTTTAGACCTAACAACCTCATGGGCTTTGCTTCTACGCAAAATACGAATATCATACGTGCAGTGTCTTGAGTCACTGATTCCCACTTTTTCCATTTCGTTTAGATGTGACCAGGCATTCTGCAGCATTCCTATCGATCTTTTAAAGCGTAATCCTAGTCTTTCTCTATCTCTAAGAAACAAACCACGATTCAGACCCATTACGAGGTACTTGAAATAACGAATGTGATACAAATCGAGACATCAGACAACGCTAGACAATACTTGCAGAGAGATGATCAAAAATAGTTACACGGTTGGATAGCAAAACCGTACAATATATTTTACCATGTTGTGAACTAGAAAACTACTGAGAATTCGTTACTATGCTACACAGATATAACATAGAGGAAAGATGTAAGAGCACATAAATATAAACAGTTATTATTTAAGAGAACAACAAAATGCCAGTGAATAACATTACAAACGAAAATCGATAATTGTAGCCACAAAGTTAAGAAAGATAAGTTCTGATAGGTAACTAGCTGGAGCAGACATCTCAGATTATTGAAGAGCTAAATGAGATGGGAGGCTATAAGACAATACTAAATAATCTAGGCGACTGGTAATGGGCCACATTTTGTTAAAAGAATTTATGGGGAAGGCGACCAGTAAAGCGCTACCCTTTAATAAGACAGGCATAGTACACTACTGGCCATTAAAATTGCTACACCTTGCTACACCACGAAGATGACGTGCTACAAACGCGAAATTTAACCGACAGGAAGAAGATGCTGTGATATGCAAATGATTAGCTTTTCAGAGTATTCACACAAGGTTGGCGCTGGTGGCGACACCTACAACATGCTGACATGAGGAAAGTTCCTAATAGATTTCTCATACACAAACAGCAGTTGACCGGCGTTGCCTGGTGAAACGTTGTTGTGATGCCTCGTGTAAGGAGGAGAAATACGTACTATCACGTTTCCGGCTTTCATAAAGGTCGGATTGTAGCCCATCGCAATTGCGGTTTATCGTATGGCGACATTGCTGCTCGCGTTGGTCGAGACCCAATGACTGTTAGGAGAATATGGAATGGGTGGGTTCAGGAGGGTAATACGGAACGCCGTGCTGGATCCCAACGGCCTCGTATCACTAGAAGTCGAGATGACCGGCATCTTATTCGCATGGCTGTAACGGATCGTGCAGCCACGTCTCGATGCCTGAGTCAACAGATGGGGACATTTGCAAGACAACAACCATCTGCAGGAACAGTTCGACGACGTTTCCAACAGCGTGGACTAGCAACTCGGAGACCATGGCTGCGGTTACACTTGACGCTGCGTCACAGACAGGAGCGCCTGCGATGGTGTACTCAACGACGAACCTGGGTGCACGACTGGCAAAACGTCATTTCTTCGGATGAATCCAGGTTCTGTTTACAGCATCAAGATGGTCACATTCGTGTTTGGTGACATCGCGGTGAACGCACATTGGAAGCGTGTATTCGTCATCGCCATAATCTAGTATCACCCGGCGTGATGGTATGGGGTGCCATTGGTTACACGTCTCGATCACCTCTCGTTCGCATTGACGGCACTTTGAACAGTGGACGTTACATTTCAGATGTGTTACGACCCGTTGCTCTACCCTTCATTCGATCCCTGTGAAGCCCTACATTTCAGCAGGATAATGCACGACTACGTGTTGCAGGTCCTGTACGGGCCTTTCTGGGTACACAAAATATTCGACTGCTGCCCTGGCCAGCACATTCTCCAGATCTCTCGCCAATTGAAACGTCTGGTCAATGGTGGCGGAGCAACTGGCTCGTCACAATACGCCAGTCACTACTCTTGATCAACTGTGGTATCGTGTTGAAGCTGCATGGGCAGCTGTACCTGTACACGCTATCCAAGCTCTGTTTGACTCAATGCCCAGGTGTATCAAGGCCGTTATTACGGCCAGAGGTGGTTGTTCTGGGTACTGATTTCTAAGGATCTATCCACCCAAATTGAGTGAAAATGTAATCACATGTCAGTTCTAGTATAATATATTTGTCCAATGAATACCCGTTTATCATCTGCATTTCTTCTTAGTGTAGCAAGTTTAATGGCCAGTAGTGTATATCAATGCTAAAGTATATAGAGAAATAAAGTAACGGTCAATACGTGAGAAGATAAATACTGAGGTAGAAGCGTACTAATAGGCTGCTCTTATTCCAACTCAAGCCTTAAACACAGGAACCTATAATGAGGAAGAGGCTTATCATCATACGTTAAAGTAATAATATAAGGATTGATGAAAACGTTTGCTTTCGAAAGCCGTACAGTCAAGACTTGATAAGCTTGTAACGAGAATTATACGTATAAGAATTTTTTCTTTATGAATTTGGATAAATTAATAATAGCAATGTGTTGAATTTATTTTTCGATTCTTTTCGTGTCACGTTAAAGAAACTGTGAGTAACTTTTTAAACGAATATTATTTATGTTAGATTTCAAATAATGTGGTGATCAAAGGAAAGTGTATTTAATGTTAAAACTATTGTAAGATGTGAAAATTGTAATTTATACACTTGGTCCATACGTAGGTAATGCTTTAGGATACGTGTAATGGAAAACCTGTGGTGAATACCCTACCTGTAGGGGAGCGGGAAAAGGTGGATGCAGGCGAGGCGGGAAAACGCACACTGGGCGCGGTTCGGCACAACGGGCTCAGTAACACAGTCGGAGGCGAGCAACAGTCGGAAGTACACGTACTGTACCGAGGAGGCTACCCAGGAAAAGTGGATTCCATTGAGCCTCGGATGAACCGATTCCGACGAATACTTGGCATGGCTATATTCTGAGGCACAAAATTGGAAAGATTACGACGCTAAGAAGATGGAAAGTGCCGATGTTGTGTGAGCCTTAGCCGTGCTTGCATGTGTGCCGTGGTGCCCGCTATCTCGCTGCCCGCCAACCGCCGCACCGACTTGCACAGGTCAAACATTTATTTCATCTTTAGAAGTGTATCTGTGTGGACCAGTGTTGAAACTGTTTCTAATGGTTCAATAATAACGTGACTTTCACCAGAATTGCTTTAGCCATGACTTATCCTGATCACTGACCTAGACAGGATCCTTACCTCGTATTGTGCAATCCGAGTATCCTAAACTGAAAGTTTAATGTTTGTGTTAATGAAAATTATCAGCAGATTAATCTATGCCATAAAGGAATCTATAGTTCTGTGTGCTGTTGCAAATATTGGTAAAGAACAAAAGAGTTTTTGTTGGATTGAGTTATCGATGTTATTTAATTAATTTGAGACAGAAATAATGACAGTTAAATTATTCAAAAGTAAGACAAAAGAGTAGTTATCCAGAGATTGATAATTTTGTGTGTTAATTTGCCTTCAGTACTAGATAGTTTCAGAATAACGACTATAACAGTTTCAGGGCCCCCCCCCCCCTTTTTGCTCTTGTTCATTCGTTCAAACCTTGATGTGTACTGATCAAATTTGACCAGTAAAGCTAAATTCTATATTAATCCTAAATGTATTAGAGTTTTTCCATTATTCATAGTGATATTGTGTGTGTACTTTTAAGATTGTCGACGCTAGGGCAATCTATGCCCGATTTCAGTCTGCTCAACATACAAAATGCAGTTCGTAGTAATCATTACTGTGTGGTGTTGTGTAAATGTAGTTCGTCCAAATTAGTACCAAAAAGAGAAAACTTTAGTTCAGTGGATTTTTCGGGTTCCAAACTTTGCCATATAACGCATCATTACTACGTGTTACTATGCTTGTACATGCACCCACTTGTACAAGGAAAAACTCACTAATTGCCTAAGTAGGCTGGCGACCGAATTGTTAGTTATAGGTAGCATCTACTGTGTGTACTTCTTGTCCATGCGAAAGAATAATTATACTGTACATTTGCTTGATGCATCACTGTAGTTATTGACTGAGTATAAGTCCGATCTTGCTTCTATTACGTACACGCGGTCAACTTTTGTACTAAAATCCTTGTTCATAAGGTGAAGCCCGTGAACTTATTACAGTACAGGCTTTATATAGCTAACCTACGTCCGAGTAGGGCGGTAGTGTTACAAGTGGCTTCCCGGTGACAGGACATCCAGTTGTTGTCGGTTACAAATTAACGAAAAGATTGAACAGTGGATGTTCAGTGGCACGAATAGCAATAAAGTTCAGTAAAAGAAACTGCAGTGTGAGCCAAGTATAATAGTGTGGTATAGTTGGCATTTAGTATGGACAGAAACGTAGACGGGGTAGGTGCGCCAAGCGAAATGGAGAATGCGGCTGGCAGTAGCCGGAGTTTACGCGGCCAGATAACAGATGGCGTTAGCGAAAGACAGTTGGCGTACATACAATACCACGAACACGTCAATGAACAGATTGAAAGGTTGAGATCACCTCGGACACAGCAAGGGACAAAACAGGAAGCAGAGGGTGACTTTGTAGATGATAGTGGGTATGTGAACGAATCCACTGACATATTTGATTCACCACAGATAAAGAAAGAACCGAAAGAAACTTCTGAAGTAGAATCGGAACACATCGATCCTGTAGAACAAAACAGTATAAAAATTTTAAGTATGAACGACTTATTTGAACAATTAACCAAACAAATTGCGGGACAGAATGATCAGCTTCAAAAACAAGTCGGCAAGCAGGTTAATCAGCTCAAAACACACGTTGACGAGCAACTCAAAACACAGAGCCATCAGCTCAAAACACAGGTGGATCAAATTAAAGCACAGGTCGAAGGACAGGGGATTAAAATTAGTAAACAAATAGAACAGGTAGAACAAAAAGTGGGTAATTTAAGTTCTGTGGTAAATACTCTGAAATTTGAAATTGATACCATTAACAAAAATATGGATACTATGCAGGAGGAAATTGGAAACATTAATAGTAGATTTGATGTTGAAATTCTCAACATCCAAGAGAAAGTAGAACCTCTGGTTGAAACTAAGGTAGACGAAAAAGTTTTCGGTCTTAAAACTGAGGTCGTAAACAAATGTCAACACGGGATATCGCAATTGAAAAAGGTAGTTTTGGACACTGAAAGTAATTTAAGTAAAAAAGTATTCGAATGTGTTCAAAATTGTGAACAAAATACTACGAAAATTCAGGGCAAAATTTTCGATCTGGAAAGCAAAATTAAAGATAGGTCTGGTGTTGTCTGTAATGGCACACCAATTACGGGGCTGCTAGAAGGCGAGGAACGCTTTGATCCAGCCAAGAAACATAACGGGTGGCATCCGTTAGATTTTATTAAAAATTGCGAGAGAGTATTTCCTGAGCACTTGTCTGATCAGGAAAAGATAAACGTAGTAATTAGCGCCTTAGCGGGTGATGCTAAGCGCTGGGGAATAAATTTAAATACCGAACGAATGACGTTCGAAGAATTTAGGCAGAGATTTACGGAAGAATATTGGTCTGAACAAAAGCAGGACCATTTATGGCGGGAGTTCATCATGGCCAAACAGCATGATAACCGGGGCAGGAATTCTTTGAAAGATTTCTGCGAGCATTGGTACCGGAAATTGACGCATTTAAGAGGTCGAAGATCAGATTCAGAAATTATCTGGGAGCTATATAAAAAGCTTCCAGAGGATTCCAAGAGGTACGTAGGAAGCAATCATCGTAGCTTCCAAGCATTTCTAGAAAGGGTCGAAGATGAAGACCATTGGCGCGAAAGTCGTGCCAATTATCAAAATTTTGGTAACCGTAATAACCGACACAATGACGAACGAAACGACGGCGATGGATTTCGCGTCAATGTAATACAGAGAGGAAGAGGCAGAGGAAATAATCCAGGTCGCGGTAGAGGGTATACCGCGCAAAACAATAACGACGCGGGAAACTAATTTCCGCGAACGTTGCGGGCCAAACGGAAGCGGACAATACATACCGGCCCCGATTCAAGAAAAGATACCGGACCGACCGTAATGTAATGAGACAGGCTAGGGACGAGCATGGAACGCCGCGACGTGTTGTGGCGAAACAAGCGTCAGGTGCGAGCCAGAATGAATCATCGCTGCCGCACAGAGCGCTACATGTTAACAGGCGAGTGGAGCATCAGAGGGCAACGGCCCAGCCTAGCCGAACATCTGTTCGGAAAGAAGCCGCTAGCAATACGGCAGCAGTAGGTACGAACGTAGCAGTCAGAGCTAATGAAAATTTTACGAGTGATAATTCCGTGGCAAAGGAAACAATAAATGAGACTGTGAGTACACAGAGAGGTGCGGTTAGCAGTGTTTGCAATGAGATAAAAGGCGAGGATGAACTAGCAGAAGTTACTGATTGGCGTGTGCAGATCGATGATCTGTACAAGGGCCTAAAGCAATGTGAGTGGGAGGATTTTAAAAGGGAGTATGAGGCGAAGAAATTAGTTGGTGGAAAGAGAGATAGTAGGGACGTCCATAAAGTGACGTGGCCCAAAATTGAAGAGGGGAGAATAAATAGCGCCGCGCAAAGTACGCGTGCCGCCAATAGGATGAAGGTTAATGATAGGAAGGATTTGGAGGATGAAATCCTCAGCATTGACGAAGAAATAACTTCTGCTAACAGTCCGCCAATAGTACAAGCCGCTACCGAGAGGCACCGTGTAGAAAGGGTAGATGATTACCTGAAAGTAATTAAAGTCCACGAGGATTACACCGAATATGAAGTCACAGTGGATGTGAATAAAGCTGAGGATGAGGCCGTTTTGCCAAAAGAGGAGATTGAATTAAAATCTAAACCTGACGACAATACAGAGGAAGAACTTAGTGCCTGTCTCAGAAAAGCTTTTATGTTAGAACCTGAAAGCGATCCGGAATGGTCGGATTCCGACGATAGTTCAGATGATGAAAGATACGCAAATACAGACGAAAATGAATGTACTAACGCTCCCTATTGTGCAAAAGTAGCGTACTTAAGTGAATCTGATGTTGAGGAAGAGTGTAGTGATGACTCTAGTGAAGATGAATTTTCAGGTGTAAAAGAAAGTGAATATACTTTTACTGAAAGAGGGTATGAGAAAATCAGGGGAAATAAAGGGGATGCAGTTAAGTACGATATTGTACCTAACGATGACGACGTATCAAAACAAAATCCAGACGTTGAAACTGAACAAAGAAAGAAAGAGCCACCTGACGACTCTGTGTTTATTTTGCGAAGAGTTCAAGTAAGCAAAGACTTTGAACTCCAGAAGCCTAAGAAGCCACCAGACTTAAGTGACTGTTTTATGAACCAGAAAAGACTGCCTTGTTAATAAAGAGATTAGGGGGCAGGATGTTGTATTTTTATATATTATTAATATTATGCATGACTTTATTATTACTGTAACTCAGTTTTATCTGAAAGTGAATTATTGTTTGTTGAATTAGAGCCTGGGGCAGATTTATATCGGAATTTGAGAATGTCATGAACACATTACATCATGAAACTACAGGATTTCCACTGGAAGGAATTTTGTTAGGCAGAAGTAGTAAAAGTTTAATTGAAGAAAAACTAGAGTTTCCACCTTGTACAAGTTTGGGATTGGATCAAAAGAAAGAATTGGTGATAAAAAGGGCAAAGCAAAAGGCTGAATCTAGATCTAAAAGACACAATAAAAATTTAAAAGTTTCAAAATTTAAAATTGGAGATTATGTTCTTTTAAAAACCCACGAAAAGTCTAGTGAACTAAACCATGAAATTTCAAAATTTAAATATATTTATAATGGACCATATATAATACAGAATATTCCACACGACAATGCTTACTACCTGATCTACCCAAAATCCAAAAGACCTTTAGGTGTAAGAAATATTGTGGACCTGAAACTGTATGTACCTAGGAACGAGTAAATGTGCTGTATCTTATGCTGAACCCAAGTTATTCTAAATGTATCTAATCTTTGTAAATGTCTGTATACCCTTGAAAGTGTGCTAATGTAGTTATGTGAGTTTCAGATTACCAATTGTACTGTAACTGTAAAAATGTATGGAGAAAAGGGCTGAAAGAAAGGATAAATGCTATCAGCCAGATAAAAGATGGGACTGTCAAAAATGAAAATGGGCAGAGTATGAACTATAATATGAAGGACTGCCAAATACCAATGAGGGCAGATAAATAATCGATGGAAAATTGTAAATGTGATCCAGGAGATGTGACAATATGAAGTAAAAAAGGACTGCCCAAATCCACATAATAGGCAGCAAATATATGTAGTTAATTTTCTGAATATATGTGTGTGTGTTTTGTTTAGTAAGTAAGAAAATGGACTGCTATTCAAAGCATGCAGCGATAAATTTTCTTATAGTGTACACAAAATATGAAATTGTTTTTGTAGTTAAATGTTTGTATTCCAGAATTTTAAATTATTTCTTTGAGAAATTTAGAAAAAATAAGTAAATTGCTATTTTAGTGAGATTGTGATGGGAAGTTGGACTGTTCGAAAGGCACTTGAGTAAATGACAAGTCAGTATTCTTGAATTATTAAAAAAGTGTAAACCTATATACAGTGAGCAAAAGGAAATATGTAGTGTAAATCTTTTTGGACAATTAAGTAAAAATTCAGAACCACTGTATAATTGTAAGATTTAGTGTTCCCATAAAATTTGGACTTAAGAAAATTTTCTGGAAACAGGGGCATGTGTAACGAGAATTATACGTATAAGAATTTTTTCTTTATGAATTTGGATAAATTAATAATAGCAATGTGTTGAATTTCTTTTTCGATTCTTTTCGTGTCATGTTAAAGAAACTGTGAGTAACTTTTTAAACGAATATTATTTATGTTAGATTTCAAATAATGTGGTGATCAAAGGAAAGTGTATTTAATGTTAAAACTATTGTAAGATGTGAAAATTGTAATTTATACACTTGGTCCATACGTAGGTAATGCTTTAGGATATGTGTAATGGAAAACCTGTGGTGAATACCCTACCTGTAGGGGAGCGGGAAAAGGTGGAGGCAGGCGAGGCGGGAAAACGCACACTGGGCGCGGTTCGGCACAACGGGCTCAGTAACACAGTCGGAGGCGAGCAACAGTCGGAAGTACACGTACTGTACCGAGGAGGCTACCCAGGAAAAGTGGATTCCATTGAGCCTCGGATGAACCGATTCCGACGAATACTTGGCATGGCTATATTCTGAGGCACAAAATTGGAAAGATTACGACGCTAAGAAGATGGAAAGTGCCGATGTTGTGTGAGTCTTAGCCGTGCTTGCATGTGTGCCGTGGTGCCCGCTATCTCGCTGCCCGCCAACCGCCGCACCGACTTGCACAGGTCAAACATTTATTTCATCTTTAGAAGTGTATCTGTGTGGACCAGTGTCGAAACTGTTTCTAATGGTTCAATAATAACGTGACTTTCACCAGAATTGCTTTAGCCATGACTTATCCTGATCACTGACCTAGACAGGATCCTTACCTCGTATTGTGCAATCCGAGTATCCTAAACTGAAAGTTTAATGTTTGTGTTAATGAAAATTATCAGCAGATTAATCTATGCCATAAAGGAATCTATAGTTCTGTGTGCTGTTGCAAATATTGGTAAAGAACAAAAGAGTGTTTGTTGGATTGAGTTATCGATGTTATTTAATTAATTTGAGACAGAAATAATGACAGTTAAATTATTCAAAAGTAAGACAAAAGAGTAGTTATCCAGAGATTGATAATTTTGTGTGTTAATTTGCCTTCAGTACTAGATAGTTTCAGAATAACGACTATAACAGTTTCAGGCCCCCCCCCCCCCTTTTTGCTCTTGTTCATTCGTTCAAACCTTGATGTGTACTGATCAAATTTGACCAGTAAAGCTAAATTCTATATTAATCCTAAATGTATTAGAGTTTTTCCATTATTCATAGTGATATTGTGTGTGTACTTTTAAGATTGTCGACGCTAGGGCAATCTATGCCCGATTTCAGTCTGCTCAACATACAAAATGCAGTTCGTAGTAATCATTACTGTGTGGTGTTGTGTAAATGTAGTTCGTCCAAATTAGTACCAAAAAGAGAAAACTTTAGTTCAGTGGATTTTTCGGGTTCCAAACTTTGCCATATAACGCATCATTACTACGTGTTACTATGCTTGTACATGCACCCACTTGTACAAGGAAAAACTCACTAATTGCCTAAGTAGGCTGGCGACCGAATTGTTAGTTATAGGTAGCATCTACTGTGTGTACTTCTTGTCCATGCGAAAGAATAATTATACTGTACATTTGCTTGATGCTTCACTGTAGTTATTGACTGAGTATAAGTCCGATCTTGCTTCTATTAGGTACACGCGGTCAACTTTTGTACTAAAATCCTTGTTCATAAGGTGAAGCCCGTGAACTTATTACAGTACAGGCTTTATATAGCTAACCTACGTCCGAGTAGGGCGGTAGTGTTACAAGCTAATCACGCAAAATCACCGTGAGCATTGAGGCAATGAACCCACCGACGCACCCGGTTGAAGATACCTGTTTCATTAAACACCGTTACGTGCTGGGTGAAAAAGTCCGTAACTGCCTGCTACACATACGCGTCCTACTGGAATTGTTGACCCTTGAAGGCCTTCGTTAAGGGACCAAAGGTGTTAATCGCACACGTTGGTGGCAGTAAATCGTTCTGCAGTGTGTCGCAAATGATGACTCTACAAAACTTTCTTAATAGCACTTCGCGAAAAGAACTTCTTTCCCTCAGGGATTTCCAGCACGGAACTTGGTGCATCATTCCACAATAGTGGGTTTCGACAGACATGCTGCCTCGCACACATTTTTCATTCTCCGATGGATGTCTGGCGGTGTTTATCTTTGGCAACCAAGAAGAGATTAACAGCACGTTGATCCTATTGGACGCATTTGCTCTTAACGCTGCCGTAGTACACGTTTCCGCAATCACCACATGCACGTCAGGAAGACGCGTCGCAAGACACTTTTGCCACACTAATCCCTTGTCTGCATGTCGGTGCTTACATGCCCGCATCGGAGTTGTGCTACGTTTCATAACGCTGCAGCAATTCCCCCAAACGGCGATTTTATGATCGCCCATTGTAATAACATCCAACACTACAAGAAAAATAAATTGTGCCGTGCGGGTTAGCCGCAGAGCGTAAGCTTAGGGACTGATGACCTCAGCCATAAGGCCATAAGGCCTTACCACAAGTTTTCAAAAATATAAATTGTCGTCTTCATGATGTGAATCAAGATTGTGAAACAGACACATTCATCGTGTGCTTGAGATGGGTAAGGACACATGTAGGAAGGAGATAAATCGAACTTAATAAGCCAGCCAGGGTGGCCGAGCGGTTCTAGGCGCTACAGTCTGGAACAGCGCGACCGCTACGGTCGCAGGTTCGAATCCTGCCTCGGGCATGGATGTGTGTGATGTCTTTAGGTTATTTAGGTTTAAGTAGTTCTAAGTTCTAGGTGACTGATGACCTCAGATGTTAAGTCCCATAGTGCTCAGAGCCATTTGAACTTAATAAGACAGAGTATGCACTGGGAGTCACTAAAAAAATTGAAATTTCTGGTAAGGTCTTATGGGAGCAGAAACTGCTGAGGTCATCGGTCCCTAAGCTTACACATTACGTAATCTTACTTAAACTAACTTACGCTAAGAACAACATACACGTCCCTGCCCGAAGGAGGACTCGAACCTCCGACAGGAGGGGGAGGGGGTAGGGGGAGCCTCGCGAACCGTTACAACGCGCCCCAGACCATTCGGCTACCCCGCGCTGCCTGGGTGTCAGTGCAAGAATATTTGTAATGCCCCAAATTCTTTCATACATAAGATAGGACACTTGAATTCAACAGGAACACACATACTAAGATTAAGCAATGTCTTCATTTTTTAGCAGCTTTTATATTAAGAATTATTATAAAGCTCATGATTCTAACAAGTAAATGTAAACTGGCGTTGATTACGAACCAGACACTATGTCTTGAGTGACAAGGGCAAGGCACGCTATTGGTTTGGCGAGTGTACGAACCAATGACACAGGCTGGCCAGAGAAAGTGGTTTCGCAGCATGGGGTTCAACCAGCGACCAGCACCCTCAGAACGAGATGAGGCCCATAAAAAATTCATAGGTCAGCAGCACAGGTGGCTTCCCATACAAGCTAACGGTACAGCAGTTAGTCTTAACTATACGCAAATTTAACGACGTCTAAAGACTCTGTTAATGTTAGTAAAATAGTATTCAAATATTTAATGAATTTTCTCCTACAGGATTACGATTACATGTTGATAATTAATAGCTTTGCTACATGTAATAACCTTGAATGATTTGCCTGGTGAATAGAGAGAGAGAGAGAGAGAGAGACGAAAAGGAGCTGAATCACTGAAATAAGACAGCATCATCGAGCGAAGACTCTCATGATGCCAATAACAGTGTAACCTCGGCTGGAAGTACACAACCACTGCACCCCAACGGAAATTGCGTTTACTTGAGATGTGAAAGACAGCGAAGTGCCTACGGATGGAAGCAAGTTCCTGAGTACTATTATTTACGTGTAAGTAGGCTGTTTAGGTTTTTATATTGGTAACGCCACGTAGCGCTCTGTATGAAAATCACTGGCTGTGCTGTGTGCAGTCTGTGGCTTGGTGGTATTGCTGGAATTTGCTATTGTAGTGTTGGGCAGTTGGCTGTTAACAGCGCGTAGCGTTGCGCAGTTGGAGGTGAGCCGCCAGCAGTGGTAGATGTGGGGAGAGAAAATTGCGGAGTTTTGAGAGTGGATGATCTGGACGTGTGTCCATCAGAGACAGTACATTTGTAAGAGTGGATGTCATGAACTGCTGTATATATTACGACTTTTGAACACTATTAAGGTAAATACATTGTTTGTTCTCTATCAAAATCTTTCATTTGCTAACTATGCCTATCAGTAGTTAGTGCCTTCATTAGTTAGAATCTCTTATTTAGCTGGCAGCAGTGGCGCTCGCCGTATTGCAGTAGTTCGAGTAACGAAGATTTTTGTGAGGTAAGTGATTTGTGAAAGGTACAGATTATTGTTAGTCAGGGCCATTCTTTTGTAGGAATTATTGAAAGTCAGATTGCGTTGCGCTGAATATATTGTGTGTTGATCGGAATAGGTAAAGAACGAAATGTCTGAGTACGTTCAGCTTTGCTCAGCTGTTTGAAA
This sequence comes from Schistocerca americana, assembly GCF_021461395.2. Classification (NCBI taxonomy): domain Eukaryota; kingdom Metazoa; phylum Arthropoda; class Insecta; order Orthoptera; family Acrididae; genus Schistocerca; species Schistocerca americana. Next base: position 248,074,559 of record NC_060121.1, read on the forward strand.
AGCAAATAACGTAAGATGTTTATCAGCACAATCATTCATTAATTTTTCTAAGAGGACGTTTCATACGTAATTGTATTTTGTATGGACGGCAGCTCGCCGAGTAGAGTGAGAGAACTGACAATAGATGAATTTAACATGGACGGAAAAGTGTAAAGAGAGAAGATGATAGTGACTGAAATATCTGTAAATGAAAAATAGTGGCATTTTATAATACATAATTAATTTAATGAATAATGTCAACTACAGGGATTATTCTTACGGAAAAGCATCAAGAGAGAAATCACTAAATCACTTAGACAATATTGATGAAAAACATTTCCAAATACAAATACATAATATTCAAACAAATATAAGGTAGTAGTTAAAGATTTTCAAAGTAAATCAGACATAAGGCTGAAAGACACTATAGAATTCGCAGTTTGAAATGAAGGAAAAGTTCCAAGAAAGTTATTGGCTTAATTCATTATTATTTTCAGAATTGTTACCGTCTTTGGAAATTTCCTATTTCGAAAAAAGATGGTGATGTTTTCAGATGAGCGTGGTGGGAAAGTTAATTTTCTGGATAGAAATTTATTCAGTGATCAGAAGGCGTGTTATTAGTACTTATATTTGAGAAAGAGGAATCGTTGTATTAAAAAGAGTCTGTTGGGATACATAGCCAAGAGTGGTCGCCAGAGTTAAGTCACCGTGTTGCGTCAATAAGGACACCACTCAATAAGAAAGGCTTACCTTGGAACATAACTTGTGTGCTCTATACTGAAAGGTAGTTCCGTATTTTCCTGCAATCGACACAGTTGTTGGACCACTTCAGGAACGAAGCCGCGACCGAACGTTTTTATCTCCAGTGAGAGAAAAATTTTCAGAAAACCCGTGGTGAGTTCTATAGAAAAACTGCGAGGTGTACCTGATTCAGTACATCATCAACTACGACCTTTCAGTGTACAATTAGGGTCTTACAACCAGCCACCAAGGCTTCGCTCTCACAGACTGGGGGTGTAGTGAACTCCTGCACCTGAGCAGCAAAGTGTGCAGGAGCTCTGGCTTACTGTAATCGTATGTGATTCTCGATTTCCTTGTCCTTGACCTGAGGTATTAACCGTGTTTGCAAAATATCAAAATAATAATTTGCTTTTAGCGCAATGACATCCCGGCCCATATCATAACGTGAGGCGGATTTCTTTCCAGCTCTCGCACATAATGAGGATATTTCTTAGAACAGAAACTCCATTTCTCTTGTGTGAACTGCAGTTTAGCGCTCATTCACTAGAAAACAACGCTCTTGAGCAAGACATGGCAAATGTGTCAACGATGCATGACAAGCTGCAGCCTGCTGCTCTATGCCGTCGTCAGATAATTCATTCGGTCTAAATCCTTCCATTTTCAGAACTTTTCTTACTTTGGTACTGTATTGTTGACCACGGTACACGAGGTTCAGCACTTACTGCAATAGATTTCACTGGAGACTACATGAGGTATTGTAGGACAAGTCTCCTCTCGCACTCAGTAGTTCTGTCATTGTTCCGCTCTTTGCAGCCGCTCGTGCAGCCACACATACGCCATTGAGCGCTCCTCAACAATGTAGCTGAGTCCGCTTATATAACAGGTTGCTTCACAACTCAAATAATGCAGTACTTAAAACATAACAACACTTTTCGTCAGTTTCACATCAAGGATGCTTACTCACTTGTTCAAAGTAGAGAGGGGTACTGTCATTTCTAGGACAAATTAAAAATTGAAATTCAGATGCAATTTATTGCCATAAATTTTAGACCCTTTATTAGGAATCTATAAACAGGTCTTGCATATTTAATAATTATAATAACACACAATGCTTTATAGTACATATCTAAGGTGGTCACGTAGTTACTCTCCCTATCCCACTGTTGATCATGATCCATTACCACATGTGGTATGCAACAGTTAGAAATTTTATGTAGAAATAGAAATCTAGCGTAGCCACTGCCTCCTTCCTGTTACAATGTTATCAAGACGCGAGGTAAGAGGAAATTTTGGTTGGGGTCAGATAATTGCCTTATTTCAGTTGCGCATTTAATATAAAAAAGTTGCATTCAGATCAGTTACAGTTCAGTTCAAATTAGGTTCTGTTTAGTCAAGGATCAGCATACGAGTTTATGTTGGATAAAAGTTTGTGGGGACATAGTTTTGAAAATAAATAGACATTCATAAAGTGTGAGCTAAAATTGGACTCAATTTCAGACAGAAACAAATACAGAGGGGAGGTTACACATGCATTGGGTGTTTAAAAACGCATCTCATATTGTTACAGGAGGTGGTGTTGGTCAAAACTAGAAAAAAAGTTCCTATAATGATATGTCAGTAAACAAAGAACTGTTGAGATAAGGGCCAACCTGAACTCTCATTCTTATCTGTTTGTTATGCAGAGGTGGACACCATATGCAGGGCTGCATATAGTCACCACGCGTCCTAACGCATCCTTCAGCCCTTCTTTGCAGTGAATCATGCCCTCTTTCAAAGACACCTGGCTCCATTCAGGTTGTGTCAAGTGTACTGGTCACACGCTGCTGTAACGGTGGGTTGGCCAGACATCAGTGTCTTTAAGTATCCCCACACTGGAAATTCTAATGCAGTGTGGTACAGTGAATAGGGAGGTCATACTACGGGAGCTCCTCGACCAATCCGTCTTCCTTGAAACGTTATAGTGTGTGCTGTTGCACGATCCATAGAAAATGGGGTTGTTTCCTGTCGTACGTGGACGAGAGTCGTTGTCCTGCTACAGGGCTGCTATTCCCTGATTGTGCGAAAAAATCTGTCTGGTAAAGTGCATGTTCCTATAAGTTTGTCACCGATGACTGGTGTCCATCCATTGTTACTGACGCGATCCTGATGTCTCACCTCCATTATTGTTGGAGGATTTGGATATGCCGACATGTGCGTATTGTGGTGACTTTACTATACCAACTCCTGTGTATCCTGCCACATATGTACCACCAAATGCTATACATTACTCGTCAGAGGTAAAACTGCCCATATGTCAACACGTATTGGTTTCAAAAATGGCTCTGAGCACTATGGGACTTAACAGCTGTGGTCATCAGTCCCCTAGAACTTAGAACTAGTTAAACCTAACTAACCTAATGACATCACACACATCCATGCCCGACGCAGGATTCGAACCTGCGACCGTAGCAGTCGCACGGTTCCGGACTGCGCGCCTAGAACCGCGAGACCACCGCGGCCGGCGTATTGGTTTCCTGACATGTACTTATTAGGAAATTTTCTTCACGTTGGAATATGTGACTTTTCTAAACCGCTTGTATAGTGGCAAAACATTTTAACTGCAACTATTTTATAACATAGAAACAAAACAGAACGTTGAAAATATTACTTAACAAAACAGTATAAAATAAGAGTATTTTAACGTTCTAAGTGGACAACTTTAATGTTATGTTGTTATATCTAATACTGGCTGCCTCGGAATTGCTCGAGTTTTGCCGACTCACTACGACTATACATATGTCTGGACATATCGTTTCTATCATACTTACCGCTCGAATGCCCTGTGTACTGCCAGGATGGAGAATTCTGGTCTTGGAGCGTACTCCATACCTTTGATTCGTCTCTTGTGCCCTGTCATCTGAATCGACCGCCATATTGTGGCTAGGCAAAAAGTTCAGAGTGGTCTGTACACTACAAAGAATTGTTTGCTAATATCACTAACCATGACAATGTTTGAATTACAGAACTGTCAAAGCGGTACGGTATTAAAGTTATTGATTGTCGAATGCTTACAAGACCAGTGTATTGTCTTCCTTTGCATAGTCTACAAAATTCTCCCGTTGTTTCGATCTTGCAAATGATAATAGAAAGTTTCGTGTTACAATAATATTTTTGTGCTCTTTCTGACTCTATGTGTATCCTGCACCAAACTGACGAGCACTTGCAACACTATTCCCTAAATCCATTGATGACATCTTGTATATTGTTGTAAAAATAATCCACGTAGCACCCAAAGGTACAGGTAACACAGGCCAACGATGGGAAAACTTTTTTGCTGAAAATACTTTATTCTTATGTTTTTTAGAGTGGTAAATCCAAATATGATACTTAAAAACTGTATCACCCACCATTTCACATTTTACAGTTAAATTCATTAAATTAAGCGATTTTTTAAAGAAATTAACAGCTTTTATATAGTTTACGTCATCTACATTCATTACACCTCCTTTTTAACTTATTTTAGTTAAAAAGGAGGTGTAATTTGAATGTAGATGACGTTGGTAGCACCGCTGAAAAACATTTGCTGGCAAGAAAAGGTCGATTCCATTTTTGTGTTAACAGATGATGTTTTGTTTACTGTCAGCCTAACCTCACTTTCCCGTTTCCTGTACATGCGCACAGTGAAATGTCTAATCGTGGTTGTAAAAACTCTGCTGACAGTTCTTGTTATATTTGTGGTGAATTTATGATTAAAAAACACCAAAGAAACATTACAGACTTTGTGAAAAAAGTTTATCTATCATTGGATCTAAATTTTGTGATCAAGATAATTCTTGGGTGCCATGCCACATAATGTATGTTATGTGTGTTGAAGATATGAGAAAATGGTCCGAAAAGGAGAAAAAAGCCTTTAGATTTGCTGTTCCTGTGATATGGAGGGAGCCAAGAAATCATTCCGATGATTGCTACTTTTGCAGTGTTGATATTACTGGTCATAATTCGAGAAACAAGAAGGTAATAAGCTACCTTAACCTTCCGTCCACCATCCAACCATTAGGGCATGGTGTAGATTTGCCGGTTTCTGAACCACCATATGATTTAAATTCTATTCCAACAGAAGTATTTTCTAATGTACATTGCGATTTAGATGAACCAGTTGATGATGAATTCCGTTGTAATACAGAAAGTCTAGAGTCCAAATTGTTTACTCAGACCGAGCTTAACGATTTGGTTAGCTGTCTGGGCTTAACTAAAGAAAAAGCTGAATTGCTTGGCTCTAGATTAAAAGAAAAGATCTTATTGGCAGTTGGAACCAGCATATCCATGTATAGAAAGAAAGAGCAGCAATTTTCCAAGTTTTTCAACAAGAAGGTGATTTAGTGTACTGTTCAGACATTCCCGGTCTGATGAATGAGGAGTAAGGAGAGCGTTTTCACCAGGACATTAAAGTGATGGAAAACAGCTACCAAGGCACCTGGAACACCAACATGATGGTCTACTGTTGGTCACTTCACCGAGGAGTTCAGCAAACGAATCATCGTAGAAAAAGCTACACAAAAAGCTTCAAAGAAAAAAGACAAAGAAAATACAAACCAATTCCAGCTGACAAGTGAAACTTCCATTAACACACATCATTGTTTTAAGTAGCTTCCTGTAAATACAAACATTGCTTATGTTGTAACAAAGAGTTTCATTAATTTCTCCGTTTATAGTCTAGCATAAGAGTTTTATGCTATATAATAGAAAGCATATTGCTCGAAAACTATGACTGATACAAAAGTGCTAAAGCTAGATTTGGATTCAGCTGATAAAAATATATAAACATTAACTATTAAAGTAAAAAAAAACTAACTAACTCCGTCGTCAGGCCACGAATGGCCTACCGGGACCATCCGACCGCCGTGTCATCCTCCGAGGAGGATGCGGATAGGAGGGGCGTGGGGTCAGCACACCGCTCTCCCGGTCGTTAAGATGGTTTTCTTGACCGAAGCCGCTACTAATCGGTCGAGTAGCTCCTCAATTGGCATCACGAGGCTGAGTGCACCCCGAAAAATGGCAACAGCGCATGGCGGCTGGATGGTCACCCATCCAAGAGCCGGCCACGCCCAACAGCGCTTAACTTCGGTGATCTCACGGGAACCGGTGTATCCACTGCGGCAAGGCCGTTGCCAAAGTAAAAAAAAAGTTTAAAAATTTTTTTTTCGTTTTGGCCTCTGTAATCTTTCTCATAACTCGATATTTGATATCCCATTGAGAAAAGTACATTATCATATTGACAGTTTCCAGAATGAGAGATTTTCACTCTGCAGCGGAGTGTGCGCTGATATGAAACTACCTGGCAGATTAAAACTGTGTCCCCGACCGAGACTCGAACTCTGGACCTATGCCTTTGCGGACAAGTGCTCTACCAACTGAGCTATCGAAGCACGACTCACGCCCGGTCCCCACAGCTTTACTTCTGCCAGTATCTCGTCTCCTACCTTCCAAACTTTACATTCCGGAAACATCCCCCAGGCTGTGGCTAAGCCATGTCTCCGCAGTATCCTTTCTTTCAGGAGTGCTAGTTCTGCAAGGAGAGCTTCTGTAAAGTTTGGAAGGTAGGAGACGAGATACTGGCAGAAGTAAAGCTGTGGGGACCGGATTTGAGTCGTGCTTCGGTAGCTCAGATGGTAGAGCACTTGCCCGCGAAAGGCAAAGGTCCCGAGTTCGAGTCTCGGTCGGGCACACAGTTTTAATCTGCCAGGAAGTTTCTTATTGACAGTATTCGTTTCTGTAAAAATGAGTCGGTATACACGACACAGTTCAATACTTTAGATATAAAAAAATATCACTCCGTCCTAAGGCCACGAGTGGCTTACTGGGACCATTCGACCGCCGTGTCATCCTGAGTGGAGGATGCGCATAGGAGGGGCGTGGGGTCAGCACACCACTCTCCCGGTCGTTATGGTGGTATTCTTCACCGAAGCGGGTACTATTCGGTCGAGTAGCTCCTCAATTGCCAACACGATGCTGAGTGTACCCCGAAAAATGGCAACAGCGCATGTCGGCCTGGATGGTCACCCATCCAAGTGCCGACCACACCCGGCCGTGCTTAACTTCGGTGAACTCACGGGAACCTGTGTATCCACTGCGGCAAGGCCGTTGCCTACTTTAGATATGCAGTATCAAAATATGTATTTGCTTTTGATTGAGAAATACAAGGGGTGAACATAAACAAGGAAACACCAGAACTCGACACAATACCCTGCCTAATGCAATACAGGGAAACCTTTGCCATTCCGATAGATGAAAGACGTCTGAGAATGGATAAATACAGGTTCTGAATGGTTTTCAAGGGAATCTCATCCCATATTTCTTGCAAAATAGTGACAAGTTCAGGTAGCGATGACGGAGGTGGAGAGCGACCACGTACCATTCTGTCCAAATTGGACCACAAAGTCTCAATAACATTGATATCTGGTGACTGCAGTGGCCAGCGGAGATGCAACATTTAATTCCCGTGCTCACAGAACCAGTTCTGGGCAATGTGGGCTGTGCAAACAGAGGCCTACTCGTCCTGGAACACAGTTTCACCGTGGTGGAACAAATATTGTAGCGTGGGATGGACCTGATCAGCCAAAATGACCGCATAATCCTTGACAGTAATGCGAACTTGCAGAGTAACCAGGTGGGCCATGGAATTCCACGATATGGCTCCCCAAATCATCACCGAAACCCGGCCGTATTTAAAGCTTGGAACGTAAACTCGACCAGAAGTTGGAAACAGCGCACACCGGGACTCATCCGACTAAATGACTTTCTTCCATTGCTTCATAGTCCAGGTTTTATGGCTTTGGTACCACGTTTCCTGTTAAGGGAGTTTTCAGCACTGATGAATAGTTTTGGAATTCCAGCTCGCCGTGCTATGCTCTGCTTTTGGAACTCCCTTCGTCTTGCTTTGATGTTTACAGGGATCGCAAGTGCAACATTTAGTTCTACAGTGACCTTTGCAGTAGTCATCTTGCATTTTTCGTTACAATCCTTTTCAATGACGGTCCATTGCGAACACTCAGTACACAGTTCCGTACACGTTGTGATTTTACAGATGATGTTTTATCGCTTCCTCTACATGTGGTACACACCTTCGATAAGGTGACATACGTTGTCAAATACAAAAACACATCCTGCAGGCTTGGCTAGCATCTGCATTTATGTTGAAGCACGCATCTCTATCGATGTTTCCATACTTTTATCGTGCACCACTAACCGCACATGCACATTTTTATATCGAGCTACTGTTACTGAATACCTGCTTAGATTATTCGTAATTTTTAGCGTATTCTAGAAAACAATGGGTACTTTGTACGAGAGCCATTTTCTTTGTTTGCAATAGTATATCTTACGAATTACACGTACTTAACAGATTTGCTAATATCTTATTTCTTCATTTCAGCTGAATCTTATGGCTTTGCTTTAAACCATAACTGAATGTATTAACTAACGTGAATATTACATTCTTAATAATTTGGACAACTGAAAGTCTTTGAGCTTTTACTTCAATTACCAACTGTTGTCCTTGTACTGACTTAGTGCATAGGACCAAAAGTGCTACGTGTATTAAGCCTAGTTTATACGACGACATTGGGTTGCGCCTCTCGTTGCACGGAATGAGCAAGTAGTTTCATATATGACTGTAGACACGGCGACACCAGTATATACTTCAGTTTCGTAGTTCTGTGGGTCCCTGAGTCGTGTCTGAAATGAAAGTTTTGGGAGTTGCACGTCGCACAAGTTGAGATGGAGTTAAAACTTGTTGCGTGGAATCTCTGCACAAGAAAAAAAAAAAAAAAAAAGAAACGTGTTTCGATTCGTGACTGGATGAAGACAAGACGTCAGCTTGGTTGCTCAGCATCCTTGCTGAAATAATTTATAACGGAAGATCCAAGAAGTTCTTTTAATTATCTTAGAATGCCATCAGAATTGTTCACAATTATTCTAAATAGAGTTAATTATGCGATAAGGAATAAAGGTACTGTAATGCATGAAACATTGTCACCAGAACTGAAATTACATATCATATTGCGAGCATTACAATCGACAACGCTCGGCATGTTATAAGATACGGTTTTAGTTGGTGACGACGCTTTTTCATTAACACCAATAATTATTAACATTAAAAGTAATAATTATTAACATTAGCAACAATAATTATTCGAAGCAGGCCGCATTAAGAAGAGAATTGTTTGCAAACTACTCTCTTGAAGATAAATCTGTACAGTGGCAATTTTTCAAAATTCTAACATATGTGAATGGGGAGCGCTGCAGCGACGTTTTAAACAGATGGATATTGAATAAAGACTGCAGCTTCTTGAATTTGTATAGCCTTCCCTCCTGTCAACAATATTTCTTAACAAAGAGTTGGCCAACTCGAACTATGGGATTTTAGTCTTGTAGACGAGAGCATTGCCACAGCTAGAATTACACTTGCTTGTATTTTTCTTAATTCAGTTGTATATGTGCTCCTAACTCAATGAATTTTGCCCTGCAGCTCAGGTATTGTCAAACCACCTATGTTATGATCGCACATGATGGTCTCAGCGGCAGCAACATGTTGCTTATTTTTGTAATCAGCATCACTGAAATCCCACAAACACCTATCCAAAGCGTAGATATCCAAAAATCGAACGTTATACTCCATTCCTCACTTTATATTTCAGTTTGCCTACACTCTACGAACACACATAACTTCAAAACTCATGCAACTAGTGTCGCCAAAGTTGGAACACGCCGAAAGTGTTTAGTTTCAGCAACGAGTTGCGGTGCGCATGCGCAGTAGCCGGTAGCGCAATTGCCTGCAACCTAGTGTCGTCGTGTAAACCACTCAATAATTGTTTTGAAGACATCGTTTTCTGTTGCCACCAGCCAATCGCAACTGATTACACTACCGGTGTCTTCAGCAAAAATAAATAAATAAATAAATAAATGAACTGTCGTAATGGAATATGTACTGTCGTAGTCCGCCCATCGTGGTCTCGCGGTAGCGTCCTCGCTTCCCAAGCACGGGGTCCCGGGCTCGATTCCCGGCGCGGTCACGGATTTTTCCTGTCTCGAGATGACTGGGTGTTGTTGTGCCGTCTTTATCATCATCATTCATCCCCATTACGATCGGAGGAAGGCAACGGCAAACCACCTCCATATAACCTCCTCGCAAAATTTCGAAGATAATTTTTAAATGTGAATATTCATTCTGCTAAGCGTAACCTCCCCAGAGAAATTTGAAAGACAATATTTAAATGTTAATGAGAATAGAACCTAGTGTAACCTCCCAGCAATTAATGGACAATGACAATAAATGAGAAATAGCAATCTGAACCAAGTGTGAGCTTCCCACAAAATAATGAAAGACAAAATAATGATAATTAAATCTCAGTGACAATGAAAACGCAAATAGACCGAAATGTCGATCTTTGGCCCTATGCAAAAATTTAGAATTGATTTCTTACCTCACTATAACTGCATCTGCTCTTATTTTTCGCCATAGCTTGGAGGAAATGCATCGCAAAAATTCTTTGAATTTAAGTAAATTTTTTTTTAAGGAAATGCATGGGAAATTTTCTTTCAATAAAATGTTTGTTTTGTTAAAATGCTTGGTTTGAAAACAAAATTATTATTGGGGCGAATCTTGAACAAATTAATTACACTTAAGATGCATTACATTATCAGATGAGCGCAATGCTGCTTCATTACCTTATTTAAAAAATATACCTCGTTCTGAATCTTGACCAGAGTCCCATGTCGACGCCCGCCGACTCCTCACACAACTCCGACTATCTCTCGCAACTAGCCCTGACTGAGTGCAACTAGCAACTACCACTACTGACTCCCTACATGCAACTGCGACTGACTACCACTCGCAACTGAACTAAACTCTCGCGCAGTCAAGCGCAGACTAGCCACAATAAATAACTCTCTGGTCAAAGATTCTGTCATGCCTCGCCATCGCTGCATACGTGTTTCATAACCCTCCACTGCGGGAGCAAAAATTTGGCAGCGATGGTGAGTCATTTGGACTTGCCATGAGCAACAAATTTTTTCTCAACTAATTAATTTTTACAATTCATAGAATATTCAGAACATGAATTAAACGTGATGATCATGCACCAAGTACAAAACATAAGACAATGACAAAAAATATATACAATGAGAACAGAATGTATCAGCAAATCAGAAAAATGTATATACAGATCATATTGACAAATGTTTAAAGTGCACAGTTACTGACGTTCAGCACAAAACATATTATCACATGACATAAGTGCACATGCACTGAAAAATTCTTCAACGTTTTCACAACAAATAAATGTAATGGCAAAAAAATCATCAATTCACAAAATGTATATACAATATAAATGACAAGAGTGCACATATACTGTACTTCAGAACAAATTGAAAAAAATATGTCTTTAGCATTTTCACAACAAATAAACATAATGGCAAAAAATCATGTCGACAAGTGACATATGTGTACTTGCACTGGAGTTCAGCAAATCGAAAAAATGTATAGGCCATGAACATAAATGATGTTAGCAAAAAATGATTTTCACTATGTTACAAGAATTAGGATAGGAAAGGGAAGGAATGCATCATGGTTGTAGCACTTTAGGTTACACGCAGCTGCTCTGAAAGTCCATATCTTTCCACAGAAGTACAACACCAAGTGAGACAATCTGAAGTTCTTTTCCCAGAAGTGTTTATCAGCGTAGCCAAGATACTGAAATGTCGTAGTAATATTCCATGTTTTCATTTTGGCAGTACATTAGGTACACCAAACAGTGGGACCATAATAACGTCTCCATCGCTCACGGTGGTGGACAGCATGTCGTGTCAACACCACACTCTTACAAGGCACACCAACGTAGAATCAGTGCAAAAACCAAATATAGTGCTCCATGATCAGGAGGATAGACTGGACAAATGGATATTGCAGTAATTCATGGTAGTTAGGTCAGTAGTTGAAGGACATTAAGTCACATACTAGTCTTCACTGAGAATTACATTAGTAGTTTGCGGCATTTATAGCCCAGTTATTGAACATTTCTGTACCATGTATTTAGTATTACAGAATAATGTTCATAAATCATCTGATTACAGTCAATATTGCCACATATCGGCCAGTTACAAACGTCAAAAGTCATCATTGAAAACAGGAGCTAATGAATGGCATAGTATTAACATAATTGATCTAGGTATACTAATTATTGGCACTAATTGGCCAGTTACTGACATCAAAAGTCATAATTGAAAACAAGAGCTAATGAATGGCATAGTATTAACATAATTGATCTAGGTATATTAATTATTGGCACTAATTGGCCAGTTAAAGACATCAAAAGTCATCATTGAAAACAGGAGCTAATGAATGGCATAGTATTAACATAATTCATTTAGTCATACAAATTATTGGCACTAATTGGCCAGTTACAGACATCAAAAGTCATCATTGAAAACAGGAGCTAATGAATGGCATAGTATTAACATAATTCATCTAGGTATACCGATTATTGGCACTAATTGGCCAGTTACAGACATCAAAAGTCATCATTGAAAACAGGAGCTAATAAATGGCATAGTATTAACATAATTCATTTAGTTATACAAATTATTGGCACTAATTGGCCACTTACAGACATCAAAAGTCATCATTGAAAACAGGAGCTAATGAATGGCAAAGTATTAACATAATTCATTTAGTTATACAAATTATTGGCACTAATTGGTCACTTACAGACATAAAAAGTCATCATTGAAAACAGGAGCTAATGAATGGCAAAGTATTAACATAATTCATTTAGTTATACAAATTATTGGCACTAATTGGCCAGCAAGTATTGAATAGTACAAAACATTTTTAATTCTTCCAGTGACATATATTGTATTCAAAATGTTAGCAATGCATTGCTTGGGGTAATTACAGGGGAAAGCAAGAAGAGAAAAAGAAAAAAAATTTGCTTCTGGTTTGTTCCTGTAAATGAAAAATGTGTAACGTCATTCGTCATGAGTCAGCTGTAGCAAGGTTGTGACACAACTGGGTAAAAAAATTGCAAGAACTAGAACAGGTATAATAAGTAACAGGTTTAGTAAGTATCATGAAAAGCTTCTCCTGAAAAAAAAATACAAAATGCATTATTGAGCTGAAAGAAGAAACGCATACTATGCTGAAAAGTAGTGAACTTCGAATTAACAGGTAGTGAAATGTGTATAAAAAATGTGTTCCATAGCTGTCCTTTCCAAAACCTTCAGTCATCATACCATACGATATAAAACATACTGTCAAAACAAACTGCAACAAATACTTAAATAACTACATAGCATAAATACATAAACTTCAATCATCATCCTCATCTGTAAAGAAAAAACTTCATTATCCATATTATCATAACTTCATTATTATCATCACCTGTAAAGAAAAACTTCATTATTCATAGTACCATATTCTTCATCATTATTAATCAGCGTTCATTATCATCTGCAAAAAATCACTTCATTACTCATTACACAACTATTCCTTATCTCTAGCATATTTCATCACTAAAACTAAGATGTGTAGTTCTGTCTGACAGCTTGCATTAATCGCCTTGTATTCTGAAAGAAAAAATTAGTTAAGACTGCTATTTTACGATGTGAATAGTATATTCTTGTTAATGCTTGTTAATCCTGATCCATTTACTCTTCCTCACTAGGTTTGCATCTTCTTTTGATCACTTCGAAGGTGAAATTCCCATTTCTGTTTAATTTATTTCTTTTACACGTTATTTCTTTCTGATAATGATGAATAAAGATTAATGTCTTGCATTTAAATCATATACTCACTAAACAATGACTGGTTTATGGTGACATAATTAAGCATACAGCATAACATGAAAGAAAACGTAATATGTCAAAAGCATAGACAGTGTTCGAAGGCAAAAATGTACAGAGAATATCACAATGCAGCAGCAAAAAAAAAAAAAAAAAAAAAAAAAAAAAAAAAAAAAAAAAAATGTAAAACAGTCACGATGTTGAGATATCATAGGGCAAAAAATGTCAAAGTCAACTGGTGTGTGTTATATCTTAACTATTTCACAGTGCATACAACAAAACATGAAACAATCGTATATGCATAAGAAAGACAAAAAAAAAGTTACGTTCGTTTTATTCAGCTTGTATGTAGTGTAGTTAATAGAGGCTAGAATTAAAGACTTTAATGGAGAAAAAATGTAACAAAATTAACATGTCATTAGATAACATTGCATAATTATTCATAAAATACATAAGTGTCTCTGGAAAATGTGCACAGTCTGATATGTAACGACAAGAAAGGCGACCTGCTAACCTTACCTTGCCAGGCACTTGCCAAGAAAAAATGCGATAATCATCAGTAATTAGTCATGTGAATATAATTGCATAAGTGGTCATAAAGGTTAGTAAATGGCATCATAGCATGTTATATCATAAAGTGGTTTCATTCAATAAGGGGTTTAACATTGTATACATGGTGGTTCCCCTTGCTTTTTCTGGTTCTCAAAGTTTCGACGTGTACAACATTGGGGTGAGGAGTGCTGCGAATCCGATATGGACCTGCGTATAGAAGTTCAAATTTACTGCACTTACCTTTTATTTTGCTGGATAAATAGTGTGTACGTACTAATATCTTCTGTCCAATGTGAAAGTCTCGGCGTGTACAAACCTGTTTTTGCTGTCTTCTCCGGCGCTCTGCGGGACGTTTAATGTTGTTCAGCGCAATGTTAATTATTTCATGGTGTCGTAGTCGACAAGATGTAGGAAAATTTACTAATTCTGTAATTTTGTTTGGTGGTTCAACGTTTTTCAGTATAACAGACGGAGATAGCATAGTGGATTCATTTGGAATGGAATTAATTACATCTTGGAATGAGAATATGTGTGCGTTCCAATCAATATGTCTTTTGTGGCAGTATATTCTACACAGTTTACTAATTTCTTTCATTAATCGTTCACAGGGGTTCGAAGAAGCATGGTACTTGCATATATAGATCGGAGAAATGTTTCTAGCTCGTAACATGCGTGTCCATATAGCAGAACGAAATTGTGATCCATTATCAGAAATTACTTTCAACACATGCCCTACATGAAATAGAAAATGTTTTACAAATGCTTTCGAAACAGTTTTAGCAGTAGGTTTGCGTAACGGAGTGAAAGTAACAAATTTTGAAGTGAGTTCAACAGCGACAAAGATGTAGCAAAAACCTCTATTAGTTCTGGGAATCGGACCAAAAATGTCTACTGCGGCCATATGTCTTAATTTAACAGGTATAATGGAATATAATGGAAGAATATGTGAAGTGGTGTCTGACTTAGCTTTCTGGCAAATTTTACATGACGCTAAAACTCGTCGTATACGTTTCTCCATGTTGGTAAAATAACAGTTCTGTCTCAGTATAAGAAAACATTTCCTGGCTCCGTAATGTGCATAACTTAAATGAGTATACCATATTAATTTGTTAACCAGTTCGTCAGGAATGCATAATAACCAATTGTTGCTGTCAGGATGAGAGCGGCGAAATAAAATGTCATTGCGTACAGTGTAATGGTTTCTAATCGTAACATTATTCTTATCTTGCCAAAGGTGTTTAATTTCTTTGCACACATTGTCTTTACTTTGCTCTTTTGCTATGTCCTGTAATGACGACGAAATAAAATTTTCAAATGCAACTTGCTGAATGTACATAACGCTGAAATTTGCTTTGCAGAAGTTGGTTGCTACGTCTTGCTGATTGTTGCTGATAGAACGCGATAGTGCGTCTGCTATAACATTTTGTGTGCCGGGAATGTGAACAATCGTAAAATTAAATTCCTGTAAATAAAGTTTCCATCTGCTTAATCTGTCTTGAGTGAATTTAGCCGAAAGTAAGAATTGTATAGCTCTGTGATGTGTGTAAATGGTGGTATGTCTGCCATAAAGAAAGTGCTGAAATCTCGTAAAAGCCCATACAACACATAACGTTTCCAATTCTGTAACGGAATAATTTCGTTCAGCAGGTGACAGAATGCGACTTGCAAATGCGATGTTTTTAATTACTGTAGAGCCGTCTTCTTCAATTTCCTGAAAAATGTCTACGACTAAAGCGGTGTTGGAACTGTCGGTGGCAATGGAAAAATTTCTGGTAAGATCTGGGTGCGATAAAAGTGGAGCGTTCAACAAAGCATGTTTCAGGTTCACGAATTCAGAATGTGCTTGCTTATCCCAGGACCAAATAGTGTTTTTACCTGTCAATTGGCATAATTTAGGTGTGTCTAAAGCAGAGTGATGAATAAATTTACGAAAAAAGTTAATTAAGCCCAAAAAACTGCGTAATTGTTTCTTCGTCGCAGGAACAGTAATGTCACGTAGAGCTTGAAGTTTTTCGGGATCAGGCGCAATGCTTTCTGCTGAAATTACGTGTCCAAGAAATTTTATGGAAGTTTTGCCAAAGTGCGATTTACTGAGATTAACTGTGAGTCCTTGTGCATGAAAAGTTTGTAACAGTCGTTCAAGAATCATATTGTGTTCAGACCAGTTAGCTTCTGCGATAAGAATGTCGTCTACGTACGTCGTAATTCTGTCTTTAAGTTATGTCGGAAGTATTGTGTTCAAACCGCGAATAAAAGCTGCTGAAGAAATAGTTAAACCGAATGGTAATTTGCAAAATTGATAACAAGCGCCAAAACAGAGAAATGCTGTGTACTTTCTGCATTTCGGATGAAGCTGAATTTGCCAAAATCCCGATTTCAAATCTAATGTGGAATAAATAGCAGTACCATGAAATTTTTGTAGAAGTTCTTCTAGTGTCTGTGGTCGATCGGTTTCATTAATGATAATGTCATTAGTGTGACGTGAATCAAGTACGAGGCGAAGTGAGCCATCTTTTATCTTAACAATATGTAACGGGTTTATGTACGGACTAACTGCCCGTTCAATAATTCCTTGGTCGAGCATATCTTGCAATTCTTTTTTGTCTTGTTCTCTGTGGATATATGGAATGGGATAATGCTTTGCTTTAAATGTATCGTGCTGTTTGACTTGAAATTCATACATAAATCCGGACATGGTACCAGGAATGTTGTCGAAAACTGGAGCTTGCTGTAAAAGAATTTAGTGTAGTTGCGTGCGTTCGTCGTCTGTATTTGCACAGCTCTCCTTAACCTTATCAGAAATCATCTGCATTACATCATAGTCAGCTTCGTCTGGAGTATTATAGTTATGTACGTATGTATATGTGAACAATGTGGAATTACAGTCTATGTTACGTGATACGGAAATGACCTCTGTACGATTAATTGTTTGTTCTTCCGCAGATAGTGAGTGCTGAAATTCTATAGCAAATTGTATATTTTCATCTTTCAACATTAAATAAGAATTCTGAAAATCGATAACTGCGTCGTATTGTATCAGAAAATTCGTACCTAAAATAACGTCTGTTGTCAATAAAGGAACAATCCAAAAATTTGAGTGAAATGTGTGACCTGCAATACAAAATGATAAATGTTTCTGTAATTTAACGTCTACTCCTTTACTCGATACTGCTCCTTTCACTTTCGTTTTGCCTAATGGTAATGTAGGATAGGTATTCTCTTTGTTACATTCGTTAAAAGTTTCTTCATTTATTACTGACATAGGTGATCTGGAATCGATTACTGCTGAAAATTTCGATGAACCAATTTTAATTTCGATAACAGGATGTGAAATGGTTTTTTGAACAACTGGTCTTTCCTGCAAAACAGTGTCTCGTATGTCGTCAAAAGTAATAACATTTTCGTGAATAACATTCTGTGTATCTGAAGTATTGCTTACGTTGCTGGAAGATGCAACCTGTACAGTATCTAGTCAGATTCTATCTGACGTGTTATTATTATCATGAGGATTCTGTGGCATTTCTACTATTTGAACTGTTCTATTACTTCTTCCAGACGTATTACGCTCTGGATGATACCTACTGTCGGGTTCAGCCATGAGAATATGTTCTTGCGGATGATTTTGCTGTTGGTAAGACCGACTGTTATTATACGTACACTGATAATTGTGCTCATCGTTTTTACGTCTGTCGTGATAGTCATTCCTATACGGTGCATTGCGATAGGAATTGAAATACTCTCGTCTTTGTACGTAGTTGTTCCTTTGCTGCCGTGCGTTACTATTTGTTGGATCTGGGACTATACGTGCACGCGGCGAAACATTAAAGTTAGGTTGACCTTGTGAATTACTTTGTTGGTTAGGTATGCTAACCGGCTGGTTTTGTTGCTGTTGTTGTGAAAAACCTCTATTGTTACTAAAATGTGGTTCCTGTTGCTGAAAATTTTGATGATACCGATAATAAAAATTTTGCCTGTTATTAACGTTCTGGTAGTTGTCGTTCCTAAAGCGTCTGTTACTTTTGCTATTGAAATTACGTGGCTGATCGTAATTGCTGTACGTTTGTTGGCCTTGGTTGTTATATGAAAAATTTTTGTTTACGAAAGAATAATCTGATTGTTGTACTTCCAAGAGCTGTAACAGATCTCTGAATGCCGAAATGTTTTCTTTTTGTTGACCTGTTAAAAGTGACACTCTTGATGATCGTGGCAATTTAGAAATGCGTAATTGTATGAGTGCAGATTGACTATATGGTTCACTTAAGTACTGATTTTGTTGGACCATGTGCTCAAAAAATTGCGTCACACTGGGAAAATTGGTGTTCTCATAATTCGGTAAACTAATTAACTGATCTTTAATTCCGCGCTGTGTCGTCTTCGACCAGTATGCTGACAGAAAAGCATTCTAAAATTCTTCTACTGAATAACATTGCCTCTCGATTGGTCTCATACGAGTTGCCGGTTCGCCTTCCAAAAAACTACAAATAAATTCAAGTTTATGTGTTACAGGCCAAGTCGGTGGAAAAGTAAAGCTAAACTGTTGTATCCAATCCAGTGGGTGAATCTGTGTTCTGTCATTTTTAAACACTTTAAATTTTCTCACTGACAGAAAATGTTTGTAATCAAAATTATCGTCTCTGTGTGATGGAACATGTTCATGGTTGTAAGAGAATCTATTGAACTGTGGTTGTTCGGAATCTAAGTCATATACTCTCTGTTGATTACCTAAATTATACGCACTGCGTGAGTCTGACAAATGTTCGCAAAGTGGCGTCTGTTGTAATGTGTTATTAACTGAAATATTTTTTATCTCTGTTGCCTCTTGCTGTAAACTTGACAATTTTCTACGCAACGTGTTATTAGACGAATCGATCTCATTAATTGTCTGCTGTAAATTTTGAAATTCAGGTGTTTGATTAAATGAAACCGGTGAAGTATCGTCTGATTTGCTGTCATTATTACTTTCAATAGCGTCAATACGACTGGCCAGTTCATCACATTTTTCAGTCAGTATTTTTACCTGATCATCGGTTTTAGTGTCTGAGGCATTAATCTGTTTTTGCAATTTACTTGTAGTTTCGTTCAACTTTTTAACATCAGCTTTGACGACATCGGAATCCTGTGTTAGTTCTAATTGTTCGAGTCTGTCGGTCACTGTTTGAAAATCTACTGAGTGTGTATCCGTTTTCGATTTAAGGTCAGAAATCTCATCACGTAATTCAGTGTTCAACTGTTCGATCGTATTAATTTTGTCCGATACTGTAGCAATACTGTTGTCTACATATGTTTTTGCCTTCGCAAACATTTTAGGTTTGTCTTCTTGTCTCTGAGCAGTGATTGTTTCCATTACTTGACGTTTTACTTTATTTTGATCCTGTATGAATTTGCGGAAACGCGTATCACTGTTTTGTATGTGGTGATTAAAACGTTCGTCAATCTGAATGTTCTGTTGGTCGAATTTCGCGTCAATCTTTTCATCCATTGTGCGCTAAAGTTCTGCTGTCATTGCTTTAAACTCGTCGCGTAATTGTGTAGCCTTTTCAGAGCATTGTTTAGCGACTGAGCTAACTTCCTCTCTAAGTGTTTCTGTTGTAGCTGTTTGCATTTCCCTTAATTCTTGCGCAACAGATCTAATTTCTTCGCTACTTTTTCTTGAACAAGCCTCAATTTCCTCACGTAACTGTTCCTTAGTGTCATGGCATTGTACCGCAACGGCTCTAATCTGTTCACTAAGCTGTCTGGAATTGTTGTCTAATTTTTCATTAAGGTGTTTGTTCTGTTCACTAAGTTGTTTGAAATCTTCTTTAAATTGTTTGTTATCTTCATTAAGGTTGTCTAATTTTTTACTCTGTTGTTTGAAATCCTCCCTAAATTGTAGCAACATTGCCATAATTGGATCCGACCCAAAATTAGCATTTCTATTATCTATGCTGTTTGATGGTGTATCTGCAATTGTCTCGCTTTCTGTAACCATTTGGTTATTCTGAGATTTAGAAAAAGGTTTGCCTATCGAATGTCCACTGTGCGTCGCTATTTCGGAATTAAATGTCTCCCTCGTACTTTTAGTACCCTGTCCATTTTCATTAGAAAAATTTGTCTGCACGTTACTTGAATTTTTCAAACCGGGTGTGTTTAGCTGGGCAGCGCTCATTACAATAGGGCGCCCCGCGTCATCGATTGTCGTCAAATCAACAGAGGACATAACCGAGTTCGTTTGTTCATTATTAAGACGAAAATCATCATTAGTGGTTGGAAAGCACTGATTGTCAGTGAACGCAGGATTGTCATCATTACACTGCGTGTCACAATTACTATCGATCACGTTGTTTAAGTCGGTAATTTCGTTCATAATACCTCACGATACACTATTCACAGTCTTTCGCGGCATTTTTACTATAGTCACAATTGTTCACAAAAGAAATAAGCACAATTCAAAAAGCAACAAACACAAATACAACAGAGCAAAAAATTGCTGATGATCTGAGGAAAGAAATTCACAAAATTAGTAAAAGCGTTGCGCCAAATGCTAATTATATTTAAGCAAATAAGAGCAGATATCTGACTGTTTCTTAGAAGATTCTCAAAGAAATACGATCCTGGACCGGATGTCGCCAAGTGTAACCTCCCCGCAAAATTTCGAAGATAATTTTTAAATGTGAATATTCATTCTGCTAAGCGTAACCTCCCCAGAGAAATTTGAAAGACAATATTTAAATGTTAATGAGAATAGAACCTAGTGTAACCTCCCAGTAATTAATGGACAATGACAATAAATGAGAAATAGCAATCTGAACCAAGTGTGAGCTTCCCACAAAATAATGAAAGGCAAAAAATGGTAATTAAATCTCAGTGACAATGAAAACGCAAATAGACCGAAATGTCGATCTTTGGCCCTGTGCAAAAATTTAGAATTGGTTTCTTACCTCACTATAACTGCATCTGCTCTTATTTTTCGCCATAGCTTGGAGGAAATGCATCGCAAAAATTCTTTGAATTTAAGTAAATTTTTTTAAGGAAATGCATGGGAAATTTTCTTTCAATAAAATGTTTGTTTTGTTAAAATGCTTGGTTTGAAAACAAAATTATTATTGGGGCGAATCTTGAACAAATTAATTACACTTAAGATGCATTACATTATCAGATGAGCGCAATACTGCTTCATTACCTTATTTAAAAAATATACCTCGTTCTGAATCTTGACCAGAGTCCCATGTCGACGCCCGCCGACTCCTCACACAACTCCGACTATCTCTCGCAACTAGCCCTGACTGAGTGCAACTAGCAACTACCACTACTG
Source organism: Schistocerca americana (assembly GCF_021461395.2). Lineage (NCBI taxonomy): Eukaryota > Metazoa > Arthropoda > Insecta > Orthoptera > Acrididae > Schistocerca > Schistocerca americana. Next base: position 248,095,941 of record NC_060121.1, read on the forward strand.
ACTCCCTACATGCAACTGCGACTGACTACCACTCGCAACTGAACTAAACTCTCGCGCGGTCAAGCGCAGACTAGCCACAATAAATAACTCTCTGGTCAAAGATTCTGTCATGCCTCGCCATCGCTGCATACGTGTTTCATCCATTAGGATCTTGCCTAGTAAGGCTGTGCGGGTCTCCCGCACCGTTCCCCTACGCTCTGTAAAGAAGCATGGGACTTCATTTCATTTTTTCAATGTGAGGGTAAAGCAGCACTGTAATAATAAGTAATTGTCATAAGGTAAAAAGAAAGTCATTCACACTGTAAAAGTTAACAATCTGACTGCAAGAATTTTGAACAGTATAACTTGCCTAAATAGTGACCTTTGACATAAAACCTACGATAACTAGTTTTGCAAAACTGACCACAGATCCCAGAACTAAAACTGATACATAACACAGAAAAATCTAACCGTTTCTGAATGACGTAAGTTTGCCCTGATTAAATAAAAAAAACTTCGAAATAGTGAGTCCTTACCTTTATTCTGTGCAAATCTGGATAAAGCGTTACGGTACTGTTCTGTCTTGTGCGCCGCTGTGCTAAAGCTGAAAATTACTATATCTACACAGAGACACTCGTGAGGTGCAATGAGTTCTTTGCTAGTTGCAGATCTAAGTATTTTCGGAACGCACTTGGTTCTTTTTCTACTTTTGAAAAAACCATGATCAATTAAAAACTGTAAAGGAAAGGTAGGTGAAAAATGGCGGTGTAATAATAAAAGAGCAGCTCCAAAAAATTACCTTATAATTCCTCTTCACGTAAATAAAAGATTCTATTACACTTCCTCCTTCTCAGATCAGTTACCATTACATAATCATCTTAATTAAACACACCGATAAAATGAGACTTTACATTTGAAACATAACATTACAACTACTTCCTCACTTTAAGATAGTTAACCTCTATCTGCTATTACGCAATCGCGCATACCAAAGATAATAACGTAACGATACAGCTTTACAGCATCGCTGATCGCTCGCAATCGATTCAGATACCAAGATTTTACGTGACACTTATCATTACCCCGCGGTCCAGGCGAGGTGAAGTCAGTGACATTGCTGAGACTGGGAAATTTTCCTTTACAAAAACAATATTCTCATAAAAAGATGAGTACAAAAGTTTAAAGATACATTACGAGTACACAGGTAATAATAAAAAAGTAAATGACAGAATATAAGTACAAATCATTGCTGGACATAAACATATTGTTACAAGTATAGTATTGGCAAAATATTAGGGTACATTCACAGTAGTGCACACTGCAGTATATGTGTAGACTGTTAGTACAGAGAGAAAAATAGAAGCGATAGAATAAATATATGCAATGTACATAGTGGTGTCCTAAGTACAGAGAATAAGTTTACTACCATCCTAGGTTACAACATGCATGTAAACTAAATGGCACAAAAAGTGTACTCAGAGCAGTAAGACTTGTAATTAACTGCCAACCGTAAATGTGTAGGCAAAGTAGATGACACATTGAGGGAAAATTTTGCAGTCCCACAGGCAATGACAGTATAAATATCATTAGACAAATACATTAAGACAATATTGCAGACCCACCAGCAGTGTCATCAGAAATATTTGGTATAATTGACCAATGCAGGACAACCTTGCAGTACCACTGGCACAGTCATCAGAAATATTTGGTGGTGGCAGTAATGAGGAGGTAACAAAAGGGAAAAAAAATTGTCCTTTGCCCTTAAAGAGAAAAAATATCAGAATGCACTACATCTCATCACTAAAGAAGTGGCCTAAAACTAAGCAAATGATAAGGGTAGCAATATCAGCAAAAAAAAAGATACATAAAGTGCAATATGTCATAGTACATACAGATGGCATGGGAACATACCATTTCATTCAGTGTAATGTGCAAACTCAGCTGCAGTATGATCACAATCGTTGCAGACAAAGTTATAATGGCGGCATGTGAAAAATCTGTATCAAGAGCAAAGTACGTCACATTCAGTAACATGAGTAACACAGTTCTATAAAATAGCTGTGGTAACATACAGAGAAATGTGCAAACATAGTTTCTTTATGACAAGACACTTTCCATATGATGGAAAGAACATCTCTATGTTAACATAAAAAATATTTATGGTAGTATCTAGGCTAACTATTTCTGCAGAGGAAATACACAAGGGAAAAGCAGGAGCTCCACTAACTACGGGAACAAATAGGACACGAAGAGGAAAAGGAAAGTTTGTATAGTGCACTAGGCCTATTGTGCCCGTGGAAAGAAATAATTTAAAGTCATTCGTCATGTGTCACTCAACATGGAAACAGGAAGAATTTGGAAAAAATAATGAATATATGTCAGACATGACAAGATAAATATCATCCTACAGCAGAAAAAGAGTAACAAGAATTTAGGTATCCAACCACAAATCACCATAGAGAGGAAGAACTCTAGTCTAGCAAAACAGCAAATCACTTAAAAGTAACCATAATCTCACACCTTCTGTATCAGGAAAAAATATCATGATGAAAACCCAAGAAAATATCATCATAATCCACTAAATCTCTCCTTAATATAATATCTTAGAAAGGAAATACATCATAAGGATTCATCGTAATACTAGAAATACGTATAGAATATCATAAAAATCATACACTTTGCTAAAAAAGGCAGAGCCTGACATATTCTCAACCTGGTAAGATACGTTAAAAATGGAGTAGTACAAACTTTGAAAATTCATCAGGTGCAAAACCACAATACATGGTTTTCCAAGGTGTCTTCCACATGATCGTTACCTGAACACTTACCATTTACTTATGTATGTATCACGCTGACAGTACTATGCTGCTGAAGTATATAGATCTGTCAATCCTTAACAAAATTATGGTAAGACGATGGCAAAAAGGAAACATTTACAGGCACAAGGTAGGTCTGTAACAGTTAAGTACATAGGGTTCAAATGTGCTAGTGGCAAAAAATTGCAAGAATAAGGTTCACCGTGAACATAGTTTATAGTCAACAATAACTGCCTATAGCTCATAAACAAATTGCAAAGCCTCCTACAATCTACCCCAAAGTATAAGACAAATAAAGCACAGTAAGACCTATGTACAACATTCTTCAAAAAACAAAGCATGAGAATGGAAAATGATAAGACACAAATCAGGTGTCATTTGTGTGAGTACGTTGTCTGTAAAGCTGCATATGTGTTTCCTAATTCATTCAGTACACATGAGAAAATCATAGCTTCCAAAAGAACAGTCAAGACAATGTAGTAGATTATCATTAGGCAATAGAAAAAAATTCGCAGTATTTAATAGTAATTACACTATAAATGTACATTGTTGTAAGATGGAGAATGGATGTAGCCTGGTGTGTTGCTCTCATAGAGAAAAGAAAAAAAAATTACCAAATATATCTAGGGTTGCATAAAAATAAAAAAAAAGTGTCAGCTGCTTATCATACAAAAGAAACTTTAGTGTAGTAGCAATAATTGTAGAACAGTTACTGTTGTCAGCCTGCCATGACTAATCGAAACTCATCTTTTATACTTGTAAACTAGAAGTACCATCATGTGAAATGAAATCGAGGTCAACAAAAACAGGGTCCCTAAGCTTTAACCATTACCTCAATATTATTCATCATCATTATCGTCCCCTCACCAGTAGCTTCACGTAATATATCATATACATAAGCCACATAACTCACAATTATATACATCATTAAAATCATCAGTATTCATCAAATATACAAATATGCAGTAAACTTCGTAACACAACTCTTGTGAAATACACCAAAATAAAATTCCCTGTTCTGTCTACATCAGTTGTCTCCCATACGAAAAACATCTCATAGCCATAAGTATAAAACATTCAATGCTGTACATAAAAAACTTTCAATGACGATAGGTCCTGGGAAAAAGAAATTGTTGCTCTAAGCAAATATTCCTTCAGACAGCACACAAAAAATGTATGAAAGCAACAGGCTGTAGATAGCAATCAGATAAATGATAGAAAATTCTCTTGAGTAACAGCAAAGTAAATCCAAATATAAGTGCAAATACAAAGTTAAAAGACAAGAAAAGACAAATAGGTTCTAGTGATATCAGTCTGGTAGTAACCCAGATCACAGTGTGGGTATGTTGTCTGTAAAGCTGTGTGAATATGTCCTATTCGTGAAATTCTTTGACATTCGTAGTATGGTGTACACACATACTACGTTTGGTTCTCAAACTTCCCACTTCCAAAGCATTCGGATGAGAAATACGATGAATTCTGTAGGGTCTGTTATAACGAAGAAAGAATTTGCTGAACAAGCGTTTTCCTTTACGAGACAATCTCTGTAATCTGACGAGAACTTTTTGACCTATTTGAAAGTTTTGCTTGATTCCAGCAGGCTGCTGGCGTTGAATCCACTTTCCTGCAGCTCTTCTGATGTTTCGTGAAGCTATTTCCACAATACGATGGTGTCGTAAGCCATGTGACTTAGTTATGGGTACAAGTTTTCTGATTCTGTCAGGTGGAAGTTTGTTTGCCAGTACAAGATACGGAGAAAGTGAGGTAGATACGGAGAAAGCAAGGCAGAAACGTTGGGAATAGTGTTGATAACATCCTGAAATGTGTAAATGTATTTGTCCAAATCTATGTGTTTTTTGTGGCAACACAATCTGCATAGTTTACGTATCTCTTTCGTAATGTGTTCAGCTGGATTTGAAGAAGCATGATCGCGGGAAATGTAAATGGGTTTGATATTCCTGCTCGAGAGAGTGCGATCCAGTAACTTGACCTATATTGCGAACGGTTGTCAGAAATGACATTTTCAACGTGACCAACTTCTGTTAAAAATTCTTAAGAAATGCAGCGGATACAGTTTTGCCAGTAGCTTTACACAAAGGTGTGAATGAAAGAAATTTCGACGTGAGCTCTACAGCTACGAAAATATAAGAGGACCCTTGTCTGCTGTTAACAATGTTGACTTATACAAGTCAACAGCTGCTGGATGACCTAATTTCACAGGAATTATCGGATGAAACTGAGCATAAAAGGAAGATGTTGTTTTCTTGGCTTTCTGGCATAATTTGCTCTTTATAAGAACACAACGAATGAGTTTCTCCACATTAACGAAGTAAGACTTTTGGTGAAGAATGAAAAAGTGTTTTCGGGCTCTATAATAAGCGTAAGTGACATGTGTGTACCAGATAAGTTTGTTAACTAGGTGCTCGGGAATGCAGACAAGCCATGTATGACTGTCAGGTGTTAACCATTTAAACAAGATTCCCAATGAGATAGTAGAGTCTGCTTTGTCCCGCCATAGCCGTTTGATGTATTTCCAGATCGGATCCTTGTCTTGCTCTTTAGCAATGTCGGTCATCCCCGAACAAATAAAGTTTTCGAAAGCTACCAGTTGAATGTATAACACACTGAAATTGGCGTGGCAAAATTCTGTTGAAGAACCGTAAAGCGAAATTCTTGTAAATACATAGCCCAACAAAGCAAACGCTCATGAGAAAGTTTTGCTAACATAAGAAATTGCAACGCTCTGTGATCAGTATAAATCTTCGTATGTCTGCCAAATAAGAAGTGACGGAATTTGGAAAAGGACCACACGACTACTAAATATTCTAGTTCTGTTATAGATTAGTTACGTTCACTTTTCTCTGACGTCTGAGGTGAACACACAGAACTGGCAGTGTGGGGATCCTCACCTCTAGTCATTGCGCATGGAGTCCCTCTGCGTGGTGAACGTGTCACCGTAAGGTGTGGCTTCACGGCTACGCTTATCATTGGCCCATTGTTTTTAAACAAGTTGCCGCTCAAGGACCAAAGACTTGCACCGTGACTGGTCAACGTTAATGCGAAATGCTTGGTTCCAAATGGTTCAAATGGCTCTGAGCACTATGGGACTTAACATCTGAGGTCATCAGTCCCCTAAACCTTAGAACTACTTAAACCTAACTAACCTAAGGGCATCACACAGATCCATGCCCGGGGCAGGATTCGAACCTGCGACCGTAGCAGTCGCGCGGTTCCGGACTGAAGCGCCTAGAACTGCTCGGCCACCATCGGCCGGCGCGAAATGCTTCGTCAGCATGTCATACCCGCCCTACAAGAGAGAGACGCATTGAACTCAACAGTTTTCATGCAAGATGGGGCCCCACCGCACATCGCTCCTGAAGTTCACCTGTTTCTCCGAAACACATTTGGAAGCGATCGAATTGTCAGCCTATTGTTTCCAAATGCTTGGCCGGCACGATCACCTGATCTCACTGTCTGTGATTTCTGGTTGTGTACCTACCTCACGGAGAGGCTTTACCAGGCGAACATTCACACATGTGTTGATATGAAGCGCAGCATATCAAGAGAGCTAGCAAGCATACCTACGAACATGCTTCTTTCTGCTGTGCAGAATACAATCCTGCGCTTTCAGACCCTTCTGGATAATGATGGGCGTCATATTGAGCCCCTTTTGTAGCAGTAGTGGTACCGGTATGTAATGGTATGATGTACCGTAGCAGCACATTGAAAGTGTTTCAATTGAATTGATTCTGCATTATTTCTCTTGCCAAAGTCGTTGACATTAATGCTACCAAGTTCGGTACTCGTACGGTAATTAGTTTCCATGTTATAACGTGTTTAATAAGGAAAGTTTAATTATAACGACCTTGTACATAGGTGTACTTCTTTTTACACTACTGGCCATTGCAATTGCTACACCAAGAAGAAAAGCAGATGATAAACGGGTATTCATTGGGCAGATATAATATACTAGGACTGACATGTGATTACATTTTCAAGCAATTTGGGTGCAAGATCCTGAGAAATCAGTACCCAGAACAACCACCTCTGGCCGTAATAACGGCCTTGACACCACTGTGCATTGAGTCAAACAGAGCTTGGATGGCGTGTACAGGTACAGCTGCCCATGCAGCTTCAACACGATACCACATTTCATCAAGAGTAGTGACTGGCGTATTGTGACGAACCAGTTGCTCGGCCACCATTGACCAGGCGTTTCCAATTGGTGAGAGATCTGGAGAACGTGCTGGCCAGTGCAGCAGTCCAACATTTCTGTCTCAGAAAGGCCCGTACAAGACCTGCAACATGCGGTCGTGCATTATCCTGCTGAAATGTAGGGTTTCGCAGGGATCGAATGAAGGGCAGAGCCACGGGTCGTAACACATCTGAAATGTAACGTCCACTGTTCAAAGTGCCGTCAATGCGAACAAGAGGTGACCAAGACGAGTAACCAATGGCACCCCATACCATCACGCCGGGTGATACGCCAGCATGGCGATGACGAATCCACGCTTCCAATGTGCGTTCACCGCGATGTCGCCAAACACGGATGCGACAATCATGATGCTGTAAACAGAACCTGGATTCACCCGAAAAAATGACGTTTTGCCATTCAAAATGGCTCTGAGCACTATGGAACTTAACATCTATGGTCTTCAGTCCCCTAGAACTTAGAACTACTTAAACCTAACTAACCTAAGGACATCACATAAGTCCCAGTCATCACGAGGCAGAGAAAATCCCTGACCCCGCCGGGAATCGAACCCGGGAACCCGGGCGCGGGAAGCGAGAACGCTACCGCATGACCTTTTGCCATTCGTGCACCCAGGTTCGTCGTTGAGTACACCATCGCAGGCGCTCTTGTCTGTGATGCCGTGACAAGGGTAACCGCAGCCATGGTCTCCGAGCTGATAGTCCATGCTCCTGCAAACGTCGTCGAACTGTTCGTGCAGATGGTCGTTGTCTTGCAAACGTCCCCATCTGTTGACTCAGGGATCGAGACGTGGCTGCACGATCCGTTACAGCCACGCGGATAAGATGCCTGTCATCTCGACTGCTAGTGATTCGAGGCCGTTGGGATCCAGCATGGCGTTTCGTATTACCCTCCTGAACCCACCGATTGCATATTTTGCTAACAGTCATTGGATCTCGACCAACGCGAGCAGCAATGTCGCGATACGATAAACCACAATCGCGATAGGCTACAATCCGTCCTTCATCAAAGTCGCAAACGTGATGGTACGCATTTCTCTTCCTTACACGAGGCATCACAACAACGTTTCACCAGGCAACGCCGGTCAACTGCTGTTTGTGTATGAGAAATCGTTTGGAAACTTTCATCATGTCAGTACTTTTTAGGTGTCGGCACCGGCGCCAACCTTGTGTGAATGCTCTGAAAAGCTAATCATTTGCATGTCACAGCATCTTCTTCCTGTCGGTTAAATTTCGCCTCTGTAGCACGTCATCTTCGTGGTGTAGCAATTTTAATGGGCAGTAGTGTAGATATGAAGATGATCCTGAGTGATCGGAATATGCCGCATAATTAAAAATTTGCAAGTGAGACGGAACAGTAAATGAGAATATCTTAAAAAAGTTATGAAGAGGGTCCACGAGAAACACAAGTGTCTGAGATCGATTCCCGGTCGCGTACTTAGTTTAAACGTGACGTCCGAGAAGGAACTTCTCTCATTATTTGAACAGTTTTACTCTCGAAGTGCTTTTATACTTTTAAAATCTCTTCCATGCAGATGCTTAGTAATCAATGGCCACATATGCAGCAGAGTAACAAACGAAATAATCTGAGAACAGTAGAGGACAGGTCCGCAGCGGCTATTTGCCGCGAGCCCGCACCGGGTGTCCAGCGACCGACGCACCGGGTCAACTGTTCGCGGCCCGAGTGCCGTAAATTGCAATTTTAATTAGCACTAAAGTCGTTAGTTGGTTAACGCGGCCGCGTTTCGGCGGCGCGTGCTATTGATGGCCTAATAGGGGCCCGGAGCCATGCTACGCGACACTAACAGCCACGCAGCATTTCGCCCGGCGCAACGCTGTGCGTGTCATATCCGGCCCGTAGCTCGGCACGCGGCAGCGTAAACAGTAACTTGGAGAGCACAGTGTACGCGGAAGGGCGGTACACGTTCTCAAGTGCAGCAGCTTCCTACGGAACAGTCACTACCAGAGAAAAGCCGGAAGCGCGCTATTCGTGGCTGGATTACGAGCCACAAGCGCGAGTGTAATGTGAATGTTACGGTCTAAATTACCTGCAAAATAAGTTGTAGGGTTAATTGGTAAGTTGCCAGCAGAGTCACATTCACGGCTACTTTGTCTTCTACGTGTTGTTCACGTGACTACGTTGATCAGTCTTGTATTCTCGTCTGCTCAGGGCCTTTTTAGAATCTGTAGAGTTTGTAGAATCTACCTGGACAAACTTTGCTATACTTACCTTGACAAATAATAATTTAATAAAATTTTCGAATTGAAAGCCTATAATACTGGATTCAAGGTTGATTACTTAATTGCATAAAATTTTACTCTGAAATTTACGCTCGACTCAGCCCCGTACTGTCGCTTGCTCCAAAAAGTGCTCGCTTACGGTCTATCCGATGACATATACGGTTGGAGAGAAAGTTTTCGAACAGACAGGGAGCAGTACGTCGTCCTGAACGGGGTGACTTCAACAGAAAGAAGCGTAACTTGAGGTATGCCCTAAGGCAGTATAATAGGTCCGCTGCTTTTTACGATTTACATAAACGACCTGGTTGATGGTATTGACAGCGACATTAGACAGTTTGTCGATGATGCTGTAGTCTACAGGAAAGTAGTATCACACGGAAGTTGTGAACACATCAATGAGGATTTGCAGAAAATATGCGTGGTGTAATGACTGGCAGCTATCTCTTAATATTAGTAAGTGTAACCTACTGCGTATAACAAGGCGAAAATCCCCATTAATCTACGAGTACAAAATAAATGCCCAGTCTTTGGAAGCGATGACATCAGTCAAGTATCTCGGGGTGACTATTCGAAATGATCTCAAATGGAATGATCAGATTACACAAGTAACGGGCAAGGCAAACTCTAGATTGCAGTATATTACTAGTATCCTGATGCGATGCAGTCCTTCAACAAAGGAAATAGCTTACAATACGTTAGTTCGTCTGTATGGGACTCTTACCAGTTGGGCCTCATTCAAGAGATTGAGAAGGTCCAAAGTAGAGCGGCAAGATTAGTGACTGGTACAGTTAGCCATCGCGAAAGCGTTACAAATCTCATAGAAAGTTTGAAGTGGGACACACTTGCAGACAGTTGGCACGCTAAGCGGAAGGGGCTGCTCACTAAATTCCGAAATCCGATCTTCACCGAGGATGTAGAGCATATGTTATTACCACCAACTTTCAAATCATGCAATGATCACCATTCGAAGATAATGGAAATCAGAGCTCGTACTGAGGCGTTCAGGCAGTCGTTTTTCCCCCACGCGATCCGCGAGTGGAACAATATCGTTTTGGGGCGAATTGTGCCCTCCGCCACACACCGCTTGGTGGCTAGTGGGGTAGATATATAGATGTAGATGTAATGAAATGATGAGATTTAAAAAAAATGAAATTAATTTACGTTTGCCAATTCCGTTTCTAACTCTTTCACTAGCTTACTTTTACAGATTGAATTACACTAACGTATGATTGCTTTAATTAATGTTGTAGTCAGTAGTAACATTATGAAAAAATATTTTCCCTGTTTCGTTTTCCAACGTGCTGAGAGGTGGGACGTGCAGAGTTTTTCATTCGCAGCTCCACGGTTTAAGAAAATGACTACCCAAAATCTAAAGGATATACAGAGAAAAGACACACATCGGTGTGTAGCATCGCAAGTGGTTCCGAATGAACGTTTATTTTAGGATAGCTTGCTGTATGTATCTTCGGGGGCTGACATCTAGCTGCCTACCCGGGAGACAAACGTGCATCTGTCACTGCCTGCCGTGGGAAAGCTATTCAGTGTCACTTACTGAACGCGTACATTCTCCATCTACAAGGTCCGCCCCGGGAGCTGAGTGGTCAGCGTGACAGACTGTTAATTCTAAGGGCCCGGGTTCGATTCCCGCCTGGGTCGGAAATTTTTTCCGCTTAGGGACTGGGTGTTGTGTTGTCCTAATCATCATCATTTCATCCCCATCGACGCGCAGGTCGCCGAAGTGGCGTCAAATCGAAAGACCTGCACCAGGCGAACGGTCTACCCGACGGGAGGCCCTAGCCACACGACACTTCCATTTACCACCTATAAGAATCTAAATAAAGGGTATTAGTTTTGGTTTACTCGCTTTCAAAATTTGTATACTGCACTTTGTTATTAATAGAAAGGCGGTGTGAAAATCAGAGCTTTCTAGCGGGCATATTTTCGGAGATAGAAAAATTTAATTTAAAGCTAGAAAAACTACACGTAAGAAAGAAAATTCACCTGGGAACAATTATGAGTTGTTTTTGGTTGTCAATTGAAATAGACACCTGAAGTATCAGGGTATAGAATTATTTAATTGAAATTTAATTTAAAAAATTTAAAATACCTTACAATTGACATAGTATGAAATCTAGAATAACTTCAGAAAGAACTGTTAAAATCAATATTTATTTGATTATGTGTTATGTGAACCTGTGAGTAAATGAGAGTGTGTATGTGGGACATTCGTCAAATTTCAATATTGCATTATATACCGTCTTAAGTAACGTGCAGAAGTTACACCAGGCTGTCGTGGGAAAATGATCCTAGGGGATTTGCCCACTTTGCTGATGACGTATGTCTAGGTGTGATTGCTACTGTAACAGAGTAGCCAGAAAGTCAGCTGGAGTAAAATCTGTATCTAAAGAATATTTCCAGAATTATTGTCTTTTCGTTTTCGTTTATTAAACATCACTTTAATACATGCATGTCAGATTGACGCAAATGCGACTGTGAATAAGGATTGGTGCAGGCCAGTTTTGGGGCGACTATGATCATGAGCGAGTATTCCGATTGGCCTTCAGTATGGTCAGCCAATCAGAATTGAGAGGGTTCCCGCATGTTACCGGATAGTTATAAAGGGTGTGAGGCTGCCGCAAGGGAGTCGCTCGCTAGCTTTGAACGCGGACGGTCATGTTACTAGTGCCAGAAAAATAATGTGTAATATGAAGAATTACTTACTGTTTGAGTTATTGGTGAACTAAGTCGATAGCAGTTGTTGTTGAGGACTGATTGGCGAAATTTCAGAGTTTTTGACCAAATCCGTGGACAGATATTCGCGTGTGAAATATTGGCCTCCATAGTATCCGCGTGGCATGTTTCAGTATTTAACTACTGAGCATTTTTGGCAAGCAGTTCCTTTTTTAGAAATCCACAAGAAGGACCGAATGTAGTAAACTCATATTAGTGGTGAAATTAATGACTGTGAAAACGTTGTTTAATTTGGCTCGGGTTTGGACAGATTTCTGGCTGCTGTGCCTGTGAAATGTGTGTATGAATCGTGAACGGGAAGGAAATAACCAACAGTTTAAATGTAGACTGTATAGAACCTTTTCTTTGGTTGTATTGTGTGGAAATTTGGGACATTATATTCCAGAAGCCAATCCAATTTCTTACTGCCCTATAAAATTGGATGAAACTATTTCTACAGAACTTTCTTTCATTACTAAAGTTGCGCGGCCTCAGTAATTGTAGATATTAGGTGGAGTTTTTTATCAGCTTTGCTTTTACGTCATATTGTAAGTATCTATGTTGCCGAGTGAAGGGACATCGAGCAGACGCCGCTCTGAGGTAGGTGAATTTTAATTTGAAGCCTGCACCGTGACAACGACGAATAGACACGCGAGAAATTAAACCCCGACACGCCGCAGGTGGTCAGATCATCTCTCCAAGTTGTAACTCACATTACAGGTGCTCAGTACGGTCACCATTTGCGACGAGCAAAACGTCAATACATGACAGCAGTTCACTGACATGAATTTTCCCGGAGAGCGCAGCAGGAGCCCATTTCGCAAATTTGTTTCTGTGGATATCTGTATGCTGGTGCGAACTTATTCGTTCTGAAAATGCGGAGCAGAGGATTAACAACGAAATTTGAAGATAGCACAACAGATGCAATCTGTGATTGAGCCATCCAGTCACAATAATGTCACCACCTGTCAAAAGACTCAATGACCACCTTTAGCAGCTCGGACCGCTGCCACACGTGCCAGAAGAGCGTCAGTGAGGTTCTGGGAGGCACAGACAGGGATGTGAGCCATGCCGACTCCAGTAACGTGGCCAGTTGCGCTATTTCTCGGTTGAGGATCCATGACGCAAACAGTCGAAGTGGTCCCACTGATTCTCGATTAGGTGTAAATCTAAGGATTTTGTTGCCAGGGGAGTACAGTAAACTCATCCTGCTACTCTTCGAAGCCGGCCGCTGTGACTGAGCGGTTCTAGGTTCTTCAGTCCGGAACCGCGCTGCTGCTACGGTCGCAGGTTCGAATCCTGCCTCTGGCATGGATGTGTGTGATGTCCTTAGGTTAGTTAGGTTTACATAGTTCTATGTCTGGGGACTGATGACCTCAGATGTTAAGTCTCATAGTGGTTAGAGCCATTTGAACCATTTTGAACGAATATATTTTTCAAAATTTAAGAAAATGATTTTTCTGTCACACTGTTTCCCATCTTTCCCTTCTCATCGCAGATAAGTATTCATTGCTCGTGATTAGTTGAATCTCCTGTGAAGGAGGGTGGTGCCGATGTCCTTGGGTTAGTTAGGCTTAAGTAGTTCTAAGTCTAGGGGACTGATGACCTCAGATGTTAAGCCCTATAGTGCTTAGAGGCATTTGAACCATTTGCTCTCCGAACCACGCACGTTCACTGTGAGTCGTGTGATTGTATTGTCCTGCTGATAGGGGTCATCGAGCTGAGGATAAACAATATATAGCCTCTAAAGATAGATGCATACTTGTGCTGATCCGTTCTGCCTTCCAGACGACGAGCTAACCTAGTGAATGCCACTAAATTATTCCCCAAAACTTAACGCTCCATCTTGTGCATTAGACCCTTCGAACGATTCTTGCAGCGTATTTGCTGTCATACGTTTCAAGCCGTACACGCTAACGGCCTTCTGTCGTCTGGCAACGCCACATGTTGAAACTCAGTGGACGTCCATTTGCGATACTGGCGTGCAGATTCCAGCCTTCGTCGTCGATGAACACAGTCAGTCTGGGTGCATGAACGAGGCGCCTTCTGTGGAGGCCCGTACCCAGCAACTTTCGCTGAACGGTTGTTGGGAAGACGATGGTTCATCTGGGCTGTCAGTTACTCAACAACTGCACGTCTATTCGTCTGTACATATCTCCGTAGCTGTCGTTCACAGCTGTCAACTGTATCCCGTGCTGCACCACAGATGCCTTGGCGCTGGTTTCGGATAGCGCCATTTACCATGCACGGTATGCTTTAACCACTGTGGCACACGAACAGTTTACAAACTTAGGAGTTTCGGAAATGTTTCCACCCTTGGCCCAAATGTCAGTGATGATACCTTTTCAATTTCACGTATTTCGTTCTGTTTTCGTATTACGACAACGACTGCACTGCTTGCGTGCCCCCCCCCCCCCCCCCCCCCCCCCCGCCCCAATACGCTATATGTACCCACCACCTGTCTTCTGTAAGTGGTTACTGCACGTTGACGTCGAACATAGGCGACGTCACAATAGTAAGACTAAAAAAATGTCGTGTGACTAGGGCCTCCCGTCGGCTAGACCGTTCGCGGGATGCAAGTCTTTCGATTTGACGCCACTTCGGCGACGTGCGCGTCGATGGGGATGAAATGATGATGATTAGGACAACACCCAGTCCCTGAGCGGAGAAAATCTCCTACCCAGCCGGTAATCGAACCCGGGCCCTTAGGCTTGACACCCCGTCGCGCTGACCGACCACTTCTTTTGTTTTCTTTTTTTGTTTTTTTAGGTTTTTTTCGTTGTATTTGGTCGTAGCGGACGTCAGATGACATCCGTTGAAGTTCGTTGTTGATCCTTTCACTCAGTTTCCTTGCTACAGAGACCAGCCGGCGCTGTGACCGAACACGCTGAGCTACCGTGCCGGCTACCACTCAGCTACCGGGGGCGGGCATTAGTACGACTGAATCGTGTATAAGAATGCTGCAAGCGGTAAGCAGACTCCCCGTTACCAGCGGGAAAATGAGATATAACAGCAATATGCAGCAAATTCCCACTGGTTCTCTAATAATCTATCGTGGGATACATATGCCCCAATGGAAGTGAAACGATTAAATTGTTCTTTCTATTTGTGGTGATTAGTTTAAAACAGTCCACGACAGTAATTTAGTTGGCAAACTGTAATAGGCCTTTCATTACAGTGATAGTTTTGCTCTGATGTTCAAAAAATGGTTCAAATGGCTCTGAGCACTATGGAACTTAACTTCTGAGGTCATCAGTCCCCTAGAACTTTGAACTACTTAAACCTAAGGACATCACACACATCCATGCCCGAGGCAGGATTCGAACCTGCGACCGTACCGGTCGCGCCGTTCCAGACTGTAGCGCCTACAACCGCTCGGTCACTCCGTCCGGCTAGCTCTGATGTTACAGTGCTGTTATTCGCCTACGGTGACTGTGCCACAGCAGTTAAATGCTCAGAGCTACAGACCACAGAATGCTATAACAGGGACCTTGATAAATTTCTGAGTTGTTTCTAGTTGACGGTAGTATAACTGTAACAACAAGAAAGCAATTTCATAAGAACACATTTATATTTCAAAAAGATATTTGTTTCTTTACTTTTGTTTTTCCCGCTAAAATATTTACAGTGGTCGTATTACATGTATGACGTCTCAAGTCATTGCCCCATCTTGTCAGACGGTATGGATATGACGATGACTTCCACATTTCACACCGTGTCAACTCTCCATTGAAAAACACAGCCGAATAAACTGCTGCAAGATAATTATGTCTATGTCTCTTACGACTGTGAAAAGATCCACATCACACTATTAAAACAAACACTTCTCATTTTTAAAAGATTTTGGTGTTGGGTCTTAGACTGCTTAAATTCGCGCAAACGAGCCGCTACATCTACTTACTTATCTGGCAGCCTTTGGTAACAGCTATATGATATCAATCATGTTGCTTCATATATGCAACGCTGAAAAAAGCTGCACACATTCTTTTAGGAGACAGTACTGGTCAGCACTAGAAAAAAGTACTATAAATATTATTATGCGAGCATTTTTATCAAAACTGCCACCTAATATAATCAGCCACCATTAAATTAATAAACCCAGCCAATTTAAACTAATTCTCAGGTAGAAATTAGAGTAAAATTTTGATTAAAATTAACGTCAGTGATTGTCATATCTAACTACAAAATTTCCAAAGTATTGTCTGATTCTGGAGTGTTGTTTAAATATGTGGTTGGGAAACCTATTGACTGCAGGTTGCGCACAGGTCAGTTGAATGTGGGAGAGCGAGTTAGTGTCCAGGGATTACGGGGGCCGCAGTCCTCTTCAAAGAATAAGTACCACTTCTAGGATAAAGGGAGGAGAAGCCAGATAGAAGTTGGGACCAATAAATCATATGAGGGCGACGGTCCGCTGCAGAGGCGCCATCGGTTTGTTGATCCTGAGCGATGGAAAGCTATTGTGTACACTTTTTAACGTTGGGAAGTCCACTGGTACCAAGGAGACATATCGCTAACTAATAACGATGTGGAGTGCGGTATGGGAATGCTCTGTGCCTGAAGGATGCCTTATTCTGGGAATTGCTGGGCCCACGAAGGTGCAGAGATGAAGTGAGATAAGAGGCCATTCAGCTCTTTTGAGCTTCAGAACACGGCACTACAGCTATCAGGTTATTGTCAAGGTAACTGAATTGCTGTTCCCTCTGCTAAGAAACAGTAAGAGCATCTACTAATGAATTACACACTGAAGCGCCAAAGAAACTGGTAGAGGCAAGCGTATTCAAATATAGAGATATGTAAACAGGCAGAATACGGCGTTGCATTCACAGTTGTTATATAGCTTACTGCTGCTTCACTGGCAGGTTATCAGGATTTAAGTGAGTTTGAACATGGTGCTGTAGTCTCCGAGGTAGCGATGAAGTGGAGATTTTCCCGCACGACCATTTCACGGGTTAACCGTGAATGTCAGGAATCCGGTAAAACATCAAATCTCCGACATCGATGCGCCCGGAAAAAGATCACGCAAGAGCGGGACCAACGACGACTGATAACACCGTTCAATGTGACAGAACTGCAACCCCTCCGAAAATTTCTTCAGATTTCAATGCTGGGCTATCAATGGGTGTCAGCTTGCAAACCATTCAACGAAACATCATCGATATAAGATTTCGCAGCCGAAGTAAATCTCGGGCACCCTTGATGACTGCACGACACAAATCTTTACGCCTCGCCTGGGCCCGTCCAGTCCGACATTGGACTGTTGATGACTGGAAACATGTTGCCTGATCAGACGAGTCTCGTTTCAAGTTGTATCGAGCGGATGGACGTGTACAGGTATGGAGACAACCTCATGAATCCATGGACCCTGCATGTGAGCAGGGGATTGTTGAAGCTGGTGGAGGCCCTGTAATGGTGTTGGGAGTGTGCAGTTGGAGTGATATAAGACATCTGATACGCCTAGATACGACTATGGCAAGCGTCGTGTGTGATAACCTGCATCCATTCATGTCCATTATGCATTGTGATAGACTTGGGCTATTCCAGGAGGACAATGCGACACCCCACACGTCCAGAAGTGCTACAGAGTGGCTTCAGTAACACTCTTCTGAGTTTAAACCCCTCCGTTGGCCATCAAACTCCTCATACATGATCATTATGGAGCATGTCTGCAATGCCTTGGAACTGCTGTTCAGAAAAGATCTCCACCCCCTCGAACTCCTACGGATTTATGGACAGCCCCGCAGCATTAATGGCCACTTCCCTCCAGCACTACTTCAGACCTTATTCGAGTTCATGCCACGTCGCGTTGTGGCACTTCTGCGTGCTCACGGGGTCCCTACACGATATTAGGCAGTTTTACCACTTTCTTTGGCTCTTCAGTGTATAAATAAAGTCTGTAGTGAGAGAAACGAACTTCCTTGTGTGTGCTTGAAGTAGCCTGGTTGGATGAAAGGCGAAATGGGGTATATTGTGGGAGTCAGACAATGCCTGTGTCTGAGCTCCACCTCTAAAGACCCCTATGATTGGTTAATTATAATAAAACTAAGTATGGAAGAGAGATTGTTACCCTGTTAAATGGGTATGAGTGGTTGGCGTTCGGAAAGGTCACCATCACTGGCGACCAGAATCATGCACAAGGCTCAGAAGGGTAGACTGAAATATTTGCTTCTTACCGGGAGCGCTCTTCCATCCTACACTCTGTAGAGGGCGCTTCAAGGCGCTTCAACTGATAACGCAAGGTATGGTGAGCAACTGCAGTGATCGCAAATGGTGCTATCATTTCAGATTGACGTTAGGGTTTTGATATTTTAAATTCAAGTACAGTTATTAGAGATCAACATGTGCTCAATCAAGATAATGGTTGCTTCTTTCTTTCCTCTCTGATTAATAACATTGTGCGACTTCTGCAGATTTAATCGTTTCCCAAAATGTTGTGTTGACATTAACGTATTCACTACAATCTCATTACATAGTCATAGCCAATGTACTGACATATTAATTCCATTTTAGCCTCCGTTAATACTTAATTAATGTAATGATTTGTCGTTGTGTCTAACTTGAAATTTACAGGGAACTCTAACAAACAGGGTCTCATAGTGGCTATTTTTCATTCAGTAGTTTGATCAGCTTCCTATTTTTATCATATTATGAGTTAAAGCACACATGTTTCGCGTGTGCTAGGACTGACTGTGTTTAATAAATTCCATTCATTAAGCTATCTGTTACTCGAAACCCGTAATTAAATTCGCATGATCCCATAGGTAGCGTTGTGATTACCGGCAGGGTCACCCAATACAGATCTTTCTGACATTCGCAGGGATACGTCGGTGGCTCTGACGTAACCTTACAACACATTCAAATAGACGTATCAAGAAAAAGTTATGCATCACCTCGGTTCCGAGTGTTCCGGAAACCTGTACAGAAAACTGGAATAGAGATCAACATAAATATCGTTTCCACCGGTTTTGTTGCTCATGAAAACACATTGCATGTTGTACCGCCATTCAGCGAGACCTTCAGAGGTGGTGGTTCAGATTGCTGTACACACCGTCATCTCTAATACCCAGTAGCACGTCCTCTTGCATTGATGAATGTCTGTATTTGTCGTGGCATACTATCCTCAAGTTCAAGACACTGTTGGTCCAGATTGTCCCACTTCTCAACGGCGATTCGGCGTAGATCCGTCAGAGTGGTTGGTGGGCCACATTTCAATCTATCCCAGGCAAGTTTGATAGGGTCCATGTCCAGAGAACATGCTGGCCACTCTAGTCGAGGGATGTCGTTATCCTGAAGGAAGTCATTCACAAAATGAGCACGATGGGGGCGCGAATTGTCGTTCATGTAGACGAATGCCTCGCCAATATGCTACCGATATGGCCGCACTATCGGTCGGAGAATGGCATTCGCGTATCGTACAGCTGTTACGGCGCCTTCCATGACCACCGGTGGCGTACGTCGACCCCACATAATGCCACGTAATGCCACCTCCATTTTGCCGCACTCGCTGGACACCGTGTCTAAGGCGTTCAGCCTGACCGGGTTGCCTCCAAACACGTCTCCGACGATTGTCTGGTTGAAGGCATATGCTCATCGGCGAAGAGAACGTGATGCCAACCCTGAGCGGTCCATTTGGAATGTTTTTGAGCCCATCCACATCGCTTTGCATGGTGTCGTGGTTGCAAAGGTGGACCTCGACATGGAAGTTGGGAGTGGAGTTGCGCATCATGCAGTCTATTGCGCACAGTTTGAGTCGTAACACGACGTTCTGTGGCTGCTCGAAAAGCATTGTTCAACGTTGTTGTCAGGGTTCCTCCGAGCTATAATCCGTAGGTAGCGGTCATCCACTGCAGTAGTCGCCCTTGGGCGGCATGAGCGAGGCATGTCATCGACAATTCCTGTCTGTCTGTGTCTCCTCCATGTCCGAACAACATTGCTTAGTTTCACTCCGAGACGCCTGGTCAAAAATGGTTCATATGACTCTGAGCACTATGGGACTTAACATCGGAGGTCATCAGTCCCCTAGAACTTAGAACTACTTAAACCTAACTAACCTAAGGACATCACATACATCAATGCCGGAGGCAGGATTTGAACCTGCGACCGTAGCAGTCGCGCGGTTCCGGACTGGAGCGCCTAGAACCGCTTGCCCACCTCTGCCGGTGCACGCCTGGACACTTCCCTTATTGAGAGCCCTTCCTGGCAAAAAGTAACAATGCAGACGCGATCGAATCGCGGTGTTGACCGTCTAGGCATGGTTGAACTACAGACAACACGAGCCGTGTACCTCTTTCCTGGTGGAATGGCTGGAACTGATCGACTAATAGGAGCTGCTCATACATTGTTGTTTACATCTTTGGGCGGGTTTAGTGACATTTCTGAACAGTCAAAGGGACCCTATCCGTGATACAATATCTACAGTCAACGTCTATCTTCAAGATTTCTGAGAAACGGGGCGATGCAAAACTTTTTTTGATATGTGTAATTGCCGGCATGAGTACCCGAGCGGTTCTAGGCGCTACAGTCTGGAACCGCGCGACCGCTACGGTCGCAGGTTCGAATCATGCCTCGAGAATGGGTGTGTGTGATGTCCTTAGGTTAGTTAGATTTAAGTAGTTCTAAGTTCTAGGGGACTGATGACCTCAGGAGTTAAGTACCATAGTGCTCAGAGCCATTTGAACCATTTGATATTGTAATTATTTTCATTTCGTTGGTTTCCGCAGCGGTTTACAATTTATTGAAGGTCAAAACTATTCTTTTACCATGGATGCTAATAGAAATCTACAAAAATATTATGAGCACCTGCGAAAAAGCAACGTCAGAAACATGTGAACTACGGTAGATGAAGATAGAACTCAACGATTTCGAATGAGGAAATTACTTACACGTAAGGACGGACGATGCCCATTTCGATTTCATCATCGACCTCTAGACATCGGTGACTGATGATAATAGGCCACAAAACATTGATGTGAAATGAGGAATTCATAGAATGACGAGTACAGCAACATAGAAATACGTCTAATATCTTATTTATTAGTCAACAAACTACAGCAATAATTAACATAATGTACCCCACATCTTTTTGAATACAGACTATAAAAGAAGATTTTTGAGAGAAGCTTCACGGTTACCTATTGCATCGACAGAGGACTTATTCTGCTATTGAGAACAGTCTTTCAGAAGCTGGCGATGTAGCTATACAACTCAAACACTTCACTTCAGTTTTGTCTACCTTTAGGCACGCAATATCGTTGATGTGATTCCATAGTTTTATGGATCTTGTTTAAGATCTAAATGTCGATCTTTCAGATAATATTAGACTGGCGCACACTGTAGTAGAGTTTTCGTTTTGTATGTTGGTGTTAATCTTTCTATGCGCTTATTTAACGATTGTGATTTTTTTGTCTGTAGTTCAGCACTGCTATTTCAGGTTACATTTTGTCATTTGGAGACAGTGAGTGGAGCTATGGACACCAGAAAATGGAGTGCTAAGTGGAGAAATCACATTACTGACGTATTATCGAGTTTGAAGTTCAATAGAGGGGTGACAGCAGCGGAGGCAGCCATTGCACGTATCACGGCAAGAAAATGGTTTCCTCGTTTTAACACATTAACGCCCAATTTATTTTTGGGTAACAGATATTTTGTATTTTTGGAATACTGTGTCCTGGCAACCCATTTTATGGATATATGAAGAAACTTTCTTCACTTGTTGCCTAAATGTGAAATTTTTGGCCGCCCTCATTTAAGTACACTGGGCGCTTGGCAGCTGTTTTGTCATTACACTGCTGCCAGAACGAGATTTTCACTCTGCAGCGGAGTGTGCGCTGATATGAAACTTCCTGGCAGATTAAAACTGTGTGCCCGACCGGGACTCGAACTCGGGACCTTTGCCTTTCGCGGGAAAGTGCTCTACCATCTGAGCTACCGAAGAACGACTCACGCCCGGTCCTCACAGCTGTACTTCTGCCAGTATCTTGTCTCCTACCTTCCAAACTTTACAGAAGCTCTTCTGCGAACCTTGCAGAACTAGCACTCCTGAAAGAAAGGATATTGCGGAGACATGGCTTAGCCACAGCCTGGGGGATGTTTCCAGAATGAGATTTTCACTCTGCAGCGGAGTGTGCGCTGATATTAAACTTCCTGGCAGATTAAAACTGTGTGCACGACCTGGAGTCGAACTCGGGACCTTTGCCTTTCACGGGCAAGTGCTCTACCATTTGAGCTACCGAAGAACGACTCACGTCCGGTCCTCACAGCTTTACTTCTGCCAGTATCTCGTCTCCTACCTTCCAAACTTTACAGAAGCTCTTCTGCGAACCTCGCAGAAGTTTCATATCAGCGCACACTCCGCTGCAGAGTGAAAATCTCATTCTGGAAACATCCCCCAGGCTGTTGCTAAGCCATGTCTCCGCAATATCCTTTCTTTCAGGAGTGCTAGTTCTGCAAGGTTCGCAGAAGAGCTTCTGTAGAGTTTGGAAGGTAGGAGACGAGATACTGGCAGAAGTAAAGCTGTGAGGACCTGGCGTGAGTCGTTCTTCTGTAGCTCAGACGGTAGAGCACTTGCCCGCGAAAGGCAAAGGTCCCGAGTTCGAGTCCCGGTCGGGCACACAGTTTTAATCTGCCAGGAAGTTTCATTACACTGCTTGTTAGGAAAAAAACAAGTGATAAAGAAACTGGTAATAACAAACTTAAAATAACTTTTAAAAACTATTATTTATTTTACATTAAGTAACATTTGCAAAAGTTTTAACCCAAAAACTCTCCAAAACTGAAATTTCGTTAAGGCCTGATATATTTGGGAAAGCATTCCATACAGAGCGTACCATTACACTTCCCACAAGATGTTCTCGGCTTTCCTTTGAAGTTATCACACTGCCATCGTAATTGCTTTTCATTCTTCTGTATGACGTCCAGCTTCTGGTCATACCGTATACCAGGTACATAGTTCCTGAAAGGTGGCATGAGTTTAGTTGGTCTCCCCTCAGCTGACCTGGTTTCAGGACCTTTCTTCCGGTATGTTCTCGCAATCTGTCTTCTAAATTCTGTCAGTGAAAGAGAAGTTCCTTCACTGCTTCTCTTGAAAGCCAAGTATACATTCGCAACAGTCACTTACCATCTTCGTAAAAAGGCATCATTACCACTTTTACCATGCACTGCAATGGTTTCTCTGTTAACCAACCGTGAAGATCTACGTCTCCCATGAAATTCTTGAATACAGGGTGGTCCATTGATAGTGAGCGGGCCAAATATCTCACGAAATAAGCATCAAACGAAAAAACTACAAAGAACGAAACTCGTCTACCTTGAAGACGGAAACCAGATGGCGCTATGGTTGGCCCGCTAGTTGGCGCTGCCATAGGTCAAACGGAAATTAACTGCTTTTTCTGAAATAGGAACCCCCATTTTTTATTACATATTCGTGTAGTACGTAAAGAAATATGAATGTTTTAGTTGGACCACTTTTTTCGCTTTGTGATAGATGACGCTGTAATAGTCACAAACGTATAAGTACGTGGTATCACGTAACATTCCGCCAGTGCGGACGGTATTTGCTTCGTGATACATTACCCGTGATAAAATGGACCGTTTACCAATTGCCGAAAAGATCAATATCGTGTTGAGGTATGGCTAATGTGATCAAAATGCCCAACGGGCGTGTGTATATACGCTGCTCGGTATCCTGGACGACATCATCCAAGTGTCCGTACCGTTCGTCGGTTAGTTACGTTATTAAAGTAAACAGGAAGTGTTCAGCTACATGTGAAACGTCAACCACGACCTGCGACAAATTATGATGCCCAAGTAGGTGTTTTAGTTGCTGTCGCGGTTAATCCGCACATCAGTAGCAGACAAATTGCGCGAGAATCGGGAATCTCAAAAACGTCGGTGTTGAGAATGCTACATCAACATCGATTACACCCGTACCATATTTCTATGCAGCAGGAATTGCATGGCGACGACTTTGAACGTCGTGTACAGTTCTGCGACAGGACACAAGAGAAATTACGGTGCGATGACAGATTTTTTGCTCGGGTTCTATTTAGCGACGAAGCGTCATTCGCCAACAGCGATAACGTAAACCGGCATAATATGCACTATTGGGCAACGGAAAATCCGCGATGGCTGCGACAAGTGGAACATCAGCGACATTGGCGGGTTAATGTATGGTTCGGCATTATGGGAGGAAGGATAATAGGCCTCCGTTTTATCAATGGCAATCTAAATGGTGCAATGTTTGCTGATTTCCCACGAAATATTCTACCGATGTTACTACAAGATGTTTCACTGCATGACAGAATGGCGATGTACTTCCAACATGATGGATTTCCGGCACATAGCTCGCGTGCGGTTGAAGCGGTGGTGAATAGTATGTTTCATGACAGGTGGCCATACCATGGCCCGCACGTTCACCGGATTTGACGTCCCCGGATTTCTTTCTGTGGGGAAAGTTGAAGGATATTTGCCATCGTGATCCACCGACAACACCTGACAACAAACGTCAGCGCATTGTCAATGCATGTGCGAACATTACGGGAGGCGAACTACCCGTTGTTGAGAGGAATGTCGTTACACGTATTGCCTAATGCATTGATGTTGACGGAAATCATTTTGAGGATTTATTGCATTAATGTGGTATTTACAGGTAATCACGCTGTGACAGCATGCGTTCTCAGAAATGATAAGTTCACAAAGGTACATGTATCACATTGGAATAACCGAAATTAAATGTTCAAACGTTCCTACGTTCTGTTCAAATGGCTCTGAGCACTATGGGACTTAACATCTGAGGTCATCAGTCCCCTAGAACTTAGCACTAGTTAAACCTAACTAACCTAAGGACAACACACACATCCATGCCCGAGGCAGGATTCGAACCTGCGATCGTAGCAGTCGCGCGGTTCCGGACTGAAACGCCTAGAACCGCTCGGCCACCGCGGGCGGCCCTAAAAACCTACCTGTTACCAACTGTTCGTCTAAAATTGTGAGCCATATGTTTGTGACTATTACAGCGCCATCTATCACAAAGCGAAAAAAGTGGTCCAACTAAAACATTCATATTTCTGTATGTACTACGCGAATATGTAATAAAAAATGGCGGTTCCTATTTTTAAAAAACGCAGTTGATGTCCGTTTGACCTATTTCAGCGCCATCTAGCGGCCCAACCATAGCTCCATCTAGTTTCCCTCTTCAAGTTAAACAAGTTTCATTCTTTGTAGTTTTTTCGTTTGACGCTTATTTCGTGATATATTTGGCTCGGTCACGGTCAATCGACCACCCTTTATATTCAATTCATGTGGTAGTGAACACAAACCTTTTATTTTTGGTATGATTTCCAACGTTAGACTTCGGCGGTAGGAAGCACAGTGTCAAAACTAGTTGCTAGTGTAACACACTTGTCATTCCATTTTGTGATCAAAACTGTTCCCTCAGTCAAATACGAACACAAAATACTCCCTTTATTTCATTTTTATAGTATTATCTGGTGATAGGGGTCACTTCCTTGTTCTGCTTTCTCTTATAGTTCCACTTGCATGAAATCCCAGTTCCTTCAGTTGGACGAGCAAGTCATGACTAGTAAAAGTAATTGCTAAAAAATACTTTGTAACTGTTCAGCTCCTCAATAATGGACAATATTTTCAAAACTATTTTGGAACCCAGCTATGGGTTTGTTTTGTCGATCATTCTGGTTCTGGATCATACAACTTTTCTTTCAGTTAATCCGAAAGACAATAAGCTTTCTTCCTTAAGTCAGGAAATGAATATTTCGGAACCTGATAACGGCACTTAATTTCCTAGTTACCGGATCTTTTAGAAGAAACATCAGGAACCTCTTAGTTATCTCTATCATGTAATATTTCAGTAATACCTGGAATAACGCTTACAAACGTATTTCCTAACAAGTCATCTTCAATATTTTCCTCATCGGTGTGCTCATCTACACCTGGAGGATGAACTACTATGTCTGGTTCTGTTTCTTCAGAAAATAAGTATTACACTGCCTCTTCAACAGTTTTAAAAACATGGCATAGCAATCAGGAAAGATCGAAAAACATAGCATTTTCCGTGGAAACGCCCAGTGTCCTCAAATGAGCGAGTTTTCATACACTGGGAAGAAAATTTAATAAACTATTTTCGCCATGTATTAAATTATGCAGCAGCCAGAAAATGACTGTGTTTCTTATCTTAGATGCAGCCACAAAAGTACAGAAGTACAGAAATAACCAACCGGCTCTGCAAAAACACTCCACTCCTGTTAACAGTCTTCAACTGCATAATTGTAGCAGAGAGATGACAATGGTAGCCATAGTTGACAGAAGGCTTGCTTTACATCAACAAGAGGTCATTGTTGGTTTGGAGCAACATAATTTGTAATAATGATAAAAAAATTGACTGTCCACAACCGAGGACCATGAGTGCTAATGGGCTAAGGAGGATCGTTCTCACATTAGCGACTCTATACTTTCAGGAAGACATACGATGTTTGATGATGATCGTGAAAACGCATTAGTCAACAATAGTCCACGTATGTGTACTCGAGAACTTGCAGATGTGATGAACTGTGATCATTTCACCATCATGCGATATGTGCATGCAATTGTGAAGGTTCAAAATTCGGGTGTATGGTTGCTGCATACTCTCCTGAGCCAAAACCACAAAGATCAGCAGATTCTCACCTGTGCATCTCTGCTTGCTCGTCATCAATTGGCACGTGAACAACACCAAGAACTCCTCTCCCCTATCGTTACTGGTGACAGGTAATGGTGTCTTATTTTAACATAAGGAAAAGAAAAGAGTGATTGTGAGAGAAGACAAGTTATTCTCTCATCTATTTTTCATAAATATTTTGTTACATCACGTAACTAGAGCGAGACTCTAGAAAGTTAAAGGCCTGAGCGGGCGTTGATGGAGCCTGGTAGGACGCTAAAAGCATGAGGTATTTTTATGGTTCTTAGTTCGTAGAAACAGCATGTTGGAAGTTGAAAGAAAGTGGCAGCGAGCCCATCCCTCAGTAAATCTTGCTGGACAGGCCCACAGCTGCACAGGGCATTGCCTAGTCGAGACAGGTCTCCAGCAGGACAATGCCACTATACCTACATTGGTGCCAGCCGAAGGCTGGTCTGGGGGCGACAGACTGAAGGGACCCACCTACACAGTGGAGTTGTAAACCAGGCATTGTGTGTATCGCCATGCCTAATATAAATTCACAAGTTTTCGTGTTTGCCGATACTGCAAATGGACCTGTGACCCACTTCTGTCGGCTACCTCAGTCATATAAGAAACTGTGGCATCTGAGAAACGTTTAGAGATAGAATCTTTATGGCACCTCATAGCTAGGACTAAGATGCTCCAAGGCACAGGCGATTTAGATAAATATCTTTAAGACAGTATCTGTTCACCTGTTGCTGTGGGAAGCAATGCGACTTCAGAGAAAAACATCTACTCCCTCTGTGGAAACTTAAAAAGGCCAGTAATTGGCGGTTTCTTTTTTTCCAGAGACGCAGGTTTCTTAACTATTGTGCTTGTTCGACATGAGTTTGTGGTGTCGTGTAAGAGGGGAGATTTAGCGCCTCTAAAGCCCTGTGATTGGCTCAAGATGGGGTGATGGCGGTGTCGTTCATGCACTTTTCGGGAAAATGGTATTTTTTATCTGGAGAGGTTTCGTTTTTGGTTTACCATGCTTGACGTTTGGTATCCTTGTGTGCTCTGTCGTATGCGTGAGCCAAATTGTTTCTTGGTATGACCAGCGAACAGGCGTGTCACACACTGAAATCTATTGTGCTTCCAGAGCTGTGGTAGAGAGTACATTGCGATCCATCTGCCTGATCGCTAGACCATGAGATTTTGCATTTCTTTCGTGGCCACGATCGATTCACAGGTGCCGCCTTACGCCTTACCCCTGCTGCACAGATCTCACCAGCTGCAAGCTACATCGCTGCATGAAGCAAACAGGATAACGTACTGCTGCTCCAGCCTTGTCAGGGCCTACAAATCACAATCACCACTTGTTCTGAGCTGCACCTATATAGACTTCTGTAGATTATCGATCAAAGTCTGCTCAGCATCAGATCAACAAAGATTGCGTTATCCACATTTTTTAGGGCCAGAGTACTTGACTCACTTTTGCCACCCGGGATCCTTGTCCATTGTGGTCTTAAACCACCTGTAAGTTGTTTACGATATTCTATCATAACGTGTTTTGTCAGTCTTTGAGTTTCTGGAAAACTAAATGTTCTCAGAAAAATAGATTTTGCATACATTCTTAATGATTTTTTTTTTTACATAGTCACCCCAAGTGTTAACTTTCATAGTGGCGTCCCATGCCAGGATAACTTTCAGTTGACCCTAAACATAGCAGCAACTCCCGTACAAAGACCTGCACCCATCCACAAAATACACTCCTGGAAATTGAAATAAGAACACCGTGCATTCATTGTCCCAGGAAGGGGAAACTTTATTGACACATTACTGGGGTCAGATACATCACATGATCACACTGACAGAACCACAGGTACATAGACACAGGCAACAGAGCATGCACAATGTCGGCACTAGTACAGTGTATATCCACCTTTCGCAGCAATGCAGGCTGCTATTCTCCCATGGAGACGATCGTAGAGATGCTGGATGTAGTCCTGTGGAACGGCTTGCCATGCCATTTCCACCTGGCGCCTCAGTTGGACCAGCGTTCGTGCTGGACGTGCAGACCGCGTGAGACGACGCTTCATCCAGTCCCAAACATGCTCAATGGGGGACAGATCCGGAGATCTTGCTGGCCAGGGTAGTTGACTTACACCTTCTAGAGCACGTTGGGTGGCACGGGATACATGCGGACGTGCATTGTCCTGTTGGAACAGCAAGTTCCCTTGCCGGTCTAGGAATGGTAGAACGATGGGTTCGATGACGGTTTGGATGTACCGTGCACTATTCAGTGTCCCCTCGACGATCACCAGTGGTGTACGGCCAGTGTAGGAGATCGCTACCCACACCATGATGCCGGGTGTTGGCCCTGTGTGCCTCGGTCGTATGCAGTCCTGATTGTGGCGCTCACCTGCACGGCGCCAAACACGCATACTACCATCATTGGCACCAAGGCAGAAGCGACTCTCATCGCTGAAGACGACACGTCTCCATTCGTCCCTCCATTCACGCCTGTCGCGACACCATTGGAGGCGGGCTGCACGATGTTGGGGCGTGAGCGGAAGACGGCCTAACGGTGTGCGGGACCGTAGCCCAGCTTCATGGAGACGGTTGCGAATGGTCCTCGCCGATACCCCAGGAGCAACAGTGTCCCTAATTTGCTGGGAAGTGGCGGTGCGGTCCCCTACGGCACTGCGTAGGATCCTACGGTCTTGGCGTGCATCCGTGCGTCGCTGCGGTCCGGTCCCAGCTCGACGGGCACGTGCACCTTCCGCCGACCACTGGCGACAACATCGATGTACTGTGGAGACCTCACGTCCCACTTGTTGAGCAATTCGGCGGTACGTCCACCCGGCCTCCCGCATGCCCACTATACGCCCTCGCTCAAAGTCCGTCAACTGCACATACGGTTCACGTCCACGCTGTCGCGGCATGCTACCAGTGTTAAAGACTGCGATGGAGCTCCGTATGCCACGGCAAACTGGCTGACACTGACGGCGGCGGTGCACAAATGCTGCGCAGCTAGCGCCATTCGACGGCCAACACCGCGGTTCGTGGTGTGTCCGCTGTGCCGTGCGTGTGACCATTGCTTGTACAGCCCTCTCGCAGTGTCCGGAGCAAGTATGGTGGGTCTGACACACCGGTGTCAATGTGTTCTTTTTTCCATTTCCAGGAGTGTAACTGCAAGCAAAACCTTGATGGTTTCTTTTTTCCCTTAGAACATGCCAAAACATCTGCAAAATGTATGTTCTTCAACCTAGGATCGAATGACATTGATATGGCTAATATGTTAACGTGTTCAGTAGATAGTAAACGCTTTTTAATCTGTGCTATGATATTACTCTTCAGATTCTCCAGAACAGTGTATTGGTTGCGTGGTGGATATTTTGATATCTAACATATTAATTCTTCGCATTACTTTATTGCTTGCGACGTACTTTTCTGTGCAGATATCACGAATAACAATTTCTATGAATGTCACAGCCATAAGCCAGAGCCACAATATCTGCAGGCTGTTAGTATGAGTGATGCACTAGCATGGCAGTTACTGATATTAACAATCCTTGGATGCGGTTGCAAAAATCTTTCAATAGTATAGAACGTTGAATTACATCTAGTAGATACTTCTTCAGTTAGTTAGAGATATTATTCTTTACTTAGCTCATCATTTGCACTCACACCTCATTTAGGCAAATTCTTTTCGCAGAATTAATAAATTCTGGCAGTTTGCCAATTTATTTGATAGATGTTATTGCCACTAAACTGAGCATGTGGGGACAACAACATGTGCGTGATTCTTCAGTTTCTCCCGGCGTATTTGTTGCTCGAACAGTCCACGGGTGTACTGCCGGTCCATATTGTCCAACGGGCACAATATTTCGGCGATCAGACATGTCGCCATCGTCAGGTGCGCTGACGAACTGAGCTCCTGAGGGCGGGTGGCCGATTTAGATCCCCCTAGTGTACTAGTACACAGGGCGCGCAGCATCTCAGACGCAGAGGATCTGCTCCAGGAATTAGAACACCTCGAAACAGTGTTCCGTAAAAACGGGTACTCGGAATGGCATATTAGACGCGCTCTCCGTCTCACCACCACAGCACAACCTAAGTTGAAATGTGTGTGAAATCTTATGGGCTTTAACTGCTAAGGTCATCAGTCTGTAAGCTTACACACTACTTAACCTAAATTATCCTAAGGACAAACACACACACCCATGCCCAAAGGAGGACTCGAACCTCCGCCGGGATCAGCCGCACAGTCCATGACAGCACAACGTGTCGAGACGGATGAAGTCACAGAAGAAGAGGTAGCCACTGCCTTTATTCCGTACAATAGCACACTATCGGGGAAAATTGGCCGCATATTAAAGAAACACCGAGTGAAAACCATCTTTTGCCCGCCCAATAAAACACGGGCATTACTGGGAAGTGTGAAAGATGACCTCGGTTTGAGAAAGGCCAGCATATACCAAATTCCCTGTGAGTGTGAGAAGACTTATATCCGACAGACAGTACGCACCATCGAAGATCGTTGCCGAGAACATCAAAGGCACACTCGACTGAAATATCCAAATAAGTCGACGGTAGCAGAGCACTGTTTGTCCGAGAAACACGAGATGGATTATGAGCGTACCAAGATCCTGGCTCAGACCTCTAAATATTGGGACAGCGTTATAAGGGAGGCTATCGAAATTCGCACCAGAGAAGATCTTATCAACCGAGATTGCGGCTACAATCTCAGCAAGACTTGGGACCCGGCATTGAATGTAATTAAGAAGACTCTCAGCAAGAAGTACGAACTGGCGACCAGGGCGGACGTAGCAAGCACATCGACGCTACGACAGATTCCGGCGCCCACGTCTTTGCGACCGCCGGCAAGCGGGCGCGGACGGCGAAGAGAGCGGCCCGCGGGGGGGGGGGGGGGGGGGGGGGGAGGGGATTTGGGGATTTAAATCGGCCGCCCGCCCTCAGGAGCTCAGTTCGTCAGCGCACCTGACGATGGCGACATGTCTCATCGCCGAAATATTGTGCCCGTTGGACACTATGGACCGGCAGTATACCCGTGGACTGTTCGAGCAACAATATGTATGGTTTTTTCTTGTAAATACTATTTCTACTTCTTTAACCACTGCAATGATGTTTTAAGACATGATCAAAAAAAGATAGATTTAAATGACGAAAAAGTTTTGAAAGTAGTTGTACGCAAAATCCCCAAGACTGGCTAAGTTTCACGGAAGTTCGAAATTTAGTGCGGACGTCAATGCGAGATGCTTTTAATATTTCCACAATGAAATATTGTCTCAAAATATGGAAGAAAACCCAAAGAGATTCTGGTCGTATGTAAAGTACACAAGTGGCAAAATAACAGTCAATACCGTCACTGCGCGATAGCGATGGAAATGTTACCGGTGATGGTGCCACTAAAGCGGAGTTACTAAATACAGTTGTCCGTAATTCCTTCACGAAAGAAGACGAAGTAAATATTCCAGAATTCCAAACCAGAACAGCTGTTAGCAAAAAAAAAAAAAAAAAAAAAAAAAAAAAAAAAAAAAAAAAAAAAAAAAAAAAAAAAGGTTAAAATGGCTTTGAGCACCATGGGACTTAACTTCTGAGATCATCAGCCTCCAGAACTGAGAACTACTTAAACCTAACTAAGCTGAGGAACCGCTCAGCTATTAGTATGAGAGACATAAAAGTAGATATCTTAGGTGTTGCGAAACAACTCAAATCACATTAAGAAAGGCGAACCTTACAGTCCAGACGGTATACCAATCAGGTTCGTCTCAGAGTATGTAGACACAATAGCGCCTTTCTTAGCAATCATATACAACCGCTCACTTGTCTGTTCCTAAAGACTGGAAAGCAGTACAGGTCACACCAATATTCAAGAAGGGAAGTAGGAGTAATCTATTGAATTACCGACCCATATCACTGACCTCAAGCTGTAGTAGGATTTTGGAGCATATACTGTACTCGAACATTAAGAATGACCATGAAGAAAATGACTTATTGAAACATAACCAAAATGGATTCAGAAAATATCGTTCTTGTGCAACATCTTTATTCCCATGAAGTAATGAGTGATGTCGACAAAGGGATATCAGATCGAGTCCATATTCCTAGATTTCCAGAAGGCTTTTGATCCTCAAGGGACTATTAACCAAATTGCGTGCATATGGAGTATCGTCTGAGATGTGTGACTGGATTTGTGATTTCCTCTCAGAGAGGTCACAGTTCGTAGTGGTAGATGGTAAATCTTCGAGTAGAACAGAAATGATATTTGGCGTTCCACAACGTAGCGTCATGGGCCCTCTGCTGTTCCTGATTTATATAAATGATCTAGGTGATAATCTGAGCAGCCCCCTTAGATTGTTTGCAGATGACGCTGTTATTTACCGTCTAGTAAAATCATCAGACAATCAATCCAATTACAAAATGATTTAGAGAGAATTTCTGTATGGTGCGAAAAGTGGCAATTAGCGTTAAACAAAGAAAGGTGCGAGGTCATCCACATGGGCACTAAAAGAAATCCGATAAATTTTGGGTATACGATAAATCGCACAAATCTAAGGGCTGTCAATTCGACTAAATACCTAGGAATTACAATTACGAGCAACTTAAATTGGAAAGACCACATAGATAATATTGTGGGGAAGGCGAAACAAAGACTGCGCTTTGTTGGCAGAACACTTAGAAGATGCGACAAATCGACTAAAGAAACACCCTACATTACTCTTGTCCGTCCTCTGATGGAATATTTCTAGGCTGTATGGAATCCTTATCAGGTAGGATTGACGGAGAACAACGAAAAAGTGCAGAGAAGGGCAGCTCGTTTCGTGTTATCGCGCAATAGGGTTGAGAGTGTCACTGATACGATACGCGAGTTGGGGTGACAGTCACTGGAGCAAAGACGGTTTTCTTTGCGGCGAGATCTATTTGCGAAATTTCAATCACCAACTTTCTCTTCCGAATGCGTAAATATTTTGTTGATACCCAGCTACGCAGTGAGAAATGATCATTACAATAAAATAAGAGAAATCAGAGCTCGAACGGGAAGATTTAGGTGTTCCTTTTTCCCACGCGCCATTCAAAAGTGGAACGGTAGAGAAGTAGTATGAAAATGGTTCGATGAACCCTCTGCCAGGCACTTAAGTATGAATTGCAGAGTAATTATGTAGATGTAGATGCCGTCATCGAAGATCAATATTTTGTCTTTAACGTCGATGTTACGATGCTACAAAGACGTCAGTATCAATAGTGAAAAATCGATATTTAAACTCTCAACATCGATATTTTTTAAATATCGTTGATAGTTGCCCATCACACTATATACGTAAAGTGGTGAGCAGCAGGGCGTGATGTCAACATCAGTGCTATTGTTAACAGCGGTAACACCGACGAAATTGCAGTCAAAACAATTAAGTTGCTTGTTTGCACTAGTGATTGTAGTTACTGACTTGTGCATAGGCAGGAACATGAGGATCGTTGTTTACAACTTTCTGGTGTTGACTTTACGCAGATGCTCAAGTGCGATACATGCCCACTCAGAATGGATGTGTGCGTTCTACTGAAATGCCTTCGACGCATCTAAATGTAAGGAAGTTTTAACTACATAAATTGAGTCTTTTTACGTTTCGAATATCTTTTGGCTATGATAGTGCAATGTATACTCATGTTCAGGAAAAAAAATACATTGAACGACTAGAGATAGGACGTTCATATTCAGAGGACATGTTCTGCAGAAACGATTAGCATTTCAGTCACCTCGGTTCAGCATGTGTCCTATTGCGTAGTAGGCACAGGGTTCGCCATGGGCCCTGATAACTTGTCCTTGCGTGATGAAATCGACGCATATAGGGCACTAATGGCGGCCAGTGGTACAGCCACCTATACCGACTTCACCTGGTCCCAAAGTTTGTCTATGGTGGTTGGCATTGGGTCACAATGCTGCACCCGTCCTTTAACCATATGTCATACATTTTCGACTAGTCACAAGTGTGGTCATCTCTAGGGGCAGGACAAGGCTGATGTTATGTGACACCAAGACACCACAAGTTCATCAACATGTGGTCGTGGATTGTTTTGGTGAAAAATGGCGCCTGGGGTGTTGTGTAGAAAAGTTGTAGCTGCAGGTCGCAGGATGCCATTCACGTTGGCGACACTAGTCACAGAGCTCTGGACCCGCACCAACTGTGATTTGAGTCCCGCTGTATGTCTTGGTGGACACGCACCAACTGTGATTTGAGTCCCGCTGTATGTCT
This sequence comes from Schistocerca americana, assembly GCF_021461395.2. Classification (NCBI taxonomy): domain Eukaryota; kingdom Metazoa; phylum Arthropoda; class Insecta; order Orthoptera; family Acrididae; genus Schistocerca; species Schistocerca americana. The sequence goes on from NC_060121.1 coordinate 248,130,821, forward strand.
TGTGCGAATGCAGTCGGTGTAATGTCGCTTCCCCTGTCTGCGGCGAGCCAAAATGCGGCCATAGAACCTGAACTCGTAAGAAAACACCATGTGATACAACTCTTCTCCCCAGTGAAGTCGTTCCACACACCACTGCCGTCTGGTATGTTTCTGCACATTTGTCAAAAGCAGGCGGAGTAGTGGACGACGCACACGTGTCCCAAGCCGTAATAAAAACGGCGACGGACCGTCACCCCTGCTAGTGTACGATGTGTTAAACTGTTGCACTGTTGCACCAGAGCCGAGGAGGACGCAGATGTGTCCTGCAGTGCCATTCAGATGAGGTGTTGATGTTCTCGTGGTTTGATCTGCGTGGTGCGACCTGATCCATCTCGCTGTGTTCTACGGCCTTCCATAAACTATTCCGGATACACATGTTGTGAATTACGTAACAATTACGGCAGCTCACCTGAACCTCTCGATACCAGTAATATTCTACTGTGTTTCTGCAAAGTAGTTGACATATTTCTGAGACAACATCCAGATTTGATTTCATTTGCGATACATCGATATGTTTATATTGAAATGATATTATTCTTATGTGTATTCTTTTTTTTGTCACTATGATCTTTGACGTACTTGTAACTCTTGATTTTTGGGCGCGTAAGCGATTATTGGTTAGCTGTTGAGTTGTTAGAGAGTCGGACCTTGAGAAAGTCCAGGCAGTGACTGTGAGGAAGATGTTTTCAAGTATGTTTTGTATTGTGAAGTGATGTTTGGTGTGTCGCGTGATTTTGCAATAAAAGCAATTAAAAGGAAGTGTAACTTAATTTCGGAGTGCTGATTATTTTTTTACATCACCATTGTCCAGCAAAAGTGTAATCTCCAAGAATGGTTTGCGAAGCGCATCTACAAAACTTTTGAATATAGCAGAATAAAACCTAGGCCTCTTTCCATCCGAGCTTGGAATCATAACCACCCAGATTTTCAACGATTGAGCCATGAATTTACGACGAGATCAGCGTGGGAAACACAAAAAGATGAGTGCCTAGTTTTTTCATTATTACATGAAATGACTATTAACTGTGTTCTAATGACACCTGCCACATAATATGACAGTTGTTGCCCGAAAATGCAGTATTTAGCATCGTGAGCAACACCACAATCGTTATTAGAATTTTGACCTTTGTTGTGGTAGGGTTGTTAGAATCTCTTAGCCACAAACAATCCAGAGCTAATCATGACTGATACAGGTATTAGTAATCACAAGGTCGTTGTAGCCAGGCTCAAACCGTTTCTTCCAAATCCACCAGAAACAAACGCAAAATAATTTTATTTAAAGAAGCGGATAAAGTGTCACTAGAAGCCTTCCTAAGAGACAATCTCCATTCCTTCCGAACTGACTATGCAAATGTAGACGAGATGTGGCTCAGATTCAAAGATATAGTAGCAACAGCAATTGAGAGATTCATACCTCATAAATTGGTAAGACATGGAACTGATCCCCCATGGTACACAAAACAGGTCCGAACGCTGGTGCAGAGGCAACGGAAAAAGCATGCGAAGTTCAGAAGACGCGCGAAATTTGGCACGGACTTCAATGCGAGATGCCTTTAATAGGTTCCACAACGAAACATTGTCTCAAAATTTGGTAGAAAATCCGAAGAAATTCTGGTCGTATGTAAAGTACACAAGCGGCAAGACGCAGTCAATACCTTCACTGCGCAGTGCCGATGGTACTGTTACCGACGACTGTGCCGCTAAAGCGGAGTTATTGATCGCAGTTTTCCGAAATTCCTTCACCAGGGAAGACGAATGGAATATTTCATAATTTGAAACACGAACAGCTGCTAGCATGAGTTTCTTAGAAGTAGATACCCTAGGGGTTGCGAAGCAACTCAAATCGCTTGATACGGGCAAGACTTCAGGTCCAGATTGTATACCGATTAGGTTCCTTTCAGATTACGCTGATACAATAGCTCCCTACTTAGCAATCATATACAACCGCTCGCTCACCGATAGATATGTACCTACAGATTGGAAAATTGCACAGGTCGCACCAGTGTTTAAGAAGGGTAGTAGGAGTAATCCATCGAACTATAGACCTATATCATTGACGTCGGTTTGCAGTAGGGTTTTGGAGCATATACTATATTTAAACATTATGGATCACCTCGAAGGGAACGATCTATTGATACGTAATCAGCATGGTTTCAGAAAACATCGTTCTTGTGCAGCGCAGCTAGCTCTTTATTCGCACGAAGTAATGGCCGCTATCGCCAGGGGATCTCAAGTTGATTCCGTATTTCTAGATTTCCGGAAAGCTTTTGACACCGTTCCCCACAAGCGACGTCTAATCAAGCTGCGGGCCTGTGGGGTATCGTCTCAGTTGTGCGACTGGATTTGTGATATCCTGTCAGGAAAGTCGCAGTTCGTAGTAATAGACGGCAAATCATCGAGTAAAACTGAAGTGATATCAGATGTTCCCCAGGGAAGCGGCCTGGGACCTCTGCTGTTCCTGATCTATATAAATGACCTGGGTGACAATCTGAGCAGTTCTCTTAGGTTGTTCGCAGATGACGCTGTACTTTACCGTCTAGTCAGGTCATCCGAAGACCAGTATCAGTTGCAAAGCGATTTAGAAATGATTGCTGTATGGTGTGGCAGGTGGCAGTTGACGCTAAATAACGAAAAGTGTGAGGTGATCCACATGAGTTCCAAAAGAAATCCGTTGGAATTCCATTACTCGGTAAATAGTACAATTCTCAAGGTTGTCAATTCAACTAAGTACCTGGGTGTTAAAATTACGAACAACTTCAGTTGGAAAGACCACATAGATAATATTGTGGGGAAGGCGAGGCAAATGTTGCGTTTCATATCGACACCTAGAAGATGCAACAAGTCCACTAAAGAAACAGGTTACACTACACTCGTTCGTCCTCTGTTAGAATATTGCTGCGCGGTGTGGGGTCTTTACCAGGTGGGATTGACGGAGGACATCGAAAGGGTGCAAAAAAGGGCAGCTCGTTTTGTGTTATCACGTAATAGAGGAGAGAGTGTGGCAGATGTGATACGCGAGTTGGGATGGAAGTCATTAAGGCAAAGACGTTTTTTGTCGCGGCGAGATCTATTTACGAAATTTCAGTCACCAACTTTCTCTGCCGAATGCGAAAATAATTTGTTGAGCCCAACCTACATAGGTAGGAATGATCATCAAAATAAAATAAGAGAAATCAGAGCTCGAACAGAAAGGCTTAGGTGTTCGTTTTTCCCGCGCGCTGTTCGAGAGTGGAATGGTAGAGAGATAGTATGATTGTGGTTCGATGACACCTCTGCCAAGCACTTAAATGTGTATTTCAGAGTAATCATGTAGATGAAGATGACTGTACGTTTTAGTGCCTGGATACACTCTATGTACACTGCCTTACAAAAATTAGGAGCACGCGGAAGATTTTGTAGGATGTCAATGTAAATTCGTACACATACGTATTATCAGCAGGTATGTTATTGGAAGTTCGATTCTCTATGACAGATACAACGACCATCAAACATCATGATTTGCTGTTCGTCTCTAGTGTTGCTACCAGGTCTGGTAACCTGTGTAAGATGTGTGAGCATCGGCAGATATTGAGCAGTCACTGTGGAGGTGCCGAGTTCTCGCTGTGACAGCTTTTTCAGCATCTCACAGAATTTGAAATGGTTCTCACAGTGGACGTCTATTTGGCTAGCTGACTGAATCGTGTAGTGCCCACATTTGTGGGGTATTCGTATGTGACTTTGACCCGATGTTGGATTGTGTGGGAACGTAAGGGCAGGCATATCCATCATCATGGTCCCGATGACATCTGACCACTGGAACGGAAGACGGCGGTATTGTGCGTTAAGCAAATCGTAACCAGTTCACATCTGTGCCTATCATCGGAGAACCACCATTAGACTCCGTACAATACAGGGTGATTCAAAAAGAATACCACAACTTTTGGAATTTAAAACTCTTCAACGACAAAAGGCAGAGCTAAGCACTATCTGTCGGCGAATTAAGGGAGCTATAAAGTTTCATTTAGTTGTACATTTGTTCGCTTGAGGCGCTGTTGACTAGGCGTCAGCGTCAGTTGATGCTAAGATGGCGACCGCTCAACAGAAAGCTTTTTGTGTTATTGAGTACGGCAGAAGTGAATCGACGACAGTTGTTCAGCGTGCATTTCGGACGAAGTATGGTGTTAAACCTCCTGATAGGTGGTGTATTAGACGTTGGTATAAACAGTTTACAGAGAATGGGTGTTTGTGCAAAGGGAAAAGTTCTGGACGGCCGAGAACGAGTGATGAAAATGTAGCACGCATTCAGCAAGCATTTGTTCGCAGCCCAGGAAAATCGACTCGCAGAGCTAGCAGAGAGCTGCAAATTCCACAATCAACTGTATGGAGAGTCCTACGAAAAAGGTTAGTTATGAAACCTTATCGTCTGAAAGTGGTTCAAGCACTGTCTGCAGCTGATAAGATTAAAAGAATCGATTTCTGTGATTTTATCCTTGCTCAAATGGAAACAGATGAATCTTTCGTTTCAAAGATTGTGTTTAGTGATGAAGCAACTTTCCACACTAACGGGAAAGTCAACCGTCACAATGTCTGTATATGGGGCACTGAGAATCCGCGGGAAACAACTCAGTATGAACGTGACTCGCCTAAGGTGAACGTTTTCTGTGCCATTTCAGCCAATAAAGTTTTTGGTCCCTTTTTCTTCGAAGGTGCTACTGTAACTGGACTACAGTATCTGGAGATGTTAGAGAATTGGCTGTTCCCTCAGCTCGAACAAGAAGCACAACAATTCATATTTCAGCAGGATGGAGCGCCACCACATTGGCACTTATCTGTCCGTAACTACCTGAACGTCAACTACCCGAGGCGATGGATCGGCCACCAGGCAGCCCGTGACAGAGCACTTCATCACTGGCCTCCAAGAAGCCCTGATCTTGCCCCCTGCGATTTTTTCTTATGGGGGTATGTTAAGGATATGGTGTTTCGGCCACCTCTCCCAGCCACCATTGATGATTTGAAACGAGAAATAACAGCAGCTATCCAAACTGTTACGCCTGATATGCTACAGAGAGTGTGGAACGAGTTGGAGTATCGGGTTGATATTGCTCGAGTGTCTGGAGGGGGCCATTTTGAACATCTCTGAACTTGTTTTTGAGTGAAAAAAAACCTTTTTAAATACTCTTTGTAATGATTTGTAACAGAAGGTTATATTATGTTTCTTTCATTAAATTCACATTTTTAAAGTTGTGGTATTCTTTTTGAATCACCCTGTATTTCGTGTTATCGCGCATCGTAGATCGGTGACCAGCAGCAACCGGACAAGAGTAACACCGTCCCAAGCGTAGGCTGTCCTTAACACCAAACCACAAAGGGCTGCGTATGAAGTGGTGCTATGATCTGGAAACATCGACTGCTGATGGACGGTGGTTCTGCACTACCCCAGACGACCATAATCGGTGAATACGGCAGCGACTTGGCGAGACACTCCATTCTTCCAATGCTTTGGAGCAGCACAGCAGGTGTACTCCTGGTGGCATGCTGTGGGATGCCGTCTAGTATGGATTGAGGTCACGACTGGTGTGACAGAGAGATCTTTGATGGCCTGTGTTACTTTACCCCAGATCTGTCGCCAGTAGCACATATGTGCGATCAGGTCGGACGTCGTCTCTGTCCCAGGGCCACTAACCAGGACATCAATGACCAGTGTCGACAGTTGTGGTCTAATAATTTCTTCAGGCACGGATTCACGACCTGAAAGTATCGTCTAAATGACGCAACTACACTGAAGTGCCAAAGAAACTGGTATAGGTATGCGTATTCAAATACAGAGATACGTAAACAGGCAGAATACAGCGCTGTCACTCCTGTATAAGACAACAAGTGTCTGGCGCAGTTGTTAGATCGGTTACTGCTGCTAAAATGAAAGGTTATCAAGATTTAAGTGAGTTCGAACGTGATGTTATCGTTGGCGCACGTGCGATGGGGCAAAGCATCTCCGAGATAGCGATGCAGTGGGGATATTCCCGTACGGCCATATCACAACTGTACCGCGATTATCAGGAATCCGGCAAAACATCAAAACTCCGACATCGCTGCGGTCGGAAAAAGATCTTGCAAGAACTGGACCAACGACGACTGGAGAGAATCGTTCAATGTAATGTATTGCGAATACATAGAAAGAAGGATCCTTTATTGTATGATTATATGATAGCGGAACAAACACTGGTAGCAGTTACTTCTGTAAAATATCTGGGAGTATGCATACGGAACGATTTGAAGTGGAATGATCGTATAAAATTAATTGTTGGTAAGGCGGGTACCAGGTTGAGATTCATTGGGAGAGTGCTTAGAAAATGTAGTCCATCAACAAAGGAGGTGGCTTACAAAACACTCGTTCGACCTATACTTGAGTATTGCTCATCAGTGTGGGATCCGTACCAGGTCGGGTTGACGGAGGAGATAGAAAAGATCCAAAGAAGAGCGGCGCGTTTCGTCACCGGGTTATTTGGTAACCGTGATAGCGTTACGGAGATGTTTAATAAACTCAAGTGGCAGACTCTGCAAGAGAGGCGCTCTGCATCGCGGTGTAGCTTGCTGTCCAGGTTTCGAGAGGGTGCGTTTCTGGATGAGGTATCGAATATATTGCTTCCCCCTACTTATACCTCCCGAGGAGATCACGAATGTAAAATTAGAGAGATTAGAGCGCGCACGGAGGCTTTCAGACAGTCGTTCTTCCCGCGAACCATACGCGACTGGAACAGGAAAGGGAGGTAATGAGAGTGGCACGTAAAGTGCCCTCCGCCACACACCGTTGGGTGGCTTGCGGAGTATCAATGTAGATGTAGATGTAGACAGAAGTGCATTCCTTTCGCAAATTGCTGCAGATTTCAATGCTGGCGCGTCAACAAGTGTTAGCCTGCGAACCATTCCACGAAACATCGTCGATATGGGCTTTCAGAATAGAAGTCCAATTCGTGTACCCTTGATGATTGCGCGACACAAAGCTTTACGCCTAGCCTGGGCCCGTCAACACCAACGTTGGACTGTTGATGACTAGAAACATATAGCCTGGTCGGACGAGTCTCATTTCAAATAGCATCGAGCTGATGGAAGTGTACGGGTATGGAGACAACCTCATGAATCCATGAATCCTGCGTGTCAGCAGGGGACTGTCCAAGCTGTTGGAGGATCTGTAATGGTGCGGGGCGTGTGGAGTTGGAGAGATTATCTGACAGGTAAAACTGCGGCAGGGCGGGTTAAAATATTATGTCTCGAACACTCGTCGTACTATTCATATTAAATGTCTACCTACCTCAGTACGGCTTGACTCTGCAATCATAGGTACTTACTAGAGGGCGAAAAAGCAGCGTTGAAGAAAACGTCACGTAATACCTACTCAGCAGAGTCCGCGTAGCTCTAGTGGTGGAAATAGTTCCTGAAAGTTCCTATTTATTAAGATTTCTGATGGTAATATGGTGTATTTTTGACTGGAATAAGCGTCCTAAAATTTCAAGACCAGTAACGTTTATTGCTTAATAACTCACGTTTATGGCTATCAAGTCCACATTTAGTGAGGTACTATCCTATCATTCTCAGTTCCCAGTCAAACAACAAATTTCGCACGCAAAGCAGCTAGAAATCTACAAAAGTCAGACCCGTTCATGTTTGCGATCTCACAGTCTCTGATCCACCACTATTTGCGAGTTGTACATTCAGTCTCATTTAGTGGTCTTACGACGTTCTCGCCAAATACTCCATAAATGAATACAGAATTTTCACTAAGGTCGAAAGTTCACACGCAGGTAACTTTCCAACAAAACAATCCAGAAACTTCAAAACTTCAGAATGTTCGTAACTGTGACGGCTTTACTCACGACTCGTACTAAACGCGAGAACTAACTATTTCTTCATATTATACATAATGAGCACCGTGACATTTACCATGACCTTTCGCTTCCGATAGCCAGCGATCGACTCTCTCGATGCCTCCCCACTCTCTGCATATCTAAGTTTCTGCGCGCGGCAACAGCTTAATCCTGATTGGCTGATCAGTCTGACTGACCAATCAGAATGATCCTTCGAGAGCATTCTCGCGCTAAAACTTGCCTAAGGCAATCACTCTTCAGGAAGTAATTTGCGTCATTAAAAATCTAAATATCAGTATAATGTTTATTAAAAAGGCCGAAAAGAAAATTAATCTCGAAATTAATTTAGGTTCCGATTACACTTCAAACTGATGTTCTGGTTGCCTTCTTACAAAAGAAATCACACCTTGACATTCGTCATGAGCAATGTGTGTACAATACAGCTTTCCCACGAACCGATTGCGTAATGTTTTACAGAAACTAAAATCAAATTTTTCGTATGTCCCACATACACACTCTCATTCATACCCATTTATTCCCACAACAACTTAATAAACAAATATTAATTTTTCATAAATTTCATATTACAAAATGTGAAATAATTAAAGTTTTTGAAAACAAAAATCCCATTTAAAGGATTCTACAGATTGAGAAATTTGGTTATGATTTCAATTGATAACAAAGGACAAACAGTTATTTTTCCTAACTGAATTTTACACCCTAAGTATGGTTTTATGGTTTTTAGGTAATTTTCTCAATCTCCGAAACTATAATAGTTAGAAAGGTGTAATTTTTATAAGATCTTCTACTGGATAGCAAAAAGTAGTATACCAAGTTTGGAAACAATTGGTTAATATTTACTATGATTTATTTAGATTAGTAGGGGGTATGAATATACAGTCGTACTAGGTGACAAGGTAGCCCGCTCGCACTGCCACATAACGTCAGCTGCACGGTGATTCATAGCTCAGGCGTCTTCCTGCAGCTTCCTCAAAGCCAACGGTTCCATCTATAAGAATCATACTGCAATAAATGTTATTCCATAACAACTTGCACGTACGTAAGCATCCTGTCTGATCACCTGCATCCATTCATGTCCATTGCGCATTCCGACGGGCAATTCCAGCTGGACAATGCGACGCCACACACGTTCAGCATTGGTACAGAGTGTCTCCAGGAACACTCGTCTGAGTTTAAACACTTCAGCTGCCTACCCAACTCCCCTGATATGAACATTATTACGAAAACATTATTGATCATATCTGGAATGCCTTGCAGTGTGCTGTTTAGAAGAGACCTCCACCCCTGGTAAGTTGACTCCTACTGCCAAGCTCTTCCTGATTTTGAGTCGATTCTGTAATCACTGAAATAACATGACATAGCCTCTCATATTATGGAAATGGAAGAGGATGTAGATGAAGATGAAATGGGAGATATGATACTGCGTGAAGAGTTTGACAGAGCACTGAAAGACCTGAGTCGAAACAAGGCCCCGGGAGTAGACAACATTCCATTAGAACTACTGGTGGCCTTGGGAGAGCCAGTCATGACAAAACTCTACCATCTGGTGAGCAAGATGTATGAGACAGGCGAAATACCCTCAGACTTCAAGAAGAATATAGTAATTCCAATCCCAAAGAAAGCAGGTGTTGACAGATGTGAAAATTACCGAACTATCAGTTTAATAAGTCACAGCTGCAAAATACTAACGCGAATTCTTTACAGACGAATGGAAAAACTGGTAGAAGCGGACCTCGGGGAAGATCAGTTTGGATTCCGTAGAAATGTTGGAACACGTGAGGCAATACTAACCTTACGACTTATCTTAGAAGAAAGATACGTTTCTAGCATTTGTAGACTTAGAGAAAGCTTTTGACAATGTTAACTGGAATACTCTCTTTCAAATTCTGAAGGTGGCAGGGGTAAAATACAGGGAGCGAAAGGCTATTTACAATTTGTACAGAAACCAGATGGCAGTTATAAGAGTCGAGGGGCATGAAAGGGAAGCAGTGGTTGGGAAAGGAGTGAGACAGGGTTGTAGCCTCTCCCCGATGTTATTCAATCTGTATATTGAGCAAGCAGTAAAGGAAACAAAAGAAAAATTCGGAGTAGGTATTAAAATTCATGGAGAAGAAATAAAAACTTTGAGGTTCGCCGATGACATTGTAATTCTGTCAGAGACAGCAAAGGACTTGGAAGAACAGTTGAACGGAATGGACAGTGTCTTGAAAGGAGGATATAAGATGAACATCAACAAAAGCAAAACAGGTATAATGGAATGTAGTCAAATTAAATCGGGTGATGCTGAGGGAATTAGATTAGGAAATGAGACACTTAAAGTAGTAAAGGAGTTTTGCTATTTAGGGAGTAAAATAACTGATGATGGTCGAAGTAGAGAGGATATGAAATGTAGAGTGGCAATGGCAAGGAAATCGTTTCTGAAGAAGAGAAATTTGTTAACATCGAGTATAGATTTAAGTGTCAGGAAGTCGTTTCTGAAAGTATTTGTATGGAGTGTAGCCATGTATGGAAGTGAAACATGGACGATAACTAGTTTAGACAAGAAGAGAATAGAAGCTTTCGAAATGTGGTGCTACAGAAGAATGCTGAAGATAAGGTGGGTAGATCACGTAACTAATGAGGAGGTATTGAATAGGATTGGGGAGAAGAGAAGTTTGTGGCACAACTTGACTAGAAGAAGGGATCGGTTGGTAGGACATGTTTTGAGGCACCAAGGGATCACCAATTTAGTATTGGAGGGCAGCGTGGAGGGTAAAAATCGTAGAGGGAGACCAAGAGATGAATACACTAAGCAGATTCAGAAGGATGTAGGTTGCAGTAGGTACTGGGAGATGAAGAAGCTTGCACAGGATAGAGTAGCATGGAGAGCTGCATCAAACCAGTCTCAGGACTGAAGACCACAACAACAACAACAACAACAGCCTCTCAAGCCTTGAAGCTTAGTTGCGTTCCTTCCTCACATTTTGCGTGCCTTCAGTTTTTCTGGAAGACAGTGCGTATTAATAATATTTTAGATGTCATTTGACAATGAGATGACAGCCAAATAAATCTATAGTGAAGAATAATAATTTTTTAAATTTCTCCCGTATACCATGGTGGAACAATGCTTTTCATTCTTTAACTTTTTTTGGAAATTTTCCTTTTAGAACAAGGAATAGAATCTTCTGGACGGAGTATTAGTTAACATAATCATGTCGGACGGCGGAAATCTGTTTATAGCCCAGTTTAAGGACATCTCTGCACGCGACAAAGCCGATTTTTCTGCTGCTTGTACACGTGAAATGCTGTCGTTTGACTTAGACTCTGAAGAAAAGAATTTGCAACTGGTTTCGTTTATGCACGTTATTTCTGCAAAATACACTACTAGAGACAGTGATAAATTACTGTTATCACTTTCCTTACATGGGAAAACACAAAATATGAGAGAGTTTTTAAGCATTTGATATGGGAACGACTATTTAATATAAGTGCGAAGTTTTAGTATTACTAGGAATTTCGTCCGAGTGCAATATAAAAAATGCTGCTGTTGGCAGTTGCGTGAGAATTTGCAAAACAGGCACTTAAAGCAAACGAAACGTCATAACAATACGGAGAAAACGTAAAAAAGGAAGAGGGAGGACGTTGCAGGACACAACTGAAAGACAGGTGGACCTCAGAGGTTAACCTATCTTAAACAGGAGGAAAAACACCACCTGATTATAAAAAAAAGGAATCTATATTATGTTCCTAAATATAAGATGCAATTCTTGAAGTGAAACTTCTGACATAAATCATATGGTTTGTGGCCTACATTTAGATGGAGATGTTTTTATGTTTACTCTTACTTCTCGAAATAAAATATTAACTGCATAGGTGGAAGTATGGATCTGGAAGAGAGTAATATACGTAACCTACACAAATATTTACAAAAATGCAGAACAGGACTAATGTAATTAAGTTTGTATATACCTCTATTTTCCTATAATTGGCATTCTTGTGAAAGTTCAGGATTTTAAGTTACATCTGTTTGAGATTTTGGAAAGTTAACGGCCTTTTTTCGCATGCGTTCAAATGCAATTGATCCCCTGATAGTGATGTAGGAATCTGAGGACAAATATAGAACTTATTTCGAGGTATGATCTATGGAGGCCCTCGCAGTAGCGTCTACCACGCCCGTTTTAACGTCAGCTGCGCCGTGGCCAAGGCAAATATTCTCTGCAACCTCAGAAACTTAAGAATAGCGCCGACTTCGCTACAGCACGTAAGAAAGGCGAGCGAACAAAAGATCTTTGCTTTCTTCCTCTGGAGACGAAGGAAACTTGGTATTTCCACGGAGAAGCAGCCCAAAGAACTTTAGAATGTAAGGCCCTGAAAGTTTCCATTTTACAGTAACAGAACACACCGTCCAACGTGACGACTTCTTACCATGCAAGGTATCGTATCCACTGACACAACCTTGTGTGGGTGCAATAGGATACCCTCGGTGATTCAATGACAGTAGTTGGGCTACAGTGTAGTAACACGGGGCGCAGTGTAACAACTGAATTTGCGGGTGTACGTTGTCATGTTGGTAGCCTTGCGTTTGATTGTATACACTCGTCATTTGTCACCACTTCTATCACGTGTACTTCACAAGCGCTTAAAATTTATCTTCAGTGTACAACAAGAAAAACGCATTGTGTTTCGTATGAAGTAATTTGTTGTCGTAATGTATTATTGCCTGTGTTGTTCACAACAATGAACAGTTATTGTAATTGTCAGTATGACGCACACAGAGAAAACTCGTAATGTTTTGCTCGTTCTTAGAAACTAACGAAACTATTTAAGGCTTCCTGCTACGCGGCACCTGATAAGTGTCTTAAGAGCAGCTTACACACACATTTCGTGGGCATCACGCTATTGTTCTACCACTGAAGGTGCCATCATGACACATTAGTATCAAGATAATGTCCAGCCAGAAGTAAGCGGCCACCAGCTTGAAAACTTTCCTTTTTTCAACCTCGCAGGAGCGGTGATCGTGATGTTTCGGCTCAATGGTGTAAATTGCGCCGCGCTGCAAGAGGCGGGCAGTTCAGTTAGCTCCATAGATACCAACATGACTACTATAACGGACGAATTATCGACGGTGCCTTGAGTACTTGGATTTGTTGTGTATTTTGGTTGTGAACCCATATCAGTGTTTTTAATCAAATCGCTGTTGGAGATAGAGTTGTGCATTTTTCCAGTAAAGTTTTAGTTACCGGAATATAAAAAATCCTTACGTGGGGCACTGTAATATTTTACCATGGGACGCAGAGTAACACTTACAGTTTACCCCATTACTTTATACACTGATAAATAACAGTTATTTGCCTTTAAATAGTGTGTACGGAAGTAAATGAGAACGGTATATAAAATAGAGGTCCTAAATTAAATCTATCCAGTTATAGTGTTGATATAGCTCGGAAAAAGAGCAATACAAACCGAAATTGCACTGTTTACTGAGGTCGATATGAGTGCTGCAGGTGAAGTGGTACCTTCCGGAGCTAACCTTCGCTGGCCTACTGCTGTTGCGAATGTCAAGTTATGGAGCTCTTTCCAGATAAAATGTCCTATGACTGTTTGTTTTAACAGTATGAAAGAAATTATAAATGTTCCTTAAATTAAACAATTGTTTCATATTTCAGCGTTTTAGAGGTATGTTAAGAAGAGTACGGACAAACGAATCACAATTATTATTATTTGTCCAAAATATGGTCGCTGGCAAATTTTCTCAGATGCTCAATCACATTCTTTGGAATTTTACTACACAATATGTGCCCAATTGCACTGCGACCTTGACATTGTTGAAGTCAGATGTTTGGTATTCCATAAGAGACCATAAATCCGAGGAATCTGCTGAACCCAGCAGCCGGCTCAGACTACTGTATCTCGATGCATGAACCTTGTGCTCGGGCCAGTGGCTTCTAGTGAGCACGTGTTCACTCATGGTGAGGAAGGCGCGCCCAATCAGAAGCTCTGCTCGGAGATGGCGATAACCACGGCGCGTGTCTGTTGTCTCACACGCCATTGTGGAAGTACTCTGTTCCTTCCAGGTTACTGCCCTTGTTGTCTCATCATATGGACCGCGATCTCATATACCGGGAGTTCGTCCTGAATGCAGATCCTAGCCCTTTAGTTCGGTAGGCCGTCTGACCCAAGCGATGTTGGAGTTCAGGGCTGCTTGTGCCCCCGGGATGAATTGGCGTTGGTAGGCCCTTGACTTTCCATCAGTGGTGGTAGCTACTGGAAGCTAGCTTCTCTCATCCATGACTACGGGTCAGTAATCATCTCGTAAGGCGGTAGCAGTGTAACTGATCTGGAACAATTTCATACCCAAGATGTTACAGTACAATAATCAGGTTATCGAGTGGAAACGACATGAATGCCATCGATGCCACTAATCGACATACTCTAACCTAGTGAGGTGGCGTATTTTTGGCATTGAGGAGAGGCTGCTTTTTGACAACATGCGTTATGACTGAATTGGTTCTGCTTTTTAGGAGTTATCAGAGGTCTTCCATTCTTCTACATTTGCTTGACCAACTTGTTTCAGTGTTAATTAAATGGAACAACAAGTTTACTGTTACCAGTCATCGTTTTATTTGTTTCCACGACGCGTTTCAAAGGTTTAAACCAACATCATCGGGTGGATTTACGTTATTTAGTATGACATTTGTGTGTGTGTGTGTTGTGTTACGATTTTTGGAGGAATTTTTGGCACTGCCTAGTGGAGAAATAAGACACTATTTCGGAACATGGTTTTGGATTTCTTCTGACAAAAAATTAAACCTATATCTAATGGTAAACATAAAATAAGATAAATAGAGTACCTCCAGTAGTCACAGGTTCCTATTCGCTGTCGTAACACATCGCATGTATACTGCCACATTTGTAAACAAATATGGCGTCTGGAATTTGCTGGGTGCAAGGTTCGCATAGCATAAGAGAAGACATAGTCGCAAAGTACATAGAATATACATCGCAACAACGTTATAACAGAATAATTATTTAAAGGATTTGGGGGTGTTTGTTTTGAGGTGTCGAATATATGTGTGTGTACTTCAGGTGGCATATAAATACGATTTTGACAAGTTAAAACAGCTTAACATTCGTATTCCTTTATACAATCAGGTGAAGTGTTAAAATGGCTTAAATTTCATACTTGATAATAACAATCAGATGAAATGTTACAGACAGTCTGTAATATTTCACTTGAATCTTATTAACAAGTATGAAATTTAAGCCATTTTAACATTTCACCTGACAGTCTGTAACAGTCTGTAACGAAGAAGTTCCATAACATATTGACGTACATACTGGGTGATCAAAAAGTCAGTATAAATTTGAAAACTTAATAAACCATGGAATAATGTAGATAGAGAGGTAAAAATTGACACACATGCTTGGAATGACATGGGGTTTTAATAGAACAAAGAAAAGGTATTCCTAGACGCGTGAAAGGTCACTTGCGCGCTTCGTTTGATGATGATCGTTTGCTCAGCCACCACTTTAGTCATGCTTGGCCTCCCAGGTCCCCAGACCTCAGTCCGTGCGACTATTGGCTTTGAGGTTACCTGAAGTCGCAAGTGTATCGTGATCGACCGACATCTCCAGGGATGCTGAAAGACAACATCCGACGCCAATGCCTCACCATAACTCCGGACATGCTTTACAGTGCTGTTCACAACATTCCTCGACTACAGCTATTGTTGAGGAATGATGGTGGACATATTGAGCATTTCCTGTAAAGAACATCATCTTTGCTTTGTCTTACTTTGTTATGCTAATTATTGCTATTCTGATCAGATGAAGCGCCATCTGTCGGACAGTTTTTGAACGTTTGTATTTTTTTGGTTCTAATAAAACCCCATGTCATTTCAAGCATGTGTTTCAATTTGTACCTCTCTATCTACATTATTCCGTGATTTATTCAGTTTTCAAATTTATACTGATTTTTTGACTTCCTGGTATATTGGTGTTTTTCATGTAGTCTATACCTATCACGCCTGTTCAAAATTGATTGTCACCTCCTTCATTTATGTGTGCAGTTCCCTAGACAATTATATCACGTTATAGCTTTCAGTGAGAGCAAATGTAAGGACTTCGCTGGGTGAGAACGGGCTAAGGACAGATGTTATGCAATTGCTATCACTATTGGATAAGACTGATGTCATACTTCACACAGCCTGCCCGTAGGAAGCTCTCTGATTGGCCTACTTCCAAGAAAAATAGATAGGAAAGTGTGAGGGGCGTGACGTAAGAAGGATTTGGGAAATATTATTGGACGAGTTGATGTCGCAGTAAAATACTGATCTGTGGCTAGGTTAAACTTGTATGAAAACTCCATTGTAAGTCCTCTAATTATTCTATTTCCAAGAATCTGAACAGAAAGGTAGGTTTGGGATGAGGGCAGGTGGGCAGAGGAGAGGAAGATAGAGGGGCGCGTCTCAGGGAGCGGGAGGGGATTAGGAGAGGCGAGGTGCATGATGACGTCATGTGTCTGAGTGTGCGCGCCTGCCCCTGCATGTACACATTCTGACAGCCAAAGGTGTTATTTTGTTCTAGGAGTCTCATTATAGATATGCGGGAAACAGAGCAGGAATGGTTTTATCAAAACTTGTTTGCTTCGAGAAAACTAAAGGGCAGAATGAATGCCCCAAATTTGATGCCAGTCGAGACAGTTCCAGTGTTAGGAGAATGGAAATTGTTTTCAATGATTCAGAACAGTAATTTCATCTACCACTTAATTAGAGCCGTATTCTTTCGGACATGTCTCCTCCTTCTTTCCCCCCTTCAACTTATATATTATGGAATAACGTACGTTTGCCAAAATGAATGTAGTTTCTAATGCATGCTATGCCGAACTACATTATATTACAATCTGCGCCACTATGTGCTATACTGAAGCACTTTACATTTGTACATAATATTCTCAATAAATACACAAACTTTAAAGCAACGCTGAGTCTGTACGCTTAAAATTATTGTTAACTGCTTCTCAAATAAAGGTACACAACGATGTTTCACGAACACATTTTTCAGAATTTAAGAAAATATTTTTTCTGTTAGACTGTTTTCAAACTTTCCCTACTCCTCACCGGTAAGTATTTATTGCTCGTGATTAGTTGAATCTAATCAGAAATTCAAGAGCTCATTCTTAAGAAGTGTGGTGGAAATTGTTAGATAGATGTGAATAAAGCGTTGCACAAGTAACAGTAGCTACTGATGCAAAGCTTCCCCTTTGTTGAACTGCAGTCTCCAGTGGAGCCTACTCATTCCGAAAATTTATAGTTTTCGTTTTGGTTGCCTCCGTTTCTTAGCGTTTCTCCTCCAATTACTCCAGTCGCACATCATGAGAGAACTCAGAGTAATTCTAAGAATCAGATAGGATTTAGAAATTCATGTCTACAAATTATTGTACCTAGGGATAACAGATATAAATTTCAAAATACGGTACAGAGAACATTCACTGAAGCGCCAAAGAAACTGGTGTAGGCATGTGTATTCAAGAACAGGGATATGTAATCAGCCAGAATACGGCCCTGCGGTCGGCAACGCTATATGTCTGACGTAGTTGTTAGGTCGGATCCTGCTGCTACAATGGCAGATTATCAAGATCTAAGTACGTTTTAACGTGGTGTTACAGCCTGTGCACGACACAGCATGGTGGAGGCTCTGTAATGGTGTGGGGTGTGTGCAGTTGGAGTGATATGGGACGCCTGATACGTTCAAATACTACCATGACATGTGACACGTACGTAAGCACCCATCTGATCACCTGCATCCATTCGTGTCCATTGAGCATTCCGACCGACTTCGGCAATTCCAGCGAGACAATGCAACACCCACACGTCCTGAATTGCTACAGAATGGCTCCAAGAACACTGTTCTGAGTTGGAACACTTCCACTGCCCACAAAACTCTCGAGACATGAAAATTATGGTGCATATCTGGAATGCCTTGCAACGCGCTGTTCAGAAGAGGTCTCCACTCCCTCGTACTCTTACGGATTTATGGACAGCCCTGCAGGATTCATGGTTTCAGTTCCCTCCAGCACTACCTCAGGCATTAGTCGAGTCCATTCCCCGTCGTGTTGTGGCACTTCTGCATGCTCGCGGGGCCCTACACGATATTAGGCAGGTGTACCACTTTGTTTGGCTCTTCGGTGTACAACGGAGGCATGTTAAACAAAACTCGCCCATTTTGTACACCTAACCTCTTCCATCGCTACGCAGAGACAGATTATGATGAACACCAATATTAACAACACGCAATTTGGGTGCATAGATCCTGAGAAATCAGTACACAGAACAAACACCTCTGGCCGTAATAACGGCCTTGATAAGCCTGGGCATTGAGTCAAACAGAGCGTGGATGGCGAGTACAGGTACAGCTGCCCATGCAGCTTCAACACGATACCACAGTTCATCAAGAGTAGTGACTGACGTATTTTGACGAGCCAGTTGCTCGGTCATCATTGACCAGTCGTTTTCAATTGGTGAGAGGTCTGGAGAATGTGCTGGCCAGGGCAACAGTCGATCATTTTCTGTCTCTAGAAAGGCCCGTACAGGACCTGCAACATGTGGTCTTGCATTATCCTGCTGAAATGTAGGGTTTCGCAGGCATAGAATGAAGGGTAGAGCCACGGGTCGTTACACGTCTGAAATGTAACGTCCACTGTTCAAAGTGCCGTCAATGTAAACAAGAGGGGACCGAGACGTGTAACCAGGTGATACGCCAGTATGGCGATCACGAATACACGCTTCCAATGTGCGTTCACCGCGATGTCGCCAAACACGGATGCGACCAACATGATGTTGTTAACAGAACCTGGAGTCATCCGAAAAAATGACGTTTAGCCATTCGTGCACCCAGGTTCGTCGTTGAGTACACCATCGCAGGCGCTCCTGTCTGTGATGCAGCGTCAAGGGTAACCGCAGCCATGGTCTCCGAGCTGATAGTCCACGCTGCTGCAAACGTCGTCGAACTGTTCGTGCAGATGGTTATTGTCTTGCAAACGTCCCCATCTGTTGACTCAGGGATCGAGACGTGGCTGCACAATCCGTTACAGCCATGCGCATAAGATGCCTGTCATCTCGACTGCTAGTGATACGAGGCCGTTGGGATCTAGCATGGCGTTCCGTAATACCCCCCTGTACCCACTGATTCCATATTCTGCTAACAGTCATTGGATCTCGACCAACGCGAGCAGCAATGTCATGATACGATAAACCGGAATCGCGATAGGCTACAATGTGCCCTTTATCAAAGTCGGAAACGTGATGGTACGCATTTCTCCTCCTTATACGAGGCGTCACAAGGTTTCACCAGGCAACGCCGGTCAACTGCTGCTTGTGTATGAGAAATCGGTTGGAAACTTTCCTCATGTCAGCACCTTGTGTGAATGCTCTGAAAAGTTAATCATTTGCGTATCACAGCATCTTCTTCCTGTCGGTTAAATTTCGCGCCTGTAGCACGTCATCTTCGTGGTGTAGCAATTTTAATGGCCAGTAGTGTAGATGTAGGTGGTAACTTGTGCCAATCTAAAGATAAGGCAGAGATTCTGAGAAACATAATACTCACTCTCTTTGGGTGTTAATTAGATAAACATTTCTTGTGAGAAGAGGACGTGCCAATATAGTACTTCTAACATTCACTTGGTAACAATACTCTGTCCTTTAAAACCACAATTAGATATAAAACAGTGAACTGCGCTAACATCGCTGACTCTGGTGAAGACATTTTGTTCTTCGGTAATGAAGTGATAACAGTACTCGTCTGGTCGCCCTCGAAACCTGTTGCCATTGTTGGAGCTAAGCTTAGGTAGAGTGTCGCAAGCGGCGATTCAGAGGAAACGGTGCGAATAACAGTCGCATTCACTTATCCCAATGAGGCGTCAGGCCATTCGTGAATCCATTTAGGCAATGGCACGGCGCTAACGTGTTTTGGCAAGCTGACAGACTGCACAGACGCAACGCGGGCAATAAAGACAGAACGCTATCTGCTGCTCCTCTCCATAAAACGTTTTAAGCTTTCTTCGCTTTGCATTTTATGTTCTGTTGACGGCGAGGTCATCAGAAGGAGGTGGACATAAACCAACTTAAAGAAGACGGCGTTTAATAAGAGCAGTTGGTGATGGGCGTGGTATTCTGCATGCATTCTCAAAAACAAATGCGCACTTTTTCAACTGCTGAGCTACAAAATAGTTTCTTTCCAACAGGAGGTCTGTGAATACACTGAATGCAGAAGTGTATTGGAAAGTTCTGTACAAACAATGCACTGTTTTAGGTCAATCGTGTGTATAGAAAAGGCAGGGAATAACTAGCTTTGCAAACCATTGACAGATGAAGAAATTCAGGAAAATAAATTACTTTAGATATGACTGACATGTACGGAAAATTTATTATGTTTGCAACAAAACAAGAGTTTGTTTAATATTACTTCTACCAGAAATGACCGTTTTCAAATAAACAATAAAGGTAACTGATCTTTCAGACTGAGGCATAATTTGTTACAAAAACCCTGTTAAAAGTGGAGGAAACTTGATGCGTTTCTAACGAAATGAGTATAATATCTCATACACATAATTCTGAAGTAACTAAAAACATATAATTTGGGCTGTTCCCAGAATTCGCTGAATGCTACATTCACTCGGACTGAAACGGTAAGCCAAGGCGCGCAGCGGCTCTGGAATACCACGGCAAGACGAATATGTAAACAAACGCCGGTCAACACAAAGTTTTTACGTGTTCTAAACGCTTCACCAATGAAAATCCATCTACACTTTACTGTCTGGCTGTAGCCAATTGGCTCAATGCTGACACCATGTGACGTGCGTATTTTATAGCAGATTCCATTAGACAAGACGCAATTCTTCATGCAATGTGGATAAACATGCAAAAAAAGGAGTAACATTCACAAACACGGCAATATACTTTTATACATAAGTAAGAGATGGAGGAGTCAAAAACAAAAATTTAAAAAATGTATCATTGCAGGCGAATGTATACCACATGTAGACACTACAAGAGTGAAGCGATGTCAAAGTAGAAAGTGTTATCAACAATATAATATTTTGTTAAAAAAGAGCGTTTAATGAAAGAAATTAATTTCAGTTTAACTGCGATGTAACGGTTGAGATTTTGACATACCCGCGTGGATGTCAGAATGATCAGCATCGCTTAGACTGCTCGATAATCGGATAGCTTTCCATGGACTCATGTGCAGTTAGTGGAAAGGTGTCGCGCAACGGGTAACTACAGGGACGGGGGACGTCCCAGCAACCACGAGACATCAATGCTATATCTTTCACAAGGTAACAAACAAGGTGTTCATCTAACTATGAAATGAAATCCTGGTCCACAATAAGCCCTGTTTATTATAAAGTTAACTGATGATTCACACGAATAACAAAATATTACAGAAACATTTCTATTTCAAGCAATCGAGAAAATAAGCAAACAACATCATTTTTAACATGCGTCTCAGAGATCTAACGAGTGAATGCCTCGGCAAACATTGGATAATTCGGGTAACTGTACGAGACCGTAATCTGTAAATGAACTTCAGGAAGGCAATATCTCGGTGATTGTGCAGGACTGCCTGAATTTGCCACAAGAATGAAGGAACGAGGTTTGCAACTAAAATTTTCGATTGAGTCGTAATAAGGCTTCAGCTAATCGTGAAAATATTGAATTTAGAAGTGAGGCTACCTAAAGACGATCGTTAATTCTTGCATCCTGCTCGTCTAACTCTCATCACGTTCACTCCTCAGATGTGTGAACCGTAATGGCCTCTGTGATCTCCTTCAAAATGCATCACGTCAGCTCTGCCTCGGAAGCCTCAGACCAGTGTTCTCTTCCCTGCCTCTACAGGAAGTCCCTTTCATCGTATTCCTGTCTGAAATCTACCGCTCCTAGAACCGCAGAATACACTATGGTACCTCGAACGGAATGTCCCTCTACTGTCTCTCGAACAGATTTACTCCCTGTGGGGAGAAGCCGGCCGCGGTGGCCGTGCGGTTCTAGGCGCTTCAGTCCGGAACCGCGGTACTGCTACGGTCGCAGGTTCGAATCCTGCCTTGGGCATGGATGTGTGTGATGTCCTTAGGTTAGTTAGGTTTAAGTAGTTCTAAATTCTAGGGGACTGATGACCTAATATGTTAAGTCCCATAGTGCTCAGAGCCATTTGAACCATTTGTACGGAGAACTTACTTAGTTCTCCATTTTGCAAATCGGCGCGATTCTCGTTCGCCAATGAGAACGATTATGGAAATTGCTATGCATTGATATATTTAGAATTAGATTTTCACTCTGCAGTGGAGTGTGCGCTGACATGAAACTTCCTGGCAGATTAAAACTGTGAGCCGGACAGAGACTCGAACTCGGGACCTTTGCTTGTCGCGGGCAAGTGCTCTACCAACTGAGCTACCCAAGCACGGCTCACGCCCCGTTCTCAAAGCTCCACTTCTGCCAGTACCTCGTCTCCTACCTTCCAAACTTTACAGAAGCTCTCCTGCGAACCTTGCAGAACTAGCACTCCTGAAAGAAAGGGTATTGCGGACACATGGCTTAGCCGCAGCCTGGGGGATGTTTCCAGAATGAGATTTTAACTCTGCAGCGGAGTGTGCGCTGATATGAAAATTCGTGGCAGATTAAAACTGCGAGACCTTCTGTAAAGTCTGGAAGGTAGGAGACGAGGTACTGGCAGAAGTGGAGCTGTGAGGTCGGGGCGTGCGTCGTGCTTGGGTAGCTCAGTTGGTAGAGCACTTTCCCGTGAAAGGCAAAGGTCCCCACTTCGAGTCTCGGCCCGGCACACAGTTTTAATCTGCCAGGAAGTTTCAATGATATATTTGTTAGCAAGTCAATAATCTCCCGTCCATACAAAAGATTTGCAAAATTAATCAATCGTTACACATTCAGGGTTGCATTTATTAAACAGTAGTGGAATACCGTCCCACTCTTCAGCCAGTTTGATGTTTTAGCGAATAAAGTTACCTCCACATACAATGAGGCGACAAAATTCAACAGTGTCACATATGCTGACTTCATGGCACACTGTGGAGAGGTCTAATATCTCGTCCAGGTCACTGGCGCAAAGACTGGTCATCAGGGACCTAACGCCACTAGCTCTCCTCGCTTTGCCAGCTAAATATTTGCGGTAGAAACTTCAGGCACCACCAGGATTCGAATCGCCTTATCTCGAGTCGAACGCCACCGCACAGCCGTGCATTAGCGGCCTCTGCTACGGAGGCGGGTTAAAAATTGGTAATACGAAACGAACAAGATTCAGTCAGTACCGACGTTGTTAACGTGGCATCTCCTGAAATTTAAGCAGCGTGTCCCATTCACACTGAGGTGACAAAACTCATGCGATGTCTCCAATTGCGCGTCCAACCTACTTTCGCCTGGCATAGGGCAGCAGCTTGACGTCGCATGGACTCAACAAGTTGTTGAAAGTCCCCTGCAGAACTACTGAGCCGTATTGCCTC
Source organism: Schistocerca americana (assembly GCF_021461395.2). Lineage (NCBI taxonomy): Eukaryota > Metazoa > Arthropoda > Insecta > Orthoptera > Acrididae > Schistocerca > Schistocerca americana. The sequence goes on from NC_060121.1 coordinate 248,154,212, forward strand.
CATAGCAATCCATAATTGGTAAAGTGTTGCCGGTGCAGGATCTTATGCACGACCCAACTTCTCGATCACGTCCCATAAGTGTCCGACTGTATCCATGCCAGGCGGTCTGGATGGCCATATCATTCGCTAGAATTGCCCAGAATATCCTTCAAACCAGGGGCGAACAATTGGGCCCAGTGACAAGGCACATCATTGTCTGGGATTATGAGGTCCATGAGTGGCTGCAAATGGTCCCCAAGTAGCCGAACACAACCATTTACCGTCAATTATTGGTCCATTTGGACCAAAGGACGCAGTCCGTTCTCTGTAAACACAGCCCATATCATTATGGAGCAAGCAACAGCTTGCACAATGCCTTATTGACAATCTGCGTCCACAGCTTCGTGGGGTCCGCCTCCCACTCTTGAACCATGCCGTCAGGTCTTACTAACTGAAATCGGAACTCATCTGACCAGGTCACAGTTTCCCTAGGTTCCAACTGATATGATCACGAGCTCAGAAGAGGCGCTGCAGGCGATCTCATGCTGTTAGCAAAGGCACTCCAGAAAGTCGTTTTCTGTCATAGCGCATTAACGCTAAACGCCAAATTTGGCTGCACTTTCGTAACAGGTACGTTGGTCACATATCCCACATCGATTTCTGCCGTTATAGCACTCAATATTGCTTGTCAGCAGCTCGTGGTCTAGTGGCTAGCGTCGCTAACTCTGTTTCGATTCCCGGCTTGGTTGGGGGTTTTCTCTGCCCAGGGACTGGGTGTTTCTGTTGTCTCATCATTTCATCATCATCCTCATCATTTGTGACAGTAGCTAGATTTGACTGTGAAAAAACTTGGAACTTTGTACGGGTGCTGATGACCAGGCAGTTGAGCGCCCCACAAACCAAGCATCATAATCTTCAATGTTGCTGCTCTGTTAGCATTGACAACTCTATACAAATGCTGCTGCTCTCGGTCGTGAAGTGAAGGCCTTCGGCCACTGCATTGTCCGTAGTGAGAGTTAATGCCTCCAATCTTGTATCCTCGGCACACTATTGACACTGTGGATTTCGGAATATGGAATTCCCTAACGACTTCCGACATGGAATGTTCCAACTACCATTACACGTTAAAAGTCTTAACTCCCGTCGTGAGGCCATAATCACATCCAAAATCCTTTCACATGAATCACCTGAATACAAATGACAGCTGCGCCAGTGCCCTGCGCTTTTATATCTTCCGTATTCGATGCTACCGGCATCTTTGTGTGTAGATGTCGCTATTACATGACTTTGTCACCTACATGTGTACACTTTCGAAAACTGGATTCTTGCCCTCCCCTACTCTGCTATTTGGTTAGGTTAGACTGTTATAAAGCCTCTTGTAACTTTCTATGCCAGAAGTCATCCACCTCATATGAAGTGGCGACAGCAAGTTGGCCCTGTACTCTTCGAAGAGAAAGGAAGTTCTATTCACAGAACAGGCCAGCCGCTCCTCTTGGAACGCATCTGCCGCTCGCATAACATTCCCGGAAGGCAACATCTCGGCGCAAAACAAATTTCCTTTGATGTGTTTTCTGCCCGGATCACCCTGCTTGGAAAAATTGCGACTCTCTACGAGTGCAAGTGTTTGTCCAGTCAATTGAGTCATTTCTGTGAATGTAGCCCTGGACTCACGTCCCGTAAAGCATTATGCGAAATAGGCAGGAAGGCACCTGACGGTCGCTAGCCTCGACAGTGGCGGGATCAGCGTTCCGTATCTGCCTCCAGCAGTCGTTGCGGCTTGTGGTTACCTCTGGAAAGGAAGGCCTGCAGTCCCCAGGGTAGTCGTCCCTAACACCGGGTCACTGGCAAGACCCGCGCGGTTTGGCTCATCATGCGCTCAACTGACCTACACAGAAAATTACATGAAAGAGAACCTCCACCGGTTAAATAAGGGAGTAATACAGTGCTACACAGCTTCTTCTGGCACTCACTACATTATTCTTTACAACTGGTAAGTATTTTACGAGCAATGGGAATGAAGTAAAGATAGTAATGATTGTCAATAAAACTGTGATAAGTTCATGAGACGCCCAGTCCGGCAACAAACTGCTCCATAACATAACCTTCTTGACGCATTCAGACGGTGCGGTTCTGTTGGAAGGCACCTAGGACCTTCTCATTTCGTGGCATATACGTAGTAACTACATCTGTAGCCAACCTTCATGTCTCGAAGAGATACTGACCTCTAGCGTGTTTTGCGCATGGATTACTTACAGAAAAGTGTTCTATTCAAATTTATACTCGAAGCATTGCGATAATAATTAAATTATGTATTTATTTTCATAATTACTGTGGTACTTTCTTTTAAAACCACTGTGGCTCTAAGGGGAACATGAGTAGCTATGACAGGTTGTAGTATTTCCAGTTATTACACGATCTATTCTCACAGAATAAAGGAAGAGGAAATTCTGGCGTGTCTTTTGAAGGGATTCCTTCTGATGCCGTCTCAGATTGGCATTATCAATGGAAGTGGAGATGATATGTTAGCTGAAGACAGCGATTTGGAGTTTTGAACGAAAAAATTAGTGTTGTCTTGCATTATTTCAGAGAGTGTGAGCAAAGAACCACTAGCAAAAAAATGTAAACCTGTTGTTCCAGTTGAAAAATGTACAAGAGAAGTAAAGCAGCTACCAATACATGGCGCCACAAGGCACTGCGTACAGCGTAGTACAAAGAAACTACCTCACAGCATCACAGGAAAGTGTTCTCTGTGTTAAGTAGCCCTATGTCTAACTGCAGAAAGGAACTGCATTTTACCTTACCACCAAAAGTAAAGACATCTCATGCGCATAGGCTCCGTTTGAAACAAACCCGTATGTGTTCAATTAATGTATGTAACACTTGTGCTTCACAATATCCTGGCTCAGTGTATGTCTAATAATCTAATAAAAAAACCAAACTGAAAAAAACTATTTTTAAACTTTCGAGACTGAAAGGGTTAAATTACTGAAAATATGGTTTAAAGTGCTAAGGATTTGAAATAAGTGAGACTCGTAACAACAATGAGAATCCGTAAAAGTAGCTTATGAAAAACTCGTGTGTTTAGTATGTGAGTCTTAATGAGACAAATTTCCAAGAGGATGTTGAATGAAATAATATTTAGCTATGGGAAATAGCCTCTCATAATCTCACATTATCAGCCCTTAAACCATATTAGTGGAATCACTATGAAGAATTTCCGATGGAAATGTTCTCTTAAAAATAATCGCTTCTATAATGGATTCAGTAGACATTGCATTCTTTCCAGTCTTCTCACCTGTAGTCGGATATGCAGATCAAACGTGCATCACCCAGATATGGCTGTGCTTACTAGCCATTCACCGCCGTAGTCCGAATGCATCACCCAGATATGGCTGTGCTTACTAACCATTCACCGCCGTAGTCCGAATGTTATAGGTTTTATATTACGTTCTCAGTTTTAATTTTATGACGAGAAACACTTCAATATAATCTTACTCGTATTCGGCAGTCAGCTCTACGCGCTGAAAACATTTCATATCGTGGAGGTCAGGGCTGACTTCACCACTTTGGTGGATGAAACACTTTTCTTCTGGTAATCGGGATCTAGATCTACATGTAATTCACAATGAAGTGTCTCGCAGACGGTTCATCGAACCACCTTCGAGGTATATTTCTACTGTTCCACTTTCGAGCGGCGCGCGTGAAAAGCGAACACTTAAATCTTTCTGTGCGAGCTCTCATTTGTCTTATTTTATTATGATGATCATAGCTCCCCATTTATGTGAGCCCCAACAAAATATTTTCATGCTCAGGGGAGGAAGGTGGTGATTGAAATTTAGCCGAAAGATCTGCAGTAACGGAAAACATCTTTGATTTAATAATAGCCACCTCAATTCATGTATCATGTCTGTGGTGGCCTGTTCCCCGTTTTGCGACAATGTAAAATGAGCTGCCCTTGTTTGAATGTTTCCGGTGTCCTCCATCAGTCCCATCTAATGCAGATCCTACATAGCACAGCAGTACTCCAGGGGAGGGTGGACAAGGAAAGAATAAGCTGTCCTTCAGTAGGCCAGTTGCACTTTCTAACCGTTCTGCCAATATATCGCAGTCTTCGGTTTGCTTTCTCCACAACATTATCTATGTGATCTTTTCAGTTAGAGTTATACGTAACTGTAATCCCTATTATTTATTTGAATTAAGGGCCTTTAGATTTGTGTGATTTATCGTGTAAACAGAAATGTAGCGGATTTCTTTAAGTACTCATCTGGATGGTTTCACGCTTTTCATTATTCAGAGTCTATTCCCACTTTCGCGACTCATACAGATATCTCTTCTAAATCGTTTTGGAATTGGTTTAGATCATCTGATGACTTTACAATATGGTAAATGACAGCATCATCTGTTAAACAATGTAAAGCAAGATATCTGCTCAGATTGTATCCTATGTTATTCAATGATTTACAGTATTTCAGTGTCGCTGCCAGTGGCAGGGTCGGACGTTGATCCTGTTGTACATCTTGCGTGCTGAGTTCGGCAAGCAGAGCTCACTGGGGCGGTCAGACCGCGGTGTGAGCAGGCCGGAGCGGTGTTGAGGAGCTGCCGAGTCACGACTGTGAAGCGGACAGCGTGAGGCTGTGGTGGCCTCGCTTGTTGACACTTGTTCAAGTCTCACTGTATGGTGCGCCAAACAGTGCAGATACAAAAGGAGGAACCTAGTGAAGGCGGTAACAACAGTGGCTGGAGGTGTTGAAGTGTGACCCACAGAGCGGCAAGCCAACTGTAAAGTATGCCTGCGCATTAGAGTCTGCACGCACATGGCAGCTAGGCAGGCTCAGGCATTGACCAAGGACCGCCAGGTTCAGGATCCGCAGCTGGTGGAAGTCGAAAGTTATAAGCAAAAATAGTTCAGATGTCTCTGACTGTGGAATACATGTACTGGTACTGTTGTTGCTGTGATTGCAGAGTGGGCAGTCCCAGCGACCCCTTAAGTGTAGACCTTGGGACAATAATTTAATCAGTCAAATGCAGATTTTGATACACTGCATATTACCGGAGTCTGACTGCGCTGTTGTCGACTGGGTCTGTGTTTACATGTTGAACTACTAATGTGGATCAGCTCCAAGCAAATGGAGTTGCACCCGGTGACGGAAGTCACAGACACGATTTTCATATATGGGTAAGCAAATGGAAGTATCAGAGAAGCGGAAAGGTTGTACAGGACCAAATGCCAGCGTAGAAGACATCTGGCTCAAGACATGTTCCCAGGACAGTTCCAACGATTATGTCAAACAGGTCAAAGAATAATGACCGAGGAGGACGAAAAACTACAGGGACTCCTCGAATTGACGAGGATGCTGCTGTCAGTACGCTGTCAGCGGCACCTGAAATGAATGTTTCGCAGAGTACTGCGTGGTCAGTATCGAAGGAAATGCAGCTACACCCCTACAATCCACAGAATGTGCATACTTTGACTCCTCACGTGTCGTGTTCAGCCAATGGTTCTTGCACCGCCTTTACAGTCACCCCCCACTTTCTTGAGTATGTACTACTCACGGATGAAGCCTGTTACACCAGACACAGAATCCCGAAATAGTCGCAATATCCATGATTTGGCCTACGGAAATCCCCAGGCTATAGTTGTAAGGAATAGCGAATAGCGCGTGGAAAGAGTGATTGTCCGTAAGCGTCTGTATTAGCTCTAATTTCTCGAATATTCTTCTTGTCGCGGTCATTTGGAGAGATGTATGTGGGAGGAAGTAATACGCTGTCCAAATCTTCCTGGAAATTACACTCCAAAATTTCAGTAGTGAACTCTGCGTTATGCACAGCGCCTCTCTTGTAGCGTCTGCCACAGAAGTTTGTTGAGAATCTCTGTAACGGTCTCGCGCCGACCAAACAATCCTATGACGAAAAGTGCCGCCTTTTCTTGGGTCTTCTCCATTTCTTCTATCAGTCCTACCTGGTAGGGGTACTAGATTCCTGAACAGTACTCAAGAGTCGGTCGAACAAGATCTTTGTAAGCCACTTCTTTCATGGATGAGCTACATTTTCTTTTGATTCTTCGTGCGAAGCGCAGTCTGGCATCCGCTTTTCCTATTATTTGTTTTATGTGATCATTCCACTTAAGACAAAAAATGGTTCAAATGGCTCTGAGCACTATGGGACTTAACATCTACGGTCATCAGTCCCCTAGAACTTAGAACTACTTAAACCTAACTAACCTAAGGACAGCACACAACACCCAGCCATCACGAGGCAGAGAAAATCCCTGACCCCGCCGGGAATCGAACCCGGGAACCCAGGCGTGGGAAGCCCACTTAAGACACATTGGATAGTTACTCCTAGATATTTTATAGTAGAAACTGTTTCTGGAAATTTGTCATCAGTAGTGTAGTTGTACAGGAATCGATTTTTCTTCCTATGCATGCGTAATATGTTACATTCACTGACGTTCAGCGTCAACTGCCAGAGCTTACTCCATTCGTCAACCCTCCGTAGGACGTTTTGCAAATCGATACTGTCTTCTGCCGTTGGTATTTTGTTATACAAAATCGAGTAATCTGCGAACAGCCTTAAATAGCTTCCGACGCTTTCTACTACATAATTTATGTACACTGTACACAGTAACGGTCCTATCGCACTCCCTTGAGGTGCTCCGAATCCAGTCGCAAATCTGTTCCAATACCCAGTAAGCTCGTATTTTTTTCACTAAATGGCAGTGTGGGACGGTGTCAATTGATTTCCTGAAATCGAGGAACTCGGCATAAACCTGGTCGCCATTGTCTACAGTGCTATGGATCTCATGGACGAGCAGATCGAGCTGTGTTTCTCAGGACTCTGTCTGCGAACTCCCTGCTCTCCAAAAACGTTGTAATTCTTGAGTATAAAACATGCTCCACAACGCTACAACAAACTGACGTCAGCGATGTAGGCCTATAAACATGTGCGTACTGTATGTCCTACGACCCTCCTTGAAAAATGAAATGACGTGCGCTTTCTTTCTAGGCGCAAAGTACCCTCCGTTGCTCCAGCTAGCTACGGTAAACTGGTGCCAGAATGGGAGCAAGTTCTTTCGAATTAGGTGTGTAGAATCTAACAGGTACCTCATGTGGTCCTGTCGCCTTTCCACTACTAAGCGATTGTAGTTGTTCTTTCTTTTTTTGTTCCTCGATCGGATATCTCAGTATCTACCATTTCGACGTACGTACGATGACTCAGAGGAAGGACTGCGTTACGCTCTTCCGCCGTGAAACACTATCGGAAGACCGAATTCCGTATTTCTGCATTCTCTTTATTGTCTTCCGTTCCTCTGTCTATATGGTGATTGAATGACTGAATAGATGATTTCAAACCGCTTACTGGTTTTACGTACGACCGAAATCCATTAGGGTTGTCGATATTTTATTTTGGAGGTCATTGAACGCATGTCTCATTTCTCTGTTTACGCTCATTTTCGGCTCTTTCATCGTTAGTTTGTCAGCTACGTTTTGACTTCTCTTGAATCTATGAAGAATTTGACAGAGCACTGAATGAGCGACAGAGCACTGAAAGACCTAAGTCGAATCAAGGCCCGTGGACTAGACGACATTCCTTCAGAACTGCTAATATCATTGGGAGAGCCAGCCATAACAAAGGAAATGCCTTCAGACCTCAATAAGAATGTAATACCAATTCCAAAGAAAGCAGGTGCAGACAGGTGTGAATATTAACGAACTATCAGTTTAAAACGTGATGATTGTGAAATATTAACACGAATTCTTTATAGAAGACTGGAAAAAAGTGGTTGAAGCTGACGTTGGGGAGAAATGTAGGAACACGCGAGGCAATACTGACCCTGCGACGTCTCTTAGAGGATAGGTTAAGGGAAGGCAAACCTACGTTTATAGCATTTGTAAACTTAGTGAAAGCTTTTGACAGTGTTGATGGGAATACTCTTTCTGAAATTCTTAAGGTGGCAAGGGTGAAATACAGGGAGTGAAAGACTATTTACAACTTGTACAGAAACCAGACTGCAATTAAAAAGTCGAGGTACATGAAAAGGAAGCAGTGGTTGAGAAGAGAGTGAGACAGGGTTGTAGCCTATAACCGATGTTATTCGGTCTGTACACGGAGCAAGTAGTAAGGCAAACAAAAGAAACATATGCAGTAGAAATTAAAGTTCAGGGAGAAGAAATAAAAAATTTGAGGTTTTCCGATGGCGTTGTGCTTCTGTCACAGGCAGCAAAGGACTCGGACGAGCAGTTGAACAGAATGGACTGTGGCATAAAAGAAGGATATAAAGAGCATCACAAAAACCAAAGAACGATAACGGAATGCATTCGAGTTAAATCAAGTGATGCTGACTGAATTAAATTAGGAAACGAGACGCTTAAAGTAGTAGGCGAGTTCTGTTTGGGCAGCAGAATAAGTGATGATTGCTGAAGTAGAGAGGAAATAAAATATAGACTGCCAATGGTAAGAGAAGCATTTTTGTAGAAGAAAAACTTGTTAACATCGAATATATATTTAAGAGTTAGAAAGTGTTTTCGGAAAGTATTTGTATGGGGTGTAGGAGATAAGGAAGTGAGAAACGGACGATAAACAGTTTGAACAAGAAGATTAATACATTTGGAATGTGGTGCTGCAGAAGTATGATGAAGACTAGATGGGAAGATCGTGTAACCAATGAGGAGGTACTTAACAGAATTGGGAAAAAAAGAAATTTGTGGCACAACCTGACTGGAAGAAGGGAACGGCTGATAGGGCATATTGTGAGACATCAAGGGATCACTAATTTAGTGTTGGAGGGAAATATGAGGGTAAAAATTGTAGAGGGAGACAAAGAGATAAATAGAGTAAGCAGATTCAGAAGCATGTAAGTTGCAATAGTTACTCGGAGATAAAGAGGCTTGCACAGGATAGAGCAGCATGGAGAGCAGCATCAGAGCAATCTTCGGACTGAAGACCGCAACAACAATAACATTTATATTAGCCTCTTCTAAACTTCATTTATGACTATTAATCTTCAGAAGATAATATTTCGGCCTTTGTTTGTGAAATAGCCTTTTGAAGTCCAGCGGATGTCATTTCTAAGCGTAATTTTGTTTTGGCATTCATGGTAGTAGAACAGGGCTTGAAATACGGGAAAGGAACGCTCGCATTTACGACTGGTGAGACGTGCCATAACAATTTTAGTGTTATTACGCACCACGTACGAGTTCCAAGGCGGGTGTAAAATGTATGAGCGCAACGTAAAATATTGAACGCTAAAATGATGATTTGGCTCTGTCTGACTATCCCCTGAAGCAGATCTAAGGATCTCTTAATGCTCTGTCTGACTATCCCCTGAAGCAGATCTAAGGATCTCTTAATGCTCTTTAACGTATAAATTACAACATAAACATAAATGTACGATTAACGCAACTATTACTACTAAATGATAAACGTTGTTTCACGTCATACATTTATTGTCTATATTTCCTTACTAAAAATTGCAGATCAATTGCCCAACTCTGCCCCTTTTTATGGCCAAGTGATCTAACATAAATAACGCGAAATGACTGACATCATCTATGTACCACACTAGAACACATTACTTTCAAAGATGACCTACGTGGTGTGGAACCTCAATGGAAATAAACTAGCGTGATCACAGCTGTTTAGCTTTATAGCCTCATAAGCCGAAGCAATTAGCAGTATCACCGTATGTACTGCGTCCGGTGCATTGGAGTGATGGTTCTCCTACATGTCTGTGACGATAGAAGAACTCCAGCCTCAGAATAAAGCTCTTTCAAATACTAGGACGGCAGAAGGCGGTCCTCTGACTAGGATAATCTAATATTGTCTTTTCCTCACTGTGTTCTACAGGCGATAAACGCGAACTCCCAGGCACAAGGACTGAGTTCCAATAATGTATCAACGTAAGTACAGGCAGAAGAAGTGCTCTAAATCACTGAACGTTGTGTCTAGAATCGTATGAGTTCGCAACAGTACAGTGCCTAACTGTTATAACTATAACTCCCCTGAGAGAAAATACAGCAAGTCCGTCTGTACGAACAAAGCTGATTCTGAGCGACCGTCACACAAGGGCGCTCGAAACGGGAAACCTCTTCCTGTCCACTGCTGGCTTCCCAGCAAGACTCGGCTTCCCACCGAACTGCAGAAGGCGAATCATATTCTCGAAACCCCGGAATATTCTCCCTCTCTACAGATCCCTCCGAACGTCGACCAGCCATATTTTAGTCTTTTGTCGTCCAGCGCGGAAAGTTTGTGAGCGAATACCTATACTCGTACAATGGTATGCTTCTGGCTAAAAATCCGTGGAAATAAGCCAGCCTGCGTGATTTCCGAGGTGACGCTTCCTCGTTCCTCTCAGATGCATCCAAGATTTGCAGAATTCCCAGTTATCCTTCCGGCCTAGCTACAATACCGGCCAGACGTCGCTGTATTGTGTTTCCGCGCCCAGGTGTCCATACTGTCCGTCTTAGCACTTCCTGTGTCAGGCAGGGCCAACACACCTGTGCGGGCTTTTTCCACCCATGGCTTGAGTTCTGCCTGCCGTTTCATCTCCACTAGCGTTCCAACCTCTAAACAATGTTCAAATGTGTGTGAAATCTTATGGGACTTAACTGCTAAGGTCATCAGTCCCTAAGCTTACACACTAATTAACTTCAATTATCCTAAGGACAAACACATACACCCATGACCGTGGGAGGACTCGAACCTCCACCGGGACCAACCGCACGGTCCATGACTGCAGCACGTTAGACCTCCAACCTCTACTAGTATAGGCAATCATTCATTACGCATTTTTGATAATAAAGACACTCCGTCACCTTTCATGCAAAAGTGTTAACAATTATTTGCAAGACGTACGTGACAATGTCAGTCTTCTTTAAATATTCAATATACGATGTACAACCTATCAAATGATACCTAATTGTGGTTGTAGATCACGGCAAAGTATGTAGATGAGTGCTTGCAAGGTTCTAAATTTAGCCACCTTACACAAAAGTCCCCTTTACAAAAAAAAAAAAAAATTGGAAATTTATGGTAAGGTCTTATGGGATCAAACTGCTGAGGTCATCGGCCCCTAAGCTTACGCACTAGCTAATCTAACTTAAACTAACTTAAGCTAAGGATAATACACACACCTATGCCCGAGGGAGGACTCGAACCTCCGACGGGGGGGGGGGGGGGGGGGGGAGGGGGGGAGGAGCCGAGAGGACCGTGATAAAACACCTGAGACCACAGCACGGCTATTCCTCTTTGCAGCTGGGGGTCGCGGAGGACATAAATTTATTGCCCTATTAAGAAAATGTATTTCTGATTGCCAGAAGAGACAGAAGTGATTTGTAGAAAGTACTTGCTGATAGGAAGTATTTTCTAAATTGAGATACGTGCTTGTACAGATCAGAATATGGCTCATGAAAAGCAAATCGCCATCTAAAATGAACTTTCACAACATAGTTCCTTCAGGCTCAGACGGAGGGATCTGTTGTTGACTCACTCTTAAATGTAAGTAGTTCACGAGTAATGGTTTTTGTATTTTCATCTCCATGACAATACGCTTCTCTTTTAAATCACACTGTATCTGGAAGAAATGTGGGAGTTTAGAGCTTCAATTCGCCACCAGGAGGAGGCCCCATGAAAGGAAAAGTACGCGAAGTACCGCGAGCAGGAGTTTGGGTGGAAGAATAATTGCGAGGAGATAAAGTAGCCTACCTCTTTGTAGATAATGTCGCAGTGTATATGAGTTGTTTTGGCGTGCGGAAGTCGTTTAAAGTTCAAAAGTCGTTTCCAGGGATACGCCATGTGAACAAGGAGGCGATGTAAAACTTTCCCATGACGATAATGCCAGTGCCAAGAGGTTTAGAGTGACGTCTGAGAGTCATTCATTCGCCGTTTGCATTTTACTGGTGATATGGAGATCTCGAAAAACAAAGTGGTTGCTATGAACTACGCTCGGCTGCTACAGATAAAGTCGTCGATTAAAGAATACTGCAAATACGTAAATGGTGTAGTATATGTGTAGGACATCTTACACTACTGGACATTAAAATTGCTACACCATGAAGATGACGTGCTACAGACGCGAAATTTAACCGACAGGAAGAAGATGCTGTGATACGCAAATGATTAGCTTTTCAGAGCATTCACACAATGTTGGCGCCGGTGGCGACACCTACAACGTACTGACATGAGGAAAGTTTCCAACCGATTTCTCATACACAAACAGCAGTTGACCGGGTTGCCTGGTGAAACGTTGCTGTGATGCCTCGTGTAAGGAGGAGAAATGCGTAACATCACGTTTCCGACTTTGATAAACGTCAGATTGTAGCCTATCGTGATTGCGGTTTATCGTATGGCGACATTGCTGCTCGCGTTGGTCGAGATCCAATGATTAGCAGAATATGGAATCGGTGGGTTCAGGAGGGTAATACTGAACGCCGTGCTGGATCCCAACGGCCTCGTATCACTAGCAGGCATCTTATCCGCATGGCTGTCACGGATCGTGCAGCCACGCCTCGATCAATGAGATGGGGACGTTTGCAAGACAACAGTCATCTGCACGAACAGTTCGACGACGTTTGCAGCAGCGTGGACTATCAGCTCGGAGACCATGGCTGCGGTTACCCTTGTCGCTGCGTCACACGCAGGAGCGCCTGCGATGGTGTACTCAACGACGAACCTGGGTTCACGAATGGCATAACGTCATTTTTTTCGGATGAATCCAGGTTCTGTTTACTGCATCGTGATGGCCGCATCTGTGATTGGCGACATCGCGGCGAACGCACATTGGAAGCGTGTATTCGTCATCGCCATACTGGCGTATCACCCGGCGTGATGGTATGGGGTGGGTTACACGCCTCGGTCACCTCTTGTTCGCATTGACAGCACTTTGAACAGTGGACGTTACATTTCAGATGTATTACGACCCGTCGCTCTACCATTCATTCGATCACTGCGAAACCCTACATTTCAGCAGGATAAAGCACGACCGCATGTTGCAGGTCATGAACGGGCCTTTCTGGATGTAGAAAATGTTCGACTGCTGCCCTGGCCACCACATTCTCCAGATCTCTCACCAATTAAAAATGTTTGGTAAATGGTGGCCGAGCAACCTGTACACGCCATTCAAGCTCTGTTTGACTCAATGCCCAGACGTATCAAGGCCGTTATTACGGCCAGATGTGGTTGTCCTTGGTACTGATTTCCCAGCATCTATGCACCCAAATTACGTGAAAATGTAATTACATGTCAAGTCTAGTATAATATATTTGTCCAATGGTTCAAATGTCTCTGAGCACTATGGGACTTAACATCTATGGTCATCAGTCCCCTAGAACTTAGAACTACTTAAACCTAACTAACCTAAGGACATCACACAACACCCAGTCTTCACGAGGCAGAGAAATCGAACCCGAGAACCAGGGCGCGGGAAGCGCGAACGCTACCGCACGACCACGAGCTGCGGACATTTGTCCAATGAATACCCTTTTATCATCTGCATTTCTTCTTGGTGTAGCAATTTTAATGGCCAGTAGTGTAACTGTCCTGATACTTCCGATCAGTTAGTGTATACTCCAAAGGCCCTTTACGATGTTACAGTTTTAAACATGACTGTTTCTCAGCAACAGTAGACAATTTCCAAACGTAGGAACTATACAGCCAACTGGCTGCAAATAACTGTTAGGTACATTTACCTAGGTGACTTTATGATGTGTTGTGGGAGGTATCTTTGGTATCATGAATATTTACTACATTTCGGGAGAAGAAGTGTGATAGTAAGATACCGTATGAGCTGGAATTTCTCTCCAAGGGACGCACGTGAAGAAAATAATATGTCTATTCGCTCATCTGAGAAGGTAGCTTACCGGAAGTTCTGTGGTATCGATAGCTACGATGCCACAACGTAGGTCCGCTCTGCTAGGTTGGCACTACAAGAGACACCGACGACAGCAGCCTCTAGCCGGTGCTGTCGAGGTCTACGAGCTCCGCGACTGCTTCAGCCCATTTGATCAGGTGCAGACAGCCAGGACACTTCGCTTCAGCATCGCACCTACGTACAAAGTTATGTAATCGTTTATCACCTTGTTTTTGCACCAGTAAACCATTTTCTTGCAGTACCGACTTGTCTTACCTTTTCCCGTTCCTACTAATGCGCCGCCTCCCAGGCTGGATACAAAAAGTTCAACAGTATACCGCTCCGCGATGCGCAACGCCCTGTAAGACCCTACGCGACCTGACTCTGGTGAGTATCTTCGACAGCTTCTCGAGCTCACTGACCGAAAACGTGCTGAAATATGCTGTCTTCTTTTGACAGTTTCTCTATTACATTTACGTATTTAACTATTTATTTTACCCGCTTCTTTACATTATAATATTAAATGCTTGAAGGTTAACTTAAATTGTCACATGTAGGATACCAGAGTAACAAAACTAATAAATATCGAACAATTACATCAGGTAATTTAGTTTTCAAATGTAAGATCAGAATACATCGTTTTCCTTACACACTGAAGAGCCAAAGAAACTGGTACACGTGCCTAATACCGTGTAGGGCCCCCGCGACCATGCAGAAGTGCCGCAACACGACGTGGCATGTACTCGACTAATGTCTGAAGTAGTGCTGGAGAGAACTGACACCATTAATCCCGCAGGGCTTTTCATAAATCCGTAAGAGTACGAGGGGGTGGAGATCTCTTCTGAACATAACGTTGCAAGGCATCCCAGATAAGCTCAATAATGTTCATGTCTGGGGAGTCTGGTGGCCAGCGGAAGACTTTAAACTTAGAAGAGTGTTCCTGGAGCCACTCTGTAGCAATTCTGGAGATGTGGTGTATCGCACTGTCCTGCTGGAATTGTCCAAGTCTGTCGGATTGCACAATGGACATAAATGGGTGCAGGTCATCAGACAGGGAGCTTACGTACTTTTCACCTGTCAGAATCGTATCTAAGCGTATCAGGGGTTCCACATCACTCCAACAGGACACGCCCCACACCATTACAGAGCCTCCACCAGCTTGAACGGTTCGCTGCTTATATGCTGGGTCCATGGATTCATGTTGTCTCCATACCCGTACACGTCCATCGGCTCGATACAATCTGAAACGAGACTCGTTCGGCCAGGCAACATGTTTCCAGACATCAACAGTCCAACGTCGGTGTTGACGGGCCCAGACGAGGCGTAAAGTTTGGTGTCGTGCAGTTATCAAGCACGCAGAGTGAGACTTTGGCAGCGAAAGCCCATACTGATGATATTTCGTTGAATGGTACGCACGCTGACACTTGTTTATGGCCTAGCATTGAAATCTGCAGCAATCTGCGGGAAGGTTGCTCTTCTGTCACGTCGAATGGTTCTCTTCAGTCGTCGTTGGCCCCGTTCTCGCAGGTTTTTTTCTAGGCTGCAGCGATGTCGGAGACTTGATGAGACACCGGTTTCCTGATATTCACGGTACACTCGTGAAACAGTCGTATGTGGAAAATCCCCTCTCATCGCTACCTCGGAGATAGTGTTTCCCGTTGCCCGTGCGCCGACTGTGACCCCACGTTCAAACTCACTTAAATCTTGATAACCTGCCAGTGTCGCGGCAACCGACACTTGTCTTATATGGGCGTTGCCGACCGCAGCGCTGTGTTCTGTTTTTGAACACACATGCCTACCTACACCAGTTTCTTTGGCGCTTCAGTGTGTACCTCACTTACATCTACATGTCCAGATCTTTGTCTTGGGTTTTCATTTCAAATCTGGTAGCCTTCTAACATACATGCGGCTTTCTTCAGGGTATATAAAAAGTTATTACTGACACCAAAAGGATTGTTCGAAAGGAAAATATATTCAGTTGGAGAAATTGCAAGCACTGTCTCATTTATAGATGGTCCAACATCCTGATTTTTCTATTTGTTTCCTTATAATGACCCGGATTTTGGCTAAATTAATGTCACAGTGGGTCTTGACTTATTTGGAACCATTTGTAATACCCTTACAATTTTACATGGCCCCTTAAAATGATTGTAAAGTTTTATAACAGTGACAGCTTAACCGTAAAATATTGGCGAGTCATAGAAAAACTACTGTTTTGTGTTTCCCCCGCTTTCATTTCATTGTCACTTAAATTCCCATATATTTCTAATTTCTTCTTTTACTTCTCTTCTGAATTACACTTACAGATATTTTGCTGTAACTCACTGTTTGTTTCTCGTAGGCGGCCTGCTGTCTATAAGGCACCCCTGTGTCAACTTTAATCTATTCGAAATCTGCCTGCCAGTTGTGCAAGGATAATATTCTGATTTTCCTCCGCGTTTCTTCAGCTAATAAGTTATGGTTCATCGGATGTCGTAATGAATCGAATGTCATCCTGCTGGCAGCACAACGTTGTGTTAATATGCGTTAAGTTTTTCGTTGACTCAAACTGTCCAGAATACGAACCTGTTCCCCACTGTTGTTTGAACATTCATTAATCTTACCTAATGCCTCGTATAAGCAACACTTTAGACTCGGTCGAACGAGTGTTTCATGAGCCCTTCCTTCGTTGGAGAATTACATTAACTAATAATTTTACCAGTGAATTTCATTCTGGTATTTGCTATTCTTACAATTCATTTTATCTCATTATCGCGCTTTAGTTGTTCCCGACCGCACATTCCTAGGTAATTTACGATTGTTATTTATCGATGACATTGGAATCGAACAATAATTATTCTTCCCATCTATTTATGCATCATACATTACGTTCGTCCACACAATCCTTGTCACAAGCACCGAATCTCGATCCGTCTTCCTGCTTATCGCTACCATTCGCTGTAGTAATATTGACGCGTCAGTCTCACTGAACTGGCTCGTATCACGGATGAAAGCATTCATACAGGGGGAGTGGTCAGGACTCAGGGATATGACATGAAAGACTATTCGAACCAAAAATGTCTAGTAAACAAGGGCAATGAGAAAGAAATACAGGACGAACAAAAATTCGCACACTTCGACACAACAGCAATTCCTTGGCTACTAATAATACAAAAATGTCTCTAACAAAAATCGGTCGCGAGCGTATTTGCGGCAGAAAACGGTCGTCAAAGGATGACAATTTGACAACACTACAGTCACGTGTACAACAAGTATTTCCATTCAGCTATGTTGTCGCGTTAGTACAGTTGATACAGTTTTGCGTTACAGTGCTCGATGTCAAGAGTTCGATTCTGCGTCTGTGCATAAGTGTTTTTTAGACTCATATTTTATCAGACCTCTGTATTGTTACTCAATAGGACCCTAATTATAACAGCTCTTATACAAAACACATGCAGTTATTTAATATCAACACAGATTTGAGAGTAAAATAGTTTTTATTGTTTCGCTTTTAAAGACGTGACTCTATTCTATTCCACGCACTATACCTTTCCATGCTCTCTGCGCCATTGTCAGGATAGCTTTCCTTTTCTTCATTATTCCCCTGCCGCCAAAAGTAAAAAAAGAAAGAAAGAACGACTCCACTCCTCTCCTTGGTCTACAGCTGCTTCTTTTACCCTAGGTAGTTCCACCGCAACCATGAAAATCACATAGCCACATCGTCTGAGTTCGAGTATATTGTTTAATAGTACTTCGTTAACTACATTCGAACCTAGTTTCTGGCATACACTCCTGCGTTGGTTCTGTCTATTAGTTCCGACTATTACGCTTGCAACTTTTAAGTCCATTAAATGATTCCACGTTTTTGTACAAGATCCGCTGCAATTGCTGTATAATTCTTAAGAAGCAAGCTAAAATATCACAAAGTGTAAAATTGGAAAAAAAATATGACATCTACACCCAAAATCGAACTCTTGAACTCGAGTATGCTAACAGCAAACCTTGTGGGGGTCACTATTTACAATAACGTAGGGAATGATGATTTCGACGTTGGCAAGAACCAGACATGTTGCAATGACCGGAGCGTTAAAGGTTGCTAGAAAAAGTGAAAAGTCATCTAAGTATGAAAATTTGCTGTAAGCTGCTTTCGTCAGAGCATTAAGAGGCCATACGTACTGAGAAACTGCTGATTTCACGCCCAGTGACTGGGGATTGGAGCAAAAAAGCGACGCAGTCACGTCCCATCCGTAATCAGTCACAAATGCCTTATGTATAAGCCCTCAAACGTAAAGCAAGGCAAGCTCCACAGATCAGAGGAGTTCCAGCCGGAAGCCTTGGGTAACAGTCAGCCTAAAGCGGATCCTACGTTAATTAGCACTGTCTTTAGTTGAGTTTGTACACTAAGAAGAACTTGCAAAACTTTCCTGTACCTACCTCTGGACTAGGGCTACTGGTTTCCATTGTACATTTGGCTACATGTAACTATGTCTGTCACTTTCGTAGAGACGAGTACTTGAAGCTAAGGATTCTATAAGAACAATAGAATCTGGCACTTCCAAGGTTCGTGGTCTATATTACCATTCGTTTCTGTGTATACCCGAATTTTAATCATATATAGACCGGGGTGTCCTTTTTGTGATATATTGGAGAATCTAGTAAGCGTCATCGATGTTTTACACTTGTTGAAGTTATAAAGTAGTGTTTGTGCTCTTCTAAAATTTCAATGCAAACTCGTGAAGAAGCAATAAAACACAGACCTGTGAGCCAGCGTAGAGTCTCATTTCCATCACCATATCTACCCCCTTAGCCTGACATCTAAGTCTTTCTGAACTGCCTCCAACCACAGAGAGCTGAAAAATCTGAGCCTGACCTCATCGCCGTTTCACTCTTGTGCACAGCAGCTCGTGTACCAAGAAATGGATGACCTTAAATCCTGCATCGCCTCTGATCCGAGCGTGAGCTTTTAGGTGTGATGGCCGTTCAATCATTAATGCAACAGGTTTGTTTTATTCAGAATTCCAATACACCATATTATTTCCCACTCTTTGCTTATTCAACACAATCGCTGTTCAATGCGACAGCCTTACGCCACCTTACTGGGAGGGTCTGTATGCCTGTATGGAACCACTATACTGGGCTTCGTCGGAGTCAATGAGTTGCTCCATCAGTAATCTCTCCTTAAAGCATGTACTACTTCCCGCTGAGCGGATATTTCACTGCGCGAAACAGAATGTATTCTGAAGGTGCGAGATCCGGTTTGTAGGGTGGAAGAACAGTCCAATGAAGTTTTCTGAGCCCCTCTCGGGTGCACAAAGGAGAAGATCCTTTTGTAATTTTGGATGATGAACACGCTGAGGTCGTTTCTTAAATTTCCCAAGGGTAGTGCAATACGTCCCAAAGTTGATCGTTGCACCGTGAGGAAGGACATCAAACAGAAGAACTCCTACATAGTCCCACAAGACCGTCGTCATGACTTTACCTGCTGAGGGTGCTGTTTTGAACTTTTTCTTCGGAGACGAGTTGGTGTGACGCCACCCCATGGATTGCCGTTTTGTTTCCGGTTCGAAGTCATGAACCCTTGTTTCATCGCCTGTGACGATGTTCGACAAAAAACTATCACGATCAGCCTAGTAACGCGCAAGCAACTCCGCACAAATGGTCCTTGATTGCTCTTTGTGGTATTCTGTTCGGAGGCGAGGAAGCAAGCAGGCGCACACAGCATTGAGTACGCCGAATGGTGGACGAGTGTGTCAGCATTACCAACAGAGAAGTAAAGTTGGTTAGCGAGGTGTTTTATTGTCATACGTCGAGCACCTCGGACGAGAGATATATCTTCGTATACCCACAATTGAAACGGACGACTTGGGACGTCAGCTAGTATAATGTATGTTAAAAAGTGGCGTAATTCCTCCAGCTGTATTAAGGTGTCGGTTTTATTGGCAACTAGTTTCTATGTTGTTACAACATCATCTTCAGACCCATACTTGTTGACAGTAACCGTATGTGTCTAACACTAATAGTCAGTGGTGAGATAGGCGTGTTCCATGCGGAAGGCAGGTAGTAACTGATCAGTTATTACCTGCCTTCCTCTGTGGCGTCGGTGGCTCAGATGGATAGAGCGTCTGCCATGTAAGCAGGAGATCCCGAGTTCGAGTCCCGGTCGGAGCACGCATTTTCACATGTCCTCGTTGATATACATAACTACCCGTCAGCAGGTGAAGGTATTAATATAATTGTAATTTCGGACCAGAGAGTCCACACTTTCAAACATTATTGGAGGCATGGTCGTGTGCGGCCGGCCAGTACGTCGGAGATCGGACAGGTTTGCGCGACCGTGTTGCGATAGTGACAGACACCTCACCCAACGACTCACCATGCTTTTGTTCGCTGCCAGGTCTCTACAGACATTCTGTAAGTGCCTATAAATATCTGTGATGCTCTGATTTTCCGGCAAGAGAAACTCAATGACAGCTCTGTGCTTGGTACTAACTTCTGCTACAGATGCCATTTTGAAGACTACTACATATAGCGCCGCCCCCAATTGGAACTTCAGGAAACCGTAGAGGCTGAGACGGGAATATTCCACGATGTCTCACAACAAATTTCGCATTTTTTCAAGCGAAACTGGCTGAGAAACAAAGGTTTAGCACTACTTGCTGAACGCCACTCGTAAGTATGTCGCGGCCTACATCGTTTTCCAACATACACTATGTGTATCCGGACAACTGGCTGAAAATGACTTACAAGTTCGTGGCGCCCTCAATCGATAAGGCTGAACTTCAATATGGTGTTGGCCCACCTTTAGCCTTGATGACAGCTTCCACTCTCGCAGGCATACGTTCAATCAGGTGCGGGAAGGTTTCTTTGGCAATGGCAGCACATTCTTCACGGAGTCCTGCACTGAAGAGAGGTATCGGTGTCGATTGGTGAGGCCTGACACGAAGTCGGCGTTCCAAAACATCCCAAAGGTGTTCTATAGGACTCAGGTCAGGACTCTTTGCAGGCCAGTCCATTACAGGGATGTTATTGTTGTGTAACCACATTACCACAGGCCGTGCATTATGATCAGATGCTCTATCTTGTTGAAAGATGCAATCGCCAACCCCGAATTGCTCTTCAACAGTGGGAAACTAGAAGCTACTTAGAACATCAATGTAGGCCTGTGCTGTAATAGTGCCTGGCAAAGCAACAAAGGGTGCAAGCCCCCTCCATGAAAAACACGACCACACTGTAACACCACCGCCTCCGATTTTTACGTTGGCACTACACACGCTGGCAGATGACGTGTACCGGGTATTCGCTATACCCACACCCTACCATCGGATCGCCATGTTGTGTACCGTGTTTCGTCACTCCACACAACGTTTTCCCAATGTTCAATCGTGCAATGTTTACGCTCCTTACATCAAGCGAGGCGTCGTTTGGAATTTTCTGGCGTGATGTGTGGCTTACGAGCAGCCGCTGGACCACGAAATCCAAGTTTTCTCACTTCTCGCCTGTCATAGTACTTGCAGTTGATCCTGTGTGATAGTATACGACCCTCTTCAACTGTTGGGGTCTCTGTCAGTCAACACACGAAGTCGGCCTGTACATTTTTGTGCTGTACATGTCCCTTCACGTTTCCACTTCACTATCACATCTGAAACAGTGGACCTAGGAATGGTCAGGAGTGTGGAAATCTCGCGTACAGACGTGTGTCACAAGTGAGAACGAGTCATATGATCACTTCGAAGTCCGCAAGTTCCACGGAGCGCCCCATTCTGCACTCTGACGATGTCTAATGATTGCTGAGGTCGCTGATACGGAGTACCGGATACTTTTTATCACATAGTGTATAAAAGTGGTGACCGGTGTGGGGTGCAGGCATCGTTTCCTGGGCCGCGTGGTTTGAGGCGCCGTGTCACGGACTGCGAGGCACCTCCCGCCGGAGGTTCGAGTCCTCCCTCGGGCATGGGTGTGTGTTTATTGTTCTTAGCATAAGTTAGTTTAAGGTCGTTTAAGTAGTGTGTAGGTCTAGGGACCGATGACCTGAGCAGTTCCGTCCCTTAGGAATTCACACACATTTGAACATTTGAGTTTCGATTCCTGGCTGAGTACCTTTAGTGAGAAGTAAGGTGCGCTACGAGGATAGGATGTTCTGTTATGAGAAATAGCAAGCCCCATGTTACAGGGAATCGACTTCGGCTTTCCAGGTAGATAAGGTAATACTGTGAGGAGGCATAGCAGATCTTTTTAGTTTACGGCAGGAAAGAAGCAAGAAAGAAGAAAGTAGGTCACCGTCTCGTGGTGCAGAATTACGAGACTACAGCGAGCAGCCAGTAGCGAAGAGCCCGTAGCAGTAAACAAGAGAGGACGCCTTTCACAACAGTTACGACAGTCGAACTTGGGGCCACGGACACTCGAATCAGCGCCACATGCATGCTGTCCGCGCCGAATTCCAACCTTACGCCTGCACACGACATCAACACAGTGCCGCCGTCTGACCGACAAACGTGGTGAGTGTATCACAAACATAGTACGGGAACGACACCTACGACTGCGAAGAAAAAGACGAAAAAATATCTAATATGAATCTGGAAGGCAGTGAAGTCCCTGCACAGCATAGAGTCTTGTCTGATGCACTTAGGTTAATACCTAGAGCTTTTGATGGAAATAAAGACGAACTTAGAGAGAATTCATAGATAATTGTGACCTAGCATTCGAATGAACGCCAAGCTATAGTCTTGTTGCGCTATTAAAATCTATTAAAACTAGCACTGTGGATGCAGCTCGATTTGACAGCAACTTGGGCACAAGTGAAACGAATTTTATAGGTGAACTGTGCATGAATACGGGCTTTGGATTGCCGTGCATGTTTATTATCTTCTAGTACGCAGAATAGGCCAGTTGACAGATTGCAGTGAAAATTTTGAGAAGCTGTCCAGGGAGTGATGCGCGAATCAGACGTTCGGGGAAGCCACGCTCTAACTGGTAAGCTGATGCGAGCAGAGTTCATACACGAAATTGAGGATGATGGGATTAAAACCGTCGTGAGAGCAAGGAGAGAGGATATAAAGATTAGCCGAAGCAGTGGATCTAGCATTATCAGAAGAAGAAGCGTCGCTCGCCCCTTGTAAGGGAAAGTTTGGTGAATCCAGTCGCCTGAGAGACTACTGAGCTAAATGTAAGGGAGGAAGCCACCATGCTATGGTGAAACATGTGAGGAAAACAGAAGCCGTGCAGCCGAATTGTAGTGGAGCATTGGCGAGAAGGGTAGAGGAAACGCTATCCAGAGGTCATTACAAGGAAATTGGAAGCAGGCAATCTTTTGTGTGTCGTCGATGCGATATTCAAGGGTATCTAGGGCTGTGTGATAAGGCGCACCCGTGATATGTTACGTTTGTAAATAACCACGAAACTTAGCCCGAAATCTACTGCTGATGTTTGGATAGCATATACGAAGACTTGGAAACCTGGATATGGAAGTACGGCATGAGCATGCAGTCGACTCGTCCCGCAAAGTTGTTTTCAGTAGGCTGCGAGGGCAGGAATGATTTCGTAAATAAGATGTGTGAAGGGAAGAGCGGAAACCACAAGTTTCGTAGTAGACAGTGCCGCTCAGGTGAGCATAACAGAGGAATCAGCACTGAGGAGAACAGTGGGCAGTAGCGTCGACAAAAGAATAAAAGTTGAACTCATCATTGAAGAAGTAACAGAGACGTGCGTAGCCATGATGTTAAGGCTGAGGACAGAAGACGATGTGTGTATGGAACTCAAATTTCATGTAGTGGAGAACAAGTTGGACGTCTCTTATGAAGGCATTTTAGACAGAGACTTCTGCGAGAGTTTAAAAGTAATCATAGATAACTGTTACCCTATGGATCAAAGGCTGACTGTTACCCTATGGGTCAAAGGCTGACCAGTACGTCAGAGACAGAACTGGAGCTGAACCGTTGAGTCCTCCTGACCGAAAGAGATCCACGAAGACAGAAGCAGTGCCCCAGATAACGGACATTAGGCAGCCGAATGAAATAGGTCGCGAGGGCATCAGCAGGAATCCAGATAGAATTGGAGCAAGAGCCGAGATGAAGAGAGACTTTCAGAGCGAGGAACCGGAAAGGAATAAAGAGCTGTGGGGCACGATGTCTGAGGGAAACGAGAAAGAAACATGAGCTGCAGAAGGAAATGAAAGAGAGCCTGTGTGACGTTACACGAATAGGTCTACGAGAAGAAAAGATTTAAGGATTAAAGTGAAGAATACAGGTCTGACCGAAGGAATATTGGAGAAGCAGCAGTTGCAGACGGGCGTGTGTTCCGCGGCGGCATTGGTGACCATGCAGAGAGGTACTTGCGTCGCGATTATTTTGAATTCCACTGAAGAAGACGTTATACTGAAACTTCCCAAAGTGAAGATACAAGCAGTTCCTATTATGGGAAAAGGTGAGGAACACCGTATGCGTAATACAGTTTCGGTGGAACAGAGATAAGGAATCAAATTTGCAGATTACAGGAAATGGTTCGAACGGATCACTTAAACAAAGACGAAATGACATAGATTAATGAATTGCGTATTGGATATCATGATGTGCTTCACCTGTCTCGAGATATATTAACGGGCACTGAGACTGTGAAACAAGAAATTAAGTTGAAACCAGAGGCACAAGGAAAAAATATGTAGTTGTATCGACTATCAGAGTCGCAAACGAAGCCCTCCTATACGAAATAGGTCTGATGTTAACAAAGGATATCATTACGCCGAGCACATCTGGTTGGAATTTCCCGTTAATGATGATTCCGATG
Organism: Schistocerca americana; assembly: GCF_021461395.2. Lineage (NCBI taxonomy): Eukaryota > Metazoa > Arthropoda > Insecta > Orthoptera > Acrididae > Schistocerca > Schistocerca americana. Next base: position 248,178,795 of record NC_060121.1, read on the forward strand.
AAGATGGGCACTTCAGGGCAACGAAAGGGTAGAGTAGCTGCGGACTACCGGATAGTAAATGACTTCTGTATTAACACTGTATTTCCGCTATCCCATATTCACGAGATTTTAGACAACTTAGCAAAAGCCAAGTACTTCACTACCTTAGGCGTGCAAAGGATTACCATCACATACTGTCGAATGGGAATAATAGAAAGAAAACAGCCTTCTCTATTCCAGAAGTGCATCACGAATACAAAAGATTACTGGTGGGAATGATAGACAGTGGAGCCACTTTTCAGAGACTGATGAACACATTACTAACTGCACTTAGGGACACAATATATTCGTATATTTGCATTCTGCAGTCGTGATTGGTGATGCGTTAGAAGCGCATAATGTCAGACTGGAAGAAGCGTCTGAAAGGTTTCGGTTGCAAGGTTTAATATTACAGGTTGACAAATATACACTCCTGGAAATTGAAATAAGAACACCGTGAATTCATTGTCCCAGGAAGGGGAAACATTATTGACACATTCCTGGGGTCAGATACATCACATGATCACACTGACAGAACCACAGGCGCATACACAGGCAACAGAGCATGCACAATGTCGGCACTAGTACAGTGTATATCCACCTTTCGCAGCAATGCAGGCTGCTATTCTCCCATGGAGACGATCGTAGAGATGCTGGATGTAGTCCTGTGGAACGGCTTGCCATGCCATTTCCACCTGGCGCCTCAGTTGGACCAGCGTTCGTGCTGGACGTGCAGACCGCGTGAGACGACGCTTCATCCAGTCCCAAACATGCTCAATGGGGGACAGATCCGGATATCTTGCTGGCCAGGGTAGTTGACTTACGCCTTCTAGAGCACGTTGGGTGGCACGGGATACATGCGGACGTGCATTGTCCTGTTGGAACAGCAAGTTCCCTTGCCGGTCTAGGAATGGTAGAACGATGGGTTCGATGACGGTTTGTATGTACCGTGCACTATTCAGTGTCCCCTCGACGATCACCAGTGGTGTACGGCCAGTGTAGGAGATCGCTCCCCACACCATGATGCCGGGTGTTGGCCCTGTGTGCCTCGGTCGTATGCAGTCCTGATTGTGGCGCTCACCTGCACGGCGCCAAACACGCATACGACCATCATTGGCACCAAGGCAGAAGCGACTCTCATCGCTGAAGACGACACGTCTCCATTCGTCCCTCCATTCACGCCTGTCGCGACACCACTGGAGGCGGGCTGCACGATGTTGGGGCGTGAGCGGAAGACGGCCTAACGGTGTGCGGGACCGTAGCCCAGCTTCATGGAGACGGTTGCGAATGGTCCTCGCCGATACCCCAGGAGCAACAGTGTCCCTAATTTGCTGGGAAGTGGCGGTGCGGTCCCCTACGGCACTGCGTAGGATCCTACGGTCTTGGCGTGCATCCGTGTGTCGCTGCGGTCCGGTCCCAAGTCGACGGGCACGTGCACCTTCCGCCGACCACTGGCGACAACATCGATGTACTGTGGAGACCTCACGCCCCACGTGTTGAGCAATTCGGCGGTACGTCCACCCGGCCTCCCGCATGCCCATTATACGCCCTCGCTCAAAGTCCGTCAACTGCACATACGGTTCAAGTCCACGCTGTCGCTGCATGCTACCAGTGTTAAAGACTGCGATGGAGCTCCGTATGCCACGGCAAACTGGCTGACACTGACGGCGGCGGTGCACAAATGCTGCGCAGCTAGCGCCATTCGACGGCCAACACCGCGGTTCCTGGTGTGTCCGCTGTGCCGTGCGTGTGATCATTGCTTGTACAGCCCTCTCGCAGTGTCCGGAGCAAGTATGGTGGGTCTGACACACCGGTGTCAGTGTATTCTTTTTTCCATTTCCAGGAGTGTATGTTCCTACGGAAAAAAAATATCTTACTTATGACATGTATTCACGACAGAAGGATTAGTACCCAACCAACAGAAGATGAGCATATTAAGAGTATCAAAGACCCTGTACCATGAACCAGTTAAAGAGGTGGCTAGGGATTGTGTCATTTTATCGTTGTTTTATTAAGGACTTCAGTCGCATAGTGAAACCATTACATGAATTACTGAAGAGAGGAGCAAACTATGAGTGCTCAGCAGACAGCAGCTTCCTAGGGTTAAAAAAGAAAATACCTATTCCCCGATTTTACAGTCTCCTGGTTTCACGAAACATTTCTTAGCAATGAAAGGACGCTAGCAAGTAGTCGATCGGTACCTTACTGAGTCAAGGAGAAATAGGACAGGACTCAAGAGCAGCCTTTGCATCCAGAATGCTGAACCGCGCCGAAAGAGGAAATAGTATGATTGAGCGAGAGCTCTTAGCCGGGTTGCCAACCATAGAACTTTTTCCTCGTACATAAACAACTAAAAATCTCGTACTTTGGTTTTAAAACCTCGTACATTTATCAAGCATTTAAAATGTTACAAAACCAAAAATAAGACATATTAACTGAGTGTGAATTTAGCAGGCATTTCTTAATTTAAAAATTTTGAATCAAACAAATAAAATGTTACGATGGCCGTATTTTCTAGACCCAAATGCTGGACCCATTACTCGTCTCTGCTATGTATTGAATCCTTAATATCGATTAACAACTATGTTATAATTTTATTTCATTCTCGGAATTAACAAGAATTCGCAGAAGCGCATTGTACATTGAGATTAAATGAGAATGCACATTAATAAATAATTTCAACACGAGATATAACAATTAGGTGATAATTTATTAGTTTATATAATTACTCCCGTACGTGATATATTATTATTATTTAGACGATCTTTAAGTTACTTTAGTTAACTGTGTTGCTAGCTGACTGGTATAGAATCCGCTCTCATTGGCAGGAAAAACCTCTTCGATACTTTGGCAAATGTTTGGTGACGTTGAAGCTTTTTTCGTTCCTGGTCTGCCATTAGAGGTGCAACTTAGGCCACGACACTGCCACAGATTACTAAGCTGTGGCGCCATCTAACATACATTTGCATACAACTATGACATTTTTTGTGGTATTTTCTAATGTGTGTGAGTGAAATCTTGTGGGACTTAACTGCTAAGGTCATCAGTCCCTAAGCTTAGATACTACTTAACCTAAATTATCCTAAGGACAAACACACACACCCATGGCTGAGGGAGGACTCGAACCTCCGCCGGGACCAGCCGCACAATCCATGACTACAGTGCCTTAGACCACTCGGCTAACCCCGCGCGGCGGTATTTTCTAGTCTTAGGTTGTTGTTATTGTGGTCTTCAGTCCTGAGACTGGTTTGATGCAGCCCTCCATGCTACTCTATCCTGTGCAAGCTTCTTCATCTCCCAGTAACTACTGCAACCTAAATCCTTCTGAATCTGCCTAGTGTATTCATCTCTTGGTCTCCCTCATAATTTTTACCCTCCACGCTGCCCTCCAATACTAAATTGGTGATCCCTTGATGCCTCAGAACATGTCCTACCAACCGATCCCTTCTTCTAGTCAAGTTGTGCCACAAACTTCTCTTCTCCCCAACCCTATTCAGTACTTCCTCATTAGTTATGTCATCTACCCATCTAATCTTCAGCATTCTTCTGTAGCACCACATTTCGAAAGCTTCTATTCTCTTCTTGTCCAAACTATTTATCGTCCATGTTTCACTTCCATACATGGCTACACTCCATACAAATACTTTCAGAAACGACTTCCTGACACTTAAATCTATACTCGATGTTAACAAATTCCTCTTCTTCAGAAATGCTTTCCTTGCCATTGCCAGTCTACATTTTATATCTTCTCTACTTCGACCATCATCAGTTATTTTGCTCCCCAAATAGCAAAACTCCTTTACTTCTTTAAGTGTCTCATTTCCTAATCTAATTCCTTCAGCATCACTTGACTTAATTCGACTACATTCCATTATCCTTATTTTGCTTTTGTTGATGTTCATCTTATACCCTCCTTTCAAGACACTGTCCATTCCGTCCAACTGCTCTTCCAAGTCCTTTGCTGTTTCTGACAGAATTACAATGTCATCGGCGAACCTCAAAGTTTTTATTTCTCCTCCATGGATTTTAATACCTACTCCGAATTTTTATTGTGTTTCGTTCACTGCTTGCTCAATATAGAGATTGAATAACATCGGGAGAGGCTACAACCCTGTCTCACTCCCTTTCCAACCACTGCTTCCCTTTCATGTCCCTCAACTCTTATAACTGCCATCTGGTTTCTGTACAAATTGTAAATAGCTTTTGGCTCCCTGTATTTTACCCCTGCCACCTTCAGAATTTGAAAGAGAGTATTCCAGTCAACATTGTCAAAAGCTTTCTCTAAGTCTACAAATGCTAGAAACGTAGGTTTACCTTTCCTTAATCTAGCTTCTAAGATAAGTCGTAGGGTCAGTATTGCCTCAAGTGTTCCAATATTTCTACAGAATCCAAACTGATCTTCCCCGGTGTCGGCATCTACCAGTTTTTCCATTCGTCTGTAAAGTATTCACGTTAGTATTTTGCAGCTGTGACTTATTAAACTGATAGTTCGGTAATTTTCACATCTGTCAACACCTGCTTTCTTTGCGATTGGAGTTACTATATTCTTCTTGAAGTCTGAGGGTATTTCTCCTGTCTGATACATCCTGCTCACCAGATGGTAGAGTTTTGTCAGGACTGGCTCTCCCATGGCTGTCAGTAGTTCTAATGGAATGTTGTCTACTCCGGTGGCCTTGTTTCGACTCAGGTCTTTCAGTGCTTTGTCAAACTCTTCTCGCAGTATCATATCTTCCAATTCATCTTCATCTACATCCTCTTCCATTTCCATGATATTGTCCTCAAGTACATCGCCCTTGTATAGACCCTCTATACACTCCTTCCACCTTTATGCTTTCCCTTCTTTGCTTAGAACTGGGTTTCCATCTGAGCTCTTGATATTCATACAAGTGGTTCTCTTTTCTCCAAAAGTCTCTTTAATTTTCCTGTAGGCAGTATCTATCTTACCCCTAGTGAGATAAGCCTCTACATCCTTACATTTGTTCTCTAGCCATCCCTGCTTAGCCATGTCTCCAAATATAATATCAGGTACTTCCTCGGCCTCATTGACATCGTTCTTATTTACGTTGCCGTATAATTTTTCCCTAGTCATACGGCTATACGAGTCTTTTGTCGGTTCAAAATTGGCGCAGTTTCCAGGACGTGTTGATCCTTTTACGCTCGCTGCAGCAAGAAGTGTCCCATTCACACTTTCCACCGTTAGCCGGTTTCTTGTGTTTGTTTTTTTCAAATTAACCTTACTGAAAACTCGCTCTGAGTCAGCATTTGTACGAGATAGGGTCAACGCAGTTAGAGCAAAAAGAGCAAGCTCAGAAAAATCTTCAGGTTTCAGTAAAAGATCCCAAAACGTATCTGGCTCACTAACTTCATTCAATCCTTCAGAATACCGAACTAGTGCGTTTGGCAGCCGTCTCCATTGATCGTCTTTTTTTTTGCGTGATCATCTGGTGCAATTATAAGCGGAACCTCTTCAGTAAGTGGCGTTAGTGTTGGGAAACGGCTCCTGAAATTGTGAGAGAGCGCTGATTCTGAATTGAAAACTTGTTAACTTTGATAAGCCGGGGTAATCCATGTTGTACCGTTTTTTTTATTTCTGTGGCAGCTATTTTGTAGAAGTTTTTTGCAACATGAGAAGAATTCTTCAATATCCGCAGGATGTCTGACCACATCTGGATGTTTTATGAGCTCTTACCCTTTGACGCCAAGATACACTTCAGTGTTATACAGTTGATGTCGCTGACTTTCAGGCTCTATTTCACCTAGATTTGACCTCATGACATGTTCGCATTGTAAATAACGCAATAGGATTTTCTGGTAGAGTTCACGTATTTTCTCATGTAGATTGTGAATAGCTAGTTTCTCGCTTTGAAATTCCACACCGAATTTGTTAAATAAAGGGAGCGACCATTCAAGAAAACAAAAATAAATTTGTAGAATGGGTTGCTAAGTTTTTCAGAAATAAATACTGCCGGATTTGGCTTTATGTGCACGGAAATAAAAAATAAACGTAGGGCTTTCCACTGCTCTAATACTCTTTCAGTCACTGCTGGCAATGAAAGCCATCTTGTCTGAGATGGCTGAAGAATTTTGTGGGGCTCCACTTCAACAAATGACTGAAAGTTACGAAAATCAAACTGGCGTTTATTACTGTGTTTAAAAAAATTGCAAATATCTTGAGCTAGTTGCTCTACACTTTCAGTTAACTCTTTACGTACTTCACTGGCACAAAAACATGTCTCTAAGCACTATGGGACTGAACTTCCGAGGTCATCTTAAACCTAACAAACCTAAGGACGTCACACACATCCATGCCTGAGGCAGGATTCGAACCTGCGACAATAGCAGCAGCGCAATCCCGGACTGAAGCGCCTAGAACTGCACGGCCACAACGACCGGCTCGCTGGCACCGAAATGGGCTGTCACAAACGCGTTTCACTATTGTGTTTCCTTTAAAATCATGTTGTAATCTAGTTTTTACGGAGTGGTTTTCACCCATCATGAAGTTACACCCATCTGAGGCAAAGCCTATAACGTTTTTCAGTGGCACATTGTAACTGATGAATGAGTCGATAAGTGATCTGTGTAAAATCTCGGCACTGGCTGTGGGAATACCATCAGCATCGGTTCTCCTTAAAAACTTTCTGCAACTCCCAAAACGCGCAACATATTTTTTGAGCTTCTTGAGTGTTGAAAAATCAGTTGTCTCGTCTGTCATGACCGAAAAAAATTTTTTTTTTTTTTTGTAGTTTTTGGGCTAACTCTGCTTCATGACCTTCTCGAAGAACGTTCTTTACCATTGCTGTAACTTTAGCTCGTTTGAGCTCTATTTCCTTAGTTAATCTTGAATCCGTCACAACTTCTCTTAATAAAGGTATCAAATGGTCAGCAACCCAATATGCAATGTTATCCTCTGCAAAAAAAGCAGCAAGTTTAATTTCTGCACGTGCTTTTTCTTTACCTTGTGGAGTTACACTTTTGTGGAATCCAAGCGATGTTAATTCTTGCGTTTTTACACTAGAACAAGGATTGTTATTTATTTGTTTTTGGTAGTGGCGTGAGTTTTCAAATTAGATATTTCAGCTACCATTGATGTTGTCGGGCAAAATGCACCCTTAGCTTGAGCTGAATCGTTGGTGTCTGGCAAAAGACAGTCCTTAAAAGCCGCATCCTTTAACCACTGATGTCTAAATTTTTGTGATGGATGCTGTAATGATGTGTTACCTTCCTTTTTCCTTGTCCAGCCACCTTTTTGGGGAATTTTTCTTGGTGAGGTATGACTACACGAACGATCACTGTCTTCCCCACAATCAAATGGTTCAAATGGCTCTAAGCTCTATGGGACTTAACATCTGAGGTCGTCAGTCCCCTAGGACATCACACACATCCATGCCCGAGGTAGGATTCGAACCTGCGACCGTAGCAAGAGCGCGGTTCCGGACTGAGGCGAATAGAACCGCTCGGCTACATCGGCCGGCTCCCCACAATCACTCTTAATTACAGTAAATAGGTAGCAAAAACAACTACACAAGAGACACAATACGACTTGTATGGAACAGAGAAAAGTAGATACTACACATGGTTAGGCGGGGTATTGTCAGTGCCGGAAACACACCTGCGCTGAATTACTGATGTACTGTGAGCTCAGAGCGCCGTAATCATCGCCTGATTTCATTAAAGAGCGTTCCATATGTGTTCATGTTCAAATGTGTGGCTACTTCATTATGAAATACCTACTGAAATAATACCGCAGCATGCATTGTTAGAGTGCATATGTAGTCGGCGCTACGATTTCAGTTCGGTAATTGTCGGAAAGAGTCGGAGGAAGGGGCCATCTATTCTTGGCCTAGTAGGACTTTCGCTTTTGTGATAGTTGGAGACGGCAAATACAAAGAAAGGAATTTGTTCCTCGCCGATTCTCGGCTAACTAACCATAGAGTACACTGCTTTTTCTTTTAAATGATGACATGTTTATTTAGGGATTGCTTAGACTAGACTTTCAGTATACGATTGTTAGTGTTACGTCAATTTTTGTGTAACTGAAGGCCACTGAAACGAAAATTAATATCAATGAGAAAAAAATTATTTTATTTCCATTGGACTTTCTCGTGCTCATTGTCACGTACTCTAGTGTGCAAAATTCGAAACTTAGTTACAATGAATTCCAGAGACAGGCTTTATCAACTAATTACTTTTTCTTGAACTGCAAATAAATAAAGATTGATTAATGTTATTAATACAATAAATCATTTAATTTTTTTAGTAATAGGAAAGTCACAGGCATGTTGCGTTTATGTCAAGATTTTAGAAATTTAAATTGTAACTAAAAAGTACAAAAATCTACTTACGAAAGCACTAATTTTAGAGAACATTGCGCCATATATAGGAAATGAACGAGTCTGATGTATTACCATGGAGAATACATCTATTCTCCTTGAGCATTGCATTTAACAATTTTTTAATTGCTCAGTATCAATCTGTTGCGCATGTGTCATTTCCATGCAAATTAGAAGTGTAACTTAAAATACGCATAGGCTTGGGCCACCATGACTTGTACAGTTTTTGTAGCTTCCTGGCATGCGGGGGAAGCGCGGCAAGGAGGAACGAAAGCAAAAGCCAACGCATAACAGCGGAATGGCGTCTTCGTAGTGTTGCCAACGGGCATGCACTCCTCGCGTATTGTGGTGTAAACAGCACGAAAGTAAACAAATTTTCTGAAAGAGCGTATTTGTGCAAGTTTATGTTAAGTTACAGTACTTTTTTGTATCAATGAATATGAAACACAGGAAAAAGTAAATCATGATGTGACGCAGTTATTCAATGAGTGAACCATGAATTACATTGGAAACCATATAAAAATTATTTTAATACTTAGAGCGGATATAATCATTAACAAGTCAGTCGCAGGCAGTGCACTCTTCTGGACTCTAAATTTCAGTGTCATCATCATCATCAAAACTATCACCGTCATTAACACTATCGTATCCACTGCACACTGAACTTCTGTTCACTGTAGTGCCGCGATTTGCAAATCGCATTCGCTGGCAGCAGTGCGCATAGCTACGGAACTTTCCGGACTCTGTTGAAGAGCTCTGAGGAAAACTGATGGAGCTAAGGGAACTAGGAAAACTTTAAAAGGTACATTAAAATGGAAAAAAAAATACGCGAACATACCCAATGCGTCTACTTTTCATGTAGCACACCCAATGTGGCCAAAGTGTAAAGACCCATTTACGTTATAAATTGTTGCCCACAATGTAAAATCATGTTATAAAATTTCCTACGTCGGAATCTCGTACATAACTGTACGAGCCTGTCCGTTTCTTCGTACCTCGTACAGCAGACCACCAATCTTGTATTTGTACGAGGAACCTCGTTCGTTTGGCATCCCTGGCTCTTAAACATAGTGAGTACTTTGAAGCACTACCAATCTTACATGTACAGAAAAGAATTCATGGTGTATACTGACCACATATCCTTGAAATGTCTGCGTCAAGATTAACGAAATTCAGGATTAAACTGACAGAATACGACTTTGAGATAATATAGAAAAATGGTTGGCAGAACATGATAGCAGATGGGATGTCACGCACACCAGAAGTCTCAACTGCAGTCATTAGGAATGTAAAAGAGATCAACGAGGACGAAGAAGACAACTAGCAACCAGTGATCAGTGAAGAGGAGAAAAGAGGCATTCTGAAGCAATTTTATGATTTACCAATAGGTGGACACCACGGAATTACGTACGGCCGTAATAAAAGGTATAGATCATGGAGGGGTATGAAGAAATATGTAGAAGCATACATTTGAATTCGCGAGACTTGTCAGAAGAAGAAGATTACGCAGAAAAAAGTGTAGATGTCTTTAGTGCCGACCGAAATACCTACCCAGGTAGTCGTTCGTTGCTATATCGACGTAGCTGGACCACTTCAGGTAACAGGGAAAGGGAACGGATACATCCTAACGCTTCTGGACGAAATTCGTTATAGCAGAACCTCTAGCGCAACGGGATGCTGACACAATAGCGCGAGTCTTATTACAGAGAATAATTTACAGTCACGGATTACTGCCGGTATTACTGAAAGAACAAGGAATAACCTTCGTAAATGACATCCTAAAGACGGTTTGTCGTTTACTGAAGGTAGAACAGATTCAGTCTGGTGCCTACCATCCGCAAAAGAACGGAGCGCTCCAAAGAGCTTATCGAACGCTAACAGAGTATCTACGACATTATACGGGAACGACGCAGGAAAAATGGAAGGAATTTATGCATTTTGCCTCTTCTGTATATAATACCACACCGTATTCGTCAGCTGGGTTAACTTCATCCGAGTTACTTTTAGAGAGAATATGCAATGTTCTCAACATTCTATGGCGGGATATGGCCCAACTCCAATACAGCTACTATGATCATGTAACGGAACTAAGGGAAGCAATTTACTAGATGCATGTCATTACAGGGATTTTTGATAACGAATGTAAGAAGAAGAAGAAGGAATGTTATGATCGCACTCGAAACCTCAAGCAATTCAAGGCAGGAGGCAAGATATTATCACATAACGAAAATCTGGGAAGAGGGTGGTCAAAGGAGTTAACAAGCCCATGGGAGAACTTCTTCGTGTCGTAAGGAATCATGGAACAGGTACTCCAACTGAAAAATTAGAATTTCTTAACTCTACAGATGAACAGCTTATAATAGTTCATTTAACTGTAGACAAATGAGGTAGTGGTAAAAGTGAGTTGATTGAAGAGGGAGTAACATATAGGATTTCTATATGTATAGGTGAGGCAGACATTGTGATCGGTCCTCGGAGACTTTGCCTGTATTTACCTAACCCCGGCAGCAGTAGCAGTCAGAACGGATTGGGCAGTGTATGCATGAATAAGAAAATGAGTTAGGTTTAGACAAAAGGGTAACAGAGACTGAGAGTTCCCGCTGGAAAACACGCATTACCGTCTACGCGTTGGTAACAACCACCAACCTCGTATCCATAGGAGACATAGACGCAGCAACAGTGCAGGAAGTGGAAAGCATTGTTACACGTAAAGTGTGTGTGAACTGTCATCCTGTTAATGGCTAAATTTCACAAGAAGTGCACCCCCTAACTGAAAATATTCTCAAACCCAGTTCTCGTCGCCAGATACACAGGATCGTAGATAAAGGATGAGAGGATGTGATTACTTATTGTATGTAACCGTGTTACAGGGAAACCCTAGCATTTAGTCACCATATACACGCAGTTGCAGATGAAGGATGAGTGTATGTGATTATTTATCGTACATATATGTGTCAAAGGGATGTATTAATTTAATAATTGGGAAAAACTATGTCAGTTTGTATACTAAGATGGTACCATCGGTGACCATGCAGCTCGTTAGAATGAAATTACAATCAAATGAACACCCTTAGCTGCTTACAGGCGTTGATATACGTCAACGGGGACAGACACTTATGTCAGTTTGTTTGTATGTTAAAAGAAAAGACGGTTGGTCCCGGCGGAGGTTCGAGTCCTCCCTCGGGCATGGGTGTGTGTGTTTGTCCTTAGGATAATTTAGGTTAAGTATTGTGTAAGTTTAGGGACTGATGACCTTTGCAGTTAAGTCCCATAAGATTTCACACACATTTGAATATTTTTTTGAAAAGAAAAGAGAAGAACATGTATCTATGTATAAATATGTACTCACCAATGTAACTTGTATAAGAACGAAGTGTAAACTTAGTATCTAAAATTTGAAGACAAATCTTCAGCCCGTAAGGGAAATATAATGAACGAATCCTGAAAGGCTGCCAGATAAAAAGAGGAAAATCATCTAAGTGTGATTATAAGCTACAAGCTTTGTGATTTAGCTAGAGACGTATAGTGCAAACCACTTTCGTCAGTTCATTAAGAGGTCATACGTATTGAGAAACCGCTGATTTCACGGTCACTGATTGCGAATTGAAGGTAAAAAGCGACGCAGTCACGTCCCATCCGTATGCAAACAACCCCAGATGCCGTATGTAGAAGCCCTCAGACGTCAAGCAACGCAGAGACCAACGTTAAGAAGCGTTGTAGCATCATATGACCGACAGCCTACAGCAGGTGCTATGTGACTGAGCATTATCTTCAGTTAAGCTTGTTGTTGTTGTTGTGGTGTTCAGTCCAGAGACTGGTTTGATGCAGCTCTCCATGCTACTCTATCCTGTGCAAGCTTCTTCATCTCCCAGTACCTACTGCAACCTACATCCTTCTGAATCTGCTTAGTGTATTCATCTCTTGTTCTCCCTCTACGATTTTTACCCTCAACGCTGCCCTCCAATACTAAATTGGTGATCCCTTGATGCCTCAGAATATGCCCTATCAATCGATCCCTCCTTCTAGTCAAGTTGTGCCACAAATTTCTCTTCTCTCCAATTCTATTCATTTCCTCCTCATTAGTTATGTGATCTACCCGTCTAATCTTCAGCATTCTTCTTTAGCACCACATTGCGAAAGCTTCTATTCTCTTCTTGTCTAAACTATTGATCGCCCACGTTTCACTTCCATACATGGCTACACGCAATACAAATACTTTCAGAAAAGACTCCCTGACACTTTTAAATCTATACTCGATGTTAACAAATTCCTCTTCTTCAGAAACGCTTTCCTTGCCATTGCCAGTCTACACTTTATATCCTCTCTACTTCGACCATCATCAGTTATTTTGCTCCCCAAATATCAAAACTCATTTACTACTCTAAGCAAATCATTTCCTAATCTAATTCCCGCAGCATCACCCGATTTAATTCGACTACATTCCATTATCCTCGTTTTGCTTTTCTTGGTGTTCATCTTATATCCTCCTTTCAACGCACTGTCCATTCCGTTCAGCTGTTCTTCCAGGTCCTTTGCTGTCTCTGTCAGAATTACAATGTCATCGGCGAACCTTAAGTCAACTTGTACACTAGAAAGGACTTGCAAAACTTGCCTGTACGTACCTCTGGACTAGGGTTACTGGTTTCCATTCTGCATTTGTCTACATGTAACTAAGTCTGTTCTTCACTTTCACTGAGACGATTACTTGCACCTTAAGGGTGAGAGTAGAGCAACAGAATCAGGCACTTCCATGTTTGGCGATCCGTGGTACCATTTATTACTCTGTATACCCGGATCTTAATAAAATTATAAACTGGGGCGACCTTTTTTTCTTCTAATTTGTTGGAGAATCTAGTTTGCGATAGTTATTGACAAGTGTCTGTGCTCTTCTGCATGTTCGTTGCACACACGTAAAGAAGCATAAAAAGCAGACCTGTAAACTAGCCTGGAGTCTCATTTCCCTATCATCACCTCATCTACCTCCTTAGCCTAGCGGTGGCCGTGCGGTTCTGGCGCTGCAGTCCGGAACCGCGGGGCTGCTACGGTCGCAGGTTCGAATCCTGCCTCGGGCATGGGTGTGTGTGATGTCCTTAGGTTAGTTAGGTTTAAGTAGTTCTAAGTTCTAGGGGACTTATGACCTAAGATGTCCCATAGTGCTCAGAGCCATTTGAGCCATTTTTTCCTTAGCCTAAGATGTGTTGTGTTGTACCCTGCCACAGAGACTTGAAAAATCTCAGCTTAACCCGTTCGCTGTTTCACTACTGTAGACAGCCGCTCGTGCACGAACAAACGGATGACCTTAAATCCTGCTTAACTTCTGGCCTGAGCATGAGGTTGTAAGTGCGTTGCCGGCAGCGGTGGTCTAGCGGTTCTAGGCGCTCAGTCCGGAACCGTGCGACTGCTACGGTCGCAGGTTCGAATCCTGCCTCGGGCATGGATGTGTGTGATGTCCTTAGGTTAGTTAGGTTTAAGTAGTTCTAAGTCTAGGGGACTGATGACCACAGATGTTAAGTGCCATAGTGCTCAGAGCCATTTGAACCAGCCATTTTTTTGTAAGTGCGTTGCGACGCATGCCAGGTTACGACAATTTCAAGGACTTACTTTGTCACTGCAAAAAACAGTAGACGGATTCTTGCATGTGAAATACATCCTGGAAATTCTCCGTGGTTAATATTACGCAAGATCTATTTTTAGACTTCTAGTCCCTCTTACAAAAGCTGTTGCGTTCTAACATTAACAGTGCTGAAAATGAGAAATTTACTATTTCGAAGTGCAGCTTCTTTGAATGCTGCACTGAACACGAGCATCAGTTTCCGTGTTTCAGTGTTGTGCATCATTATCACATCTTTAGGTGATACAAGTTTACCCAACGCATGATGTTCCGCAGCTGCATGGAATCTTCTAGATAATGGGCCTTAATAAACTTTACGCTTTTTCAGTAAACTTAAATGGTCCTTTCCTCCGCCAACGACACTTACAGCTCTTTTCGGCTTAGTAGATGATGATCTTGGTTTAAGAAAGCCTGGTGTCTATCAGATTCCCTGTACGCAAGTTTGTACAATGATGTCACGGCTATGTTCGCCGCACCTGAAGATGTCGGTCAGCTGCGCGGAAGAAATGTGGAAATTTCACAACCACATCCAACGTCCCTTCCGAGAACAATACTTACAATCAGTCCGTCGAGAAAGCCTTAAGAAATCATCGTAATAAATCATTATTTAGTTATATAATAAGGTATTAACGTTTAGTAGTGGCCTAAATAAAGTATGGGAAAATATATGACCGAATAAGAAAGTTTTCCAATTTCTTGATAGTTTTTTGTGTTTCACTCGAGATGTGACTTATATGGGTATTGCAGCAATGCCTTCAGGTACAGGCAGTGAGCTGAAGCATATTCGGCGTCCTCTGGTGGAGTGAGTTGTACAGCCTGATTGCATCTGGCGGTCCCTCTCTAGCTGCGACTCGCGGTGTTCCTTTTAAACATTTCTTCTGCAGAGATGAGAGCGGGGTGCGACCCACCGTGTGCGTTGAAGACACCGTCGACACCACAGTCGAGAGTCTAAAATATTTATAAGTCTCGAATTTGTACACATCGAATTAGTGCAAAGTCCTTAACTAGTGCAGCTCGAGATATTCTTAAGTCACGAGAAACACTTAAGCCCAAGCGGCTCTCTGGCCTCGCAAATCTTATCTAAACCTACCTCTTCGCAAAGAGACGAAGACCAAAGATGACAAACCGTACTCTACCTGTCTACTTATAAACTTGGTTATGTGACCAACTGCTCTGATCAGTGAAGCAACTTACAGGTTGAACACCATTCGTAATATTTCATACAGGATAATTCCCTTTGGTATTTAGGAACCTCCGAAGCGATATAGAAGACGCTAAGACAAGTAATGGAACGTAAGACACATGGTGTAGCAAATGACAAGGAATACACCAAAAATGGATGACAAATGAGCATCGGACGACTCGAGATGACGTTCCTCGCCTCACGTGCAGCGATTGAGTCAATTGGCCTGTAAGTCAGGAAATAAGTATTATCTTCTTTTAGTGCTCTGAAGGTCTCCGCTCGTTTATTGCAAAGTACAGCACAACAAAAACCTACCATATTGCGTCACAAGTAAATGAGTACAGGCTTCCGAATTCGTCGCTACCAGTAAATAACCTGCGTTTCCTCCTTACTAAATAATATACGTAACAAAAAAAAAAGTTTGAGATGGGAGGGAAAGAAAGAAACTCAAAATAAGAACAGCTTTTGCTTGGTTACGGTGACAACAGTAATTTTGTAAGTTCTGCATTTATAAATGATTTTAGAAATTTACACCGGGGCGTCGCTCATCATACCTTCATGCACGTGCTCGAAAATACTCTCCGTATTTAGGATTTCCGCAGCGGCTACGGGTATGCGGACTGTGAGGACTATTTTGGACTCTACTGGGATGCTGAAACTAGCTCCTTCATACGATGCCAAAATAAAAAAAAATCTAGCGTAGTGATGAGTAGCACTACACCCTACCGGCCAGAGTAGGACTGCAAGCTCAATCACTGCACGTGCGGGGAGGTATGTCATCCGGTGACGTCACAATTTAAACATTAGTCATCCACTTTTGAGATATTTCCCGACATTTTCGTCCTCATGTGTCTTATATTAAATTACTTGTCTCAGCGTCATCTACGTCGCTCGCGAGGTTTTTAAACATTAATAATAATCACCCTGTGTATTACAACATTTATCCCTTTCAGAAACGTATTACTTGTATTTTTAGTCGATTGGCAGCATGATAATGGGTTATACAATTTGATCAGAGCTAATTAATTGACTTTAGTTAAATACTATACACCACAAACTGAACTGCAACAACTTGGTCAACCAAACGACATTAATCTGCTTGGCACTGCAATTTCACGTTCTCCGAATCACAAGCATAATGTTAGCATATATTATTACTAAATAAGGTTAGTATAATGGAATAATTTGGGAAATCACTCATGCTGACGCTAATCATTAGTGTACATGTGGAGAAATCTCCGTTTTGACTTTATACTATGAACTATTCAATAAAATATTTATAACAATTCAGTCGGTTTTTTTACTGCAAGTGGATAACTCTTCAAAAATATTGTCAGTTTTGGTTTCCTGGGACACAGTAGCATCGATTGGAACTAGACGGGATGCCGTAATTGCCTTCCGCTTGCTGAGAGTGATTCAATTCTGCAACTGATTCTAAAAGGAGACAACTCCAGGATTTAAGTAAAATGAACAGTCGAGATCGCAATAATATTTGTTGATTTACCGGTTTCGGCTTATGTAAAAACCACCTACAGAATTTATGGCTCCCTATGGATGGTGCTGGAGGCTCCTTGGTTCTCTCGTGGTACCACGATCGTACACGAAAACACCAACGAGCCGCAAGCACCAACCATAAGGAGCCAAAAATTCTGAAAATGGCTTTTACATAAGCCGAAACCGGTAAATAAACAAATCTTATTGCGATCTCGGCTGCTCATTTTAACTTAAATCAGGTTGCTGCTCTCCATAGACAATGTTGTCTAAATTTGCGAAAACTCCAGGGGTTGTTACGTTTTAAAAATAAACGTGTAGCAGGTCTGAAATCAGATGAACCAATCGGTGATTTTTTTATTGTACACCTTGATTAACTACTCCACTTACAACAGTAAGATGAGCAACTTAGCTTTTGAAGTTTCAAATAATGAAGACAAAATAAGAAAACAAAAGAGCAGTAAGTTTGATTAGTTTTTAGTACGCTACAGATTCTTAATTTTGCATTACAACAGATGACGGTATGTTGGTGAATAACGCAACCTGCCACAAATACTTACAAAACGCTTTATTTAAATATTACAACCGGTTTCGGGTTACCATGCCCATATTCAGGTGACTACGTTCATGTTGTGGCCGCGCGGTGTAGCCGTGCAGTTTAGGGCGCTTTGTCACGGCCCGCGTGGCTGCCCCCGTCTTAGGTTCGAGTCCTCCCTCGGGCATGGGTGTGTGTGTTTGTGTGTGTGTGTGTGTGTGTGTGTTGTCCTTAGCGTAGTTTAGTTTAACTAAGTAGTGTGTAAGCATAGGGACCGATGACCTCAGTAGTTTGGTCCCATAGTCCTTACCACGAATTTCCAAATTTCCTTGTTGTGATCAGTAATGTAACTGGAAATATTTGCCATCTAAAGGAGGCATAGCAGCCGGAAATGGCTTATTGAAATAAAACATTTTAAAAATATTTGTGCCTGACAGCGTTATTCACCAACAATCGTTAATGACTGCGGAGGTCACAAGATCCTACGTGGATAAAATAAGATGGAAGTATCTAGAATGAAATTTCCACTCTACAGCGGAGTGTGTGCTGATATGAAGAGCATTTGCCCGCGAAAAGCAAACGTCCCGAGTTCGAGTCTCGGTCCGGCACATAGTTTTAATCCGCAAGTAGTTTCCACATGGAAGTATGTTTTATTTTTACCATGAGGTTCAAGGTAAGACGATTTATAATGAAGTGTGCTCCATTCTATAGCATTACACTGAGACCTGTGTCTCCAAAAACATAAGAGGAATCAAGTAGTTCAGTGATACACGAGGAGACGAAAACCGCAGTCATAAAGTTATAAGAATGTTATTGTTATTAACAGACACTGAAATCACTGACGAAACTTACCACTATTTCCTCATTAGAGAGCACTCTTATCTACCATCTGACAGCGACTTAAGTGTCGTGAACAGAAAGTTGCGAATAAGCGACTGAGTTCTTATTCCAGACCATTACATGTAACTTATTAGCGAATCCATCCGCCTTGGTCGCTGTAACGTTCATGCACCAACAACAAGCGATATAATGGATTTTAATACATAGTGGATCTCTTTATACATAAAGGTTGTCTTCTCAGCTTAAGCTGTGGGAAGAGGTCCAAGGAAACAGAACAAAGTATCATTAGTTCTCCAGTTCATAAAAGAAGGGGCAAAAATTGCTAAACCCTATATCGGAGGACTCAAAGTCCAAAACTGTACATTAATGATAGCCAGCACATCCTATCCTAACAAGAGAATTGTGTTTCCTGAAACAGAAGCATATGATGAGGTAGTTCACATAAACAAGAAGAAAGGTAATTATGAGAAACTACTGAAGTATATTACAGATCCACAATATCAAGTATTTTATAATTAGTTGAAGACGAAGCCTACTAAAGAAGAGGAGAAAGTTGACTGAGAAGTGTCTAGATCCAATCATCTTTTTGCAACAAGTTTTCTATTAATTTTTGTACTAACTCAGGGCAGTTTTATGACCACTTGGAGTTACAAAGTTACTGTTAATCCATATTTAGTGGCTTGGGTTCAAAAGCATTGAGGAACAATAAGCCATCTGGTTCTATTTTAAATGCAGCTCATAAGATGATTATGTAAATAACAATCAGTGGCGGCGCATCCTGTGCGTTCATTTGGTCAGTGAACCACCGAAAAAAGTTGTCTGTGCAGATTATAAAAGTATGTATTTAAACAATAATTGATCGTTTCTCTCTCGTAATAGATGATTTTATGTACATTTTCAACGTATTTTTACCGTATGAAAAACGTTGAAAACGTTCAGATAGCACTCATACGTCCCAAAGCGTTGTCGAGGCACTTCCGAGGTTCAGAGACGAATCGTTGCTAGTACTAGATGCGCTGATAAAAGAGGCATTTCAAATGCGAGTCGGTGTCTGACGGAATCTCACGAACTAACCCGAATTGAAAGGCTGCAGCGCACAGTCAAAGCAGTTAGGACATGTGTCTTCCGTTACCTCATTAGCAGTTAGGACGTGTGTCTTCAGTGTAATGTAATGATTTCCTCACAACCACTTAACTGTACATTCAGTTATTTATCGTGCTTTAGTGCTCTTATGCATTTTTATCTGTTCTTGCAGTTTGTTCCCAAAGGTGAATTAACAGTGTTCAATATATTTTAGAAACAAACTTCTCAGCTTTAAGCTAGAAAGAGACGTGAGAAGTAAATGTCGATGCCTAAGTTCGAGTTAGAACAAACGCAAATGTGCCGACATAAGACGTTTTGCAGAACTTTTAATGTGAAATCGTTCGGTTTTGCGGCCGAAATTCAACAGGTAAACTATTTTGTTTTTAGTGTTTGCTGTTTGCTACAGATAAAGATACAAGATGAGAGGCGCTGGCACGTCAGATATAAGTCATCTATCACAGAATGTTAAGAAGCACGGGGAATTCATTGCACATAAGAATGCTTATTTAGATTTATCAATTCCTGGAAAACCAAAAAATTAGAAAACAGCTAGCTGACCTTTCAGACAGAATATAGAAAGACACAGTGACAATGTAAGGAAAAATCTCTACGTTCTTTCCAAAATAACTGACTGTGACTCTGAACGTGCCTTTCAAGGACATGAAACAGCAGAATCTAATAATCGTTATTTCACTTCAGCTTGATATGCAGTTGTAAAAGAGCACATAGACAATGCTACAGTCTTTAAGAGTACATCCTCGGATATTCAAAATGATTCACTACATATCGTTACATGTATGTCATGTGGAAATTAATTCAGAATGTCACGTGGAAATTAATTCAGAAATAGCTAAGGTAGACTTTGTGTCTGTGGTAGAAGATGACATTTCCGATGTATCTTCTAAATTTTAGTTAGTTGTAGTATTTCGTTATCTGCTATCTACTGGACAGCCTGTTGAAACATTTTGGGCGTTTTAAAACCAATCTGGTAAAGATGCTTCCTCCTTAGCAGCCGTCGGCGTTGTTGTTCACAAACAGTAAGAAAAAGTGACATTTCAAAGTTAGCATGGTGCTTGCGTCACGCACGGCCAACAAGCAGGGTCCAGACAATTGTAACAGATACATATCGTTTGGGGTACTATGTGCGTTGTTACGGACTCCAACTAAATTTAATTCTTGCCCACGCTGAAAGTCAAAATAAAAAAGTAAAACTGTTTTTGAAGACTATTGCAGAGGTACCACTATTCTTTTCCCGTTCACCTCAAAGAGTGGCGGTTCTATATGCAACTGGGAAACGAAGAGACCCTCTTGGATCAGCCAGAAGATGAAACTTTAAACTGAGAACAGTACTGACAGCTTATGAGAATAAAGAGGCCATTCTATCAACAGTTAATCATCCTTTTGGTTAAATGTATTTTATAAAATAACGGCTATCGTGGATATCTTGTACAGCCAATACAAATGTGCTCCACTGATCTCATATCAATAAAGCCAGCAAGGGATTACTTCGAAAATGAAATTTTGAAAATGAGAGACAACGTTGATAATATCATAATGGAGGAAGAATCAAATGTAGCAAAAAGAAGGTGGGAAGGCATGTATACAACAAAGATTGTAGCAACAAAGGCGATATGTGACATAATAATTCATCACAGAAAACAGAAGTTTGAATTCACCAGCCATTTAATGGCCTCTAATTTACTGAACCAGCACTTCTTCTTTTCAATGAAAAATAAATTTCTTTAAAACTTTTTTCTGCTGTTGTGCAGTGATAGCCATTTCTAAATAAAGCTAAGTTAAAACCGGAATTACAGGTTATAAATGAAAAGAGCAATAGTCCTCTGAACTTGAGTTGAAAATTACTTGCTAGTATCTTTTGTTGATATTACGATATTGTTGAATTAGTAGCTACTATCCAAATGACAACGTGTGTAGGATAGAGGTGTTTCTCAGTTTTACCGCGGACCAAAACGTTTCTTAGAAGCACCTAGATGCTCTTGCAATGCGATGTATTGAAAAGAAAATGATCTACCGACTTCCAGATTTCACCTAGAGAGTCATGGACAGATTCGCGACGAAAAAGGAAAGTAGGAGGGACTTTCTCCACAGAGGAGACTCAACCAGATGAACGTCGTCAGTCTCATTTCAAGATGATTTTAGAGCTGCAGAATTATTTTAAGTAATTCAGAAAATTAAGTTAGTTGGAAAGATAAACTGCATAATGCAGTAAATGCAGTGAACTTCCATTCAATTTAGGCACTAGCCGCCACCAGTAAAAACGTATTTTTCTGTGTAACAGTACGCTCAAGGCAGACATATTTACTCTAGACCTATATTAAGTTTATTTCACTCGAAATACTGTCATTAATTAATTGTACGTTTTTATTCTCATATAATTTAAATAAATCCCTTAACGTATATTTGCTTCCTCATTTATTACTGCAAAGGGAGAATATCCAAATCATAAAAATCAACATAGGATGTACAAATGTTTTTCAAGCTAGTTAATGCGTATTAGCCTTATACATTCCAGAAAATGTATAATTTTGAAACTGTTTAGAAAATTATACAAACGTGCAGCACTGATTTATGACAGACAATTGGATGGGGTTTGATGTCAACTAGGGAGTTGTCTTGTTGAGATCACTGTTAAACAAGCGCACAAAAAGAATCACTTATTGCTAAAATGGAACAACTAACGATTGATAAACAATTCAAGAGAAAGGGACACCATTCCATGACCTTATTTAGTAATTTAATGGCGAATTTCTTTCAGCACGTGTAGCAATCCATTTTTAATGACATTACATACATGGTAATAATTTTAATGGGCTCGTTTCACTAACGCGAGTTCTACACTGTCTTTGGATTTTTCATAATTTGTCTAGAAATGCAAAACGATTTAGGCCCGATGTCTGTTTGGTGAGAAGAGTGGTAGCTGACTCTAAATAATAAAAAGTGTGAAGTCATCCACATGAGTACCAAAAGGAATCCGCTGAGTGATGAGTCTACCTCACGTCGGGTAGACCGTTCGTCGGGTGCAAGTCTTTCGATCTGACGCCACTTCGGCGACCTGCGCGTCGATGGGGATGAAATGATGATGATTAGGACAACACAACACCCAGTCAGTGAGCGGAGAAAATCTCCGACCCAGCCGTGAATCGAACCCGGGTCCTTAGGATTGACATTCTGTCGCGCTGACCACTCAGCTACCGGGCGAGCGAATCCGCTAAATTTCGGTTACAGGACAAAACACACGAATCCAAATGCTGTAACTTCAACTAAATACTTAGGGATTACGATTATGAATAACTTAAATTGGTACGATCAAATTGATAATGGTGTGGGGAAAGCAAATCAAAGATTGCGATTTGTTGGCAGAACACTTAGTGAATGCAACAGGTCTACTAAAGAGACTGCTTACACTACGCTTGTCCGCCCTCGTCTGGAGTATTGCCTTGCGGTGAGGGATCTACATAAAATAGAACTGACGGAGGACATGGAAAAAGCTAACAGAAGACTAGCTTGTTTTGAATTATCGCGAAACAGGGGAGAGAGTAAAACTCATATTATACGCGAATAGTGATGGCAATCATTAAAGCAAAGGCGATTTTCGTTATGGCAGCAACTTCTCATGAAATTTCCGTCACTACCTTTTTCCTCAGAGTGAAAACATTTTGTTGGTTCCCACCTAAGTAGGAGGGAATACCATGATAACAAACTAAGAGAAATTATAGTCAGCATGGAAATATTTAAGTGTTCGTTTTCCCCCACGTTGTTATAGAACGGAACGATAGACAAATGGCTTGAAGGTGGTTCGATAAATCCTCTGACAGGCAGTCAATTGTGAACTGCAGAGTAATCATGTAGTTGTAGATGTAGATGTAGAATTAGTATTTTCAGTGAATATTATAAGTTAACGTAGCTGGTTTCTGAATATATTTTCTCGCTTCCTTAGGTTCGCGACTGCAAAATTTCTTGGAATGAATATTGATTCTCAGTTGAAGTGGTGTGAACACAGAAAAGTACTTTCAAACAGAATGTCATCAGCATGTTATAACCTTCGAATCCTATCATCAGTGTGTAACATGCAATGTATTTTAGTTACATATTATTTATATGTACACTAAATTCTTAGCTATGGCATTCTTTTTTGGGGAACAAACGCACAAAATATGAACACAATTTTCAAACTCCAGAAAAGAGCCATAAGAATAATAACCAAAAATACTAGTCGAGCTCATTGCAAAGATCTGTTCAAAACACTGGGGATTTTAACCGCTCCTTGTGAATACATTTACGTCGGTCGTACACACCAAAAATAACATTGCTAATCATCGCACAAACAGGTCTGTCCATGACCGTGCAACAAGAGATAGACTCAACTTACATTTACCTAGAAAAAATAAACATAAAGCTCAAAACAGCATTTTCTACCATGAAATGAAACTGTATAATAAATTATCAAAAGTGAGTAAAGAAATTGCAAAAGTACACTTATTTAAAAAAGCACCTAAAAAGTACCTGTTACGCTATACATTTTATACATTGAAGGATCACTTAGATAAAACAGAATAGGAGTTCGATAAAAAAATTTATACTAATAAATAATAATAATAATTATTATTATTATTACAAAAAGCCAACATTCCACATAACACGCTCACTTTATGTTTTTTTCCTTCTTTTTCCTTTCTAGAAATACTCACCCCCAAGCTATGCATAGCACAGTAATAACACATCTTCCTCTTTCAGAGCTCTACATCTCACTAATTATGGAGGGATGCTGACTCATTTTCTCAGGATTGCAAATGGGAAATTGCGGTACAGGCAATGGCTCAGAGATCACCAGTGTGTGTGTCTGTGTGTGTGTGTGTGTGTGTGTATAGTGAGTGAAGTGTTATGAAACAATGTGTGCATAGCGTGTGCAGTGACTGATGGTGAGATAAGGGTGAATAGTGTGGCATTGCATTATTAAATAAGTTATTTGCAAAAAAAGTATTGTATATCAGGAGTAAATCTAATGATTCTCTCTGACTAGAAGTCCATAAATATACGTGTATACGAATTAGCTTATTTTAAGTTGGTCTAAACTTGTAAATATTTTGACATGTCCTATATCCTTGTAAAAAGAGGTCTACGGATGAATGAAGCTACTACTACTACCTCCACCTATCACTCCGGAGCCCTCTATATCGCCTGGTCGCTATGGCTAGACAGGCGGCTTCGCCATCTCCACACACCGCTCGCCGCAACGACTCGGATAAGTTGTTCAGTGGCCATTCACCTAGCTGCTCCGGTCACCACATGGCTACACACCAGCCACACATCGATCAACCAGACACGCTGCCTTGAATACAACTGCATAGCGGATTTTCGGATGGCAGTGTCAAAGACTGTCCGTTTAAAGCTATTCTGCAGCAGTTTTAGAATATACGGCTGTGCAAATGACCTTCCTGTAAACTACAGAGACAAGTTTAGTTAGCGAATATGGAGGTGGAAAGCGATCAAGCATTCTTCTCTGCAAAGTTGACTACGGTGGTCAGGGGAGCTGAAATTCATCCTCGTGCTCACAAAATCAGTCCTGGAGGTGTGTGAACAGGAGCTCTGTGGTTTTGGAACGCAGCATCTCCATTGTGGAACAAGCATTGTGTCATGAAATTGGCGTGAACAGCCAGAACTGTCACATAATGCTTGGAAGTAATGTGATATTACAAAGCAACCATGGGGCCCATGGAATACCACTATATGGCTGTCCAAATGATCGCCGGCCGCGGTGGTCTCGCGGTTCTAGGCGCTCAGTCCGGAACCGTGGGACTGCTACGGTCGCAGGTTCGAATCCTGCCTCGGGAATGGATGTGCGTGATGTCCTTAGGTTGGTTAGGTTTAAGTATTTCTAAGTTCTAGGGGACTGATGACCACAGATGTTAAGTCCCATAGTGCTCAGAGCCATTTGAACCATTTGTCCAAATGATCATCGAACTCCCGCCACGTCTCAGTCTCGGGACGTAAACTCAGCGAGAAGCTGTAATGGTGTGAGTTTCTTCTATTGCTCCGTAGTTTAGGTTTTAAGGTTTCGGCAACACATTTTCCTTTTACAGGGATTTGCGTCACCTATGAACGAGTTTGGCATTATGTACCGAAACAAAAAACTTTGCCTTGGCGTCTGTTGTGAGTTACCATTTCGTGTGGTTGACGTTAGGAGTCCATTTGGGGTAGATAGCTCGCTCGATCATTACCCAATGTGCATCAAGTCGAAATAGTGATAACTTATAAACAAAAGGGGATTTGCGTTCTCCTTTTCAACAGGTGCTATTCAATCACAACTGTGCGGCATGATCCTCGTCAAGAGTACAGTACTGCACCTCCTGCAACGCAAGGACTGTACGGACCAGCATTCCGCCATAGGCCTCTAATGTATCCTGATCTAAAGGTAAGAGACTGTTTTGTGGAGTGGTTTCGATCTCTTCATGTGCCTCTGCTTACAACAGTTTTGGGTGAACTGTGGACCTGCATAGTAACAGCGGACACTACAGTAAATCTAGAAATCCGGAAAGCATGGGCATTCCTTAACCATCGTCTAAATGTGTATCCTACGTTTGGTGGATGCCAGGCAGCACATTTGTAAAGGGTAAATGAAAGTTTCGAGCTTCAACGTAATTATGAAAATTACCTCGAGATTTTGTGTTCCTGCATGATGAAGATATGCTCGTCAAAAGTCTGATGTTTCCTTTGGGAGTAAAAATGTTGACATCATTTTGGGCTTTCCCTATGGCACACAGATTTTGAGCCGTGGCGTAATACTGTTGCGGCGGGTGAAGTCATCTGTTAACGAGCTTACACTTCTCAGCAGTCAAAGATTAAACATTGTCGTTGTGGATTCTAGAAACTAGCGTAAACAGTGACTGCAATTTACTTGAACTTAAAATTATTTATGAATACATTTTCCATTCGAATATAAACTCCTGCCTGGAGTGCAACTTCTTTTGAGTGATCAAGGCTCAGTTCGTGTGCTACAGTGATGTTAATCTATCGATCCTTTGTTTTATTCCGATATCGCATATCACTGATTTCTCACGATATTTGGTAGCGTGTATCGCTATTTTCGGATTTTTGTATGGGTATCGATGTTTTAAGTTATGTTACGTAGGTCAAGTGATGTTTTCGATACGGTGCGGTACACACTGAGGTGATGCGATATGCGATACCGTAAGCAACCGGCATCGGCGATGTGCGTAGAAACGCAGTTGCAGCGACTTCTCCGCGCCATGAGCCCGATACTTGCTACATGAGCAATCTAGCAGTAACGTTTTCTTGCTGTTCTAATTTCCTTTGGACTAACAACTTTCCCTGTGTTATTGGGCTTGGCTGTTACTGTATTATCCACGAAAAAAATAAATTTTATGGACTTAATACCCTTCCCATGTCAACACCTCAAAGCAAGGAAAGCTACATCAAAGTCTATAGCTAGCTTCCCAGTAAAACTTTCACATTTTGTGTAAAATATTAAAAACCACCATTTCCAGTTTCGCGCGTATTATTCACTATGCAGTCTTTCTCATTCGATTTTGAGGAAAATATTCCTTAAAAACATTGATTTTTCAGCAGCTGATAATGGGATATCACAGCTTCATAATGAAAGCATTTTGGTTTCGTTATTATCACCAGTTTTTGTGTACTTCGCAAGTAAGTAAACCAACGGGCATATTTTGAAAAGTTTCCACTGAAGAATGTAGTCGCTGGCCAGTTTACTTTTGGAGGGGTTCAGGTCATAGATTGTTGGGTACGACCTATATCTAGCATATCGAAATTGTTTTTAACAGCGGAAGGAGAACGATACCTATTTCCAGTCTCAAAAGCAAGCGTGAGTGATATTGGAGGTTGCCGTTACGAGGTTGATATCTGTGCCCCACACAAACAAGGCAGTACTGTCTTGGGTTTCTCTTCTTCACATGCTGTCGATACAAGCCAAAGCTTGAAATGAAAAGTTTATTGAAATAAGAAGATGCTGAAAGTTATCAGCTGATGATGTTGACTGGATGTTTTTTCAGTCTATGCTCCTAGATGAGAGGAAACTTTGTGACAGGCATAAAAGAGACCTGAAAGCTAATTTCCTATTACTTCTGATTGAGCAGCTGGACGAAGCAGAGAAGGATCAATCGGGATTTGTCTTATCGTCATGGGCTTCTTCCATTTCTTGAAATACAATGTCCATCTCTATGCCGAATTCCCCACCCACTAGTAAGCCATCGATGGTGTCTGATCTCACTTCTAATTCAGCAACATTTGTTTTGAACACCCTCCAAAGTGGATCACATACTACTTTCCGAAACAACACAATTGTAGAAATACTATTCTAGGTTTATTAATTTTAACCATTATTTATACAGAGGGCAACGGGCTTAAGTGCATATATTTTTACAAGTGGTACCTTAATACGTGCATACATCAGTGTGTTGGCTGTTTTTTCTCGGAGTCACACAGTCTTCCCACAAAATTACGACCTAACATTTCCTGCGTGACAGTAATTGCAACACTACATGGAATACACTTGTCAGTTTAGACTAATCATTTTGCGTCCATGTGTCTACATTTTAACACCTGACCTGCTTTCCAGGGGAAATTAAACATTAATGGCTTGTTCCTGTCACATGTGTTTGCGGATACTAATCAACCTAAAAACATTCTACGCCCAATAGCAATAATTATTAGTCCGCATTTAAAGTAAATACTGATCTAATGTTGTTCAGTACACTGTCCTTACTCACCAAAAGAAATATCTACACTTACACCCATTACACGCTGTACAGTGACATATTAGGTAGTCTTAAAAAAAAAATTCACACACTTTCACCAACTTACATTATTGTAATGAATAGCTCTTCAACAGAAAAAAACAGCTGGTCGAACATTTGTGTCTTGCTATGTCAGAGTAGATTATACTAGTTGCTGCAAAAAGTGTAGAATGTGTGGACTCATTCTTTAGAATTTGTGCAAGTTTTCGTACTGAGAGACCTCACGAGAAATCACAGCCGAACTATGTTTGTTATTTATAGAATCGCACCCGCGCAAACAGTACTTCGTTTACTTTTACAGTTTTTTGATCTTTAAATAACGATAATCCATAATAACGCCGTCATCAGAAAAACTCGTGATTGCAGCTGAAACTGAAAACGTGGTTCACGCTGTCTTATTGTTTGCATGGCGAGTTGCATGGCGCATCTTATCGCACATCATATCACCGCACCAATAAGTGTCGAGTCACGTGACTTTATTGCAGCGCATCGTTTCAGTGTGAATAGCGCCTGTCAGTTATGGTGGCTTCACACTACGTTTCTTTCTCTTTTTTTTGCGTCTCTGAAATAAACCATTCTATTGTTTTTCTCTGCTTGTTTCGTTTTTGGGATGTTGCAACTTGCTGTTGCCATCTGTTTCTAATTCCTTATTTATCTCCTCGTAGTTGAGTGCTCAGCGTGGTTGACTGCCATGCGAAGGACCCGGGTTCGATACCAGTACTGGTCGTGATTTTTTTTTTTCCTTGACGGGAGAACTGGTTCACGGTGCACTCAGCCTCGCGAGGGTAATTGAGGAGCTGCTAGGTCGATCAGTAACGGTTGGAAGGTCAAGCAAACCGTCAACGACCTGGAGAGCGGTGTGCTGAACACATGCGCCTGCATACCGCATCCAGTGGCGTCTTTGGCATAGGATGAACAGCGGTCGGTCGAGCCCGATTGGCCCGTCCCGGCCAGAACGGCGGAACTTCCTTTCATCTTACACACTAGGTGATCAAAAGTATCCGGACACCCACAAAAACATACGTTTTTCATATTAGGTGCAATGTGCTGCCACCTACTGCCAGTTACTCCATATCAGCGACCTCAGTAGTCATTAGACCCCGTGAGAGAGCAGCACGGGGCGCTCCGTGGAACTCACGGGCTTCCAACGTAGTCAGGTGATTTGGTGTCACGTCTGTACGCGAGATTTCCACACTCCTAAACATCCCTAGGTCCA
The DNA here is from genome assembly GCF_021461395.2 of Schistocerca americana. Lineage (NCBI taxonomy): Eukaryota > Metazoa > Arthropoda > Insecta > Orthoptera > Acrididae > Schistocerca > Schistocerca americana. The sequence goes on from NC_060121.1 coordinate 248,207,897, forward strand.
CTGTTTCCAATGTGGTAGTGAAGTGGAAACGTGAAGGGACACGTACAGCACAAAAGCGTACAGGCGGACCTCGTCTGTTGACTGACAGAGACTGCTGACAGTTGAAGAGGGTCGTAATGTGTAATAGGCAGACATCTATCCGGACCATCACACAGGAATTCATAACTGCATCAGGATCCACTGCAAGTACTATGACGATTAGGTGGGGGGTGAGAAAACTTGGACTTCACAAGCCACACTTCACGCCGATAAATGCCAAACGACGCCTCGCTTGGTGTAAAGAGCGTCAACATTGGACGATTGGACAGTGGGAAAACTTTGTGTGGAGTAACGAATCACGGCATACAATGGCAGGGTGTGGGTACGGCGAATGCCCGGTGATCGTCATCTGCCGGAGTATGTAGCGCCAACAGTAAAATTCGGAGTCGGTGGTGTGATGGTGTAGTCGTATTTTTCATGGAGTGGGGGGGGGGGGGGGGGGGTGGGGCGCGATTGCATCTTTCAACACGATCAAGCACTTGTTCATAATGCGCGGCGTGTGGCGGAGTGGTTACAAGACAATAACATCCCTGTAATGGACTGACCTGCACAGAGTCCTGACCTGAATCCTACAGAACGCCTTTGGGATGTTTTGGAACGCCGACTTCGTGCCAGGCCTCACCGACCGACGTCGATACCTCTTCTCAGTGCAGCAATCCGTGAAGAATGGGGTACCATTCCCCAAGAAACCTTCCAGCACCTGAATGAATGTATGCCGTTGAGAGTGGAAGCTGTCATCAAGGGTAATGGTGGGCCAACACCATATAGAATTCCAGCATTATCGATGGAGCGCACCACGAATGTGTAATTTTTAGCCAGGTGTCCGAATATTTTTGAACACATAGTGTATGTTCTTATCTTCGAGTTTTATAACTTTTTACTGCATACTCTCTAGGCGCTCAGTTCGGAACCGCGCGACTGCTACGGTCGCAGGTTCGAATCCTGCCTCGGGCATGGATGTGTGTGATGTGCTTAGGTTAGTCAGGTTTAGGTAGTTCTAAGTTCTAGGGGACTGATGACCACAGATGTTAAGTCCCATAGTACTCAGAGCCATTTGAACCATTTGCTGCGTACTCGGCAACATCGACGTTCTGCGTTATATGGCGCAGGAATTCTTGTGCAAGGTCGATTATGGAGACATCTGTGACAGCCCAATGCGTGACAGTGTGTCGACCGACGCGTCTGAGTGGGTTGTGGGTTTCGTCTCATTCTTCTGCTAGATTGTGCCGACTGTGTAGGCAGGCTTGCAGCGGTCTGGAGCATTAAAGCAAGGCCTGACTTATCAGAGACTCGTAACATATTGGCTAACAAGCTGTCTTCGGGAACGAGGCACCCTTGATCACTTCTAGAATTAAGCAAAATGATTCAGAACGTGCCGAGTAGCGATCTTTGACATTTGCTTGAATGATGCAACCATTACTATACTCATGCTCATAAATTACGGATAATTGCAGAATGTGGTGCCACACAAAGTGGCACTACACAAAACTGGCATTAATAGCATAGCCACATAGGGAACACACACGACGCACATCTGTAAGTCCACGGTATTGGTGATAAGTTGAGAAAACCCTACCGAAACACATGTGCTTCAAAACTCCACTGTTTCCTGCGCATGTACCCCGTCATCAATATGAGATATGATCACCATGCATACGTACACAGGCCGCACGACGGGTTGGCATACTTTGGATCAGGTGGTCGAGCAGCTGCTGGGGTATAGCCTCCCATTCTTGCACCAGTACCTGTCGGAGCTCCTGAAGTGTCCTAGGGGTTTGAAAACGTTCTGCGATACGTCGACCGAGAGCATCCCAGACGTGCTAGATGGGGTTTAGGTCTAGAGAACAGGCAGGTCACTCCATTCTCCAGATATCTTCTGTTTCAAGGTACTCCTCCACGATGGCAGCTTGGCGGAGCCGTGTGTTATCATCCAATCAGGAGGAAGGTGGGACCCACTGGACCCCTGAAAAGACGGTCATACTGGTGCAAAATGACGCCCCCATACACCTGACCTCTTACAGTTGTTCTGTCAAAGACATGCAGGTGTGTACGTGCACCAATCATAATCCCACCCCACACCATCAAACCACGACCTTCATACAGGTCCCTTTCAAGGACATTAAGGGGTTGGTATCTGGTTCCTGTTTCACGCCAGAAGAAAACCCGGCGAGAATCACTGTTCAGACTATACCTGGCTCGTCCTTGAACATAACCTGGGACCACTGTTCCAATGACCATATACTGTGTTCTTGACACCAGCCTTTACAGGCTCTGCTGTGACCAGGGATCAGTGGAACGCACCTTGCAGGTCTCCGGGCGAATGAACCATGTCTGTTCAGTTGTCTGTATATTGTGCATCTGGAGACAACTGTTCCAATGGTGGCGTAACATCCCGAGCAAGGCTACCTGCAGTACTCCGTGGCTGTCTGCTGACACTGATGGTGAGATATCGGTCTTGTTGTGGTGTTGTACACTGTGGACTTCCCGTACTATAGTGCCTGGACACGTTTCCTGTTTGCTGAAATCGTTGCCATAATCTTAAGATCACATTTTGTGGCACACGGATGGCCCGTGCTACAACGTGGTGTGTGTGACCAGCCTCCAGTTGCCCTAGTATTCTACCCATCATAACATCGTCAATATGTGTTCTTTGAGCCATTTTCAACACACAGTGACCATTATCACGTCTGAAAACGTCTGCACACTTAGTCTCTGCTCCGTACTCTGACATACACCAACACACCTCTGCGTATGTGGACTGCTGCCAGCTCCACCGTGCTACGACCGCAGGTCAACTGCACCGCATAGTCATGCCCCGAGGTGTTTGAAACCCGCAAACCGCCCACCAAATCGTTGTTTTACCATATATCAGCATTATCCTTAATTTATTAGCACGAGTGTAGATAACGCTGCCGTCGCCTTAAGACAAGACACTGTCTACCGGTTTCGCTATACAGGTTCAAGTTCTCATCTGCACAAATAGAGATTGCACAAGGAATAATCAGATTCTGTTTACAGCAGGAGAAAAATGTAAACGAGGAGAACGTATTTCTGAAGAACTAGCGGATATGAGCTGAGAGCCCTTCACGTCTGACACGTTATGTGAGCTAGTGAAACCGTCGCTGTTGACTCAGAGCGTTGCTTTTAAGAGGTTATGAGGAAATAACTATGACTATAATTTCGACGCAATTTTTTGTAGTGCTGTAATCTTTCGTTACACCTGTGTTAAGCGTTTTTTAGTCACTTTACGAAAACTTATTACCCTAATTTGAACAAAAAAGGACACTAAAAGGCGGCTAATGTCATCTCACTATAACTGGTTAACCGTAGCATTTGTGTATTTCTTTACACGTCCTGGCATCCACGAGTACTTCATTCGCCCGCTGTAATTGTTCGGTAACTGCGACATTTAGTAATTACGTGACATGTATTGACCTTCACGATCGCTTGATTTTCATCATACGAAAATTCCGTGATATTTTAGGATCTGTATGGGCACATGAAATTTCCTGGCCTCCACGAGCACCTGATTTTTCCATTCCAGGAAGACACCTTAAAAATTCCGTTGTGCGAAGCATCCAAATGCGATGCAGGGTTCAAAGAAAGGAATTGAAATTGTTGGTATGAAATATGCGATGTGGTATCGTGCAGTACGTGACCAAATACATCTGTGGGACTTAATTTTCAAACATTGATAATTTGTGTTTTTCTCTCTTATCAATGTTACAAAATTACGTCCTGAACAAAGCTGTCACCATAACCTATAAGAAGCTGTAAAGTTCAGTGTGAATGGTAGCCCGGAATTATATTGGTTTTTCTACTTTTCAATGATTTTCTTCTTGACATCGGTATGTAGAAATCTCGAGGGGCGCTCGAGTACACCAGGAATGGGCAATACAAGTTTTATGAGAAAGACAGCCTTAAAAAGAAGCCATCTCGGTATTTTACTGCTAGAAGTTCCTACAATGGGCCGTGCGACCTCGCTATTATAACCGGGGCTGAGAGTCAGACATTCACCGGAATGTGGCTTTTACGCCAGAAGTACTGGAAACAGTCGCGGACTTAATGTCTAATAGCTAGGCGTTCCGCAGTTCAACAACATTTATTTCTGTACTTAGCTGACCGAGTGCCACAATTTTGTCCCTCGATAACCTCTTGGAGTTCTTTAGGACGAACTTTTAACTACGTTTAACGGATTCTTTAGGATGAACTTAAAACAACGTTTAACGGACAGTTATAAGAGTGAAAAACTTTATAGTACTAGCATTACCGCATGACACAATGTGAAGGCTACACCTTGTGAAAGGAATGTATGATCTTCTTCTTCTTTTAACTATCCAGCCTCTTTACCAGTATAGAGGCTGGACTGTTTATTGAAGGAAGAAACAGAAGGAATGGTGGAGGGAAAAGGGGAAGAGGAAAAAGAAGATATCATATGCTGGACAATATTAAAGGATGCAAGTATTCAGAAATGAAAAGACTGGCTATGGACAGACAAAAGTGGAAGAGGCTTAACCCATGACAAGACCTGTCGTAAGGCAGAATACCATACTACTAAATACCCAGTATATGACAGTAAAATTGAGACATAAACACTGATATGACAGAAGTTATGAGATACCTCCTAACGTCGTGTCAGATCTCAATCTTCCCGCATAGTGCAGCAGCTCGAAGCGTCATTAAATCAACAAGTCTCTGAAAGTGCCCTTCAGAAATACTGAGCTATGTTGCCTCTGTAGATGCCCATAATTGCGAAAGAGTTGCCGGTGCAGCATTTTGTACACGAACTGACTTCTCCATTATGTCCCATAAATGTTCGATGGATTTGTGTTGGGCAATTTGGGTGGACAAATCATTTGCTCGGATTTTGCAGGCGCATTGTCACCCACAAAAGTTCCACCGTTGTTTCGGCACATGAAATCCATGAAAGGCTGCAAATGATCTCCTAGTAGACCATTTACAGTCAGTTGTTAGTATAGTTAGACCAGGGGCCCAGTCCATTTCACGTAAACAAAGCCGACATCATTTCGGAGCCGCCATTGGCCTGCACAGCACCTTCTTGACAGCCTGGGTCAATGGATCTGCGCCACACTCGAAACCTACCACCAGCTGTTACCAACTGAAATTGGGACTCGTCTGACCAGGTCACGAGACCAGGAGAGGCATTGCAGCGATGTCGTTTAGCAAAAGCATTCGCGTCGGTTATCTCCTGCCATAGCCCATCAACGCCAAATTTCGCCGCACTGTGCTATAAAGGATACGTTTGTCGTAAGTCCCACATTGATTTCTGTGGTCATTTCACATTGTGTCGCTTGTTTGTTAGTAGTGAAATCTCCACCTAGACGCCGCTACTGTCTGTCAGTAGGTGAAGGCAGTCGGCCACTGTGTCGTCCGTGGTGACAGGTAATGCCTGGAAGTGGTGTCCTCGGCACACTAACGACACAATGGATCTCAGAATACTGAATTCCCTAACAATTTTCGAAATGGAATGTCCCACGCGTTCAGTTTGATCTACCATCCTGCTTTCAGGGTCTGTTAATTCCCGTCTTACTTCCATAATCATTTTGGAAACCTTTTCGCATTAATCATCTGAGTACAAATGACAGTTCCGCCAATGCACTGCCCTTTTATATCTTGTGTAGTGCCGGCCACTGTAGCCAAGCGGTTCTAGGCGCTTCAGTGCGGAACCACGCTCCTGATACGGTCGCAGGTTCGAATCCTACCTCGGGCATGGATGTGTGTGATGTCCTTATGTTAGTTAGGTTTACGTAGTTCTAAGTTCTAGGGGACTGATGACCTCAGATGTTAAGTCCCATAGTGCTCAGAGCCATTTGAACCATTTTTTATACCTTGTGTACGCGATACAAGTGCCTTCGATGTATGTGCATACCGCTATCCCATGACTTTTATCACCTCAGTGCACGTCACATATGCTTAAATATCTCATGAAAATGCTTTCTTCGAGTCGTAGTAAGTTCCCGCAATGGACCTGAAATTGCGTCATTATTCACTTTGAAACACGTAAATGAAGTAGTTGACACATCACAGCAGTAACTAGGTAACAGTTGCTACTCTGACACTGCTGTAGGACCTAAACATTCATAGCCCCTTCTATCGGTTGCGCCTTGTCCCGCGGCTATGCAGGGTCGGCCATGGTTAACCGGATTTGGCATGTTAATTTTAAGGGGTGGCCGGATGCCCTTCCTGCCGCCACCCCGTACCCCCCAGGACGGAATTAGTGCACACCAGCTGTCTGCATCGAGTGTAAATAGTGACATAGTGCGAATGTGTTTCAAATGTTGGTGAGTCGCGTAACTGAGGCGGGACGTGGGGACCAGCCCGGTATTCAACTAGTAGGATGTGGAAAACCGCCAAAAACCACTTCCAGGCTGGCCGGCACACCGGCCGTCGTCGTTAATCCGCCGGGCGGATTCGATCCGCGGCCGGCGCGCCTACCTGAGTCCAGGAAGCAGCGTGTTAGCGCCCTCGCCTATCCTGGCGGGTTCGAAACATTCATAGCCAATACTACGTGGCATATTGGATAGCAAATTTCCTTCAGCGTACTGAATCAGCTGCCAGGTTTTCAGCTTCCTGCCGATTCATGTCTATGAACTGAAGATCTTTGCAAAAGCTCATTTCAAAGTGTTACGAGGTATTCTGTTGCTTTCCACAACATTGCTCATTTGAGAATTTTTCCATCTTTAAGCGTACAGTATACGCCGAATGCTTCACTCTCCTCTCAGCAATGATGATGTTCGGGCTGCATAGACCACTTATTCATCATCTGAAACGTGGTCGCTGTAACTGATCTTCAGAACTCGCCTAAAGCATCATTGATGAAATACATTTGGCTGGCGGGATGATTTTACTAACATTTTGTAAGTGTCACATGCATATATCGCTTTCAGACCTGAATTTTTTTTATGGAGGGAAGAAAACTTTTTCTATTGTGTTAATGTTTTTCGGTGATTTTTTAATGATTTTAGGTGCAATATTGATCCAAAAAGTGTGTCAATTTTCAAAACGTGTCTTTGTACACTTGGCTTCATTTTATGAAATAAAATAACTAATTACGAAATATTGTCTAGTGTATGATCATTCAATTCTTATCATGTGAAATAATAACAATAATATTCAATTACATAGTAAAATATAGCGAACCAATCAGATCCGTGTGGTCACGAACTCCTGCGCACTGCAACGTTGACTTGCTCATATTTTCATAGTGATGCCCAACATATGGCAGAAATTACGCGTGATGAAGAGGCTGAACATTCACAAATGCTTAACTCAGGTTTCCGTTAGGAAAAAATACTTCTGCTGCAGCTAAGACACACTAATAGTTATTGTGTACAATTGTAGCCAGAGGGTCTGAAAGGATTAAGGTTCAGATGGCTCTAAGCACTATGGGACTTAACATCTGAGGTCATCAGTCCCCTAGACTTAGAACTACTTAAACCTATCTAACCTAAGGACATCACACACATCCACGCCCGAGGCGGGATTCGAACCTGTGACCGTAGCAACAGCGCGGTTCCGGAATGAAGCTCCCAGAACCGTTCGGTCACAGCGGCCGGCAAGGATTAAGGAATCGGCAGGATGATAGAGGAGTACAGCCGAAACTTTGTGAACAGCCTTGCAGTCTAACTGCCATATGGATCGCATTCGTCGGAAGACTGCTGAAGCTTTCTTAATTCTGCTGCTGGTGTCCCTATTTACGTCCCCATTATTACAGGCAAGGCTGCTGAGATGTGGGAATCGGTCAACATCTTTTGCAGTATCTTCTGTTGCATAATAATTTGAATAGAAACATTTACACTTACGATAATAATAATAATAATTGGTTGGTTGGTTGATTTGGGGGAGCGGACCAAACAGTGACGTCATCGGTCCCATCGGATGAGGGAAGAATGGGGAAGGAAATAGGCCGTGCCCTCTGAAAGGAACCATTCCGGAATTTGCCTTTAGCGATTTAGGGAAATCACGGTAAACCCAAATCAGAATGGCTGTACGCGGGTTTTAGCCGTAGTCCTCTCGAATGTGAGTCCAATGTGCCAAACACTGCAGCACCTCGGTCGGTAACACAATAATAATATTACTAATAATAATAATAATAAATATTATTTGAATACTGGAATCCTTATTTCTGAAGACTGTCAATGCCTTGTGTACGATCGCTAATAATACTAATAAATATTATTATTATTAGTGATCGTACACAAGGCATTGACAGTCTTCAGAAATAATAATAATAAATATTATTATTATTAGTGATCGTACACAAGGCATTGACAGTCTTCAGAAATAAGGATTCCAGCATTCAAATGATTGACGGGCATTGTACAGACAGTTTAACTTGACTGATTTTAGATGGGGGGGGGGGGGGGGTACAGGGTGTGCGTGAAGCAAGTGTTGCTAGGGACAGGGATGGTGCAGAGGAAACGTGTTTTGTAACAAGTGTGCCGGTCTGTGTGGCCGTGCGGTTCTAGGCGCTTCAGTCTGGAACCGCGAGACCGCTACGGTCGCAGGTTCGAATCCTGCCTCGGGCATGGATGTGTGTGATGTGCTTAGGTTAGTTAGGCTTAAGTAGTTCTAAGTTCTAGGGGACTGATGACCTCAGATGTTAAGTCCCATAGTGCTCAGAGCCATTTGAACCATTTTGTAACAAGTGTCGACCTTCAATTTGGGTAGTGAGCTTCATTTTCTGAGAAGGGATCGTAGGTAGCACTCACCATACACTAAGAATTGCTTTATCATTTCATATATAACTTGTTAGAAATATGCAGTACTACACTGTCCAGTCGCATTGATATGAGCACTTATCAGAAGCCTGAATAACCACCTTTTGCTGCGCAAGAAGTGCAGTAAGAGAGTAAGTGAGGTTCTGAAAGGTACCGACAAGCATACGGAGCCATATCGATTCCAGCGATCGGCTAGGTTTCTCGGTTGAGGATCCATGGCGCTAACGACTCGATCTAGTTGGTACCACAGATTCTCAGTCGGATTTAAATCGGAGGAGTTAGGTGCCCAAGGGAGTACTGTATATTCATCCTGGTGTTCTTCGAATCACGCACATACACTGCGAGCTGTGTGACACGTTGCATTTTGCACCCTGTAGGTGCCATCGAACCGATGAAAAAAAACTGCATGTAGAGGTGGTCATTGTTGTCAGGATAGATGGATACTTGTGTTGATCCATTGTGACTTCCAGAATGACGAGATCACTCAGGGAATGTCACGAAAACATTTCCTAGACCATAATGCTCCCTCCACGTTGCAGGGTGTATGCTTTTAAACGTTTCATGGCGTACACGCCAACAGTCATTGCTCGATGGAGCACAAAACCTGATCTGATAAGGCCACCTGTCGACATTCAGTGGACGTACAGTTGTGGTACTGGAGTGCAAATTCCAGCCTTCGTCGCCTATGAACAACAGTCACTATGGATGCATGGATCAGGATTCTACTTTACCGAGCGAGGTGGCGAGGTGGACTAGCGTTCGAGAGGACGGCGTTTCAATCCCACGTCCGGCCATCCTGATTTAGGTTTTCCTTGATTTCCCTGAATCGCTTCAGGCAAATACGGGAATGGTTCCTTTGACAGGGCACGGTCGACTTCCTTTCCCATCCTTCCCTACTCCGATGAGACCGATGACCTCGCTGTTTGGTCTCTTCCCCCAAATCCACCCAACCCAGGAGCCTTCTCCAGGGACCCATACAACACCCTCAGTGTCATTTTTGCGAGAAGGAAGTACTTCTCTGGGTGATATCACTAACCTGGTGTCTTGCTGCTTCGGTAAGTCCCTCGTCGCACAGTAGTAGCGCTCAGTCGCCAGGTTCCATGTAGGTGGTGATCCTGCTGAAGTGGAGTGCTTAGGGATGCCAGTTGTTAATTGTCAACAACGTTTGTACTATACGTGTTTTAATACAGAAATTGCTTTGTCACACGTCACAGAATCAGCATTTGCAATATGGCGGCTCTGGACTACGCCGTCATATTCGATCCTTTACACACATTAACACAATTTTCTGACTTTACATAATGATAGACACTGCTCACGACACGTGGCGTTCTGATTACTAATAACTTCACTTTATATCTTGTTTAACTACTGAAATATGTACTCACGACCGTTCTTTTAGAGCCACCCCGGTTACTCGACCGTGCGTGGCTCCTCGTGACTTACTCGCCCTGTCTTCCCGAAGGACAAGAGAGACCGCCCCCCCTTTTCTCCCTCAGCCAATAGGGACACTTCTCTCTCTCTCTCTCTCTCTCTCTCTCTCTCTCTCTCTCTCTATATATATATATATATATATATATATATATATATATATATATATATATATATATCCAAACTTTCAGCCAATGGGCGTTCAGATCGCTGTTGCTAGGCGGATATGACGTCACGTTTGCGCACATTATGACGGAAGTTTGTCTCGAAACACTGTCTCAGATTTTAGGATCCTACTCCCGAATAGTCGGATCTTGTCCCTACTAAGGTTGCACAACATTGCCTCCTATGATTTCATCTCTGCTACTCCTTGCTGATGCTTAAGTGTTAAATGTACATGTAGCCTGGCTGCTACTGAGCATTCCCGATTGCATAAATATGCATAATATTTGGCTTAAACACGTGAAGGGAATGCACATATGCATTACACCCATACGCAGCAACGTTCGCTCGACGGTTGTTGAAGAGACACTGTTAATAGTCTCCTCGTTCACATGGGCGTCAGTTTCTCAACAGTTGCACCTCTTTACGCCCGTACACATCTCAGCAGCCGCCGTTCACCCCTGTTATCTATGTCCAGTGATGCACCACAGCTGTATCGGCGCTAGTTATGGACAGCGCCATTTTGCAATGCAAGGTATACATTGACCACATCGTCACGCAAACTGTTGACAAACTTAGCTGCTTCGAAAATGCTTCCACACTTGGTCCGAAAGCCTATGATCATACCGTTTAGGACGTCAGATAAATCGCTCCGTTTCCGCATTACGACAAAGACTGCACTGTTTTCCGAGTCCCCCCCGACACACATTATATTCCCTCCACTGCTAGTGCTGCCACCGGCCGTCCGTGAGTTATTATTGAACGTTAAGATGGAAGATAGGCGGTGGTCAAATTAATTTGACTGGATCATGTGACTGAATCATTGGTTACTGGTTTAATGAAACATGTGCAAAACTATATATCATTTATCTTTTATCATTTTAAGAATAAAAATATTCAAATAAATTTCTTTCTCATTCTGAAGCTTAGTTCTGTGCTGATGTGATGACTGTGGGTTGGGGGGAGGAAGGGGGTGATACTACCTAACCCCTGATTGCAGTCAGGGGTAATGGTCTCAGACTTATTGGTATCTACTGTCTTCGAGCCTGCAGAACGGGAAGACTGGAGACATTTATTTGACTTGTCCATTTGCTGCTGCTCTCTCCCTTAGTCTCAGATCCCCGTCTTTCTATACCTGGTTATTTTCTCTAGATTTTATACGTATCACACTATGGTTAAGGAACTGGAGAATTTTTGGTTGATTTGAGATGAAATGCGCATGGAGATACTGAGTTGCTCAATGTGGAGACATTTTTTCTTCTATTAATCCATTTATGCGCAGCATCCTATGCCAACACCAAAGCAAATTTCATCAATATGCTGCTTATCTGTGGCCTTAAATGTCCATGTACGCAGCCGTAAAAGTAGGCCGGAAATACGAGTGTTTCAACAGCCCAGATCTTTCTACTGCTCGTTATCGCTCTGCCCTGCCAGATCTTGGCGAGCTTCTTCGTGGTCACTCGCCCTAGCGTGATCCGTCTTTTTGTCCTAGTGCGAAGACATTGCAAGGCTTCGGGCTCAGACTGTAAGAGATGACTTCGTAAGTGATCATCGTCTGCTATCCGTGAAATGCGGATGAAGCTCAAACTGGAACCTTAGGCCTCTTCGTATCAGTAGTTACTTCAGAAAGTAAGTTACACATGCTGTCGTACGCTACCGACAATCTGCGTAAAGAGTGGAGCATTGTCAGGAGAGAGTAGGTGTTCTGGATTTGCTGCAGACACAGTACCAGTGCGGTACGGATTACAGCAATAAAACAGTATGAGGCTGAAATGGCGCGGCAGTGGTAAATATACTCTCATGCTCATAAATTAAGGATAATGCTGATACATGGTGAAACAACGCTCTGGTGGGCGGTTTGCGGGTTTAATCACCTCGAGGTATGAACATGCGGTGCATTTGACCTGCGGTCGTCGCACGGTGGCGCTGGCAGCAGTCCACATACGCATAGGTGTGTTGGTGCATGTCAGAGTACGGTGCAGCGAGTAAGCGTGCAGGCGTTTTCAGACGTGCTAATGGTGACTGTGTCTTGAAAATGGCTCAAAGAACACATATTGATGACGTTATGAGGGGTAGAATACTAGGGCGACTAGTGGCTGGTCAAACACAGCAGATCGTAGCACGGGCCCTCCGTGTGCCACAAAGTGTTATCTTAAGATTATGGCAACGATTCCAGCACACAGAAAACGTGTCCAGGCGTTACAGTAAGGGACGTCCACAGTGTACAACACCACGAGCAGACCGATATCCCGTCATCACTGCCCGCAGACGGCCGCGGAGTACTGCAGGTAGCCTTGCTCGGGACCTTACCGCAGCCACTGGAACAGTTGTCTCCAGACACACATTCTACAGACGACTGAACAGACATGGTTTAGTCGCCCGGATACCTGCAGGGTGCATTCCACTGGGCCTTGCTCACAGGAGAGCCCGTAAAACCTGGTGTCAAGAACACAGTATATGGTCATTCAAACAGTGGTCCCAGGTTATGTTCACGGATGAGTCCAGGTATAGTCTGAACAGTGATTCTCGCCGGGTTTTCATCTGGCGTGATACAGGAACCAGATACCAACCCCTCAATGTCCTTGAAAGGGACCTGTATGGAGGTCGTGGCTTGATGGTGTGGGATGGGATTATGATTGGTGCACGTACACCCCTGCGTGTATTTGACAGAGGAACTGTAACAGGTCAGGTGTATCGGGAGGTCATTTTGCGCCTTTTCAGGGGTGTAGTGGGTCCCATCTTCCTCCTGATGGGTGATAAAGCACAGTCCCACCGAGCTGCCATCGTGGAGGAGTAGCTTGTAACAGAATATATCGGGCGAATGGAGTGGCCTGCCTGTTCTCCATACCTAAACCCCACGAGCACATCTAGGATGCTCTCGGTCGATGTATCGCTGCACGTCTTTAAACCCCTACGACAGTTCAGGATCTCCGACAGGCACTGGTGCAAGAATGGAAGGCTATACCCCAGCAGCTGCTCGACTACCTGATCCAGAGAATGCCAACCAGTTGTGCGGCCTGTGTACGTGTGCATGATGATCATATCCCATATTGATGTCGGGGTACATGCGCAGGAAACAGTGGCGCTTTGTAGCACGTGTGTTTCGGGACGGTTTTGACTTACAGATCTGTGTCGTGTGTGTTCCCTATGTGCCTATGCTATTAGCGCCAGCTTTGTGTAGTGCCACATTGTGTGGCACCACATCCGGCAATTATCCTTAATTTATCAGCATGAGTGTACTTCAAAGTTGAAGTACGCGGGACAGTACGCTTCTTGTGAGCAAACATTTAAATTGCACGCAGATTGATCACGAAATTCTGGCGGCTTGTGGTCGAAAGACAAGTCGCGTCCGGCCGTGGTAAAATGGTGTCGAGACATGAGTATTTAGTTTAACCTCTGAAGCTGTAGCCTTATCCTGCTGTAATCTATATTACTCGTACTATACAAAGGCAAGACTTGTTTTACGTTATAACCAAAATCTCGAAAACTCTTTATCGATTTATTTCAAATTTTTACACGATGCTCTAAAAACATTTGGATGGACGTAAGCTGCATATTTTTATACAGGCTGAACATTAATAAAACCGACAAAAAGCAGGGACGGATTCCTGACTGGGAAAGGAGGGAAAAAAGGTCGTATGAACATGTGTCTGGAAACGGACGGTGTGCGTGCATCAACAATAAATCGTCCCGGAACACAGTACAGAGCTGCATCATATTCACGTCACAACAGATGTTCAAAGTGGCCCGCATGAGATGCAATGCAATGCAATGACGGATTTCCTCACTCTTTCCCACGTTCTGGCCTCTCTCCTCATAGCCTCTAAAGCGTCGTGATTCAAATGGTGCAAATGCCTCTGAGCACTTTGGGACTTAACAGCTAAGGTCATCAGTCCCCTAGACTTAGAACTACTTAAACCTAACTAAACCAAGAACATCACACACATCCATGCCCGAGGCAGGATTCGAACCTGCGACCATGGTGGTCGCGCGGTTCCAGACTGTAGCGCCTAGAACCGCTCGGCCACCCCGGCCGGCCCAACGTCCGGGGAAGATGTTATTGAGGTGTCGGCGAACTGTAATGCGGAAGTAGGGTGGTGCTTCGTCATGCAGAAACCACGCAACCTGTCGTATTTCCAAAGGCACCTTCTCAAGCTGCCCAGGGCGAGTATTCCGCAAGAAGTGCAAGTACTTTCCTCCGCCGAGGCATTGTGGAATAGTAACCGGACCAAGTATGTGGTCGCTAAGAATCCCTACTCACACACTGATTCTGAACCAATGCCAATGAGACGCTCCACCCATTTCCCGAAGATTTTCTGTAGCCTCACGGATGACGATTACGCAGATTGATGGTGGCAGTTCTGGTAAAGGACGCGTCGTTAATAACCATCGACAAAATCCTTCCCGTAGAGGGAAATCCGCTGCTGATAATCCTTGCACACGTAGCAAAAGACAGGGATAGAAGCGGTTATCATGTAGGACGCACATAATCGTACTTTGGCTTACACCAAATTCGTAGACCACTTGTCTGGAGCCTGAACTGGGGTTTGTCTCAATATCCTGTAGAAACCGGTCCTCTAAATGTGGTGTATGCACAGTCCGCTGCCACCCTGCACGTTCGTCTGTCTGAAAGGACCCATGACCAGACAAATGCCCAAAAAGGGCTGAAAATGTTTTGTGATGTGGTTGGTGTCTGTGAGGGTATTTGTTGTGGATTCCTTCTACTTCGCCGTACACAAAACACCATCTCGGCTTGTTCCTGACATGAATACCGGACCATTCTGCTGCTTAAAGTACGCTGCGTTATTCACACAGCCTGCAACACGCAAGGAACGCACGTCACGTAGTCGCGGGAACTTTCATTCGTCATCGCTAGACTTGGCCACTGTTTCTACGTTTCGATACAGTGTATCGATACGTGGAACTGTTTCAGTGTTTCGGAACGGCTGTGGTTCACTGTTTCGAAACAGTGGTGTTTCATTCAGCCCCTGTCTCGGATAACCGGACCAGATTCGATCTCGAACCAGTCACAGAAACTGTATCGTTGTTTCAAAATAAGGCTGTTTCAGTCCATCTGTGATTGGAACGGACTAATTGTATCGAAACAGTGATGTTTCATTCCGCTCTGTGTCGGACGAGATTCGGGCTCGGCACAGGTACGGAAACACAACGTACCACTTCGTGAAACACTTTCAAGAGTGTCGAAATCTTTTTGACAAGCAATAGCATGAAGCTTAAGATATCCGAAAATGAAGCTTCGTTTCTAGCTGACTGTCCTATTCCGAAATGGCGTAACATCTGCTTTATAAAGACGAACCAAACAATAAAACAACGCATACTATTCACATTCAAATTAATAAATATGTGAAAATCATTCAGTTAAATTACACTTCTTTAAATTACACTTCTTTTTACAACATACGCTTCTCTGTTCATGTACAGTAATCATATTAAGAAACGCAAGTAAGCCTACAACATTTTGAATAAAAAAGGCATAGAGTGACAGTTATTAGACATATACATAAATTTGATGTAGGTATAATTGCAAGCAATCTATTTGACATATCACTGATAGTGTAATGGTGAACGGGAAGGGCTGGGAAGCATGGTGAATTTATAGTAACGGTTCGAAACACCTTGAAAGACAAAAAATTTTTCTGTTATATTTTGTTATTTATTCGAATTATTTGGCATTATTTGTGAGTCTTTAGTCACTGTGCCTATTATGCACAATGATTCCCTTTGTGTGCATGGAAATTAGCAGGATGGGTATAATGTGGGAATCCCAGTAGCATATCCGTTGTTTCTGCAGTTTGCTCCCACCTCCAGTTCCGTTCGTGGTGGTTCTTCTATCTTCAGCTATGGCTGTCCTCAGCCAATTGAAAAATATGAAAGTCACACGACACAAAAGCAGCGCATTTAGTGTAGCAAATACGAAACTGCCAAGACGCCTAAGTGATAGTTTCATACTTTCTGCGATATGATCAGCGTTCTCGCACCTCATTTGTGTTTATGTGGACATACTTATACAGTAGACATTCAAGATGATAACATGTGTAGGTTTATGAGATTACAAAGCACAAACTGTTTCACTGTTTCGAAACAGCGTACCGAAACATTACATTGTACTGTTTCATTTGTTTCGAAACAGTTATGTGTTTCAGTTTGCCCATCTCTAGTCAGCGCCATCTATTGTGGCATCCATTCAGCTGTTTATAGGACCTTCTTTCGTCCATTTCTAGACAGGAGACCACCATGCAGTTTGTTGGTTCTGCTATAAGTTCACCCTGTATGTGGTATGTAATTCGCATATTATGAATATAGTGGACATGTTCGCGAAAATCTCGAAAAATTTTGCACGGTACTCTAATAAAAATTCAGCGCCATCTATTGTGGCATCCATTCAGCTGTTTATAGGACCTTCTTTCGTCCATTTCTAGACAGGAGACCACCATGCAGATTGTTGGTTCTGCTATAAGTTCACCCTGTATGTGGTATGTAATTCGCATATTATGAATATAGTGGACATGTTCGCGAAAATCTCGAAAAATTTTGCACGGTATTCTATTAAAAATTCAGATGGACGAGGGTTGTATATTTTAGTAAGTAATAATGTACAGGTTTTTCGTAAAAACCGGCTGCGAGAAAGTAAATGAAGTGCTGTGCTGTGAAAATATGCGGTTTCGTTTGCTTTCTCGCAGTTAGCTTCAATTACGCTAGCAGAACGTTTAAACATTAGAGTGTTTCTCCCACATATATTCTCTTCTCTGCAATATAATTTTAACGAAATTTATACATACAACAATGTGCTGTTTTGTTGTCTTCCTCGCAGTCGATTCTCACCAAATAGAGAGAGTCTGCATTTATGGTTTTTGTGCTTACAATTAGAATACTACTACGGAATCTAAATCGTCCGAAACTTTGTAATTCTTTACGTTAGCAGATTAAAACTATGCAAACACTGTCATTGAAGCTACTGACCTCACAGATTCAGCAGCTGGAGAGGGCTTTCTCATACCCAGTATACCAATGAGCCCAACCGATTTACTCATTTGTTTTAAGTGTCTTCAGTTCCCAATTAAGGTTTCCTTTGCAATAACAATACACAAGACTCTAGGTCTGAAAGATAGGGAAGAAGGGATGGACAGAGGGAAGGAAGGAGAAAGTGACATTCAGAGGGGGAATGAGGAGACAGAGGGATCAGGAAGTGGAAATGGACTGATAGAGGGTGCAACGTAACACGCATACCGATGGTACTGATAAAATTCTACCGGGGAGGATGTACACAGTCGTTTATCGTGTGCTAATGCTTCTGCAAGTTACCCTTTGTAGTACTGGTTTACAAAACTCGTGTGCTCCACGAAATTACGGGCCCCTGCGAGTTACTGCTCGAGTATTAATAATTTTTAGCCGGTGGGTTTAACTTACCCGTAATAATTTAAAGGCAACGGATAACGCAATCCTTATAACCACTACAGAAGACACCTATGCAGGGTTTAATAGGTAGCATAGGGCTTTAATTATTTTTATGTGTTGACACAGCATGCGACTGAGGTAGGGACTAATTTGTTGGGGTTTGCCTATCATCTCTAAGGGATATTTTATCAATTCCAATTTTCCATTTTCCAGAGAGCTTTGTATTATTTAGGTTTTACCTATTCTTTAATTTGTTAATGACAAAGGGAGGAAGTAATCAGCAGAAGATCTCGATTAACTGATATTTATTTATTACCTGTAGCATTTGAACAATTAGCCAAGTATTGGCATGGGTTTAGGTACAATTGCGTGCCTGCATAAAATCCCACTGAAGCTAGGTCTGCGCTCCCCTCTCCCTTTCCATAATTACGTGGTGAAAGTAAATCATGTTTATTAGAGAGACCATTTGTCATGATGTATAATACGAGAGCCCCTGCTGTTGCATAAGAATGGGCAGTAACTAGTTCCAATACTTGGCTAATTGTGGACTGGGTATTGTGTTGTCCTCATCATTCTTTCCACAGCATCACCGACACCCACGTCGCCCAATGTGGCGTCGACTGAAATAAGACTTGCAACCTGGGGGTCGAACTGCATTTCATTTTTTATCAGATACTGAGTGATCACAATGAAATACGCGGAGATGCTGGGTACACTGTTAGCGGCACCAGAAAGAATAGGAAAGGCGTCATTTACCGCCTGGCCGAATCGTGCAATGTTCAGATATGTGGGACATTCGGATGTGACAGTGACCCTACGCTGAACTGCATGGGAACGTGAAGGCAAACATACTCGTTGTCAAGGTTACAATCAACCACGTATGACTACCACAAGGAAGAATCGCTGTATTGTGCAGCAAGCGCATCGTAATACCTTCATATTTGCCCCTGCCATCCGAGAAGATGTAATGCCTCCTTGTAACATTTTATGTCACCTCACATCATTGGCCGGAAACGGCACCGTTCTGCACAAGATTTTCCACTACTATTAATATTAACTTCTCAGTCGCGTCCAGAAAGCCATTCGTGATTACCTACCTCAGCATTGAAAATATAGAGGGTGTCCCAGAAGGAATGGTCATTATCTGGGACATGACAGGAACGATCATTCGAAGCTAAAAAGTCTAGATAACATGGGCTCTAAAATACATACCTTAAGAGCTATGAACACTTCTTCATCCTCAACACTGTGTAACAGATGTGTTCTACTGTAATATCTTTGCTTTCCATATTTCGGGAGGCGGTAGTATGGACCAGAACAAGTAACAATTGTGCGTCCGCAGCTTGTGGCCTAGTAGCTAGGGTTGCCGCCTCTGGATCACGCGGGTCCGATTCGCGACTAGGAATCGTTAGCGCTAGAATTTCACCCGGAACAAGTCCCGCCCATTCACTCCCGGTTTTCCCGGTCTTTGTTCGGCGCCTGGGCATCGTTTCAGTTGACCCACGTGGTTTACCGTGTTCGGCTGCACTTGGAGTGAATGTTAAATTAATATCTTGGTAGGTCTTAAATTTTGCCAGATAGTTAAAAGACACGTTACAAAAAACGTGCACAATTGGCCTCAGCTGTGCCAGGTACTTCCACAGCAAATATAAGAGAAAACAATTTAGCACTGAATTCGTTAAATACGAGAACTCAGTATTCAGATGAATACCCTATGAAGAAACATACTTCTATGTGAGAAAAAGCATCCAAAGCTACAACAGGAAAAACCTAACCTCAAAAAATAATTTGCTTGGAGAAAGAGGAACCACAGTATACTTGACACTTAAGTTTCAGAACTCAGACAGTATATGTGAAACAAGCACCAATGTTCACTATACTTCCAGATGGCATCAAAATTACTTTGTTCTTGCTAGATCGATCCAAGCTGTTTTTGCGTGTTATTCACTGAATAGTTTTGCTGAAAAGTTTTAGGGGAGGAAGAAGAACTAGCACAGCTTGAAGGACGTTTTACAGCGGTGAAACACTGCAGCATTTATTTCCTCCATAACTGCTCTGTGACAAACATACACATCATCATCATTATTATTTTTAAAAAATGGTTTGAATAACATTTACGAAATTAATAAATCTTTTGGTTAAAAAGAGGCAGGACAAAGAATAACGACAAATTATTTTCCTGAGACGTTTGCAACAGCATATAGGCCACTAATCACACAGAAACAGTCACAATTCTTTATAACCTCATTTATGATGCGCAGGTATGGCAATGGAAGAATATACAATTTAAAATTCACCCATTACCCATGCAATTTGGCATATAAGCAAATATCTTACTGCTTTCATTACGCATTTCTACTTTATGACATTCTTATACTCTTTAATTTTCGTGAGCTACTATGAAGGCCTACATAAACAAAACGATTTTCACTTATTTCTATACAACGTTGATTTTAGACAACAGAGTTAGTCGACTGCACCCGTGGCTTTACTACCGACATGACAGATTCTAGACCACTGTTTTCGCAGTGTATGTTTGCTCTGGTGTGTCCCTCAAATGAACGTATTATAATAAATGAATTAGTTAATTAAAATTTGTCCTTATTGCCCTTAAATAACATCACGTTATTTTTTGTTTTCTATTGCTGGCGATGCTTTCAGTTCTCTATAAACAATTTTATTACTTTAATAATGCACATTCATATTATATTACTATCCAGAAAAACTTAAATATTTTATCATTACTGAATCTCATCACAGTGTAACGTGTTGGGCTGTGACGATAACAACTTTGATGTAGCTTCCAGTTTGTGGAACTGGCGGCTGTTTAGGGGAGGGCCTTACACTGTGGATGGGCGGGGAAATGGGGTGAATGGGCGGGACTTGTTCCGGTTGAAATCCTAGCGCTAAGGGCACGTTTCCTGACTGGGTCGGGGATTTCCCCCGGCCCCCCCCCCTCCCGGGAACTGTGTGTTTTTGTTGTCCTATTCATTTTACCATCATTCGTGAAAGTGGCGAGACTGAACAGCGAAAAGATTGGGAACTTGTACGGGCGCTGATAACGACGCAGTTGAGCGCCCCACAAACCAAATATCATCATCATTGTCAAGTAAAAACTGTCAAGTAAACATGGACTCAGTACTGTATACCTTAAGAGCTATGAGCATTTGTTCAGTAGAGTGATGTCTTTCACAGTATCTATGATGAACAAGTGCTGATATCTCTTAACATGTGCTATTCAGAGCTTGTTTGCTTCGAATCATAATTCCTGACATCCCGTGAATATTGTCTCTTCGTTCTAGGACACACTGGGGACGGGAAGATAGTGAGCGCGAACCTACTTACCATTACTAGTGTGAAACATGGCGTAGCACTATCACGTAAACATTCATTTGATCTAACCATGTCCGCAGCTCGTGGTCGTGCGGTAGCGTTCTCGCTTCCCACGCCCGGGTTCCCGGGTTCGATTCCCGGCGGGGTCAGGGATTTTCTCTGCCTCGTGATGACTGGGTGTTGTGTGATGTCCTTAGGTTGGTTAGGTTTAAGTTGTTCTAAGTTCGCCGGCCGAAGTGGCCGTGCGGTTAAAGGCGCTGCAGTCTGGAACCGCAAGACCGCTACGGTCGCAGGTTCGAATCCTGCCTCGGGCATGGATGTTTGTGATGTCCTTAGGTTTAACTAGTTCTAAGTTCTAGGGGACTAATGACCTCAGCAGTTGAGTCCCATAGTGCTCAGAGCCATTTGAACCATTTTTTTTGTTCTAAGTTCTAGGGGACTGATGACCTCAGATGTTAAGTCCCATAGTGCTCAGAGCCATTTGAACCATTTCTGCTGTGATGTTGTCTGTGATATACCCACTCGATGAACCCAACGGTCGTGGTAAGCGGCGGCGTGAAGGCCTGGGATGTTACTGGGCCGGTGCTGTCGGCGTATGACGGATGACGTGCTGCTGGTGAAAACAGCAATGAACTGGCCCGGCTCTGCTGGCGTAGACTGCCAGAGTATAGCGCTGGAACTGAATTACTTATGCCGCCCGACGGAACTGCTGGTAATGGCGACATGAGTTGTCGAGAGTAACTGACTTACCACGGCTCGGTGGGGACCTAAGTAATAGGGCGCAGCTGCATATCCGCGGGGCACTGTGAGGGCTCGTGACCTGGCGTAGCAAAATAGTGCCCTGCCGACACCATTCTCTACTGCGACAGGACGCTGCCTGTCGGCGAAGTTGGCGCTCTCAGACGTTGTGGAAGCGACGTGTAGTCCTTGGTAAACAGTCCAGGCCATACAAGGAAAGTATCTCGGTGTTAATGACAGCTGTTTTACGCACATCCTCCTGACGGGGCGGCTGCCCGCACGGCCTACCTGGTGTGAAGAGAAATCGACTACCAGGCGGATACAGCAATTGCGCTGCTGAGGGTACAGCTACATGGTCTGCTCCCAGGCAATCTCTCTCACAGTAGCCGCCAGCAAAGTGACCCAGCCACCGTCTGTAAAATACTCTCCGCCTGTGACGTCAGACACGTCTGTTTCCATAATTATTCTAATTCAACTATTTTTATTACTGTCAACGGTGACTCACACATGTACTCATTCTCAGCCCCTGTTGTAATAACTTTAAGATTGAAATGGAAATGAGCGTTTGGCGTCATTGGCCGGGAAGCCCCTTGTGGGGCAGGTCCAGCCGCCTTGGTGCAGGTCTTATTACATTCGACGCCTCATTGGGCGACCTGCGCGTAGGATGGGGATGAAATGATGATGAAGACAACACAACACCTTGTCCCTGAGCGGAGAAAATCTCCGACCTAGCCGGGAATCGAACCCGGGCCCGTAGGACGGCAATCCGTCACGCTGACCACTCAGCTATCGGGGCGGACAATTTTAGGATTAATGTGTCTCATCTGAACAGTGTTTTTATAGATTACTATTTGTTTTCTCTCACCCTGCAGAGACAGGAATGAATTATTTTCTGATATTCCCAAGGGGTGTCTTTCCCTAAAGTAAAACTTACTTTTTAGTACCTGTGAAGTATTCCATCAACAGCGTTTGAGAACATTCCAGACGTCTTTTTAGTGGCTCTTTCCGGGATACGACTTCCACCCACTTTAGCAGCGTCGCGCCTCTTGCGGGCATTTCGCGTCATCTTGAGTAACAATGGAAAAATATAGCTGCCACGCACCTCCTTGTAATCTGGTGGTCTGTTTGATTAACAATAACATAATATGCAAACCAAACGTTGGATATTGATCGGAGTGGAATCAATAAACTACAAAATTACATCCACGTATTTTACAGTTCCATCCTACAATAAATTAGGTTGTTTCTTGTCTAAAGTGATTACATATTATTATTTACGGAAATGATCGTGGACAGGAAGATGTCACTGCCATGGCTCACGTTGTAGTTCTGCATTATGTTGGATGAGTGTATACAATAGTCGTCTTTCATATGTTTACAGAAGCAATGATAGAAACATTTTTCGATACAAACCGCTTTATTGTTTTCCAAAACAATTCGCATTAAAATTTCTACACGTTTACATGCGTTGCGTTAGAACCAGTTCACGAGACATTTTTTCGTATGAGATTCTCAGTCGCACTTGTTGTTCAAGTCAGTCTTTGCGTACCACACATTTTAGTTATATCTAAAGCTGGAATAAAGTAGTCTGCCTTTAGGAAACACCAGGCTTCTTTTTTGAGCTGTAGAAGGTGGTCAGAAACAATCTGAAAAGCTTGCAACCATGTTGGATGGTAGATTGTACTGAGAAGTAAAAAATTAGATACATTGAGCCGTTTCCCAGTTAATTAGCGTTGAAGTTAGCCAGTGAGGCTGTTGTGCGCACAAATTCAAGCGGGCCGCCACGTACAATTAGTCACTATTGTTCTCATAGTGTAGGTGATAGCGCACGAGACTGCTCAACCTTTGGCTCGAGTTGGATCCTTACCACCATCCCATGACCAATTTCTGTATCGCACTCTTGTTCCAGCCTTAGAAAACCAAAGAAAAATGCTTTTGGCAACAACGTCTCTGGCAGGCCGTTTCAATTTGCGCGGAACGGCGTGATTGGCTAACTACAATACTAATTAACACAGCAACGGTGCAACGTATCGAAATTTTTCTTAATAATTATTTCTCATCACAAACTATCCTGCGACACCCTTACACGCTCTTCAGACTGTTTCTGACCACCTTGTTGAGGTAGGTCTATGTTGCTGTGCAAGTTCGAAAGATATGCTAATGGAAACGGAATCATCGAGATAATTTGCTGCTACTAAGGCTCAGTGATGAATAACTGAAACGGGTTTTCAGTCTAATTAATAAAATGAGTGAGGGTATGTTTCGAGAACGTAGTTTTTGGGTGAAGATATATGGAGGTATAGAACACACGGAGAATCATTATGAAACCAAGAGCACGGAGGAGGATACTGAGTTTGTAAAATCCCAGTTGCACTCAAATACTATACAATAAACACAGTTCATATACAGGCTAGCGTGCTTCGCGGGTAAATTAACAACGTGCTTTTGCATCTCTGCCGCATAAAATAGACAAAACAAAATCATAATGTATTGTTATTAATTCCTGAAACACCGTCTTATTAGTGGATGAGCACTGACATAAGTCACCTGAAACCATGGGTGACTAAACTGAAAATGGATATTGATTCCCACGTCTTCTAAACAAGTCGAAAGTGCGAACAAAGCCCTAACGTTTCCAAGCGACATACGACTGCTAAATGTATGGTGGACAGAAACGTAATTCTCCATAATACGAAATGCCATCTACTTCGCAATCGCAAAATGCAGCGCAAATGAGTAAAGCAAGAAACAGTAGCACCGTAATCCGTAATCCCGTTGGCTGAATGTGCCCACTTCACTATCACAAGACAGAGCGTCTTTGCTACGAGGAAAATCAGCACGGACAGCCGTCGCAGCAGCAGTAGCATCTGCAGCAGAGTGCCTTTCTGCTGCGGAAAAGAGATGGGACACCTTGCTCCTTCCAGAGAAAGTGACGAGAAAATGGTGTAGCCGAGCGCTCGTTCACTCGTAGCAAACTCATTTAAAATGTCCGCTTCAAATACTTTTAGGGTATCTTCTGAAAGTCCTGATTTCTCAGGATGTAGTTACGCAGGAGTATAAAGAGTAAAGCTTAAATTTTATGGAATATTCCGTGTTACATGATAGCATTCTGCGCCGCGCGGATTTAGCCGAGCGGTCTGGGGCCGCTGATCCCGGTGGAGGTTCGATTCCTCCTTCGGGCAATGGGAGTGTGCCTTTGTCCTTAGGATAATTTACATTAAGTAGTGTGTACGTTTAGAGACTGATGACCTTAGCAGTCAAGTCCCATAATATTTCACACACATAGCATTTTGCACAACTATATTTTCACACGCGCAATCTTCTAGTCATATTTTTGCCACTTCCGTCGTTCGTTCGGACAGAAAAAAGTTCTGTCAACCGAAATACGCTGCCCAGCATTTGCATCGGCCAAAGGCTGACAAAGCTCGCTAGTTGCATCAAAGATGTGCCTTGCAGTTCATGCCGAGGGATGCCGAACGCTAACAGGGCACTAGGTGAATGTAGATCTTTGAGGATGACAAGTGACTGTCGTAGATTGAAGTAATACGCTGATGCCATTCAGCATTACCTGTTCTACAACCCTCCACAACAAGAAGTAAACAGCCGCGTTCTGCCCAGTGTAGCCAAAGAAACAAAAAATCATTTTCTTGGAAGTTCTTCGCGAAAAAATAACTTATGTTGGTTCCGTTTTTCCGGATGATCTTGAAAGGCCCAAACAGTAGACAGCTTCTTAGTTTCCGACTCAAGTTTCCTTTCCTGTTACGAAGTTGTGTACTGATTTTTCATTACCCCGATCGAATTTTGTGTGCATTTCCTTGCACTAATTGACACGATCCTGTGTTTCAGCTTCACTCCAATCGTGCCGAATTTATCAGAAGCAGATGTTTTTCAAAGCTACAGAAGCTACAGTGAAAGCCGGTTACTGCCTTTTAACTTTCACCTGTGTGTTCATAAGATATTACGAGCCCGGTTGTAATGGCCTTTAAATGAAAGATAACCCTTAAGTGAGCAACAAGGATATTTGAATGACCTATGCTGTAGACACTGCAGTGACAAGGAAGGTTTTCATAGCCTAACGGCGTAATGAAAGGTGGAATTAACATAAGCTAAACCAAAACAGCTTGATACCGTAACCTCTACACCAAATCCTACATAATTATTCCCTATCAGTGTTACTGAATCACTCCTCGTAAGAGCAATTCGAGCAATGGAAATGAAGTTGACCACGGTATCCTATGAGACATGGTAAGCTCAAATTTGTTAGTGCAATAGCTAAACATCGAGCTTCCGATAAACAAGGTGCTGAACCCAAAAGAGAGAGTTTTAACAACATTTATTCGCTTTAGCGGCATGTATACGACACTAAACATTTAAAGAAAATTTTAAATTTTGGTGCATATGGCTTAGAATACGATAAACAGTGGGATAATCACTAGTAACTCGATTCAAGCAATTAAATAATTGACTATATTACATCTCAATTCAAGACACAGTCTGGAACCGCGCGACCGCTACGGTCGCAGGTTCGAATCATGCCTCGGGCATGGATGTGTGTGATGTCCTTAGGTTACGTTAGGTGTAAGTAGTTCTAAGTTCTAGGGGACTGATGACCTCAGGTGTTAAGTCCCATAGCGCTCAGGGCCATTTTTGAACCAAGGTGGTGGTGGTGGTTAGTGGTTAACGTCCCGTCGACAACGAGGTCCTTAGAGACGGAGCGCAAGCTCGGGTTAGGGAAGGATTGGGAAGGAAATCGGCCGTGCCCTTTCAAAGGAACCATCCCGGCATTTGCCTGAAACGATTTAGGGAAATCACGGAAAACCTAAATCAGGATGGCTGGAGACGTTTTGAACCAAGCCACTGAAGTAAATACACTTGGGTACTGTCAGGCTTTGACATAAGTTGACCAATTTGAGTTTAGCTCAAACGCATTCATCCAGCTCAAATCAGTTACTCTAAAGCACACCTAGGGTAAAATTTAAAACCACATGGCCACAAAATGATAACAACAGAAGTGAATTACAATTTGCACAAAAAATCTCATAAGGCACTTTCAGGCTTTAACTGTGATTTAGCAATTCTGAAAATAGCTGTTTCAGTTTTAACACATGAAAGTTCTTCTTTTAAATCTTTTTCGTCTTATCCTCCTAGAACTCCTTGATGCGTTGGCTGATGGTCTACCTGTGTTCATTAGACCTCATCCTACTAGGTTGTGGTTTGTGTTGTTGGATAGGAAATGTTGCGGTATTGGGTACTAGCCTGAAATTTTCTCTGTCTGTATGGTGTCTTCTGTGACGTTAAGGTTTCTCAAATTCCTACTTGACTCTTCCAGCCATCTCGTATGTTTTTTAATTTGAAAATGAAATTAAAATTTCCTTCCTTAGCCTATTGTGCCATTCACTCTTTACATATGATCTTAAAACTTTAATCTGCTCTTCCTTATTGCGTCCGTGATTGTTTCTATGTTTCTGTATAAATCTTCAGTTCTCTTATTCGTTCAGTTGTATCTTTGCTCTTTTGTAGTCCTAAGATTTTCTGAGTATTTTCTTTTGTTTCTTTTCCAGTTCTTCTTGTTCACCTCTTTTATTCAGTGTTGGACATTCAGATCCGTAAAGTGCTTCCGGTTTATTTATTGTTGCTTAGTGTTTAATTTTTGCCTGGAATGATACTGATCTTTTATTATACCATTTTTGGTTGAGTTTGTACATGAGAATTTCAAGAGAAGTAAGACTTTAAAGGATTAACGACATAGCAAGAGCACAATTAAAAAAAGAGACCTTTTTGTAAACAAATTTCGACATAAGACTTTCATTAAGTAATCAACATTAAAGTGTAAATTTGCTTTGTGTTTTACAAATAGGCGCATGTACTGTTAAGTCGAAACACTGACCCACATTTGAGACTAAGGACAATAAGACAGTCGCTATCAAAATTAGATAGTGTTACACGCGAGAATCCAAGCTAAATCTCTATAGTAAAGCCTCGCTCAAAACACAAGGGATTTCGCGAATCACGACCATTACACACGGAACAAAAAGTGCTCACCAATTTTCCTTCTACTTAAGTCCTTGGCTGTATAGTAAATATTGGCAACTAAGCTTTCAAAAATTAACCCTTGCAATACCAAGAGGGCATGCTTTAGGCTGAGTTTTTGATGACAACTTAATGTAGGCAAGTACTTTTAATTTTAAAATTTTTAAAAAGAAATATTTATTGTTTTTAATGATTTTTTATAATAGATTACATATTTGATTTAAATTTTTCAGTAAAACGTAATTCAAAAATTTAAATCTTAGTTATGACTCTGTAGCTTTTCTCAAAAAACTAAACTTTTTTATATTTTGTTTGTATTTGACATTGGTGTTACAAGTTACAGAAAATGCGTTGCTATTTCTAGGGTGAAATCTGCAGAAATAAGAGACGTGCCGACTCTGGAAGTCCAAACCCGCGAACAGTACTCAGAAGGAAGCGATAATTTTTCAAATATGTTTGGCCCTCTTTCCACAGAATCGCCATTCGTAACACGATGAGGGCCTCAGTCCTTAGTGAGCAGCCCCCGTCACCATGGTGAAGAGTAACATCAGCGCGAGAGAGAGAGCGCGTGCGGTTAAACCTACTTGGCGCGTAGCTACGCTGCCTCCCACGGGATGACGGCGAGCCCGTTGCTGTGATAGGGAGTGCAGATAAATTTAACGAGCTGCAGGTATGGATGCCAGCGAACGCATGACTGCGAACACGTTCTTTGAAGCACCTTTTGCGTTACACACTTACCTCTTTGGCTGAAAATTCTATAGAAAAGTAAAATAGTAACTCTACTGAAGACCGATGATTTACATTCTTTGTGAAATACAGTGAAACAGAATCTAATTCTCTTGTGAATCAGGTTCCTTACGGAGAATTTGTGACGATTCAAAAAAAGACCAATGGACAGAAAATAACTTCGTACGATTTGAAAATTATGTGAAAACTGACTAAACCTTCATACACTGTGCAGAAAAAAAATACAAAGCCCTATGAATTACATACAAGTTTCCTGAAACTGACTACGTGACATTCCATACTACACACTTGCAAAATCCGCTAAACAGTCCTGTAATCATAGTTTCGCCAATAACATTACTTAATGAGTAGATGTGATAGGGGATAAACTACGTGTAGATTCGAATGAGTAAATGAAAAGATAACTGATTCTAAGTTCCAAAAAATTGTGAAACCGAACAAAGAAACTAACATTCCTCGCTTGGGATGCAATTCAAAATTATATCACGTGAATAATTTGAAAACATCGCAAGGGATAATTCCGCAAAGACAGCACAAGCAAGCAAATACTTCGTCATGATCCTGGACGACTTCGTCTCTATGTGGACATTTCAGAACCACAAGAGAAATGTCTATACCAAACAGTTACTCCACCTCGCCCGCCCGGCTAGCCGTGTGGTCTAACGCACTGCTTCCCGTACGGGAAGGCGTGCCTGTCTACGGCACGAATCCGCCCGGCGGATTAGGGTCGAGGTCCAGTGTGCTGGGCAGACTGTGGATGGTTTTTAAGGCGGTTTTCCCTCTGCCTCGGGGAATGGGGGCTGGTTCTCCTTATTCCGCCTCAGTTACACTATGTCGGCGATTGATGCACAAACACTGTCTCCACGTACGCGTACGCTACCATTACCCTATCGCGCAAACATTGGTGTTACACTCGTCTAGAGTGAGAGATTCCCGAGGTGGTTCACTGGGGGCCGAACCGCACAATAACCCTACGTTCGGTGTGGGGCGGCGGTGGGGTGAGTGGACTGCTGTAGCCTGTTGTGGTGTTGTGTACCACTGAGGGCTACGGCGGGGACGAAGCCTCTCCGTCGTTTCTAGGGCCCCAGTTCCACACATACATAAGTACACCACCTCAAGCGTCGCTTAGCATTAACGACAGAAATGTGTAGCTCACGAGGAGCTCATCTACATTGTACCCCATTCCTTTACCTCTCCTTGCAGCCATTGTGCTGGCCGCACTTCTGGTAGAAATTTGTGACAGACAAGTGATTCCTTTGGCCAACGTGATGCGATTTTTATACAGCTGTCCTCCGCAACACTCGACGATTCCCGAAAATCTGTATATGATGTCTACCTGGTCTTCATC
This sequence comes from Schistocerca americana, assembly GCF_021461395.2. Lineage (NCBI taxonomy): Eukaryota > Metazoa > Arthropoda > Insecta > Orthoptera > Acrididae > Schistocerca > Schistocerca americana. The sequence goes on from NC_060121.1 coordinate 248,237,882, forward strand.
AACTGCGGGTGTTCCTTCTCGTTTCAAGTTCAGAATCACATCACCAACAGTCTACCTGACCAGTTTCCGAATGGTTGAAATATCCCTGATGTATCTGTTACTCAGTGACATCCAGTGACTAGTCCACGTTCGAAGCCACTGAGCCCTCCTGAGGGACACATTCTGCTGTCACTCCTTCTCTATTGGCAGCACTCTACTCCACGCCTTGTAATATACTGGCGCGTCTGCCTCATGCTATATCTAGAGGTGAACTCAAGGTCTGCTACAGAAGTTTGAAATATGCTGCCAGAAAAAAATACTACACCTTTTTAGAGGTTTTCGATTCCCTCGAGATTTATCGGTGCAACAGTGCATACGGAGTACATGAAATTATTACGGTTACAGATCAATAGCACAAGCTGCTCTGAAGTGCCAGGTATCGAGCCATGCTAAAACACTAATATTAACACTTGGTGTAGCCCCCACGGCCGGCAATGCAGCCTCTGACTCTGGCATCGTGTCGATCGTACAGATGGCTTATACTGCATATGGAGTACATGAAATTATTACGGTTACAGATCAATAGCACAAGCTGCTCTGAAGTGCCAGGTATCGAGCCATGCTAAAACACTAATATTAACACTTGGTGTAGCCCCCACGGCCGGCAATGCAGCCTCTGACTCTGGCATCGTGTCGATCGTACAGATGGCTTATACTGCACATGGAGTACATTAAATTATTACGGTTACAGATCAATAGCACAAGCTGCTCTGAAGTGCCAGGTATCGAGCCATGCTAAAACACTAATATTAACACTTGGTGTAGCCCCCACGGCCGGCAATGCAGCCTCTGACTCTGGCATCGTGTCGATCGTACAGATGGCTTATACTGCACATGGAGTACATGAAATTATTACGGTTACAGATCAATAGCACAAGCTGCTCTGAAGTGCCAGGTATCGAGCCATGCTAAAACACTAATATTAACACTTGGTGTAGCCCCCACGGCCGGCAATGCAGCCTCTGACTCTGGCATCGTGTCGATCGTACAGATGGCTTACACTGCACATGGAGTACATGAAATTATTACGGTTACAGATCAATAGCACAAGCTGCTCTGAAGTGCCAGGTATCGAGCCATGCTAAAACACTAATATTAACACTTGGTGTAGCCCCCACGGCCGGCAATGCAGCCTCTGACTCTGGCATCGTGTCGATCGTACAGATGGCTTATACTGCACATGGAGTACATGAAATTATTACGGTTACAGATCAATAGCACAAGCTGCTCTGAAGTGCCAGGTATCGAGCCATGCTAAAACACTAATATTAACACTTGGTGTAGCCCCCACGGCCGGCAATGCAGCCTCTGACTCTGGCATCGTGTCGATCGTACAGATGGCTTATACTGCACATGGAGTACATGAAATTATTACGGTTACAGATCAATAGCACAAGCTGCTCTGAAGTGCCAGGTATCGAGCCATGCTAAAACACTAATATTAACACTTGGTGTAGCCCCCACGGCCGGCAATGCAGCCTCTGACTCTGGCATCGTGTCGATCGTACAGATGGCTTATACTGCACATGGAGTACATTAAATTATTACGGTTACAGATCAATAGCACAAGCTGCTCTGAAGTGCCAGGTATCGAGCCATGCTAAAACACTAATATTAACACTTGGTGTAGCCCCCACGGCCGGCAATGCAGCCTCTGACTCTGGCATCGTGTCGATCGTACAGATGGCTTATACTGCACATGGAGTACATGAAATTATTACGGTTACAGATCAATAGCACAAGCTGCTCTGAAGTGCCAGGTATCGAGCCATGCTAAAACACTAATATTAACACTTGGTGTAGCCCCCACGGGCGGCAATGCAGCCTCTGACTCTGGCATCGTGTCGATCGTACAGATGGCTTATACTGCACATGGAGTACATGAAATTATTGCGGTTACAGATCAATAGCACAAGCTGCTCTGAAGTGCCAGGTATCGAGCCATGCTAAAACACTAATATTAACACTTGGTGTAGCCCCCACGGCCGGCAATGCAGCCTCTGACTCTGGCATCGTGTCGATCGTACAGATGGCTTGTACTGCACATGGAGTACATGAAATTATTACGGTTACAGATCAATAGCACAAGCTGCTCTGAAGTGCCAGGTATCGAGCCATGCTAAAACACTAATATTAACACTTGGTGTAGCCCCCACGGCCGGCAATGCAGCCTCTGACTCTGGCATCGTGTCGATCGTACAGATGGCTTATACTGTCCTGTGATACGTTGTGCCACGCCTGCTAGACCTGTTCACGTAGTTCTGTAAATGTTGTTGGCTGATCAGTCGCACGAGTCACTTCTCGTTTCATCATATCCCACACACGCTCAATTGGAGACAAGACCGGAGATCATGCTGGCCAGGGATGTCATTGTACGTCTTGCAGAGCACGTTGAGCTTCACAAGCAGTGTGTGGACGAGCATTATCCTGTTGGAATAAAACAACATCTTCCTGTTCCTAGTATGGCAAACGAAAGGGTCTAACAACATTCTGCACGTACAGAACGCTGGTTAAGGTCCAGTACAGAAATACCAATGGTGAACGAGAGTTGTAGCTTGTAGCCTCCCCTTTCCTAATCAGCCTATTGGATTGTGATATAAATTACCGTGATCACGTATTCCTAATGAAATATTACGATGAGGAAGGCTATCTTTACCAAAGGAAAATCCGGCCGCATGCCGTAGCCAGGTGGCTGGGGCGCCTTGCCACGGTTGGTGTGGCTGCCCCCGTCGGAGGTTCGAGTCCTTCCTCAGGCATGGGTATGTGTGTTGTCCTTAGCGTAAGTTAGTGTAAGTTAGTGTAAGTTAGATTAAGTAGTGAGTAAGCCTAGGGAGCGATGACCTCAGCAGTTTGGTCCCGCAGGAACTTACCACAAATTTCCAATTTTTTATCAAAGGAGAATAATACCGCTTTGTAAGACGATAGGTACAACAGAACCTTCTGAAGGAAGAATTTTCTAAACTTAATCTAAATAGTGATAATAATTGTTGGATGGGTGGAATACAGCGAAGTGGCCCACGAACCACACAGGGGGAAAAGGGGTACCATGTAATATTTAATACAAAAAGTACTGTTTACCAAAGAAAAGGATAATTAAACATTCGTCGGCAATGAATATCCAAAATTACAAGAAAATTAGTGGTTAAGAAAATCAAGCAATTAATCCCTGGCATGGCAACAGAAGGTTACTGCTTAAATAATGGACTGACTGTAACTGTTACGGAAAAAAGTGACTTCCGTGAACCTCAGCGTAACGTAATCCAAAACTTGCAAAAAGGCTAGATATATTAAATTGAATTCATTTTCAGCAAATGAGCAAATGAAATATTTTCAACGTAAGAACAATAAAATACGTAGAAAGGGAGCAGAAGTCACCTGCTAAGCTAAATACAGAACAAACGAAAGTAGGTATTCTTAATTTGTTCTGTATCTTTAGTTATTAGTCTTACCAATGAAATTTTACGCTGCTTTAAGTGAGTGAATTTAATACTCATAGTTCCAAATTAGTTATGCCTCTGTTATGCAGTACAAGAATGAACAGCTATTGTGACAGAAAATGTAGACTGAAACTCGTCATTAGCAATCAGACAAAATTGGCAGTAAATAGTTAATTAATTTTCTTAATTTTATGACACTCGGTGACTGCATGGAAAGGAAAGGGTCCCTGGTTGGTAATAATGTCTGAAGGCAATAGCTGCGGCTGGTCCCGGTGGAGGTTCGAGTCCTCCATCGGGGGTGGGTGTGTGTGTTTGTCCTTAGGATAATTTAGGTTAATTAGTGTGTAAGATTTCACACACATTTGAACACAAGGCAATGGCAACACAGATGCCTTACAAGCTTTAACTATTGCAGGTTATTAATCAAGACAGTTAGTCACCAAAGTTTGTTAAAGAAATGCCACTGGGTAATGCCTACACAATATTAGTAACACTCTGTCACTGGTCTTACAATGTTGTAGCTGTGTAAACGACGAAAAATGTAGCCATCGACAATACTGAACTGCTGCTGCTGCTGCTCTTACTGCTGGTTGAGGACAACGAGTCGTCTCCAGGGCCACGGATAATTGTGGGACAGGCAACAGTTAGAATTGCAGCTTCCTCCGCCTGTCCACTCCAACCGCGCCCTCAGCACTCGATGAGTAACGAAGTAAGTGCACCTACGTTGGCGCGATCATTACTGCACACCGCGTCTGCGGAAGCGCCCAACAAACACTTCCGCACTTTTACAATACTCAAGTTACTTTGTTTCCTAGCTGCTCGCAGCGCGACAGAGACTCCCCATACGCAAAGATAAACGAAACGTCGGCACAGCTACTACCATTGCGTCGCTGCTCTCGATAGATTTAAACGAAGTCCCCCTGGTGATTATCCAGCAGTTTAGAATGTTTACATTATTACAAGCAATTACATACAGGGTTATTACAAATGATTGAAGCGATTTCTCAGCTCTACAATAACTTTATTATTTGAGATATTTTCACAATGCTTTGCACACACATACAAAAACTCAAAAAGTTTTTTTAGGCATTCACAAATGTTCGATATGTGCCCCTTTAGTGATTCGGCAGACATCAAGCCGATAATCCTCCCACATTCGGCACAGCATGTCCCCATCAATGAGTTCGAAAGCATCGTTGATGCGAGCTCGCAGTTCTGGCACATTTCTTGGTAGAGGAGGTTTAAACACTGAATCTTTCACATAACCCCACAGAAAGAAATCGCATGGGGTTAAGTCGGGAGAGCGTGGAGGCCATGACATGAATTGCTGATCATGATTTCCACCACGACCGATCCATCGGTTTTCCAATCTCCTGTTTAAGAAATGCCGAACATCATGATGGAAGTGCAGTGGAGCACCAACCTGTTGAAAGATGAAGTCGGCACTGTCGGTCTCCACTTGCGGCATGAGCCAATTTTCCAGCATGTCCAGATACACGTGTCCTGTAAGGTTTTTTTCGCAGAAGAAAAAGGGGCCGTAAACTTTAAACCGTGAGATTGCACAAAACACGTTAACTTTTGGTGAATTGCGAATTTGCTGCACGAATGCGTGAGGATTCTCTACCGCCCAGATTCGCACATTGTGTCTGTTCACTTCACCATTAAGAAAAAATGTTGCTTCATCACTGAAAACAAGTTTCACACTGAACGTATCCTCTTCCATGAGCTGTTGCAACCGCGCCGAAAATTCAAAGCGTTTGACTTTGTCATCGGGTGTCAGGGCTTGTAGCAATCGTAAACGGTAAGGCTTCTGCTTTAGCCTTTTCCGTAAGATTTTCCAAACCGCCGGCTGTGGTACGTTTAGCTCCCTGCTTGCTTTATTCGTCGACTTCCGCGGGCTACGCGTGAAACTTGCCCGCACGCGTTCAACCGTTTCTTCGCTCACTGCAGGCCGACCCGTTGATTTCCCCTTACAGAGGCATCCAGAAGCTTCAAACTGCGCATACCATCGCCGAATGGAGTTAGCAGTTGGTGGATCTTTGTTGAACTTCGTCCTGAAGTGTCGTTGCACTGTTATGACTGACTGATGTGAGTGCATTTCAAGCACGACATACGCTTTCTCGGGTCCTGTCGCCATTTTGTCTCACTGCGCTCTCGAGCGCTCTGGCGGCAGAAACCTGAATTGCGGCTTCAGCTGAACAAAACTTTATGAGTTTTTCTACGTATCTGTAGTGTGTCGTGACCATATGTCAATGAATGGAGCTACAGTGAATTTATGAAATCGCTCCAATCATTTGTAATAGCCCTGTATATTCACAAATAAACAGACTTTTACAGCCATATCATATTAAATACAGTTCTGTGTAGCAAAGCTTATAGATTCAGAATTAGCTATATATTACAAGTTATCAACGAATATTAAACGGTGAAAAATTTTGGATGGTGCAAAAGATATTTTATTGCATTGTCGGTGTTACAAGCTTATCGCACGTCAGACCATAAGGCCTGGGGTGGGGCCAGTGCGACTTGGACGAATGCACTCTACGAGAGAGTGCTCACCAGGTCTACGTTGTACTTGCAGACGATCATCACTTGCATGCAGACAGAAACTGCTTGCATCGCTCAAGACCATGCGGCGCCATTCCATCTTATAAGTGATCCTCTGATGGCACCGGTCGAACCGTGCACGTTGAAGCTGTGGCGTGAGTGCAAAACGGGCTGGAGGTTTGTGTACCCATAGTTCTACTGCTAATAAGCGACTGGCAACTATTCGTGTTGACACGTCTGCTCCCACAACCCCTCTTACGTGTACTGTGGTAGCTGTACGACCTATCACTGCCGCCCTTACAATACGACGATCCTGACGGGCGTCTGTGCTACGTGGACGTCCAGAATCTCGTCTACAGGTGTGAGAATGTTTATGTGAACAGTGATACCAGGATAGTTGCACAACTGACGCAGCAATTGCGACGTGTGTGGCAATTTTCCCAAAGGACCATTCCGCCGCACCGTAGGCAACAATTTGACCCGTTTCAAACTCGCTCATTTAGCTGTAGGAAGCACGAGTGCGTCCCTGTGGCATGGTTGCCCGCTTGTTTCACACGTTTGCACCACACTGAGACTTCTGGCTGTGAGCGTTCCCTATTAAAGGCTAGGCACAAATGGCGCTCTGGTGGCTACGCCACTACTCTATGTGTTGGCGGACAGCGCTGAAACCACTATCAGCACATCTACTGTCACCCATGTGGCATGTGCCGTCATCGTATCTAAATCAACGTCGTCTTTCCAGGGCTACTAATTATTTTCCCAGGCAGTGTAATGACTAAGTCTTGACTATGTAGAAATCTTAATATTTACAAACACTGCAGAAAACACAAATGCAAGTCTCACACGCCTGCCGCTGTGGCCGAGTGGTTCTAGGCGCTACAGTCTGGAACCGCGCTGCTGCTACGGTCGTAGGTTCGAATCCTGCCTCGGGCATGGATGTGTGTGATGTCCTTAGGTTAGTTAGGTTTAAGTACACTGCTGGCCACCGTAAATGCAACACCCTGAAGGAAGCATCCGAATCAAGTGAAATTTACACCATGAGTTTGCAGCGATGAGATATGCAACTGATTAGAATTTCAGCGCAGACGCACATCACGCGCGCCTGTGGCGCCACCTCATGGCGCCATTTAAGGCTTGGCGATTTCGACGAGTGTACGTTCGGCACGTGTGTTTACCTTGTGGTTGTTTCACAAGACGATCAGTTGTGCCTCGTAGACAACAGCGAACATCGTTTGATCAAGCATCCGAGTTCGACAGAGGAAGGATAGTGGCTTACCGAGATTGTGGATTATCATACAGAGAAATCGCTAGTCGTGTTGGACGAAACCAAACAACTGTAATGCGGATATGTGACCGTTGGATGCAGGAGGGTACGACGGACCGACGTGATCGATCGCATTCACCTCGGTGCACCACTGCACGTGCTGATAGGCAAATTGTGCGCATGGCAGTGACGGATCGCTCAGTGACATCCCGAACCATAGCACAGCACATTGCGCCTGTAACGCATCATCCAGTGTCTGCGCGTACCATTCGACGCCGTTTACAGCAGAGTGGTCTGTCCGCAAGACGTCCATTGCTTCGTCTACCATTGACGCAGAACCACAGACGTCTCCGTCGCCAATGGTGTGATGACAGACGGATGTGGACGGCAGAATGGAATGACGTTGTCTTTACTGACGAGGCACGCTTCTGTCTGCAGCACCACGACGGTCGGATTCGAGTGTGGAGACACCGTGGAGAGAGGATGCTGGACAGCTGCATTATGCACCGCCACACTGGTCTTGCACCGGGTATTATGGTATGGGGTGGTATTGGATATTACTCTCGCACGCCTCTAGTATGCATTGCCGGTACTTTAAATAGCCGGCGCTACATATCCGAGGTGCTGGAGCCAGTTGTCCTTCCTTACTTTCAGGGCTCGGCCACAGCCATATTTCAACAGGATAATGCGCGACCACACGTGGCACGCATTGTCCAGAGGTTCTTCGTCAATAACCAGATTGAATTGCTTCCCTGGCCGGCTCGCCCTCCGGATCTTTCGCCGATAGAAAACATGTGGTCCATGGTTGCTCAACGAGTGACCCAGATTACATCCCCAGCTGCCACACCAGATGATCTTTGGCAACGTGTGGAAGCTGCTTGGGATGTTGTACCCCAGGAACACATCCAACGTCTCTTTGACTCAATGCCGAGACGTGTGGCAGCGGTGATCTCCAACAATGGCGGCTACTCTGGCTACTGATTCTGGCAGGAACCACATGTCACAGACGTCTGTAAACGTAATCATTTGATACTTGGTCAACATGTTATCTACAAAATAAATTTTGTTGTGCTACCTCTTGTCTTTGTTGGTGTTGCATTTACGGTGGCCAGCAGTGTAGTTCTAAGTCTAGGGGACGGATGACCTCAGATGTTAAGTCCCATAGTTCTTGGAGCCATTTGAACCATTTTTTTTTTGCATGTCTTACACTACAAAAACACTGTAAAATGACGAATACTGGTTACGGCAGTCTCTAGTGTGCATTCCTTTAGGTAATTCCAAAGTCAGTCACCAAATTGAACAACGACCAGAAAATACCTTGAGTTCCTAGGTACACTACCCTCCAGATAGAACCATCTCATCTATAGACATATAAGGGGAGAAGAAAAAGTGCCGCACTTGGAGGTCGGCATATGATTCCTCATCTAGACTGGAGACAAAAGCTTATGTAGCAAACTAAGATCGGGTACATTTTGAAAACGCATGTATATAGACGAGGAGATGGCAACACTGTCATATCGTGCAGCACATCAGAAAAACGTGCATCACCCCACACTACCGCACCATCCGTGTGAGCCGTGTGCGGCTCGCGTTCATGCCGTTTGTTCTTTGGTATTTTGACACGTCGACTGGCGTATTGTTTCTTCCTTACTTACTGGCGTAACGAAGTTGCTGGCTTGCCTCCTTGAGTGGCAGCAGCAGCGCTTATCGATATTAGTACTGTCGTACTATCTTTGATGTGACCGCTAGTACGTGGTGTGTGTGGTAGTCAGTCGGTTGGGACAGACCAGCAAGGAAGTTTCCACGGCGTGAGGCAGGCCGAGACCGCTGGCGGCGTGCACACGCTGTCGGATCGTGAGGCGCTAGCTGTGAGAGCGACGAAGTTCGTTGCCCACCAAACCTGGACCCTGAAGTTGAGTGATCAGTTAACCTGTTATGAAACCTCAAATATTGTGTCATTGACATCTCTTCGTTCATTTGCGGGCTGTTGCTCCCAGGGCCGTTCGGGCTAGCAGCAATGCATGATGTGTTGGAGTGGGTGAAATCTTGCAGCTGTCTTCCTGTATCGTGATTAATTATTAACTTGACTGTTACTTGCCAGTGAAGTGCACCAGTGGTATTTTCTGTCCTGTGGCCGTTAACGTCCCAATTACCTGCCCTGGTCGTTAGCGTAGTTTTCCGGCAGTGTGCCTTTCCTTGTCGTGTTGATGCTGTCTGGCACGGACTGTAGTTCGACAGCCTTTTAAGTTGTTTGATTTATATTTTGCTTAGAGTGGTTATTGTTCCCTTGGCTGTTCTTAGACGCCAATTTCTGAAGACATAGTGCTTTTCGTATCCTCGTCCTCTGCCGATATTTTCCATCATTTTGCCGTTGGTAGTGCGGAAGGGAATTGGTTAAATTGTTGGTCGGTCCTTGGGCCGCCCCTAGTATGGGTTGCCATCCGATTATTTAACTTCACCTCTTGGCTGCCTGTCTCACCTCGCCTTAAGTTTGAGCTGCCTTCTCAGGCCGACCCTTGGAACACTTCTGAGCACCGCTTGTTCTGTTTGTTTTAGATTGCGATTTTCATTTTCATTTGAAGCATTGTGCGAGGTCTTCGGCCATGTATTAATTCAGTTTTTTTTTTAATTTTACATAAAGGCCTTCAGCAGTGTTAAATTAAAATTCTGAAGATTGATTTTACTTTTAAAAAAATATTTTTTCCTTAAAATTTGTTCTATCTGAAATTGTTTGTAATCCAGGCCCTGAGCTGTTAGTTGTTCGATCTGTTATGTGTGGCCTTCAGCCGAGGATTTACGTGAACCCCTTTCAATAAGGCCTTCAGCCCTGTTTATTCTTTAAAGGAGAATTTTTTATAAGAAGGAAGGAGTTTATTTTATTGTTTGTCTGACTTGGTGTTCAGGTCTTCGGCCCTTGTTTCAAATTAGTTTGTGGCCCTCAGCTGTGCAATTAGTTAATATTTCATTAATTAGGCCTTCTGTTGTTCTGTTGTAAGTTGAAAAAGAAATTTCTTGGTTAGAAAAAATTGTTTATTAATGTGTTTTATTTATAGTTGTTCTTCAGGCAAGTAGTATAGTCCTTCTACTGCTAATTGTTTTCAGTTGCATGTTTTTTTTTAAATTTTTACCTTTACCTGATGATGGTCGAAGTAGAGAGGATATAAAATGTAGACTGGCAATGGCACGGAAATCGTTTCTGAAGAAGAGAAATTTGTTAACATCGAGTATAGATCTAAGTGTCAGGAAGTCGTTTCTGAAAGTATTTGTATGGAGTGTAGCCATGTATGGAAGTGAAACATGGACGATAACCAGTTTGGACAAGAAGAGAATAGAAGCTTTCGAAATGTGGTGCTACAGAAGAATGCTGAAGATAAGGTGGGTAGATCACGTAACTAATGAGGAGGTATTGAATAGGATTGGGGAGAAGAGAAGTTTGTGGCACAACTTGACTAGAAGAAGGGATCGGTTGGTAGGACATGTTTTGAGGCATCAAGGGATCACAAATTTAGCATTGGAGGGCAGTGTGGAGGGTAAAAATCGTAGAGGGAGACCAAGAGATCAATACACTAAGCAGATTCAGAAGGATGTAGGTTGCAGTAGGTACTGGGAGATGAAGAAGCTTGCACAGGATAGAGTAGCATGGAGAGCTGCATCAAACCAGTCTCAGGACTGAAGACCACAACAACAACAACCTTTTATTTTTTATTGCTTTTGGTTTCTAAGCTAGGCCTTCAGCTGTTCTTGTTTCTGATGTGGTTTTGGGCCTTCAGCTCAGAAAGCATATCCAGTTTCTTTAACTAGGCCTTCGGCCGTAATGTCTAATTGTGACCTTTTAAAGCAATGTGTAAATAAGTGGTTCTTAGAAAAAGAAAGTTGTGTTTTTCATTGTGTAACTCACAATAACTGTTTACGGCCCCATCCACAATCTTAACCTTATCCTTTTCGCTATGTGAGTACCCGCCAACCAGGTTTCACCGTCGTAGCTTACTGAGTAGCCTGCTGAGACATCAAACCCACATCTACCATGGAGCTATACTTCGAATCCTCGTCAGGTTCCTTTTCTATTTTTTAGACGTCCGTTCCCTAGTTCTCGTCGTTTACAAGCAGGACATCATTTTGTCACTTGACAAAAGCCTATCATATGTCAGTGGGAATCATTAAACAGTATGCATGTGTCTGATTGAAGGAAGACATCGAAGCAGTTCAGAGAAGGCATGCTAGATTTGTTACTCGTAGGTTCGAACAACACTGAAGTGTTAAGGAGACGCTTTGGGATCTCAAATGGGAAGTCCTGGAGGGAACGCGACGTTCGTTTCGGTAAACACTACCGAGAAAATTTAGAGAACCGGCATTTGAAGCTACCTGCCGAACGATTCTGCTCCTGCCAACATTCATCGCGCGTAAGGACCACGAAGATAAGATACGAGAAATTAGGGCCCTTGCGGAGGCGTACAGACAGCTGATAGCTGGCGTTCATGCCGCTTCGGCAATGGTGGATGCAGGTGAGCTGCGTAGAGTTCATCAAAGTATGATCCAGCAAGTGGCGAAGTGTCTGCAAGTGCTAGGTGGTCGCTTTGAACGTCTTCTCTAAAGATAACGTTTCTCGTAAACGTACGCACCTACCCGTAACAAATCCCTCCTCTGAATTGCTTCGATGTCTTCCTTCAGTCTGACCTGGCACGGATCCCAAGCCGGCCGCTGTGGCCGAGCGGCTGTAGACGCTTCAGTCCGGAACCGCGCTGCTGCAACGGTCGCGGCCTTGGGCATGGATGTGTGTGATGTTCTTAGGTTAGTTAGTCTTAAGTAGTTCTAAGTCTAGGGGACTGATGACCTCAGCAGTTAAGTCTCATAGTGCTCAGAGCCATCTGAGCCATTTTTAGAACAGGTAGGCTAAGGTGAAATCAAACCGTCTCACTGAGATAATGGGACAGCTGCACCACAGCGCGGAGTTCATGCTAGCAGTTGTTGGCCATGCTGCTTGCATTTACAGCGTTACCAGTGCCTCGTTTTCTATGTCACATGCCGGCCGAAGTGGCCGTGCGGTTAAAGGCGCTACAGTCTGGAACCGCAATACCGCTACGGTCGCAGGTTCGAATCCTGCCTCGGGCATGGATGTTTGTGATGTCCTTAGGTTAGTTAGGTTTAACTAGTTCTAAGTTCTAGGGGACTAATGACCTCAGCAGTTGAGTCCCATGGTGCTCAGAGCCATCTATGTCACATTTCTATGAACCCCATTGGCGTTACTAGGTTTTGATAGTAGCGCTTTTGTCGTGAACTGGGATGAGGCATCGCACGCCGACCCCCAAGTGCAGCATTCTTTCTACATCTTGTACAGCGGCTTCAGATGAATAAGGCAAGCAGAGCCGACGCTCGCCAGACATCTCGCTGGACTATGCTCGCAGTACAGGCGTTCCGGCGGTGCAAGGAATAATGCAGAATCCCTCTTGCTTTCTGAATACCCGGGGTTAAATTTTTGTCATGGAAGCAAGAGTCCGTAGCGCTTCCGCTCCGCTGCGGCGCGCTAGTCGTTTCTAAAGGAGCAAGAAAAATAGACTCGTAACGCGAGGGCGGCGGCGGCGGCGGCGGCGTCGGCGTCTGCGGCGGTTCAAGGGCCGCGTGCCGCAGCCGCTCCTCGCCTCGCCCCGCCGTCAATATTTCATTACGCCCCCGCCCCGCCCCTCCCCGCCCCCAGCGCCGCCACCCCCGCGCCCGCCGCCCCCGCCGCCGGTGCCGCTTTACATTAAGCTGCGCATCGTCTGGCCTCGGAGCCGACGCGGGCTCGCGGCTTCCGCGCCTTACCGGGGCTTCGCCAAAGTGAGTACAAACAGATTTAGCGCCGCGCACGGCGCCTGCAGACCTGCACGGCCGGCCGCCGCCGCAGTGCTGGAGAAAAACAACTCGACGGCGCGGTACATTGCGCGCCGCTACGCAGAGTTTGTTTCTCCGTGCGCGGGACTACGGATAACAGGGGACTGCCCGCTGTTCCTGTACTCGAAAATCCGTGCCGAGGAATATCTCCGGGATGTACTGGCGCCAGTGTTGCCCACTGCAAATTGTGTTCGCAGGGCATCCACCTTTGTGGAGTGACAAATGAAGTGACGACTGCCGTGTCAGATACGTGGCCGTAGCGTGACAAGAGCGCGACTCGCCACCAATAGAAGTGATCCAGCGTTAATAACGCAACACCATGTCTTCTTCGGACGACAAAGGTGTTCTGGCTTGACTCAGCTCAATTAATGTTAATCAATAAAAGTCTAAAAGAGATTGTTGGGTACTTCCTTAACGGTATACCAATATCAGGAACGTTGTGCTTTTAAAGTGTGTAACAACGTCCCGGCAGCCCATAGTATAGGGTGAATCGGTTAATCCCTCCCTGTCCTACCTATAACTAAATAATTGTTGAATAATTTACCTGTTGATAGAACAGTTACAGTCCCGTCCGCGGACACCCCACACAGAGCTGATTAAGATAAATTTCTCATCATGGGTGCAAGGCGCGCGGTCTAGGGGGCCTTGCTACGATTCGCGCGGTTTCCCCCGTCAGAGGTTCGAGTCCTCCCTCGGGCGTGGGTGTGTGTTGTGCTTAGTGTAAATTAGTTTAAATTAGATTAAGTAGCTTGCAAGCCTAGGACCGATGACCTCAGCAGTTTGCTCAAGTAGGAACTTACCACCACCATGGTTGCAAAAACTATTTCGTTAACACTCGAGGTTTCGAAAAATTAGTTCTTGAAAATAATATTCATCCTTTCTCATTGTAGTTGTTGATGTTCCTTTTTGTTCTGATAATAAACGGGTTATGAATTCGCCGAGAGGGTGCCTGGATCACGAAAATGTTTAAGAACGACATCTTAAACTTCTTCTTACAGTCAGTACTGTGACGTAATTCCTTCATATAACAAGAAGAAAACCACTCTGCCTACAGGCCACAAGTGGCCTATCGGGACCATCCGACCGCCGTGTCATCCTTAGTGGAGGATGCGGATAGGAGGGGCGTGTAGTCAGCACATCGCTCTCCCGGTCGTTATGATGGTACTCTTGACCGAAGCCGCTACTATTCGGTCGAGTAGCTCCGCAATTGGCATCACGAGGCTGGGTGCACCCCGAAAAATGGCAACAGCGCATGGCGGACTGGATGGTCATGCATCCAAGTGCCGACTACGCCAGACAGCGCTTAACTTCGGTGATCTCACGGGAACCGGTGTATCCACTGCGGCAAGGCCGTTGCTCTTCATGTAACAACACCGTAAATAATGCTGAACAGTCGTGTTCTCAAAATTATGCAATCTAATATAAATGTTACTCCTTTAAAACGAGATACCAGTTGAAGTCAATATAGTATGTGTTGTTCACTCTTAAATAACCACAAAATTTTCTTTCACATTTCTTTATACATGGACAAAACAGCCCACATGTGTACAACGGAGACTAGTTACATTTCGACTCCTCTCGTCCACAACTCTCTATTGCTCTGACGAAAAAAGTAACATAAACCAAAGATTCAAAAGCTCTACATCGATAGCTCACTGAATATAATTCACATCCAAATTTCTTCACGTATAACATTTAAGTAGAATAGTGCTGATCAAACAGAAATTGCATTTTGTCAAGTCGGACCAATCAATTAGTTTTAAAACTAATAAATTATAATGGCTAACTGCTGTTGCATGCGTTGCATACGTTGTTAGGATCAAAATTCTCTGCTGATAACTCTGAGTGGTAATACTGTAAGCTACATATGATAATGAGTGATCTCAGTAGAAAGTCTAAAATACAAAGAAATATATTTTCAGAGTAAACTAAAATAAATAAACTTAGCATTCAAATATGGGTCACCAAACTTCGAAATAAAGGAATAAAATCACAGTGAGAAAATATGCTTTATAATGTTACAAAATATTATAAAATCAAAGGATGTATCACCATCTACTGTAATCCAGAATCACACAGGCATAGGCTCGTTACAGCGGCTACGATCCAGGATGGTGCGAGTGGGTGGTGGGGGCGAAGTGGGATCCCAGGTAGGTCAAGAGGAAGGCAGCTCCAAACGTAACAAGTACTTTTATTGATGCATCTACGGTGCTTAATACATAGGGCCAGTGGGCGCCTGGCCGCTGAATTCTGCTGGGCTGCCTGCAGACAAAGCCCACGTTCCTAACACCGAAGTACACCACCCCAGCGGCCTCGTTATGTAAGACAGCTGCAGGGACACCCGCGCCAGTGCTATGGGAACTCGACACTGTTCTGCGTGCTACGATATCTGGCACCGCCTAATGGTGTCAAAGAGGGGGAAGCCAACGGCACTGATATGCCCATCTGGCGATGGTGGACGGTGTGCAAAGGAAGCAACTCACTGCCTCTAGGGACCTGGTGTGACCTGCTGCGCCGTGTACTAAGTTCGGTTCAAATGGTTCAAATGGCTCTGAGCACTATGGGACTTAACTTCTGAGGTCATCAGTCCCCTAGAACTTGGAACTACTTAAACCTAACTAACCTAAGGACACCACACACATCCATGCCCGAGGCAGGATTCGAACCTGCGACCGTAGCGGTCGCGCGGTTCCTGACTGTAGCGCCTAGAACCGCTCGGCCACCCTGGCCGGCACTAAGTACGGGAGGGGGCTTAGTACGCAGAGCTGTTCCCCGGTCGTGGCTTCGGACCAGTGACTTCTGCTAGCAGGTTCACGTGGCGTCCTCGTCTGGCACAGCCCCATAGACCTGGTTGAGCTGAGAGACTCAGAATAATTCCATTACAAGAATGGCAAGCATGTACAATGGACAGCAGCGCGCTTCTTGGGCATATGTGTTACTACCAGCCACGTATCTTAAAACACTACTGCCACTGTCAGTGTGCAAACCTTCCTTGCCCCTTGCTGCGCTAGTCGGTGCAATACTACTGACTTTGCTGTTTCCCCACAATATTGTGCTGGCCTTGTTGAATTACGCTGACTTGACAAAAGTCGTGGGGTACCTCCTAATATCGTGTGAAACCACATAACGCACCACCTCGCCATTGCAGGGACTCAACAACTCGTTGAAAGTCTGCCAAAGTACTGAGTCACGCTGCCTGTATAGCTTCCATAACTGCGAAAGTGTTGCCGATGTTAGATTTTGTGCACGAACTGACGTCTCAACCATGTCCCACAAAAATTCGATGGGGTCCCTATTGGGCGAGTCGGGTAGCCAAATTCGTTCAAACTGTCCAGAATGTTGTTCAAACCAATCACGAACAATTGTGCTCCTGTGACATCATGGCGCATTGTCATCCACAAAAATTCCATCGTTGTTTGCGGGCATGAAGGCTGTGAATGACTGCAAATGGTCTCCATGTAGCCGAACATAACCATTTCTAGTCAATGATCGGTTCAGATCAACCAGAGAACCTAATACATTCCACACAAACACCGCGCACACCTTTATGTGACCACCACCAGCCTGCAGAGTGTCTTGTCAAAAACTTGGGTCCATGTCTTCGTGGGGTCTGCGCCATAGTGGAACCCTATCAAAACCTCTTACCAACTGAAATCGGGATTCATTTGACCAGACCACGGCTTTTCAGTCGTCTATGGTCCAACTGATATGGTCAGAGGCACAGGAGAGGCACTGTGGGCTATGTCGTGCTCTTAGTAAAGGCACTCGCTTCGGCTGCCACAGCCCATTAAAGCCAGATTTCACCGTACAGTCTCAGCGTATACGTTCGTCGTAGGCCCCATATTGATTTCCGCGGTTATTTCACGCAGTTCAAATGGCTCTGAGCACTATGGGACTTAACTTCTGAGGTCATCAGTCCCCTAGAACTTAGAACTACTTAAGCCTAACTAACCTAAGGACATCACACACAACCATCCCCGAGGTAGGATTCGAACCTGCGACCGTAGCGGTCACGCGGTTCCAAACTGAAGCGCGTAGATCCGCACGGCCACACCGGCCGGCTATTTCACGCAGTGTTGCTTGTCTGTTAGCACTGCAAACGCCGCTGCTCTCGGTCGCTAAGCGAATGCCGTCGGCCACAGCGTTGTCGGTGGTGAGAGGTTACGCCTGAAATTTGCTATTGTGGGCACACTCTTACCACTGTGGATCTCGGAACATTGAATTCCCTAACGATCTCCGAAATTGAATGTCCCATACGTCTGGCTCCAACTACCATTCCACATTCAAAGTCTGTTAATTCCTGTTGTGCCGACATAATCACTTCGGAAAGCTATTCGCGTGAAGAACACATGACAGGGTCGCCAATGCTAAATCCTTTTATACCTTGTGTATGCGACACTGCCGCCATCTGTATATGCACATATCGCTTTTCCATGACTTTTGTCCCATCAGTGTACTACAGTGACAACGTTTCGCACTTCCTTGCCCTCAGCGCTGCCGCAACACAGTGCTCACGTTCAATTTAATGTGCCCATACATGATCGTTACGCTACAGTTAGAGGATTGAGTGTGTGTCCAGGCCCGCCCGGTTAGCCGTGCGGTCTAACGCACGGCTTTCCGGAGCGGGAAGGAGCGCCTGGTCCCCGGCACGAATCCGCCCGGCGGATTTGTGTCGAGGTCCGGTGAGCCGGTCAGTCTGTGGATGGTTTTTAGGCGGTTTTCCATCTGCTTCGGCGAATGCGGGCTGGTTCCCCTTATTCCGCCTCAGTTACACTATGTC
This sequence comes from Schistocerca americana, assembly GCF_021461395.2. Taxonomy (NCBI): domain Eukaryota; kingdom Metazoa; phylum Arthropoda; class Insecta; order Orthoptera; family Acrididae; genus Schistocerca; species Schistocerca americana. The sequence continues at coordinate 248,255,817 of NC_060121.1, forward strand.
GGCGATTGTTGCGCAAACGAGTTCTCCACGTACGCGTACAACATCATTACTCTACCACGGGAACATAGGGGCTACACTCGTCTGGTGTGAGACGTTCCGTGGGGGGTCCACCGGGGGCCGAACTGCACAATAACCCTGGGTTCGGTGTGGGGTGGCGCAGGGGTGAAGAGGACTGCGGTAGTCGTCGTGGGGTTGTGGACCACTGTGGCTGCGGGGGTGACGGAGCCTCTCCGTCGTTTCTAGGTCCCCAGTTAACATACAGCATACATACAAGTGTGTATCCAGCTTTCCTTTTATTTTTTTCTGGTGACATGCTACCAGTTGAAGACTGTGGATGAAACGTCAAAGCGAATATGGGGTCAAGCCAATTCTATCTATTTACCAACACCAACTCAATAAATCTGAAAGAAAACAGCTGGTCGTTACTGGGGATTTAGGAATCTACCACACTGTACTGGTAGCTTCGACGGAAAGCACATCTTAATTAAAGCTGCTACTAAATCCTGATCAACATTTTTGTTTTACTATCCGCATTCTCATAAGCTGTCTCAAACATAGAGGGAATATTTTTATCGGGAAACGTTGGGGATTATGGCTTCTACAATGTTCGGAGAGTATTAAAAGAATATTATTTCGATAAAGCTTTGTTTGGAGACATGTTCCCATTTCCACAACTTACAGCTTTTCTGGAAGATAACTGCAAATTACCTTATTATTCGGCATCGGATGGAGCTTTTCCTCCCTCAAAACACATAATGAGACCATAAGCTACAATAGGTCTTTAACAGTTATATATGTCGTTAAGATCAAAATTCTCTGGTGATAACTAGTAAGTGGAAATACAATGAGCCACATATGATGATCAGTGTTCTCAGTAGAAGTCAAAAATACAAAGACAATACAAATACAAAGATATTCTGATTGAACGAGAGATAAATAAGACACATGAAATATGGGTCCCTAAACATCGAAATGAACCAATAAACTGACATTAAGAATGTCGCAAAATATTACAAGATCTATGGGTGTATCATGCTGTACAATTACAGCTGTATCGCCATCTACTATACTCCTGAATCGCACAAGTGTAGGCTCGTTATAGCAGCTGTGAGCCATGATGGTGTGAGCGGGTAATGGAGGTGATGTGGGATCCTGGGTGGTTCCAGAGAAAGGCCGGCCACTGGATACTGCACGACTAGCTACCCTCACACCCCGCGTTGCTGACGCGGAACAACCCCGCACCGGCGGCCTCGTTACGTAAGCCTGCTGCACGCATCCTGAGCCAGCGGTGTGCGAACTCTTCAATTCTGTGGCTGGTACAGCTCCTCGTGCCATACGGTGACGTCATGGAGGGGGTATGTTCGCCGAGCTAAGACGCCCGTCTGGTGATGGCGGATGGCAGCGGGTGTGCACGGAAAGGAACCCACTGCCCACTGGGCAGGACTCGGCCTTGCTGCTAGAGTTGACCTGGCCTTGAACCAATAACCTCTACTAACAGGTCCATGTGGCACCCTCGTGCAGCACTGCTTGGTTCTGATTGTGTTCCGAGACTAGGTCAATTCTGTTAAAAAAACGGTGCGGTTGCATGTATGTGTCTCTACCAGTCATGCACCTTAAAATACTAATGATACTGTCGGTATGGAGACCTCCATTAGTTGGTGGAGTATTGCCGATTTCTGTGTTCAGCAAAGTAAATTGCGTCACAACATTGCGCTGGACTTGTTGAATTGTTAGTGTGACAACTCCCACACTCGTGTGCCGTCAACACAGCTGAAGTTCACTACAGTCGAAATGTTGAAGATGTATCACTCTTTATTTTTTCTGACGACACGCTGCCATTAGAAGAACTGAAGCTGAAAGGCCAAAGGAAATATGGGATAATGTCTATCCTGACTATTGACTGACACCAACTCAGTAAATTCGGAAGAAAACAGCTGATCATTACTGGAAACTTTGGTATCTACCAAACTGTACTGGTAGCTTTGATGGAAAACAAATCATAATTAAAGCGACGGCTAAATCTAAACCAACGTTTTACATTTACAATCCACACTCTTGTCAGCTATTTCAGATGCATAGGGATATTTTTATCGACTAACGTAGTTGGGTGTGGCTGCAAGAGTGAATGCGGGGGGAAGGGGGAGTAATATTGCAATAATATTATTTAGATTTAGAGAACTGTATGGAGGTGCATTCTGTCTTCCAGAATTGACAAACTTACTGGAAAATTATTGCAAATTTCCTTATTATTCTACGCCGGATGGAGCTTTCCCTCTCACAAAACATATAATGAAGCCATATCCTTGTAGACAATTAACAGATGAAAGCTACATATTTAATTGTGGCTCATCTAGGTGCAAATGGTTCAAATGGCTCTGAGAACTATGGGACTTAACTTCTGAGGTCATCAGTCCCCTAGAACCTAGAACTACGTAAACCTAACTAACCTAAGGACATCACACACATCCATGCCCGAGGCAGGATTCGAACCTGCGACCGTAGCGGTCGCGCGGTTCCAGAATGAAGCGCCTAGAACCGCTCAGGCACTACGACCTAACTCATCTAAGGGAACATGGTCTTTATACATCTGGGTGTTGAATCTTTCAATAAATTTTGATGTGAATAAAATCCATGTGATAGTTCAAGCTATTTATGTGTTATATTGTATAATATTGTATGTGAACCGAGGGTCTAGAAACGACGGAGAGGCTCTGTTCCCGCCGCAGCCGCAGTGGTCCACAACCCCACGACGACTACCGCATTCCACTACACCCCTCCGCCGCCCCACACCGAACCACTCTTTCAGGGTTATTGTGCGGTTCGGGCCCCGGTGAACACCCAGGGAACGTCTCACACCAGACGAGTGATACCCCTATGTTTGCGTGGTAGAGTAATTGTGGTGTAGGCGTACGTGGAGAACTTGTTTGTGCACCAATCGCCGACATAGTGTAGCCGAGGCGGAATAACGGGAACCAGCCCGCATTCGCCGAGGCAGGTGGGAAACCTCCTAAAAACCATCCACAGACTGGCCGGCTCACCGGACCTCGACACAAGTCTGCCGGGCGGGTTCGTGCCGGGGACCAGGCGCTCCTTCCCACTCCGGAAACCAGTGCGTTAGACCGCACGACTAACCGGATGGGGATTTATGTGTTACATAATTTTGTTCGAGTTCATGATCGTAAGTTGGTTGATTCAAGGGAGGAAATCTAACAGTGAGCCATTGGTCCCATCTGACCAGAGAAGGATGAGGAAGGACATCGGCCGTGCCCTTTCAAGGGAACCATCCTGTCATTTGCCTGAAGCGATTTTGGGAAATCACGGAAAACCTAAATCAGTACTGCCGGACGAGGGATTTGAATTGCCATCCTCCCGAATGAGAGTCCAGAGCGCTAACCACTGCACCACCTCGCTCCGTAGGATACATGATGGACTTTTACTTATTCATCTGTAGATAAACCTATTGAGAACTCATAGCAGTGCTAAGTAAACCAAGATTGTTCTACAAAAAATGCTATAGTCTTGAGAAATGAGGTGTGTAGTTTCTTTCTTGGTCCAACAGGAGGATTGGATTGGTAGAACAAAGAATATATGTGCCCACACACTGAAAAAAATGGTTCAAATGGCTGTAAGCACTATGGGACTTACATCTCTGGTCATCAATCCCCTAGACTTAGAACTACTTAAACCTAACTAACCTAAGGACATCACACACATCCGTGCCCGAGGCAGGATTCGAACCTGCGACAGAAGCAGCAGCGCCGTTCCGGACTGAAGCACCTAGAGCCGCTCGGCCACAGCGGCCGGCACACACTGAAAGAATATGTTGTTGCTTACAGCAACAAACCACTAAAGAGATCTGCAGACGTACTTTACAGGAAACCACACTGCCTACCTCTATTCATTTCTATATACTGTATCTCTCTGTGATACACTGTCCACTCAAGTTAATGTGACCCCCCTTCGTGGGCCTGAACAACAAACTACGGCATCGCAGACTGCTGCGAGACGTGCAGGAAGAGAGACAGTGAGGTTCTGGAAGGTATTGACAGAAATGTGGAGCAATGCTTATTCCGTTCCCCCGGCCAGCTGCACCAGATTTCTCACTTGAGGATCTATGGCTCGAAGAGCCCGATCAAGGTGGTCGCACAGATTCTCAATTGAGTTTTAAACCGGGGAGTTTGTTGGCCAGAGGAGTATGGTAAACTCTGCGCGGTGCTCTTTAAACGACGCATGTACATTCTGAGCTGTGTGACACGTACGATTGTCCTACTGGTAGATGCCATCACGCCGCGGAAAACAAATAGCATGTAGGGGTGCAAATAATACCCGAGGATAGATTCATGTTAATGTTGTCTTCCAGAATGGCGAGATCGCTCAGGGAAAGCCACAAAAACATTTCTTAGACCGTATGCTCCATCCTTGTTTGCTTTTAGACATTTCGTGCCATACGCGCCAGCGGCATTGTCTGATGGAGCATAAAAAATGATTTATCTGGAATGGGCCCCTGTCGTCATTCAGTGAACGTTCAGATGAGGTCATTTACTCAATAGTTGCGCGTCTGTTCGCTCTTACATGTCCCCCCAGTCATCGTTCACCCCTGTCATCGTAACAGTTACCTCAGAGCCAGTTTTGAATAGCGCCATATTACTATGCACGGTATACTTTAACCACGGCAGCACGCGAACAGTTCATAGACTTTCGAAAATGATTCCAGCGTTGGCTCGAAAGCCAATGCTCATGTCGTTTTGGGCTTCAGATAAATTTCTCCGTTCTGCATTACGACAACGACTATGCTGTTTTCCGCGTCCCCGTGATACGCTTTATATACCCCCCACTGCTAGTGGTGCCACCTGGCATCTGTGACACACGCGGCAGGTGGCCACGCTGAACGTAGGTGGTGGTCAAACTAATGTGACTTGACTGTGTATTTTACATGCAGTCCTTCCCCATGCTTTCTCATGAGCGTGATCATAAATACCTTACTGGCCATTAAAATTGCTACATCACGAAGATGACGTGCTACAGACGCGAAATTTAACCGACAGGAAGAAGATGCTGCGATATGCAAATGATTAGCTTTTCAGAGCGTTCACACACGGTTGGCGCCGGTGGCAACACCGACAAAGTGTTGACATGAGGAAGGTTTCCAACCAATTTCTCATACACAAACAGCAGTTGAAGGGCGTTGCCTCGTGAAAAGTTGTTCTGATGTATCGGATAGGAGGAGAAATGCGTACCACCACGTTTCCGACTTTGATACAGGTCGAATTTTAGACTATCGCGATTGCAGTTTATCGCATCACGACACTGCTGCTCGCGTTAGTCGAGATCCAATGACTGTTAGCAGAATGTGGAATCGGTGGGTTCAGGAGGGTAATACGGAAGCCCGTGCCGGATCCCAACGGTCTCGTATCACTAGCAGTCGAGATGACAGGCATCTTATCCGCATGGCTGTAACGGATCGTGCAGCCACGTCTCGATCCCTGACTCTACAGATGGGGACGTTTGCAAGACAATAACCATCTGCACGAACAGTTCGACGACGTTTGCAGCAGCATGGACTATCAGCTCGGAGACCATGGCTGCGATTACCCTTCACGTTGCATCACAGACAGGAGCGCCTGCGATGGTGTACTCAACGACGAACCTGGGTGCACGAAAGGCAAAATGTAATTTTTTCGGATGAATCCAGATTCCGTTTACAGTATCATGATGGTCGCATCCGTGTTTGGCGACATTGCGGTGAACGCACATTGGAAGCGTGTATTCGTAATCGCCATACTGGCGTATCACCCGGCGTGATGGTATGGGGTGCCATTGGTTACACGTCTCGGCCACCTCTTGTTCGCATTGACGGCACTTTGAACAGTGGACGCTACATTTCAGATGTGTTACGTCCCGTGGCTCTACCCTTCATTCGATCCCTGCGAAACCCTACATTTCAGCAGGATAATGCACTACCGCATGTTGCAGGTCCCGTACGGGCCTTTCTGGATACAGAAAATGTTCGACTGCTGCTCTGGCCAGCACATTCTTCAGGTCTCTCACCAAATGAAAACGTCTGGTCAATGGTGGCCGAGCAACTGGCTCGTCACAATACGCCAGTCACTACTCTTGATGAACTGTGGTATCGTGTTGAAGCTGCATGGGCAGCTGTACCTGTACACGCCATCCAAGCTCTGTCTGACTCAATGCCCAGGCGTATCATGGCCGTTATTACGGCCTTAGGTGGTTGTTCTGGGTACTGATTTCTCAGGAACTATGCGCCCAAATTGCGTGAAAATGTAATCCCATGTCAGTTCTAGTATAATATATTTGTCCAATGAATACCCATTTATCATCTGCATTTCTTCTTGGGGAAGCAATTTTAATGGGCAGTAGTGTACATCGATATCTGTTGACGAGACCAACAAATATGGAACTCAGGATCGTTTCTCATTTTCGTGGGTACAGAGACAATCCCACAACGAAAGCACAAACGTTAGTAAATTATCAGTGGCACAGACGTGCCACGTGGCAAAAGCTGGAGCACTCCACATTAATCTGACAGTTGCGTGGCACCCCATATGTCTCCGTATGTGGCGTCAGTGTGGTTCGTACTGCCCCTTTAGACTGCGATGCGTGCCTTGCGTCACGCCGCGCTCCACGTCATTGCGACGTGCGCCCTGCTTTATACAAAAGTAATAGAATAAATAAATACGGGAAAAAGAAGACTGAAGTTGGTGTATGCAACGGATCCAGCCATGAGTGGCCCAGTTACGCTATCGACAAACATGGTTCAGCGCGCCCGGTTGGCCTTGCGGTCTAACGCACGGCTTTCCGGGCGGGAGGCAACGCCATTCCCCGGCACGAATCCGCCCGGCAGATTTGTGTCGAGGTCCGGTGAGCCGGCCAGTCTACATCTACATCGACATTTATACTCCGCAAGCCACCCAACGGTGTGTGGCGGAGGGTATTTTACGTGCCACTGTCATTACCTCCCTTTTCTGTTCCAGTCGCGTATGGTTCGCTGGAAGAACGACTGTCTGAAAGCCTCCGTGCGCGCTCTAATCTCTCTAATTTTACATTCATGATCTCCTCGGGAGGTATAAGTAGGGGGAAGCAATATATTCGATACCTCATCTAGAAACGCACCCTCTCGAAACCTGGCGAGCAAGCTACACCGCGATGCGGCTTTTCGCGGATGATGCTGTAGTATACAGAGAAGTTGCTGCATTAGAAAATTGTAGTGAAATACAGGAAGATCTGCTGCGGATAGGCACTTGGTGCAGGGAGTGGCAACTGACCCTTAACATAGACAAATGTAATGTATTGCGAATACATAGAAAGAAGGATCCTTTATTGTATGATTATATGATAGCGGAACAAACACTGGTAGCAGTTACTTCTGTAAAATATCTGGGAGTATGCGTACGGAACGATTTGAAGTGGAATGATCATATAAAATTAATTGTTGGTAAGGCGGGTACCAGGTTGAGATTCATTGGGAGAGTGCTTAGAAAATGTAGTCCATCAACAAAGGAGGTGGCTTACAAAACACTCGTTCGACCTATACTTGAGTATTGCTCATCAGTGTGGGATCCGTACCAGGTCGGGTTGACGGAGGAGATAGAGAAGATCCAAAGAAGAGCGGCGCGTTTCGTCACCGGGTTATTTGGTAACCGTGATAGCGTTACGGAGATGTTTAATAAACTCAAGTGGCAGACTCTGCAAGAGAGGCGCTCTGCATCGCGGTGTAGCTTGCTCGCCAGGTTTCGAGAGGGTGCGTTTCTGGATGAGGTATCGAATATATTGCTTCCCCCTACTTATACCTCCCGAGGAGATCACGAATGTAAAATTAGAGAGATTAGAGCGCGCACGGAGGCTTTCAGACAGTCGTTCTTCCCGCGAACCATACGCGACTAGAACAGGAAAGGGAGGTAATGACAGTGGCACGTAAAGTGCCCTCCGCCACACACCGTTGGGTGGCTTGCGGAGTATCAATGTAGATGTAGATGTAGATGCAGAGCGCCTCTCTTGAAGAGTTTGCCACTTGAGTTTGCTAAACATCTCCGTAACGCTATCACGCTTACCAAATAACCCTGTGACGAAACGCGCCGCTCTTCTTTGGTTCTTCTCTATCTCCTCCGTCAACCCGATCTGGTATGGATCCCATACTGATGAGCAATACTCAAGTATAGGTCGAACGAGTGTTTTGTAAGCCACCTCCTTTGTTGATTGACTACATTTTCTAAGGACTCTCCCAATGAAACTCAGCCTGGTACCCGCCTTACCAACAATTAATTTTATATGATCATTCCACTTCAAATCGTTCCGCACGCATACTCCGAGATATTTTACAGAAGTAGCTGCTACCAGTGTTTGTTCCGCTATCATATAATCATACAATAAAGGTTCCTTCTTTCTATGTATTCGCAATACATTACATTTGTCTATGTTAAGGGTCAGTTGCCATTCTCTGCACCAAGTGCCTATCTGCTGCAGATCTTCCTGCACTTCGCTACAATTTTCTAATGCAGCAATTTCTCTGTACACTACATCATCATTCGCGAAAAGCCGCATGGAACGTCCGACACTGTATACTAGGTCATTTATATATATTGTGGAAAGCAATGGCCCCATAACACTCCCCTGTGGCACGCCAGAGGTTACTTTAACGTCTGTAGACGTCTCTATAATAACAACATTCTGTGTTCTGTTTGCTAAAAACTCTTCAATCCAGCCACACAGCTGGTCTGATATTCCGTAGGCTTTTACTTTGTGTATCAGGCGACAGTGCGGAAATGTATCGAACGCCTTCCGGAAGTCAAGGAAAATAGCATCTACCTGGGAGCCTGTATCTAATATTTTCTGGGTCTCATGAACAAATAAAGCGAGTTAGGTCCCACACGATCGCTGTTTCCGGAATCCATGTTGATTCCTACAGAGTAGATTCTGGGTTCCAAAAACGACATGATTCTCCAGCAAAAAACGTGTTCTAAAATTCTACAACAGAACGACGTCAGAGATATAGGTCTATAGTTTTGCGCATCTGCTCGACGACCCTTCTTGAAGACTGGGACTATCTGTGCTCTTTTCCAATCATTTGGAACCTTCCGTTCCTCTAGAGACTTGCGGTACACGGCTGTTAGAAGGAGGGCAAGTTCTTTCGCGTACTCTGTGTAGAATCGAACTGGTATTCCGTAAGGTCCAGTGGACTCTCCTCTGTTGAGTGATTCCAGTTGCTTTTCTATTCCTTGGACACTTATTTCGATGTCAGCCATTTTTCCGTTTGTGCGAGGTTTTAGAGAAGGAACTGCAGTGCGGTCTTCCTCTGTGAAACAGCTTTGGAAAAAGGTTTTTAGTATTTCAGCTTTACGCGTGTCATCCTCTGTTTCAATGCCATCATCATCCCGGAGTGTCTGGATATGCTGTTTCGAGCCACTTACTGATTTAACGTAAGACCGCCGGCCGGAGTGGCCGTGCGGTTCTAGGCGCTACAGTTTGGAGCCGAGCGACCGCTACGGTCGCAGGTTCGAATCCTGCCTCGGGCATGGATGTTTGTGATGTCCTTAGGTTTGTTAGGTTTAATTAGTTCTAAGTTCTAGGCGACTGATGACCTCAGAAGTTAAGTCGCATAGTGCTCAGAGCCATTTGAACCATTTTTTTTAACGTAAGACCAGAACTTCCTAGGCTTTTCTGTCAAGTCGGTACATAGAATTTCACTTTCGAATTCACTGAACGCTTCACGCATAGCCCCCCTTACGCTGACTTTGACGTCGTTTAGCTTCTGTTTGTCTGAGAGGTTTTGGCTGCGATTAAACTTGGAGTGAAGCTCTCTTTGCTTTCTCAGTAGTTTCCTAACTTTGTTGTTGAACCACGGTGGGTTTTTCCCGTCGCCCACAGTTTTACTCGGCACGTACCTGTCTAAAACGCATTTTACGATTGCCTTAAACTTTTTCCATAAACACTCAACATTGCCAGTGTCGGAACAGAAATTTTCGTTTTGATCTGTTAGGTAGTCTGAAATCTGCCTTCTATTACTCTTGCTAAACAGATGAACCATCCTCCCTTTTTTTATATTCCTATTAACTTCCATATTCAGTGATGCTGCAACGGCCTTATGATCACTGATTCCCTGTTCTGCACTTACAGAGTCGAAAAGTTCGGGTCTGTCTGTTACCAGTAGGTCCAAGATGTTATCTCCACGAGTCGGTTCTCTGTTTAATTGCTCGAGGTAATTTTCGGATAGTGCACTCAGTATAATGTCACTCGATGCTCTGTCGCTATCACCCGTCTCAAACATCTGAGTGTCCCAGTCTATATCTGGGAAATTGAAATCTCCACCTATGACTATAACATGCTGAGAAAATTTATGTGAAATGTATGCCAAATTTTCTCTCAGTTGTTCTGCCGTTAATACTACTGAGTCGGGAGGTCGGTAAAAGGAGCCAACTATTAACCTAGCTCGGTTGTTGAGTGTAACCTCCATCCATAATAATTCACAGGAACTATCCACTTCTACTTCACTACAGGATAAACTACTAACAGCGACAAACACGCCACCACCGGTTGCATGGAATCTATCCTTTCTAAACACCGTCTGTACCTTTGTAAAAATTTCGGCAGAATTTATCTCTGGCTTCAGCCAGCTTTCTGTACCTATAACGATTTCAGTTTCGGTGCTTTCTAACAGCGCTTGAAGTTCCGGTACTTTACCTATGCAGCTTCGACAGTTTACAATTACAATACCAACTGCTGCTTGGTCCCCGCATGTCCTGACTTTGCCGCACCCTTTGAGGCTGTTGCCCTTTCTGTACTTGCCCGAGGCCATCTAACCTAAAAAACCGCCCAGTCCACGCCACACAACCCCTCCTACCCGTGTAGCCGCTTGCTGCGTGTAGTGGACTCCTGACCTATCCAGCGGAACCCGAAACCCCACCACCCTATGGCGCAAGTCGAGGAATCTGCAGCCCACACGGTCGCAGAACCGTCTCAGTCTCTGATTCAGACCCTCCACTCGGCTCTGTACCAAAGGTCCGCAGTCAGTCCTGTCGACGATGCTGCAGATGGTGAGCTCTGCTTTCATCCCGCTAGCGCGACTGGCAGTCTTCACCAAATCAGATAGCCGCCGGAAGCCAGAGAGGATTTTCTCCGTCCATAGCGACACACATCATTGGTACCGACATGAGCGACCACCCGCAGATGGGTGCACCCTGTACCCTTCATGGCATCCGGAAGGACCCTTTCCACATCTGGAATGACTCCCCCCGGTATGCACACGGAGTGCACATTGGTTTTCTTCCCCTCTCTTGCTGCCATATCCCTAAGGGACCCCATTACGCACCTGACGTTGGAGTTCTCAACTACCAGTAAGCCCACCCTCCGCGACCGCCCGGATCTTGCAGACTGAGGGGCAACCTCTGGAACAGGACAAGCAGCCATGTCCGGCCGAAGATCAGTATCAGCCTGAGACAGAGCCTGAAACCGGTTCGTCAGACAAACTGGAGAGGCCTTCCGTTCAGCCCTCCGGAATGTCTTTCGCCCCCTGCCACACCTCGAGATGACCTTCCACTCTACCACAGGTGAGGGATCAGCCTCAGTGTGGGCAGTATCCCGGGCAGCCACAGTCGTAGTCCGATCGGGGGATGCGTGGGACGAGCTGGCCGTCCCCGACAAACCCCCATCCGGACCCCCACAGTGATGCCCATTGGCAACAGCCTCAAGCTGTGTGACCGAGGCCAACACTGCCTGAAGTTGGGAGCGAAGGGATGCCAACTCAACCTGCATCCGAATACAGCAGTTGCTGTCCCTATCCATGCTAAAAACTGTTGTGCAAAGAATGTCTGAACTAATCTACAGACAGCACAAACAAATCGACACAAAATTTAAATGGTTATTAAAATACAAGATTGTCTAATAAATGCAGTAATGCTGCTACTTGCGCACTGCTGACACACTGCTCGGCGGCGGAAGGAGACTACGCGATTTTACACTATTCAGGTACTAAAACGCGATGCTACAACTCTCAAATACTATAATACGCCCGAAATTTATGAATTAAACAATGCAAGTACCAAAAACACGCAAACAAATTAAGAATTAAACTATGTAACAAATGAGTGAGCTAGGAGTGTACGACTTTCTGCTGGCAGCTGCTTATGCAACGGCGGCAGGGAGGGATGGTTTTTAGGCGGTTTTTCATCTGCTTCGGCAAATGCGGGCTGGTTCCTCTTATTCCGCATCAGCTACATTATGTCCGAGATTGCTGCGCAAACAAGTTCTCCCACCATTACTGTACCACGCAAACTTAGGGGTTACACTGGTCTGGTGGGAGACGACCCCTTGGGGGTCCACCGGGGGCCGAACCGCACAATAACCCTGCGTTCGGTGTGGGGCGGCGGAGGGGTGAAGTGGACTGCGGTAGTCGTCGTGGGGTTGCGGACCACTGCGGCTGCGGCGGGGACGGAGCCTCTTCGTCGTGTCTATGTCCCCGGTTAACATAACATAGCATTACATAACATAACATGGTTCAGCGGGGTGAGGTTAATAGAGTACGGAACTTGGAGAAAGCGGCAACACTAGCGCGCCGTGCCTCCAAGGATCCGCCAACAAACTGCAAACAACTTCCCTTGCAAGCGCTGTGACGTCAGATCACTTTGTCGACATTTCCAAGTAAGTTTGTTGCTGCAAGAAGTCGTTTGTGTGCTGCAGAAGGAATCTATGCTCCGCATACTCTCACAACGGCCAGTTGGCATGGAGTGGGTTTCTGTTGCAGTCGGCCGAGCCCGTACGATGACCACAACTACAATCGAGGCCACCGAGGTGGATAGCTTCTGCGAACCTGACGCTCGCCAGGTGCCAGTACCGGACTCTGAGAATGAGTCTACGTCACAAATTTCGCCTTCGTGCACTTACTGACGGGACAAGAGGAGGATCGTTCCAGACATCGCGGCTCACCGTGGGGGTAAGAACAGAAAGGAACGCCCGTACCCGACGGGGAGAGCTTTATACAGGCAAAATGGGCTAGGGGTCGGACAGAACTCGCTATCGCACAGCCAGCAGAAGTCGCAACGCCCTTATAATAACACTACTGGCCATTAAAATTGCTACATCACAAAGACGACGTGCTACAGACGCGAAATTTAACCGACAGGAAGAAGATGCTGTGATATGCAAATGATTAGCTTTTCAGAGCATTCACACACGGTTGGCGCCGGTGGCGACGCCTACAACGTGCTGACATGAGGAAAGTTTCCAACCAATTTCTCATACACAAACAGCAGTTGACCGGCGTTGGGCGGTGAAACGTTGTTGTGATGCCTCATGTAAGGAGGAGAAATGCGTACCATCACGTTTACGACTTTGATAAAGGTCGGATTGTAGCCTATCGCGATTGCGGTTTATCGTACCGCGACATTGCTGCTCGAGTTGGACGAGATCAATGACTGTTAGCAGAATATGGAATCGGTGGGTTCAGAAGGGTAATACGGAACGCCGTGCTGGATCCCAACGGCCTCGTATCACTAGCAGCCGAGATGACAGGCATCTTATCCGCATGGCTGTAACGGATCGTGCAGCCACGTCTCGATCCCTGAGTCAACAGATGTGGCGTTTGTAAGACAACAACTATCTGCACGAACAGTTCGACGACGTTTGCAGCAGCATGGACGATCAGCTCGGAGACCGTGGCTGCGGTTACCCTTGACGCTGCATCACAGACAGGAGCGCCTTCGATGGTACATTCAACGACGAACCTGGGTGTACGAATGGCAAAACGTCATTTTTTCGAATCGATCCAGGTTCTGTTTACAGCATCATGATGGTCGCATTCGTGTTTGGCGACATCGCGGTGAACGCACATTGGAAGCGCGTATTCGTCATCGCCATACTGGCGTATCACCCGGCGTGATGGTATGGGTGCCATTGGTTACACGTCTCGGACATCTCTTGATCGCATTGACGGCACTTTGAACAGTGGACGTTACATTTCAGATGTTTTACGACCCATGGCTCTACCCTTCATTCCCTGCGAAACCCTACATTTCAGCGGGATAATGTACGACCGCATGTTGCAAGTCCTGTACAGGCCTTTCTGGATACAGAAAATGTTCGACTGCTGCCCTGGCCAGCACATTCTCCAAATCTCTCACCAATTGAAAACGTCTGCTCAATGGTGGCCGAGCAACTGGCTCGTCACAATACGCCAGTCCCTACTCTTGATGAACTGTGGTATCGTGTTGAAGCTGCATGGGGAACTGTACCTGTACACGGCATCCACGCTCTGTTTCACTCAACGCCCAGGCGTATCAAGGGCGTTATTACGGACAGATGTGGTTGTTCTGGGTACTGATTTCTCTGGATCGATGCACCCAAATTGCGTGAAAATGTAATGATATGTCAGTTCTATTATAATATATTTGTTCAATGAATACCCGTTACCATCTGCATTTCTTCTTGGTGTAGCAATTTTAGTGGCCAGTAGGGTATTACACACGGACGCTGCCCATTGCAGTCAAATTCAAGGATGGCTACATATGGCGATTTCGACTTCTGTAGCCACTCACCGCACTCGAGTTCACCGTTTTCAAGACTGGAGCAGTTCTACACAAAATTACCTCGCCATCCGCCGCCGACTGCAGAGCAGCAATAGCAACATTTGTATAGTGGGACATGCAACTTTATTCGTACCCGTCTTCGGCAGAGAAGAATCTGGAGATCGATCGCAGCCTTTCGTGAAAGTAATGTTTCGACAATGTGAAGAAAGAGCTCGAGGACCCAGGCTTCTGCTGCGGCCTACATTCCTTTACGCCAGGCCGCGCAAAGAATCACCTCTGGTGCTAATCGCTACAGACGATATCCCATATAACCAGGGTGTATGGAACGTTACAAGAATCCATGCCATGTCAGTGAAAATGGAGAATCTGCACTCTAAGAAGAGAGATCCACTATACTACAACTGCCGGGGTGTTGGCCAAATCGCCTAATGTGTCGATTGTGCCTCCCTCAGGGTCCTTGCCTTCGTTGCTTGCCTAGCGTCTTCGCGACCCGATCGTTCCTGAGCTAGGGAATAGTAAGCGCCGCCAATTCTCTGTCACTGTAAGATTTTCGGCATGCTTCAGCGACCACCGTGCGCTGCGGTGGTGGAAAGTTGTGTGTCACAGGGAACAGGGATGTTGGCTTCACCGCCCTGATTGCGGGCATGGTAGAAACCTCTATAAAAGACTCCTCAATCTCAAAGCATGCTGCGCGCTGGTGAGGTGCATGACTGCTGAGGTGAAAGAGTCGTTAGTGGGAAACCTGCAGGGAACATGCCGCGCCTCAGTTGCACAAGTAAGTGGGGCTCTGTCCGGGCGGACTGTTTGTTTCCCTAGCTGCTCGTGGGATTATTAATGTGACCCACACAGATATGGACACCACCTCGATGTTCAGAAAAAGCTAATTAACTGTGCAGTGCCCAGTTCGCTCTGCTAATCATCCACTATGGCGGTTTCCTTTCAGGGACAGCTCTGAGAGGTGGATCCACATTGGGAAGTGGTCAGTGGGATGTGAGTACTCGACTATTTCCCAGTGAGCAGCATCGGCAAAGGCAGGGAAACAGAAAGCAACATTTATGGTTGAGAATGACGTATAACAGTGCTGACATTGTGTGCTACCCCCAGCGTTAAGTAGCAATAACGCTTTCGGCAATGCATCACTTGGTCACGTTGTTGGAGATAGACATACCACATTGTGAGTAATAAAATCTCTTAGAAGTAGGAAAGGTGGAGAGATTCGTGAAATCAGGTCAGAAAGACCTACTCTGTCCAAACTTTCGTTGGGCGGCACATACACCCTACAGGTGGTAACAGAGAATGGAATATGCACAATGACAGCAGCTGGCTAAATGATTGTTCTGAGGGAGACAGAAGGGGAGTGGTAAGTGTCCGTCACAAAGATAGCCACTCATGCTTTAGCCCTGTTTCCACTGAGGTAATCTTTCCGATGAGGGCTGTTTACCCTCAGCACAGGGGAATAACTACCTTTAAAAGGCGTTTCCTGTAGATACAGACAGAGAGGTTTCTTCTGTGCCAACAGTTTCAGCACATCCACATTTGTTCTGTTACCATTCATGTTCCATTGAAGCAAAGAAGCCATTTTCTGGGAGGGTTATGTTTTCCTCTTTCCTCTCTGCGTCTAGGAGAACCTACTTCAGATGGAGTGGACTCGAGGGCTCGTCGAAGCAGATTTCTAAGTCCATGGTCGAGTCATCATCATCTGAGTGTTCCTGGATGTGACGATGCACCTACTTCGATTCTGCCCTCTTGACAGTACGTTTAACCTTAGTCTTCTGCTTCAGATTCGACGACACCGAGATAGGCTGTGCCAAACCAAGGTGCAGCAACTGACCTGGAGAGTAGCATCAACAGCAGGAGTGGAAGCAGTAGCCACCGTCGGAGTTTGCATGCAGACAGCAACAGTTTCATGTGAATTGCTGCTGACAAAGATGCACTTGCAGGGGCATTTCTCTTGGTATCACTTCCATAGGTGATATCTCGATGTAAACGCTCACAACCCCAGTTTCTTCGTGAGTATTGCAGCAAATGAAGTGGAAAAGGTTGAGGACTGAAGGGATTTGTACATCTTCGCTTCAGCTTAGTCACCTTCAACTCCTAGATATTCTTTTCTTACATGAACGTCATACACTCCTGCTCCAGTCTGAATGTGGACCTGAACAGCTGACACAAAGGTCGGGTAGGTACACGTAGTTCCGTCAGTGTGGGCAGCCACATCACACGTACCACACGTAGTTCATCCTTTACACTCAACAAAAGTGCCCCGAATTTCTGGCTCTTGGAACACCTCATAGAATTGGGGGAGTATGGCCTGTCTTTCAGTCTTAATAATTAAACGTCGACGTAAATGAGTCTGATTTTTATAGTTTTCCATCCACACGACGCATTACATGTTTCACTCAATAACCCCTTCATCTTCTCGTTCCTCCTGTAGCTGTGAAGTGTCTATACGCATGATGTCACTCCACGTGATCACTGTAGTTAAGGATATGGTGCTGTTCAATTGCAATATGATACTCACGTAAAAATTTGGACTTCAAAGGGTTGTTACCCTGCTGGGATGTCACCGTTTCGACCAGCAACGTTCCATTACGCAACCGTTTAATAGATCTGAGTGATCCAGCCAAACCATCAATGAGTTTTTGGATGTAGAAGGCTGATACCTTCTTAGACGTAGTAACCTTTTCCTATTTTGACATGCAGCGCGCGTCCTGTTAACCATACAATGCCTGAATTTTAGAGAAAGATCGCACAGGAGGGATACTCTCCTGTACTCTGACTGGGTGTTGTGTGACGCCCTTAGGTTAGTTAGGTTTAAGTAGTTCTAAGTTCTAGGGGACTGATGACCATAGATGTTAAGTCCCATAGTGCTCAGAGCCATTGGAACCATTTGAACCATTTCCTGTGCTCACTTTGAAGAACGCGTGTTAGTACTATCCAATGGACCACTCGAACCATCGGGAACATATGTCTGAGAAGATGAAGCTGATAAGTCTATCGCCAAGTCTTCAGACCGACTTCATAGGTGACATGTTCCGTAGTGGACCGATGAGTGTTGTTCCACCATCAGGGAGAGACGGATGACCTTACGACGGTTTAAAAGTGAACCTTCTGCTACAAACCTCACAGCCTTTCGAATCCACGATCGACAGTCAAGGAAAACAGAAAGAGATCTTGCCAAGTGTTTCTTGTCTTGATGAATCGTTCCACTAGCTCTACAAAGGTAGGGGAAGCCATATGGAGGATATCTCATAAATGTGCCAGATGACTTGCAACTGCTATACTGCTGCAGGGGTGTCTACAATATACACCTAGGGTATATAGTGAATACCATGTTGGATGTTAGATTACTTAGGTTTGATGTCTACCATTCTAAACCAAGATACAGCTTTCCGCCGCCATCGGGCATTGGTGGCAAGGGATGATTGGAATTTGAATTCTGACAACAGCAAGGACTACAGCTGCCTCTTTTCCATGTAGGTGCTTGGGAGTACCACATCATGGTTCAAGGAGACTACCCCAAGTAAGGATGGAATCCATTACAGCTTGTTGCAGTACCTTCAGCAGGATGCAAAAGAAATACTCTTGTCCCCTTTTAATGCGATTTGCTTGACTGGGGACCTTACTGACTCGTGGAGGGAGGTGACTTTAGTGCGCCTTCCGCAACCTGGGAAGGACTGCATGTTGCCCAGTAGTTACTGTAGCGTGGCCCTTACTGGCTGTATAGGTAAGACCTAGAACGCATGGTCAACCGTAGTTTGATTTTGGTCCTAGAATCGCAGGACCTACTTAGCCACTCCCAATGTTTTTTCGGAGGCGTCATCCAATTCTTGACAACCTCACCCTGCTGTAGGCGGAAATCCAAGAATCCTTCCCAAGCATACAGAATTTCATAGGTGTCATCTTGGACTGGTACACTTTGACCTATGAGGTTTCAGAGGACAATTACTAATATTCATACGGTCCTTCCTTCACAGAGGATTTTTTTAGATATCGGGTTGGTGATACTCTTTCCGAGTAATTAGAGCAAGAAAATGGGGTCCCTCAAGGATCTGTATTAAGTGTAACTCTGTTAGTTGTTTCTGTCAATGATATTACGTCCGCAGTTAAGTCTCCTGTTAGAAGTTCATTGTTTGTGGACAACTTTGCCATCTTCTGCTTCTCTTGCAACCTCGAAGCGTCCATTCATAAGTTGCAACTTACGATACGGAGACTGGAGGAGTGGGCAGATAGTGAAGGTTTTAAATTTACCTCAAAAATTACATTTTTGTTAATTTGGATCATTCTTGTCGCTCATCTTACAGTGAGGGACATCGTTCTTCATTTTAAAATTTCAGTGAAGTTTCTGGGTCTCACTTTCGTTGAGCGCCTGAAGGCTATTGAGGCCCAAGGTTTAAAGGCACCGAATATTTTAAAATGCCTCAGCCACAGGTCAAGCGGAGCAGACCAAACATGTCTGCTTACAAGACGTTTGTGCTATCCCGCCTTGACTACAGTTGCCCAGTTTATGGGTCAGCACGACCATGGCACCTTTAGGTAACAGATGCTGTTCATGGTGAGGGGATTCTGGTGGAGAAGGGAGTCCTATTCCTAGCCTCTGTGTTGAGGCTGGCAACCACCACTTGTTATCCGGCAGTGGGTCCTCATGATGGATCATGAGTGCAACCTATTCTCCATGCGCCCGCATCTCGTGGTCGTGCGGTAGGGTTCTCGCTTCCCACGCCCGGGTTCCCGGGTTCGATTCCCGGCGGGGTCAGGGATTTTCTCTGCCTCGTGATGGCTGGGTGTTGTGTGCTGTCCTTAGGTTAGTTAGATTTAAGTAGTTCTAAGTTCTAGGGGACTGATGACCATAGATGTTAAGTCCCATAGTGCTCAGAGCCATTTGAACCATTTTTATTCTCCATGCCACAGTCTCCGTCATTCCATTCTGTTACTCGCCTCCACTGGAGCTACTATTTAGAAATAGGCCACGAACAGCGAAGCTATCGGGGATTCGCGACCGGCGGTGCATACTGAATCTTGGTTCAGCCGATCTTTCTGTGCTTTATCGCGGCTGGAGTAGTTCGCCTCTCTGATTAATACGGATACCCAATATTGTTTTAGATTAATTAGGGTGGAAGAGGCTTTTTACTCCGGCCTCTGTTTTTAAATTGATGTTATACAGAATTTTAGCGAGTACTGTGACCCTGTGGTCGTCCTCATTGATGGGTCTAAACGTGATAATTCCATCGGCTTTGATGTGTTACTTCCAGACTGTGTCATCAAGATTCGCCTACGAGGTACATTTACAGTGTAGACGCTTAATTATATATGATATTGAAAGCACTGGAAATGATGCATTGTCTTCTTGATACCAAACTACTGATCTACACCGACACCCTAATATGGCTTTCAGGCTATCGATCACATGAATCCAGGTGAAAAGTATCTTCAGATGATTCATTACATTCTTTTCCACTTACAGAGGCAGGGAAGGGATGTATAATTCTGTTGGCTACCAGGGCATGTGGGCATTCAGGGTAATGAAGCAGCTTATGGAACATATAGTGATATGTATTTGGAAGTTACAATTTTTGAATGTGCTGCCACTGTCCATGCAGTTACCTCGCTATTGAGACACATCATCTTGCGTCTGTGGCTGAAGGAGTGGTTATGGTTGGAGAAGAACAAGCTGAGGCCCGTGAAACCAACGACACGATCGTGGCGTTCTTCCGTCTGAACACTGCGGCGGGAGCAATACTTTTAACGTGCCTCCAGACAGGACACTGTCCTCTGACGCATGGATTCATTCTTCTGGAGGAAGACCCACCGGTAAGCAGTGGTTGTGGTGTACTGGTTTTTGTTCGCCACATTTTAATACGTTTTATGAGGGTTGCAGCCCACTTATCAGTTGACCGACCCTCTATTTTAGGAGAAGATGAAATCTGATCTGGTTCATGTCTGAAGATTCTGTGTGATGTCTGGTCTTTTCCACAGTATCCTTGGTCGAGGGTTTTAATGTGTTTCTGTGGCGGTTGCTTTACTTTTTATTTTCCAATTGGTCGTGTAGGCCCATTTCCTTGCTCCACTATTTTAGATGTTGTGTGGTTACAGTTTATGTATTTTACTTGAGATATACGTCTGTTACTGTTTTGTGTGTCAATGTGAGTGAGAGAGTCCCAGAATGGCTGCGGATTACATTTCGTAATTTACATTTTGTTGGATGCTTTTATCAACTCGTAACCACGCTTGTATTATCTTATTTGAGTACAGGCGCTGATGACGTCACTGCAGAGCTCCCTATACATACCACCACCACCACCACCACCACCATCACCATCACAACCACCACCACCACTGCTGCACGGAGCGCAGTCAGCTCCCTGGTATGACTTCTAAGAAATCATCAATTCGACGCGGCATAAGTTTTGCCCATGCAGTCTCCGCCAAGACCGACAAGAACCAGTACTGCTCGTGTGTTTGAGCGCACCAGATAGCATCAAACGAAGACATTAAAGCAATTCAGAGGTGGGCTGCTAGATTTGTTACCAGTAGGTTCGAACAGCAGGTAAGTGTTATAGAGGTCCTTCGTCATCCCAGCAGCCAGGAAACGTGTCCAGGCGCTAACGTACGGGACGTCCACAGCGTACAGAACCACAAGAACACCGATATCTCACCATCAGTGCCCACTGATGGCCACGGAATACTGCAGGTAGCCTTGCTCTGGACCTTACCGCAGCGACTGGAACGGTTGCCTCCAGACAAACACTCTGCAGACGACTGAACAGACATAGTTTATTCGCCCGGAGACCTGAAAGGTGAATTCCACTGGCCTCTGGTCACAGGAGAGCCCGTAAATCCTGGTATCAAGAAAACAGTATATGGTCATCGAAACTGTGGTCCCAGGTTTTGTTCACGGACGAGTCCAGGTATAGTCTGAACAGTGATTCTCGCCGGGTTTTCATCTGGCGTGAACCAGGAAGCAGATGCCAACCGCTTAATGTCCTTGAAAGGGACCTGCATGGAGGTCGTGGTTTGATGGTGTGGGGTGGGATTATGATTAGTGCACGTACGCCCGTGCATGTCTTTAAAAGAGTAACTGTAACAGGTGAGGTGTATCGGGACGTAATTTTGCAACAGTACGTCCGCCTTTTCAGGGGTGCAGTGGGTCCCACCTTCCTCCTGATGGATGATAACGCACGGCCCCACCGAGCTGCCACCGTGGAGGAGTACCATGAAACAGAAGTTATTAGGCGAATGGAGTGGCCTGCCTGTTCTCCAGACCTAAACCTCATCGAGCACGTCTGGGATGCTCTCGGTCGACGTATCGCTGCACGTCTTTAAACTCCTAGGACACTACAGGAGCTCCGACGGGCACTGGTGCAAGAATGGGAGGCTATACGCTAGCAGCTGCTTGACCACTTGATCAAGAGTATGCCAACCTGTTGTGCGACCTGTGTACGTCTGCATGTTGATCATATCCCATACTGATGTCGGGGTACATGCGCAGGAAGTAGTGGCGTTTTGTAGCACATCTGTTTCGTGACAGTTTTCTCAACTTATCACCAATTCCGTGGACTTAAAGATCTGTATAGTGTGTGTTCCCTACGTGCCTATGCTATTAACGCCAGTTTTGAGTAGTTCCACTTTGTATGACATCACATTCTGCAATTATCCTTCATTTATGAGCAAGAGTGTAGTATACTAAAATTCTCATCATTCGTTGTACATGTCTGCACGCTACGAATGTTGAAGCAGAAATGAGCGGCCTAAAGTTAAGACAAAGGAACAGACAAATGTGTTGACAATCTGACACAGCGTAGCACGAGAACTCTGCTTGTCGGCGTTTGCATCGCTAATGCCAATTCCGCCTAGCGTGCTCTCAAATTCTAGGATATTTCTCGCATTTTTACGACAGTTTCAACTCCTACATTAACAGACGCTGTATCACTTTAATTGTCTTCTCAAGAGCATTTATAAAGAGTATACGGTTGCATTTAAGGAAACGTACTTCCTCCAGTGTCTTTGTAAATGCAGCCCTAAAAACATTTACGAGACAAAAAATACTTGCCCCTCAACGCTCTAACATTTTAATTTCAAATTGCACTACAAATAAGGAAATCGCACTCGTATTTTTTTAATCATTAATAATTTCTTTATTAATAATTTCTATGTTAATAATTTCTATCTTAGAAGAAAGATTAATGAAAGGCAAACCTACGTTTCTAGCATTTGTAGACTTAGAGAAAGCTTTTGACAATGTTGACTGGAATTCTCTCTTTCAAATTCTTAAGAGGGCAAGGGTAAAATACAGGGATTGAAAGGCTATTTACAATTTGTACAGGAACTAGATGGCAGTTATAAGAGTCGAGGGGCATGAAAGGGAAGCAATGGTTGGGAAGGGAGTCAGACAGGGTTGTAGCCTCTCCCCGATGTTATTAAATCTGTGTATTGAGTAAGCAGTAAAGGAAACAAAAGAAAAATTCGGAGTAGGTATTAAAATTCATGGAGAAGAAATAAAAACTTTGAGGTTCGCCGATGATATTGTAATTCTGTCAGAGACAGCAAAGGACTTGGAGGAGCAGTTGAATGGAATGGACAGTGTCTTGAAACGAGGATATAAGATGAACATCAACAAAAGCAAAACGAGGATAATGGAATGTAGTCGAATTAAATCGGGTGATGCTGCGGGAATAGTATTAGGAAATGAGATGCTTAAAGTAGTAAATGAGTCCAGCTATTTGGGGAGCAAAATAACTGATGATGGTCTAAGTAGAGAGGATATAAAATGTAGACTAGCAAAGGAAGGCGTTTCTGAAGCAGAGAAATTTGTTAACATCGAGTATAGATTTAAATGTCAGGAAGTCGTTTCTGAAAGTATTTGCATGGAGTGTAGCCATGTATGGAATAGAAACGTGGACGATAAATAGTCTGGGCAAGAAGAGAATATGAGCTTTCGAAATGTGGTGCTACAGAAGAGTGCTGAAGACTAGACGGGTAAATCACATGACTAATGAGGAGGTATTGAATAGGATTGGGGAGAAGGGGAGTTTGTGGCACAACTTGACAAGAAGAAGGGACCGGTTGATAGGACATGTTCTGAGGCATCAAGGGATCACAAATTTAGCATTGTAGGGCAGCGTGGAGGGTAAAAATCGTAGAGGGAGACCACGAGATGAATACACTAAGCAGATTCAGAAGGATGTAGGTTGCAGTAGGTACTGAGAGGTGAAGAAGCTTGCACAGGATAGAGTAGCATGGAGAGCTGCATCAAACCATTCTCGGGACTGAAGACCACAAAACAACAACAATAATTTCCACATGTATCAATTACACTGAGAGAAAACAACTTTCACAAATTTATCACTTACATTTATACGTGTTTTTCGAGTTAAATTCGGTAGAGTTTGCGTATTTGTAGAACGAGCCAATTTGTTAGCCGTGAAGCCCAAGAACCTTATATTGCATTTTAGTGAACTACGATTCATTTTGAAGGTGACTGTCTGTTGTTGATGGACGTATATAACATTAACACAACTATAATTGAAGTGCTATTAAAAATCTTTATTTCATGTACTACACATAAACAGAATTTTCATAAAGATTGAACGCACATAGGCTTCAGCTTTCTTTTATTGGGCATTAATTTCATTTTCGTTTTATCGAGCCCTTTTTTCTGAAACATGGAAAAAATAATTAAATAATTAATAGTTAGCTCCCGCAATACTTAAGTTTTGATGGGCTGCCGTGTGCCTCGCAATATGAGGTCTCGCATTGTAATACGGAACAGCGCAGACAGTTGGTTTTGCCGCAATTCCTGTGTACTTTTTATTTTTTCTACAGCTCTCTATTGAAGATACCATAAAATGTTCACTACTACTTTTTAAAATAAAATGCTGTGCAATATGGGTTAGTTCTTATTCCTTTTAAAATTGTTTATCGGAAAAGAAGTTAAACATGAAGAAAACTACGTTAAAGTTAAGTTCTAAAAATACCACATAAACGCTACCACAAACTGTGGAATTTCACCTTTAGTTTGAATTTTATTTCAGAATTCTGAATAATTCCTGAGGTACGAGTTCAGTATCGCTTGATTTTATTAAATAAATGTGACTTTCTTTAGAAACCCGGAAGCACTCGTCCATCGCGCTACGCTTTTTGAAAAGACATTATATTAACGTTTACTTTAGATGACATCAAACCGAACGTCAAGAAAAAATGCGAGGCTTCCTGCGACCCAAAATGAAATGGAACAGCCCTAATACGACCAGTCTCGTTCTTTGTTTCGTTGCCATACGAATTCCACGTTCTTCTCATTGTTATCATCCCGAGTTGCCTGTTGCACTTCGTCTACAGCGGTGTAGGTTCTCCACTTAGCTAAGGCGGACGATTTACAGCAGAAATCGTCATGGTTGTTTACTAGTACGTTACTCGGGTTCGACTGCTACAAATTTATTGACCTTTCCTTCCTCGTGAACGACAGACGTTATACTGACTCGTGTGCGTATTGAGTACCTTTCTACCACTGTACGTTAGCCCTTGATGAACAGTTATGAAAGCCAAATGCGAACTACGGTCTGTGTAGCGTCCGACTTTGCTTCTAGTTCTCGGCAAACAACGGACCACTGGTTGTTGACATTCCCAGCTCGTAGCCGCTACCCTTGCGTTGCTGTACTGTGCTAACAGTAACTGTTAACTGAACTACACAAATGGCAGTTTCATTTACGAGTCCGTCGTATTGTTCCTCTCATACTAACTGAAATACCGCTGAATCGTACATGGATACTGATCGTAATTACTGTTGTAAAACATTACAGACTTTGACACCAAGTGCCTCTTCTCTGAAAATGATTTTCCAACTTTCTGATGTCTAACTAGCCACTAGTGCCTTCACCACATACCCACGTCTACTGAAAGGAAAGAAGCCGTAGTATAGTTTTGCGTACGTAAATAATAGACGCACGATATAACTGTAACGCTGAACGAATAATAGAAACACAAATTAAAAAAAGAAAGCCGGAATCAATAGGGGTACCTCCCATGGTCATCACATACCGCTCGAAATTCACATTCATTCAGTTTTTGCACTGCAGTTGTGTTAATTCTTCATGACTCAATTTCGTAAAACTACCTTTCTTTACTTTCAACTGCTGATACCCCGTGAAACTCAGGTACACTCCCACGTACAAAATTGCTACTACATCTTACTGTTAAGAAAATCATCGAAAATGGTTGCGTTTCTTCAAGATGGATTATGGTGTAACTAACAACAAATGATCTGAAGATAGGCGACAGTGCCTGAACCCAGTATTCAGGTGTAACGAAACATTGACAGGCAAACGGAAAGCAAGCGTATTTTCTAGACACCTGAGTTTTCTGGGACATCTGAAATACTTACAATAGGTTATTTGTGACATTGCCACAGAGATGCATCCCAGAATAACATCCTCCGAAAACAACGTTGTATTTATTACAACAATGATTATCAAACAGTCATTGGACACATTAAGCAACAATGGACTGAACAGACATGGGAGCAGCATAGCATCCTGTTAAATAGAATGGTAGATATATTCAATCACTAAGGTACTAGAAATACTAATACGAGTTCACAACAAAGAGAAGTGTAAAAGGAAGATACAGGAAAATTACAGACCAGTATACATAACATCGGTTTTTCAGAATTCCTGAGCATATCCGAAGTTCGAGCACAACAATTTTCCTTGAGACAGAGAAGCATCTGTCAAAAAAGCAGTACTAATTTAGAAAGCACTGCTCGTGCCAAACTCAGCTGGCCCTTATCTCGGGTGATATCCTGTGAACCATGGATCAAGGTAACTGGCAGATTCCATATTCCTAGGTTTCTGGAAAGTATTTGACACAGTGCCTCAGTTCAGACTGTTAAGTAAGGTCCTAGTATATGGAATAGATTCTCAGATATGTTAGATTTCGTACGCTGTCCTCGAAGGACATCGTTGGAAAGTCACAGGGATGTGTGACAGGATCGCTCCACTTCTCAGCATGTAGGGTGGCGCGCAGTCAACTGACACAGTTCCACTTTGGGCATTGCGCATGTACAGTAGTTTGTAGTGGATGTGAGAGTGGCGAATGGGAAAGGAGAGAATGCCCCGTCATATGTCAGTAGCAATGGAGCGTTGGAAAGTACAATGTAGGGTTACCTCAGTTCGTTGTTCTTAAGAAGCTATACTGATATTACAAAAGTCATGAGTTACCTCCTAATATCGTGGCGGATCTCGTTTTTCCCGGCGTAGTGCAACATGAAGTACATGAATGGCTACAGATAGTGTCCAGGTAGCCCAACATAACCATTTCCAGTCAATGAGCGGTTAACGTGGATAGAGGACCCAATCCATTCCGTGTATACACAGTCCACACCATTAGGGAACCTCCACCAGCATGGAGAGCGCTTTGGTGACAACTTGCGTCCAAGGCATCGTGGAGCCTGCTTCACACTCGAAACCAACAATCATCTCTTACCAAATGAAAGCGGGACCCATATCACCGGGCCATTGTTTTCCAGTCGTCTATGGTTCAACCGATTTGGTCACGATTCCAGAAGAGGTGCTTCAGGAGGTATCATGCTGTTAACAAAGTAAATTGCGTCGGTCGTCTCCTGCCATAGCCCATTAACGCCAAATTTCGCTCGCTGTCCTAACGAATACGTTCCCCGAACGTCCAACATTGACTTCAGCGCTTGTGTCGCGCAATGTTGATTGTCTGTTAGCACTGACAACTCTATGCAGACGCTGCTGCTCTCGGTCGTTAAGTGACGGCCGTCGGCCACTGTATTGTCCGTGCCAGAAATTTGGTATTCTCGGCATACTCTTGACTGTGGATCTCAGATTATAGAACTCCCTGGCGATTTCCGAAATGGAATGTTCCATCCGTTCAGATCTAACTACCATTCCGCTTAGAAAGTCCGTTAATTCCCATCCTGCGGCTATAATCACAATGGAAACCTTTTCACATGAATCACCCGACTACAAGCGACGGCTCCGTCAACGCACCGACTTTTTTTACCTTGTGCAAGTGATCCTATCGCCATCTCAATACGTGAATGTCAATATCCCATGGCTTTCGTCATCTAAATGTATGTCTCAGACTGAAATGCACCTTTTTTCCGACAGTTTAATGTTGGGCGTCATAGCCAGGTACAGTCTCGATATAGTGCACCGACGAGAAGAAGTTTCGAGGCAGTAGCAGTGTGTTCGCTGTAAAGTATGGAATTCCGAGAGCAGTGCGCGCAGACCCGAAAACTTGAAGAAAGTGGGGGGAGCTTTTGAACGGATTCCTCGACACTCGGCGAGCCAGCAGTCTCGCAGTTTAGGGGTGAGTAGCAGAAGTTTATGTCGAATGCTTGAGGAGATTAAATTTCACTCTTACAAACTTCAAATTGCTCAGAAAATGAATCCTAGATACAAGGAAGTGTGAGTTACTTTCTGCTGTGCTGTGATCAATTTACAAAGCGAAAACCCTGATTTGTCGAATAATTAGTCCATGTCTGTCGAAGCCGATATCCATGTTTAGGGCTTCGTCAACAAACACAACACGTGGTACTAATCCACAGTGAACCCTAAAGAGCTGCATGGAAAGACGTTACACTATCCCGAAGCGACAGTTCGTTGTGATTCTGCGTTTTTGGAATTGCAGACCAACATTTTTTTGAGAATGGAGATGGTGAAACAGTGATTGTTAATTGAAAACGTTATGCTATTGCGTTGGATAACTTTCTTCACTCTTGCTTTTGACGTATTGGCAATGATTACATGGTATTACACAGAGGAATTGTACAACAGCCGACAGCACTCGAAACACTATGACGGTTGTTCGTTGCATGTTGGGAAGTGTTATCTCTCGTTTTAGAGACATCGCTTGCCTCCTCCGTCACCAGACCTTACTGTCCAAAATTTTTGGTATGGGTATTCATGAAAGAACGTGTGTTCCAATGATCTGTAACGAACGTAAAGGAATTCAAACAAGACATTACTGATGAAGTCGTGATTATTGACGGAGACCTACGGAGTAAGTTGTACAGCAACTTCGGGAAGCGCTCAAACAAATGTACTGATTTACGAGTTAATAGAGACCATCTTTCTGACACAGTTTTGAAGAAATAATCTCGTAAATTTTTGGTAATAAATTGCATATTTCAGGGTGACGAATTCTTCTCGGGTTATCAGCCGAATGGTGGCGTCGTCTTGTCGCAACGTTTCAATGAGTTTCGTACCCATCATCTTCTGGTGAAGTCTTTTTACCTTGTGCACGTGACCCTATCGCCATCTGTATACGTGAATGTCACTATCTCACGGCTTTCGTTATCTTAATGTACGTCTCTGACGGAAATGCAACATTTTTTTGCTGACGGTTTAATGTTGGGTGACATAGCTAGGTAGTCTTCGCCAGAAGGTGGTGGGTACTAAACTCATTGAAACGTTACAAGACGACGCCACCACTCGGCCGATAATCCGAGAAGAATTCATCAGTGGAATACGCCGAGAAAGACTGAAATCGCATATATTTCAGGGTATTTATTGACTATTTTTCATTATCTCTCCTGCTACCATTTCATAATCTATGAGCATATGAAATGTGTCAGGTGACATAAACGATCCCACGCATAGGGTGAGAACAGTCTGAAGCTGTTTACTGATGATGTTGTTGTGTGCAGGAAAATGTCATCTTTGAGTGACTGTAGGAGGGTACAAGATGACAGATAAAATTTCTATCTGGTATGATTAGTGGCAGTTAGCTGCAAATGGAGACAACTGTAAGTTAATACAGACGATTAGGAAAAAGAACCTCGTAATGTTCGAATACAATACTGGTTGTGTGCTCACTGACTGAGTCACGTCGAATAAATACATAGGCGTACCGCTGCAAAGCAATAAGAAATGGGACGAGCACGTAAGGTGGCAGAGTGATATGAAATGGAACGAACGCGTAACGCCGATAGTAGGGAAGAGGAAAAGTGAATGGTAGACCTCGGTTTATTGGGAGAATAGTAGGAAAGTGTAGCTCATCTACAAAGCAAAGGGCGCACAGAGACCATTTCCTGAATATTGCTCGAGTGTTTCGGATACCAGTTCAGGTTAAAGGAAGACATGGAAGCAGTTCAGAGGAGTGCTGATAGATTTGTTACAGGTAGGTTCGATCTACTCGCGACTGTTACGGAAACTTACCGTAAACTCAGATGGGAATTCCTGGAAGTGAGTCGCCCTTTTGATGAATGCTATTGAGAAAGATTCGATAACCGGCATTTGAAGCTGAGTGCAGACCTATTCTTCTGCCGTCAAAGTAAGTTTCTTGTGAGGACCATGAAGAAAAGATAAGAGAAATTAGAGCTTGTACGAAGAAGTATAGATAAGTTGTTTTTCGCTTCAGATACCATATCCATATAAGTATACAGTTCTGGCGAAACGGACCATGACCTTCTTCTTCTGTGCGGATGCACACATATTCCCTGAACTCTTACGGGACTTGGTAAGAATGCCATCCACGGGTAATGAGTGTGTTGGGGTGGGACACTACGAATTTAGTGTGTGGTGAGAATGTGGGTCTCGCGGGAGGCGTTCTCGAGATAGCCCCTATAGCCGCACTGTCCTCGGTGGCTCAAATGGATAGCCGGCACGGTAGCTCAGCGTGTTCGGTCAGAGGGTTATGTACCCTCTGTAATAAAAAAACTGAGTTACTCGATCATCAACGAACTAAATCGGATTACGACGTCCGCCACGAGCAGATACAACGAACAAAAGCGAACAAAATTATTAAGAAAAAAAAAAGAAAAATGGATAGAGCGTCTGCCATGTAAGCAGGAGATCCCGGGTTCAAGTCCCAGTCGGGGCACAGATTTTCACCTGTCTTCGTTGATATATGTCAACGCCCGTCAGCAGCTGAAGGTATTAATATAATTCTATTTTCGTTCCAGATTAACTGTCCAAGGCTCATTTCCTGTCTGTCGAAACCGCCTGTGCCTGTGGGGACCATAGTACAAATTGTAATTCTGCAAGCTTCTGTTTTATAAACTGGCTCATCAATAGGCACTATTTACCCGAATACTCTATATTCGTTTCGTTGCTTCGTTAATTATTATGATTTTCGTGCTTAAAGGACTTGTGATAACTTGCCACTTCAACATGTAATAGCTGCATTACGTCATATATGCAACAGATTTTATTCAATTAATTAATCACAATTCACATTTAGACAAACTCCCGTCCTCAGTGACAGGCCGCCCATGTCCTCGACACATGTTGGGTACCAGCGAGCCTCCCCTTGCTGTTGTAATGTTATGGATAACAAAGCTAGTGTCGGCCTCAAACTTTCGGTTACCCAGCACATCTTGTTCCTCTGTGAAAGTCTCCTAATGAGTTCTCCCCCTCGACAGAATGAAATCTCCAACGCCCTGATTGAATATTATATTACTATGGTATTTCGTGATACACAGATTCGGTTAAGACGTGGACAGTGAAGTAAATTGGCCGACCCCTTTTCAAACGTACCAGCCCGCCATTCGGCTTAAGAGATTTATATAAATCGCAGAAAATCTAGAAGTAGATGCTAGGACCGGAATTTGAAAAGCCATCCTTCTGAATTCAAGTCCATCGTTTTACCATAACGACATCGTGCCCTGTCCCATGCCAGGAGGAGTTGTCACCTCTGTCAGGACAATTTAGGCTACCACACGCTAAGAGTTAGGCATCTGTAATACGGTCGCTCACGACAGTGCACCGTCGGAACAGATTAGTGGTCGAAATTGAAATCTCGATATAAAATCGCTGTTCCAGGCACAATCGGTTTTATAGCTTACATAGCCTCCTGTATCTTTCAAAACACTCTTTTCAAAGAGATGGGGGACTGATGAGCTGAGATGTTAAGTCCCATAGTGCTCAGAGCCATTCAAAGAGATGAAATAGTTGAGACCGATGTCTACACATGTTTTCATACAGTCCCATAGAAGAGGAACAACCTCACCATGGTCATTGTGGAACATGATGAGAACTGGTATGTGGCGGTACGGTGGCACTCCACCACCGGTGTTAAGTCATGGCAGTGATTGTGTGTGTGTCAGTGTGTGTGTGCCACTTCATTGTTTGGAATGACAGTAATAAGGAGAGTCGACAGGGAGACGTGATAGAGCGCCAGAAATGAGCTGTGTCTCCTCGACGTCCCCTTAACCACCCCGTGAGTAAAGTTACTCGATTTATCGGTGTTCATCAACGCAGGCTGTCCAACGTGTTTACGAGGTACAGCGTACCATTCGTAGCCATGCAACGCAAGGTAAGAACAGCGGTCGTAAAAAGATCCTAGCATTGAAGAACCGGAGGCGAGAAAGTTAATTTCATACCCGATAGGAATTGCTGCTAGCTGTGCAATCGGGCCCATTTCAATCAGTTTCCGAGCGAACTTCACGCAGTGGCGATGCGACACAATAACGATATCTCAGGTATTAGCAAAAGTAATTTTACAATTTTCTTAGCACTTTATAGCTGGAAGTTTCTACGAGAAAACGGAACACATATTCATCAACAACGACAGTTTTCATCACACAGACGAAAAAAATTCACACCTCTTACAGTATTTTATTTTTTCGTCTGAGATTACTTTTATGTTTTCACGATAAAGTATGCACCCCGTCCATCTATAAACTTTGAGATTGTCAATAGTTTTTTTCGATACTGCTTCTGTATTTTTACAAAGATCGAAGTAAAAAAAATCCTAAAAAATTTCTTGTAACGTTAGCTCTTATCGTATTCCGTAACGACTGGCGAGAATTTTCTTTCAGAAACTGTTGTCTCATATCTTGTACTAAAAATAGAGATGTTTAACATTTTTTCGGAATTTTTACTATCGTTTGAAGTTATCGCTAACTGTTAATGCTGCAAGAAGATACGACTCTGACCTGCCTAGTTTCGTGACGATGACTATACGGGTTGTAAATGATAACTGTTTACAACGTACCACAGCGGTGTAGGGGAAGTCGAGACGAACAAATTGACACAGGACAATTGCGTTCTATCAAGTTAGGTCTTAGCACTTTCAATACGACAAACTGGCGTTAGAGTACAATTTACCTGAAAATATTATGAATTTTAGCAGCACAAAATTAAAAATAATGTCGTTGTGCTGGTCTGGCCTCCTTAATACGAAACGACTGAACTCGTAAGAATTAAGTTAGTTAGAAAGTTAGTTAGTTAAATTTTCCTTAGGTCATGTGAATGAGCGTTTTTACTGAAACGATGTGGAACGAATAAGTGTGTAGGATATGTGCACATTATTAGCGTTACCATTCGTCAACACATTATTATTTTTATTCCTACTCATGCAAGCGCCCTGAACTTTTTTATGACTGGGTACCAGTTTTAAAATAGAATTTCGTCAATGGAATAGAAGGAGTTGTCCAGCAGTAGTGACTTTAAATTAGGTTTAAACATTGATTCCCTATGAGTTAGACATTTTATGTTACTGAGAAAATGATCAGAACTTTTTATTACTGCTTATTGCACTTCTTTCTGAGTCACTGACAGCTTCAATAATGGGTAGTAAAGATAATATTTCCCTCTAGTGTTATAGGTACGGACACCGCTGTTCTTCTAAAACTATGATGGATTACTTATGGCCAATTTCATTAGCGAATACATATATAATGACGGCGCAGTTAAAAGGCCTAGCTCCTAGAAGGTATACTTACATGACAATCATGGGTAAATATCAGATATTATTGTTACTGTCCGCTTTTGTGCAATCAGTACTTTCTTTCTATGTCTTGCGTTACCACCAGAAAATTATTCCGTCAGGAATTACTGAGTGGAAATGCGTAAAACATATCAGGAGGTTGATTAGAAATTGTACGAAGAAAGAAGTAAGTACATTTAATTGTTTCAGAACTCAGTAATATTCTTCTTCACGGTCCCATGAAAATGCAACCCAAAAAATTTGGAGCATCGTACCTTACTTACTGACTCCCGGTCACGTGTTACAACAACTGTTGTTATGACTCTATTTGTTGTACATAATTGACCGTAGTGCATTCTTTTCAAAATTTAGGCAGAGTCCATTTTCAGAGAATCACTTAATAATTATTTGGAAAATATCGTTCACCAGCTCTTCTGTTACTTTCTCTCTATTGACGTTTGTTATAATCCTCGCATCGTCTTCAAAACGTATCATTCTTGCTTGCTGAGCAAGATGTATGAGACAGGCGAAATTCCTTCAGACTTCAAGAAGAATGTAATAATTCCAGTCCCAAAGAAAGCAGGTGTTGACAGATGTGAAAAATACCGAACTATCAGTTTAATTAATAAGTCACAGCTGCTAAATACTAACGCGAATTCTTTACAGATGAATGGAAAAACTGGTAGAAGGCGACCTCGGCGAAGATCAGTTTGGATTCCGTAGAAATGTTGGAACACGTGAGGCAATACTGACCCTACGACTTATCTTAGAAAATAGATTAAGGAAAGGCAAACCTACATTTCTAGCATTTGTGGACTTGGAGAAAGCTTTTGACAATGTGGACTGGAATACTCTCTTTCAAATTCTAAAGGTGGCAGGGGTAAAATACAGGGAGCGAAAGGCTATTTACAATTTTTACAGAAACCAGATGGCAGTTATAAGAGTCGAGGGGCATGAAAGGGAAGCAGTGGTTGGGAAGGGAGTGAGACAGGGTTGTTGCCTGTCCCCGATGTTATTCAATCTGTGTATTGAGCAAGCAGTAAAGGAAACAAAAGAAAAATTCGGAGTAGGTATTAAAGCCCATGGAGAAGAAATAAAAACGTTGAGGTTTGCCGATGACATTGTAATTCTGTCAGAGGCAGCAAAGGACTTGGAAGAGCAGTTGGACGGAATGGACAGTGTCTTGCAAGGAGGGTATAAGATGAATATCAACAAAAGCAAAACGAGGATAATGGAATGTAGTCGAATTAAGTCGAGTAATGCTGAGAGAATTAGATTAGGAAATGAGACACTTAAAGTAGTAAAGGAGTTTTGCTATCTGGGAAGCAAAATAACTGATGATGGTCGAAGTAGGGAGGGTATAAAATGTAGACTGGCAATGGCAAGGAAAGCGTTTCTGAAGAAGAGAAATTTGTTAACATTGAGTATTGATTTAAGTGTCAGGAAGTCGTTTCTGAAAGAATGTGTATGGAGTGTAGCCATGTATGGAAATGAAACATGGACGATAAATAGTTTAGACAGTAAGAGAATAGAAGCTTTCGAAATGTGGTGCTACAGAAGAATGCTGAAGATTAGATGGGTAGATCACATAACTAATGAGGAGGTATTGAATAGAATTGGGGAGAAGAGGAGTTTGTGGCACAACTTGACTAGAAGAAGGGATCGGTTGGTAGGACATGATCTGAGGCATCAAGGGATCACCAATGTAGTACTGGAGGGCAGCGTGGAGGGTAAAAATCGTAGAGGGAGACCAAGAGATGAATACACTAAGCAGATTCAGAAGGATGCAGGCTGCAGTAGGTACTGGGAGATGAAGAAGCTTGCACAGGATAGAGTAGCATGGAGAGCTGCAACAAACCAGCCTCAGGACTGAAGACCACAACAATAACGATGTTATTTGAGGAAGAAGAGTCGACCCAAACTTGAACCCTGTGGGGCTCCCTGTGTGACTTTTTTTTTCAGTCAAAAAATTTCTACGGTTCCAACATCGTCTGAATTATTCAGCACAGCCTT
This sequence comes from Schistocerca americana, assembly GCF_021461395.2. NCBI lineage: Eukaryota > Metazoa > Arthropoda > Insecta > Orthoptera > Acrididae > Schistocerca > Schistocerca americana. Next base: position 248,291,036 of record NC_060121.1, read on the forward strand.
TTGCATTCTGTTTGTTAAGTACGATTCAAACCATCTATAAGCAAAGCAATCTCTCCCATTAAACTTTTTTTCTAAGAGAGTATTTGATCTATTGTATCAAACGCCTTGAGATGATCGCAAAAGCACCAACTGGCGATGTATTATTATTTAAGCCTTGTACTACTTGATGAATAGCATTCTGAGGCGAGCAACCTTTCTGGAATACAAACTGTGATATGATAAGTAAATTGTTTCCAATTAAGTGTGTGACTACTCTTGAGTATATTAATTTTTCGAGTATTTTGAAAAAAAAAGAAGAATGTAACTAGGGAAATTTGACGATGATTGCTTAAGTCTGTTCTTTTAACTTTCTCCTTAAGTGGGTTAACAGTTACATATTATATGCTGCCTGGAAAAATTCCATGCAGCCGTGATGCGTCATATATCACTAAGGGCATTACTTACCGTATTTTACAGACTTTTGTCTTCGAAAAATCGTCTTCAAAATTCAAGTGTGTCGTATACTCGAAATTAATGTAAAAATGGCCAGTGTTTGATAAAATTCCCGCCAGCCCTAAAAGTGGACATACCGGTGTATTCGATGCTGCTGGAAATCTGTCTCCATCTAGCAACATTGGATTTAACTCGTAGTAGCAGTGCACCAATGAGACGAACAAGAATTGCTAGGATTCACAAGCTTGCTGACACAGTTTTCCTCCCATCCCGCCATCACAATTCTTGAACACTATTTATGGTGGCACTGAACTTTAATTGAAAGTGATTTCTGTTATCGGTAGCAGTATAATATTTTGTTAGCAGCTAGTTTCGTAATGGAAAACAATAAACGGTGTTTGTATGATGCGGGATGTAAATTGAAAGTAAAGGCATATGCAGAAGGAAAAGGAAACATAGCAGGTGAACGACATTTCGTTCCTCCACGAACCAAGAAAAACCATTCGCAATTGGCGGGCTAGTGTGGAAGAACCGAAAAAATGGGGAAGACTAAATGTGAAAGTAGAGGACTGACTGCATAATGGCCGAAAATAGAAGATGACATATTGAAATTGATTCAAGGACATCGTCAAAATGGCATTAGAATTACTACGCGAGTGATTCAAATACACGCTCGTAAGCTAGTGCTACAGTGGAACTAAAAAAAAATTAGGGGTGGAGTTTGTTGGTGTAACATGTTCACCACGCGTCATGGACTTAAAATGCGAACCAAAAACCATATATCTCAGAAAATGCCACATGATTATGAAGAGAAAATATTATCTTTTCATCGCTTTATTATTCAATATCAAAAGAAAACCAGTGTGGAACTATGCCAAATAACGAATATGGACGAAACTCCTCTGACATTTGATGTGTCGTGTAACGGAACTGTTGCCTTGAAAGTTGCTAAAACTCTCAAAACAAGTGGATATGAAAAATGCACTACAATGTTGTCCCTTCATGTTGTGTTGACGGTACAAAACTTTATCCAGTGATCAGTTTCAAGCACAAAACAATGTCAAAACCTTCTGAAGTAATGGCAGGTGTCGTTGTTCACGTGCATGACAAGGGCTGGATGGAAGAGGCTTGTATTAAATTATAGAATAAAAGAGTTTGGAGGAGAAGGAAAGGTGCTTTACTGAAGAAGAGTTCTCTTCTTGTGCCAGATCACTTTAGGAGGCATTTCAAAAATTCCATGAAAGAGAAATGGAGACAGGGAAATAGAGAGATCGCAGCTAATCCGGGAGGACTTACATCGTAAGCGCAACCTCCTGTTGTCTCGATAAATAAACCATTCAGTGTCTATGAGAGAGGAGCGGAACAAATGGATGATGGATGAAACCAAACATGAATTCGCGCCGAATAGAGAGCTTCAAAACGACCTGCAATTAAACAAGTGTGTTAGTGGGTAAAACAGTCATGACCTAGAGTGAGAGAAGACACTATTGTTAAATTTTTCAAGCAGTGCGGCATAAATAGCGCTCTCCATGGCAGTGAAGACCATCTTATATATGAAGAAAACGAAAACAACGACGACGACTAAGAGGAAGAAGAAGAAGAAGAAGAAGAAGAAGAAGCAGAAGAAAAAGAAAGTTCAGACGACGATATTCAGGCATTTTAAAGGTGTATTCTGTTATATGAACTAAGAATTCTTTTTAGTTTGGCTTTACAATCTAATAATAAGAGTGATAAAAAGTTAAAAAAAATGGTTAAAAATTAGGGTCCATCTTACAATCCGTTGCGTCTTATACTCCGTAAAATATGATATTAAGTTGCAGCAATTTTTCAGAGTCCTGTTTGGAATTTCATCAACCCCACAAGAGATATGCATCAGAATGTATAAAACTATATTAATTTCAGTGAATGACGCTGGTGCTACCTCTTGCTACTTAAAGTTCTGCGGAATGACATTTTTAATATATTCTCTTGCTTCAAGTAAACCATTTACCTCTATATTTGATGATACTATTAGAAAGTGATTGTTAAAAGTACTTGCGACTTGTGAATTTTCAGTTGCAAATTTGTCATTTAGTTTAATAACATTTACTGAATATTCCGTCGGTGTTTGTCAGCACACAATAATAATATTAAAGAGGAAAACACTTCCTAATGTTCTGCTTGTATTTATTTCTCACGAACCGGCTTTCGGCTTCTCAAACCATCTTCAGGTGACAACTGAATGTCGCAAACACAGATAAACATGATGGGCGACTTACGCAGATGTTATTTGTTCATAAAATACAAAGCTGACAAACTGTTTACGTGAGATCCAAAAGAAAAATATTACAATAATTACATTAACTGAAACAGAGAGGGTAAACAATGAAAGTTTTTATGTGGAGATGCATATAACAAACAATGAGAAATAAAAGGAATTTTCAGTTTGAATCTAGTATTTGGAGCGAAAACTTAATATAACAAGGGAGAAAATGGATAATGAGTCTTTTTGTTTAGTACTTGGCTGGTATTCTGTGTCATATGTTTGTTGATTTCCATTATTTTCAATAGGGTCATCTGTCTACTTTTTTTTGACAGAATGTAAAAGTTCACGTTCTACATCATATGGATGGTTCTCTGTTAAAAGATGGTCGGCAAAGGTTGAATCTTCCTTCTTCAATCGCCATCTTCTCTCGTCTTCTAGTTGCCTAATTTTCACAGTTCTGCCCGACTGACCAATATACACCTCTTTAAAATGCTTGCAAGTGATTTTCATATACATAGCTCTGTGACAAAGGTTGCATTTTGCCTTTACTATTGAATAAAAATTTTGATATGTTATTGGTGTTATAAAATTTAGGTCTATAGTTGTCAGACTTTAACTTTTTTGTAAGAATGTCAGAAATGTTGCCAAGATATGTAATTTTGCAGCAGGTTTTGAAACTAACGAGTGATTGTTAATGGCCAGCGTATATAAGCGGTAGTAATTTCATTCATTTCCTTTTTTCGTACAATCACAAGTGTACTACGTCAGTTGCTATGAAAGCTGTAAAGATCGGAGGGAAAACGTAGATAAGAGAAGAAATGCGAAACTGTGCGCGATTCTTGATAACATAAGTCAACATTTAAAAGTCTGTCACATGCTTATTACGATCGTCACACATTCGTGTGGTACGAAAGTTTTGTTCGCGAAGTCGGTGAAGACGTAAATGCAATCGTTCACGAAATGTACTTACGCGAAAAAGAAAATCTCGGACAACACCCGTTCACAAGAAACATCTTCCTGATCGAATAATAAATTTATCAGATGTAACAGTTACTGTGGATGAGCTCAAAGTGTTAAATAAAAATACTGAATATGCACAATTTCTCGAAAACAGCTATATATGCTAAAAGTAGATCTAGACCTCACGTTAGGTGATGAAGTTTCTACGAAACATTTGGTAGCTCACAATCTGAAAACTACTGTTGCTATTGGAGACGAACCCTTACGCAACGAAATCAGTACGTTAAGCAAGTTTAAGAAGAGAATAATCTTCAACAGTGTCGTCGCCACCAAAACTGATAAATCAAAGGGTTTAGTTTTTTTGAACAAAACTGATTACTTTACAATAGTGAACCAGTTCCTTCATAGTTCCGACTTGCAACATTTACAAAAGGATCCAACTCCAGCCCTAAATGAACAAATGAAAGCCACCGTCAAATTATGTAAAAGTATTACATATGAAACCAACAGCCATATGCTAATTCATATGAATCCCATGGCTCCTAGATTATATAGCATAGGCAAATTACATAAAGATAGTGTTCCGATACGCCCAGTAGCGTCATCCATTTCCACTCCATGTTACCTACTAAGGAAAGAGCTTAATTATATCATATAATAAAACCCGAAATCAGGTTATTGAACTAGAGGAACCGACTTGGAGTACTGTGCTAGGGAGGAGATGGTACAGGAGAAACCAGAGTAATAATAAAACCATAATGGGTACAAAAAGAGACGAAGAAATGCAAACAGCAGAAACAACAGCGTGGCTATACATCGGTAACTTAAAGAGAATCATCACAACTGCTACAGTAGTGAAATACTTTAACAAGAATGGAATATTGGGACAACTAGAATGTGAAGAACTGCGCACACTGGGCGACAAAAAAGCTTTCAAAGTAGGCATTCCGTTTGAAAAGCTACAAATCACACAAGAACCAGAATTCTGACCAGAAAACATCAAAGTACGTCGATTTCGTTTCCCAACACGATCAATGGAAGAGGGAGCAGAGCTCAACTAAACTAAGAAGAAAACCATTAGAGCAAGAAATAAAAGCAGTCTTGTGGAATACAGAGGGAGTAAAAAGTGCTATTAACCTAACACCAACAGACATTCTGCAAAACTCGGATCTTGAAATTCTAACAGAAACCTTCCTGATAGACAACTGGTAACATAAAGATTTATATAATTATCACCTAACGGCAAAGAAGGGAGAAAAAATGGTTCAAATGGTCTGAGCACTATGGGACTCAACTGCTGTGGTCATTAGTCCCCTAGAACTTAGAACTACTTAAACCTAACTAAACTAAGGACATCACACACATCCATGCCCGAGGCAGGATTCGAACCTGCGACCGTAGCAGTCGCACGGTTCCTGACTGCGCGCCTAGAACCGCGAGACCACCGCGGCCGGCGAAGGGAGAAAGAGGACGACCCATGGGAGGAATATCTATCCTATTGAAACCCTGGATGACGCCCACCAAAAAAATCATAAAACAAGAAAATAGTATGCTAGTAGAAGCAGCAAACATAAATATAATTGCAGCCTATTTTAAACCGCACACAAATGCTGTAGAGATAATTGACGAAATAGTCACACACATCAAACAATGCGACACCAAACCCACCATTATTGCAGGCGATCTCAACTGCTGAATATACACAGAAAACTATAAAACAAAACTAGTCGTTGAAACCCTAGAAGAAGATGGTTTCACCCTACTTAACGATAGACAGATACCTACATTCATATGCCACGATGGGAAAAGCACCATTGATATCGCATTAATAAGAGGAGAAATAGAAGGAAGTATTCAACCAATATGGCATGACTCCATTACTCCTATACGAAAGCACATTCCAATGAAGATAAAAATGAATATCGTCACATCACCGCCAGGAAGAAAGACCCACCAAATCACACAAAGAAAAATTGATATAGAAAACTTAACAAACCAGCAAGAACAATTAACACAAATAGAAACTTTCATAGAGGAAGGAGACCTTGAAAAAGCAACAGACCAAATAGAAGACCTCCTAAAAAATTCAGTGATACAAACAATCCCCAAAACAAGGACGGCAAAAAGATGGTTCGATGCTGAATGATACATTAAAAGGAACACTGTTCTAAGAACGCTCCACAGACTAAGAAACCATCATGATGCGGAAACATACAAACTGTATGCAGAAGAGAGGAGAATCAACAAAAAACTAATATAAGAGAAGAAAAAGGAATACATAGAAAGAGAGGCAAAAAGAGAAGCGGATGAAGCTGAGAAAGATCCATACATAGCAGTAAGACCAAGAAAAATGGCTCATACACCAAACATAGACCTGAAGGAATGGGAAGACCACTTCAGTAAGATACTGAATAAACGAGGAATCAAAACACCCCCAAAGAAAGAGAAACAACATCAAACTATGGAAAAAGACAATATATGGGAACATCTAAATGAAGAAGACGTGAAAGAAGTAATAAAAGCACTGAAGAACAAGAAAGCAGCAGGACCCGATAATATATATAATGAACATATAAAATACGAAAAAGAGGCCCTCCAATACATATGGACCAAACTATTTAACAAATGCCTGGAACTTGGAAGAATTCCGACACAATGGAGACACTCGACAATAAAAGTTCTCTGCAAAGGTAGAGGAGACCGAATGGACCCAAACAAGTACAGAGGCATAGCCCTGGAAAATACTCAATTCAAGATGTTTTCAAAGATAATAACACAAAAAATCCAAGCCTCTGTGGACAGTCATCTCCCAGAACGACAAATGGGTTTCAGATCTGGAAGATCTACACTTACGGCAGTCAGACTTCTTCTAAAGATCATCGACGAAGCGCTACAAAAGAAACAAATGTTCTACACAGTGTTCATAGACTTTACCAAAGCCTTTGACCTATTGGAAAGAGATCTCATGGTCCGAAAACTGGAAAACACAATGGGAGAAGATAGCGTATGGGCAAGAATAATCAAGTCAATCCTCGAATACAATTTAATCACGATATCAGACAACCTCTCTTTCTCGAACCCCTTTCTGCAATCGAACGGAGTCTTTAAAGGGTGACCCAATGAGCCCTTTGCTGTACGTTCTTGCCATGAAGAAGTACTCCGAATTGGAGAAAATGAAGATGATATGTATGTATATGCATACGCTGAAGACATAGCCGTAGGTTCAACAGACATACAGAAGCTGCAGAGAATCATTGAGAAAATAGACAGATGGTGCAGTGAACACGAAGTACACATAAACATAACAAAGACAGAAATGGCAATTTTCAGAAAAGGAGGCAAAACACCCAAGAAATCGGAAATCAGCATCAGAGGACAAAAAATAAAAATCTCATCAGACTTTAAATACCTAGGAGTGACATTGCAACCAACAGCCAAATGCTTCACAAAACATACAACAGAACGTGCAGCCCAAGCAATAATAGCAATACAGGACATCAAAAACATCCCCCTACTCAGTCTAGAAACAGCGATGAAATTATTCAACACAAAAATCTTGCCAATCCTGGCGTATGGGTTGGAGGTTATATGGGACCACCTGACAGAAAAAAATCTAGAAACACTAGAAAAGGTAAAATCGACCTATCTAAAAAGAGCACCAGATCTCTCAAAGACAATAAGATCTAGACTAGTGTACCTGCTAGCGAGAGAGACATTCCTAATTGAAGACATCAGACTTCGATATATGATGCCACACACCAGGGTTTCCACAAAGCAACTGAAGATCATGGAGGACAAACGAGAAAAAATATGGTCCGAGTTCTATGGCACCGAAGCAGTGACGAACCGCTCATCGACAGCACCAAACTTCTAACAGCGACATGTCGTAACTAGACTTTCTATTCACGGCTTTCATCATCTAATCTGCAAAAACAAAACTTATCACGACCCAACCACAACATGTGTATGTGAACTGTGTAGCGAAGCCTGTGAACGATATCACATAGAACTGTGCAGTAAAAGAGTGAAATCGATAAATGAATATGCAAAAATATAAAATGTAAATGTAAAATGTTAAGCAAAGTAATGGCTTTTTTGCCGGTAATTTTATTAAATAAAAAAAGAAAACCAGTTTTAAACCTAAGTTTGGTACCGAAAATTCGATTGCTCCTATTGACAAAATTAAAGACATGCAAATCCCATACAGTTCTAAATTAGTATCTTTTGATATCGCGAGCTTATTTACATATGTTCCTGCTGAAGAATCGATTAAGATATCAAAAGATCTTTTGCATAGATCCAAAGTAAATCCTGTTGAATTACATGACGTAATTGATGCCACTCAGATGTGTGCAAAACAGAATTACATCCAGTTTCAAAACAACTTTGGCAGTCAGTCTGATGGCCTAGCTATGGGTTCACCTCTCAGTACTATACTATTCGAAATTTTCATCGACAATTTCGAACAAAACCACTGAACTGCAAAAGTAAATACTGGTTCAAATATAACCGGTACTACTAGACAGTGAGAAACATTACTACAGCATTTAAACTCACAACATAAGAAAGTTCAGTTTACAATGGAGCTAGAAGGCTCTTTTATAAATTTCTTGGACCTTAATATCGATATTAGCACAAGAAAAGACGTATTTAGGATTTACAGGAAAAACGTAGCTACTGATACAGTAATCTGTGCAAACTCCCAGCTTCCACATAGCCACAAACAAGCATCTTTCCATTCAGTTCTACATAGCCTCATATCTGTTTCATTATCCAAATAAGCCTTTCAAACAGAACAACAAATTATCAAACAAACCGTTTCCAGCAATGGCTATAGCTCTGCCCCGATTGATACTATTCTACAAAAAAAGGAAATGAATAAAATTACACCACTCCCGTGCGCTGGTCAACTACAGTCCCTCGTTTACTTCAAAGTTTGTTGCACAATTCCATATATTGGCAACATTCCAGACAATCTTGCAAAACATTTAAAGTCTGCAACTAAAGACCTGCATTTTATTACAGCAATAACATATCAAAAGTTTTATTCAGTAGTAAAGACAAAATTCAACCCCTGCCACGGAGTGGTGTATATTAAAATCACTTTCAAACATTGTAAAAAACTGTATTGGTAAGTCAGGCAGAGATGTAGAAATTAGGCTATCTGTATACGACAGAAGCTGTCAATTAAAGAAGATAGATTCGATTTAGCTGATCATCTTTTAGCAAGAAACCATCCATCCGATATAGAATATGAACTTGTACATTTCGTAAAAAAAAGCAGAAAGATGACCCTACTGGAAATAATGGAAATCAGCAAAAACATGACACAGAATACAAACCAAGTACTAAACGATCAGAATCAGTTTCTATTATCTCCTTTGTTATATTACGTTTACCTTTCAAATAATAGACTCAAACTGTAAATTCGTTCTATTTCTCATTACTTGTTATATGTATCACCCCATAAAAACTTTCTTTGATTAGCCTCCTTTATAGTTAATGTAATTATTTAATATTTTCTTATGTATTCGATGTAGACATTCTGTCACTTTTGTATTTTCTGTACAAATAATATCTGCGTAAGTCGCTCATCATGTGTGCGACATTCATTTATCACATGAAGAAGGCCTGAGGAGCCGAAAGCCGGTTCGTGAGAAATTAAATACAACTTTGCAGAACATTAGAAACATCTTTAATGTTTAGTTTAATTGTTATGGAATCCTGTATAGTGATTGGCCGTCCTGTCCCTCGTTCGACTATGTCCCATACAGTTTTAATCTTATTATCTGTATTGTCTATTTTTGTTAGGACATGCACACTTCTGGACATTTTAATGACTTTCCTTAAAATATTACAGTATTTACTTTTTGGTATTCAGTTACACAAATTGCCCTCTTCCTTCTACAGGAGATTTTAATTTCCTTTGTTATTCACGACTTTCATTAATTTTTTTATATCTTCTGGATATTTTTTAGATGTAACTTCAAATTATTATCACGTATTTACTATGGAATGAACTGAATTTGACATGAAAATTTCTTTCTACGTGTGCCTCATACCATATCACCTCATTTAGCTTACTGTTAAAACATTGTGTATTGCTCTCATTATTAAGCCTCACTGCTTTGTATGAAACTGACTCGGTGTTGTAAGGTACTACGCTCTTTATCTCCATTAATTGTGTATCATGATCAGCTACTCCATTTGCAGTTATGTACACATTAATTGTTTCAGCCTCAGCGCTGTCTATAAAATATTATCAATCAGTGTTCTACTATCCTGCTGCATACGAGTTAGAAAACTCACTACTGAAATTAGATTGAAACAACCAAATAAGAATTTTAGTTTATTTTCCCTGTCCTTAACTTTTATGAAGCCTACGTTGAAATCTCCATAAACTATCAACTGTTTCTTCTTGTGTGACGGGTAGCTCAATAACGCATCTATATCCCTGATAAATACCTGAAAGTTTCCTAGAGGGGATCTTCATATCGTTACAGTTATCAGAGAAGTATTTTGCAGTAACAACTCACGTGAACGTGCTTTTAGGCTCAGATCCATATAAAAACAATTTATTTCTCTATTTTTGACTGGGTCCAATTTTTACATATGTTGCAACTCCTCCTTCTCTCATGTTAATTATACACGAAAATGAGAAAAGTTTACAGTCCTTGTGGTTACAAGTTGTTGACAGAGGCACATAACATCTTCAGAATTTTCCACATCTGCTAAGAATACGATAAACTTATCTATCTTGTTTTTCAACCATCTAATGTTGTGATAAAACAAATTAATTTTATTGTTCTGAAAAGTGTTACACGTGTCATAGTCTTGTACTGCTCTAATTTGTTTCAGTACTCTCTGTCTGTAACTTTAACCTAAAAAATGTACTCTTTTATTTCTGGCAATCACAGAGATATTGTGTCGTGTGGTTGTGGTTCCCATTATACTTTCTGCAAGGTGCTCAGCTAATCTTTCCTTCTCCTACTATTCAGGTGTAGGCCATGATTAACATGTCCCCATCTACCAATCGCAACAGGTACGACACAGAAATGAGACGTCGTTTCAGTCAAAAGCAATTCGCTGGTCATGTCGCTGCAAAACCTCGACAAATCGCATATAAGTGTGTGCTGTTGCTGCCCCTATTTCCTACGGGTCATCTGTAATACTATATTCTAAGTTGCTAACCAGGCTGTTTCCTGCTCCTCTTACTAAAACTACCTTATGCTTTCATCAGAATTTCTGTACAAGTTCTGTATTTTCTCTGTCACCTGGCTAAGCTTGGCACTAGGTCTCACGACGCTTGTGACACGAAAATCTATGCCTAGCTTTTCCTGTAGCAATTTGTCTACACCTTCCCTGTGACTGCTAACGACCGAGCCTGAAAGTTGTTTCTGCGATTCTTCTGCACCCTTCTAAGCTCAAAAACTGGTTGAGGCACTAGCCCTACTCCACGTAACAAGTCAAATTGATTCTTAACCGGAATCTGAAGTGTGATTTATGAGGTTTTCTCCTTTTTCCTTCTGCTTTTCTCCTCCTCCCAGCTCTCAATGTCTGTTTCCCCCTTCAACCAGTATAATTCAGAATACGTCACTTCTAACTCTGCCTGGAGGACGCAAATCTTCTCTGTTGAACGGCATTTATGTCTCAACTACACAACTGACAATTCGTTTGAAGAGCCTCGCCTGACATGTTTTTTACTCACCAATGCACAGTTCTGACACGTTTCTCTCATACCAATAAAACTACGCCAACATCCACATTTGTCACACACGACGCTACCATTATCGTAAATTAAAAATCACTACAACACACTTAAGCTGTAATAAAATAATAATCATTAAAAATGTTTCTTTCGAAGAGCTAACGTCCAGGCGCCAGGCAGATTACAATAATCCTATCCAAGTTCATTGAACGTAGGTAGTATAACACACGAAGTGAATGAAAACTGTAGGAGAATGGTATTTTCTAACAACGCTCTTAAACCGGCGCTGTCAGGAAATTATGTAAAGCTTTTTAATGGATCCAAAACGACGCTTAACGATGAAACGGAAAACAGAAGTTAACACTAGCTTGTAAACGCAAATGGATTGATTGATTGAATTTTAAGCTTAATTAGTTTTTGTATTACCTTTACGAAAGGCTTTTTATTCCATTACTCTCTCGAGAAAGTTTTAATTAACGACGTTAATGAAATAGCTGACTATGTTGGTGGTGTATGAGAGCGCAAGTATATTGAAGCGCTGTGGGGCGAGCATGCGCTGTAAGTTAGTTGGCTTTTGTAGACCCATTTGATGTTTCCCGGCTTGATGGATCTCAAGTGTCCCGCATAAGCTTTTAAGTCTCGGCGTCCCTTACACCACCGTGGGCCGCTGTAAACAGTTATGGTTCACACCCTGTGTACGGTATATTAAGGGGAGGTTTACTATCTTTGGCCCGAAAAGAGCATGTCTTTTGAGAATTTTTTTTCGGGATGTGTTATAGATATTAATGTCAAATTTGGTCATAATGTTTATTGGTTTTTCCTCTACAAACTGGATTTTTTTTGACCGGAAATGTCGAAGAGCCAAGACGGAAGTGCCGTTGGAACCAAACAAAATTTCGATGTAGACCTACACGCGCGGTATGTCACAGGTCATCCGGCTCTTCTGAAACCAAAATTGAGTTGATGTTAGCGAAGTATATAAAATTTTTTAGGAGTTGGACCTCACTAAAATTATTTGGATCATAGAAAACAAAATGGCGGCCATTTGAAAAAATTGGATTTTTGTCATCGATTTTTCGACTTCGTCGGTCAAGTAAAAATATTTATAGTTGATGGATCGGAATAAAGGTGGTACAGCTCCTAGACAATTTAGTTAGCTTCGTCGGAAACAAAGAACTATGCCAATCGGTTCAACAGATTTGAAGTTAGCACACCGCGCGGTAAAAAAAGATCATTTCGAGAAAGCGCGTTTGACGTTTTAACAACACATAAATGCAATATTATGCAACTTACGTTCAATCTGATATTCCGGGTCCATAAACTAGTCCTTCCTTTTCCTCATAGAGGGCGTTCTGCTCGATGTGGGCCATCCTGAGCTTCACCAGAGCCGCTCGTACGGCCGGTGACAAGCGGTTTTCGGCCGCTTGAATCAGCTGGTCGTCCGAATGCTTGGCGAACTGCGTCGAATAGTGTCCCAGGGTGACGTCCATCGTCATGTTCTTCAGAATTGCTGAATACCCTTCCTTGAAGCTGCTCACTGCCAGGAAAGTCGCACTCTCCACAGTCTTCGCACCAAAATGCAAATGCTTGGGGGCTAACTTCTAAACACACGCGTTCAACCTTTCATTTGAATTTTGTGTGTCTCCTCCTAAGCACCGGTACAATAACTCATTCTAAGAAAGGGTCTCGTAGATCGGGTAAATCACTTTTTGAACTTCTTTGGAGAGCGGCTGGTCGTGTTGATATTCGTCCAGATGTCCGGCAGCCGCTGGTCATCCGTCGGACACTTGTGGAAATACGTTGCCCAAATTGCCTTCTTCATCTGTTCCAACGAATTGGAATGCCGTGTGATTGCCGAGCCGTAGTACGTCGTAAGCTCCTTGATCACTTTATCAGTTTTAGTCATGGGCAAGCACATAGAATAATTTTTCGAGGCTACAAAGTCGAAATTCCCGAAAAAATCTGGTGCGTGAAAAAGGCCGATTACAGGCAGGTGCATTTTTTTGTTCAACCACGAATAACAAACATTTCCCTTCCGTATTCGGAAAAACCGTTTCAGGAGTGGATTCCAAACACTTTTATGGATTCAAAAATGCAATTTAAAAAAAATCGACTTTTCGAAGCAAAAGAGAGTAAACCTTCCCTTAGTGATAAACAGTGTGTGGTGGACAGAAACAACAGTGCTACTGATTTGACAACGTGAAGGGTGGTAAGCAGTGACGCACACGACTGACAGAAGCAGCTCACAGCCTCAGGATCTGAAGCAAAGTTCGCACCTGACTCCGTGTGAAGTGCGTAGTGGTGATTCGCTGGACAAGCTACAGTGGGCCGAAGTCGAAACTCTGCGATTTTCGTATAGAAGGACGTATAAGGTTCCATGTAACACGAATCTCTTCAGATCTTTGCATCGGGATGGGTGGCTTCTAGTGTGACAGGATTCTAAGGCATTGCATGCGGTCAGCACACCGCTCTCCCGACCTTATGTCAGTTTACGAGACCGGAGCCGCTACTTCTCAATCAAGTAGCTCCTCAGTTTGCATCACAAGGGCTGAGAGCACCCTGCTTGCCAACAGCGCTCGGCAGACCAGATGGTCACCCATCCAAGTGCTAGCCCAGCCCGACAGCGTTTAACTTCGGTGATCTCACGGGAACCGGTGTTACCACTTCGGCAAGGCCTTTGGCACAACAGATTGGATGCTACGGCAGAAACCTAGAAAGATACCGGTTTGCCTCTGAGTGTTGAATTTAATTTATCTTGAACTCTAGGGCTTAGTGAAACGTGCAGTTTGCTTATTCTAATTTAACTGATCATTATTTCTGATCTTTGTAACATATCCTTGACTATTCGGGGACACATTCACTATCTTTGACAATAAATAAAGTTTTGTCAATTCTGAAGTTCAATTAACGAAACGGAAATACAACATTTTCTGCTTAAGTTTTGGTCAAGTATTTCATACATTAATGGCGTCTGAATGGATCGGGATGAGTCGTAGCTTGTAAAGTAGAAGACGTATGTTTTTTTTTAAGCCTTGGCGAATCAAATTTATTTTCAGTGCCAACAGAAACGAAAGTTACAATTATTTACTCCAATATATCTCAAAAATAAGCTGGGATCATTGTGTCGTCACGTAAGAACAGGGAAGGAAATACGTGGAATCATAAGAGAAACAATTAAAGAGGAACTCAAACACTCCATCACTCTTTCAAAAATAGATTCAGCAAGAGAGAAGATACCACGCCGTCTTGAAATGAAATGGCTCTAAGCACTATGGGACTTAACTTCCGAGCTCATCAATCCCCTAGAACTTAGAACTACTTACACCTAACTAACCTAAGGACATCACACACATCCATGCCCGAGGCAGGATTCGAACCTGCGACCGTAGCGGTCGCACGGTTCCAGACTGTATTGCCTAGAACCACTCGGCCACTCCGACCGGCCACGTCGTCTTACCTACTGAAACTAATCGAGACTGGGCAAAGAAACAAGTCATCACAACGAGCAGGTACTAAAACCACGAAAAATTGTAAACTGATAAAAATAAAAATTAGTAAAATCCCACTACACGTATAGACACTCGTTCTTCATGCCAGTAAGAGGTCAATCGATTACAGAAAGTTATTGCATTACCACCATAGCCTGATGAGCTCGTGGGTGGACGGATACAACGACATAAGAAACTCACGGAAAGACATTAAATCTGAAATCAGAAAAAACGGACAACATTTAACTACACAAATATTTTTTCATTTTATGAAGAAAACTTAGTACAGTTGAATAGTGAATACGAATAGATACCTCAACATTATCTAATGAGCACTTTGTAGAACACTGATGAACACGCTAGGTACGAAAACCTACTACTTAGCCACAAAAACCATATCTCAATAAACGATCACCCACATTTTAAGCAAGCACTAACAGTATGAACGCTTATCAATGATTAAAAACGCAAAAAACATCGATCCCGTCATAGTATCACATGAAAAAATGTCTGAAATAAAGTCCGTTAAAAATCGGCAAATTTGGAATTGCAAACCACGTGAGGTGTAAGCAGACGTCTTCAATTTATCCGAAGCATCGAGGATGAAATATCTTAATAAAGTACCTAGATGAACGTGGTCCGTTTGTCTTACCAACCCATATGGTAACACAACGATCTATGCACAAAGTACTTCTCAGGCAAACGTCTGAATCATTGGCCGCATGACAAATTATAACTATAACGAATAATGTAAATCTTCTCCTCCTAGCACTGTAAGCCTGAAACCTCACTACAAAACAAAATTATAGTGTACGAATACCATTCCAACAACGATATCCACATCTCAGAGAGTCTACGCGAGACACAACCTCACTTCCCATGAGCTCAAACAAGAGTGTTCGCCGATTCGCTTGACCAGCACTCGGGGGCTTCTGAAGCCAGAGGAGAGTGCCAAGCCTAAGACCACCGGCACTCCATACCAATTCTTGCGTAAACTCTTACACAAAACGGGCACCTGTCTCTATCTGTTGGTAATCAACTCTCTTCCTTCGCCTAATTATCCTATGATGGGAAGAGTACCGCATCACCCTTCAAGTCTCACTTCAGCCACGAGAAAACACAGTCGCCTCAGACATTAAAACCAGACGTACAGAATCAAAACACAGATTTAGGACATGGAAAAGGCATTAAGGTAACAAAAAGAGCTAAGGTGGTTGAAAGAGAAAAAAATCACCGTTCTTTTTCTTCATTCGGGTTTGCTTCCGTCACATACTGGAAGTTAGAGGCATCGACAACCCTGAAGCAACACAACTACCTGACACAAACACACGATTCGGATCTGACGGATCCCTTTCAATCTCTTTTCAATTGTAATCTGTCTTCTAAGTGTTCTGCGTAGTCATATAGAAAAACAAAACGTAATGGGCTGCGACTACTCTTGCGGAGATCTTATGCCGAAAGCAAGGAAAGCAAAAAAATGGCTCTGAGCACTATGGGACTCAACATCTTAGGTCATAAGTCCCCTAGAACTTAGAACTACTTAAACCTAACTAACCTAAGGACATCACACACACCCATGCCCGAGGCAGGATTCGAACCTGCGACCGTAGCAGTCCCGCGGTTCCGGACTGCAGCGCCACAACCACTAGACCACCGCGGCCGGCTAGCAACGAAAGCCACGTAGTATTGGACGCACAAGCTTTCTCGAAATTGTAATTTTTTCTCTAGGCTGTACCGGAAGATTCATAACACAACACAACACTACGATGCGTTACTTAATAGAATTACAAAATCTTTTTGGTTTTTGGAGATTCTTTTGGACGTGAAATTATGAAGCAAGAAAGTCATTTTTGTTACAACAACGTTTCAACTGGACCTTCATTAGTTATAATCATTAAACCAAACTTAAATACAACTTATACGTCTTAGTACTTCCTTTCTACTTCAGGAGAAAATTTACTTCTATCAGTAAAAATTTCATCATAAAGTTATTAAGTTAAAATTTTGAACAGAATACGCCTAAATGAAAATATTAGTTCAACCTTTAGTGAAACATTTATCACAAGCATCGTAATGAGTGTTCAGCTCTATATGGGCACAGTTCCCATGGGCCCAACCCTCAAAACCGTGATACTGAAACCATTCCTCTGAGAAGATTTCATTGGCCGTACAATATTCGCTGTTCTTCACTGCGTATTATCGGAAGCTTTAAATCTGTAAAATGGAAGCTTTCACCACCGGAAATGTCACACTTATTAAAATATGCGGTGCTATTATGCCGTGGTCGTATGAATTTATCATTACCAGACGGGGTGGCCGAGCGGTTCTAGGCGCTTCAGTCTGGAACCGCGCTGCTGCTACGGTCGCATACCTCGGGCATGGATGTGTGTGATGTCCTTAGGTTAGTTAGGTTTATGTAGTTCTAAGTTCTAGGGGACTGATGACCTCAGATGATAAGTCCCATAGTGCTCAGAGCCATTTGAACCATTTGAATTTATTATCCAAATTCAACCTTTAGTCCGTCCCCTTCTTCGGAGGACATCTTCAAGGGGGTTGTAGGTGTTTCGGAGATCCGACGCACAGCGTATCATCTACCAAGGGCTAGATGCTAACTGAAGCGATATTCCGTTTCCGCGTGATAGCGCGCAGTGGCATGACAAAAAATGGCTCTGAGCACTATGGGACTTAACATCTGTGGTCATCAGTCCCCTAGAACTTAGAACTACTTAAACCTAACTAACCTAAGGACATCACACACATCCAGGCCCGAGGCAGGATTCGAAACTGTGACCGTAGTGGTCGCGCGGTTCCAGACTGAAGCGCCTAGAACTGCTCGGCCACAACGGCCGTCTGCTTTTGTTCTCTGTTGCTGTCGCCCCGTGGTGGATGACTGTTACACATCTTCATCAACAGAACTCAGGTATAATTCAGTTTTACACCCTCTTCCTTCCGATAAAGATTATTAGGGTTCGCATCGTTCGCCAACTGTTAAGTGTTCTTGTATTTTCCGGTCGGATTTGTACATTACGGTGATACCCCATTTTCTTAGGATCTTTCCTATGCAGTCAGTAGAGTCACTAATGAAGTGCAGCTAAATTTTCAATTTCGCAGGCGCCTGTACATCGCTATGGTCTTCCCGAGGTTTTCTTGACGTTCTTTTTTTCTCAGCAGACTAATATCCATTCTTGAGCAATGCATTCGTTCAAAATGTTCAAATATGTGTGAATTCCTAAGGGACCAAACTGCTGAGGTCATCGGTCGCTAGACTTACAAACTACTTTAACTTGCGCTAAGAACAACACACACACACACACCCACGCCCGACGGAGGACTCGAACTTCCGGTGGAAGGGGCAGCGCAATCCGTGATATGACGCATCAAACCACGCGGCCATTCATCGCGGTGTCCATTTGTAAAAATATCATGCTCTAGCCGCTAATATCTCTTCACCGCCTTGCTTTTGTCGTGGGTGCGGATTTCAGTCCTGGTGTAGATAAGAGTACGTAATAGTCCGTACGTGGTTTTTCAGTATACCTTGTGGTCCAGGCTATAATGTTATTTCTTAAAGACTAGCACATCAAGGAAATGTAATACGTCTGCCTCTCATTTCATCGTTAATATTATCTTCGGATTTATGTCATTGATATGTTCATGGTGACTATCTAATTCCCCTCTGCAGTGTCTCCACGAATGAAACGTGTCGTCCTCGTAACGGACCCGTATGTCCCATTTATTGCTGGCAGTTCCTAAAGCCTGTTCTTCCAATTTTTCCATAAGGACAATTGCTGTTGACGAGCTTACACGCCTTCCCCCATAGCCACGTCATTCGTCAGTTCCTGAAATGCAGCGTTAGATTTGAAGCGCGTGGTCGTGAGACAATAATTCAACAGTATCGGCAGGAAATACCAGATTCAGTTGTTCCAACACCTCACTGTGTGGAAACGCGATGGACAGAGGTACCACATTAAAACTGAGTAATATTTCCTCCAGCTGGACCACTGTAACATTTAATTTACTGATAAAATCTACGAAATTCTTGCTGTAAGGATCGGATTGGCCGACATTCGAACGTAATAATGTTGTCAAGAACTAGACAACAGAATAGGTGGGTGAGCCAATGGTACTTCCTATAGAATTCACCAATTAAAGACATAAACCCTGTTAATGAGTCCATGATCATGTTATGGCACTTACTTTATTTTTAAACGTCCGTCTTGATCACATGAATTCTGCAGTTCACAATTACCGGTTTTTGCCATTACCATCTTCAGATGCTTTACAAATAGTAACACAGTATTGTAAGCAACTAATTTCAATTAGCTAATACAGAATCTACAACAGGCCGAGTTAAATATAAGAAAAGCAAAAAATTATATGATTAACAACCAAGCATACCAGCCATACATATCACAAATATCTCAGTGGCGCTGCCTCACGGCTTTTATGTAAAAAGTTTTCGTTTTGCTTTGGCATAGCCTGCGGAAGAAGGCCCAGCGTCCTCGCCGCTGGTGGTCGGCGTACACGACCACACGCCAGGGTCGAGAGCCGCAGCAGCCTGGCGTGCGGTCGTGTGCGCCGACCACCAGCGGCGAGGACGCTGGGCCTTCTTCCGCAGGCTATGCCAAAGCAAAACGAAAACTTTTTACATAAAAGCCGTGAGGCAGCGCCACTGAGATTCCACGGGGAATTTGTGCCTTCGACTGTCGAGATTTTAATTTTTAATATTTTATTCATTATCTGACACTTACGGTTACGTTTAATTGTTGTGTCATGCTGAAAGGTGCCGATTTACAGATGCGGTGTTACCTTTAAACTTTTCAAACTGAATTTTATACATTACGTGTTATTTCTTCTGCCAAGCTAGTAGCTTCTATTATTTCTCTTTTCATTTTTTATGCTGATTTTAAATATGGATTTTACTTTCACATATTGTACACTCTTGCTCATAAATTAAGGATAATTGCAGAATGTGGTGCCACACAACGTGACACTACACAAAACTGGAGCTAATAGTATAGGCACATACGGAACACACACGACACAGATCTGTAAGTCCACGGTATTGGTGATAAGTTGAGAAAACCGTTCCGAAACAGCTGTGCTACAAAACGCCACTGTTTCCTGCGCATGTACCCCGATATCAATATGTGATATCATTACCATGCACACGTACACAGGCCACACAACGGGTTGGCATACTTTGGATCAGGTGGTCGAGCAGCTGCTCGGGTATAGCCTTCCATTCTTGCACCAGTACCTGTCGGAGCTCTTGAAGTGTCGTTGGGGTTTGAAGACGTGCAGCGGTACGTCGACCGAGAACATCCCAGACGTGCTCGATGGGGTTTAGGTCTGGAGGACAGGCAGGCCACTCCATTCGCCTGATATTTTCTGTTTCAAGGTACCCCTTCACGATGTCAGCTCCGTGGGGCCGTGCGTTATCGTCCATCAGGAGGAAGGAGGGACCCACTGAATCCCTGAAAAGGCGGACATACTGGTGCAAAATGACATCCCGATACACCTGAGCTGTTACAGTTCCCCTGTCAAAGACAGGCAGGGGTGTACGTGCACCAATTATATAATCCCACCCCACACCATCAAACCACGACCTCCATACAGGTTCCTTTAAAGGACATTAAGGAGTTGGTATCTCGTTCCTGGTTCGTGCCAGATGAAAACACGGCGAAAATCGCTGTTCATACTATACCTGGACTCGTCCGTGAGCATAACCTAGGACCACTGTTCCAAAGACCATGTAATGTGTTCTTGACACCAGGCTTTATGGGCTCTCCTGTGACCAGGGGTCAGTGGAATGTATCTTGCAGGTCTCCGGCCGAATAAACCGTGTCTGTTCAGTCGTCTGTAGACTGTGTGTCTGGAGACAACTGTTCCAGTAGCTGCGGTAAGGTCCCGAGCAAGGCTACCTGCAGTACTCCGTGACCGTCTACGGGCACTGATGGTGAGATATCGGTCTTCTTGTGATGTTGTACACTGTGGACGTCCCGTACTGTAGCTCCAGCACACGTTTCCTGCCTGCTGGAATCGTTGCCATAATCTTGAGATCGCACTTTGTGGCACACGGAGAGCCCGTGCTACGACCTGCTTTGTTTGACAGGCCCCTGTCGCCCTAGTAATCTACCCCTCATAACGTCATCAATATGTGTTCTTTGAACCATTTTCAACACACAGTCGCCATTAGCACGTCTGGAAATGTATGCACACTTACTCGCTGCACCGTGCTCTGGCATGCACCAACACACCTCTGCATATGTGGACTACTGCCAGCGTCACTGCGCGACGACCGCAGGTCAAATGCACCGCATGGTCATACCGCGAGGCGATTTAAACCCGAAAACCGCTCACCAGAGCGTTACTTCACCATGTATCAGCATAATGCTTAATTTATGAGCATGAGTGTAATTTATGACGCTCCTTCACAAATTAACTTACTATAGGTCTCATCGAAACGTACACTTTGAGGAAGTTTCGGCACCCATGAACTCTTGGTGGTAGAGCAGCAGAACGGAACAGATATTTGAGATCGCTCTGTTCGACAGATGACTTTTTTATTAACTGTGTAACAATTCTAAGAACTTTCTTAGCAGGGTCTCTATTTACCTTCCTACGTGCCTGCGGAAGTAGTCAGTCCGTAAACTTCCCGTGATACTGTGCCACTTTCATAAGTGGTGTTGCATCGCCCTCATCAGCGGGAAGAATGATAATATTGTCGACCTCATTCAGCACTTCTCGCGCGAGCTAATACTCTGATTGCTTCTGTACGGATTTATTCAGCTGTTATTGTGTCCACGCTAAGAATGCTTACTTCGATAGTTGTAATTTTCTGCCTGTGCACAAATCGCAAACTAACGGCAAAATTACCATCCTTGGCATTTTCAGATCTTTCAACGTCACATAATGAACTTTCTGATTACTTGACAACAGAGCGGGAAGCGTCTAAATAAGAGATCGTCTGGTTAGTTTGCTAACATCAAATTTCTTCTTCTGTCCACTAGACGGTGTCAACAAACGCTTCCGCACAGTATCAAGCAATACTGTTAATTTTACTCCAATTACTACATACAATTTATGGCTGATATGATATGGGGAGGTGTTTACCACTTATGCATGTCAGTTACTGGCGGATCGGTTGAATGCGCCTTGACCACGACATAACAGCCCATAACATTTTGATAAGTTTAAGCTTTATGTGCACCGGTCAATGTACTTACTGGAACCGAAGAATATTTCTCACTCCTTTTCCTGTCATTTTAAGAATTCTTACTTTCTCTATGGCATCCCTGAAATTACTTTTATCCGATTTACATCGTGACTTCTTCACTATCGCCTGTTAAAAAACAAAATAGTGAAAAATTAAGTTTTTATGGCATCTATTTTGTCCTGTACAACCCGAAATTGCTTTGCCCAATAACATCCGAACGTACCCTTCTGATAGTTTAAAATTTCCGGTGTTATTACTTGGGGTCGACATTGTCATACCCAATAATATAGAGGATGACATCAGCCGTATGTAAAAATACAATATTACCTACTTGCAGAAAAAACCAGCACTCCAAAGTTATGTTCATGCATTTAAAATCTCAGTGGAGACAGGTTTTCCCGAAACGCACTGCTCTCTTGATTCAAAATCGCATGAATTGTCGTGTTTCTCCATAGTTCGCACTGCAGTGGCCCGAAAGGCGCTGCCACTAGCACTAGAGTTTAGTTGTAATGCTCTCGAGCGAGCAGGCTGCTGTCCTATAGTATGCAGTCATCCCCTAGATAAAGTAATGGATATGCAGTTAGTCAGTCTGACACGCGGTGGGATTCTCACGGAGTACTTGGGGCTATTTTTACGGTTGCCGCCTAGCGCGGGTGGTTTACAAGCCGCAGCGCAGGAGCACATCAAACGCTCCGCGCGCCTTTGTGGCAGACCCGCCCGCCGACGGGGCACGCCAGGAGGGATGCCTACAATGTAGGCGCCAGCGCCCTCGCTGTCACACGCAGCTAATTATCACATCGCTCACACTCGTTGACGCCCACACTGGCGGATGGCGTTTCCTCCCCGTTCTGTATCGCCCTCTTCCTCCTTCGCTCTTCTCTACCTCGCGCCCCCTGTGTTCCTCTTCCGGTTTGATATCAATTTGTTTTTTCACCGGCAATTGTTTTCAGAGCGCGCTAGGGAGCTGCGTTGTATGGTTCGACGTTTCAAAAAAGGGACTCGTTCAGGCGATACACGCGTCGCTGCACGGCAGTGCCCAAGTGTGCTCTCAAAATTCCTGTACAGCTCAAACAAAATGTTGGAAATCGCAACAGTCGTCTGAAGGTGCCGGTTTTCCACGGACTACATGTTAGTGTTACAATAGCATAAGCTACACAACAGTCTATATATGTTCCAGTACCTCTACTGCACTGAGGCGGTTTATCCATACTGTACATGCAGCACACCCTACGGGCACCGCGCTGTTAGGGGGTCCTGGAGTCCAACTGTCTAATTTCAAAAATGGTTCAAATGGCTCTGAGCACTCTGGGACTTAACATCAGAGGTAATCAGTGTCCTAGAACATAGAACTACTTAAACCTAACTAACCTAAGGACATCACATACATCCATGCCCGAGGCAGGATTCGAACCTGCGACCGTGGCGGTCGCGCGGTTCCAGACTGAAGCGCCTAGAACCGCTCGGCGACACCGGGTGGCTGTCAAATTTTTTAAGAGAAAATTACCGTTAGCATTTCTGATTTCAAAATAATACTGTTCAGGAATATGTGGGAGTGACAGGCAGCATTTTTAAAGCAATAGAAATGATGGATTTTTGGCATCAAATTGTGTTTATTATGGAACGTTTCAAGAATACAATCGTCTTAATTCTACTTCATTAAGCCACATCCTGTGAATTACAAAAGGGATCAATGGTTTCCATATGCGCATCTGCTGGCTGCGCAAAATAAAATTATCCCGCAAAATATTTCATGAACATTATGACAGGCGCCCTAAGACCTGGCCCAATGATGTAAGCTGGGCTGCCTATCATAAAGAGCATGAAATATTGTACTGGGTAATTTTATATTGCCCACCTTGTAGACGACTACTCCGCAATTCTCACTTAAGTGCCAGGGAAAGAGATCATAGAACCACTTTCAAATTATTTCTCGACCATTCCACCCCTGAATAGTTATATGGAGGAAATGAACACCCCAAATCTTTCTGTGCAAGTTACGCATTCCCTTATTTTCTCACGATGGTCGTTTATGTCTATCAAGACAGCAGCCATTAACATATTTTCGCATTTGGAGGAGAAAGTTGATCATAGAAATTTCGCGAAAAGAGCTCGCCACATCATAAACGCCTTTGTATTAATGACTTCCGCCCCGTTCTTTACCTCTTCCGATATCCTCCGTAAATCTTATCTGTCAAGGACCCCGTATCGCACAGCAGTACTCTAGAAGAGGACGGACAAGCTTCGTTAGGCAGCGTGTTTATCAGATTTGTTGCAACTTATAAGTCTTCTGTCAATAAAACGCAATGTTTCGTTCACCCTCATGACAGTAGTTGCTATGTGATGGTACCAATTTAATTCTTTCGCACTTTGTAATCGCTTGACAAATTTAGTTGAATTGACAACTTTTAAATTTGTCTGATTTACTGTATACCAGAAATTTAACGAATAGTTTTAACTATCCATGTGGAGGACCGCACACCTGCCACCCTGCCACTTTTCGCACTATACAGATATTTCGTTTAAATCATTTGCAATGCGTTCTGATCTTCTAATGACTTTAGTAGACGGTAAATGACATCTTCATCTGCAGACAGTCTAAGAGGGCTGCTGAGATTGTCTACTAAATTGTCTGTCTAGATCAGGAACAGCAGAGGATAACACTTCCTTCCAGAGTCCCGGATGTCACTATTGTTTCTATCGATGACTTTCCGTCAGTTACTTCGAACTGTGACGTTTCTCATAGCTAATTCTGAATTCATTCTCACAATTCTGACGATAATTCATTGACACGTAATGTGGTCAGAAGCAGCTTGTGAGCAAAGGTGTCAAAAGCTTTGCGGAAATCTGCAAGCACAGAATCAACTTCAGATCCCATGTCGATAGCACTGACTCCTTCGTGGGAATGAAAAAAATAATTGTGTTTCCAAGAACGATATTTTCTGAATCCGTGCTGATTATGTGCAAATAGATCGTTCTTCTCAACTTGTTTCGTAGCGTTATTAACATGGTGTATTTTCCGCTCATCTACTGTGCGTTGATGCGGACTTGGGATAGAATAACACCGACAAAGATAATTTACACAGCATTGTTAACACCTAAAAATCGTTTGTATATATACTCTCGCACCGAGGAACGTAGAAGTGTAACAGCTGGACAATAAGAATGTGCAGAAATTCTGGCAGCTGCTGCCCTAGCCACACGGCATTTCCATTTCCACCATCTCACTGTTAGGCTAAGGTCAGATGTAACTCGCGTTGATGCACGATAATGCATGATCGAATGTCAAAGAATTTCATATGACGAGCGGTGTAGCACGTTAGACGCTGCAGCTATCGTTCCCGCAGTTTGTTCCGGGTTCAGATATCTAGCAATCGTTTGTGTAACACCCCAAGAAACCCGAAAACCGAAATAAGGATGTCATGATAATTTAAAGTAGGGAGCAGGTACGACAAGTTTGACAATAATATAACACCTTAAAGTTTTGATGAGCACCAATTTCAATAATTACTGAGTATATCATGACATAAAGGTAGAAAGAAAGAAAGGTTATTTATAATTAGTTATCAAACATCTCAGTAATAACTGCAAATCAGTACGACGAAAGTTAAGTCCAAAGTAATATGTCGGTCAGAGATAACATTTATTGTGAAAGAGTTGTAAACGCGGCGAAAAGGAAATTCAATGCGTCTACAGTGCTCGATCATGGAAATGTTAGTCGCTTGGTAGCTTGCTTGCTATCGACAAGTCGAGAGAGAGCACCGTTCGTTATAGTACCACAAACGGAACGCTACGAGATTGTTTCGTTAAAAATAAAAAGGAATATTGTGTGATAGAGATGCACGGCCTTAGTTCTCAGTTATTTTGACTTGAGAACTTGAACTGAAGTGATATTCTGATAGTGTAGGACGCGTTAATGAACTTTAATGATTGGAGATATAGTTGTTGGACTCAACCCTCATCAAAGTGAACAGCTACAATGAAGAATGGACATAGTATCGAAGACTGCAATACCTGATTAGCCTGGAGTAGGAAACATTAATACGAACACACGAAGATAATAGAAATACGCCGACTGTAAAAGTTGTCATAATTGTCACGATCACCGAATTGAAAAGAATCGTAATTGATCTGATCCATAGGTGTGTGTGTGGTGTGATTATTATAAACTAATTGCTAAGAAGGAACAATAAAATTGTTCGTCAGTAATAGAAATTTCACGTGTTGGCTCCACCACTAATTGAACTGTATGATAGTTGATAACCAAAGTTAATTAACTGTGAACATATTAATTGAAAGAGTGATTTGATGAACATTGAGCATTGAAAGGGGTGTTTTGCCGAAATAATATCACGACGCACGAAAGCAAGATAGCATTACAGATTATCTCTGGATTTGCGTCGTATCGTGGTGAACAATTCTGCCTAGCAACGTAACAACTACTGATACTGAATCGCAAATGAATTTTTCCTCGCTTCAGTGGTGTGAATCGACGCCGGTGATGAATGATTCACTCAGTACTGCAATAAATAACTAACCGGGCGTAACAAATCATCATAAAACCATAACAGACAATTAAAATCAGCAGTTCGCATCGCTGAGAAGACTGGACTTTCACACATTAGGCGAGGAACAATTTTCTTTCGAGATTTTCAGGTGCTGTTCCACGTTATCCGACGGGGACAATCATCACTGCGCGTCGCGTCTCCATTCCACCGACCAAGCTGTAGCAGTAGCGGCTCAACAGCGACAGCAAAAAGGGGAGAGGGGACGTCATAGTTGTTAATGACGGAGCTATACTATTCGTACGAGGTTGGAAAAGCGACTGTTTGGGATAATTCGTCAAGTGGATGAAATTAAAAGTTATTATGATATTAACATTACATGAAGAAGAATAGATCAAATACCTTGAAGGTTTGAACAGTGCGCAATGTTTTCTCACCGCATCGGAGCCTTCGGTGGTAAACATAAGAGAATACAAAAACCAGAAAATTCAAGTCCTTATATACTGCTTCACTACTGCGAAGGGATAGAGACATTGTTCGACAGGAATAATCACCGGCAATGGTGGACGACATGAAACACAGTACATACGTAATGGAGTGGAGTGATATATTTATAACAAAAATGCTACTTACAGGGTGTTTCAAAAATGACCGGTATATTTGAAACGGCAATAAAAACTAAACGAGCAGCGATAGAAATACACCGTTTGTTGCAATATGCTTGGGACAACAGTACATTTTCAGGCAGACAAACTTTCGAAATTACAGTAGTTACAATTTTCAACAACAGATGGCGCTGCGGTCTGGGAAACTCTATAGTACGATATTTTCCACATATCCACCATGCGTAGCAATAATATGGCGTAGTCTCTGAATGAAATTACCCGAAACCTTTGACAACGTGTCTGGCGGAATGGCTTCACATGCAGATGAGATGTACTGCTTCAGCTGTTCAATTGTTTCTGGATTCTGGCGGTACACCTGGCCTTTCAAGTGTCCCCACAGAAAGACGTCACAGGGGTTCATGTCTGGCGAATAGGGAGGCCAATCCACGCCGCCTCCTGTATGTTTCGGATAGCCCAAAGCAATCACACGATCATCGAAATATTCATTCAGGAAATTAAAGACGTCGGCCGTGCGATGTGGCCGGGCACCATCTTGCATAAACCACGAGGTGTTCGCGGTGTCGTCTAAGGCAGTTTGTACCACCACAAATTCACGAAGAATGTCCAGATAGCGTGATGCAGTAATCGTTTCGGATCTGAAAAATGGGCCAATGATTCCTTTTGAAGAAATGGCGGCCCAGACCAGTACTTTTTGAGGATGCAGGGACGATGGGACTGCAACATGGGGCTTTTCGGTTCCCCATATGCGCCAGTTCTGTTTATTGACGAAGCCGTCCAGGTAAAAATAAGCTTCGTCAGTAAACCAAATGCTGCCCACATGCATATCGCCGTCATCAATCATGTGCACTATATCGTTAGCGAATGTCTCGCGTGCAGCAATGGTAGCGGCGCTGAGGGGTTGCCGCGTTTGAATTTTGTATGGATAGAGGTGTAAACTCTGGCGCATGAGACGATACGTGGACGTTGGCGTCATTTGGACCGCAGCTGCAACACGGCGAACGGAAACCGGAGACCGCTGTTGGATCACATGCTGCACTAGCTGCGTGTTGCCCTCTGTGGTTGCCTTACGCGGTCGCCCTACCTTTCCAGCACGTTCATCCGTCACGTTCCCAGTCCGTTGAAATTTTTCAAACAGATCCTTTATTGTATCGCTTTTCGGTCCTTTGGTTACATTAAACCTCCGCTGAAAACTTCGTCTTGTTGCAACAACGCTGTGTTCTAGGCGGTGGAATTCCAACACCAGAAAAATCCTCTGTTCTAAGGAATAAACCATGTTGTCTACAGCACACTTGCACGTTGTGAACAGCACACGCTTACAGCAGAAAGACGACGTACAGAATGGCGCACCCACAGACTGCGTTGTCTTCTATATCTTTCACATCACTTGCAGCGCCATCTGTTGTTGAAAATTGTAACTACTGTAATTTCGAAAGTTCGACCGCCTGAAAATGTACTGTTGTCCCAAGCATATTGCAACAAACGGTGTATTTCTACCGCTGCTCGTTCAGTTTTTATTGCCGTTTCAAATATACCGGTCATTTTTGAAACACCCTGTATTTCACTATGAAGAGAAGCAGATAAAAGACATAAATAACGTTAATGTTCGACACAGGTCAGACATGGAACATGAAGGCCGATATCGGACTCTCAGTAAGGAACGCGCCATCCTCGGGCACTAAAGCACATTTTACAACTGTTATTCATGCTGACTGCCAAGCTGTGGAGGAGACCTTGGGGTACCTTTCCCACTCCACTCTCAAAGCGGTTTTCTGTTCTTGCATTGTTGAGGGAGAGGATGTTCGCTGAGAAACACGTCTGCCAAGAGCATCCCAGGCATGTGCTATAACGTTTAAGTCAGGAGAGTGCGCACGTTTAAATTAAGAGAGTACGTTGGCCATTCCATATACTAAGTTTCTTCACATTCCAGTGTGTCCGAAACCTCAGCGGTCCTGTATGGGCGGGCATTGTCATCCATAAACATCAAGTCAGGACCTACCACATCTCTAAACTGAAGAACATGATCTAGAATAACTCCTCTACAGTACCGCCGTGCTATAACGGCACGTCGCGCAAAGTTATGCAGCTGTGTTCGGCCACTGTGCATAATGCCTGCCCACATCAAATATCTAGGCCATACCAGTGATGTTCGTGAACATTTCTGCAGTGTAACTTGTTTCTATCTCTCTCCACACTAACTAGTGGCCAGAATCACTTGCCACTGTGAAGCAGCATTCGTCGGAGAACATCACTCTTTACCGTTCTTTGTGACCTCAATCGACATGCTCCCTACACCAACGAACTCTTTATCAACGATGCTGTTGTTGAAGTGGGACGCATTTAATAGCAGAGAATACAAACCAGCCTGATTTAATCGCCGCGGAAAGATCCTTGCAGAGACACGTGTACCGGTAGAGGTTGCAATGTCTGCAGTGATCTGCCTAGGAGTGAGATTTTTATTCGTTTTCGCCACTAGGGCTATGTATCGACGTTCTTGCGGTGTGGTGGGCCGGTTACGACTGCCGGAATTCTTTCGCAAATTTCCACCTTCAGTGGACTTTTTTAATCGCAACATGACACTTCTGTATACACCCATTACTGTGGCCTCAGTAGCGAATCTTTGACCGGCTTCGAGCGGTCCAACTGCTCGTCGACGATCGTAAGCACTCAAATGATCTCTTTCAAACAAGTTCCCCTACAACATGAAATGTCGCACTAACTGGTTCCACAACAACCTTCGTCGAACACCGTAACGCGTGAACTGTTGAATGCATAAAGAGCGTACGTGCGTAGGCTTCGCTGCACTTAACACGTCCCACCCTCTACATTTTCTTTTGCTGTCATTGGTCGGGCGCTCTGCAGCGCTTGTCAATCGTTCCGTGGGAACTATCATTTCTTCCTTAGTATGTGGCTGTTGTCCCTTAGCAACTGTCAGGCAGTGTACTTCACTTGGATTTTTTTTTCTCTAATGTTATGGGCGGTCTGAGACTTTGACTATCGCTGTATCAGGGCAAACATTCACACTTATCAAAAAGGCAGTGACTCAGAGATTCTGTTCTTACGAAATACTCAGTGGAGAGTCTTTGGATGTACCGAAACGAAGGCCTTTAACATAAAACAACTTTATTACTTGAATGTAGGTGATAAAGCCTTTGGGTTGATGCAACATTTAAAGAGACCCTACGGCGTAAAGCAGTTGACTTATGAAAAGGGATGCTTTACTATCGGCTGACTGTAGCATGTAGTTTATGCTGAGAGTACTTTTGGTACAACACATAATACACTACTGGCCATTAAAACTGCTACACCACGAAGATGACTTGCCACAGACGCGAAATTTAACCGACAGGAAGAAGATGATGCGATATGCAGATGGTTAGCTTTCCAGAGCATTCACACAAGGTTGGCGCCGGTGGCGACACCTACAACGTGCTGACATGAGGAAAGTTTAAAAACCGATTTCTCATACACAAACAGCAGTTGACCGGCGTTGCCTGGTGAAACGTTCTTGTGATGCCTCGTGCAAGGAGGAGAAATACGTACTATCACGTTTCCGACTTTGATAAAGGTCGGATTGTAGCCTATCGCGATTGGGGTTTATCGTATCGCGACATTGCTGCTCGCGTTGGTCGAGATCCAATGATTGTTAGCAGAATATGGAATCAGTGGGTTCAGGAGGGTAATACGGAACGCCGTGCTGGGTCCCAACGGCCTTGTATCACTAGCAGTCGAGATGACAGGCGTCTTATCCGCATGCCTGTAACGGATTATGCAGCCACGTCTCGATCCCTGGGTAAAAAGATGGGGACGTTTTCAAGACAACAACCATCTGCACGAACAGTTCGACGGCGTTTGGAGCAGCATGGAATATCAGCTCGGAGACCATGGCTGCGGTTACCCTTGACGCTGCATCACAGACAGGAGCGCTTGCGATGGTGTACTCAACGACGAAACCTGGGTGCACGAATGGCAAAACGTCATTTTTTCGGATGAATCCAGGTTCTGTTAGCAGCATCATGATTGTCGCATCCGTGCTTGGCGACATCGCGGTGAACGCACATTGGAAGCGTGTATTCGTCATCGCCATACTGGCGTATCACCCGGCGTGATGGTATGGGGTGCCATTGGTTACACGTTCCCATTGACGGCACTTTGAACAGTGGACGTTATATTTCAGATGTGTTACCACCCGTGGCTCTACCCTTCATTCGATCCCTGCGAAACCCTATATTTGATACATTTCAGCAGGATAATGCACGACCGCATGTTGCAGGTCCTGTACCGGTCTTTCTGGATACAGAAAATGTTCGACTGCTGCCCTGGCCAGCACATTCTCCAGCTCTGTCACCAACTGAAAACGTCTGGTCAATGGTGGCCGAGCAACTGGCTCGTCACAATACGCCAGTCACTACTCTTGATGAACTGGTATCGTGTTGAAGCTGCGTGGGCAGCTGTACCTGTGCACGCCAGTCAAGCTCTGTTTGACTCAATGCCCAGGTGTATCAAGGCCGTTATTACGGCCAGAGGTGGTTGTTCTGGGTACTGATTTCTAAGGATCTATCCACCCAAATTGCGTGAGAATGTAATCACATGTCAGTTCTAGTATAATATATTTGTCCAATGAATACCCGTTTATCATCTGCATTTCTTCTTGGTGTAGCAATTTTAATGGCCAGTAGTGTAAGTGGAGAATACTACATCGCCATTATATGGTAGTGTGAATTGTGCCGAACATGTTATCAGAGCGATTATAGTGCCTGAGAAAAATGGTTCAAATGGCTCTGAGCACTATGGGACTTAACATCTTAGGTCATCAGTCCCCTAGAACTTAGAACTACTTAAACCTAACTAACCTAAGGACATTACACACATCCATGCCCGAGGCAGGATTCGAACCTGCGACCGTAGCAGTCGCGCGGTTCCGGACTGAGCGCCTGAACCGCGAGACCACCGCGGCCGGCATAGTGCCTGAGAACTATATTGCAAAGAGAGTAGGATTTTTAAGAAGAAGACCTCTTAGAAGGAAAACTTGCAACTATGAATGTTGCCTACGATATACGACCCACTTCATCAGTGGATAACGTTCAGGCTAAATTTACCAATAACTTTGTTCATGTAGTTTGACTTGAACATGTAGACTGTACTGTAAGAACGAAAGTGTAATTGTTATCGATAAAGTTCTTCTCACCTGTATTTTTCATGAGTCATTTCCCTCAGAGAAGATCAAAGGCAAAATGAATTCTTCCTAACCTCACTGTTTCAAAATTTTATTTATATGCAATTTCTGCGCTATATTTAAAAATGCTGAGATTTTTCTGCTAAGTCAATTAGGAGGTCGCCTTCAATACTCAAGCCATCGGTTTCACTCATTTCTTCCAACGACGAACAAAGAAAAATAACGTAAGCACACAGAAATTTCGTCGGGCACGACGGATACACGCGATCAGCTGAACAGCATATGGTTATCCTCTACCTTTCAAACGGTGCGTCAACACCCCTAGACGCTTAACCGTGATCGTTGCGTTAGCCTTCACTCGTATGAACGGTTTTGATGTTTGATGTACACTGCTGGCCACCGTAAATGCAACACCAACAAAGACAAGAGGTAGCACAACAAAATTTATTTTGTAGATAACATGTTGACCAAGTATCAAATGATTACGTTTACAGACGTCTGTGACATGTGGTTCCTGCCAGAATCAGTAGCCAGAGTAGTCGCAATTGTTGGAGATCACCGCTGCCACACGTCTCGGCATTGAGTCAAAGAGACGTTGGATGTGTTCCTGGGGTACAGCAGCCCAAGCAGCTTCCACTCGTTGCCAAAGATCATCTGGTGTGGCAGCTGGGGATGTAATCTGGGTCACTCGTTGAGCAACCATGGACCACATGTTTTCTATCGGCGAAAGATCCGGAGAGCGAGCCGGCCAGGGAAGCAATTCAATCTGGTTACTGACGAAGAAACTTTGGACAATGCGTGCCACGTGTGGTCGCGCATTATCCTGTTGAAATATGGCTGTGGCCGAGCCCTGAAGGTAAGGAAGGACAACTGGCTCCAGCACCTCGGATATGTAGCGCCGGCTGTTTAAAGTACCGGCAATGCGTACTAGAGGCGTGCGAGAGTAATATCCAATACTGCCCCATACCATAATACCCGGTGCAAGACCAGTGTGGCGGTGCATAATGCAGCTGTCCAGCATCCTCTCTCCACGGTGTCTCCACACTCGCATCCGACCATCGTGGTGCTGCAGACAGAAGCGTGCCTTGTCAGTAAAGACAACGTCATTCCATTCTGCCGTCCACAACCGTCTGTCATCACACCATTGGCGACGGAGACGTCTGTGGTTCTGCGTCAATGGTAGACGAAGCAATGGACGTCTTGCGGACAGACCACTCTGCTGTAAACGGTGTCGAATGGTACGCGCAGACACTGGATGATGCGTTACAGACGCAATGTGCTGTGCTATGGTTCGGGATGTCACTGAGCGATCCGTCACTGCCATGCGCACAATTTGCCTATCAGCACGTGCAGTGGTGCACCGAGGTGAATGCGATCGACCACGTCGGTCCGTCGTACCCTCCTGCATCCAACGGTCACATATCCGCATTACAGTTGTTTGGTTTCGTCCAACACGACTAGCGATTTATCTGTATGATAATCCACAATCTCGGTAAGCCACTATCCTTCCTCTGTCGAACTCGGATACTTGATCAAACGATGTTCGCTGTTGTCTACGAGGCATAACTGATCGTCTTGTGAAACAACCACAAGGTAAACACGTGCCGAGCGTACACTCGTCGAAATCGCCAAGCGTTAAATGGCGCTATGAGGTGGCGCCACAGGCGCGCGTGATGTGCGTCTGCGCTGAAATTCTAATCAGTTGCATATCTCATCGCTGCATACCCATGGTGTAAATTTCACTTGATTCGGATGCTTCCTTCAGGGTGTTGCATTTACGGTGGCCAGCAGTGTATAAACGCGCGTAAAAATCCGCCATGTGGGCTTAGCCTTATGCCATCCTCACGAGGGAGAGCGCCGTTGGCACACGGTTAACGTGTTTTGCCCTCTCAGCGTTCTCCAGTAGCCTTGTCAGCTTTATTTGGCTCCCAAACCACACAGCTTCCTTGAGAAAACGGATGCACGTAAAACAGTTGCGTTAACTCTGTTATTGACTGCCGATGAAGAGCGGAGAAAATCGCGAAGAAGATTCTGAACTCGTGGATGGCTTCAAGAGCGACTTGCTGGTTGAGGTCCATTACATAATGGTGTACAACGATCCGAAATACACACTAGTAGAAACTGTTCATAAACTCAACTGCATTTTCGTCCCATTTTCGATTTTAAATTCAATAGAGTTAATGTATAGTGTCAAATGTTAATCTGCACATGGATAATATCCATATTCTCGATGTTTGCTTTACTACGAACACTCTGAAATAATGCACTTCATCACGTAGATTTCAAGATCGAGATTCGTTTTGTAACTTCATTCGAATGAGCGGGAAGGTTTTTCCGTAGCTGCTCACAATCATTGAAAAAGATATTTACTGGTATGATACAAACATAAACCAGTCCGTAAACAGACACACACACACACACACACACACACACACACACACACACACACACACACACACACAATTTACTGAAAGTATCATAAAAGCGAACACTTCTAGTGTGTAACTTGGGCTTCTGACCGCTGGGAAAGCATTCCAGTCGTTGGTCTTTGCAAAGCGAATTGAAGCAAATACGTTATTTATAATAAATAACATCCAAATTTGGGAGAATACTTCCATTAAATGAGTAAGAAAGACACAGAATCTTTTAAAAAACAAAAGGTAAAATAAGAGATTTCGTAGGAGACAGAGGTGAATCTTCACCCTTTCTGGTGTCAGACTACAGCTCACAACGTTATCAGCTGCACTACAATTTCGACATATATGCGAGTCCTCCCCATATGCTATTTAAAGACTGAATCAAGAAATGTCGTTATTTGATATTTAATATGGAAATTGTACGAAAAAGACGCGCATTTGGTAGATCACTATTATGCCATAGCATTGATAAAGCAGCACTCCGTCTTCAGGCCACAAGTGGCCCATCGGGACCATCCGACCGCTGTGTCATCCTCAGATGAGGATGCAGATAGGAGGGGCGTGGGGTCAGCACACCGCTCTCCCGGTCGTTATGACGGTTTCATTTGACCGGCCCCGCTACTATTTGGTCGAGTAGCTCCTCAATTGGCATCACGAGGCTGAGTGCACCCCGAAAAAAGACATCACCGCATGGCGGCCCGGTTGGGTCACCCACCCAAGTGTCGACCACGCCCGACAGTGCTTAGCTTCAGTGATCTGACGGGCACCGGTGTATCTTTTTTTTTTTTTTTTTTTTTTTTTTAGATGGATTAGCAGTCCTACGCCTTAACCACTTTTTTTTTTCCACTTTTTTTTTTCCTTTTTTTTTATTTTTGCCTTATCCATTTTTTTTTTAAATTTTTTTTCTACCCCCTTTTTTAATAAAATGGAACTAAAAAAAACAAGTGCCACCGCCACTTTTCATCCTACAACAAAAAAAAAAAAAAAAAAAAAAAAAAAATCTGGTCCACTCCAGGCGTTGGCTCCTGACTAAACCTACCCCAGAGAGCTGCCTATATACCAGGGGAAATATGGGAAATCAAGGTTAGGGCTATCCTTACAAACAAAACAAAATCTACCTTTTTCTGAAGTTTATTTTAATATTTTTTTGTTTTATATTGATTTATTTATTTTATTTTTTTATTTTTTTTAATTTTTTTTTTTTTTTTTTTTTTTTTTTTTTTGTGTAATTGATCAGAGGCCTTCTGCGCCCCGCTGGTAATATGTTGAGTCACGTCTTCTCGAAATTGATGTGTTCCGTTCAATTGTTCAGAAATGTTCATTGGTTCAAACAGGAAACCTTCTCCTCTCTTGGCTTAACACATTCCAGCTGCAAGGCGGCTCGTGGAAAGCACTCCCAAGGAAGTTCGAGAAAAATTGTCTGTATTTTGGGTGACGGACAACGACATAATGACGGTCATTGAGGTATGTCCAAAAATCGAGTACAGAGTCTACAGTTTGTCCAAATAAGTAGTGAATGGCATGTCCGCGAATCCAATTCACAGCATTGGTCTTTGTCCGAGGAAAATAGTCACGTTCCGGAAATAATAATGAAAGGGGAGTAATCCGATCCGGAATGTCCCGCGTTAGAAAAGCCACAATACGTCGAACCAAGTGTCAAACCTCCGCCGCCGGTCCGCAAACAAACTGATGTTCATCATTGTCTGGCACTCCACACGTGGAGCATAGAGGTGATTGGGCGAGGTGGATACGATGAAGGCGAAATTGGTTGATTTGCTTACCATTGACAGTTATGTACCAGACAGATTGAACATTCGTGTCAAGGTAACAGGCGAACACCGCGCGCCATACATGACGCCAGTCAACCTGTGGGAACTTTAGTTCAATCGGGTTGGGTGGACGACCTAATTGGAGGACATTGTATACTGCCTTTGTCTTGAGTAAAAGCTGTCTTGGTAAGGTGAGGCGTAGATAACTGAGTTCCAGAAAGAAGTACCGTATATAATGGAACTGGGCCGGAACATCCGAGATCATCACTGGGGCTGACAGTGAGACCGGCGAGTATGCCGACAGGAGGAGACCAGTGAGGCTCGTTGGGCAACGTGTCCATACCGTCATCTGGGAGCTGACAAATAGGGCGCGAGCTCTATCTGGCACGTGAAACAGACCTATCCCACCTCGTTCACGGGGAAGAGTAAGGGTCGCATAGTTAACTTTGAACAACATCCCAGAGCTGACAAAAGATGCCATCGCTGCCAACATGCGACGTGCCACAGTAAGCGGGAAAGGTAGAACTTGCGCTACATGGGGAACTCGGGATGCGATATATGTATTGACATATCGAGCTCGTTGGAGAATATCTAGGGATCGAAGGCGATGGTCCATAAGACCTGCTCTGATCATTAAAAGGAGGCGTCGGCAGTTGATGGTGGCTGAACGCCGGAGATCAGATGAAAAATCTATTCCCAAACAACGAATGGTATCAACGGTGGTGAGAGGTGTAACGCACTCCACGGGAAGTCCCGTGCCAATGAACATAACTTGTGACTTACGTACGTTTAAAGAGCTACCCGACGCCTCACCATAAGTCGCTACCCACGTCAAAACAGCTCGAACTTCGTCGGCATTACGTAAACAGATGACGACATCGTCAGCATAGGCCGTGCAACAGAATCGGTAGCGATCTATGGACAACCCTACCAAACGTTGTCTTAGTCCACATAGCAAGGATTCCAAGGAAAAGGCGTACAAGATTGCTGATAGAGGGCAACCTTGACGTACGGATCGACCTATTATTATCGGTGGAATGAGTCTGCCATTGTACATAATCCTGGATGAGGCACCCCGCAGAAGGCGCGTCACTACCGTGATAACGGCGACCGGGAAACCCATATGGTGGAGAACGGCCGTAAGGAACGAATGGTCAACCCTATCGAAAGCTTGACTGAAGTACAAAGACGCAAGTGCCCCAGAGAGGCGTTGTGCCTGGGTAACGGCGATCATATCCCTGTAGCGGCATAAAGCCGTGCGAATATTGTTGTCGCCTCCCAAAGATGCTTGGTCTGGCGACACAACATATCGGGCAACGTTTTTAAGTCGTGCTGCCAAAAGGCGAGTGAAGATTTTCATATCACTGTTAAGGAGGGTGAGGGGCCGATAATCACTGATATTGTTGCCACCGTGCGGATTATGTACAGGAATAATAATTCCTTCCATGAAAGCGTCCGGCACAGGTACTTCCGGAGACATCAGTTCCCGACAGATGGAGGTGAAGGTGGACTCTAACAAATCACGGAAGGTGCGATAAAATTCGAGGGGAAGACCGTCGGGGCCCGGGGAGCGATTGATGGTTCCTGCCCGGATCGCATCGCGGACTTCCTCATCAGTCACCTCCGACATTAATTCAATCGCCGCATCTCCTGGGATACCACCGAAGTTGAGCTGTGAGACTTCCTCGATCAACTCTGGGGAATGTGGAACCGCGGCGTAGAGCTGCCGGTAGTGGGCGTGAAGCACATTCCCTATGGCAGATTGGTTACGTAGCGACGCCCGTCTTGATCCGTTAGGACGTGAATCAATTTTCGGCGTCGATTTTGTCGTTCTTGGACGATATGGTACATCGACGGATGTTCATGAGGCATGCGATCAGCAGTACGAGATCGTACTATCGCCCCTTCCAAATGCCGTCGCATGAGATTGGAGATTTGGGCCTTAGCTTGGTTCATCCTTGTATGGCGCTCAGGGGAGGCTGGCATCGTGGAGCATTCTCGTAGGATCCTGTAGTAAAAGTCCATAGTGCTCTTCCTCCAGGCGACAACATCTTTGCCATACCGGATTAAAGTTTTTCGAAGAGCAGGTTTTGCACACTGGATCCACCAGGATATGGTAGACGGATACGTGGGTCGGCGTCTATTACATGTGATCCAAGTGTCTTCTATTAGAAGTCGACAGTCAGGTGAATTAAGAAGTGCCGTGTTCAGTTTCCATAAACCACGTCCGTGCCATACTGCCTGTCTTGTGAGAACAACATCACAGAAGTAAGCCTCATGGTCTGAGAAAGCAACAGGCCAGATTTCAGCCTGTCGAGTGTGTTGAATTAGGGATCGCGAGATGTAGATGCGATCCAGTCGGCTAGAGGAGTGCGCAGTGTGGTACGTAAAACCCAAAAGATCACCGTGAACATGTCTCCACGTGTCGACAAATTGTAGCCGCGTGACGACTGTTTCCAGAGCGGCGCATGGTGAGTGACGCGGCAATTGATCCTGAGGTCGCTGGGTGCAGTTGAAGTCTCCACCCATGATCCAGTCATCGTGTGGTCCCATAAAAAGGGGTGTGACTTCATTCGCGAAGAAGGCATTACGTTCACGACGGTAGCTGGAGCCCGACGGCGCATAAATATTGATGATGCGTACACCAAAGAGAGTAAGGGCCATACCTCTGCCGCTGGGGAGGTATAGGACATCTTCGGCAGAAAGACCTTCGCGTAAGATGATGGCAACACCACTACCGGTGTCCGAAGCGGGAGAAAGATGCACCGTGAAGCCATGTGGTGGTGAAAAATCGGCGACATGCACTTCCTGAAAAAGCGCAATATCTATGTCCGCATCATAAACCATATCGCGGAGCAGCGCTAGTTTGTGGGGCGCACGAATGGTCGCGAGGTTAATCGTTGCGACACGATAATGCTGGTGTTGGAGTCCCACAGGCACAGGCGGGGCTTCTTCTTCAGGAGCGAGAGGTCGTCGATCTAGCCGGTCCGCTGAAGAGGCTGCTATTGTGGAGAGTTTGCGGGCGCGGGCGCAACCGATGGAGGTGCCCCATCATCAGCAGCGTCCACCCCAGTCCCTTCGATCTCCACGTCGTCTGCCCAGGAGACTGATGCTGCGGTAGGGCATCGGCTGTGCACGTCATCTACGTGGAGAGGAGACGTAGTTTTCGTCTCATCGGATAGGCTCTCTTCAACGTCGACCTGTGGGGGCGACGGCGTCAGTAATGAGGGGTGTTCGTTGCCAGTGGTCGCCTGTGGCGGGTCTGTCGCATCAGCCTTTCGGTCATCAAAGATCGGTTTGTCGTCCATCTTCGGGTCTGCATCCCCGGTATCCATCCGTAGAATGGATTCATCAGGGGGTGTACGGCTACGTTTCTTTCTCTTTCGTGTCGACCCTTGTTTTCGAACAAGTCGTTCAGAGTCCGATGGCGGGTGGCTTTCGTCTGACTCCGGACCAGTCTGAAGGAAAGCAGAAGTAGATACCACACCCGGATCAACGTCCATCTCAGTAGCATTTTCAGTCACAGTGCTGCGATGATTCGGCAGGTTAGGATCTGGCGTCTGGGGCACCTCAGAAGGAATCTCAGGAGCGGGTGTATCTACCTGATCAGACGACGTCAACGGAGCAGGAAGACTCTGTGTAGACGTGCTACCTTCCTGGGCAACCTTGGCGTATGTGACAGGGATCTGAGTCATCACCGCTGGGGACGCTTCCTCGCCGACCGGCGTCTGGATCAGGCGGCGTCGCATGCAGGCGGATCTGATGTGGCCTTCTTGTCCACAACCCGCACATGTTCGGGGTTGGCCGTCGTACATGACAATGGCTCGCACCCCGCCAATGGTCAGGTATGATGGAATATGTTTTTTCAGTTCAATTTTGACCTGACGCACACCATTAAGGACATGGTAGGTCGTGAAGGTTTGCCATTTTTCCTCTACGTAACCGATGACGTTACCGTATGGTTGTAACGCAGAGACAACTTCGTCCTTCGGCACTTCAAAAGGTAGTTCAAACACCCTAATCGTGCGTTGACCGTACTCTGCGAGTTCAAGTGTTACAGCTCCGACGTGACCATCAGAGTATTTGAACTTAAGTCCATTGGCATGGCGGCGAATAACATCTTCACACACCTCGGTGTTTGTCATTTTAATATGAACGACACTACTCGTGATCGAAAAATGGATTCCGATAACGTGGTTAGGATCTAAACGAACTTCTTCACGTATGAACGTTTCAACTTCATGTGCACGAGGTCGCGCATGTTCAGCTGGGAAGGAAACTTTAAGGGTCGCACGGCGGTAAGCGCTCGACATGTTGTTCACAGTGGACGGACGCAAGCCTGAAAGCTACGACGCGGAAGTAA
Source organism: Schistocerca americana (assembly GCF_021461395.2). Taxonomy (NCBI): domain Eukaryota; kingdom Metazoa; phylum Arthropoda; class Insecta; order Orthoptera; family Acrididae; genus Schistocerca; species Schistocerca americana. The sequence continues at coordinate 248,331,935 of NC_060121.1, forward strand.
ACAACGCCTGCAGCGGAGCACTGGCCGGCGCGCGGGGCCGTCCGCACGCTGCCACGGTTGAGAGCCGACTGAGTGTATCCACTGCGCCAAGGCCGTCGCCGTAGTGCTGATACGGTATCCTTTTATAGATGGAACTTATAACACTAAATACATTAACCACAGGAATCCGTTACCTACCGATTAGTAGTTTACTGTCTTTTAGTACAACAAATCGTAGCTAAAACGGCGCGTTTTCGAGAGATCCTCAATTTGCTGATGCTTATATTCGTACCACGTACTCTGCGAGAAAAAAAAAACACCAAATATGATGTTTAACGCCAATGGTATGCTTGTGAAATAAAACGATGTAGCATTTAATTGGCCCCGTTCCTCTCCACGAGGCAAAATCCTGACATGCCAGATTCTTTATTTCACGCTCCGCAGTGTAGTGGGACGTGGAATTTCACGCTGTGATGTCACCAGCTCCTGATCCACGTGCGTTTTCGCATCACATGAGAGGACTGCTGTAGTGTGATAAGTCAGCCAAAGATTCAGCCAGTAGCTTTGGCACCAGCTTACGTCCCCGCGAGGACTGTACATTTATAAAACGAATTCGATCATAAAGGGAATGGTGAAGGACGTGCACGCAGACTGCTAGTTGCGTATGCAAAATCAATCGACGAATAAATAATGGTGACAGAAATCGAAAAATTGTGTACAGTTTTCACACAAACCAGTATTTACGGCGCGATCGCTGTCTTTCTGTAGCCTGCAAATGGCAAACCAGAAAAACATAACACAGAAATCGTCCGTCCCTTTCCGTGTCCGGGCACGAAATCGAAATTCTCTTCTCTCCAAAACTCTGCAGCCTTAATGATCTTGTCATTGAAAAAAAGTAGATGTTCCGCTGCCTTTCTGTCCAAATTTCTAGTTGCTCCCCATTTTTGTCAGTTGAGTTACATCTCCAGTTGACATTTTGACAATTAAAATCTCCCAATACAATCTTGATGTTTTGGTTAGGGAAGTTATTTGGCTTATGGTAGATAAAATCAATATCAGATGGCTTGCACAGTAACGTAATAGTGTTCGATTGTAGTCAATTGTTAAAATTTCAGTGTTGTTTGTGTCCATGATACTTGTTGACTTAATCTGGACATGTGGTGTCACAACGACAGCACTATCATACTATTCATGAGGGGATTATAATATTATCTTCATCCCTTCCATTTTTAATCTTTGATCGTCTACACCTCCGTGTGTTTCTTGCAATGATAAAGTGTCCCATGAATATTCTTTGCACTTGTCTCATAGTAAAAGTTCTTTCTCCCTTGACAACCCTTCAATATTTAATGAAATCGTCAAAATTTTTGGCGTTCAAAAAGTCCAGTTTTGTATGTTTGCTACTCTTCTCCGGTGTTTTCCTGTGGTAGAAGGATTGGCCGTTGCCACTAGCTCACCTTTTCCAGGATGTGGGCGACTGTGTTCTTTCTACACCAGTCATTAGTGGATGCTCCTTTTTTATACCCTCAAAAAAGTAATGATCGCAGTATAAGGATCCTATGTACCTACTACGTCGAAACGAAGCATGTTGGTACCAGATCTGCTGAAAGTTTCATTAGTAGAGAGGGTCGTAGCTGTGAAAACACCGGAGGCATACTCATTCTGGTCTTGGCCAGGGATGCTGTTTGGCGTGTGTCATCGAGAGAATTATGATCACCAAAAAGGAAGTATTCCTCACACCTGTTTCACGTCTGCGCACGTTCTGATCACAGGTGGTGTCCAAAGTTCGTTCCCATATACAGAATATTTGATCATAATTATTAACTAAGCTACTGTAATCAGCCATTCTGCGAGAAAGAGATCGTGCGAGCAGACGTTGCCTAGCGGTTTACCACAATGTGTCGGTCCTATTCATTTCCACTGAGGTTAGCGTGTGTGTGTTCATTACATTGTTATTTCCTTTCTTCTCGTATGCTGACGAATACATCTGGTGCGCAACGCATCAGTATCCTTTTTGTATTACGCAACACTGTATTTAAAGTAATAAGACGATACTAATACTTATTTCATTCCCTTTTCAGTACGAAGTATTGCGAAAGTAAATGAGTTGCCCTGAGCGACAGCAAACAGGGTAGTATTTGTAGCATTTACACCGCCGGATGGAGTTGCTACACAGCAAGGGTCTTACATGATCTTGCCGAAAATAATGTCTGTAACCAGAAAATTATAAAACTTCTCTATCCGTTAACTTTTGCCTTACAAGTATCAGACTCCACTGCGTGCACGAATGCTGAGAGGATCGTATTACCTTGTGATTCTTTATCTTGTCTTGTACACGACCAAACAAGGTCATGTTTATCTCATAAAATGTGGTGAATTATTCATAACGGACCTAAAAGTCTTTATTTTCTTTGTCTTCTACAGAATATTACTCACATTTCATTTTATTTATATTAATTCTCAGGGGAATAATTACACTGATTAGCGTTCGGTATCCGTCACATAAACGTGAGTATATTGTTTCCTGTTTGTCGGTTGGAAAATAAAACGTTACTTCAAATGGTTCAAATGGCTCTGAGCACTATGGGACTTAACATCTGAGGTCATCAGTCCCCTAGAACTTAGAACTACTTAAACCTAACTAACCTAAGGACATCACACACATCCATGCCCTAGGCAGGATTGGAATCAGCGACCGTAGTAGTCGCGCGGTTCCAGACTAGAGAGCCTAGAACCGTTCTGTCACAGAGGCCGGCTAAAATGTTACTAAAGTCAGTCAAATGATTTGAGCCCATAGTGCCATTTAAACATTACAACAATTAATCTCCTATTTTTTCAGTTTGCATTAAATTAGCAAAAACTTTTTTGTGAAATAATTAACATAGCAATCAGCTACCATTAACGCAAATTTCTATACTGCGTTAGGTAATAATATACAAACTGCTCTTCTTCATACAAGATCCACGTGATAAAATAAACACATCGAATTTACAAAGCAATAATTCTGCAGAGAAAAGTGAGAGTGTATAGTTTTCTTTCCTTTAACTAACCTGCTAACCTTAATTAACTGAAAGTGTTTACCCTTTCCTATTTATTTCATGAAGATTACATCGAGCCTGCATAAAAATTCGATTTACTTTTCTCACAATTATTTCGGCGACGAACAGAGGCCGGCCGCGGTGGTCTCGCGGTTCTAGGCGCGCAGTCCGGAACCGCGCGACTGCTACGGTCGCAGGTTCGAATCCTGCCTCGGGCATGGATGTGTGTGATGTCCTTAGGTTAGTTAGGTTTAAGTAGTTCTAAGTTCTAGGGGGCTGATGACCACAGCTGTTAAGTCCCATAGTGCTCAGAGCCATTTGAACCATTTTTTGACGAACAGAGTGTTACAGTACCGTATTCATATTATGAGAAACAATTTCTTCAATTGCCATTGAACTTCGAATTTTTCAGAAACTTCAAGCACTACTTTCATAAGTCAGCTGGTGCTACGTCGGATGGTGACTTTTCAAATGAAAAAATAAAATAAAATAAAATAAAACTAAAGTAGTGAGCCCATATCCTCAAGTGACGCTCACCTGAAATAATAGTGCGGGGATTCACACTTGGAAAATTTTATGTTGTGTGCAGTGCCTGTAAGTTGCGCAAGGTTAGCAAATAAAGTCCTGGTTTTATGCAATTCTATTGCCTCACCTGAAAATACCTCACTTTATCCTAAAGTAACGTCCACAGTGAAGTAGGAATAGCTCTGCGCTGTGAATAAGAAACAATATTTTTAAAAATATAAGTAAAAATAAAAAAAAAAGAATTGCGGCTCGTTCTGAAGAATTTATTACTACCGGCTGGAAGTCGAGAGCTTGGATCGTGTCACTGGTACTCAAACAAGAAAATGGAAAACGAACTTTCGTCTGAAAAGCATCTGTACTTTCTGCAGACGACATTTCCGCAGACATCAAACTCCACTCTGTACACTGCATACAGTACAACCAACATCTTTGCACTCCTCTCACGTCCTGATGCCATTCCTGCTACATACGCAGACTAGAAAGGCAGTATTGATTGCTGAGACAGCGACATTCGGTAAATTATGCTGGCCATGATGAGGATGACAAATGGCGACCACGTCAAAGCACTTCATCCACACCCGTACTCATCAGGTCACGTTACGGTGAGTAGTGGAAGGTACTTAATGTACCTGAGTTACTACCCCCTTTTCCTGTTCCAGTCGCGTCTGGTTCGCGGGAAGAACGACTGCCAGTAAGCCTCCCAGGGACTCGAATCTCTCTCATGTTACCTTCATGGTCTTTTCACAAGATATACGTAAGAGGAAGAAATGTATTGGTTGAATCTTTTAGGAACGTACCGTCTCCAAATTTTAGTAGTATACCATACTGTGATGCAGAACGCCTCTCTTGAAGCGTCTGCCACTGGACTTGACTGCGCATGTCAGTGACGCTTTCGCATTTTCTAAATGAACCTGTCAAGAAACGTACAGCTCTTCTTTGGATCTTCTCTGTTTCCTCCATTAATCCTATCTGGTACGGATCCATCACTGACGAGCAGTGTCCAAGTACTGATCGAACGCGTGTTCTGTAACGTATTTCCTTTGTTGATGTGCAACATTTCGTGAGAATTCTTTCAATGAATCTCAACTGCCTTACCTGCGATTAATTTTATGTGGTCCTTCCACTTCAAATCGCTCAGTTCGCATACTCCTAGATATTTCATGGAAGGAACTGCTTACACTGGTCGTTCGGCAATTGCTTAGTCATATAATAAAGGTTTTCTTGTCTGTGTATTCACAATGCATTACAGCTATTTATAATGTGGCCTAATTACCACTCCCTGCAACAAGCATCGATCCGCTGCGAGTCTTCCTGTATTTCGCTACAGTTTCCTACAGTTACGACTTCTATGTGTACAACAGCATCATCCGCGAAAAGCAGAATGGAGCTTCCGACTTTACCTAAACGTTGATTTATATACACTCCTGGAAATTGAAATAAGAACACCGTGAATTCATTGTCCCAGGAAGGGGAAACTTTATTGACACATTCCTGGGGTCAGATACATCACATGATCACACTGACAGAACCACAGGCACATAGACACAGGCAACAGAGCATGCACAATGTCGGCACTAGTACAGTGTATATCCACCTTTCGCAGCAATGCAGGCTGCTATTCTCCCATGGAGACGATCGTAGAGATGCTGGATGTAGTCCTGTGGAACTGCTTGCCATGCCATTTCCACCTGGCGCCTCAGCTGGACCAGCGTTCGTGCTGGACGTGCAGACAGCGTGAGACGACGCTTCATCCAGTCCCAAACATGCTCAATGGGGGACAGATCCGGAGATCCTGCTGGCCAGGATAGTTGACTTACACCTTCTAGAGCACGTTGGGTGGCACGGGATACATGCGGACGTGCATTGTCCTGTTGGAACAGCAAGTTCCCTTGCCGGTCTAGGAATGGTAGAACGATGGGTTCGATGACGGTTTGGATGTACCGTGCACTATTCAGTGTCCCCTCGACGATCACCAGTGGTGTACGGCCAGTGTAGGAGATCGCTCCCCACACCATGATGCCGGGTGTTGGCCCTGTGTGCCTCGGTCGTATGCAGTCCTGATTGTGGCGCTCACCTGCACGGCGCCAAACACGCATACGACCATCATTGGCACCAAGGCAGAAGCGACTCTCATCGCTGAAGGCGACACGTCTCCATTCGTCCCTCCATTCACGCCTGTCGCGACACCACTGGAGGCGGGCTGCACGATGTTGGGGCGTGAGCGGAAGACGGCCTAACGGTGTGCGGGACCGTAGCCCAGCTTCATGGAGACGGTTGCGAATGGTCCTCGCCGATACCCCAGGAGCAACAGTGTCCCTAATTTGCTGGGAAGTGGCGGTGCGGTCCCCTACAGCACTGCGTAGGATCCTACGGTCTTGGGGGGCATCCGTGCGTCGCTGCGGTCCGGTCCCAGGTCGACGGGCACGTGCACCTTCCGCCGACCACTGGCGACAACATCGATGTACTGTGGAGACCTCACGCCCCACGTGTTGAGCAATTCGGCGGTACGTCCACCCGGCCTCCCGCATGCCCACTATACGCCCTCGCTCAAAGTCCGTCAACTGCACATACGGTTCACGTCCACGCTGTCGCGGCATGCTACCAGTGTTAAAGACTGCGATGGAGCTCCGTATGCCACGGCAAACTGGCTGACACTGACGGCGGCGGTGCACAAATGCTGCGCAGCTAGCGCCATTCGACGGCCAACACCGCGGTTCCTGGTGTGTCCGCTGTGCCGTGCGTGTGATCATTGCTTGTACAGCCCTCTCGCAGTGTCCAGAGCAAGTATGGTGGGTCTGACACACCGGTGTTAATGTGTTCTTTTTTCCATTTCCAGGAGTGTATATTGTGGAAGTCCCTTGGGGCACGTATAAGGTGCTTTTACGTCTGAATTATTCTCTGCGTTCGGAATGACAGTCTGCGCTATATCACTTTGAAATTCTTCAAGCCAGTGACACAGTTGGCTTCAGATTCCATACGTTCGTATTTTATTCAGTAGGAGGTAGTGCAGAACTATATCGAATACCTTACGGAAGTCAAGGAAAGTGGGATCTAACTGGCTGCCGGCATCTACCGCCTTCTAGGTCTCGTGCACGAACAGAACGAGCTGTGCTTTACACGATTTTTTCCGGAATCTATGTTGGTTCCTACACAGGAAATATTTTGTCTCTAGATATGATACGATACGCGAGCATAAAGCGTGTTCCAAAATTCCATAACAGGTCGATGTCAGAGATATAGACCTACAGTTATATGCGTCTGTTCAACGATATTTCCTGCAAATTGGAACGACCTGTGCTTTTTTCCAATCATTAGGAAGACTTCCCTCCTGGAAGAGGGGCAAGTTGAAAGAGGAGCTAGTTCTTCCGCATACTCTGTACAGAATCGAATTGGTATCCTGTCAGGTCCAGAGGCATGTGATTTAACGTTTTGTTTTGACTGTGCGCTCTAAGGCCGCTGTTCAGTGGTATGGAGTCGTCGACCTCCCTCGTTTGGACTGTCGGTCGCGCGTGTGCAATGGCCACCGACACAACAATGGGCTTTGAAACGTATAACACCAAAGGGACAAGGATTTGCAACTTCAAAAGGAAAGCTGTCAGAAAACTGATGGGGTCGGAGAGATAAAGTCATAAGCCACATAGAACTAGTTTTGAGATACAGCGAGTTTAAAGTTCCACGGAGGTCTGAAAATATTTAATACAAAATATAAACCTTATTTCTATTGCAAACACTTGCTTAATACTTGCGAAGCATGTTGTTAAATAATCAACTCTCTGCATGCTATAAAATATTAATTTTAGAATGATTCTAATTAAGATGTAGTAAATTGTGGCTTATGACTACATCTCCCAAAAAATGGTTTAAAATATAAAGTATGAATTTGTAAGGATTTATTTTAACTACTCTTACACAGCAAGCAGAATATATAATTTTTACACATTAATGTATACGTTTCAGGTATCCGAGATGTATAAATTACTTTTTCATTGATACAGTTACATCAAGGAAGTTCCTCTACCTCATCATCGTACACGTCATTTCCAGTACAAGACTGATAGAAATCTTGATTTGCTGCAGGTATGTATGGCATAAGAGACAGTACATCATCAATTTTTGTCTGGTTAATTGGTAGTGGCTTTCTGTACTTTATTGGCAGCTGATATGGATTTGGTTCAACTAGCCTTCCTTTCTTTTTCACACAAATATCCACTGACATGAAAGCTCCTACGTCTGAATAAGAATGCTTTACACTTAACTTGAAGGGATCTTCAGACTCAAACTTAAATTGAGTAGCTTCACTGAAATGGTGGGAATCTCCAGACGTGGATTCTGTACGTTCTGAGATCAATGTCTTCAGGCATTCCAAACTTCTGAAGTCTTCTCTTTCCATTTTAGTTACAATGAAATGTTTTGGACTCGCAGATTTTATTACTTCTGCCCGTTCATCGGGAGTGTACACTATTGGACGTCTGCTTCTTGCATACCGTTCAATCCGACCAAAATCACGATCGCAAGGTAGCATGGTGTGACCTACCACAGGGAAGTATTTCTGGACAGAATCAAATCTTTTGGTAGCAACATGGAACCTTTCCAAAGCGATAATAGTCCAATTCTTTGCCTGCCCCTTGCAGTTCTCTGTGATTATGTGGAGACGTTTGGTCTGAGGATTAGTTATCTCCAAGTACTTCAATAAGCAGCTCCCAACCTCATCTGAACCCCGGCGTCCATCTTTCTCGCTCCACAGAAACATATAACCCTTATTTGATCCACAGTCATGGATACCATAGTTGTATGTATATATTTTCCTCTTGTAAAATGCTGGACCAACTGTTAGTTTAGGTGTGGGGAACGTTTGCTGCAAGTCCATTGCTATCACATGATGATCTTTCGAATTTTCTTTAGCCAGAGCAGTTAAAGACACAATCATATTTTGTCCTCTGTCGGCCTTTTTGAGATGCAGTTCATATTGTTGTTTCATTTCTGTGACTTCTGCACACAATTCTGGGTTATTTATTGCAATTACAAATCCAGCACATTTTGAACAGGTGTCAAGTTTTGGTAGTTTGAAGCCTACGTTAAATTCAGATACGAAAATTTCTTTGAATTTACTTTCAGATACTGCAGGAACCTGCTTTTCCTTGCAGTATTCTGAGTATTTATCTCGAAATAAGGAAGCAATTGTGAGATCACAATCCAAATACACTTTATTGGGGCTCTGTTGCCTACTGTAATTACTGTTATATTTCGGTATGGCGTTGAGAAATTCTCTAACACTCTGTACACCTTCGTCTTGAAATTTATGTGTGTAGTTTCCATGTTTTCCTGAAAGAAAAAAAAGATGAGCTTATATCCTCTTCCTAATAGAAATATTTGTATAGTACTCAGTTTGAGTACATCCCTAACTTATAGCACAGAGTAACATACAAACCTCTTCCATCTTCTTTTGGCACTGCAAATCTCTGCTTCATTTGATGTTGTAAATTCCTCATTCTTCGTGCATGTATCTGTAAGCCATAAACCCTTAGGAAAGCCTCCTTGCAGATCATGACTTCTATTCCGCATACCCTCACGTTATAAGAAAATGTAACATCCCTGGATGATATTTTCTTGGAAGTCTTTTTTGGATAGCTTTGAAAGAAATTATGACGAATATAACAATATGAAATAAATATAAAAAATGTTAAACCATTTTTATTTAAATAGTGAACAAACCTCCGCTTTTTCGGTTCCATTTTCATACAGCTCATCAGGTAAGTGTTCTGAGCATTAAAGTTTCCTATGTCCCAAAATGAATGAAACATGTTTTCTTTCTCTCCAAGAAGTTTTGTGAAGCATTTATTTAAACAAGTACAGGGACTTCCTATAGTAGCAGTCTGAACAGTCTTGTGGGTTTTTCAAGACTTATACTGCTAACCAGAAATTCGTCGACGTTTTGCTTTATTTTTCTTCCATTGATCAATATTTCGCTTTCTTTTCCGTGAAGGCTTTGGTTTTGCGGGTGATTCTTCATTTATTCTACTTATAGTATGAAGAGCAAAATAGTCTAAGAATTTGCGTGAGATATAGTCATAAGCCACACAAAACATTAAATTTCGCTAAAATCATATGAATGAGAAAATATTTTTAACACATCGTTTACCTTTCAAACTACATTATTGCACCATTTAGCAGTAATATAAATGTGACCATCAAGTTTCATCATTAACACACAGGATGGCTATCAAATGCGTTGGCAATGTTGCGAAAAACAAAGTCACAAGCCACAGGAAATTAATCACTTTTTTTTTCTTTATTGTTATTTTAAACCTGTACAACAGGCAGGCTGTCAGCAGCATTCTACGCCGCTCTTCAGCCAGGATACACAAAGAGAAGAAACAATGAGAAGACACATAAGTTACAGAACGGTGGGCAATAATACAGTAGACACATAAAGACAAACACAGAGGCGTTCATACTCGACGATAATCCACACTGCAAACTGTTGATACGACGCACAAACACTGAAGAAGACGATGGCACTGGTGAACGATGGAGTGTGACGGTGAACACTGAACACTAAACATGACGGCACACACGAAACACTGATGGCGGTGATCTCCGGCGCGCGAATGTCCACTTAGCGTGTGCGAGTCCGGGGACCTGCCAAGAGGCGAACAGGGGTGAGGTGGGGGAGAGGGGAGAAAAAGGATGCCAATGGCTGAGGAGACGCGGGCAGGAGGAGGGGGACAGGGGAGGGGAAGCCCGGGGGAGGAGGGGGGAGAAATGGAGGAGGGATGGAAAAGGGAGAGAAGGGAGAGGGTGCCCAGAGGAGCAAGCACAGGAGGAGGGCGGGAGGATCAAAGTTGGTAGGAGGGGTAGATGGAGGGGAGGAGGGCAACATCAGGGAGGGGGAGCTGGCGGTAGCCACCTTGGGAGAGGGTAAGGAGGGTGGAGAGATGGAGACCGGGTGGGACGTGCAAATACAGGCGCGGCAACGGACGAGGGTGGGAGAGGATCGGTGAGATGAGCAGGTGAGGAGGAGCGAGTTTGCAGGAGGTGTACAGGATCCATATCCTTTCAAGGAAAAGGAGGAGGTGGGGGAAGGGCATGAGACCATACAGGATCCGCGTGGGGGAGGGGAGACGGATGTGATATGCGAGGCGGAGAGCATGACGTTCAAGGATTTGGAGGGATTTATAAAAGGTAGGGGGGGCGGAGATCCAAGCCGGATGTGCATAACCAAGGATAGGGCGGATGAGGGATTTATAGGTGTGGAGGATGGTGGAGGGGTCCAGACCCCACGTACGGCCGGAGAGGAGCTTGAGGAGACTGAGTCGGGAGCGTGCCTTGGCTTGGATTGTCTGGAGGTGGGGAGTCCAGGAGAGGTGACGGTCGAGGGTGACGCCAAGGTACTTAAGGGTGGGAGTGAGGGCGATAGGACGGCCATAGATGGTGATGTAGAAATCAAGGAGGCGGAAGGAAGGGGTGGTTTTGCCTACAATGATTGCCTGGGTTTTGGAGGGATTGACCTTGAGCAACCACTGGTTGCACCAATCGGTGAACCGGTCAAGATGGGATTGGAGAAGGTGTTGGGAGCGCTGTAGGGTGGGGGCAAGGGCAAGGAAGGCGGTGTCATCGGCAAACTGGAGAAGGTGGACGGGGGCTGACGGCGACGGCATGTCCGCCGTGTACAAAAGGTACAGAAGGGGGGAGAGGACGGAGCCTTGGGGCACACTGGCAGAGGGGAAAAAGGTGTAGGAATCTGTGTTATGGATGGTGATATAGGAAGGACGGCGGGAGAGAAAGGAGCCGATCAGACGGACGTAGTTAATGGGAAGGGCGAAGGTTTGGAGCTTGAAGAGGAGACCGGAATGCCATACGCGGTTCGAGGTCCAGGGAGAGGAAGATTGCGGAGCGATGGGAATTAAGCTGTTCGGAAAGGAGATGAGTGAGGTGAACGAGAAGGTCGTCGGAAGAGAAGGACGGCCGAAAGCCACACTGGGTAACGGGAAGGAGGCGGTGCTGGTGGATGCGTTGGGTGAGGATAGATTCCAGGGCCTTGCTGAAGACCGAGGTAAGGCTGATGGGACGGTAGGAGGAGACGGCGGATGGCGGTTTGCCAGGTTTAAGGAACATGAGGATACGGGAGGTTTCCCACAGGTCGGGGTAGTAACCGGTGGACAGGACCACATTGTAGAGCCTGGCCAGGATGGAGAGGAAAGAGACAGGAGCTTCACGAAGGTGACGGTAGGTGACACGATCGTGACCAGGAGCGGTGTTGCGTTTTGTGCGAAGTGTATCAATGAGATCCTGTGTAGTGAAAGGGCATTGAGTTCCGTGTGTGCAATGTTGTCCAAGTACTGGAAACCAGGAGCGAGGGGAGGGACAGAGGTGTCAGTTCGATCGCGGATATCCGGGAAGAGGGAGTAATCGAACTGGGGATCATCGGGGATGGAAAATACATCGGAGAGGTAGGAGGCAAAGTGATTGGCCTTACTAAGGGTGTTAGGGAAAGGGTGATCATCATGGAGAAGAGTATAATAGGGGGAGGGTTTAGTTCCGGTAAGGCGACGGAAGGCCGACCAGAACTTGGACGAGTTGATTGGTAGGGTAGCATTTAAATGGGTGCACGTCTGTCGCCAGTCCCGGCGTTTCTTAGCCGCGAGCAAATTACGAATGTGTCGCTGGAGTTGCCGGTGGCGCCGTAGTGTGTCCGTGTCACGCGTGCGGAGGAAGGCACGGTAGAGACGACGGGATTCACGGAGGAGGAGGACGGCCTGTGGGGGTAAGGTAGGACGGTGGGGGTGGACGGCGACAGTAGGGACGTGGGCCTCCGCGGCCTCAGACTAGGTCTGCTGGAGAAAGGAGGCGGCATGGGTGGCATCGTCAGGGTGGTGGTAGATGAAGGGGTGGCTATCAACCTGGGTGGAAAGGGTATCCCGGTAGGCATTCCAGTTGGCACGGGAATAGTCATGGAGAAATTAATCACCAGAAATAAACCGTTTTATATACTTACCGAAACATCATCTGAGCTGGAACTGCTGGTCTATGGATGCCAAGATTCATCACTGTCAGGATCCAAAGGGTAAAGCTCTTCACTTCCACTACTATCTGTAGCAAATATGCGTTGAAGACCCGAAGACGCTTCAGATGTTCCTGACCCACTTGCCATTTTGCCGTGCCTTGTGACTATGTATCTTCTGAAACTACCTCCTTATGGCACAGCATAGAACTGCACTCCGTCATAGCCTGACATCTGTTGCAGTAACACGGAACTTTTTCAACACATTGTGAAGAAGACATTGTTAAGAATGCCGCAACATGAAAAACTCAATTTCGTGATAGTTGTGGTTTATGACTATCTCTCCGAGCCCTTCAATTTTTGCGGTAGTAGGTACACACATGTGGAATTTTAATCTTTAAGTAATTTATTAGAATTGTACCAGATTGAAGGTTACAGATCTCGACATCAAACTTCCTCAGACCTATCGTCCTCAAGTAAAGCTACCCCATTCTCGTTAATGTAAACAGGCACAATGACTTGATTCAGAAATGAAGGGCCAGTGGAGCTCCCAAAGACTACACAGTAAATATCATCAAACACTCCACTTATTACTTGTCTGCGACTAACAGTCTTCCCACAAACACATGACATAATTTAATATGTGATGTTCTCTGGATGGTCGTAACTGCAGTGCGAAGTCAAATACGCCTGTCACTTTAGACTGTACGGTTTGGTTCCACGTGTCCACACTTCATAGCTGACCTGCTGTACACACAGTCTCGGCCATTAGTCATGCAGAAAGCATTCGAACTCAGTCGCGTTATAATGGATGCATTCTCCTCTGCAAATATACCGATATTCACCTACACTATGTGATAAAAACTATCCGAACATCTGGCTGAAACTGACGTACAAGTTCGTGGCGCCCTCCATCGGTAATGCTGGAATGCAGTGTAGCGTTGGCCCAATGTTAGCCTTAATGTGAGCTTCCACTCTAGCAGACATACGTTCAATCAGGTGCTGGCAGGTTTCTTGGCCCATCCTTCAGGGAGTACTGCAGTGAGGAGATCTACCGATGTCGTTCGGTGAGGTCTGGCACACATCCCAAATGTGTTCCATACGATTCAAGTCAGGACTCTGTCCAGGCCAGCCCATTACACGGATGTTATTGTCCTGTAACCACTCCGCCACAGGTCGTGCATTATGAACAGGTGGTCGATCGTGTTGAAAGATGAAATCGCCATCCCCGAATTGCTCTTCGACAGTGGGAAGTAAGAAGGTACTTAAAACATCAATGTAGGCCTCTGGTGTAATAGTACAATGCAAAACAACAAGGGGTGGAAACTCCATTCACGCAAAACACGACCATACCATATCACCATCGCCTCGGAATTTTACTGTTGGCACTACACACGCTGGCAGATGACGTACACCGGGCATTCGCCATCCCACGCCCTACCACCTGATCGCCAAATAGTGTACCGTGATTCGTCACACAACGTTTTTCCACTGTTCAGTCGTCCAATGTTTACGTTCCTTACACCAAGAGAGGCGTCGTTTGGTATTTATCGGCGTCATGTGTGGCTAATGAGCAGCCGCTCGACCTCGAAATCCAAGTTTTCCTACCTCCCTCCTAACTGTCACAGTACTTGCAGTGGATCCTGATGCAGTTTGGAATTCCTGTATGATGGTCTGGATAGACGTCTGCCTATTACACATTAGGAGCCTTTTCAACTGTCGGCGGTCTCTGTCAGTCAACAGACGAGGTCCGCCTGTACGCTTTTGTGCTGTCCGTGTCCCTTCACGTTCCCACTTCACTGTCATATCGGAAACAGTGGACCTAGAGATGTTTAGGTGTGTGAAAATCTCGCGTACAGACGTATGACACAAGTGACACCCAATCACCTGACCACGTTCCAAGTCCGTGAGTTCCGCGGAGCGGTCCATTCGGCTCTCTCACGATGTCTAATGACTACTGAGATGGCTGATATGGAGTACCTGGCAGTAGGTGGCAGCATAATACACATAATATGAAAAACATATGTTTTTGGGGATGCCCGAATACTTTTGATTTCATAGTGTAATTCAGGGAGAAGCAAGGGAATCTGCGGTAATGGCAAGGTAGGTCTATCGTCATTTATTTCTAAATCGTTGCACTCCAAATGTAAGACCCTTCGTTACTTGCACCAACGACAACGAGACAGAGGATCTCTTCGCCCTCAAGGGAGGATCATGGACCACAACGTGATGGTGCAGAATTAAGACGTGAGGAGAAAACTCCGTGGCCTAAGTCAGACAGAAAAGGCGTGGCACAGACATGTGACGGGGACGTGGCAGTGTTTCACGACACCTCTATGTTAACATATGGAACAGTTTACACAGAAAAGACGCGTCTCTTCGTGATCCGCGCCACATCCGTTTGTAGTGACGAGTGGCGCATAGAAACGGCGTGTGGCGGAGTTTTTCAAGTGGTGCACTGCTGTTTTCATTAAGTTTTGTCATCCAATGTGCCTCAAAAAATTGTTGACGTAGCTATATCCATCTCTGTAGACAGTTTCTCGGTAAAGCGTTTACGTTTCGCGCAAACTATTAAAAACCACTGTTTTGGAATCCGCACGTTCTCTTCTCTATGCAGTCTTTCTCATTATATTTTGGCAAAACTATTCGATAAAAAAAATATTATAATTTTTCCACATTTTATAGTATGACAGTTTATTGTGAATTGCTTTCATTTTCGTTGTTGCCCATTGTTATTGCGATACTTCCAAAATAAGTAAACCACCAAGTGTATTTTGAAAAGTTTTGCAGTAAAGAATGTAGTCGCTGGGCACTTTATGTTTGTACATAGGTAGCTACATATGAAATATAGCTTGAAGGAGAGCGATACCTCTTTCCAGTCCCGAGTAAGGTGATATATTTTGACGTTTGGCAGCGATGAGCAACGACGCCCAACACTCGACGTTATGGCCGTGCACTACGAGGATTTGTGGCTCGCGTTTCACTTTCGTACGTGGCTTATGTAGTCAGTTACAATCACATTTTTAGTTAATATTGCATTAACAGTTATTTTCATTTTGAAGCTGGAGATAGACAACCGCAGATCCAGCACAGAGCTAGTTGTGCCTTATATAAATATAAATTTTTCTTGTCTACTCTACCAGTTCCATTTACGGAACATTCAGTAACTCTTTAGTTCGCACATTTTCGCACAAATAGCCTGTTTTCCAGCGAGTAATGGATCTGAATTTTTTTAAAAAGTCTTCTGCGTTCTGGATGTTTTATGTTGACAAATTTGTTGCCTTACATATCTGGACTTTCTTGATGCAGGCAGTGCAAGTGAGGCAAAATGCCATTTTACATATTTTATAACAGTTATTACACAATTACTTAAGCTATTTTTGAAAAAAAATAACACTATTTTTATATTTTCCTGGACGAACAACGCTGAATCCTTGCAGTTACTACATTGTGCTGTTGAAACACTGGTTTTTCTGTATTGCTTGTTATAGATATAGGAATCTTATTTTGAGAAATTAAAACACAGTTCAAACACACAATGTTTACTGCAATACTAATCTCAAGCAGCAACAGAATACATGGAAAAAATTTAACACTACTCCTTTTGCAATTACGCTAAACACGTACAGTCAGTGTTACATTTTCTGTTTTCCCAAACAGACGTGCAAATACACTACTCACTTGGTACTTGTTCATAGAAATTCCGTTTCTCAGCTGGGATGTACTATCAGATGTAAGGTATGACTTTGTTCTTTGCACTTTTTACGTTCAGAATTTTATCTGATAAGATAGGGAAAAGTGTAATGTTATCTAGCAGCATGTTTCTCTACCCAGTACCTCTCGACTTCTTTGCAACTCTTTGACAAATTCACGGCTCCTGGATGTTACGACTTTTCCTTCCTCTTAGTGTAGTCGGTTTGTCACATAAAATATACAGCCAGACATTGTCACTTATTCTGAAAGAGCCTCTATGCAACCCTTGGTCTGCTGCTCTAAGATCCCTGAAATCCTCTGTTTCTATCTTGCAGAGAAGGAATCCATTGGTCCTTGGCGTTGGCAATGATTGGAATCCAGTTTTCTGGGTGAAAGAAATGTTTCTCTCTATAAGGGATGAAATCGCCATCACGTCGTAGGTAATTATGCTCTGTAACGAGGAATTTCTGTTAGAGAGCAGCAAAATATCTACGGATGATTAGATTTTGAAAAGGTGCCATAATATTTTGCTCGTCTATCACAAAATCAGCAATATGAAGACTTACGTTCAAATGAAAATCATATTCCAGACTCGTTGTATTTCTATGAATACTGTCCTTAACTTTTCATCACGTCTTGGATAATTATACTTTGTAACGAGGTGTTTCTGTTCAACAGCAGCAAGCTATTTACGGATGTTGAACGATGTTGAAAAATGGAGTCTGTCAATCATTCTGTGTAATGCACTACACTTTTTTTTTTTTTTTTTTTTTTTTTTGGACTTGTAGTCCGGGGTGATATGTTACAATACAGCATCACCGGTCTATTGCGGTCTAACTGTGTTGGTGAGGCAGTAAATTTCCACAGGGCAGTGACTCCGTCACTGCAATTCACTTTGGAGGTGTGGCGGTGGGACTTGTAGTCCCGTACCACCCTCTGACGGTGATAGTACTACATGAGTCAGGCAGAAGAATTTTGCCTAACATGGGCAGGTGAAGGTGTGGCGGTGGGACTTGTAGTCCCGTACGCCAGGGCAGGGGTGGTGGCACTACACATACTAGAAACACTAAATAAATCAATTCCCAATTATCTGACTGCGAGTTTAAAAAAAAAATCTCTGGCGTCTCCTAACAACTATTCTGTAATGCTCCTGTATGCAACAGTTAACTCGAATTGTCCTGCCGCTGCAACTGCGTTATCAGCAACATGCTAAAATATTTCAAAAGCAATACTGAGATCCATGCAGAGGGCAATGCGTTGGCTAATTGCAATAATTAGTGCCACATTTTTTTATACATAGAAGGGTTTGGTCAACTAACATTAAAAGATGTAAAAGAAAATGAAACAAACCAATGAAGTCTATAGTCTATTATATATGCAATATAAACACTGAGAAACTTACATAGACTTTTAATTATTTCACAATGTCTATACTCAATAACCACGTTTCTGGCCACAACAAAGATACGAAACTACTCCCAATGTACGCGTACACAAATCTGCCAAAATCCTTCCAATGCACAAGCAACCAACTACTACGTCCAATGAAAAGTCAAATTACCAAAAAGGCTCAATTAATACCAAGGTCTTCTCCGGCGCTACTAGCACAAGGACAGCAATTTGCGACCTCATCTGTCTCGCGGCTTCTCTCAACCGCAGGCTGCGTCCGACCACTTCCACCTCCCCACGACAACTGCTCGCTCGCTCCTACTCGCGATAATAATATCTCAGACTCAGAGTTTGCGTGTGCACACACCAGAATCATAGACGTCCAACTTTCAACACAAGGAAAAGAAAGGAGTGGCTGAGCCCAAACAAAGCAGCAACTCCCTGTACAATAAAGATCGTGTTATGCATCTGGTGGAACAGCGACGGTGTGCTGTACTACGAATTGCTTCCCCTAGGTGGAACCATCACTGCTGACATATACTGTCAACAAATGGACGTCTTGCAAGCGGAACGCAAGAACAACGACCAGGCGGACTACGTGAGGTGATAGTGGTCGACGATAACGCCCGCCCGCATTCTGCAAGACTGACAAAAAACAATATACGGCAGTTGGATTGGTGAGTCATTCCGCAACACATTTAATGATCTGATCTTGAGTCCTCAGATTTTCACCCTTTCCGCTCTGCATCGAACAACCGTCAAAGAACTTCCTTTCCGGATGAAAATGCACTCCGAACATGACTCGATGAGTTCTTCGACTCAAAACCATGTGATTTGTACAGCCATGCAATCGAAAAGTTACCCCAGGGTCGGTAGGCTGTTGTGAAGAGTGGAGGAGAATATGTTGATGGCTGAAGCCTCTGTCATGTGTATCTCTTGTGTTATGGAAGACTGATACGAACTTATGCACAAATCCAAACCTGAATTTATACTCCTAATACCGTGTATGTACAAACGACGTACATGGAGTACAAAGAAGGATTTTTCCAGTGTGCAGTTTCTGGTAAGTTGTTAGTGTAAATAGACAAATGTTTTAATTCATTAATATTAATGTGAACAGAGTCTTTTGAATAAAAACATTACCGGTATGACGACATTTCGACTTTGGACTTTGAACGTGACTCTTGAGTTATTTCAGAATGCTTTGTGACTAAATTATCGAAAACTAAGTTGAACTGTCTGCGAAATTATCTCACGAAGCTACGTCCCAAAAAAACGTGAATAACAGGCGGTTCTGGCTTCTATTGTATACAAGAGTGATGGGTATGATTTCTAATAGAGAAATCAAATACAAAAGCTGTAATCGTATGAAGGAAGTTGATAAATTAAACGGAAGTAGAAATATCATTATGGAAAGGGACGAATAATTTCAAACACTGATATATGGTGGCAAAAAGTTCTGTTATGTTATATCGGTATGAACTTTTACTGCGGAAAAGTTTAGGTTATGATAACAGAGGGTCTACCTGCTGAAGCGGTCACTGTGACACGAAGTCATACACGACGGCTCCCCACACCCTGACGCTAAGAATAACACCGCTACGTCTTTTGAAAACAGTCGAAGAACGGGAGCTCTGCCCACGTCGACGCCACAGTTGCCGACTATTGTGACCAAGGATTGTTAAGAAACTCAACTCATTTGTGAACAGAAACCAACGCCATTGATCAGCAGTGCGTGCTTCTCAGCCACGGCCCAATTCCAAAAATAGACGTTTGTATCTCTAACCAATGGTGCTGGATGACTCAGAATGTTGCATAGAGTCTAGTACTTTTTCTTGTACGATTTGAAGGGGTTATAATGTTTTAGGTGCACAATGCGTACTTCCTCACTTGTGGTGGTCAGAGATTGTCTACCAGAACCTTAAAGACGAGTATCCCTACCCTCACATTCCCATGCAGTTTACCATCAGGCGACTGACACTTCCGAATGCACCAAAAACTTGGATGTTGCACATTTCGTCCAGGCAGACCAGATGGAGACCCGCAATGAGGCCCCTTTCAAACTACAACAGGTGCTGATCATGCTGTCTCACACAAGAACGTGCCATCTTCGTATCCCAGACAGCGATCACTCAACATCTGATCCAGTTCACACCTCTCGTATACCCTACAGGGCCTGGTAATAACCAGTAGCGGCTCAGATGTAAGAGTAGAAGAGCTTCTGAACACCCTAAGTTTTGACACTTTGAGAATTTATTGATTATTTTTCTTTGAATGCTGTTAAACGTAATGTAGGTTCGATAACCTGAAGTACAAGGCATTAAATCTAATGCGCTGTGCTACATTGCTCCTCTAGAACAGGTGAAATTTGGCATCAGGGTCGTGAGCACACCTTTGGTTGTGCACGTTTTAAGGAGCTTTTGCGCATGCGCGTGCTGTAATTGCCTTACTGCCCAAATAAATGTGGATTTGATAAAGTGCACGGTACACGGCGTGCACAGTTTGCCTTTTCCACTCAGCTACAAGTTTACGTAATTGCCACTAGGTGGTAGCACACTGCAGCAGACTATTATCCTCATTGCCATAAATCACGCTAGACGGCAGCACATTCCGCAGCTATGCCAATTCACTCACTATATACACTGCTGGCCACCGTAAATGCAACACCCTGAAGGAAGCATCCGAATCAAGTGAAATTTGCACCATGGGTTTGCAGCGATGAGATATGCAACTGATTAGGATTTCAGCGCAGACGCACATCACGCGCGCCTGTGGCGCCACCTCATAGCGCCATTTAAGGCTTGGCGATTTCGACGAGTGTACGTTCGGCACGTGTGTTTACCTTGTGGTTGTTTTACAAGACGATCAGTTATGCCTCGTAGACAACAGCGAACATCGTTTGATCAAGTATCCGAGTTCGACAGAGGAAGGATAGTGGCTTACCGAGATTGTGGATTATCATACAGAGAAATCGCTAGTCGTTTTGGACGAAACCAAACAACTCTAATGCGGATATGTGACCGTTGGATGCAGGAGGGTACGACGGACCGACGTGGTCGATCGCATTCACCTCGGTGCACCACTGCACGTGCTGATAGGCAAATTGTGCGCATGGCAGTGACGGATCGCTCAGTGACATCCCGAACCATAGCACAGCACATTGCGTCTGTAACGCATCATCCAGTGTCTGCGCGTACCATTCGACACCGTTTACAGCAGAGTGGTCTGTCCGCAAGACGTCCATTGCTTCGTCTACCATTGACGCAGAACCACAGACGTCTCCGTCGCCAATGGTGTGATGACAGACGGTTGTGGACGGCAGAATGGAATGACGTTGTCTTTACTGACAAGGCACGCTTCTGTCTGCAGCACCACGATGGTCGGATGCGAGTGTGGAGACACCGTGGAGAGATGATGCTGGACAGCTGCATTATGCACCGCCACACTGGTCTTGCACCGGGTATTATGGTATGGGGCAGTATTGGATATTACTCTCGCACGCCTCTAGTACGCATTGCCGGTACTTTAAACAGCCGGCGCTACATATCCGAGGTGCTGGAGCCAGTTGTCCTTCCTTACCTTCAGGGCTCGGCCACAGCCATATTTCAACAGGATAATGCGCGATCACACGTGGCACGCATTGTCCAAAGGTTCTTCGTCAACAACCAGATTGAAGTGCTTCCCTGGCCGGCTCGCTCTCCGGATCTTTCGCCGATAGAAAACATGTGGTCCATGGTTGCTCAACGAGTGACCCAGATTACATCCCCAGCTGCCACACCAGATGATCTTTGGCAACGTGTGGAAGCTGCTTGGGCTGCTGTACCCCAGGAACACATCCAACGTCTCTTTGACTCAATGCCGAGACGTGTGGCAGCGGTGATGTCCAACAATGGCTGCTACTCTGGCTACTGATTCTGGCAGGAACCACATGTCACAGACGTCTGTAAACGTAATCATTTGATACTTGTTCAACATTTTATCTACAAAATAAATTTTGTTGTGCTACCTCTTGTCTTTCTTGGTGTTGCATTTACGGTGGCCAGCAGTGTAGTACAATTAGATTGGACGTGAGTGTATGTTATAGTTATACTGATAGAAAAACCTATTTTGTGGGCTTCTGAATGAGCTACAGTACATTAAATTTTGGACTATTTCACATAATAATCCTTTTGAGGCGCTGAGAACCATAAAGCACATCGTCATTTATTGTGAGGCAACAACATTTATTCATGCTTCTGGGATCTGTTTATCTTATGGTGGGTCAGGATTATTTGTACTGTAGGCCCATATATAAACATTTACGAAAAGCTGTGTCACTGGTTTCTCTGATATTCAGTTAAATGTGTGGCTGAAGACGATGTGCTTTTGGCCCTTATGGCTGTAAGTGCCTCATTTGTATTCAAGTAACCTTACTGGTAAATTGTACTACTTCAATCATTTCCGAAAACGACAATTTGTGTTTGGAGTTGGTTGTTTACTGTCCAAAAATCATCTTGGCTGTGCAGTGTCAACTTGAACTCTGTTGAATCCTTTGTGAGTGTTTGCAGAAAAGAAAATTATCAGGAAAACTTAGCCACAAAGGAATTAAGGCCTCCCAGAGCAGATCCGTTATCCGAGAAAGTGTTGAAATCAAATAAGCGTGACTATAAGCCAACCTTTAACACAGAAATGAATAATAAGCGTAAGTAGCAGTGTGAGTGTAGTGTAAGACTGTCTGATTTTCACCCCAGAAGTTCATTCGTTAACTAATACACTTATTACGAACTTATTACATTTGTCCAACAGAATAAAAAACCACGAAAACTCCCACATACACCAAAATGAGAAACGGAGAGTAGTGAAAGCGTAAACATTATTTAGTTATTGCCCTAAACTGTACTTCAATATATTCATAACAACAAAATTCCACAAAACTATTCTTTCTCTTCTCAGACAAGTTAAACATATTATTATTATTATTATTATTATTACTGACAGCGGTTGAAGCTTTATAAATATGTTGATAAGCGTAACTGTTATACTGCTCTCATAATATTCTGAATTTACAAATTTGTGACCGTCCAGAATACGTACTTAAGAGCCGCCACTGGCCATAACGCTACAAAAGAACGACACCAACGCTCTCTGATAGCTGTCCTTTCTGTCACAGAGAACCGACAGATAGTAAACTATCGTGGAAAGCCCACGTTCAGGATCTTGTTCAAAGAATTAATGCTGCCATTTTTACTATTCGAACGGTATTTGAAGCGTTGATCGTTCGACACGAAAATTAGTCTAATTTGCCTATTTTCATTCGCTTATGTCGTAATGTATTATATTTTGGCATAACTCTTCCCATTCTAAAAGGATATTTTTGGCTCAGAAATGGGCAGTTCGGGCAATAAGTGGTGTAAGTTCCCGAACCTCTTGTCGATCCCTGTTCACGAGTCTGGGTATTCTGACATTGGTTTATCAATATGTATATTCCTTACTGTCATATCGTGTTATTAATATTTCTTATTCCCAAGAATAGGCAGCTTTCACTCAGTTAATACTCGGCAGAAAGCAATCCCGCATTTGGGTCGGACTTCCTTAACTCTTGTGCAGAAATGCGTGCGGTTTACTGTTGCATCCTTTTTCAATAAAGCTGCCGCTAGAATTCAAAAGAGCAGGCCACGGTGGCCGAGCGGTTTTAGGCGCTTCAGTCCGGAAGCACACGGCTGCTACGGTTGCAGGTTCGAATCCTGCCTCGGGCATGAATGTGTGTTATGTCCTTAGTTAGGTTTACGTAGTTCTAAGTTTAGGGGTCTGATGACCTAAGATGCCAAGTCCCATAACACTTAGAGCCATTTGAATCATTTTGAAGAATTCAAAAATCTTAGTAGTAATCCACGCCCTTTCAAGTCGAAACTGAAGAGTTTCCTGATGGGTGACTCCTTCTATTCTGTCGAGACGTTGCTTGAAAAATTAAGCTGATTCTTGTTCTATTCTTGATTTTGTTTTCTTGAATTTACGACTTCACTTTTTTTGGGTTCATATGAATTTTATTTTTTACTTTTCATGTACTGACACGTTCCACGACCTTGGAGATTTGCTCCTCAATTTGCTCCTACGGAACTTGACGTGTAAATAAATAAATAAAATAAATAATCGTTTACATACCCGCCAATGATCTTTAGGTGAACGAAGTAGCATTGACTTCCATCCATGTTCTCTAAGTACTTCACACTGTTTGTGAGATAGACTATTTACTGTTGCACTAGCAAAATCCTGCCTAAGTATTTGAGATTGAACGATGTCTTAAAACAATGATTCTTTAATATGACTGTTGGCTATTCATGACAAGATTATTCACAACGTAACAGAAGGAGTTCAGCGTTATAGCTCTAGCACTAAAACAACAGACAGTAAATTGTTGATCTAGTTTGCTCGATGATAGTAACAGGTGTAGATCTCTTCGAAATTGTCCGCTAAGATCATCTTCCATTCACAGAGGACTACTGTGTGTGTTTCAGCAGTAAAGTATTATCTTCAAACCTCTACAATTATGCAGATTATTGTTGTGACTGCAAAGACGTTCTCTAACTGGACACATCTTCGAGTGCAGTAAGAACGTAGTGCTGAAATCCGAATACGTGGACATGTCCCCGGTTATTCGACTCGTCGGCGAGATGACGACTCCTAACAAGGAACCTCCCCTCTAAATCCCTCAGAGATACGTCAGCCGTGACTTTCCTGTGCAAACATTGACACAGAGATGCTGCTCCCTGTTCGTTCTCTGGCTACACCACTCACGTCTGCCGCAAACTGAAGGAATCGCGTTGCTCCCAGAACGCATTATCTGCCGTGCAGTGTTCGCCTTGTCGCATTCAAATATCTCGCTGCCCTATGTCTCTCGACAAGGATCTGGAGACGTCTTTTATTCCAGATGGTCACATGTTTGCCCGTTATACACGATTAGAGCACACGATGATGTTCTGTTCGCATAGTTTTGCCTCTACGGGACTCATTTCTTAAACTTACAAGGCTACATTCTCTATCCGGTGTTTATCGTTCTTATATGTATGTTCCCTTTTCGTTGAATATTAATGGCTTCTTTGAGATGTATAAACAATGTTTGGTTTTTAATTTTGTGTGTCCTTTATCACACATTTTTGCATCCGTTCCTTGGGAGTCATTTCTCAGTTTGAGTCCGGATAGCATCTGTTGCATCATCCTTCTCCGCGTGTTCTGTCTTCTACACTCAACATAGACTTATTGCTGTTTGCCGTTTCATTTAACAATAGCAACAACCCTGTAGATGTAAGTTGGGACCTTACTTACAATAAATGTTCACGTGGCTCTGGGCACTATGGGACTTAACATCTAAGGTCATCAGTCCTCTAGAATTTAGCCGGCCGGGGTGGCCGAGCGGTTCTAAGCGCTACAGTCTGGAGCCGCGAGACCGCTACGTCGCAGGTTCGAATCCTGCCTCGGGCGTGGATGTGTGTGATGTCCTTAGGTTAGTTAGTTAGGTTTAAGCAGTTCTAAGTTCTAGGGGACTGATGACCTCAGATGCTAAGTCCCATAGCGCTTAGAGCCATTTGAATCATTTTGAAGAATTCAAAAATCTTAGTAGTAACCCACGCCGTTTCAAATCGAAACTGAAGAGTTTCCTGATGGGTGACTCCTTCTACTCTGTCGAGACGTTGCTTGAAAAATTAAGCTGATCCTTGTTCTATTGTTGATTTTGTTTTCTTGAACTAACGGCTTCACTTTTTTTGGGTTCATATGAATTTTATTTTTTTGGAGTTAAAGTTCCATAGTGCTCAGAGCCATTTGAACCTCTAGAACATAGAATTACGTAAACCTAACTAACCTAAGGACATGATACACATCCATGCCCGAGGCAGGATTCGAATCTGCGACCGTAACAGTCGCGCGGTTCCAGATTGAAATGCCTAGAACTGCTCGGGCACCGCGGCCGGCCTACAATAAATGAAATAGGTTGTTAAATCTAACTATTTCGTCATTCGAATTCGATAAAACACTGATGTAATTACAGGTAAGTAGGTGACCACTCTACCCCAAAACCGTCTATCTCTTTAAGAGTGCATCCCATGAAAGAAGTAATCTTACATCTATCCACAGCTAGAGATTTCTTGTCAGTAAAATTCTTCTGGGCTGTTGTGCGCATTGTCAATATATAAAACTGTCCGGCGTTTCGGCCACTATTGCAAGTGTCCTTCTTCAGGACTTTGTGCTTTTAAATGTCTGCTGGAATTTTCCACTTGCTAGGGCCTAAATTATTTACAGCATGCTTCTCTTTTCCCCATTTGGTAGATACTAGGCATCAAAAACTTTAAAATTTGCGTTTTTATAATGGAGAATATTAGTGTCAAGTTAAAAACCACCTTACGGAAGATGACGTTTCTTACCGAAAGTAGTACGAGACTGATTATTGATCACAGGATTTGTCCCTGATACGATCGCAGCCTAATTTAATTTAATTTCCCGTTTTCTTCCCTCGTTTATTGATCGTCTGCCAGTATACCCTGTGTCGACATAATGAAGTTTCTGTGATTATGCATTCAAAGAACACTAATGCTGAAGGCACTCAGCAGATCAAAGGCGCATAAAATTCATTGCGAATTACTCATCAATAGGCAGGGTCATTCACTACCAGAAAGTCAGAAAATTAAATTCACTGCCGTAAGGCATCAAGTATCCCCTAGCAACTTTCTTTTACATATAGGTAATTCTTCAGGACTGCACCAAGAAACTTTATAAGATAACTGTTCACGCACAGATTTTCTTATTCTCTGGAATTCTTAAATCTAGCGTCTAGAAGTGATATCCAGGAGACGTCCATAACGTTATGAGAATATAAAAATTTGCATTATGAATGGCTTGTTGGAACAAATTTACAATTATTTTTCATAAAATCTATCCTCTCCGTCATAACACGCTTGAAACGTTGAAGGCTATTCTGTAGAGGTTGGCAGAATCTTGTTTTACGTCATGGGATACAAAACTGATTCGGAAAGCGATCTCAGCTCTGGCGTCATTAAGGTAGGAATCTCTGCACTCTTTATAAAGGAAAAATCAAAATGAGGTGCTGGATCATGCCTTCTATCATCACCAGGCGGAGGACGAAGACTCCTTTATTTTAAGAGTCTTCGATAAAGGCAGGAACAGGTCTACGGTGTAAATGTCTCCTGATCCGAAGAGTGTGTTTTCCGTTGTCCCTCTCCCAGCTCCATCCTCAGTTCCCCAGCCAACTCTAATACCGTTGTCGTCGTCGACGACGACGAGTCGTTAAACCGTAACCATTCTTCCTTCCGCTGTGCCTTTCCTGATCATAGCTGTTCCGGCGTATCGACAAGCATTGGTACGAAGATGAAGAACGCAAGAGCAGAGAAGGCAGTGAGACGACGTCAGCCAATAGTTCGCTCACTAGGACGGCACCACGACAGGAGCGGCCTCTACAAGAAGGCAATATAAGTGCCGCTCCTGCCAGCCTCGGCTGCTGCCAGCCCGCCCCGGTGGGGAATTGAAATAAAATAATAATAATTAAAAAAAACAGCCTCGGCCGCACAGTACTAGACCGGCACTAGGAGAGCACTACGACATCAGTTATTAGTGATCCATATCCATTGCTTACATGGACAATGTATATAGTGAAGGACTTTTTTTGTTTGCATGTAGCCCATCGCCTGTGACACGTATCTTATAAATACAAAGTAAAGTATTGTCAAACATCTTTATGGTAATAAATACAATTAAATGTCATTTGCTTGAACTGTTGTATAGCGTTCCGAGAACGCAGCATTCTTTAGGAACCATATACGAGAAGAGTGGGGAGGACCCCACAATACCACTTCTTAGTTCTTGCTGGAGCGAGAACTCCACAAGTTAACAATACTGGCACGGCACCTGCACTCCACCCATGGACTTAATTCACCTACGATGGGTTAAAATGTATGTTTTTTTAACGAAAAGAGTTGTATTCTGCTGTTGTAAGATAATGAAAAATGCAGTAAATGGGAACACTGCACTTACTGAACGATGGCTCATTTCTCGCCGGAAGGTGCACTGTATTCGGCTGAACTTTCAAATGAATTAAATGCACTGGAACGAACTGAATTGATAGACAGCCATGAATTCAGTGAAAGTGCAGTCATATAAGAAATGATAGCGCAAACGCTTGTGATATGCCGGAAAAAAAAATGGTTCAAATGGCTCTGAGCGCTATGGGACTTAACATCTGAAGTCATCAGTCCTCTAGAACTTACAACTACTTAAACCTAACTAACCTAAGGACATCACACACAGCCATTCCCGAGGCAGGATTCGTACCTGTGGCCGTAGCAGTCGCGCGTTCCTGACTGAAGCGCCGAGAACCGCTCGGCCACCGCGGCCGGCTGTGATATGCCGAACCCGCATTGCGTTGAATATGTCGTGACAATTGAAAATTTTTGCCAGACAACAACCAAACCCAAGTTTCTTGCTATACGCAAGCGGTAGCCTTGACCATTGGCCAAGTGAACACTACTCTAGGTCTGACTTAAACTTGCATTGTCACTTACGTTTCCACTTATGATCTCCGAACACTACTACCAGAGGATCTCCCACAGTGTGTGTGGGGATAGGATAACTTCGGGTGGACTGTGAATATTTATAAATTAATGCCAGATTCGATAGGATCGATTACTGTTAGGAGAAAATCTAAGGTCGAGTGAGTATTGAGTACCGAACCTTCGGATGTAAGAACACATAATGGGTACTTACTCCAAGAATATAGTACTTACTCCATAACTGTTCAAATGTGTGTGAAATCTTATGGGGTTTAAGTGCTAAGGTTATCAGTCCGTAAGCTTACACACTACTTAACCTAAATTATCCTAATGACAAACACACACATCCATGCCCGAGGGAGGACTCGAACCTCCGTCGGGACCAGCCGCATAGTCCATGACTGCAGCGCCCGAGACCGCTCGGGTAATCCCACGCGGCTTACTCCATAACTGCTATATGAGTATCGAAAGAGACTAAATGAGAAAGGCCAAATGAAACCTTTAACTACAGAGATAAAAGGAGAATGGAATGCTATTAAATAAATTATAACGTTTGCAGCTGCTGCACCATTAGCAACCAGGATGAAAATATCCTAAACGGGAATTATCGGTTTAGAAAGACCACATTAACAAGCTTATAAATATAAAAAAGGAGCCGTATCCAAAAATAGTGCCATTACCTAATAATGTGATTACGGAGAGGATTATAGAAAAAGTAAAACTGCTTTACCAAAGATATAAATGCGAAAAATTAAATGGGAATCCTGGATCTATATTGGAGTGAAGTAGAACATGGTATTCAAGGAGGAATATATAAAGTACACAAAATTATGAAAGATTTTAATAAGCAACCAAAAATTGTATCGGCAATGGAATGGTTAAAGTACATTAAATGAGTATACACAGATAATGAAGAAGAATCAGAAATGGACAGCAATACCAATGACTCTGTACACAATGATAAGCCAAACCATTATGACCACCACCCACAGCGACGCTGGATGCTACCTGCGGCCGCTGTGGGCACGTGACGCGGTAACAAAAGTGAGTTAGCGGAGCAGACACGGACGGGGGATCGCCCTACCTAGGGTATGGGCTGGAAATGCGGATATCCATTAACAAAGTGACATTGACAAGGGCTAGATTATTATTACGCAGAGCCTGTGAACGAGTACGTCGAAAACGGCGTACCTGGTCGAATGTCCACGTGTTATTCTCGTGAGCATCTACAGAAAGAGATGCGAGGACAGTGAAACTACCACTTGCTGCTAAATGGTTGACATATACGACTTGTAACAACAACAACTGTACATATAATGATTTTTTCTTCTGATTTTCGATAAATTAGTGTAAGCAATGTTTTGATTTCATTTCTTTTTCTTTTCGTGTCATTATGTTAAAGAAACTGTAAGCAACTTTCGAGGTGAATATTAATGTTTATGTCAAATTTCAAGCTATGCTATAACAGAATTGAAGTGTAACACATGTTGAATCTATTGTAACATGTTTGAAATTGTAATTGTGCGCCTGGTCCACACGTAGGCAGTGTATTAGGATATGTGGAATGTAAAACCTTTGGTGAATACCCTGTCTGGAGGGGAGCGGTAAAAAGGTGGATGGCAGGCGAGCGCGGGAAAATGCACACAGGCGCGGCACAGCATAGCGGGCTCAGCAATACAGTCGGAGTTGGGCATCGGTCTGAGGAACATGTTCCGGATCGAGGAGGCTATCCTGGAAACAGTGGTTTCATTGAGCCTCGGATGTGCCGTTTCCGACGACTATACAGCATGGCTATATTCTATAGGCACTGAATTGAAAAGGATTGCGACGCTAAGAAGAAGCAAAGTGCCGATACAGCAAGAGCCATAGCTGTGATTGTATGTGTGCTGTGCGCCTCGCCATCTCGCTGCCCGCCAACCGCCGCATCGACTCGAACAGGTTGAATCTTTAGAATTGTATTCGTGTGGACCAGTGTTAATTTTGTTCCTGACTATTCAATAATAACTTAACTTTTACCAGAATTGCCCTATCAATTAATTATCCTCATCACTAACCGAGACAGGGTCCTTTCCACATGTTGTGCAATCCAAGTGTCCCGAAATGAAGATTTAAGGTTTATGTTAATAAGAATTACCTGCAGACCTATCTATGCTAGAAAGATGTTTAAGGAGCTTTATTGTTAATGAAAATATAAGCAAAGAACAAAGGTCTGACAAAGTTGGAAGATAATTTTGGAATTGGTTTAGTAATAAAGCTTAAATAATTTGAGACAAAAATAATGGTAGTTAAATGAGGAAGTAATAAGACTAAAAGAGTAGTAACTCATATTTTTTAAATCTTGAGTGCTTAATGTTTCCAATAGTTAATAGTTTCAACACAGTGATCATAGCAGTTTCAGGGTCCCCCCCCCCCCCCCCCCCTTCTACTCTTTTCTTTTCTATTCATTTAAATTTTGAAGTGTACTGAACTGATTTGACCAGCAAAGTTAAAGTCAATATAAAACCTAAATTTATCAGTGTTTACTCTTATTAAAATTGACATTGTATGTGTGTTTCAAAAGTGCTATTTGTAGGGTAATCTATGCCCATTTCAGTCGGATCAATAGACAAAATGCAGTTTGTAGTAATCATTGCAGTGTAATGTTGTGTATTTACAGCTTGTCCAAATTAGTACAGAAAGGGAAAATATTAGTTCAGTAGATTTTGTCTGGTTCTAAAATTTACCATATAATGCAGTATTACGACGTCTTGTTATGCTTGTACGTACATCCACTTGTACAAGGAAAAAACTCACTTAATGCCTAATTAGGCTGGCGACCGTATTATTAACAATTGGTAGCATCTGCTGTGTATGTTTCTTGCCCGTCCTAACGTGTAGTTGCACTCAATACTTGCTTGACGTATTATTGTTGTTACTGAGTGGGCGTAGGTCTGATTTTGCCTCCATTCAGGTACACGCGGTCAACATATTTACTAAAATCCTTTCTTATAAGGTGAAGCCCTTCAATTTATCATAGTACAGGCTTTAAAGAGTTAACGTACGCCCGAGCGGAGACGTTACAGACTCATCACAGAACGTGGGGCAGAGAGGCTTGCCTGCTCTGTAATGTAGGAGAGATGGTGATCTGTGGTATCTCTGCAGAAGGAGCACAACGCTGGTGCACGCAGAAGTGTTTCCGAGCACACTTGATGGGACATGGAACACGGAATTTCGGAAAAGACGACCCCTACATGTTCACATGTTGATCCAACGACATCGCCAGTTGTGATTGCAGTGGGAACGGGACCACCAGGATTTGACAGACGGTCACTGGAGACTTGTCGGTATTCGGGAGAATCGCATTTTCGCTACAGTGGGTCCGTAGTATCTCCACAAATGCCGCCATAAAAGTGAATAGTGGCTCGAAACATGCAGCACGCCACTGACGCGGGTTAGTAAGAGAAGCATTATTCTATGGGAGGTACTCTCCTGCTCTTGCATGGGGCCTGTGGCAGTTATCGAAGACACGCCGACTGCTGCGTATCACCGGCATCCCTTCATGCTTGATGTCTTCCTCGACAGGGATGTCATCTTTCAGCAGTATAACTGTCTGCGTCTTGGAACCAGACCCATGCTACAGTGCTTTGAGCAGCATTATAGCGGTATCACGTTGATGTTTCGGCAACCAAATTCGTTTGATGTAAATGCTATGAAACCCATCTTGATCACTATCGGGCGTCGTCACCGCATAGAGTCTACTCAGGATTTGGTGGCCAATGTACAGTGAACAATATCCGTCCAAAGCACTGGGCGAGTTCATTCGTTTGTTCGGAAATGGAGGCCGACAGTGTTTGCCATCTTTCCGCCGGTCAGCGAAGACAGAATCATGGCTCACGTCCTTCAATCTTTCTCAAGCGATTTTACAGAAACTACGTGGGAAAAAAAATTCATTTTTGCTCAAGTTGTAGATTTGTATCACTGTTTCATTATAGTGTGGCCATAAATTCGTTAATGGTGATAGTGTGATATTTACGTGGGAGTAAGTCACTGTGCGAAATCGAAAAAGTTTGCAATAAAAAACAAGGGTTGCTCTAATTTTACGTTTGGTGCGTGTTACACAATATGTTGCTTCTTATGAAATTGATTTTTTTCTTTAGACTTAAGTATAGGCCTCCATCTGTCACCAATCTCGATAAAACTGATCTGACAAAAACACTCATTTGTGATCGCGCAGCACCAACGAAAAGCCAGAGTAAAATATCCACAAGATTCCACATATTTCACAAACGGTTTGAGATAGCGCACAAAGAGGAGGGTATTTTGCCGTATAGGTATTATGCAAACCTTCGTTATCTATCGTGTTACTCCACTAACTATAGACTGTTTCGATGAAAGAATTTAATTTTTAAGGGGTATCGATGATACCTGGTGAAACGAGAAATGCTATGGGTTTTGAAACAACATAAGTAAAGAGATTACACCTTTATTTTGTACCAAGTATATGCTTTTTCATAAAATACTGACCTTACTTTTCCACTTTTTTAAATTTAATGAACTTAATTAACTACTCTTTCAGAATTCTCTCACCTTCGCGTCAACACAACATTTTAGTGAGGTGAGACTACGTAAACTCCGCTATGTTTTGTCAAAAGAAGCAAATTTTAACATGACAGCAAGATAAATGTGTAGGTTTTACTCAATATTCGTCACTCGTGACACTTCTCTAAAAGATAAAAATGATTATCAAGCCAAGCGAAAATAAATCGCTACATTTTGGGCGAAATTCTTCTTAGATTCTAAGCAAAGCAGAGGTGACAGGTTTCCTTGAGTAGTCATCATGCTGGTGTGGGCATGGAGGGGCCCCTCTTAATATTTACAAAACTGTGAGTGTAGGCTTCAATTTAGAATGGCACTTCCCCTCCACATGTGACCTGCCATCTGTGTCTCTACAGGCCAATGTATCTTGCACGAACTCTATCAGATCAGCGGTACTTTATTTACGTGAATTACATGACCTGTGCATGGACATCTAATGCCACATACCTCCACAAAACCTATCAACAAACTATTGGTTCCTTGGTATGCAGAATCAGTGATGCATTTCGTTCTGGAGACGGACAAACAAGCTATTAAGCAGGTGGTCATAATGTTTTGTCTCATCAGTGCATCTAATATCTATGAAGGAATGTAAAAAGTTATCCAAGAAAAAAAAAAACAAAAGCTCTCCAGGCACGGATAATACACATTAAACATGGAATTGACTAAATAAGCATCTGGTCACCTAAAGCAGAGACTTTTAAATTTTATGAATGTTCACTGGGTGAGAGGACATGTGGCAGATGAATGGAATGAATATTTGATTCGTCCTATTTACAGCAAAGGAGATAAATCACAATGCGAAAACTATCCAGGAGTAAGTCAGCTAAATTCCTACGACAGACTGCCTGCTAAAATTGTGAACAAGAGATTAATAACAACAATGGAAGCACCAATAGTGCCAGGCACTTACTGTCAACAGCAGAGTAACCACGTAGATGTAGATGTAGAAGTAGGTACAATAGGACTTAAGAAAAGGTGGATGACGCTGTGATCGCTTTTTCGCTGAGTGAAGAAGATAATTTAGACTATCGGCTCATTACCTTTAATCGGTAATGGAGAGGCGTTTGACAAGGTAAGGAAGAAAATAATATGGAAACCACTAAAGAGAATGGAATATGATTACGGCAATTCACCCATTATACAACATTAATCAAATAAAGATCCATACGGTAAAGAATGGCACAGAGTAACTCGAGGCAGAATGGGACAGTAGCTTATAACGAGACTGTGCCCTTTTATAGACTGGAGAGCGCTACAATCTACTGTAGTGACACGTAACTGCGTCTCTGAATGGAAGGGTAGGTGTGACAGCCAGTTCTAACTTGATCTAGAGTGCGATTTGTAAGTGAACTGTTGTAGTTCACGTTTCCAGTTGTGTTTCTATAGCTTTTTGTCAATTTCAACACGAAATAAGCCGTCAGTTTTAATTGTACGCCTTTAAATGACATGTAATCTTAAAGTGCAAGATATTCACCATACGTTAACTATACACTTCATCAGTTACTATGCTCCATCAAAGTTGTTAACCTGATTTGCGCTCTTGGGGCAGAACGGGAAGGCGCAGAATGGGATAGTGTCCTGTTCTGGCCAGTCGTTTTTAGATGCAAGCACATTTCAAATCGTATATTTACTTCTCCCCTAGCTTCTCCAGACGGTTGAATCTACATTGTAAAGGCTGTTACGTGGCAATGGGCTACTAAATCAACGGAAATAGCAGTTTTAGATATTTTATTTTCTAAAATGGGAATTTTAAATTCTTCTAACGAGTTTAACATAGTCAAATCAACGTTGGAAAGATACTTTGGTAAACTTGAGAATAGTCTCAAGTACACAGTTGAAGAATCCGATGACAAATTTCAAAATGCTTTCCCTACAGAACAAGAAGACGAGCTAGCAGCAAACTTAAACATTCAGTATTTCTCAGTCGAAACAGTTCATTACACAGCTTTATGTCTTAGTTTTAGGACGGCATTCGTAGCAATTTCAAGTCGTATGCAATAATTTCATAAAAAATGCCGTATTCCATTCTACACCATGGGCGGGACTCAACGGGAAATATCGAAGCATATGTGATTCTTAAAGTTTTTCCGGCGTGCTGAATATTCTGTGTGGTTTCAGGATTTCAGCCAGATCATGTTGACTTCTTGCACACAATACTTCAGGCGCGTGTCCGTCACTGGAGAGTGCTTGATCACGGTGTCGCCTTTTACAGCAAAAATTAGCGGACACTCACCTGAAGACGAGAGAATGACTGCCAGCAGAAATATTGTGGGAAGAGGCCAACATGATCCGGCTGCAATCACGAAACCTCATACAGATGGAAGCATAGCTTGGTAAAAATCTAAACTACACATAAAATAAAGTTTTAAGCGGTTTTCAAGTAAGGTACGTTAGATAATAATACACGGTGACTTTCATAGGTTAAGAAGCGTTTACTTGTGTTTCTTTGCTAAGTATCCTCTTCTGGGCCTAGTTCCCGTATTAAACAAGAAGTTACAGGAGGTTGTCCACTGTGTTCCACCCTTTTCAATTTCTGTACTGACGATATCATTCATAAATAGTTGATTATACTAAGAAATGATAATTTTAATTTGTTGATGATGCTATTTGCTGACGATCAGCTTATAATGGGAGAATATGAAAATTCAGTTTGCAGTACAGAGGTTGAGACAAGTTGCCGCTAAATGAGGACTGAGCATATCGATAGATAAAACGAAAGTGATGCTATTTCAAGGATAGAACGCATAAGATCCACAATCGTTACTGATGGGCGATTAAGAGAGCTTAGGTAACTACGAAGCAATTTTAAATTTTCCACGTCAGGTGAGGTAGCTGAAACTGGCAGATTCAGACATTTCTGTGGAACCAAACAATCTACATTAGAACACAACGTACTGGAAGGAACATTGATTAACTCTGGAAAGTAACGACCTTGTCTTTGCAGCTTTATGGCAGCAAATATTACACCATAACATCTGATCAATTACGACGAATCGTATCATCAGAAAGGAAATTCTTCCGGTACTTGGCGAGATATTCATTACTGGACCATAGGTGAAACACCGATGTTAGACAATAACTAAATGTTGATTCCATTATAGCTATAACTGAAAAATACAGACTGGAATGGGAAGACCACGTCATACTTATTTCTAATGATAGGACAGCTAAAACTGTAACACTATATAAACCAAAAGGAAAGAGAAAGAGGTCTTGTAGGATTTATAATGTTTCTTGGGATTGATTACATTACAACATTATTCAAAGAGTTAACGTGAACAGTTCTGAGGCGGAACATGCCGAAGAGCCTAATCCTTGACGAAGTTGATGATGATTGTCGAATCTTTAATGAGACAGTAAATTTCTTAGACTTGCGTCCCAGTACTCTCTCTTGAGGAGCTAAGGTTACTGTTTGTCTTTGCGTTCAGATCACTGCAGGCTATTTCCGATCAGTAGACTATTTTTAAACTAATCCCTTTTAGCAACCAAAGTTTTTCATAAGCAGAATGGATAAAAATCTATTCACCCATCTAGTCATGGTAATAGACGCATATCGGCGTGGAAGATAGTCTATAAGTCTCTTCAGTTATGCGATAGCCATCTGAAGTTACTCACTGATGGTTAGATCCGTACAGCTATCAGTTGGAGGGATGTTACTTGCTACGCTCCACCAGCTGTTCCAAACATTTCTGGAATTTCAAAGGGTTTGAGCCTAGATGGTTCAACGTGGAAGTCGAGGTGTAATAGGGTGGCTGATAGTTCGTCAAACCAGGAACGTATGACTTGGATACAGTTAAAACATCGTTGAAATCATGAGTCAAGAAGCCAAACCCTGAATTTTGCAAACTACACACATCAGAAAAAGTTTTTCATCACGTCGCTTCCGATAGTTCCGGAACCTGTACAGAAAATTGGAATAGTGATCAACATAAACATCATATCCACCATTATCACACATTGCATGTTGTACCACCATACAGCGACACCTTCAGAGGTGGCGGTCCAGATTGCTGTACACACCGGTACTTCTAATACCCAGTAGCACGTCCTCTTGCATTGATGTATGCCTGTATTCGTCGTGGCATACTATCCTCAAGTTCATCAAGGCACTGTTGGTCCAGATTGTCCCACACCTCAACGGCGATTCCCCGTAGATCCCTGAGAGTGGTTGGTGGGTCACGTCGTCCATAAACAGTCCTTTTCAACCCATCCCGGGCATGTTCGATAGGGTTCATGTCTGGAGAACATGGTGGCCACTCTAGTCGAGCGATGTTGTAATGCTGAAGGAAGTCATTCACAAGATGTGGGTGATGTGAGCGTGAATTGTCGCCCATGAAGACGAATGCAGCGTCAATTGATGCCGATATGGTTGCTACAGTGGTCGCAGGATGGCAATCACGTATCGTACAGCCGTTACGGCTCCTTCCATGAACACCAGCGGCGTGCGTCGGCCCCACATAATGCCACCCAAAACAGCAGGGAACCTCTACCTTGCTGCACTGGCTGGACAGTGTGTCTAAGGGGCTCAGTCTGACCGGGCTGTCTCCAAACACGTCTCCGACGATTGTCTGGTAGAAGGCATACGAGATATTCATTGGTGAAGAGATCGTGATGCCAATCCTGAGCAGTCCACTCGGCATGTTGGCCGGCCGGAGTGGCCGTGCGGTTCTAGGCGCTACAGTCTGGAGCCGAGCGACAGCTACGGTGCAGGTTCGCATCCTGCCTCGGGCATGGATGTGTGTGATGTCCTTAGGTTAGTTAGGCTTAATTAGTTCTAAGTTCTAGGCGACTGCTGACCTCAGAAGTTAAGTCGCATAGTGCTCAGAGCCATTTGAACCATTTTTTTCGGCATGTTGTTGGGCCCATCCGTACCGCGCTGTATGGTGCCGTGATTCCAAAGATGGACCTTGCCATGGACGTCGGGAGCGAAGCTGCGCATCGTGCAGCACATTAAGCACAGTTTGAGTCGTAACACGACGTCCTCTGGCTGCACGAAAAGCATTATTCAACATGGTGGCGTTGCTGTCAGGGTTCCTCTGAGCCATAATGCTTAGGTAGCGGTCAATCACTGCAGTAGTTGCTCTTGGGCGGCTTGAGCGAGGCATGTCATCGTCAGTTCCTGTCTCTCTCTGTATAACCTCACCATCCCTTTGGTTCACTCCGAGACACCTGGACACTTTCCTAGTTGAGAGCCCTTCCTGGCACAAAGTAGCAATGCGGAACCGATAGAACCGCGGTATTGACCGTCTAGACATTGTTCAACTACAGACAATACGAGCCATGTACCTCCTTCCTGGTGAAATGACTGGAACTGATCGGCTGTCGTACCCCTTCCGTTTAATAGGCGCTGCTCGTGCATGGTTGTTTACATCTTTGGGCGGGTTTAGTGACATCTGAGGAGTCAAATGGACTGTGTCTATGATACAATATCCTCAGTCAACGTCTATCTCCAGGAGTTCTGGGAACTGGGATGTTTCAAAACTGTTTTTGATACGTGTATTTTTGATGCCTGGGTTGAAAGAAAGCGCAAACGTGTCAGTGAATGGTTCCTATGTTGAAGGGTAGTGTTCTGTAGAGGAGATTTCAGGCTATTATCCGACTGAATTACACTATTACATGTTCATCACTAAATTTTATATGACACAGATGGAATTACGTTTTGATGCATGGGCACATGATTCTGAACTGATCGCAGAGGTTCAAAATGGTTCAAATGGCTCTGAGTACTATGGGACTTAACGTCTGAGGTCATCAGTCCCCTAGAACTTAGAACTACTTAAACCTACCTAACCTAAGGACATCACACACATCCATGCCCAAGGCAGGATTCGAACCTGCGACCGTAGCGGTCGCGCGGTTCCAGACTGTAGCGCCTAGAACCGCTCGGCCACGGTTTCAGAGGAATGCTGATTGTCGTTACCATTTGAACAAATGAGCACCTCGGGAATTTATATTGTGTAAATATGCTCGAAACAATACGATGTTCAAGAAACGAAAGTGGTACACCCGTGAAAGGTGAGATTATTAGATAATTAGAGGATTGTTTCAAGGCTGGGGAAGGAAAGCGACCGTGCCCTTCAGAAGAAACCATCCCGGCAATTTGCCTAGAGCGATTTAGGGGACTGACGGTAATCATATTTCTGGACGGCCAGCCTCGCATTTGAACCTTCGGCTTCCCAGTACAGTGCAGTGGTATCACACAAATACATGAGGCAGGATGTCGAGACCACAGATCTGCATCCTCCTCCAGACAATACAGAAACTAGCATCAAAGTGATCCTTTGGCGAATATGTTGCCTCAAATTGACATTTACCCGGCGAGCACTTTCTTTGCCTCACTCAGTCCAATGTCCCCGAACTCTGCAAGACATACCACTCTAGGCTCTTCAGAGGACGGGTTGAAAGGAGTGATATTCACCTACGGACTACCGGAAACACGACCTCGGTTCACAGCCAGGGCACTTGGAGCACTGCAAGTTTGTCAATCAATTATTTCCGTTTCCTTTTGGGTGATTTAAGGTCTTCCGTATTTGCCTTTGTTTCGTAGTAAGCAGAAGCTTGTTGCATCACATTTTGTTACTGATTACAACTTCTTGTGTTTATTGTAGTCTTCGAATTGCACTGCACATATGTCGTTCGTATTCTGCTTGATTTTTCCCGTCGTCTGTAATATTGGCTGGAGTAAATGATTCCACATTTCCTTTTGTTTCATATAGATCAAAAGCTAGTTTCGTCGCTCAGTATTCTGTGGATTCACGTAGATTTGTTCCTGCTCTCACATTCATGTGTGGACTCTCCCATTTAAACGCTTTGTACGTATACTGCTCTTATTCGCCTTTCTTTTTGTTCACATCTATTTTTAATATTTTCTCTCATTTAATGAAGAACTCCATGTTAGCAACTTTTCGCAGAATTGGTATTCAACAACATTACATCTTGTCAAAGACTGAATATGTGTTTTTGCTTTGAATACTGTTGCTTCTTGCCCTGAGTATACATTGCAGTATTAGTGACAGAGTACGTAGTTCTTGTGCCAGATACTATTATGCAGAAAAAAAAATCTACATTAAAATGCATATTTCTGCATGGAATTGTCCGATGTAGAGTGAACGTGCATCCACCATAGTAACTGCTACTGCACTTATTAAACTCTGTTTCTAAGGAATTCACTAATAGACTCAAATACAAAAGTATGAGGGTCTGTATTATTTGCGTTTAAATTTTTATTGGAGTCGGACAATGACAGTAATACATTATTTTTCTGTTAAAAAGTATTGCTTCTAGTACTTGTTAATAATATGTGAATACATTTGGGTAAGTGTTATTGCGTTTTTATCATTTACAAGTGAGAATACTACAATCACTCAACGGTAAGAAGCAAAACCAACTGCAATATTGTGATTTGCAAATAAATAAATAATTTTACGGCGAAAGGATTATTATGACGTCATTTACAACATTTTACATAATTGAGAACTTCAGCTATGAGAAGTTAATCTTAGTTTTTGATTGCGATGTGTCAAATAAATTACTTTTCGATACCATAAAAATGTTTCTATTTCCAGGCACGCACTTCATTACTAGACTACGAGGCCCACACATAAAGTATAAATGAAAGACATTGTCATCTAAATCGCATACTTCGAATTAAACCCACAGATTTTCGCGCCATATTTTCTCATGCTTTAAGTTCACTATCAGGACACTAGGAAGGCTGCTATCGTCCTCTGATTCCGTATTATAATATGGGCCTTGCATTTCTTTTATTTCAATATCCCGTGGTTCAGAGATAGTTGCGGTAGTTAAATAGACAGCGCAGCCTACGATACTTTGTAAAAACAGCCGACCGGCGATCTTCGAGGTTGAGTACTTGTGGAAGAGGCCGGCGCACGAAGAGTACTATGAGGTGACTAAAGTCATGGGATGACTCCTAATATAGTGTCTAACTTCCTTTTGTCCGGTGCAGTGCAACAATTCGATATGGCATGTACTCAACAAGTCATTAGAAGCCCACTGCAGAAATATTAAGCCATGCTCCCTCTATAACAGTCCATAATTGCGAATGTGTTGCAGGTGCAGGATTTTGTGCACGAACTGACCTCTCTGTCACATTGCTTAAATTTTCGAATGGATTTACCTCTGGCGATCTGGGTAACCATATCATTTCCTCCAACTGACCAGAATGTTCCTCCAATCAATTGCGAACAATTGTTGCCCAGTGACATGGCTCATTATCATCTATAAAAGTTCCACTGTTGGTTGGAACATGAAGTCCATGACTGGCTGCAGATGGTCTCCAGGTATTCGAACATAACTATTGCCATTCAACGATCTTTTCAGTTGGACTCAGTCCGCCGGTCGCTGTGGCCGAGCGGTTCTAGGCACTTCAGTCCAGAACCGCGCTGCTGGTACGGTCGCAGGTTCGAAACCTGCCTCGGGCATGGATGTGCGTGATGTCCTTAGTTTAGTTAGGTTTAAGCAGTTGATAAGTCTAGGGGACTGATGTGGCCGAGCGGTTCTAGGCCCTTCAGTCCCGAACCGCGCTGCTGGTACGGTCGCAGGTTCGAATCCTGCCTCGGGCATGGATGTGTTTGATGTCCTTAGTTTAGTTAGGTTTAAGCAGTTGCTAAGTTCTAGGGGACTGATGACCTCAGATGTTAAGTCCCATAATGCTTGGAGCCATTTGAACCATTTTGAATTTGGACTCAGTCCATTCGATGTGAACACAGCCCGCGCCATTATGGAGCTACCACCAGCTTGCACAGTGCCTTGTTGATCGGCCCATGGATTCGTGGGATCTGCACCTCTCTCTAACCCTACCATCAGCCCTTACCAACAGAAATCGGAACTCGTCCTACCAGACCACGGTGTTCCAGTCGTCTAGGGCCCAACCGATATGGTCACGAGTCCAGGTGAGGCGATGAAGGCCATGTCGTGTTGTTAGCAAAGGCACTCGTGTCGACCGTCTGGTGTCATATCCCATTAACGCGTAATTTCACTGTTCTGTCCCAACGGATACGTTCGCCGCAAGTATTGCAGCGGTGCTTGTCTGTTATCACTGACAACACAACTCAACTCAAGCGCCGCTGCTCTCGGTAGTTAAGTGACGACCGTCGGCCAGTACATCGTCCGTGGTGAGAGGTAATGCCTGAAATCTGGTGTTTTCGACGCACTTTTGACACTGTTGCAGAATATTGAATTCCCTAACGACATCCGAAATGCAATGTTCCATGCGTCTCGCTCCAACTACAATTCACCGTTCAGAGTCTGTTAACTCCTGTCGTGCGGCCAAAATCACGTCGGACATCTTTTCACATAAATCACCTAAAAATTACAGATCCGCCAGAGCACTGCCCTTTTATACATTGTTTACGCGATGCTATCGCCGTTTGTGTACAGGGTGGTCCATTGATCGTGACTGGGCCAAATATCTCACTAAATAAGCGTCAAACCAAAAAAACTACAAAGAACGAAACGTGTCTAGCTTGAATGGGGAAACAAGATGGCGCTATGGTTGGCCCGCTAGATGGTGCTGCCGTAGGTCAAACGGATATCAACTGTTTTTTTTTTAAAAATAGGAACCGCCATTTTTATTACATATTCGTGTAGTACGTGAAGAAATATGAATGTTTTAGTTGGACTACTTTTTTCGCTTTGTGATAGAATCCGCTATAATAGTCACAAACATATGGCTCACAATTTTAGACGAACAGTTGGTAACAGGTAGGTTTTTTAAATTAAAATACAGAACGTAGGTACGTTTGAACATTTTATTTCGGTTGTTCCAGTGTGATACATATACCTTTGTGAACTTACCATTTCTAAGAACGCATGCTGTTACAGCGTGATTACCTGTAAATACCACATTAATGCAATAAATGTCTGTCAATCTGAATGCATTTGATAATACGTGTAACGACATTCGTCTCAACAGATAGTAGTCCGCCTTCCGTAATGTTCGCACATGCATTCACAATGCGCTGACTCATGTTGTCAGGCGTTATCGGTGGATCACGGTAGCAAATATCCTTCAACTTTCCCCACAGCAAGAAATCCGGGGACGTCAGATCTGGTGAACGTGCGGGCCATGGTATGGTGCTTCGACGACCAATCCACCTGACATGAAATATGCTATTCAATACTTCATCAAACGCACGCGAGCTATGTGCCGGTCATCCATCGTGCTGGAAGTACATCGCCCTTCTGTCATGCAGTGAAAGATCTTGTAGTAACATCGATAGAGCATTACGTAGGAAATCAACATACGTTGCACCATTTAGGTTGCCATCGATAAAACGGGGGCCAATTATCCTTCCTCCCATAATGCCGCACCATACATTAACCCGCCAAGGTCGCTGATGTTCCACTTGTCGGAACCATCGTGGATTTTCCTTGTCCCAATAGTGCATATTATGCCGGTTTGCGTTCCCTCCGTTGGTGAATGACGCTTCGTCGCTAAATAGAACGCGTGCAAAAAATCTGTCATCGTCCCGCAATTTCTCTTGTGCCCAGTGGCAGAACTGTACACGACGTTCAAAGTCGTCGCCATGCAATTCCTGGTGCATAGAAATATGGTACGGGTGCAATCGATGTTGCTGTAGCATTCTCAACTCCGACGTTTTGAGATTCCCGATTCTCGCGCAATTCGTCTGCTACTGATGTGCGGTTTAGCCATGATAGCAGCTAAAGCACCGACTTGGGCATCATCATTTGTTGCAGGTCGTGGTTTACGTTTCACATGTGGCTGAACAGTTCCTGTTTCCTTAAATAACGTAACTATCCAGCGAACGGTCCGGACTCTTGGACGATGTCGTCCGGGGTACCGAGCAGCATACACAGCACACGCCAGTTGTGCATTTTGATCACAATAGCCATACATCAACACGATATCGACCTTTTGCGCAATTGGTAAACGGTCCACTTTAACACGGGTCATGTATCACGAAGCAAATACCGTCCGCACTGGCGGAATGTTAAATGATACCACGTACTTATTATACCTCTGTGGCTATTACAGCGGCATCGATCACAAAGCGAAAAGAGTGGTCCAACTAAAACATTCATATTTCAGTACGTAGTACACGAATATTTAATAAAATTGGGGGTTCCCATTTAAAAAAAAAACAAAAAACGTTGATATTCGTTCGACCTATGGCAGCGCCATCTAGCGTGCGCGCCATAGCGCCATCTGGTTTCCCCCTTCAAGCCAGACGGGTTTCGTTCTTTGTAGTTTTTTCGTTTGATGCTTATTTCGTGAGATATTTATCCCGGTCACTATCAATGGACCTCCCTGAATATGCACACCGCTATCCTAATACTTCTGTCAGTGTACGGTGCAATAGAAAGAGAAGCGGGGGAAGAGGATGAAACTGAGGTGACAGACGCCCCTCTGGCAACGAGCAGAGTCCGGCAGAGCGGCGGGAACAGAAAGTGTGGGTGCCTCGGAGGACGGAGGGGGGCGGTCCGGCGCGCCTCTACATAATTGAGGGTCAAGGGCAGCGCCATCTAGCGTGCCCGCCATAGCGCCATCTGGTTTCCCCCTTCAAGCCAGACGGGTTTCGTTCTTTGTAGTTTTTTCGTTTGATGCTTATTTCGTGAGATATTTAGCCCGGTCACTATCAATGGACCTCCCTGAATATGCACACCGCTATCCTAATACTTCTGTCAGTGTACGGTGCAATAGAAAGAGAAGCGGGGGGAACAGGATGAAACTGAGGTGACAGACGCCCCTCTGGCAACGAGCAGAGTCCGGCAGAGCGGCGGGAACAGAAAGTGTGGGTGCCTCGGAGGACGGAGGGGGGCGGTCCGGTGCGCCTCTACATAATTGAGGGTCAATCTGTCCCAGCCGGGCGCGCGGGCCATCAAACTTTCAGGGCCCAGTGCCGCCTTATGGCTGCCCAGAGGACACTTGTTAGAGACGGGAGAGCCGGCGTCCACCTCCATCTGCATCTGCATCTCTCCTCTGCCACAGCAAATCATTGCCTACGCGCAGCAGGGCTGTCTCTGGCTGCCCCTCGGCAATCATGTGCGACATGCAAATCAACATCACACTCGAAGGTGTCCCTACAGTGGAGACTGTAGGTTAGTTCCGTTTTGCAAATGTTATCGCCTAGATCGCTTAATGTATTGTTCGGAAGACATTCTAGT
The DNA here is from genome assembly GCF_021461395.2 of Schistocerca americana. Lineage (NCBI taxonomy): Eukaryota > Metazoa > Arthropoda > Insecta > Orthoptera > Acrididae > Schistocerca > Schistocerca americana. The sequence goes on from NC_060121.1 coordinate 248,376,820, forward strand.
GAAACACCGCAGTCTGTGCATATAAAATGCGTTTATTTCGTCTGAGCGCAACCTATTTTAATCTTCTTGCACATTATCAAGTCTAAGGGCCAGATGACACTGTAGAAGATCTTTGACAGTTTAATAGGGAAGCCTTTGGATAAGAGTTAAAGGGAGGGACGTTTCTTTATCAAAGGTCGCCATCGTTTGAATGTCGTTTCGCTTCTTTTAGTGTCTTTAACCTATAAAACACATATGTGGTGCGTGGCTACCATCACAGTGATAATACGAAATTCTGCATAATACAAGTGATGCTGACTCCAAATACAGTAATAGGCGTGTAAGGAAATAACGGTAGGAGTCAGTTGCATTATAAGTGCTTACGTTGTGGATGATGTTAAGCTTATATATGGAACAAAAAATGTATGTGTAAGGAGATGTAAATGTGGAAACCCAGTTGTCAAAGTGTGAATATGTCAAATAAATGTATTTATTTCTAATGTAAGTATCCTACCTAACCTTCATGAATTTTTCCTTAACTGATTATATATATATATATAGGTTGACATGTTTCTGGAATAATACGCGAAGTGGTACACTGCGAAATTCCAGTGCTATATTGCAAGCTGGAATGACTTATGTCTGTTGTTAAAAATCGTAACCTAATCATGAGACTATCTTTAGCAGAAATAGCATTCATGATTCAAATGTAACACTGTACCAGTTACGTATTTTTCCATGCTTCGCTGGAATTTTTTCTCATTATCAACTCCAAAGATTTACTTAGGTGTTTTATGTGATATTTCGTTAAAATCGGACAAAAGAAATCAGTCTGACTGCAGTAAACCACGAAAACACAATTTACAGGGAAGGAGAAGTGTAGCATCACACACACACACACATACACACACACACACATACACACACACACACACACACACACACACACACACACACACACACACACAGACACAGAAACCACATAAAATATCTACTTAAAATTTTCTCTTGGTAATTACAATACAATTTCGAAACGCATAATTATTAATCTTGAAGAAATACATAACCAGTGCCGTGTATCATTATTTAAATCACGATGGAAACATCGCACGCTTCCCAAAAGCATCGATTATGATGAGTGAAATTAAGAAATGAACAATGAGTACACTGCATGTAGGTATCAGAGGCTACATATATAAGAACAAATTGAAAAGTTTGTTCCTCTAATCTGAAATAATTTTCATTGTTCTGTATGTTTTCGCGCTGTAGCTCACGAAGCAATTTCAGGTGAACAATTTGGCATTATCATATCGCTAAGCACTATTTCGTCCACAATTGTTTACGATTCTCTCTGGATTCAAACAATGCGCTCGCCATCAGATACTTCTAATGCTGTTGCACAGGCGATTAACCGTTCGGTATCCATATCCAGACAACTCTGTCGAAGAATTTTACGACAGTTTAATAGCCCCGGTGATGTAATTATGAATTAAAGATGGTCGTCTTTTTGGAATTACGTAAATTATCATTTTATTTAATTACCCAAGCAAGTTTCACCACAGTTATGGCATCCTCAGTGGCGTTTTTGTTACTGTATTTTCCTGAAATACATTCATTGAGGCTATTTTAAGGTTAAACAATACGATACATCAGATTTTGTTTTCATTTAAATTGTATGTGCACTTTACCGTTTAATTTATATTGTGTATGTTCTGTGGTTGACGACCAAAATCAACCACCGACCTAAATTAATACACCACGTCATTTGAAAGCATGAGGGGCGTTAGGAAAAAAGTGTGCATTCAACTTTTTGTTTTGTTTTATTATCCAGTCTCTGAAATGTATGTTATAGTAAAATTCGTGAAATATGCCTGTTTTTGGCCTTACCATTGTAGTATTTTGCTCGTCCTTTGCTGTGATATGTTTTTCTTCATGTTCCTAAAGTATTTTTGTGTAGCTGAGATAAACATCGGTAAAAATTTTGTGAAGCTTAGGTATCACTTACTATTTCATGTAGTTTCTTATTGATGGATTGTGTTTCGTACTTTGAAACTCACGTTGTCTCGTTCTCTCCTGCTCGTTTGTGAATAATGCGTCCTGTTATGTTGCTGTGCCTTGGACACACTTTTTATTGCACATATTTACGTCTATGATGCGCTTCCGACTGTCGTTTGTCCACTGTTTAATTTTGGTTTGACTCTGAAAACTTGGAATATGTTCCGTTTCTTTCCATTCCATATGTGTGTGTGTGTGTGTGTGTGTGTGTGTGTGTGTGTGGAGGCTTGGTACTTTTGTGGTAAAGTGCGAGGCTGGGTAGCGTAGGGTCACGGGATCGAATCCCGACCAGACACTGGAATTTTTAAGACCGCTAACAGACAGACCGCTAACAGAGCGACCGCTAACAGAGCGACCGCTAACAGAGCGACCGCTAACAGAGCGACCGCTAACAGAGCGACCGCTAACAGAGCGACCGCTAACAGAGCGACCGCTAACAGAGCGACCGCTAACAGAGCGACCGCTAACAGAGCGACCGCTAACAGAGCGACCGCTAACAGAGCGACCGCTAACAGAGCGACCGCTAACAGAGCGACCGCTAACAGACAGACCGCTAACAGACAGACCGCTAACAGACAGACCGCTAACAGACAGACCGCTAACAGACAGACCGCTAACAGACAGACCGCTAACAGACAGACCGCTAACAGACAGACCGCTAACAGACAGACCGCTAACAGAGAGACCGCTAACAGAGAGACCGCTAACAGAGAGACCGCTAACAGAGAGACCGCTAACAGACAGACCGCTAACAGACAGACCGCTAACAGAGAGACCGCTAACAGAGAGACCGCTAACAGAGAGACCGCTAACAGAGAGACCGCTAACAGAGAGACCGCTAACAGACAGACCGCTAACAGACAGACCGCTAACAGACAGACCGCTAACAGACAGACCGCTAACAGACAGACCGCTAACAGACAGACCGCTAACAGACAGACCGCTAACAGACAGACCGCTAACAGACAGACCGCTAACAGACAGACCGCTAACAGACAGACCGCTAACAGACAGACCGCTAACAGACAGACCGCTAACAGACAGACCGCTAACAGACAGACCGCTAACAGACAGACCGCTAACAGAGAGACCGCTAACAGAGAGACCGCTAACAGAGAGACCGCTAACAGAGAGACCGCTAACAGAGAGACCGCTAACAGAGAGACCGCTAACAGAGAGACCGCTAACAGAGAGACCGCTAACAGACAGACCGCTAACAGACAGACCGCTAACAGACAGACCGCTAACAGAGAGACCGCTAACAGACAGACCGCTAACAGACAGACCGCTAACAGACAGACCGCTAACAGACAGACCGCTAACAGACAGACCGCTAACAGACAGACCGCTAACAGACAGACCGCTAACAGACAGACCGCTAACAGACAGACCGCTAACAGACAGACCGCTAACAGACAGACCGCTAACAGACAGACCGCTAACAGACAGACCGCTAACAGACAGACCGCTAACAGACAGACCGCTAACAGACAGACCGCTAACAGACAGACCGCTAACAGACAGCCCGCTAACAGACAGCCCGCTAACAGACAGCCCGCTAACAGACAGCCCGCTAACAGACAGCCCGCTAACAGACAGACCGCTAACAGACAGACCGCTAACAGACAGACCGCTAACAGACAGACCGCTAACAGACAGACCGCTAACAGACAGACCGCTAACAGACAGACCGCTAACAGACAGACCGCTAACAGACAGACCGCTAACAGACAGACCGCTAACAGACAGACCGCTAACAGACAGACCGCTAACAGACAGACCGCTAACAGACAGACCGCTAACAGACAGACCGCTAACAGACAGACCGCTAACAGACAGACCGCTAACAGACAGACCGCTAACAGACAGACCGCTAACAGACAGACCGCTAACAGACAGACCGCTAACAGACAGACCGCTAACAGACAGACCGCTAACAGACAGACCGCTAACAGACAGACCGCTAACAGACAGACCGCTAACAGACAGACCGCTAACAGACAGACCGCTAACAGACAGACCGCTAACAGACAGACCGCTAACAGACAGACCGCTAACAGACAGACCGCTAACAGAGAGACCGCTAACAGACAGACCGCTAACAGAGAGACCGCTAACAGACAGACCGCTAACAGACAGACCGCTAACAGACAGACCGCTAACAGACAGACCGCTAACAGACAGACCGCTAACAGACAGACCGCTAACAGACAGACCGCTAACAGACAGACCGCTAACAGACAGACCGCTAACAGACAGACCGCTAACAGAGAGACCGCTAACAGAGAGACCGCTAACAGAGAGACCGCTAACAGAGAGACCGCTAACAGAGAGACCGCTAACAGAGAGACCGCTAACAGAGAGACCGCTAACAGAGCAGACCGCTAACAGACAGACCGCTAACAGACAGACCGCTAACAGACAGACCGCTAACAGACAGACCGCTAACAGACAGACCGCTAACAGACAGACCGCTAACAGACAGACCGCTAACAGACAGACCGCTAACAGACAGACCGCTAACAGACAGACCGCTAACAGACAGACCGCTAACAGACAGACCGCTAACAGACAGACCGCTAACAGACAGACCGCTAACAGACAGACCGCTAACAGACAGACCGCTAACAGACAGACCGCTAACAGACAGACCGCTAACAGACAGACCGCTAACAGACAGACCGCTAACAGACAGACCGCTAACAGACAGACCGCTAACAGACAGACCGCTAACAGACAGACCGCTAACAGACAGACCGCTAACAGACAGACCGCTAACAGACAGACCGCTAACAGAGAGACCGCTAACAGAGAGACCGCTAACAGAGACCGCTAACAGAGAGACCGCTAACAGAGAGACCGCTAACAGAGAGACCGCTAACAGAGAGACCGCTAACAGAGAGACCGCTAACAGAGAGACCGCTAACAGAGAGACCGCTAACAGAGAGACCGCTAACAGAGAGACCGCTAACAGAGAGACCGCTAACAGAGAGACCGCTAACAGAGAGACCGCTAACAGAGAGACCGCTAACAGAGAGACCGCTAACAGAGAGACCGCTAACAGAGAGACCGCTAACAGAGAGACCGCTAACAGAGAGACCGCTAACAGAGAGACCGCTAACAGAGAGACCGCTAACAGAGAGACCGCTAACAGAGAGACCGCTAACAGAGAGACCGCTAACAGAGAGACCGCTAACAGAGCAGACCGCTAACAGACAGACCGCTAACAGACAGACCGCTAACAGACAGACCGCTAACAGACAGACCGCTAACAGACAGACCGCTAACAGACAGACCGCTAACAGACAGACCGCTAACAGACAGACCGCTAACAGACAGACCGCTAACAGACAGACCGCTAACAGACAGACCGCTAACAGACAGACCGCTAACAGACAGACCGCTAACAGACAGACCGCTAACAGACAGACCGCTAACAGACAGACCGCTAACAGACAGACCGCTAACAGACAGACCGCTAACAGACAGACCGCTAACAGACAGACCGCTAACAGACAGACCGCTAACAGACAGACCGCTAACAGACAGACCGCTAACAGACAGACCGCTAACAGACAGACCGCTAACAGACAGACCGCTAACAGACAGACCGCTAACAGACAGACCGCTAACAGACAGACCGCTAACAGACAGACCGCTAACAGACAGACCGCTAACAGACAGACCGCTAACAGACAGACCGCTAACAGACAGACCGCTAACAGACAGACCGCTAACAGACAGACCGCTAACAGACAGACCGCTAACAGACAGACCGCTAACAGACAGACCGCTAACAGACAGACCGCTAACAGACAGACCGCTAACAGACAGACCGCTAACAGACAGACCGCTAACAGACAGACCGCTAACAGACAGACCGCTAACAGACAGACCGCTAACAGACAGACCGCTAACAGACAGACCGCTAACAGACAGACCGCTAACAGACAGACCGCTAACAGACAGACCGCTAACAGACAGACCGCTAACAGACAGACCGCTAACAGACAGACCGCTAACAGACAGACCGCTAACAGACAGACCGCTAACAGACAGACCGCTAACAGACAGACCGCTAACAGACAGACCGCTAACAGACAGACCGCTACAGACCGCTAACAGACAGACCGCTAACAGACAGACCGCTAACAGACAGACCGCTAACAGACAGACCGCTAACAGACAGACCGCTAACAGACAGACCGCTAACAGACAGACCGCTAACAGACAGACCGCTAACAGACAGACCGCTAACAGACAGACCGCTAACAGACAGACCGCTAACAGACAGACCGCTAACAGACAGACCGCTAACAGACAGACCGCTAACAGACAGACCGCTAACAGACAGACCGCTAACAGACAGACCGCTAACAGACAGACCGCTAACAGACAGACCGCTAACAGACAGACCGCTAACAGACAGACCGCTAACAGACAGACCGCTAACAGACAGACCGCTAACAGACAGACCGCTAACAGACAGACCGCTAACAGACAGACCGCTAACAGACAGACCGCTAACAGACAGACCGCTAACAGACAGACCGCTAACAGACAGACCGCTAACAGACAGACCGCTAACAGACAGACCGCTAACAGACAGACCGCTAACAGACAGACCGCTAACAGACAGACCGCTAACAGACAGACCGCTAACAGACAGACCGCTAACAGACAGACCGCTAACAGACAGACCGCTAACAGACAGACCGCTAACAGACAGACCGCTAACAGACAGACCGCTAACAGACAGACCGCTAACAGACAGACCGCTAACAGACAGACCGCTAACAGACAGACCGCTAACAGAGAGACCGCTAACAGAGAGACCGCTAACAGAGACCGCTAACAGAGAGACCGCTAACAGAGAGACCGCTAACAGAGAGACCGCTAACAGAGAGACCGCTAACAGAGAGACCGCTAACAGAGAGACCGCTAACAGAGAGACCGCTAACAGAGAGACCGCTAACAGAGAGACCGCTAACAGAGAGACCGCTAACAGAGAGACCGCTAACAGAGAGACCGCTAACAGAGAGACCGCTAACAGAGAGACCGCTAACAGAGAGACCGCTAACAGAGAGACCGCTAACAGACAGACCGCTAACAGACAGACCGCTAACAGACAGACCGCTAACAGACAGACCGCTAACAGACAGACCGCTAACAGACAGACCGCTAACAGACAGACCGCTAACAGACAGACCGCTAACAGACAGACCGCTAACAGACAGACCGCTAACAGACAGACCGCTAACAGACAGACCGCTAACAGACAGACCGCTAACAGACAGACCGCTAACAGACAGACCGCTAACAGACAGACCGCTAACAGACAGACCGCTAACAGAGAGACCGCTAACAGAGAGACCGCTAACAGACAGACCGCTAACAGACAGACCGCTAACAGACAGACCGCTAACAGACAGACCGCTAACAGACAGACCGCTAACAGACAGACCGCTAACAGACAGACGCTAACAGACCGCTAACAGACAGACCGCTAACAGACAGACCGCTAACAGACAGACCGCTAACAGACAGACCGCTAACAGACAGACCGCTAACAGACAGACCGCTAACAGACAGACCGCTAACAGACAGACCGCTAACAGACAGACCGCTAACAGACAGACCGCTAACAGACAGACCGCTAACAGACAGACCGCTAACAGACAGACCGCTAACAGACAGACCGCTAACAGACAGACCGCTAACAGACAGACCGCTAACAGACAGACCGCTAACAGACAGACCGCTAACAGACAGACCGCTAACAGACAGACCGCTAACAGACAGACCGCTAACAGACAGACCGCTAACAGACAGACCGCTAACAGACAGACCGCTAACAGACAGACCGCTAACAGACAGACCGCTAACAGACAGACCGCTAACAGACAGACCGCTAACAGACAGACCGCTAACAGACAGACCGCTAACAGACAGACCGCTAACAGACAGACCGCTAACAGACAGACCGCTAACAGACAGACCGCTAACAGACAGACCGCTAACAGACAGACCGCTAACAGACAGACCGCTAACAGACAGACCGCTAACAGACAGACCGCTAACAGACAGACCGCTAACAGACAGACCGCTAACAGACAGACCGCTAACAGACAGACCGCTAACAGACAGACCGCTAACAGACAGACCGCTAACAGACAGACCGCTAACAGACAGACCGCTAACAGACAGACCGCTAACAGACAGACCGCTAACAGACAGACCGCTAACAGACAGACCGCTAACAGACAGACCGCTAACAGACAGACCGCTAACAGACAGACCGCTAACAGACAGACCGCTAACAGACAGACCGCTAACAGACAGACCGCTAACAGACAGACCGCTAACAGACAGACCGCTAACAGACAGACCGCTAACAGACAGACCGCTAACAGACAGACCGCTAACAGACAGACCGCTAACAGACAGACCGCTAACAGACAGACCGCTAACAGACAGACCGCTAACAGACAGACCGCTAACAGACAGACCGCTAACAGACAGACCGCTAACAGACAGACCGCTAACAGACAGACCGCTAACAGACAGACCGCTAACAGACAGACCGCTAACAGACAGACCGCTAACAGACAGACCGCTAACAGACAGACCGCTAACAGACAGACCGCTAACAGACAGACCGCTAACAGACAGACCGCTAACAGACAGACCGCTAACAGACAGACCGCTAACAGACAGACCGCTAACAGACAGACCGCTAACAGACAGACCGCTAACAGACAGACCGCTAACAGACAGACCGCTAACAGACAGACCGCTAACAGACAGACCGCTAACAGACAGACCGCTAACAGACAGACCGCTAACAGACAGACCGCTAACAGACAGACCGCTAACAGAGAGACCGCTAACAGAGAGACCGCTAACAGAGAGACCGCTAACAGAGAGACCGCTAACAGAGAGACCGCTAACAGAGAGACCGCTAACAGAGAGACCGCTAACAGAGAGACCGCTAACAGAGAGACCGCTAACAGAGAGACCGCTAACAGAGAGACCGCTAACAGAGAGACCGCTAACAGAGAGACCGCTAACAGAGAGACCGCTAACAGAGAGACCGCTAACAGAGAGACCGCTAACAGACAGACCGCTAACAGAGAGACCGCTAACAGACAGACCGCTAACAGACAGACCGCTAACAGACAGACCGCTAACAGACAGACCGCTAACAGACAGACCGCTAACAGACAGACCGCTAACAGACAGACCGCTAACAGACAGACCGCTAACAGACAGACCGCTAACAGACAGACCGCTAACAGACAGACCGCTAACAGACAGACCGCTAACAGACAGACCGCTAACAGACAGACCGCTAACAGACAGACCGCTAACAGACAGACCGCTAACAGACAGACCGCTAACAGACAGACCGCTAACAGACAGACCGCTAACAGACAGACCGCTAACAGACAGACCGCTAACAGACAGACCGCTAACAGACAGACCGCTAACAGACAGACCGCTAACAGACAGACCGCTAACAGACAGACCGCTAACAGACAGACCGCTAACAGACAGACCGCTAACAGACAGACCGCTAACAGACAGACCGCTAACAGACAGACCGCTAACAGACAGACCGCTAACAGACAGACCGCTAACAGACAGACCGCTAACAGACAGACCGCTAACAGACAGACCGCTAACAGACAGACCGCTAACAGACAGACCGCTAACAGACAGACCGCTAACAGACAGACCGCTAACAGACAGACCGCTAACAGACAGACCGCTAACAGACAGACCGCTAACAGACAGACCGCTAACAGACAGACCGCTAACAGACAGACCGCTAACAGACAGACCGCTAACAGACAGACCGCTAACAGACAGACCGCTAACAGACAGACCGCTAACAGACAGACCGCTAACAGACAGACCGCTAACAGACAGACCGCTAACAGACAGACCGCTAACAGACAGACCGCTAACAGACAGACCGCTAACAGACAGACCGCTAACAGACAGACCGCTAACAGACAGACCGCTAACAGACAGACCGCTAACAGACAGACCGCTAACAGACAGACCGCTAACAGACAGACCGCTAACAGACAGACCGCTAACAGACAGACCGCTAACAGACAGACCGCTAACAGACAGACCGCTAACAGACAGACCGCTAACAGACAGACCGCTAACAGACAGACCGCTAACAGACAGACCGCTAACAGAGAGACCGCTAACAGAGAGACCGCTAACAGAGAGACCGCTAACAGAGAGACCGCTAACAGAGAGACCGCTAACAGACAGACCGCTAACAGACAGACCGCTAACAGACAGACCGCTAACAGAGAGACCGCTAACAGAGAGACCGCTAACAGACAGACCGCTAACAGACAGACCGCTAACAGACAGACCGCTAACAGACAGACCGCTAACAGACAGACCGCTAACAGACAGACCGCTAACAGACAGACCGCTAACAGACAGACCGCTAACAGACAGACCGCTAACAGACAGACCGCTAACAGACAGACCGCTAACAGACAGACCGCTAACAGACAGACCGCTAACAGACAGACCGCTAACAGACAGACCGCTAACAGACAGACCGCTAACAGACAGACCGCTAACAGACAGACCGCTAACAGACAGACCGCTAACAGACAGACCGCTAACAGACAGACCGCTAACAGACAGACCGCTAACAGACAGACCGCTAACAGACAGACCGCTAACAGACAGACCGCTAACAGAGAGACCGCTAACAGAGAGACCGCTAACAGAGAGACCGCTAACAGACAGACCGCTAACAGACAGACCGCTAACAGACAGACCGCTAACAGACAGACCGCTAACAGACAGACCGCTAACAGACAGACCGCTAACAGACAGACCGCTAACAGACAGACCGCTAACAGACAGACCGCTAACAGACAGACCGCTAACAGACAGACCGCTAACAGACAGACCGCTAACAGACAGACCGCTAACAGAGAGACCGCTAACAGAGAGACCGCTAACAGACAGACCGCTAACAGACAGACCGCTAACAGACAGACCGCTAACAGACAGACCGCTAACAGACAGACCGCTAACAGACAGACCCCTAACAGACAGACCCCTAACAGACAGACCCCTAACAGACAGACCGCTAACAGACAGACCGCTAACAGACAGACCGCTAACAGACAGACCGCTAACAGACAGACCGCTAACAGACAGACCGCTAACAGACAGACCGCTAACAGACAGACCGCTAACAGACAGACCGCTAACAGACAGACCGCTAACAGACAGACCGCTAACAGACAGACCGCTAACAGACAGACCGCTAACAGACAGACCGCTAACAGACAGACCGCTAACAGACAGACCGCTAACAGACAGACCGCTAACAGACAGACCGCTAACAGACAGACCGCTAACAGACAGACCGCTAACAGACAGACCGCTAACAGACAGACCGCTAACAGACAGACCGCTAACAGACAGACCGCTAACAGAGAGACCGCTAACAGAGAGACCGCTAACAGAGAGACCGCTAACAGAGAGACCGCTAACAGAGAGACCGCTAACAGACAGACCGCTAACAGACAGACCGCTAACAGACAGACCGCTAACAGACAGACCGCTAACAGACAGACCGCTAACAGACAGACCGCTAACAGACAGACCGCTAACAGACAGACCGCTAACAGACAGACCGCTAACAGACAGACCGCTAACAGACAGACCGCTAACAGACAGACCGCTAACAGACAGACCGCTAACAGACAGACCGCTAACAGACAGACCGCTAACAGACAGACCGCTAACAGACAGACCGCTAACAGACAGACCGCTAACAGACAGACCGCTAACAGACAGACCGCTAACAGACAGACCGCTAACAGACAGACCGCTAACAGACAGACCGCTAACAGACAGACCGCTAACAGACAGACCGCTAACAGACAGACCGCTAACAGACAGACCGCTAACAGACAGACCGCTAACAGACAGACCGCTAACAGACAGACCGCTAACAGACAGACCGCTAACAGACAGACCGCTAACAGACAGACCGCTAACAGACAGACCGCTAACAGACAGACCGCTAACAGACAGACCGCTAACAGACAGACCGCTAACAGACAGACCGCTAACAGACAGACCGCTAACAGACAGACCGCTAACAGACAGACCGCTAACAGACAGACCGCTAACAGACAGACCGCTAACAGACAGACCGCTAACAGACAGACCGCTAACAGACAGACCGCTAACAGACAGACCGCTAACAGACAGACCGCTAACAGACAGACCGCTAACAGACAGACCGCTAACAGACAGACCGCTAACAGACAGACCGCTAACAGACAGACCGCTAACAGACAGACCGCTAACAGAGAGACCGCTAACAGAGAGACCGCTAACAGAGAGACCGCTAACAGAGAGACCGCTAACAGAGAGACCGCTAACAGAGAGACCGCTAACAGAGAGACCGCTAACAGACAGACCGCTAACAGACAGACCGCTAACAGACAGACCGCTAACAGACAGACCGCTAACAGACAGACCGCTAACAGACAGACCGCTAACAGACAGACCGCTAACAGACAGACCGCTAACAGACAGACCGCTAACAGACAGACCGCTAACAGACAGACCGCTAACAGAGAGACCGCTAACAGAGAGACCGCTAACAGAGAGACCGCTAACAGACAGACCGCTAACAGACAGACCGCTAACAGACAGACCGCTAACAGACAGACCGCTAACAGACAGACCGCTAACAGACAGACCGCTAACAGACAGACCGCTAACAGAGAGACCGCTAACAGACAGACCGCTAACAGACAGACCGCTAACAGACAGACCGCTAACAGACAGACCGCTAACAGACAGACCGCTAACAGACAGACCGCTAACAGACAGACCGCTAACAGACAGACCGCTAACAGACAGACCGCTAACAGACAGACCGCTAACAGACAGACCGCTAACAGACAGACCGCTAACAGACAGACCGCTAACAGAAAGACCGATAACAGAAAGACCGCTAACAGACAGACCGCTAACAGACAGACCGCTAACAGACAGACCGCTAACAGACTGCTAACAGACTGGTGCAGACAAATGCAGACTCACTAATTGGAGGTCTGTACACTCGTTACACCACCTTGCGTGTTCATATATCACAGCGCGAGTGTGATCCGCAAGGAGAAAAGGTTCTACGTTAGCAGCAATCTCATTGGCTGCGTTACATATTAGTACGTGGATCGGCGGGAGCAGAATTTGGTCCGTCTCTATGGTCGCCATCTCGTAGTCTGGAGACAGACGAGCGCTGCGCCTGCGCTGTTGTGCTTAGCAGGGCGTGCTCTAGTGGGTAAGTTGTGTACGCGCTGACTACACGGAACTATGTACAGAACAGTTAGGATACCTTTTCCCACCGATGACAGTCTTGGCCTAGTTTCGTTTCCAGTAATCCGGGGTGCCTCCACTTCATATTGTGGCATTTTTATTCTGGCTCACAGTGATGAACCCATGACTCATCACCGGTGTCTGTCCTGTTCAAAACCGAGTCCCCTTCCCCTTAACGTTGGCATATCTGAACAAGTTGGAACTTTAATTCCTCAGTAAGCGGTCTTCGTAGCTGTCGCTCAGGAGATTTATGGAAGCGGATTTAATAATGGATAGCTTGCTCGACAGAATCATGACTGATGACCAAAAAACGCGCTACCTTATCGATGGTAACTCGCCTTTCCGCTAAAACCACCTTTGAGGTTGCCAAATCTTCTTCATGTTATTCAAGTATCACATTCGCCTGTCTAATGTCAAACATCGCTATCCAAAACTAACACTCGTACGTGACACAGAACTGTCCCCGTTTTGTGCATAAACTACAAAGATTTCAGACAGTTTCACCCCTCCTTCCTTGATACATTTTGCTAGAATAGTGGCCACTTTTAGTGTATCGGTGGCAGAATGCAACTGAAGTGCTCGGCTTCAAATGGTGTTTACATGACTACACTATTTCCAACTTTAAGTGTGCATGCACAGTAGGTAGAGTGAGAATCTTATAGATGTATTATGAACAAAGAGAAGATAATGGATCACACTATCTCGTGTTATAAGTTTATTTATTTATTTAACCTCGCAAGATAAGAGCCATTAGGTCGTTTCTTACATCTAACAAGGAATTCTACATATTTTAGGAGATATTCATTGTGGGTTATATGCTTACATCTAAAAATTATCAGATTGCAAAAAATTCATCGTTCAGATAAGTACAATAAAGAGAAATTGCACGAAGGTAGATTTGAACTTTGAATGCTAGCAATAATGGTGAGAGGGGAGTGATGGAAGATGAAGAGGAGGAGGAACATTATAAATCACAATTAACGAAGATGGGGGGAAAAGGAAGCGAAGTGACTGAGAAATAAAAAAAGAAAGAAGTGCAACTGGGAGAAGATGAGCGCATTTGCTAACCTGTTTCACAATTTGAACTAAAAATAATGTATTGTGCTGAAATACAATGTACTACTATGTTGTACAAATTTTGATGCAAAGATGAACCATTATCTCCACACCTTTAAATTATGTACATTAAGTAAAGAATTAATTAAAATAACAGGTTAAGAAGAAAATTCAACAATAGTGTACATTTCACAAGAAAATAATTTTGCAGAAGGCAATTGATTTTAACTTCTTCTTGTTGAGAATATTGTTTGAACTGCTTTTAGACGCAAATTTTAGAAATTAAACAGCAGAACGGCAACAATTTTTTTGATAAGAATTTCACGTGAATTACAAGAAGGTGAATATTTAATTTTTATATTAATGGCGTGAATGATGAAAGTAATTCGAGCATTTTTTGCTAATTTACGTTAAACGTAACAAAATTAGACTTGAAAGTCAAAAATTGTTATTTCCTTCGCTATCACTTTTAACAAGTCCACAGTTACAGCAAACAATACTTCGTATTATACGCTCATATACAGTGTAATTTATAAATTTACTTTGTGTCAGATGGTTTAATGTCGGCACTCTGTAGTGATCCAGCTTCTAACAGCCCTCCTTTCACATCCCTTCACGAGTATTTAAATCATTCGAAATAGTATGAACTAGTATTGTCACTGAGAACCAACCGCAAAGGCTTGTCTTCGTCTAACGTCTTTCGGTTAAAATAATGATAAGTCTAACAATCTCACGTCCAGCTATTGTTTAGCTATTGATTATGACAATAGCCATTTATGATTATTTTAGAGTTAGTACTGCACAACTGATTAAACTAATTAACTGCTTTCATTTAATTATATAGACGGTTGCCTCGTGAATCAGTTATTATGAATTCTTTTAGGTAGGAAATAAATTCTTACCGTCTGCTTCACCATTAGCACAGTAACTACTAAGCTACTCACTGACAGTACCAGTGTGTAAGCCGTCACCTAAGTTAACATGAGAGGCAATCACTATCTGAAGACACAGTGACACACTGAACTATGGCCATCACTAAACAACAGCACTTCTTACCTGCCTGTGTTCTCCAACATTAGCATAGGTTACGACAATGCAGTGCACAGAGCTAACACAGAAACTAGTACTTACCATCAGACAAACTACCTGAAAGTTTGTCATCTTGAAAGTACTATAAAAGGTGTGTGTTGATAACTTAACCTTGACAGAATCTGAGAGCTGTTTTTGTGCATCAGATTTGAGAAATTGGAATCATTGCTTTTTGTGGCAGATCTAAGAAATTGCAAGCTTTGGAAATGTATTTCTACATGAACTTGGTAATGGTAGAAAATTCATTACATTTAGTGCCGAAACTTAAATTATGTGACTGCAATTGTTACTTAAGTATGTGAACTTAGAAAAACTATTACATTCTCTTATTTTCAATGATTACGGTTATGTGAACTTTCGGGTGTACAGGTATACTAATTGAGAAACAAGGAAAAAATATCATTTTAGTTGTTTGTAAGTGGGAAACTGTTCACTTCAGTACTATAATATTATATTAACTTTGAGACAGCAAATCAACAACAGTAAAACTTAGTTCACTTGCTATTAACGTGTATGGTAATCGTGTTATTACAGGGCCATCTTGCTTCAGCAGTTTTAAGGAAGCTTATTAACGAACTGCACAACTTATGGTTTTTAACGTTTAAATCGGACCTAGCAACACGTTAAGTGATAGCTTCTTTAATGGGACACACTTGCATTCGTACTACGAAGCAGCACTGGTAATCAAATCGTTAATGAAGCAAATATTCAAAGCAGGTTTTGTTCATCCACTAATATACAGATTATAGAAGGTTTAACAGGACAGTTTTAAACTAATAAAGCACGCAGAAGGTAATTCTTTGTATATTACGAAAATGTAATCAAATCTATAACTACCCTGTTACATAGATAATTTTATATAATAATTACACCTTGCCTTTGATAGACGAAGGTGACGAAGTTTATGCTCATTTTGACGGCACTCATGAATATGATTCCATATTATACACGTCACGTACTGGTTGCTCATTCTTTTTCTCTGGATATGACGTAAATGCAAATATAACTTTGACTTGAGGTTTGTAATTGGAACTTAGAGCAAAAGACATCCACCTTTTATTTATTCTATTATTCTTCTCCACTCACTGCACCAAATAGCCACATGCTTCTATAGAGCACTCAACACAGTTCATTCACCGACAGTAGTCGTAAGACTGTTTCCTACTAGTGTAACTTATGTGAAAAACTTATCATATTGCACCTTTAATTCTTCCACTAATTACCTATGATTCTGCCTCCCTACGATTGTGCTTTTGGAGCGGGCACTGACCTGCCACGCGCTTCAACTTTATCAGTGAATCCCCATCCCAAAGACGCAACTAGTATTAAAGCTAATCAGGATGATATCACACAGAATATTTCACAATCGTAATTTATTTGGCTTGTTTCTACACAGTTCAACTGCTACAAATGTAAAATAAAATACTAAGCGATGTTACAATAATTGCCTAACTTGAAAATCAGCATAAACATGTGTGGCAAAGAAATTATAAAAAGAAATTGACAGTATATACAGGGTGTTTCAAAAGTGATGGTCAGTATTCAGATATGACAGAAATGATCATTCGAAACAAAAAAGTCAGGTAAACATAATGCATACCTTAAGAGCTCCGAGCAAGTTTTGATCTTCGATACTGTGAAACAAACCTCTTGTACTGCAAACCTTTTGCTTTCCATATTTTGGGAAGTGGTAGTATGGAGCAAAACAAGAAAAAATGTCAAATAAACATCTGCTCTAAAATGCATACCTTAAAAGTTACGAGCACTTGTTCATTAGATGAGTTGTGTTCCAAAGTGTCGAAGATGAACAAGTGCTCATAGCTCTTAAGGTATGGAGGTATGCAGGTATGCATTTTGGAGCAGATGTTTACTGGACTTTTCTTTGTTTTGATCCATACTACCATTTTCCAAAATATGGAAAGCAAAGAGCTTGCAGCAGGAGAGATTTGTTTCCCCGTATCGACGATCAAGAATTGCTCGTAGCTCTTAACTTATGCGTTATGTTTACGTGGCATTTTTGTTTCGAATGGTCATACTTGTCATATCCCTGAATAATTCTGACCATTACTTATGAAACACACACACACACACACACTATATATATATTTGTGTGTGTGTGTGTGTGTGTGTGTGTCGAATCCCGTACACTTTATAACTGGAATTTTCCTGTTTTGTTCTACCGCTAAGTGTCTATAAAACCAGGAGTCGTCTTCAAGGGAAACACATGCGAGCAGTTATTATCGGCACTCATTACTTACGTTACAGATACACTCCTGGAAATGGAAAAAAGAACACATTGACACCGGTGTGTCAGACCCACCATACTTGCTCCGGACACTGCGAGAGGGCTGTACAAGCAATGATCACACGCACGGCGCAGCGGACACACCAGGAACCGCGGTGTTGGCCGTCGAATGGCGCTAGCTGCGCAGCATTTGTGCACCGCCGCCGTCAGTGTCAGCCAGTTTGCCGTGGCATACGGAGCTCCATCGCAGTCTTTAACACTGGTAGCATGCCGCGACAGCGTGAACGTGAACCGTATGTGCAGTAGACGGACTTTGAGCGAGGGCGTATAGTGGGCATGCGGGAGGCCGGGTGGACGTACCGCCGAATTGCTCAACACGTGGGGCGTGCGGTCTCCACAGTACATCGATGTTGTCGCCAGTGGTCGGTGGAAGGTGCACGTGCCCGTCGACCTGGGACCGGACCGCAGCGACGCACGGATGCACGCCAAGACCGTAGGATCCTACGCAGTGCCGTAGGGGACCGCACCGCCACTTCCCAGCAAATTAGGGACACTGTTGCTCCTGGGGTATCGGCGAGGACCATTCGCAACCGTCTCCATGAAGCTGGGCTACGGTCCCGCACACCGTTAGGCCGTCTTCCGCTCACGCCCCAACATCGTGCAGCCCGCCTCCAGCGGTGTCGCGACAGGCGTGAATGGAGGGACGAATGGAGACGTGTCGTCTTCAGCGATGAGAGTCGCTTCTGCCTTGGTGCCAATGATGGTCGTATGCGTGTTTGGCGCCGTGCAGGTGAGCGCCACAATCAGGACTGCATACGACCGAGGCACACAGGGCCAACACCCGGCATCATGGTGTGGGGAGCGATCTCCTACACTGGCCGTACACCACTGGTGATCGTCGAGGGGACACTGAATAGTGCACGGTACATCCAAACCGTCATCGAACCCATCGTTCTACCATTCCTAGACCGGCAAGGGAACTTGCTGTTCCAACAGGACAATGCACGTCCGCATGTATCCCGTGCCACCCAACGTGCTCTAGAAGGTGTAAGTCAACTACCCTGGCCAGCAAGATCTCCGGATCTGTCCCCCATTGAGCATGTTTGGGACTGGATGAAGCGTCGTCTCACGCGGTCTGCACGTCCAGGACGAACGCTGGTCCAACTGAGGCGCCAGGTGGAAATGGCATGGCAAGCCGTTCCACAGGACTACATCCAGCATCTCTACGATCGTCTCCATGGGAGAATAGAAGCCTGCATTGCTGCGAAAGGTGGATATACACTGTACTAGTGCCGACATTGTGCATGCTCTGTTGCCTGTGTCTATGTGCCTGTGGTTCTGTCAGTGTGATCATGTGATGTATCTGACCCCAGGAATGTGTCAATAAAGTTTCCCCTTCCTGGGACAATGAATTCACGGTGTTCTTATTTCAATTTCCAGGAGTGTATTTTCCTTAACCTGATCTTACAGTCTGAAAAAAATTTCAAACTCAGCAATATGCGAGCGTTAACAACAACTTCATTTCAACTTGTCTCTGTGGAATGCGAAATGCATCCTTTTGTTGTTTGTAAAATGACGCCTGCAGCAGAACCTGACTTGCCCTGTGAAATTTTTATTCAGAATCGATGCTTGCGAATTAAATTGAAGTTAATGTTCATACAACACACATTTTCCGAGTTCAGCCTGACCCAAGGTACGTACTTGTGCTAATCTGATATGACTTGCTGTATGCAGACGGTCCCTAATGTATTGCTTTTATATGCCGATAGAACTCAGTGAAAGACACAAAGCAAAATTAAATAAATTGTGGATTGGAGACTTCGTCACAATTATTTATATTACGGGTCTATGTTCGGCGGCCTATGTGAACACACTTGAAATCATCACTACCCTCGACATGGCAGGTGACACATTCATGTCTGGTGAGTGATATTTTTTTAGAATACTTGATTGGGTCATTGGATTGGTGCACAAAATCGTAGCGTTTTCTCATAAATTTAACAAACACAACAGATACACATAATACAGATTTTAGCCATTAATAATATATTATTCTTTATTATTCAAAGCAGCTTGCCAATGCTGGGATATATTTTCGATTCCGTGAGTATAGAAATCACGTGGTTTGAGGCGAAGGACTCGTCGATCCATGCTCGGAGCGTATTTTCGTCCATAAAGGAAATTCCTATAAGGTTGTTTGATAGACAGCAGAAAAGGTGAAAATCTTAAGGCGCAAGGTGGACGCGGAATGACTTCCAACTCAACTCCTCTATAGTGTTTTTTGTCAGTATAGCGGAATGTGGGCAGGCGCTATTGTGGAGTAGCAACACTTCATGCAGTCTTCCTGGTCGTTGTTCTTGCATTGAAGCTGCAAGGCGTCTCACTTGTTGAGAATAAATGTCAGCAGTGATGGTTACACATCGTGGAAGCAATTTGTAGTACACCACATAGTTGCTTTTCCACCAGATGCATAACATTACCTTTTGTGGATGGGCACAGGTCTTTGTACGAGGAGTTGCTGCCACGACTAATAACGAGATATAATTTTTTCCACTTTCTTTTACTACCTTGTACTCTATAGATATGTTTCTGATGACGTATAACTTTTTTTCTTTTCATTTATTGATTTTCGATTGCCCCAGAAGAGGACAGACTGGCAGCAGCTTAGTACGGTGCTCTCCAGCCTACAGAATTTTTACAGCATAAGAAGAAGATAACAAACAATAAAAGCAGGCGATAAAACGGTGACTTAAAATGTAAAACAAAGGAAAATTGTGGAACGTTAAAACATAAAACAAAGGGTTGGCGATGCTAATAAAATACACAGGAAGTAGACAAGTAAAACAGCAGACAGACAATAAAAAAAAAACACGGCGACAGTCTGGTTTCTGTTCGCAAGAGATATAAACATCACACCCAGCGACAGTATGATTTCCATTCTCAACACTTTGTGAAAGACGCACAACTCTTAACACTCACTGGAAACATTGCACTAAAAAATCGGCACTAAGATGACGCACCACAGCCAAGTGGCAGATGGGGGGGGGGGGACCTGGACAGATGAGGGGAAAAAAGGGGGAGGAGAGGAAAAACGAAGTGGGAGGGGGGTAGGGGGTGGAACCGACAGAGGGAGAGGAGTCATAAGGGGGGCAAGGCAGACACGAGAGGGAATGGGGAAAGGTGGAGGAGGGGAAATGCAAAAGGACCTGGGAGAGAGAAGGTAGGCAGAGAGAGGGTAGGTGAGGAAAAAACAGAATGGATGGGGGGGGGGGCGAGGGAGTCCAGGAAAACGACAGTGGAAGGGAGGGAGAGGTGAGGATCAGAGTTGATAGGAGGGATAAATGGAGGGAGAGAGGGCATCATCCAATAGGGGGGCGGGTCTACAGAAGCCACCTTGGGAAAGGAGATGAAGGGTGTAGAGATGGAGGGTAGGGGGACACGGGGGCACAACGGTGAAGACGTGGCAGAGGGTGGGGTTGGAGAGGTGAGGAGCAACCAGGGGATAAGGGGGATCAAGGCGGCGGGAGGTGCAGAGTACGCAGATATGTTCAAGGAATAGGAGCAGATGGGGGAAAGGAGTCAGGCCACAGAGGATCTGCGTGGGGGAGGGGAAACGTAGATGGAAGGCGAGGCAGAGTGCATGGCGCTCGAGGATCTGGAGGGACTTATAGAATTTGGGGGGGGGGGGGGGGGGGAGGGTGCGGATATCCAGGCGGGACGGGCATAACGGAGGTCAGGACGGATTAAGGATTTGTAGGTGTGGAGGAGAATGTTTTCCATTTTGGGTTTATAGTGTAGAACATTAAGTCTGTATGACGAAGTTTACTGTGCTGTTTTCTATACGAGTCACTTATTTAAAGACTTGGAATTTGTTTCTGGTGATCTTCCAAATAGTTTCATTAAATTTATTGTGTGAAACGGAATGCAGTAGGTAGAGGTTTCGAAGGAACTGTGGGGCGAGATATGTATCGACAGTTGTCGGATCGAACAGAGAGGCAGACAATGACAGATGCATGTAAGCACGGCGGTATGGAAGCAAGTACTGTGTGTAGTAATGGTGTGCGTTTAACGCGATATTAATACTGGAATTTCTTGTGTAAGACTGGTTTGAAATTTGACTTTATGATGGATATTCTAAACGGACGTTATACTACGCAAACACTGTTGGTTTTTGCAGAAAGATGCTTCTGGCAGTGACAATACACTCGTGAACAGACAGTACAGTCGTCGGTTTAGAATTGAGCTGCATTACACTAACTGTGAATTTAATATTGTCATTTTCTTGACTACGATATATGCCGTGTGCTAATACACTAACTGCCAATGAGGAGACTGTGTACTGTGTTGCTACGTAAGTGACTGTTTTTGAGGGATATTAACCATGAATATCAACGGTAGATGGACTGTCTAGCTTCACAATTGGCAAAGTATAGCAAGTGGAATGTTAATTTAAACACGATGTTGACTGTGCCAAACTATCGCGCGTGAAAGTTGCATTTGAACTAATAAGACCTTCAGGTGCTGCATAAGCAATTAATTTATTCCGGCCTACGACAAATGCAGGCTAGGATGTAGGGAAAGAGGATATTTTAATGCCAAGGTCACGACTGGATGAACTTATGGGATTCATTTCAGCAACTTCAAACTGCATGTACTGACGTCGCCACCTCATGCCGACCCAAAGCAGATAAGAAAACCATTCCTCTCTTTGAGAAACAATTGTAACCAATTTAATTGGCTTTATGCTTTCCAATAGACTATCTCTTAATGTTTCTCTCTGAAAATAAAACTAGTGTATTGTAAAGACTGTTCGCCTTCAGTGATTGTTGACCCCACCACAAACAGTAGTTATTGCCATCATTTATTAGTTTTTGCTTTTCATTGTATTTGTACTAGTCGTTGCATGTGTTGTATTTGTTGTATTTGTCTTTTGGAAGCGTGTGCTTCGTTGTGTATATACAATAATTTAGACAGGGGAATTTATGTGTTGCACTGCGAAATGTGGCCAAACGTGTAAGTTGAGGCATCTGCCACTGAAGTTACTTACACCGACCAATTACAAAGAAGTAGCTTATTCACCATTGGTACAAGTTAGCGCATTAGAGGGAACTTTGAATCTGAAAGTTGTCAAAGTACGCGATCTTTGTTTCATGGCACTTAATGTCATACTCTCGTTCATCCATGTTTACAAGCAAATTTATCTGGGTTTAACTATTACTGATAAGCAAAATTACAGAACACTGTGGCATTATTTATCAAATTAACTTCAGATTGTTATACAGTTTTCCACTATCAAAGGATTTTATTATCAGTATTTTAATAGGGTTGGGAAACTTATCATATAGACGTTGCGGCGCGGCACGTCACTTTTTAACGCCCTGTCAATGACCAGCACTGTTCATTTGTCTAGCTAAAAGCTGTAGTAGAAACTACTAGACCACTACTGTCTACTGCAGGTCGCAACATATATAGAATTGTCCGGTAAACGAGATGTGACTAGTACTGAAATACAAGTTTTAACTTGGCGATGTAAATTTTCAGGTGTATTTTTACGATAAAGATCACAGTTAATACTGCCAAGTCCGTACTAAGTGGCTACACAATGTAAAGTTCCCACGCACACCACAATCACACACGTAGCCAGTTTATGGTATTTCCACCCGTTACCGAAGTTAATAAAGTTCACCGGATCATTTAGTTATGAAAATGGTCGCTCAAATGTTGTGCACTCTGCTCTACACGTAATACCTGTTCCAGTCTTAGATCGCACAACACGCCACGCGGTTTGAACTAACAGTCAAAAGCAATAATTTTGATATTCCGTCGGAAATTCCACACGACTTCCACTATACCGTTCACTTAAATACACTTTGTACTACTTCGCGAACTCGTAATTAGCATTTTTCCGTTATTTTACAGTACTTTCGTCGGGGATACTTTCAATGAGATGTGACTAGTTCGAACGTTCAGCCCGACTTACTTAGATCACACCCAAGGCTTTGTTCCCAGCATAGATTGTCGCGAGCTTGCATTTTTCTGATTGGCTGATATCACAAACAGCAAATCAGGTTGCAGTATTATCCCGCGCTAACCCGCGCTTTACTTCAGTGACCAATCAGTGAAACATTTCTTTCTATGGCAATTGCTAAATAAATAAATTTAGAAAAGTGTCAAATTACTCCTTCTGAAATTACCGATTAATTTGTGTTCTACTCACGATTTATTAGTACCATAAACTGACTGCACATTTAATTATAGTAAATCCCCTGTATAGTTTAACTGGTACTTCGTGAATGAACAAAACAATTTTCATTTACTTCTGTTCTTCTTCACTCATACAACACTCACACTGCTAATTACTACACATACAAAACAATTATAATTATGCAAATACATTAAATTACATTATGCAAATACATTAAACTACAACATTGTTTTGACTGCGACTGCTAGCACTGTCCAACTGCTGACCTCTGCCGCCTACTAGTACAACTACGTGCCGCTCTGTAACTCAGGTCCATGTCAGCTGGTGACATCTGTCGATGAATCATGCCTATAACGATATCGTCCTAACAAGTGACAGGAGCGATGCGAAGGCGCTACGCCTCACACCCCCTGTAATTATTGAAATTGTTGAAAACAACTTTTTATTTATAATTTTACTACATCGCGACTGTCTCCTTACTCTCAAAACAAATATGAAATTTGAAAATTACTAATCTAAGTTACAGAATTCTTACTTCGGACTTGGCATACTAGCCTAACTAAGTCTAATACTTTACAAAACTTTGATTTTTGATTTTTTAGGAATTTTTTACAAAACTTTACAACTGAACTACTTAATTTTTGCCTTCAAAACCAATCTTTCCCCAAATTGTGACTTTACATAAAATGGTTCTTGTCCATCACAATTAAATTTTTCGCCTTATACCTCCTCTTACTTACATGAACTCAATATTTCATTGAATCTCCACCCACACTTTGATTGGTGTCCTGATGTAATTTTGAAATCACTCCTACTTTACACGTTGCACTGCATAAGTGTCCTCTACCTCACGATTTTTCTCTTAGCATGTCGCAACACCTTGGTAGGTTGGCGTCCAAAACTTTGCACATTGGCCCACTCTCAGGCCATTCCTTATTGTACAGTGGTTTTTACCTACAAAACATAGTTTCGTCTAAGACTATTAATATACATAAACGTCTCAACACATAGTATAAAATTGTTCTCCCCATGCTATACTCTTTAACTATATTTTAACTATTCAAAGCAAATTAACAGAACATTTAACTCTTAAACTGCAAGAAAATTTGCATTTTCTTTTAAAGTGTTTCACTACTTCAGCAAAATTATGCGTTGCTATTGAAGGCATACACTGAAATCACTTAATTGGGTTAAATTCTGATTATTCCCTATCCACTAAATCTTTTCTCAAAACTTGACAACTACGGCAAAGTCTTTATGACAGCTTTTACCAGGTTCCATAAATACGCTAAACTTTATGATTTCTTCTTCAAAATTTTTAAGAAGTCTTTTACAATAGCAAATAATACACTAAATTCAAAACTTGAGCATGACTTCAAAATCACATAAGATATTAAATTCAAATTCATATAACTATTTACATAATCCATTATATACACCTGTTCACTCTTACCTTTCACACCTGGTAGCATTAGTATTGGTAATATTTTGGTTGTCATCTCTATCGGTTTATTTTATTAGTCACCTTCGGTAAATTTCATGTCATTTTTGGGGTAGATTCATTTTACATTATGACCATGCATCTTCATGCAAATCATCTTACTCGCTTTCCATTAGTAATCAAATGCTAACTAACACCTTTTTTTTTCAAACATCAACTTTTGTAACTACACTCCACAATTCCTTTACCATTTTCCAACAGGATAACACTCCCTTCTACAACCAGTTATGCCCTTCCTCCTCACTACTCTGAGCCCTTTTATTATACTCTATAATTAGTCATCTCTGTTGCTTCTCTCACTACTACTTCAAAACGTATACTTTCATATACAACATGACAACACCTCACTACTGCAAAATCACCATAACGCATCATTTTATTTTTCAAATTATATCCGCCTGTCTCATTACTCTAACTTTCTCAACTCCTTTTTCCACACATACTTTACTCGCACTGTTAGGCTTTCTTTTCTTAGAGAAAGGCATTATAATGTTTTCCCACTCACTTCCAGGCTTATACTGTCATTTTCAAAGTCCAGCCATCCCTTGTACTTAATTAAGAAATCAATTCCCATTAACATATCTATACTTAAGCCCTCAATAACTAGAAAGTTATGATACAAGTGGTTACCATTTATATTGATAGGCAACATCACTTCATACTTTACATGCTTCTTCACTTTTCCTGTGGCTAAAATTATCTGGATTCCCATGACAGGCATAATTACTAGCTCTCTTTTATTAGGCAAAGCATCAAACCATTGCTGACTAACAGCACACAAATCACTGCCACTATCAGCTACGCACTGTATTTCTTCCCCTTGCACTAAAAGATTGATTACTGGTCGAACTTTCTTTTCTTCCTTAACAGTGACTTCATCCTCCTCAAGCAAGTCGTGTACAATCTTACGCCTTTCAAAACCTTCCTTGTGCCCAGAGATTATACAAATATCTACAGGATTACTTTCACTACTCTCCCTTCCTACATTATTTAGCCTATCCACTATGGATAGATTAGAACACTTCTGCAAATCTGCAGTTGGTTGTTGGTTGTTTTGGGGAAGGAGACCAGACAGCGAGGTCATCGGTCTCATCGGATTAGGGAAGGACGGGGAAGGAAGTCGGCCGTGACCTTTGAAAGGAACCATCCCGGCATTTGCCTGGAGCGATTTAGGGAAATCACGGAAAACCTAAATCAGGATGGCCGGACGCGGGATTGAACCGTCGTCCTCCCGAATGCGAGTCCAGTGTCTAACCACGGCGCCACCTCGCTCGGTGCAAATCTGCAGCTCCCTTTTCTACAGTAATTAGTTTCTCCACTAATTCTTCTACCTCATCTTCTCCTACGTTATTTTTACTCGGCTGACCCCCTTTCTGGTCATCACCGGCATGAAATGCTTCCATAGCTTCCTCTAAGTCCCTATTTACAGACATCAATAATTCTTCTACCCACTTCTGATCTAGCTCCTGCAATCCCTGTATATTCGTATTTCCTCCTCCTCCCTGGCAAGATTCCTCATTCGCTGTACTGTACACGTCTCCCTCACTGCTAGATTTTACATCACTTTCAACATCTTTTCCCACCAAACAACATGTAGCACAGTGCTCCTTTTGGCTGCTCCCATTTACATAGACACCTTGTAGCATGCCTAATCTATCATCCTTCGCTTGACTACTTTCAATTGTATCATTATTGTCAATAATTTGGACTTCAGTTACTTTATTCTTATTGTATACAAAAGGTATGGCCAGCGGATTCAAATTGCTGCTACCCGTTCTGCAAATGCCAGCCCCTTCACAGACGGGATCTAGTTTCCCGTTCCCTGTGATTCTGCTTCATTTCTGCCTCGCACCCCCACCTGATTTCTCTCCTGAAAATCATTGTCATCATGAATTGGCGATCGCGATCTGTAAGCGTGCACCTGATCATTATCAATTGTCCTTGCAACTGGAGCATAGCGCCAACCCCTTCCTCTCCTTCCTCGGCTATTATGTGACACACCCATTCTGTTCACATTAATATTCTGACCTCTCTCAACTGTATTTGAGGCCTAAAACTACGATTTGTCTGCTCCTCTTCCTGCATAAGCTTCTCCACCCTTTCCAAATAGCTAATAAACTTATCAACATTGTCCCTAAGAGCAGCAACTATTTTATTTCTCCAGCTTAGAGGCAACTTTCCATCTAACCCCATAATTATTTGCTCAGGCTCTAATTTGTTCGTCAAATATGACAAATTAGTCACCCATCTTAAAGCAAATCTTTTTATATTCTCTTTCCTGGGATTGAAGTTTTCCCCAGCCCAGAAACTGTTTTGCAATTCTATTTGCTTTTACTTGCCCCAATATTCTTTGAAAAACGCTTCTTTAAACTGCTCTAACGTCTCATGTTGTTCCGTTGCAGTCGTTCCCCATATCCTAGCGTCACCCAAAAACTTCGATATTACGAAACCAATCTTCTGTCGGTCACTCCACAAACTAGGCAAAACATTTTCAAAATCGTTCCAGAACTCTTTCGGATGAACATTTCCAGCTGGATCAAAACGAAGAAACTGTCTGTTTGTAATATAAGACAAATGAGCAGTTTCCGTCACCGTTCTACACCGTTAGCACCCAATCTAATATTACGATCCAGTTTGTTTAGTCTACTGTCATACTCACTTAATTTAAAGGTTATTTGTTCAGTTTTGTTGGTAATTTGTTCTACACCACTCACAACCGCATTCACTCGTTCAGACACAACTTTAACACTGTCCAAACAATTTTCATTCACTGTATCAATTTTTCTATTTAAATTTCCATGTGCAGTTTGACACACAGTTTCTACTGACGTCAGATTTGACTTGACCTACTTCTTTTCTTATCTGATCTATATACTGTTTGCTTCCAATGGCAACCGTGGTAACCAGCTCTGTTAATTCACTTTTTACATTTTCTGAAGACTTTTTACACCTACTTTCTGCATCAGAAATTCTCTTATTTACATGAGTATCAAAAACCTACAAATCCGTCCACATCATCTTAAGCTCAAGAGCCTGTTGTTCTATTTTATCATTAATTTCAGTCTTAAACTGTTTCAGATCATCAGCTAGCTTGATAATACTACCAGATTGTTGTTCAACTTTCTGATCTAACTTCCCAAAATTTTGTTTTACCTCAGTTAAATTCTGATTAATATTACTGAAATGTTGATTCATATTCGTCATTAGAGCTGCAAACATATCTTGTAAATTTACTGGTTTGTTTTCTTGTTCAATTTTTTTTCAGCTAATTGTACAGGCACAATACCAAATTTGGTATCTGTTCTGTCAGCCTCCTCACTCACATTAACACTATTGACATCAACCAAACTATTAATACTGAAATCATTCAACTGACTATTGTGAAGATTTAAACTATCACCCATACCAGAATCGGTCGGGACATTATGTTCCGCTTCCATCTTTACAACTGGAGATATCTGAGGCACACCGTTACTTAATACCTCCATATTAACGGTATCTCCTACTTGCTTTTGTTCAGGAGCACTTGCCTGACTAGCACTCACCTCAAACTGACTTACATCGCCCTCTCTCACAACCACAGAATTTTCATTCCCATCCATACTAGCAAGTCTGTTTACACATGGAAATAATACACTATATAAACTTAGCTTATTTTTCTTCGTCCAACGTCGTCGCAGCGTGTTGAAAACAGCAATCTGCCTTTCTCCCCACGGCGTACCAGATTCAGGGCCCCCTCGCGCTGCCACTGCAATGGAAGCTGCTGCGCCTTGCTGTCCGCTTACTGTGGCATATGTTGCTCAGCGGACCAATTCTACGCTGCGCCTTCAGTCCCGTAGCATCCAGTTTGCTATAACATCGCCATTCCACAGGTTCTCTCCTCGTTGCATCTCAAAACGTATGTTCGTCTTCACAGCAATATCTCACTCGCACCTACAGTCACTGTTGTAAAGTTGCTTATTGACCGTTCCTCTCGATCACGAATTCGGTTCCTACAGCTTTATAGTTTCCCAGCCGATGCACTACTAGACCACTACCGTCTACTACAGGTCGCAACATACATAGAATTCTCCGGTAAACGGGATGTGACTAGTACTGAAATAAAAGTTTTAACTTGGCAATGTAAATTTTCAGGTGTATTTTTACGATAAAGATCACAGTTAATACTGCCAAGTCCGTACTAAGTGGCTACACAATGTAAAGTTGCCACGCACACCACAATCACACACGTAGCCAGTTTATGGTATTTCCACCCGTTACCGAAGTTAATAAAGTTCACGGGATCGTTTAGTTATGAAAATGCTCGCTCAAATGTTGTGCACTCTGCTCTACACGTAATACCTGTTCCAGTCTTAGATCGCACAACACGCCACGCGGTTTGAACTAACAGTCAAAAGCAACAATTTTGATATTCCGTCGGAAATTCCACACGACTTCCACTATACCGTTCACTTAAATACACTTTGTACTACTTCGCGAACTCGTAATTAGCATTTTCCGCGATTTTACAATACTTTCGTCGGAGCTGGTTTCAGTGAGATGTGACTAGTTCGAACACTCGGCCCCGACTTACTTAGATCACACCCAAGGCTTTGTTCCCAGCATAGATTGGCGCGAGCTTGCATTTTACTGATTTGCTGACATCACAAACAGCAAATCAGGTTGCAGTATTATCCCGCGCTAATCCGCACTTTACTTCAGTGACCAATCAGTGAATCATTTCTTTCTATGGCCATTGCTAAATAAATAAATTTAGAGAAGTATCAAATATAAAATTACTCCTTCTGAAATTACCGATTAATTTGTGTTCTACTCACGATTTATTTGTACCATAAAGTGACTGCATATTTAATTATAGTAAATCCCCTGTATAGTTTAACTGGTACTTCATGAATAAACAAAAAAATTTTCATTTACTTCTGTTCTTCTTCACTCATACAACACTCACACTGCTAATTACTACACATATAAAACAATTATAATTATGCAAATACATTAAATATTAATCAAACATACCTTTACAACATTGTTTTGACTACGACTGCTAGCACTGTCCATCAACTGCTGACCTTCGCCGCCTACTAGTACAACTACGTGCAGCTCTGTAACTCAGATCCATGTCAGCTGGTGACATCTGTCGATGACTCATGCCTATAACGATATCGTCCTAACAAGTGACAGGAGCGATGCGAAGGCGCTACGCCGCAAAGTGTGCTTTTGAATATTCCGGAAGTAAAACGGGTTTGTGGGGTTTACACAATACTAATTTACTTCATACAGTTTTCCTTTAAACATTTTCTGATTACAAATTGACGGT
Organism: Schistocerca americana; assembly: GCF_021461395.2. Lineage (NCBI taxonomy): Eukaryota > Metazoa > Arthropoda > Insecta > Orthoptera > Acrididae > Schistocerca > Schistocerca americana. The sequence continues at coordinate 248,407,655 of NC_060121.1, forward strand.
CATAGTAAATCTCCAGGACCTGTTTTCTTCACAGGCTCAACCATTCCTTTCCTTTCCTTGTGTTAGCATATTAGCATAAAGGCAACATCTCTCCTCACCAATAACTAACTATCACCCTCGACCGTCGCCTCTCCTGGACTCCCCACCTCCGGACAATCCAAGCCAAGGCACTCTCCCGCCTCAGTCTCCTCAAGCTCCTCTCCGGCCGTACGTGGGGTCTGTACCCCTCCACCATCCTCCACACCTATAAATCCCTCATCCGCCCTATCCTTTGTTATGCCCATCCGGCTTGGATCTCCGCCCCCCCTACCTTTTATAAATCCCTCCAAATCCTTGAACGCCATGCTCTCTGCCTCGCCTATCGTATCCGTCTCCCCTCCCCTACGCGGATCCTGTACGATCTCCTCCCCTTCCCCCACCTCCTCCTTTTCCTTGAAAGGATACAGATCCTGTACACCTCCCGTAAACTCGATCCTCCTCACCCGCTCGTCTCCCCGGTCCTCTCCCACCCCCGCCCGCTGCCACGCCTGTACTCCCATGTCCCACCCGGTCTCCATTTCTCCACCCTCCTTACCCTCTCCCAAGGTGGCTTCCGCCAGCTCCCCCTCCCTGATGATGTCCTCCTCCCCTCCATCTACCCCTCCTACTAACTTTGATCCTCCCTCCCTCTTCCTGTATCTGTTCCTTTGGGCACCCTCCATCCCTCCCCCCCCTTACCCCAACTTCCCCCTGGGCCTCCCCTCCCCTGTCCTTCTACTCCTCCTCCCCTCTCCTCAGCCATTGGCATCTCTGTTCTCCCATCTCCACCCTCTCCACCCGCCCTCACCCTTCTTCCCCTCTTGGCAGGTCCCCGGACTCGCACACGCTACGTGGACTTTCGCGCGCCGGAGATCATCGCCATCTGTGTCTCGTGTGTGTGACGTCGTTTAGTGTTTTTTAGTGTCCGCCGTCACGCTTCTCTGTTCACTTGTGCCATCGGATTCATCAGTGTTATGTGCGCCGTGTCAACGTGTTTTCAGTGTCTTTCTCGTCGAGTGTGAACGGCTCCGTGTTTTTTGTGTGGCTGTGACCACTATTCTTTGCCCGTCTCTATGTTCATTTTGATTCTCCATTCTTGTACTGTGATTGTCAACTCTATGGCTGAAGAGCGGCGTAGCATGCCGCTGACAGCCTACCTGATTGTTCAGGTGTTAAAATAACAATAAAGTAAAAAAAAAACACCAATAACTATAGATGACAGGAATGATGGGTGTTGTTTACGAGCTAACGGATGACAAGTAAGCAGAGATGCAGATCTGGCCACCCGCCGATTTTTGCGATTTTGGTTTAGAGCATACGGTACAAATATATCCGATTTTTGAATATTCACCATTGCATTGAAATCTCGCACGATGGTGGAAACATCACAGTCTATCACATTTGCCAGTTATCGAGTACGCTGGCGTGTGTCATTGTGGATTAATGCGTTTGTCTGATCTTCATCAAGCCCTCAAGGTCTTCCTCAAAGTGGAGAGTAACTAACGTCAAAACGACCCTCCTTAAAACGAGAAAACTATTTTCTTGCCTTGCTCTGTCCAACGGCCCTCTATTGTATTCAAACAGAAGAATATGAGTATATAGGAAATGTTCCGATTTCTGCACTTGGCACTCCATTTTCTAGAATTCGCAGCTCCACTCACTATTGCATGTGACAAAATGACAATATGTAAACTCAAATAATAACAGTGAACTACAAATAAAAGCCGCGCGGGATTAGCCGAGCGGTCTGAGGAGCTGCAGTCATGGACTGTGCGGCTGGTCGCGGCGGAGGTTCGAGTCCTCCCTCGGACAGGAGTGTGTGTGTGTTTGTCCTTAGGATAATTTAGGTTAAGTTGTGTGTAAGCTTATGGACTGATGACCTTAGCAGTTAAGTCCCATAAGATTTCACACACATTTGAACATTTTTTTTACAAATAAAAATAACAATCGATAAATCAACAAAAATAGTTTCTCTGTAATTCTGTTCCCTTGGACACCCATCAGGCTGCGACAGACTTTATTACTTTGTACCGTAAAAATAGTGCAACGAAGAGTATGGTTTAACATCCCATCGACATCAAGGTCATTGGAGACGCAACAGAAGCTGGCATTTTTTAAAGGATGGTGTAGGAAACCGGCCGTGACTTTTCAGAGTCATCATCACGGCGTTTGCCTGGAGTGATTTAGGAAAATAACCGATAGTTTAAATGTGGATGGCCGGACGCGGATTTGAACCGTCGTCCTCTACCGTGTGTTTCCTGCCAGACCACCTTGCTTCGGTTAGAGTAGACTGTGATAGTGAAATCACTGGCATAAGCACTTCCAAGTATACGCTCTTCGTGTTAAATAAAGGATTTAGAAGAAGAAATCACATTCAGTGTTAATGTTTTGGTAGTTCTTAAGAATTCTTGTGAAAGAGGGCGGAGGAGAAGATGAAGGTTCAGGGCACTCTCTTGCCCTTCAGGTGGGAAATTGCCGCTAAAGGCGGGAGAATCAGCCATTATCAACAGAATGAGAATGCAGACGGCATTAAAGACACATAATGCGTATCCACAGGACATGTGGCCTACAACTGCAAAAGTATCATGATGGTCTCTCCACTGGCAAAAGATTCCGGAATAGTCCCCCACTCGGATCTAAGGGAGGGGACTGACAAGGGGGAGGTGACCATGAGAAAAAGGCTGGATAATAAACGAAAGGATAACGTTATACGAGTCGGGGCGTGGCATGTCAGAAATTGTAACGTGGTAGGGAGGAGGAGGAGGAGATTAGTGTTTAACGTCCCAGCGACAACGAGGTCATTAGAGACGGAGCACAAGCTCGGGTTAGGGAAGGATGGGGAAGGAAATCGGCCGTGCCCTTTCAAAGGAACCATCCCGGCATTTGCCTGAAGTGATATAGGGAAATCACGGAAAACCTAAATCAGGATGGCCGGACGTGGGATTGAACCGTCGTCCTCCCGAATGCGAGTCCAGTGTGCTAACCACTGCGCCACCTAACGTGGTAGGGAAACTAGAAAATCTCGAAAGGAAAATGCAATACCTCAATCTAGATACAGTGGGGGGTCATTGAAGTGAAATGGAAAGAAGACTAGCATTTCTGGTTCGATGAGTGCAGGGTAATATCAACAACAGTAGAAAATGGGATAACAGGAGTAGGGTTTCTTATGAATAGGAAGGTAGGAGAGAGAGAGAGAGAGTTTCTGTGAGAGTTCAGTGGCAGGGTTGTTCTCATCAGAATCGACAGGAAACGAACATCGACAACGGCAGTTCAGGCATACATGCCGAAGATGAAGAGATATAGAAAGCATATGAGGATATTAAAGGGTAATTCAGTACGTTAAGGGAGATGAAAATTTAATAATTATCGCGAATGGCGATGTTGTAGTAGTGGAAAAAGTAGGAGAAAAGCTTATGAGAGAATACGAGCTTGGTACAAGGAATAAGAGAGGAGAAAAATTAATTGAGTTCCGTAATAAATTTCAGCTTCTAATATCAAATTCCAGATATGTTCTGTGCTGTAGCTGATGGTACACAAACAGCTCCATCCACTGTCACTACTCGTCATGGATAGGCCAAAAACATACTACGGCCCTAGACTACGTCTTGAAGTGGGAAGAGGCAGCGCTCACCAGAGAGGTGGACGCTGTGACGTGCGGGTGCAGTGACTGGCGGCCCTTGAAGCAGCTGCGGGTGGTCGCTATTCAGTACACTGACGCTCACCATCCCGCTGCCACCCTCCGCTACCAGCAGTCTCTCCTAGCCCGAGAACTCAAAATTAATGTCTGTGCAAGTCATGTAAGTAAGGGAGATGGAAATCTAATAGTTATGAGGGACTGGGATGTTGTTGTAGTGGAAAAAGTAGAAGAAAAGTATGAGCTTGGTACCAGGAATGTGACTCCCCTATCTGGATGGGAGTCACAAAGCAGTCTCTCATTTGTCATATAATGTCGGAGATTGAAATATCTCACCAATACTTTTGATGATTAGCACTTCAAGAAAAGAATTATATATATAGCAGCACTCTGTCCTCTATTTCGAAACCAGCTGCAGCATTTTTGAATATATTGGCTAAGAATTCTGAGCAGAGCTCTAGAGGGTCTCTCTCTCTCTCTCTCTCTCTCTCTCTCTCTCTCTCTCTCTCTCTATGCACCTTGTAACACTTCACCTGTCTTTAACCAAGCCTTCCTGCAACTGTCTCTGATGTAATTTGGAAACTGACCAGGAACAGTAGGGGCTGTACCCACTTCACTGAATATCTCGAGAATGAACAGAACCGACCGACTCTCGGGTTGTACACCTGCATTCTCATTTCAGTAGCGTATTTGGCATTCTGCGAAGACTGCAGATACGAGTCTGATATATGAGTGCTTTGTGGTGATATTGCAGATGGTTAAGAAGAAAAACAAACGTATGGTTTACGCATGATGGACCTCCAGACGGCAGCAGTATGAAACATTTTACGTAAATCACTTGTGCTACAAATTCAGTTGTGCTTTCCTAGCGTATGGAGTCCATACCGAGAAGATATTGGAAAGAGGAAAATGATCGTAGAACATAATCACACACTCCTGAGGCTACACGGTTCTGCACTTAAATATGCTATATTGTTAAAGCGGTATGATTACCGAAATACTAGTCGTGGAAAGCAAAGCTGTTCGTACTCCAGTGCAGGAAATATATTCCCTACACCAGACCCAAATTCACCCTGCAAGTTTTCTGTCCAACTCACAAAAGTGATAAACAGTAAGATGAAAAAATTACTACCTGCCGCACCATGGTGAGTGGGATAGAAAATTTGCAGAGTGGATGTATGTCAAATGTTGGAATTATATTTCCTGCATTGGAGCATGAATAACGTTGCTTTCCACGCCTAATATATTGGTAATCATACTGCATTAACATTATATAATGTTTAAGTGCAGAATCGTGTAGCCTTAGGAGTGTGTGTTTGTGTTCTGCTCTCATCTCTCTCTTTCCAGTGTCTTCTTGATATGGACTGCAAACAATACAATAATACTCCAGAACTGATAGCACAAGTGATTTACATAAAATGTTTCAAACTTCTTTCGCCTGGATCTCCATCATACGTAAAACCATACGTTTCTTCTTCTTCTTGATCGTCAGGTATGTCACCACAACACTATTAAGTGTACCACGCTCGTATCTACAGTGTTCGCAAAATGACAGTGACGATACTGGAGTGAGAATACTGGTCTATATCACTAGAGCCGGTCGGTAGTATAAGTTTGGAACACTTGTTATGCTGTTTGCGAAAACAAAATATACATCGAAGTGTACAGATTACGTGGGACTAACCTCGTTTTGTTCCTTCACAAGATGTCGTATGTAGCAAGTAAGGTCCCCTCCTACTTCTGGTCATTTCGCAACTAAATTGGAGGCAATGTTGAAGGGAGGATTGGTTAAAGACAGAGGAAGAGTTACGACATGCATGAGAGAGAGAGAGATAGAGAGAGAGAGAAGAGAGAGAGAGACCATGGGTTCTATGTGGGGTTGGTGAGGGGCGGCGGGGGGGGGGGGGGGGGCGCAGCTCGTTTCGAAGTGGAGGACAGAGTGCTGCTACGGATATGATATATGATACTTTTGTTGGAGTGGTAACCATCCTAGGTGTTGGTAAGATATTTCAATCTCCAACATTATCTCACCAATGCAAGAATACAGGGTGATTACAATTAAAGTTAAACTTCCAAAACGCTGTAGAAATAACACCATTTCCCAGAGTGACGCAAATAGCAACAGAATATTATCGGAGAAGGGGGATAACCTATGACAGAAAAAAAAATAGTGTGAAAATTGATCATTAGATGGCATTGTATGTGTCAGAATACGTAAATGGAAACACCTGTCATGCGCACGACCCATTGAAGTTGGTATAAACACGCCGGGTACACGGCTTTTCACCCTTTCGCGTCTGCGACGTTCGCCATGACCGTCTCAATGCAAGGATCGCGCTCAGCTTGTAAAGCTGTATTACAAGAATAATGACTGTGCACATGTCACTCTGCAGAACTTCCGGACACTGAAGAGTTTGAAAAAAGGCGTTAGTCCGACGACTGCCGTCGGCCTGGAGAAAATGATCCGCAAATTAGAAAAGACGGGTTCTCTTGGTGTGCAACCTGTTAGAGGGAGGAAACGAATAGATTCGACGTCAGTGGAAGCAGTGGCCACAGCAATGCAGGAGGAGACGAGTGGTGGTGTGCAGACGTGTAGAGCACGGAGAAATACCCGAACATTGGACATACCAGTGAGCATGGTGCGTAAAATCCTACGAAAGATGTTTCTTTGCTATCCATTCAAAATTGTCCATGTGGACGAGTAGCGTCCTGTTGACTTGCCAGCAAGAGAGATCTTTGCCTTAGAATTTCTTGCTCGCGAGGAAGAGGACAGTGGTTGGCCGTGGAAGATTCTGTGGACAGACGAAGCCCACTTCCATCGGACAAGATATGTCAACACACAGAATTGTCGAATAAGGGCAACGGAAAATCCACGGGCAAATTGACCAGTAGCACTTCGTCCTGAAAATGTTACTGTATTGTGCGGGTTTACGGCATCGTTTATCATAAGGCCATATTTTTTCGAAGAGACAGGTGCTTACAGTCCTGTTACCGGTACCCTCATTGGTAAGCGTTGTGTCTTTTGCACTACAACGTCGTTCCAGCTCTCCAACAGTGTGGATGTGTGGATGGGATCATTTTTATGCAAGATGGCGCACCTCCGCACATTGCAAATCCAGTTAAGCAGCTGCTGAGGCGCCATTTCGGAAATGCTAGGATTATCAGCCGCCATTTCCCTACAGCCTGGCCGTCCCGATCACCTGGTCATAATCCGTGTGACTCCTGGTTCAAAAAATGGTTCAAATGGCTCTGAGCACTATGGGACTTAGCATCTATGGTCATCAGTCCCCTAGAACTTAGAACTACTTAACCCTAACTAACCTAAGGACATCACACAACACCCAGTCATCACCAGGCGGAGAAACGTGTGACTCCTGGCTGTGGGGCTATCTGAAAGATGTGTTCAGTGTTGTGATTGCAAAGTTAGCTTCATTGAAGGCACGCATTGCGCAACACATTCTGAAAGTGACCCCGGAAACACTTCGATCGGTTGTAGAACATGCTGGTTCTCGATTTCAACTTGTTGCAAAAAACGGTGGATAGCATGTTGAACATGTTTTGCGCCAGTCACACGGAAATTAATAATCCGATTTCATTTTGATTGATGCTTTTATTCGGTTTTTGGCCCCAGGGCAATTAAAAACCGATTTTTCCCATCAGATGTGATATGACCTTGCCGTGGTGGATGGCCTTACGTAACTAACAGTATCACACCTGTACACCAATGCACACCGAGTAGTACAGTTTGTTTAACGCCAAACGTAGGCATTGATGTATCATTAATTTGTCATTTGTAGTCGATCACTATTAAACTGTGATGCTTACAGCGCCATCTATTGCTACATTTCGTAACTATTTTTCTTCTCCCATACGTTTTTCCCCTTCTCCGATAATATTCCGTTGCAGTTTGACCTCTTTCTGACCAGTGGTGTTATTTCTACAGCGGTTTGAAATTTTAACTTTAATTATAATCACCCTGTACTTTGTGACTCCCATCCACGTAGGAAGAGATGGCCAAATGTAAAAATATCCCACCGAATTTATAAAGTTTTCTGCTATGAAACGTAGTTTTTGCACCTTCTCTCTCCTGCTGGCTATTTCCAACATTATGAAACGGTATTTGTGTCACGTGATGTAGGCAGTATATCAGGGTTCATGGTATACCCACATGCATATAGCACTCTCGAAATACTGGAGGGTGTGGTTTAGTAATGATAGATAAATTGAGAACCACGCTGCAATGTCATTGGCTGACAGTATCACGAGAGCGAAGTGATGTAAAGTTTCGATGACATGAGAAGTCGTCGAGAGCAATGGTTTTGAACTCGAATAATTGTGTAAAATGCGTTGAAACGATGGGAAACCTGTAAAATTATGAAAATCATGAAAAATACGTAAAATTGAGAGAAAATGTGACAAAAATGGTCGTTAAAGAGCTCGAACCTTGGTAGTTTGATCATCCGTCATCGAAGATAGTGAAACGTCCCCTTTGAAAATTATGAATGACAGTGCTGTAAAAACTATTACGTTATTTGATACAGAAACAGCTGAGTGAAACTCAACCTATTCAGACAGTTTTCTCTTTACTTATTCTGATCATCACTAAACTGACACAATATTTTTAGCGCAGCGCAATCTGACATTCAATAATCCCTACAAAAGAATGGCCCTGACTAACAATAGTCTATACCTTTCATGAATCACATACCTCACAAAAACGTTCGTTACTCGAACTACTGCAGTACAGCGAGCGCCAATACTGCCAGCTAAATAAAAGATTCTAACTACTTAAAGTACTAACTACTGGTAGGCATAGTTAGCAAATTAAAGATTTTGGTAGAGAACAAACAATGAATTATCTTAATAATGTTCATATATATAACGCGTAGCGTTGGGCAGTTGGAGGTGAGCCGCCAGCAGCGGTGAATGTGGGAAGAGAGATGCCAGCCGGCCGGTGTGGCCGAGCGGTTCTAGGCGCTACAGTCTGGAACCGCGCGACCGCTACGGTCGCAGGTTCGACTCCTGCCTCGGGCATGGATGTGTGTGCTGTCCTTAGTTTAGTTAGGTTTAAGTTGTTCTAAGTTCTAGGGGACTTATGACCTCAGCAGTTGAGTCCCATAGTGCTCAGAGCCATTTGAATTTGAGAGATGCCAGAGTTTTGAGAGCGGACGATTTGGACGTGCGTCCGTCAGAAAAAGGAAATTTGTTTAATTGTATGTCACAAAATTATATATATATATATATATATTTGTTTAATTGTATGTCACAAAATTATATATATATAATTTTGTGACACACACACACATATATATATATATATATATATATATATATATATATATATATATATATATATATATATATTTGTTTAATTGTATGTCACAAAATTATATATATATAATTTTGTGACATATATATATATATATATATATGTAGCGCCTAGAACCGCTCGGCCACACCGGCCGGCTGGCATCTCTCTTCCCACATTCACCGCTGCTGGCGGCTCACCTCCAACTGCCCAACGCTACGCGCTGTTCACATGCAACTGCGCAACACTACACAAGTGAATATTTCAACAATTAGTCCAACCAGCCACAGACTGCACACAGCGCAGTCAGCGATTTTCATATAGAGCACTACGTGGCGTTACCAACATAAAAACCTAAACAGCCTCAGCCTACTTAAAACAGTATTCAAGACTGAGTTCGTAGTTTTACTCAGTTTTATGTTATGAAATGAGAACAGACAGAAACTTAACATTAAGCATTGGTGGTCACGAAGTAGTTGAAGTTAAGGAATTCTGCTACTTAGTCGGTAAAATTACCCATGACAGGTGGAGAAAGGAGGATATAAAAAGCGAAATAGCACCGGCTAAAAGGGCTTTGCTGGCCAAGAGAAGTCTACTAATTTCAAGCATAGACTTCAGTTTGAGGAAGAAATTTCTGAGAATGCACGTTTGGAGCACAGCATTGTATGTTAGTGAAACACGGACTGTTGGAAAACCGGAAAAAAAGTTAATCGAAGCATTTCAGATGTGGCGCTAGAGAAGAATGTCGAAAATTACGTCGACTGATAAAGTAAGGAGGTTCGCCGCTGGGTCGGTGACATAAAAGAATATATGGAAAACAATGACAAAAAGAAGGGACAGGATGGTAGCACATTTTTGAAACACCAGGGAATAACTCTGATGGTACTAGAGGGAGCTATAGAGGGTAAAAACTATAGAGGAGAATGGGATTGGTATACATCCAGCAAATAATTGAGGACTTAGGTTGCAAGTGCTATTCTGAGATGAAAATGTTAGCATAGAAAAAGAATTCGTGGCCGGCCGCATCGAATTAGTCATAAGACTGATGTAAAAAAGAAAATCTAGTAACTAATTTTAAAATCACGTTAACACACTATTTTTGCTGTGAGACACATGGTTCTGTTTAGTGCGGCAAGCGCAAATATTAAGAATTATACATATTTAAGTTCTGTATCACATGTTAAATCTGGAGGTTAGTGTTAATCATTCGGTTACAAATTTGCATGGTGCACAAAGTCTGTACATTTTTTAAATTATTTACATAATGTGTGGCTGCTTAAAGCATACTTTGTCAGTCGCGTTCTGTTTTGTAGCTTTAAACGTAAGATCTTCTGCCACGGAACATTGATGTTTGCAAATGAATGGAGTTTAAGTACCCTTCCTTTAAAATGGAAATCTGTGCCAGTTGGCAATAGTTTCCGTTTCAAAATATTTGTAGCTTGTAACTGGTTTTTGATAACACTTCTTCTTAATCTGATTTCACTTAAAGGTTATTTTGCGTGGAGTGCGGTAATAATGTAGCAGGTACAATATTGACAGGACATTCTCGATAGTAACACATCCGAGCAGAGTATTCGTTCCTAGGTATATGGCCATGTACCTTGAAACGGTTTTCACATTTGGCAATACCTCACTTTTACGGAGTAATTTTTGTAATTTCAGAAAAAGATTGCATCACAGTGACGTAAGTGCTATCATTTCAAAATGGAATAACAAAATACACTGAATTTCTATTAGAGTGCTGACTAGACGTGAAAGTGTGGAAAGCGTTCCAAGGTACAACAGTCTCCCTCAGTCATCCATATTACAAGCGACTATCGTTCCCATTTCCGCCTGTTATACCAATCGCTGAAAACAATATGGAATAAGAAGAAGATGACAACGTTATGGCGTGATACAATTCCATTTGTTTCTCTTTCCCTGCTTTTACGACTTGAAAACGTAGGAGGTATCAGAACTTTCTGATCCCAGTTTTTCCAATAATTCGGCAAGAAGTTTCCTGCGGCAGGCGCCGAAGTTTTCCAATGCTGCGCCGCCCGACGCTGGGGTAATACTCCCACAACGGCTGCAAACGCTACCAACGAAACGCGTAATTCTCGTTTTCTCCGCCATATTGCCAGCAACCGTATGTTGTTCAGGTGCTACGCAAGAATCTTCTGGGCAGATTGCTGAATGACTCTTATTTTCTCTTTTACAAATCAACTTAAGACGCTGCCAGTAGCCTTATTAAAAGGATCGGAGAGTTCTTCTAGAACAGCAATTTCTCTGGTCTCCGAAGTCGAGAATAGGAATCAAATGAGGCTTTAGCGAATCCTGTAGTAGTTTTTTGATAATTCAGCTGACGCAAGAAAGAGATTAGCACAAATCTCCACTCTTTTCACCGTTTACTTCGAAGTAGTACTGCTAAAGATCAGCTCACGGTACTTTTAATTTCACAATAAGTAAGAAACATACTCGATCCGCACGTATTACTCTCTAGATCCAATGAGACACATACTTAGCGTTTAATCGTTTGTGTCTCAATACTATTTGCAGTTCTTAGAAGGAACTACATTTACAAAATTCCGGTAATCAATTTCCAGGAGAGCATTACGGAAGAGTCTAAAGTTCCTGTTAGAGCACCAACCTGTGTGTCGTAAAATTCAGATTACACCTACAAGAGCGTTGAAAAAGCAACTCTTCCCAATCTGTGAACGGTATCGTGATGCCTGGCAGAACAGAAAGTATGTTCCTTCCTACATCTGACAGTGACTGAAGATTACTGATGTACAAATCTTGTACTACTATTGTGCTTTATCCAAAATGCGTAACTGGTTAATGTCGTACAGGTATTATTTTGTGTGATAATCTTAACCAACTACAGTATAAACATATACAGGGTGGTCCATTGATCGTGACCTGGCCAAATATCTAACGAAAAAGCGTCAAACGAAAAGACTACAAAGACAAAACATGTCTAGCCTGAAGGGAGAAACCAGATGGTGCTATGGCTGGCCCGCCAGATGGCGCTGCTATAAGTCAAACGCATATCAAATGCGTTGTTTTAAAAATAGGAACCCACATTTTTTATCACATATCCGTGTAGTACATAAAGAAATATGAATGTTTCAGTTGAACCACGTTTTTCGCTTTGTGATAGATGGCGCTGTAATAATCACAAACATATGGCTCACAATTTTAGACGAACAGTTGGTAACAGGTAGGTTTTTTAAATTAAAATACAGAACGTAGGTACGTTTGAACATTTTATTTCGGCTGTTCCAATGTGATACATGTACCTTTGTGAACTTATCATTTCTGAGAACGCTTGCTGTTACAGCGTGATTACCTGTAAATACCACATTAATGCAACAAATTCTCAAAATGAGGTCCGTCAACCTCAATGCATTTGGCAATACGTGTAATGACATTCCTGTCAACAGCGAGTAGTTCGCCTTCCGCAAGGTTCGCACATGCATTCACATTGCGCTGACGCATGTTGTCAGGCGTTGTCGGTAGATCACGATAGCAAATATCCTTCAACTTTCACCACAGAAAGGAATCCGGGGACTTCAGATCCGGTGAAAGTGCGTGCCATGGTATGATGCTTCGACGACCAATCCACCTGTCATGAAATATGCTATTCAATAGCGCTTGAACCGCACGCGAGCTATGTGCCGGACATCCATCTTGTTGGAAATACATCGCCCTTCTGTCATGCAGTAAAACATCTTGTAGTAACACCGCTAGAACATTACGTAGGAAATGAGCATACATTGCACCATTTAGATTGCCATCGATAAAATGGGGGCCAATTATCCTTCCTCCCATAATGCCGCACCATACATTAACCCGCCTAGGTCGCTGATGTTCCACTTGTCGCAGCCATCGTGGATTTTCCGTTGCCCAGTAGTGCATATTATGCCGGTTTACGTTACCGCTGTTGGTGAATGACGCTTCGTCGCTAAACAGAACGCGTGGAAAAAATCTGTCATCGTCCCGTAATTTCTCTTGTGCCCAGTGGCAGAACTGTACACAACGTTCAAAGTTGTCGCCATGCAATTCCTGGTGCATAGAAATATGGTACGGGTGCAATCGATGTTGCTGTAGCATTCTCAACACCGACGTTTTTGAGATTCCCGATTCTTGCGCAATTTTGTCTGCTACTGATGTGCGGACTAGCCGTGACAGCAGCTAAAACACCTACTTGGGAATCATCATTTGTTGCAGGTCGTTGTCGACGTTTCACATGTGGCTGAACACTTCCTGTTTCCTTAAATAACGTAACTATCTGGCGAACGGTCCAGACACTTGGATGATGTCGTCCAGGATACCGAGCAGCATACATAGCACACGCCCGTTGGGCATTTTGATCGCAATAGCCATACATCAACACGATATCTACCTTTTCCGCAATTGGTAAACGGTCCATTTTAACACGGGTAATGTATCACGAAGCAAACACCGTTCGCACTGGCGGAATGTTACGTGATACCACGTACTTATACGTTTGTGACTATTACAGCGCCATCCATCACAAAGCGAAAAAAGTGGTCCAACTAAAACTTTCATATTTCTGTACGTACTACACGAATATGTAATAAAAATGGGGTTCCTATTTAAAAAACGCAGTTGACATCCGTTTGACCTATGGCAGCGCCATCTAGCGGGCCAACTAAAGCGCCATCTGGTTTCCCCCTTCAAGCTAGACGAGTTTCGTTCTTTGTAGGTTTTTTGTTTGATGCTTATTTTTTAGATATTTGGCCCGGTCACTATCAATGGGCCAGTTCCTAAATGGTTATACTCTAGTAGTGATTAACATCTATACACAAATATACAAGTTCCGTGGTCAATCTGTGGTGCGACTAAGATTTGAAAAGATGGAAAAAAGACATAACTGACATTCGTAAGCAACTGTAAATCGCTGTGGCTACTCTCAAGTGATGTGCTGGGAGGTGTCCCGTTAGTGACATCTCTGAGCTACAAAAGGTGCCTCAAGAACTATCCTCTCCTGTGGAGCCTGTCTCCTCTGCAGGAACTACAGTATCTATCGCTGCTCCTGCACTTGACTGAGATTGGCGGTCAGGGCTATGCGCTCTGCATAGGGACCAGGGAGTACTTGAGGATGTTACTCCCATCCCCATTACCAGTAGTCTGGAGGTGCTCTCTTGCAGTTGAATCGAAACTCAGTCAGAGAGCCTCAATCCACCTGTTGGGGAACCTTCTGTATCCTCAATCTATAGGAGGAAACGGTAAAGCTTATGAGTAAAGTAATCGGTAGCAGTCCAAACATACGGGAAATAATGGCAGCAATGGATCGGATGGGTTGGGAAGGAACAATAGTCTCACTCAGTGTGTATGCCTGATGTCTTCTTTCAACATACTGAACAGGCTATTGCAGCAGCCATTAAGGGAACAGCGTGAAACAATCTGCAGATTGCGACACACTTTGGAACAAATGATGCCTCTCATCTGGTCTCCGAGGTCATATGTCGTCATTATAAAGAATGTCGCAAAATGTTGAGAAAACCCGTCTCAACAATTTGTAGCATTGTCAGGAGAACTGATTGGGGTGGCTTGGTTCTGAACTGAGTGAAAGGCTTGAATTTCGAAGGTTCTGTGGCAATCTAGGCTGCGACTTCCTGGACTTGGGTGATAGGGTTGAGAACTGTAGTGTTCGCCTAAACAGCTCAGGTGTCACTGCACATCGAAGGCTGCCACTCAAGTAGCTGACTGTGTGTGGGGTGCCCACAAGGTTTCTTAGATTAGGAGGATCTCCATATAGCTAGATAATGGTAGATGTAGTAGACCTCGAAGTATCAGTGTAAGATATCTGACACTCCATTCCTTTTCAATTTCGTCAGACATCTGCAAAAATAACCTGTGAGTGCGTTAGCGTCACTAGAATAAATTTCTGGGGGGTCGGATTGATCCTTATTCTACGACAGAGTACATCAGAGATAATCTGCACAACATTTGTTCAGTTTCTGTATTGTTGTCAATGAAGGACACTGGTTTACATAGATTGTGACAAGATACTTTCACACAATTGTCAAGATAACGTATTACACCCTGATTAGCAGAAATAAGGCTGAACACAACAGTATCAATTTCAAGTAGAAGGTTCTCTACAGGATTTTACTTACATCTAAACAGCCGGCCGCGGTGGTCTAGCGGTTCTAGGCACGCAGTCCGGAGCCGCGCGACTGCTACGGTCGCAGGTTCGAATCCTGCCTCGGGCATGAATGTGTGTGATGTCCTTAGGTTAGTTAGGTTTAAGTAGTTTTAAGTTCTAGGGGACTGATGACCACAGATGTTAAGTCCCATAGCGCTCAGAGCCATTTGAACCATTTGAACATCTAAACAGTGAAGCACTGTCTAAGTTGGCCAATATTACTTCAGATCATCCGATTCCGGTTCTAAGTTCAGTACTATTTAGGATGACAATCAAGTCTATGGAGGATGGTTAGTTTTTGTGACAAGATACGCAAAAGATTGCTCAAGGTTGCTCATCTACACAGTGGACGCAAGCTGGTGATCCAATAATATTACCTCTCTGCCAGCGGCATTTACGTTTAGCTGCGACGTGTTGCCAACTGCATGGCTGCTCTCGTCCTCTGAAACTCCTATAAAAAGCTAATTAAAATCTTTATTGAGTTTATGAGCTGAAACAGCCTTATGTTTCTCGTTAGGCGAGAAAACATGCACTCATGCCTAGTCTGTAAAATATGGCGATACACACGGGCATAGATGGAGCAGCGTGTATATTTCAACGCCGTCTCGTTTCTTGCAAGAACAATTAACTACGTGGCTGTTTCGTTTCTCCGCTATCGGAGCTCAACGACTCTTCAGTTAATTTCTAGCTATGCGCCAGACAAAGTGAACGCAGCGTTCACACAAAATTCCTCTTTCGGCGTCGCACAGGGCGTGATACGCCCTGTTCTACACTTCACGCTGGATCAAAGGAGAGTCCCCAAAGTTTTCGGTATTCTATCTTTCGTAGCAAACTGTCCCCCACGTGTGTCCTTTCATGCTTCGCGTCATGACCTTTTCAGACCAATGGAGGCGTTCCTTTCATCTCGTGGAAACTACCCCCGCCAATTGCAAAGGGTGTTCCTTCAAACTGTGCCATACTTTTGCCACTTCTATTCCTTCTGGCTTTTTTTCAGCCAATCGGACATATTGTGGCCGCTCCTGACGCCTAAAAATTACACACGTACATCATGAGAGTACCATGGACCTTTAATATGATCAGTAAATGCGACTCTCTTTTAACAGCATCTAGGCCTGTTTGTATCCATCTGGAAATTCCCTAACGCAATTTTCTAAAGCATTTCTCCATCGCAGGCAGCGCTGGTCCGCTATCTGCTCCCCTTGATGTATCGCCTGGCGCGTTTGTTGTCTCCTTCGCCACAGGTCACTGACCGCTGTTAGAAGCCTTTCGTCGTAGGCGGGCTGTGGCTGCGCAACTCGAGTCTGACCCAAACGAAAACGTTTCATCCAGCAGCTTTTTTCACCTTTTGCTCACTGGCATGCAGGATTTGAGTTCGGTGTGTTAATACCGTCGAATCGAGTGTCATACCTGTTTTCATTTCATACTGTACATTTTGATAGGCAGATCTGCTCACTATCACCGAAGTATGTCAGGTGACTTTTCCATCTACTTGTTGTAATACATAAAATCTCATGTAAGATGCGAAATTAACATTCATTCAAGCTGCACCCTTACAGATCCAAAGAAATGTCCCTTAGAGGCGAGGGCATTGATGTTTCAGAATTAACCACAGAAACTTTCACAACAATGTCCCAGAGTTTGAAGTGCTCCTAAAAAGCAGTGGTTCTCACGTAGTACTAGGAACAGAAAGCTGGGTAAAACCAGTAAATGATAGAAGCAAGATTTTTGGGGAAAACTGAAGTGTATATCGAATGGAAGGGTAAAAAAAAAAAAAAAAAAAAAAAAAAAACCGAAAGTGTAGTTGACGCCAAGTTCACCGTAATCGAAGTTAAAGCCACATCTTGTATTGTTTGGGCAAGGCTCAGTATCAAGGATGAGCATGAATTTACAGCCAGATCCTTCTATCACCACAAGCAAACCCACCTGCAGAAGCAAAGAAAACTGTAGAGTAAACGTAAGTCTACTATTACGTCAGTACCCCTGTCATACTCTCATATTATAGTTGACTGTAATTTCAGACAATCAGTTGAAAAATGACAGTTTTTAAGTGGTGGATGTGGGAAGATTTTCTGCAAAACATTAGTAAATGTCTTCACTGAGAACTACCTAGTAGCCGGCCGCGGTGGTCTCGCGGCTCTAGGCGCGCAGTCCGGAAATGTGCGACTGCTACGGTCGCAGGTTCGAATCCTGCCTCGGGCATGGATGTGTGTGATGTCCTTAGGTTAGTTAGGTTTAAGTAGTTCTACGTTCTAGGGGACTGATGACCACAGCTGTTAAGTCCCATAGTGCTCAGAGCCATTTGAACCATTTTTTGAACTACCTGGTACAGATAGTTTGTAAGTAGGCTGTTTAGGTTTTTATGTTGGTAACGCCACTTCGTGCTCTGTATGAAAATCGCTGACTATGCTGTGTGCAGTCTGTGTCTGGTTGGACTCATTGTTGGAATATTCGCTTGTGTAGTGTTGGGCAGCGGGATGTAAACAGCGAGTAGCGTTGGGCAGTTGGAGGCGAGCCGCCAACAATGGTGGATGTGTGGAGAGAGATGCCAGAGTTTTGAGCGCACGATCTGGACATGGGTCTGTCAGAAAAAGGAAATTTGTTTAACTGGATGTCACAAAATTACATATATATATATTATGACTTTTGAATGCAATTAAGGTAAATGCATTGTTTGTTCTCTATCAAAATCTTTCATTTGCTAACTATGCTTATCAATAGTTAGTGCCTTCAGTAGTTAGAATCTTTTATTTAGCTGACAGTATTGGCTCTCGCTGTATTGCAATAGTTCGAGTAACGAAAAGTTTTGTGAGTTAAGTGATTCATGAAAGGTATAGGTTATTGTTAGTCAGGGCCATTCTTCTGTAGGGATTATTGAAAGTCAGATTGCGTTGCGCTAAAAATATTGTGTGTCAGTTTAGTGATGATCAGAATAAGCAAAGAGAAAACTGTCTGAATATTTTGAGTTTCGCTCATCTGTTTGAAAATCAAATAATGTAATAGTTTTTCCAGCACAGTCATTTATAATTTTTCAAAGGGTACGTTTCAAGTTCAGAAGACCACTCATCATGGAAATATGTTGCATATTATGGGAACTAACAGATCCGTCCTCTTTCATGATGTGTACACTGAAACTGGTCTCGGTTTTAGCTCCAGTGATTACCAAACTACAAAGGGTAAGTAATAACAATAGGAGGATTTATATCTTCAGCAAACTAGATGAAGAAATGTGTTGTTTTAACTCAATAAGGAACTCGGAGAGGAGAGGAGCTTGTACAATGGGGTGCAAATCTTAATGGCGAAAGTAACTTTCACATGGAGTGTCACAAGCAAATACCATGGCTCAATAAAACTTGGACAATATAGCCTATAGCAGGAATTGCTGTGGTGTAGTACAGAAGGTAACTGCGAGAAATACGCAATGAAACGAACAGTAATGAAACTTTTATTCAAAGACAGTAATTTACCCTGAAGTCACCGCAATTTGTGATGGTCCCACGGTTAGTACAAAAGGGGCAGACAGGTTCTCAATAGGGTATATGATCACCAGGGACAGCACTGCATACGCCCATACTGATAACGAAGTTGGTAAGGGGTTCTTGTGGTAGAGCATTCCGTTCCTCGACCAGCATGGCTGACAACTCATGGATGGCCGTTGATATAAGTTGATGCGCTGCAATAGTTCTTTCCAATGCATCCAATGCGTGCTCGATGGGATTTAAGTCGGAAAAACTGGCAGGCCCGTACTTTCGCCGATTACCCTATTGTTCCAAAAGCTCCTCCACGTCCTCTGCTCGATGCGATCGCCACCCATATGAGTGAAGTGAGGGCAGAATGTACTTCTGAAAAGAAGGTAATAGGAAGGAGTACAGAGTCAAAATAATCTCGACCGGTAACTGTGCCGTGTTCAAAGACTTGGGGGTCAGTACGTCC
This sequence comes from Schistocerca americana, assembly GCF_021461395.2. NCBI lineage: Eukaryota > Metazoa > Arthropoda > Insecta > Orthoptera > Acrididae > Schistocerca > Schistocerca americana. The sequence continues at coordinate 248,426,699 of NC_060121.1, forward strand.
ATGCATCATAACGCCTTTCCTCATCATGACACCATCAGAACAGTCATGTTCGACAGTGTTCCTGGCCGTTTACGTATTCCCACCTCTCGCTGTATGAGGGTACGCCCCGCACCCATATTCAGAATAAATCCGCTCTCATTCAAGCTTGCGATCCCCTTCTTCTTTGGTCCAGTCCTTACACTCTTAGCACCACTACAAACGGCGCAGTGCTGTTCAATACGGTTGCAACTGCACCTGCTGTTTGACATGGGTCTCTTCTCACCTGTTGTGCAATGTAGCAGTCATCTTGGAACATCCCCTTGAAAAATTATGAATGACTGTGCTGGTAAGCTTCTACGTTATTTGATTTTCAAACAGCTGAGCAAAACTTTCATGAATCACTTAACTCACAAAACTTTTCGTTACTCGAACCACTGCAATACAGCGAGCGCCAATACTGCCAGCTAAATAAAAGATTCAAACTACTGAAGGCACTAATTTCTGATAGGCATGTTACGTTATGTTAACCGGGGACCTAGAAAATACGGAGAGGCTCCGTCCCCGCCGCAGCCGCAGTGGTCCGCAAACCCCACGACGACTACCGTAGTCCACTTAACCCTTCCGCCGCCCCACACCGAACCCTGGGTCATTGTTCGGTTCGGCCCCCGGTGGACCTCCCGGGAAAGTCTCACACCAGACGAGTGTAACTCCTATGCTTGTGTGGTAGAGTTATAGTGGTGTACGAGTACGTGGAGAACTTGCTGCCGCAGCAAACGCCGACATAGTGTAGCTGAGGCGGAATAAGGGGAACCAGCCCGCATTTGCCGAGGCAGATGGAAAACCACCTATAAACCATCCACAGACTGGCCGGCTTACCGGACTTCGACACGAATCCGCCGGGCGGATTCGTGCCGGGGACCAGGCGCTCTTTCCCGATCGGAAAGCCGTGCGTTAGACCGCACGGCCAACCGGGCAGGCACTGATAGGCATAGTTAGCAAATGAAAGATTTTGATAGAGAACAAACAATAATACCTTAATACTGTTCAAAAGTCATAATATATATATATGTATCAATTCATGACAGCCATATTTAAAAATTTCCTTTTTCTGGCGGACACACGTCCAGATCGTCCGCTCATAGTAACCTCTCAAAACTCTGGCCTCTCTCTCTCCACATCCACCATTGCTGGCTGCTCACCTCTAACTGCCCAACGCTACCTGCTGTTCACATCCAACTGCCCAACACTACACAAGCGAATATTCCAACAATGAGTCCAACCAGCCACAGACTGCACTCAGCACAGTCAGTGATTTTCATACAGAGCACTACGTGGCGTTACCAACATAAAAACCTAAATAGCCTACTTACATAGCCCCCATGCTCCCCGCAAAAAAAATTTCATATATTGTTTTGGGCAGTGGTCAATACACATTTGCTAAACTTTTCTTATATTAACTATAAAAAATATCTTCAATAAAATTCTTCAGGGTATCAGACCGCATCGTCATAATTTAAAATGCGCCAACGTTTCGGCCAGCGTTGCAGCTAGCCTTCATCAGGGCCTTACTTAAACCTATCTAATCTAAGGACATCACACACCCATGCCCGAGGCAGGATTCGAACCTGCGACAGTAGAGGTCCCGCAGTTCCAGACTGAAGCGCCTAGAACCGATCGGCTACAACGGCCGGAACACACTGTTCACCATTGTTAGATGAGAAACTGACTGTTGGCCTCTCCGTTAGACAGCTTTAACGTTCTTCTCGGGAAGGCAACTTCCACCTCCACACGTACTGCTCGCTTTTCTTTCTGAAGACAGATTATACCTCCCCAGCATTTTTTGTCCAGTTCTCTTATGTGAGCAGAGAAAATAACTTCACTGAGTCCATATCTATAAAATGGAATAATTTTCACTTTATTAAATGAGTACGTTTTTGTAGTTGTTAAATGAGCTTATGTTTGAAATATTCCTATAAGGAATGGCTCAGAAGTGTATAATTTGCAAGTGGGATGTTGTCAGTCCACTCTGCAGTGTTGGTGGCAAAGGGATTGGATTAGTGAATGTTAATGGTTCAAATGGCTCTGAGCACTATGGGACTTAACATCTATGGTCATCAGTCCCCTAGAACTTAGAACTACTTAAACCTAACTAACCTAAGGACAGCACACAACACCCAGCCATCACGAGGCAGAGAAAATCCCTGACCCCGCCGGGAATCGAACCCGGGAACCCGGGCGTGGGAAGCGAGAACGCTACCGCACGACCACGAGATGCGGGCGGATTAGTGAATGTGACGCCTTGCTGCAATCTATTGTTGACAGGGTATTGTAAACCTGTGTAACTGTGTTGGAGTCACTTAGTGCTTGGTGGTGAATTAATGAAGGGCCAGCAAGCTACTACACTTCTCTCACCATTAACTGTGTTACTGGTAGACTGCATGAATCTCTTCCATTTTGGAATTTCCGGCACTTGTAGAGTGCACTGCACTAACTGGTGCCACTTGCCCGACATCCACACCATATCTAACAAGATGCGTGGCAGTGTCTAATGGAATACGACTGACCATGTTCAAGTGAAGAACAGTAGTCTGCTGTAATGCACTGATTGACTTACACTGAAATATCTGAAGTTACGTAATACCTGCGTGACCTAATTCTGGTGCACAGGGAGACAATTGGAGCCTCTGCAACTGTTGGGAGAGCTGAGGCTGAGGTGATGCATTCGATACCCATCAAGCTGTGAAAAGTATTGCAGGCTGTGGTAGTGAAGGTAATGAAATAAACATTGTCCAGTACACACTGACAGAAAGTTAGACTTAGGAAAGGCACATCAGTGTGGTAGACTTTGACAGTTTCATCTGGTGAACTGTTTTAAATAATGCCTCACATAACAACTACAAATGGGTAATCATTCAATAAACTGAGAATTTCTTCACATATAAACACGAATTCTGTGAGGTTATTTTTTTAGTTCACATAAGGGAACTGCACAGGAAATTCTAGGAAGATAAAGTTTGTAAACTGAAAAGTGAGCAGCGCTTGCATTGGGGAAGTTGCCTTTCCAGGAGAAAGCTACAGCTGTCGTAAAGAATGACTAAGAACCAACTTCCCATCTAGAAGCGCAGAAGAGCATGCATAGATTTACGTAGATTCTGTCCATATGCATTTCTTGTGTCAATATATTAGTAACTCATATCTCTGTTCCGTGTAGTGTCAATGTTCTTTGTTGAAATTAAATACCCCCTCGGAATGTTTGCGCACAGTGTAGCCACAATGCAGTATAAATGTTCACAAGTGCTGTGTAACCTTTAAGTTCATGAAATACACTTTATACTTACTCTCTCTCTCTCTCTCTCTCTCTCTCTCTCTCTCTCTCTCTCTCTGTATGTGTGTGTGTGTGTGTGTGTGTGTGTGTGTGTGTGCGTGTTTGTGTTCAAGGTGAAGAGGATTACATAAATTTGGAAATACTGTAGTGTACATGACGTCGTTCTTATGCAATTTAGGTGAAGGTTACGGATTTTTCTGCATTGAAATTTCTGCTATTGGTAATATTTGTGTTTTGTAGAACATTTTAGGTATGAATTATTTAATTTGATGGTCCACTGTGCCTTACACCAAGAATCATACAGAGACTGAACGATGGACATTTACAAGTTCCTCTTAAATTATGCGTATTTACACCGTTTACATAATGTTGTTCTTATAAATATAATTATATGCAACACATAATTATGCATCTTTTGGACATGGCGCAAAAAATTCTGATTTCTTAGAACACGGCCAAGATGGCGGATTTAGGGGGCGGGTAAAGCCGGATACTTTTGAACATGGCAGCTACATTGTGATTGTCGGTTTCATTTTAATGGCAGCTAAAGTACAATGTTGCGATTGGCTCAAATGATTCAAATAGCTCTGAGCACTATGGGACTTAACATCTGAGATTATCAGTCCCCTAGAACTTGCAGCTACTTAAACCTAACTAACCTAGGGACATCACATACATCCATGCCAGAGGCAGGATTCGAACCTGCGACCGTAGCGGTCGCGCTCCGATTGACTGTTTCGTTTGAAGTAGTGGTGAGGAGAAGGGAGGTGAGAGGCGATCATGATGACGTCATGAGTATAGTTGTGAGCCCTGCCTCTGCACGTAGGGAACCCAGATAATCAACGGACATTTTTGTTCAAGGTTGAAAAAACACTTTCTTCGGTCTTAAGATCCTGTTGCGCTTCTACTTGTCTGATATAAGCGTGGTGTGTTCCATGTACTCTGTTTATCTCCCCTTCGGCAGTCTATGTAGTAGGCGATGTTTGCTACTTTCCTTGTGTTCCACTTGTGCTAGTCATCAAGAACAAGTTTGGAAAGTTACCTCACGTAAAGTCACTAACTTAAGCCGGTCCGGTGGTGCTGCACTTCGAGATAGTTGATGGTAGAAGAAATTTTCACCACCCGTATTTGGTCGGCAAGAGGAGAAGAGACGGTGGCGTAAAGAACTATTTGAAAGGAGTTGGCTATGTGCCTAATTTAGTTTTGACCTTTCCTCCTCACTTATACAAAGCAAGTTGACACACTGAACACACAGCCACTGCAAATATCTGCAGCCAACAGATACACTTAACAACACAACTCCCACACTCTACGAGGAAAGGGACTGCTGTGTGTGGAGGAAGAAGTGTCATTCACATTTGACGACTAAACAACCCCGCGGGGTCTAGCAGTCGGCAATGTCGTATGATTCTTTGTTTATTTCTGAATGCTAAAACCAATTTAGGTGTCCACCGCAGGCTGTAAAATGCTTTTCAGCGGTTCAATTTATTGCTTCATTTACGGCATTACTTTACTTGCCACTACGGCCTGTGGCCATTTCCAATTAGCTGGAATAACAGCATCGACAAAATAAAACTGTAAAACACTTTATTTAAAATAGTTACACTTTACATATTAGAACTGGTGTTATAATACTTACAGTTGAAAAACACACACACGCATGTCGAAAATCTGTATGTATAGTCTTACACAACACATAACGCATTTTGTACCAGTGTAACAACTGAACTACTGTTGACAAACACCTCCTAAGTTCTTGTTTAATATATTTAATAGAAATTGTAATATAATGTATGACTATATTAAAAAGGGGGTTTACGTTTTTTAGTTTGTAAATGTTGTTATTGCAGACATTTGAATATGGCCACAGGCAGAAACAGGCTGTTAAGGTAATATAATACATGATGCAATAAATTTCATCTTTGTAAAGAAATTGTCAGTCTCCGGCGGAGTATTAAAATGATTTTCGCATGCAGAAATTACGTCGAGCACATGGACACCCACATCAAGAAACATCATTAATTTCATTTTTATGTTGCTCTTTACAGAGTGGAGTGTCCCATGTAATGAGGATACCCTCGTATATGTTGCGAATGATTAAAGACGCTAAATGAAAGAACTAGGGGTAGTATGCGAAACAGCAAGTACACCTCAGTTTGATTAATGGTACTTCCCTTTCTTTATCTGGTGAGGTAGTGGGCGATTGCAGTACCTTAAATGGAATGGTATCTGTTAGTTCACGAAAACGAAGATAAGTGGCGTACTATATGCCACTATTCACCATGAGGCTTCTCGCTAAATTAGGTGGGAAAATTACAGAGTGTCTGGTTAACGTCTAGATCATGTAGTAGTTCAGTTTACCAGTCCACGTGAACACCACATACATGGAAAATGTAAAATAGTTATTAAACGCACTGAAATTGAATGAATGGATCGATGGCAATATAATTAATGAAGATGCATTGATATGAAATAACATCAGTGCAAAGTGTTTAGAAATGTAATGACTAAGTCACGAGATACAACATAAAGTGGTGGTAGCTGTTTCGAGTGATCTTTTGTTTATGCGGGAAGATTGGCTTTGGCTGGTAGACTTCCAACCATTAGTGCCCGAACGATGGTCCCTGAATAATAACAGTTGTGCTAACACGGCTCAGCTGACCCTACCATAATGGTGGGCTCACATATAAATTTTCAAATACTAACTTATCAAGTACATAAAGGCTTGATAGGGTCATGAGGAAGACCTCCCGCGCTGTTTCCCGAGCGGGAAGGCGTTCTGGTGCCTGGGACGAATCCGCCCTGCGGATTAGTATCGAGGTCCGGTGTGCCGGCCGACCTGTGGATGGTTTTTAAGGCGGTTTCCGGTTTTCCATTTACGTCGGTGAATGCGGGCTGGTTCCCCGTATTCCGCCTGTTAAACTATGTCAGCGATTGCTGTGCAAACACCATCTCCATGTACAAGTACACCATAATTACTCTACCACGCAAACATTTTGGGGTTACACTCGTCTGGTATGAGACGTTACTGGGAAGGGGGGGGGGGGGCTGGGGGCTGTCCACTGGGGGCCGAACCGCACAATAACCGTGGGTTCGGTGTGAAGCGGCGGTGGGGTGAGTGGACTGCTGTGGCCTGTTGTGGGGTTGTGAACCACTGAGGAATACGGTGGTACGAAGCCTCTCCGTCGTTTCTAGGTCCCCGGTTTAATACACAATACATACACACAATATGGTCATGAGGTATGGGTGTCTGGTCCTCTGCCTATTGGAATAAAAGTTCCGCAGCTCCGAGAGTGAAACAATTCCGAGTGGTAGTCCTGGTTAGCCGGCCGGAGTGGCCGTGCGGTTCTAGGCGCTACAGTCTGGAACCGAGCGACCGCTACGGTCGCAGGTTCGAATCCTGCCTCGGGCATGGTGTGTGTGATATCCTTAGGTTAGTTAGGTTTAATTAGTTCTAAGTTCTAGGCGACTGATGACCTCAGAAGTTAAGTCGCGTAGTGCTCGGAGCCATTTTAGTCCTGGTTAATTCAAGCACCGCCGAATACAAGTAACATTCATTAAATAAAAAAAAAAAATGACCAGGTGCGAGTAGGATTCACGCTCTGAGGGTTTCATACAGAGATAATTACGGAGATGGACACTTTATCCACTCCGGGAATCGAGAATCTATATGATTTTTGCTAATTATCGACACTGATACTCGCAAGGTATCGATGATATAATTACAAATTAACAATTTCCGTTTACTTGTAGTGTCAAACCTTTCTTCTTACCAAATATCGTAATTCTAGACCAACGTGAAGTATCATATAGCTTTTGATTAATGAGTTTGGGGGTATCAAAAAGTGTCGCATAAATGGTCGTAGCTTTTGATTGCTTTGGCTTGAAAGCTAACATTTATATATCACCCAGGGGCCATAGACCTTAGTATGCTGCATAGATTTCAAGTTGATACGTCCACCCGTTTGAGAGGAAAAGGTATCTTAACAGATGGTCGGGCAGACTGACAGTCTGATAACAAGAGACAAATTTTTTTGTCTGATATAGTTATAAATTAAGAATCTTCGGAGTCTTTCCTTTGGTTGTACAGTGAAACCTTGATTCTTCCCAGATTTGATTATTCTAGACCAACGGGGATTACCCTATAGGTTCGATGAGTGAGTTTGCGAGTATCAAAATATGAGACATAAATGGCCGTATCTTTTTATTGTATTGACTTGGAAGCTTCAATTTTTACATCACCAAGGGACAATAGACATTAATAATTGAGATGTCAACTTGATACCTCTATCCATTCATGAGAAAAAGGGTTTTTGACATTCTGACAGACAGACAGCTAGTAGGATTCTGTTTTTGTTGACTGAGATACCGGACCTTAACAAGACAATGATGAACTGCTGAACACTAACCTTCTTCCTCTACTTTTTCTTGTGCCTTTGCGCCCTTTTAGGCTCATTTTCTGCGTGGTTATTAATAAATTTGGCAAGTGCCTCTCCTCTCACCACCGTGTTGCCTACCAAGGCCGCATTATGTGCACCCCAACTGACAGCGTGTGGCATTACTCAAGTGGAGGTGAGCGAGAGTTTTCTACATGTTTGTGAATTGTGTAACTCGGGCTGGATTGTATACCAGCCCGCTATTCACTCAGTAAGATGCGGAAAACCACCTGAAAACTGTGTCCAGGCTGGTAAGCACACTGACCCTCGTCGATCATCCGGCGGACGGTTTCGATAGGGCGTTGGTGTATCCCCCAGTGCTGCAAGTGGCTCTTTTGAGGAAACCAAAGCAGTTCAGCCTTGTAACATGTAAACGTTCTTTAGAGCACACCGTTCAGCCTCAAAATCTATTACATGGTATGACGAAACGAAAGGTTTTCGTCAGTCCCGAATGAGTACAAAACGATGACTGCAGAAACCTCAAACTAATCTTTTCCTAGGACGGCAACAGCAGCTGTAAATTCCGCGATGTCCGGCCAGTATTTTTGTCACCTGCAGCGCCCACGCATCCTCTGCCAGTGTGGTATGTTCCGTGGTGGATGTAGCAGTGTTATTGCACGGTAACTCTTAGTTGTAACAGATTTTGCAAACACAATTAATAAAAAGATCTGCCCCCATTCACAGCCCTTGTTCCAACACCCAGAAAACTTTTAATACATAAAATATGCTTCTTATTTTAAGTTAGTACTCTAGAAGGCTAAATAAAAATGCGAATGCACGGCAAATATAGTCGGACGTTATTAATTGTTTCTGGTGCAGTTCGTCCATATACATTTCTCATTACACGAGAGTCTCGTTACTGATGAATTTTTCTCTGCACATTGTACGATATGTTCGTTTATTATCTATATTTCGATAAGTTTTTTTTTAATCTGGTTATCTTCTTTGTCAGAAGATAAGTAAGAAACTTGTCGAAACATCGCTCGGAAACTTGTAAAATTTTACTTGACTGACTTCTAGAGAAGACTTCATCACTGAAACCTCTGAGAAATCCAGAATTTGCATATTGTTTGGCTACTGTCATTGACATTTGTTAAGGCATTATCAGATTTCGCCAAAACATTAAATAATTTAGTTACAAATTGAGCTTTAGTGCCTCTTTTGATAAAAGCGTACCAAATATTAATCATATAGAGAAACATTCGACCATCCATGAACTACCCATGAAACTTTGTTTAGATAAATGACGAATCTATGAAGGAAATGAGGATGAATGGAGTTTCACGTCCTGGCAATGGCGAGGCCATTACAGATGCAGAACAAGCTCGGATTGGGGAAAGACTGGGGAAGGCAGAGGGACCTCTTCTAATAAACTGTTCCATATCCAATACGTAAATAGGAAGGACCGAACGGGAATTTGCATGTCTTACTATTACGCCAACTCGGTTGCCTCGAGGAAACCGGACAACATATATCCATTTTTATGTATGTGTAAATGAAACAGCGCTTTCCTTTCAGATTTTTGCGTAAATTCAAATTGCGTCAGATGAGTACGCTTACAATAAGATCCCTTTTTGTAGAAACATGTTACAATCTTTTTACAATTTCACAAGTGGAACATACATACATTGCAAAGAAATACCTGTGTTTTGTGCATAGGTAGTAAAGTCAACGGATTCAATAATTCTGAAAACCAATCTGTTTGGAAACTTGTTCTTAGGTTTGTTAAGCGTAGAGCCACGACATTTCGTTGCTTTTCTGTAAATTTATTTTGTAAACTTAATCTTATCTCTTTTTCAGTCTGAATAGAGGATGGTCAGAAACAGCCCGAAAAGCTTTTAAAGCTGTTGCAGAGAAAGTCGTGCTGGGATATAATACACAACTGGCCAATAAAATTGCTACACCAAGAAGAAATGCAGATGATAAACGGGTATTCATTGGACATACTAGAACTGACATATGATTACATTTTCACGCAATTTGGGTGCATGGACCCTGAGAAATCAGTACCCACAACAACCACCTCTGGCCGTAATAATGGCCTTGATACGCCTGGGCATTGAGGCAAACAGAGCTTGGATGGCGGTTACAGATACAGCTACCCATGCAGCTTCAACACGATACCACAGTTCATCAAGAGTAGTGACTGGCGTATTATGACGAGCCAATTGCTCGGCCACCATTGACCAGACGTTTTCAGTTGGTGAGAGGTCTGGAGAATGTGCTGGCCAGTGCATCAGTCGAACATTTTCTGTGTCCAGAAAGGCCCGTACAGGACCTGCAACATGCAGTCGTGCATTATCCTACTGAAATGTAGGGTTTCACAGGGATCGAATGAAGGGTAGAGCCACAGGTCGTAACAAATCTGAAATGTAACGTCCACTGTTCAAAGTGACGTCAGTGCCAACAAGAGGTGACCGAGACGTGTAACCTATGGCACCCCATACCATCGCGCCCGGTGATACGCCAGTATGGCGATGACAAATACACGCTTCCAATGTGCGTTCACCGCGATGTCGCCAAACACGGATGCGGCCATCATGATGCTGTAAACAGAACCTGGACTCATCCGAAAAAAAAATGACGTTTTGCCATTCGTGCAGTCAGGTTCGTCGTTGAGTACACCATCGCAGGCGGCCAATTGCTGTTTGTGTATGAGAAATCGCCGGCCGGAGTGCCGTGCGGTTCTAGGCGCTACAGTCTGGAGCCAAGCGACCGCTACGGTCGCTGGTTCGAATTCTGCCTCGGGTATGGGTGTGTGCGATGTCCTTAGGTTAGTTAGGTTTAATTAGTTCTAAGTTCTAGGCGACTGATGTGTGTGATGTCCTTAGGTTAATTAGGTTAAAGTAGGTCTAAGTTCTAGGGACTCATGACCTCAGATGTTAAGTCCCATAGTGCTCAGAGCCATTTGAACCATTTTTGATGTACAAAGTTTCTGTAGACGATAGTACTGTGTTTTCAGCACCGCAGAGGTAAAAAAAAAAATTCATTAATCCTGTTTCAATTGTTTCAGACCCAACTGGCCGTTAAGTGTACCAGGGACTGAAACATCTACGCCTCTAATTTCTCGCTTGGCCCGCGGCCGTCCTCTTAAACACGTCGACTACTGAGAGAAATGTTTGGCATGCGCCCTCTACGACTGCACAGAGCCTCAGTTTACGACCTGTCGCACCTGCGGCAGACAGCTTCGCCATTTACTCCTGAGAGATACATTCGCCACGACATCACTGAGCTCCCTGAGGCACCAAACACCGCGCACCCGGGCACATGGCAGTAAATTGGGCAGTATTTTCGCCGTGCGGTAGCATCGAGGTCACATAAACGCTCTTGATACCTCCTCTAGAGCCAATGCATAACCAATACGTCGCATCGCATTTCGCTGCTACGAGAAGTAACATACGTGAACGAGCTGCAACATGCAAAGGAAAACAATGAATCTTGCGATGACGGGAACTGTTACTGATGTTATCGCTGAATGACTAACTTTCAGTATGTCAACGACAGTAAAAATTCAAAACTCTTAAAATTGAAGTACGACAGAGATAATGAATTTTGAGCTGATCACTCGTCATAATGAACGTGTTATTATCATAACGCAGGAAACTGAATGACGGGTATATACTCAGTGTGTTAATACAACAGAAAAAGTCCTGAAAGATGACTTTTACTTGGGTTCAAATGGTTCAAATGGCTGTGAGCACTATGGGACTTAACATGTGAGGCCATCAGTCCCCTAGACTTAGACCTACTTAAACGTAACTAACCTAAGGACATCACACACATCCATGCCAGAGGCAGGGTTCGAACCTGCGACCGTAGCAGCAGCGCGGTTCCGGTTCAAAAATGGTTCAAATGGCTCTGAGCACTATGGGACTCAACTGCTGAGGTCATTAGTCCCTAGAACTTAGAACTAGTTAAACCTAACTAACCTAAGGACATCACAAACATCCATGCCCGAGGCAGGATTCGAACCTGCGACCGTAACGGTCTTGCGGTTCCAGACTGCAGCGCCTTTAACCGCACGGCCACTTCGGCCGGCGCGGTTCCTGACTGAAGAGCCTAGAACCGCTCGGCCACCCCGGCCGGCTGTTACTTTGGTGGACGTTGTAATTTCATTACGTACGCCATATAGCGAGACCTCCACTATTTCGATTCTTTGTCTGCCCTGTACCGGCAGGACGAGTAAAATCACGAAATTTATCTTGTTTGCAACACAAAGAGGTTAACAGAACGATTTAGCATGTCACGTAAGACAAACATAACGTTTAAGTTGTCATTGAACACTAAAAATTCACTTTCCGGATATTCCCTGTAGTGAGTCGTGCACAAGACAGAATAAGTGGTTGGTTGGTTGGTTTGGGGAAGGAGACCAGACAGCGAGGTCATCGGTCTCATTGGATTAGGGAAGGACGGGGAAGGAAGTCGGCCGTGCCCTTTGAAAGGAACCATCCCGGCCTTTGCCTGTAGCGATTTAGGGAAATCACGGAAAACCTAAATCAGGATGGCCGGACGCGGGATTGAACCGTCGTCCTCCCGAATGCGAGTCCAGTGTCTAGCCACTGCGCCACCTCGCTTGGTCTGCAGAATAAGTGTCAGCATGTCTCAGTAAGACATAGAATCTTCTGCACTGCTCCTACTACTGTTAACTCAAGGCAAAATCTGTTTCTATCAAACCTCTACTAATGCAAAAGTAACCCTAGTCGCTCCACTAAGACACTACTCCACTTTTAATACTTCCCTACTTACATCTTCCACTGACGATATCACATCCTTCAAAGGTTCACATCCCCCATATCCTCCAGAAAATATACTGATAACTCATACTACATTGATCCTAAATGTTGCAGGTACATTAGCAAGTCTGTTTTATTTGACAGAAATGCAACAGTTTTTGTTTTTAGCGAGAGAGGCAGGCCGTCATGCTCAGAGAAATACCAATAAACGGAACTTGCGATTCAATTGCCAAGAGATAGAAGATACGAGACTTCTTGTCTCTGTACACTGAAATGACAACAGTCATGGGTTAAGCCTGGTTTACACGACGACACTAGGTTGCAAGCAACTGCGCTACCGGCCACTGTGCATGCGCGCCGGCCATTTGCGCAACTCATCGGTGAAACTAAACAGTTTCGGCGTGTTCCAACTTTGGCGACACTAGTTGCATGAGTTTTGAGGTTATGTGTGTTCGCAGAGTGCAGACAAACTGAAACATGAAGTGGGGAACGGAGAATAATGTTCGCTTTTTGGAGGTCTATGCTTTGCATAGGTGTTTGTGGGTTGCCAGTGATGCTGATTAAAAAAATAAGCAACATATTGCTGCTTCTGAGACCATCACGTGCGATCATAACACTGATAGTTTGACAATATCTGAGCTGCAGGGTAAGATTTATTGAATTAGGAGCACATATACAACTGAATTACGAAAAATACAAGCAAATGTAATTCTAGATGTGGAAGTGCTCTCGTCTACAAGACTAATATCCCATCGTTCGAGATGGCCAACTCTTTTTTTTAAGGGATATTGTTGACAGGAGGGAAGGCTACAGAAATCAAGAATCTGCATTCTTTATTCAATATTTATCTATTTAAAACGTCGCATCAGTGCTCCCAATTGACATATGTTTGAATTTTGAAATATTGCCAATGAACAGATCTATCTTCAAGAGAGTAGTTTGCAAACCATTCTCTTCTTAATGAGGCCTGCTTCGGATAATTACTGCTGTCAGTGTTAATAACTGTTAATAATTATTGGTGTTAATGAAAAAGCGTCATCAGCAACTAAAACCACAGTGTTCTCGATTGTAATGGACGCAATGTGATATGTTATTTCAGTTCTGGTGGCAGTGGTTTATGCATTACAGTATCCTTATTCCTTATAGCATAATTAACTCTATTTAGAAGAAACGTGAACAGTTCTGGTGACATTATAAGAAAATTAAATTAACTTCTTGGGTCTTCTATTATAAATTATTTCAGCTAGGATGCTGAGCAACCGAGATGACGCCTTTTCTTCATTGACTCACGAATCGAAACACGTTTCTTATTTTTTTCTTATGCAGTGATTCCACGCAACAAGCTTTAAGTCCATCACAACTCATGCGACGTGCAGCTGCCAAAACTTTCATTTCAGACACGACTCAGGAACCCACAAAACGACGAAACTGAAATGTATACTGGTTTCGCCGTGTCTACAGTCAAATATGAAACCATTTCCGTACAACGCATTGCACGCAACGAGTGGTGCAAACCAATGTCGTCGTGTAAACTAGTCTTTAGCGATGTGCACGTATAAAGATGGCACTAGTATCGAGCAGACAAGCTACAAAAGCACAGCGTTCATGCAGAGCTGTCATTTGTACTGTAATGATTCATGTGAAAAGGTTTCCGAGGTGATTATGGTCGCACGAAGGGAATTAACAGACTTTGAATGTGGAGTGATAGCTGGACCTACACACATGGGACATTCAATTTCGGAAATGTTTAGAGCATGCCGAGTTCACCAAACTTCAGGCATTACGTCTCAGCATGGACATCAATGTGATCGACGGCCTGCACTTAACGACCAAGAGCAGCGGCGTTTGCGGAGACGTGTTAGTGGGTGAAATAACCGCACTGACAAGCAAGACTGCATGAAATAACCGCAGAAATCAATGTGCGACGTACGACGAAAGTATCCGTTAGGCCATTGGGGCGAAATATTGCGTTAATGGGCTATGGCAGCAGACGACCGACGCGAGTGCTTTTGCTAGCAGCACGGCGTCTGTTGCAGCGATTCCAGGCCTCGTAACTATGTCGACTGGACCCAAGAAGATTGGACCTGACCACATGATTCCCCATTTCAGTTGGTAAAATCTGATGGTAGGGCTCGGTTGTGGCACACACGGCACGGAGCCATTGATCCGAGTTGTCAGTAAGGCAACATGCAAGCTGGTGCTGGTTCCTTAGTGGTGTGGGCTGTGTTTACATGGAATTAAACCGGGTCTTCTGGATGTTCGGCTGATTGTAAACCATTTACAGCCACTCATGGACGACATATTTACAAACAACGATGGGTTTTTCATGGATGACAATGCGCCATGTCATCAGGCTGCAACTGTTGGCGACTCGTTGGAAGAACATTCTGGACAGTTCGAGCGAATGGTTTGGCCACCCAGATGGCCCAAAGTGAATCCCATCGAACATTTATGAGACATAATCGAGAGCTCAGTTCGTGCACAACATCCTAGACTGGCAAGGATTTTAGCAACTGTGGACGGCTATAGACGTAGTATTTAAGCAGGGGATTTCCAACGGTTTGTTGAGTCCATGCCACGTCGAGCTGCTGCACTTCGTCGGGCAAAAGGAGTTGTGACACGACGTTAGGAGGTATCCTATGATCTTCGTCATCCTAGTGTACAACGGACGAAGCCAAACACTTTTCAAATGCTGTGAGTCGCCTACGTTTACAACGTATCACGGAGATATAGGACAAAGGGAGATAAACGATTTGATAGAGGACGCTTTCGGTCTATTATGACTGGAAACAACCTCAAATTGGCCAATAGAAGCAACCGTAGCTGAAATCGTTTTTGAATATCAAACAAACCTTGTTTTTGCACTTACAGGTTATGAAACTGACTTTTATCTTAATTTTACCTCAAAGTATTGCGAATTTTAACGGCGTAAAGTCAACAATTGTTTTGTTCCTTCGGCTTGTGAGGGTTAAGCTCAGATGGAACTTTAAAAGTAACTAGTTATTTCATAACAGAACAGTTTTTTCTTTTGTTACCCTCAGGAAAAAGTTTAAATTACTATTGTTGATGAAATTAAAAATTTCAAAAATCTGACCTGCTTAACTCGATAGCGTAAGAGGATGAGAGAACATTGTAAATCTCTCGGAGAGCTCATTTGCTGTAGCTTAGGTGACGTTTGTTGGCAGATTTAAGGCTGTTTCCAGGCTTGATAGTAATCGTCTCGATTTCTCTAACTGTTGCTGTTTACACCCTGTACATGTTTGTGGCTGCACTTGCGAAACTATATCTTACTATTTGATACAGTGCATGTAAATTGTAGGGGAAGGGGGGGGGGAGAGAAAAGAAAGGAGACGGAATGTCAGCTGCATCGGGATATTACGCGGAATGGCGGCGACGAGTGTTTAAATGTGTAATGGACCGCGATTCGAAGATGCGGTCTCCTGCTTACTAGAAAGGTGCGTTAACCACTGCGCCATCCGGAACAGTGTTATCGCACCTGCACGGAGTACCTCGGCGCACTTCCACCGAGCGACACCTGTCCACAGTTCCTGTCCATTTCCTCCATGCTCGCTACTCTGAGATTCCCACAGGAGACCGGATGTACTTTTGCATCCGCACTGTAGAAGGTTGGTCCACTGCCTATCTAGGCGAATCAGTTATATGAATGCATGGCGTCTGTTCTTTCGAGAGGACAGGAACCGCGGAGTCATAATATTCGATATACAATTATCTGTCTAAAGAGTAAGTCCATAGTGCGGCTGCTGGCTGCTCACTACAGCATTGTTCATACCTCAATAGCATAGCACAGCCGCTCAGGGTCAGAGTTCCAATAATGAAAAAAGATGTTGCCTCTCATGAGTTTAACTAGTTCTAAGTTCTAGGGGACTAATGACCTCAGGACTTGAGTCCCATAGTGCTCAGAGCCATTTTTGAACCCCTCATGATCTGTGGTAATAGATGCTACTTAGCAAAGAAATTAGACCTCAAAGAAATTAGTCCCCAATGGGAACGTACTCGTCTTGTGTCCGATTACGAATGTGCAGTTTGATCGAAGCAGTTGAAATTCGTTCCTTGAAGGCAAACATGCATTACGGCAAAGTTACGTGCTAGAAAAATGAACAGTGAATACATCGGCTCATGACATCTATTAAAAGAAAAAGAAAACTACGAGGGGCGTTCAATAAATAATGCAACAATTTTTTTTTCTGAATGCAGGTTGGTTTTATTCAGGATTCCAATACACCATATTATTTCACACTCTTTTGGTTACAGAACAGCCGCGAGGGATTAGCCGAACGGTTTAAGGCGCTGCAGTCATGGACTGTGTGGCTGGTCTCGGTGGAGGTTCGAGTCCTCCCTCGGGCATGGATGTGTGTGTTTGTCTTTAGGATAATTTAGGTTAAGTAGTGTATAAGCTTAGGGACTGATGATCTTAGCAGTTAAGTCCCATAAGATTTCACACACATTTGAACATTTTTTTGGTTACAGAACACAATTTTTCGTCATAATGTGGTTTCAATGCGACAGCCTTATGTCACCTTAGTGGGAGTGCTTGTATGCCGGCATTGTACCACTGTAATGTTCGACGTTGGAGCCAAAATCTTCCTGAATCAGTAGCCTCCCAGTCATGTTCTAATGTTCTGTGTGTGAATTCCTAAGGGACCAAATTGCTGAAGTCATCGGTCCCTAGGCTTACATACTACTTAAAGTAACTTAATTTTATGCTAAGAACAACACACACACCCATCTCGACGGAGGACTCGAACCTCCAGCGGGAAGGGCCGCGCAATCCGTGACATGGTGCCTCAAACCGCGCAGCTACTCCGCACGACCTCCCAATCATCCACGTACTACTTGCCGTGCAGTGCATCCTTTATTGGGCCAAAGTAAAGGTGCGAGATTATCGCTGTAAGGTCGATGAGAAAGAACGGTCCAACGGAGTTTTGTGAGCTCCTCTCGGGCGCGCAACTATTTTTTGTGGTGACGAACACGCTGAAGTCGTTCTTTGACTTTCGTGAGGGTAGGAAAATACACTTCAGAGTTGATCGTTGCACCGTGATATAGGACATCAAAGAGAATAACCCCTTCAGAGTCCCACAAGATCGTCGCCATGACGTCACTGGCTACGAGTGCGGCTTTGAACTTCTTCTTTAGTAAAGAGGTGGTGTGGCACCACTCTGTGCATTGCCAGTTTTTTTCGGTTCGAAGTGATGAACCATCACCTGTGACGATGTTCGCTAAAAATTGTCACTGTCAGCGTCGTCGCGCGCAAGCAGTTGCTCATTGTTCTTTATGGCCTTCTGTTAGGCGGCTAGGATCCCAACGGGCGCACACCTTTGAGTACCCGAGCTGGTGGACGAATGTATCAGAACTACCAACAGAGAAATCCAGTTTTGCAGCGACGTGTTTGCGATCCGCCGGTCACCTCGAATGAGAGTGTACGCACGTTCCAACATTACAGGAGTTACAGATGTATGCTACAGGCCGGCACGCGGGAGATCATACAGATTTGAGCGACCTTGTTGCGATGATGACAAAAGTCTCACCCAACGATTCAGCGTGCTTTTGTTTACTGCCAGGTCTCCGAGCACATTAGTGCGAGCGCCTACACATATCAGCGATGTTCTGGCTTACCACTAAAAGAAGCAAAATGACAGCTCTCTGCTATGAACACACCTCCATTACTGACGCCATTTCGAGGGTGGTGTGTAGCACCGCCGTGTATTGGAACTCCGTGAAACAATAGGGGCTAAAGCGGGAATATTCGACGATGTCCCAGAACAAATTCCACGTTTTTACAACCATAACCGGCCGCGAAAAACAATGTAGTGCATGACTTAGTGAAGCCCCTCGTAAGTTAAATGTTAATGCTAAAAACTATGTAGATGGATAAGGTACGGAAAGCGGAAGTGAAAAAAAATTGAAGATCAGGGATGTTACCAGAGGTGGGAATAGATACTGTAATGTCTGCTGTAACATGTAGGAACCGTAAAATTGGTACTAGAAAGAGCAACACAGGGGAAAAATAGAAGTGTTCAACAAAGACTAGAATATGGAAAACAGTTTACAGGTGACGGTGTTGGATGCAGTGGAGATGAAATGTTTAGAAAAAAAGGAAATATTACGACGATGAGAAGGGGGTGGCAGCCTCAAACCAGTTGAAGAGTTGAAGGGTTGGTTATTTAGAAACATGTATGAGACATTAAAGACCAGAACTACTAACAGTTACATGACGGGAACATTGTCGAGTACCGCCCATATAAACAGCTTAAACACTCGCAGCATCAACATAATCGTAAAAGTACCGTCAGGACATAAAATAAATATATGCTGACTAAGCTAAATTTGCAGCTTATCTTTACATTTGGTTCCAAATAATTTCTCTTCTTTTTTCGAGATTTGTCGAAATGGCTCTGAGCACTATGGGACTCAACTTCTGAGGTCATTAGTCCCCTAGAACTTAGAACTAGTTAAACCTAACTAACCTAAGGACATCACACACACCCATCCCCGAGGCAGGATTCGAACCTGCGACCGTAGCGGCCTCGCGGATCCAGACTGCAGCGCCTAGAACAGCACGACCACTTCGGCCGGCGAGATTTGTTGATTATGGTTTAATAGATTATTCTCAACAAGTGATCGATATATAGCGTATTCCTTTATTTTTATTACAGATTGGCCGGTAGCGACTGACAATACATGAAGTACTCGAAGGATGTTTTATTTCTTGGGAATTACGACGGGCTGTGCTGGCGATTTCACAGGCAAAGAGCAGATAAAAGCGGGCTGAAGGACGCATTAACTTCACACAGGCTGTCAAAGGTGACGCCGACGCAAGGTAGGACAGTGTTCGCCCAAAGTTGCTGTGTGTACTGGACAGGACGAGGGGACGTCTGCTGTTAGCTGACGCAATGGGACGGACAGGAAACGCTGCTGCTGTCCGGACGGGCATAGAGAAGTCAGTGGAATCTGCTCGAGATGACCACCGCTCCCACGTTCCTAAAGCGTTCTTCTACGGTGGGGGCTTTGTGAAGTATAGTAAAGGTCATAGAAGGCCGGCAACAATGAGCTTCGGCCGTAGAATGCAGTGCAGAGAAGAAGTGCCCGTCGGCCGATAGAAGAGCAGTATACCAATGGACACTATGCAGGCTCTGTGAAATCTAAAGGTACTTGTGGGTATATGGTTTCAGCAAAACACCGAAGGCGAGGTATGAGGATTCTATAAGTGTGAGACTGCAAATTTGTCATCTTAAAAATACCTGTACCTGGGTCCTCATATACACTACTGGCCGTTAAAATTGCTACACCAAGAAGAAATGCAGATGATAAACGGGTATTCATTGGACAAATATATTATACTAGAACTGACATGTGATTACATTTTCACGCAATTTGGGTGCATACATCCTGAGAAATCAGTACCCAGAACACCCACCTAAGGCCGTAATAACGGCCATGATACGCCTGGGCATTGAGTCAGACAGAGCTTGGATGGCGTGTACAGGTACAGCTGCCCATGCAGGTTCAACACGATACCACAGTTCATCAAGAGTAGTGACTGGCGTATTGTGACGAGCCAGTTGCTCGGCCACCATTGACCAGACGTTTTCAATTGGTGAGAGATCTGGAGAATGTGCTGGCCAGGGCAGCAGTCGAACATTTTCTGTATCCAGAAAGGCCCGTACAGGACCTGGAACATGCGGTCGTGCATTATCCTGCTGAAACGTAGGATTTCGCAGGGATCGAATGAAGGGTAGAGCCACGGGTCGTAACACATCTGAAATGTAACATCCACTGTTCAAACTGCCGTCAATGCGAACAAGAGGTGACCGAGACGTGTAACCAATGGCACCCCATACCATCACGCATGGTGATACGCCAGTATGGCGATGACGAATACACGCTTCCAATGTGCGTTCACCGCGATGTCGCCAAACACGGATGCGACCATTAGGATGATGTAAACAGAACCTGGATTCATCCGAAAAAATGACGTTCTGCCTTTTCGTGCACCCAGGTTCGTCGTTGAGTCCACCATCGCAGGCGCTCCTGTCTGTGATACAGCGTCAAGCGTAACCACAGTCATGGTCTCCGAACTGATAGTCCATGCTGCTGCAAACGTGGTCGAACTCTTTGTGCAGATGGTTGTTGTCTTGCAAACGTCCCCATCTGTTGACTCAGGGATCGAGACGTGCCTGCATGATCCGTTACAGCCATGCGGATAAGATGCCTGTCATCTCGACTGCTAATGATTCGAGACCGTTGGGATCCAGCACGGCGTTTTGTATTACCCTCCTGAACCTACCGATTCCATATCCTGCTAACAGTCATTGGATCTCGACCAACACGAGCAGCAATGTCGCGATACGATAAACCGCGATCGCGATAGGCTACAATCGGAAACGTGATGGTACGCATTTCTCCTCCTTACACGAGGCATCACAACAACATTTCACCAGTTAACGCCGGTCAACTGCTGTTTGTGTATGAGAAATCGGTTGGAAACTTTCCTCATGTCAGCACGTTGTAGGCGTCGCCACCGGCGCCAACCTCGTGTGAATGCTCTGAAAAGCTAATCGTTTGTTATCACAGAATCGTCTTCCTGTCGGTTAAATTTCGCGTCTGTAGCACATCATCTTCGTGGTGTAGCGATTTTAATCGCCAGTAGTGTATATAAAGCAGACAATAAAACTAGGAGGTTCGTAGGAAACAACACGCTAAGGCGCTTCTTCGAAGCACCGACAGTACAAAGCCAAAACACATTCTTTTCTTTAGCTGTAGGCGTCTGGGCGCGAAAATACAGGAATTTTATTGGTCAGCCTGGCCTGGCGTGGTAGTTTTGGAAAATTGTTGGGAAGTGGGAGGACGCTCGACGAGAATTGCGTCTTGTGGTTAGACGACTGCGGATGAGAGGCTAGGATTGGGTCTCGAAGAAGTGGCGAACGCTACAAGGAAAGACAGGAGGAACTAAGGCTAGTCTTCGTCAGTCTTCGTCTGCTGCTAATGAGAGAATCACTTCGAATTCCGCTCGCAGAATTCGGTGTGAGAGGTAGTCATTTGACATTGCAGCTTGAACTGGAGCATAATGTAGAGTTTGCCTTAGGTGGCCTTTTGGGATTCACATCCATCGTCCGACACAACGGCCAATGACAGCAGCATTGGCGGACAACACAACAACGCTGTTAAAAAAAATGGTAAGATCTGCAGTCGGCTTTGGAATATATAGTTCGCCATGTACTCCGTAAACGTTAGAGTGTTAATGAGTAGGAGGAAGATGTCCTTCAGGCATGCATAATTTTACGAACTCAAATTTTGGCAATCACTTCCATCAGATCGCAGAAACGGATCAGCGTGTAAATAATGTGGTAGCATACATATCGGTTCTTTGTGTTGTTTCTCCGCCATCCTTAGTACTTGCAACTGTTTGATGGCTTTGCGATAATTTGTCAGTGAATAGTATGTTATTAAACATGTTCGTGTTACACCTCAGTGCAGATACTGCACTCGTTTTGTGTGAGGATTTATATAAGTAATAAACAATAGACGTTTTGGGAAGTTTGACTTTCATTGCATATATATCTCACCTGGTCACAAAATTAAATTATGGAGTCACCCTTTCGAAGTCTGCAGACACTAAATTTAGCGTTAACAAGGAATCCTTCCGCAACAAGTGATAGTTTGCAGTCTCCATTGGGCATCTGCTACCGATACAGGTTGACTGTATAAAGGCGTCGGTGCGGTAGTAAATTAGTCGTGTGCAAAAAAAAAAAAAAAAAAAAAATACATGAAAAATGTAAGTTACGCTATACATGTTACTTTCATGTTAACATTTATTTCGATGAATGATTTGGTCAACAGGCACAGATCGCTCAAATTTATGCATGCAATACTTCTATAAGAGAGTTACCGTTAAAGGGACCAATGTGCACTTTATGTAAACAGATTGTAGGCCTAGAAAGTAGATCAACTATGTGGAGTATAGAATTCGAATTATCAGAATACCTATCGCCTGTTATGGTTCCACGTTTCTGAAATAACTGTGGATTCATTAATGTGTGTAATTTATGTGTCAAAATTCAACATGTGTCAATTTCTTACTGATAGGTAATAGTGAAATTTTCACTGTATCTCGTTATTGATTAGGTACTGTGTCAACAGGCATTGTCTTTAGAGATCTGGGGCAAAGTGAGCGAGGAAGCAAGCAGAAATAGCAACGTTCCGAAACGAACTCAGCCTTCGCATGTAAAAGGCAAGGCCTCTTTGCCTTATCGGAATGTTTCGGAATACTCTGAGACCGAAATACTCACTAATGTTTGCTTAATCGGCTCATACAATGATTCTGTCTCGAAATTCATTAGCGCTGAAGGGCCTCTTTCAGCTATACATAAGTCTCAGAAGTCGAAATTAGATTTATAAAACAGTAAGAACTTCAAATTTAGCTTAACATTTAACGAGCACCGTTAATTAACACAAATGCTGGAAATGCCTCTGAAAAGTTGTGAAGTAGCATTAAGTCGAATGTTGTCCTTGACAACAGAGGCTGATACAGAATCCCAGGAAAGAGACGCCTTTATGCTTCACATGTTTTTCTTTCTTTCGTTTGTATTCAGTGACATTTACAGTGACGTCTTGTAATTTTCATGCATAGAATAAGCAAGTAATCCGGTAATCGTGCTTTCTATTAGTTTTTTGCCATAGCCAACTTCAAAAGGTATCACGATCTGCAGGAGAAACATTACGATTAATCAATGCTACAAAGAGATAAAACGGCCACCCAGTCATCCAATCACACTTGCTGATTTGCCTATTTCACGGCTTCCAGGATTACCAAGAACTTTATTTTCAATATTTAATTTAATTTTAGCCAGAATATAAAATTAAAATGCTGTCATAATGTAGCCATTAAGAGGTAAAACCACACGTTAAAGGTCAAGAAGTCAAGTATTAAAGTTAGAAAGCATGTGTATGCCTTGAGACAGCCTAGTTCACGGCGTGCAGATTGTGCACACTATATTCATCCAATATATGAGAAGTAGAACACTTAACGACTCGGAATGAACTATAAACATAATTTCAAATCCTACAGACACTTTTTTTCGTTACTCTCTCTAGAAATTAATGGGAGGAGAAAAGCTTGTCACTTACTAATCTTTGCTGTTCATGCAGGAAAACTTCAGTATCAGACATGACTTTTTAATTTATTAATTCCTTACCACTAACTATATTCACAAAACATTTTGCAAACAGTACCCACATATACCATTGAAAGTACCTGAAACATTATATTCTTGAACGAAGCAAAATTCAGGATTGCCATAAACACTAAGGTTCGTCAAAAACTAGCTTTTCTTAAAATGCGACACACATTACCCATTTTTTCTGCCTCAACACATGATTCTGTTCGATACTTCACTTATTGGGTTGTACTTTCAACGTAAGACTATACGCTGGTCAGTCACATTAAACTGACCAGCTGTTAAAAGCCTGAACCACCTATTGCAGCGTGGACCGCTGCGAGATGCGGAGGGAGAGACTCAATGACGTTCTGGAAGGTATCGACAGGGGTACGGAGTCATGCAAACTCCAGTTTCGTGAACAGCTGCGCTAGGTTTCTCAGCTCATGATCCATTACGAAAACAGCCCCATGGAGGTGGTCCCACAGATTCTGGAAGGTACCGACAGGGATATGGGGTCATGCATACTCCAGTCTTGTGGACAGCTGCGCTAGGTTTCTCAGTTGATGGCCCCTTACGAAACAGTCCGATCATGGTGGTCCTGCAGATTCTGGAAGGTACCGTTAGGGATATGGAGTTATGCAAACTCCAGTCTCGTGGACAGCTGCGCTAGGTTTCTCAGATGGTGGCCCATTACGAAACAGCCCGATGGAGGTGGTCCCACAGATTCTGGAAGGTACCGACAGGGATATGGGGTCATGCATACTCCAGCCTCGTGGACAGCTGCGCTAGGTTTCTCAGTTGATGGGCCGTTACGAAACAGCGTGATCGAGGTGATGCCACAGATTCTCGATTGCGTTTAAATCCGGGGCGTTTGGTGGCCAGAGGAGTATAATAAACGCATCCGGGTGCTCTTTGGACCATGTACGTACACTTAGAGCTGTGTGACATGCAGCGTTGTCGGTCTGGTAGATGCCATTGTGCTGTGGAGAGAAAAACTCCATATATGGTTGGGCATGGTCCCTGAGGATGTATGGCTACTTGATACACTGCACTTTCGAGAATGACGACATCACCCACGATATATCTCGGACATCGAACCTTCTGCCGATTATTGCGAGGTGTTTGACTTTAGATGTTTCACGGTGTACATGCCAACGTCCATATTTCCACTGGAGCATAGAACACGATTCATCTGAAAAGGCCACCAGTCGCCACTGAGTGGATGTCCAGTTGTACCAGCGTGCTTCATCGCTGATGAACAGCAGTCAGCATGGGTGCATGAAGCAGGCTACTGCTGTGGGGGCCCACACGCAGCAACATTCGTTGAACGGTCGTTGATGAGACACTGTTTATAGTCCCTTGGTTCATCTGGGCGGTCAGTTGCTCAATAGTTGTACACTTCCCTGTAGGCGTCATGCACCTAATGTTCACTGTGGACCACAGTTGCATGGTGCCCGTATTGGAAAGCGCTTTTTTGCGATGCACGGTATACTTTGACCACAGCGACACTCGAACAATACATAGACTTGGCTGTTTCGAAGTTACTCTCACCGTTGGCCTGGAAGCCAATGGTCATGCCCTTTTGGCCGTCAGATAAATCGCTGCATTTCCACAATATGACAACGGTTACACTGTTTCCCACGTCACCTCCCGAAAAGGACTGTGTACCAAAGATTTGTCCTGATCCTTTCTTTGTTAGAATAACTTAAAATTCGGGACTACTTGGGTTGCTAGGCAGTGCTAATATAACACTGTGAACTATTTAATTTTAATAATTATTTCTTGTTGTTATTATGTTACAGGATCTATGATATGTGATGTTGTCTTGGGTTTCGATGGGTAAGTGGGACTCAACGTGCTAGTTATTTTATGAAGTGATATTTTAAGTTGTTATTAACATGCGTGTTAAACCTGAACTTCCGAGCTGGAAGTGTATTGTGGATATATAAACTGTCTTAACTATGTGGGCAGAAGAAACTACCGGAAACATTCAGAAATTATGGCAGAGCAATTACACTTTCTGATGCAATCAAGTACAGGAAAAAAAGGTGGGTTGGAGGTGAAATGGGTTGAGGATTAAACTAAAAAAGGAGAAAGGTCGACTGTTGGTGGTTAGTTTTGGGAAGGGGTGGGGCCAAAATCAAAATTTCTGAATAAATATTTAACCTATTAATTTGTTATGTATATAAAGTAGTTCTGATACTGCCAGTTTTTATTTCCAAAGCTCGTTTTAACTGTACCACACAATTTCCAAATTATGTTAGTGTTGCTCTTAACGTCATAATGTTCTGAGGGTGTAAGTGCTGTCGCAGTATAGGCATAAGAATCTGATAACCTAACCTCTTTGGTGGTTGCCGATGTCTTCCGTCGTAACATCGTAAGAATAATGTAAAGACTGTTCGACAGAACGCGTATTTGAGTTTTCGATGGCACATCCAACTCTGAGATATCTCAAGGGTGTACACTACCGCTCATTTTGTTTAATATTAGTGTTAGAACTGTCATATTTAAATGACGGAACAAATTACTTTCACATTCTGAAATCTAAATAGGATGCTTTTTGCAGAAAACATAATTACTGCAGTTGAACAGTAGAACGACTTTGAATAGAATTAGAGCATGAATTTCGAGTTTTCTAGAAAGTGAAACAGCAAATCTAAAGTAGTATCTGGAACACAAAAATAACAAACTGTAGTGTATATCGTGAAGCTATTCTTTCCTGCTCCATTATACACTGAAGCGCCAAAGAAACTGGTATAGGCATGCGTATTCAAATACAGAGATACGTAAACAGGCAGAATAAGGCACTGCGGTCGGCAACGCCTATATAAGACAGGAAGTATCTGGCACAGTTGTCAGATCGGTTACTGCAGCTATAATGGCAGGTTATCAAGATTTAAGTGAGCCTGAACGTGGTGTTACAGTCGGCGCAAGAGTAGGTAGCGATATATTGGGTGTTTTTCGGTACGACCATATCACGAGTGTATCGGGAATATCAGGAATCGGGCAAAACATCAAATCTCCGGAAAAGGAGCCTGAAAGAACTGGACCAACGACGACTGAAGCGAATCTTTCATCCGCGCGGAGTGGCCGCGTAGTTAGAGGGACCATGTCACGAATCTGGCGGCCGCTCTCGACGGAGGTTCGATTCGTCCCTCGGGCATCTACATCTACATCTACATCTACATTGATACTCCGCAAGCCACCCAACGGTGTGTGGCGGAGGGCACTTTACGTGCCACTGTCATTACCTCCCTTTCCTGTTCCAGTCGCGTATGGTTCGCGGGAAGAACGACTGTCTGAAAGCCTCCGTGCGCGCTCTAATCTCTCTAATTTTACATTCGTGATCTCCTCGGGAGGTATAAGTAGGGGGAAGCAATATATTCGATACCTCATCCAGAAACGCACCCTCTCGAAACCTGGCGAGCAAGCTACACCGCGATGCAGAGCGCCTCTCTTGCAGAGTCTGCCACTTGAGTTTATTAAACATCTCCGTAACGCTATCACGGTTACCAAATAACCCAGTGACGAAACGCGCCGCTCTTCTTTGGATCTTCTCTATCTCCTCCGTCAACCCGACCTGGTACGGATCCCACACTGATGAGCAATACTCAAGTATAGGTCGAACGAGTGTTTTGTAAGCCACCTCCTTTGTTGATGGACTACATTTTCTAAGCACTCTCCCAATGAATCTCAACCTGGTACCCGCCTTACCAACAATTAGTTTTAT
The DNA here is from genome assembly GCF_021461395.2 of Schistocerca americana. Classification (NCBI taxonomy): domain Eukaryota; kingdom Metazoa; phylum Arthropoda; class Insecta; order Orthoptera; family Acrididae; genus Schistocerca; species Schistocerca americana. The sequence continues at coordinate 248,454,079 of NC_060121.1, forward strand.
ATGATCATTCCACTTCAAATCGTTCCGTACGCATACTCCCAGATATTTTACAGAAGTAACTGCTACCAGTGTTTGTTCCGCTATCATATAATCATACAATAAAGGATCCTTCTTTCTATGTATTCGCAATACATTACATTTGTCTATGTTAAGGGTCAGTTGCCACTCCCTGCACCAAGTGCCTATCCGCTGCAGATCTTCCTGTATTTCGCTACAATTTTCTAATGCAGCAACTTCTCTGTATACTACAGCATCATCCGCGAAAAGCCGCATGGAACTTCCGACACTATCTACTAAGTCATTTATATATATTGTGAAAAGCAATGGTCCCATAACACTCCCCTGTGGCACGCCAGAGGTTACTTTAACGTCTGTAGACGTCTCTCCATTGATAACAACATGCTGTGTTCTGTTTGCTAAAAACTCTTCAATCCAGCCACACAGCTGGTCTGATATTCCGTAGGCTCTTACTTTTTTTATCAGGCGACAGTGCGGAACTGTATCGAACGCCTTCCGGAAGTCAAGAAAAATAGCATCTACCTGGGAGCCTGTATCTAATATTTTCTGGGTCTCATGAACAAATAAAGCGAGTTGGGTCTCACACGATCGCTGTTTCCAGAAATGACATGATACGCGAGCAAAAAACATGTTCTAAAATTCTACAAGAGATCGACGTAAGAGATATAGGTCTATAGTTTTGCGCATCTGCCCGATGACCCTTCTTGAAGACTGGGACTATCTGTGCTCTTTTCCAATCATTTGGAACCCTCCGTTCCTCTAGAGACTTGCGGTACACGGCTGTTAGAAGGGGGGCAAGTTCTTTCGCGTACTCTGTGTAGAATCGAATTGGTATCCCGTCAGGTCCAGTGGACTTTCCTCTATTGAGTGATTCCAGTTGCTTTTCTATTCCTTGGACACTTATTTCGATGTCAGCCATTTTTTCGATTGTGCGAGGATTTAGAGAAGGAACTGCAGTGCGGTCTTCCTCTGTGAAACAGCTTTGGGAAAAGGTGTTTAGTATTTCAGCTTTACGCGTGTCATCCTCTGTTTCAATGCCATCATCATCCCGTAGTGTCTGGATATGCTGTTTCGAGCCACTTACTGATTTAACGTAAGACCAGAACTTCCTAGGATTTTCTGTCAAGTCGGTACATAGAATTTTACTTTCGAATTCAATGAACGCTTCACGCATAGCCCTCCTTACGCTAACTTTGACATCGTTTAGCTTCTGTTTGTCTGAGAGGTTTTGGCTGCGTTTAAACTTGGAGTGGAGCTCTCTTTGCTTTCGCAGTAGTTTTCTAACTTTGTTGTTGTACCACGGTGGGTTTTTCCCGTCCCTCACAGTTTTACTCGGCACGTACCTGTCTAAAACGCATTTTACGATTGCCTTGAACTTTTTCCATAAACACTCAACATTGTCAGTGTCGGAACAGAAATTTTCGTTTTGATCTGTTAGGTAGTCTGAAATCTGCCTTCTATTACTCTTGCTAAACAGATAAACCTTCCTCCCTTTTTTTATATTCCTATTAACTTCCATATTCAGGGATGCTGCAACGGCCTTATGATCACTGATTCCCTGGGTGTGTGTGTTTTCCTTGCGTAAGTTAGTTTAAGTTAATTTAAGTAGTGTGTAATTCTAGGGACCCATGACCTCAGCAGTTTCGTCCCATAAGAATTCACACACATTTTCTGAGAATCGTTGAACGTGACAGAAGTGTGATCTTTCCGCACATAGCTGCAGATTTCAATGCTGGTCCATCAACAAGTGTCAGCGTGTGAACCATTCAACGAAACATCCTCGATATGGGCTTTCGGAGCCGAAGGCCCACTCGTGTATCCTTGATGACTGCACGACACAAAGCTGTACGCCTCGCCTGCGGCCGTCAACACCGACATTGGGCTGGAAACATGTCGCCTGGTCGGGTGAGTCTCGTTTCAAATTGTATTTAGCGGATGGAAGTGCGCGGGTATGGAGACAACCTTATGAATCCATGGACGCTACATGTCAGCAGGGGACGTTTCAAGTCGCTGGAGGCTCTGTAATGGTGTGGAGCGTACGCAGTTTGAGTGATATTGGACCTCTTGTACGTCTAGATAGACTCTGACATGCCACGTACGTAAGCATCCTGTCTGATCACCTGCATCCATTCATGTGCATTATGCATTCCGACGGATTTGGGCAATTCCAGCATGACAATGCTACAGCCCACACGTCGACAATTGCTACAGAATGGCTGCAGCAATACTCTTCTGAGTTTAAACACTTCCGATGGTCACTGAACTCCCCAGACATGAACATTATTGAGCATACCTGGGATGCCTTGCTACGTGCTGTTCAGAAGAGGTCTCAACCCCGTTATACTCTTATGGATTAATGGACAACCCTGCAGGATTTAATGGTGTCAGTCCCCTCCAGTACTACTTCAGACGTTAGTCAAGTCCATGCCACGTCGTGTTGCAGCACTTCTGCTAATCAGGTGTACGAGTTTCTTTGGATGCTCAGTTTATTTTCGTTGCAGCGATGAGGAACGGAATCCTTCAGTCACTATGTATTTCCATTGCTACAGATCCATTGAAGAAACAGCGAAGTTACCGAGACAACATATCTCCATGAGGGTTTCATTGCGTCACACATAAGGAATTTGTGGGACGACGTCATGACAGTAGAGACCTTATTGCACTGATGGCAACTGCACTTTTTGTGCTAAGTATAATGTCTTGATTCAGAACACATTGCAATTAAAACATATTAAACCATGTCGGCCAATTAAAAATGCGTCTTAACACGCATACTTTTCGCAATTTTATGGCTAGTGGAACTACTTTGGTGCCACTCGGTTTCCCGCGTTCCCTCCACCTTTATTTACGATAGTTACTGGAGTTGGAGAAAAGTATGGGAAAATGCATGCTTCAAGATAAATGCAGATGCTAGCCAAGCCTGCAGGTTGCGCTTGATTTGATCATGAACAGCACCTGTGCCATGTCCTCAGTACGTTCCATGTGTTAGTTGTGATCAGAAGTGTTCTGTGTAGATGTTAGTGCGTTAAATCGGAGCTAAGTGAACTGGAATTTGGTCAGATGGTTGGTCCACGTATGTTGGATGCTTCCATAAATAATGTAGCCGACGTGTTTGGTGTTACAAGAGGCACGTGTCGAAGATTTATACCTCATACAGGGAAAGCAGCAAAACGTCATCCATTAGGTCACAAAGCAGGTGAAACTGTGTGTTGAATGACCGTGACATACGGTCTTTGAAGATAATTTTGAAGAAAAATAAGGGACGTCAACTGCAAAAGTAACTGAAAAACTAAACGTCGCACCTTAGACCCCTGTCTGCAACAAAACAACGCGGAAGGAGCCCTATAAGCTAGGAATCGCAGGGTGAACTGAAATTACAAAGTCACTCATCAGTGACATATATTAACAGGATAACGTGGTGCCGAAACTATGGAATTTGGTCTCTGGAGCAATGGAAGAAAGTCGTTTGGTCGGATAAGTTTAGTTTCACACTGTTTCTAACTTGAGACCGAGTTTACGTACCGTAAGTGAGATATGGCAGTGATTCGCTGACGATTTTGACAGCGATATGCTGGTATACCAGGGGTCCATGGTTACTCTGCAACATGGCATTACTGTCAATGACGATGTGACCATTTCAGCCGTAAGGTCTATCCCATGATATGATGTTTATTCTCTAACGATGATACTATGTTCAAAGGCGATAGGGCTCCTGTCGATGCAGGCCTGGTTTCGAGTGCACGGCGATGAATTGTCATATCTCCTCTTGCCACCACAGTCACCAAATCTCACTATTTTTGAGTCTTTATGGTCTACTTTGGAGGGAAGGGTGTGTGACCGCTACCCACATCTATCATTGTTACCTGGAGCTGTCATTATTTTGCACGAAGAGTGGTGTAAGACTCCCTTTGAAACCATACATGGTCTGTATTTATCCATTCCGAGGCGACTGGAAGTTTCGAAACTGTGAGAGGCATCGCACTTCATGATTTATGCAATGCTTACGTCAAATGAAGGTGGCAACGGTAGTTTAATGGCTCGACTGTGCTGTATTCTCTACCTTTATGCTCCTATGACAGTATGTGAACTGCTAGAATGGACATAATATGCTTGGGCGACCGTGACCTATCACCCTCAAGGGTCCATGGTGGAAAAAAGTAAGGAAAACTTAAAATGGAAAAATTTGTAAAATCAGTCACAGTGAGAGTTATATTACCAGTTCCAATTCCAGCGATCCCTGCCAATTCAGTACATTCTATGTGAAGAAAACAAAATCCGCTGTCGGAAATCATTTTGATGGAAAGATAAGCGAATGATTTTGTCAACTTAGCTAATAGGCGTTACTTTGTTCGCAACGTCTATGTAATAGTAAACGAAAGCACATGTAACGCGTAGAGTCAAAGATCACAGAAATGTTATATATAATTAGGAATAAAATGGTCTAAATTTATGGATACCTGCAATGAAGGCACTCTTTGCGTACAATATTGATATCAAAGATTAGTAGCAACCGTAAAGAAGTAGATTTCAGCCCGAAATCATACACAACCTTTTGAGTTCTATAGAAACAGGTACTCGATAACTGGTCCTGGAGCCTTCTCAGGCGTATTTCGCACAGTATGATTTGATGGCTAAAGTTCACAGTGAGAGTTATATTACCAGTTCCAATTCCAGTGATCCCTGCCAATTCAGTACATGGGAGACGAAAATCCAAGCAAATATGGGTGCATTTTAGTGGGACTGAGGATAGAGAACTGCATTCGAACAACAAAGAAATATGACCCACCTTATTTAATTATATGTAGAGAGAACCAGCAGTGTCAAATTCAATTTAATTCAGTTTAAAAGACAACTAAGCTTTAAAGAGAAATTAGTTATGTGACAAAAATATAGCTTAATGTCTGAATTTCGTCTATTATATTTAATAATATGTGCATGGAAAACGTGTGCTACAAGACGCAACGGTGACACACTCGAGTTGTCAAGCGATGTCTATACGATTTAATACAGAGATCACTTGGCACCGAAATTTCGTAGCAAGAAGTATAATTTGTTGCATTCCCGTTTTACTTTGATTAGAAGGTTTATAAAACTCATGCTGCTCCAGCAGAAACCGCCTCAGACGAATCCTAATAAACAGTCTGGGTAACTAGTTTGCAAAATCAAAAGACCCTAAATACAACTGCGGAGTCGAAGGTCTTCCTCCATATACGTTAGTTGGGTCTAGTGAAGCAGGGGATACAACCCGTCGGCTTTGACCAATGACGTCAGAGTTAGCCAGAGAGCATTTATTACAAAGATGAAAGAGCTGAAAAGAATGTTCAGAAACAAAGGAATGCGAGGGACGAAAACTATAGTTGACATATATAAGGGCCACTAGTATTTTCACGTTAAGGATATCGCGTGTTTGTATCTTTTTATTTACCCGCAAAATAAAATGGAAAAAAATTAAAGAAGTATATTAGTAGGAAAGAATACATCAGGCCACGTGTATATGAGTTGTATCTCGAAGCTCATTCGAACTGTGTTGCTTAAGTGCAGTACGGAATACAAGTTTGGCGTACGTCGATTTCTTCGTTTTCACTAGCATTACTGTCCTGTTGTTCACTTGAACGATGTATCCTCTGCTTCAGTAAACCCTGAATGGAACACAGGATACAAACTGTAGATGTGTTGTTTATGACGTCCTCGCTATTACTAACAGTCTATTCTCACGTACATATCAGTACTACTGATGACAGAAGGAGCTACGTACGTAATATTTGTATACCATACTTCCGTTGACCTTTATATATATATTCCTTACTTCACTATGGGGTGAATTTTTTTGTGGCCTTCGACGATAATAGTATCCCATTCTCTACTTGAGCTATATAGCTATACGCAACATTTGTATCTTGCTCTTGAATTGACATATATAGTGTCAGTGTAAAGCTCAAGTGAAGGACGGGATACAAATTTTAGTTGTGTCGGTGGTTTCGCCTGTAATATAGCAAGTACAGATTGGAAAATGTTGTACTGATACTAGTGCTGGGAAACGGAAAAAGATCGACAGCTAAGAAATTTTTATTACTTACTTCACTACACGAAAATACACACATTGGTGTAATAAAAGAATGAAATATGTCAAAACAGTGAAATACAGTAAAAGAAGCAAATGGAAAAGTGAACTAACCAGATGGAAATATCGTGGAATAACCGAAGCTCGCCTAGAAAGACACTAACGAAAATCACATGCCCACATTCAGAACAAACACATTACGAAAACACTCTCTCTCTCTCTCTCTCTCTCTCTCTCTCTCTCTCTCTCACACACACACACACACACACACCCATGCACCAACCCCCCCCCCCTCCCCCCCCACCCAATGTGAAATTAGCTGAGATATTTGGGACGGTACATTTTGCCAACATGTTTAATAAAACATTTAAACGGGCAATATGTCCGCGGAATACGGTGTCCCCACGAATACTCGAGTACGTGGCTTTGAAGTGTCGAAATCTGACGTCTCCCTTTCCCTATCAGAGATTTCACCGCTGACCAATAACCCTCTATACTATTTGTGCAAGCCTCTGTGGATCGATACGGTCGCAGGTTCGAATCCTGCCTCGGGCATGGATGTGTGTGATGTCCTCAGGTTAGTTAGGTTTAAGTAGTTCTAAGTTCTAGGGGACTGATGACCTTAGAAGTTAAGTCCCATAGTGCTAAGAGCCATTTGAACCATTTTGAACCCCTGTGGATAATGATCTAAATTCAATGTTGTGGTTTACTACAAGATGTTGATAACCCTTATCCCCTAAATCCCTATATGAAGAAATCCCGTCTGAAATAACAAAAGAACCCTCTGCAGCGTGATCTTCAATTAAGCTAACCAAAACTTCCTTACTTCTATTCGGTACTACTTTGAACACGACATCGTCACAATGATGACCTGAAACTACTGCCCCCCAAACCCATAATCCCACCGGAGGTCCCCCCCTGTTGTACTTCTTTTTGCCAAAATGTGATTCGTCAATTTCGACCATAATACCCGGCCGCCCCAACGGCCTCCTATATTTTATGTTTTCCCCACAAACATCCCTACAAGAAGAGTACCAGTCCACTACCGTACGCTTACTCACACGGCATTCATGCACACAGAGCCACACAAGATATCTTAAACACCAACAATAAGTGATTTTCATAATGTCTCTCAGGGCGAGCTTAGATTTCCCGAAACACGTTCCCCTGCTAATGGATCGCCACAACCTATCTCTGCTGCACCTCCATACAAATAAGTCGTGAGTACGGCGACGAGATACACTGGTGAGGTGCGTATGTTCGCCGAACTCACGACATCGAACGTATTCAGCAATAATACCACAGATTTGCAAGAAACAAATTGTGGTCAACATGTCTTCGCCCGTAGCTTGTCGTACATCATCAAGGTTCATTGCAACAGACAAATCCATTCCTACAAACGAAAATAAGACACTAAAAATTGTTCTACTATAAGAAAATAATAGTCCAAATTACCTAAATATCATTACGAATGAAATTACGTACCGAACGAATAAGAAACCACCAATTAATTTATTTAAAACACACAAAGAATATTTTAAGCAATACGAAGCGATCGCTTTTAGAATCCCATTCAATTAATTTAATGTACAATGATACCGCTTAGCCGGAAGACAGAACTGTTTTATCATCTATGCCTGGAAGTGAAGACATTACTATCTTTGACTGATGTATGACGTCATTGGTCAAAGCCGACGGATTGTATCCCCTGCTTCACTAGACCGCTATAATTTACATGCCTGTGAATATTTATGTTATAACTTACATCCGCAGGAAAGTACACTCAGTTTGACGCTGATGACTTACCTTATGACTGCTACCGCTGCAGCGAGCTCTTGCTGCATATCACGGTTTTCTTGCGATTTTGCTGACTGCAGACGAAGGCACACATGTTGCTCACCAATCCGTCTCGTCTCAGACTGTTGCTGAGCAACGGCGTGGACCGCCGCAGGGACACGTCTATTGTTGAGAACTACGACGCGCCGCCATATGTTTGTTTCTTACTCAAAGCGGAAAATAATCACAGGATAACTGAGGAAACTATCCAGAGATAACAGCAGGGGCGTAACTACACTAGGTCAACCGAGGCATGGCCCCCGTGGCTATCGAGCATCTAACATTAAAAAATAAGAAAAAACGAGTAATTAAAATGGTAACGGAAAACGAAATATTTACTAAAATTTATCAGTCTAGAAAAGTCTTTCACTACGTTAAAACAACCAAAAATTGTTTTGAAAATTATTGCAAAGTAAAGTTATGTGAAACAGTTGCCTCCTTTACCCAGGTCAAAGATCATTCTTCATTAGGATACGGACTGAATATATACAACGAAAGGTACTACACCTAGGTGAAAAAAGTCATGGGATACCTCGTAACATCGTGCAGGACCTCATTTTGCCCGGGGTAGCGAGACAACTCGACGTGGCATGGACTCAACAAGTCGTTGGAAGTCCCCTGCAGAAATACTGAGTCACACTGTCTCTATAGCCTCACGTAATTGCTGATGCATGATTTTGTACACGAACTGACCCCTCCTTTATGTCCCATATATGTTTCATGGGATTCATATCGGGTGATGTGCGTGGCCAAATTATTCAGTGGAACTGTCCAGAATATTCTTAAAACCAATCGCGAACGGTTGTGGCGCGATGACGGGTTTGGTTCAAATGGCTCTAAGCACTATTGGACTTAAAATCTATGGTCATCAGACCCCTAGAACTTAGAACTACTTAAACCTAACTAACCTAAGGACACCACACAACACCCAGTCATCACGAGGCAGAGAAAATCCCTGACCCCGCCGGGAATCGAACCCGGGAACCGGGGCGCGGGAAGCGAGAACGCTACCGCACGACCACGAGCTGCGGACGACGCATATGGTAACGTGAAGCCCATGAATGGCTGCAAATGATCTGTAAGTAAACAAACACATCATTTCCAATCAGTGATCGGTTCAGTTGGTCCAGAGGACGCTGTCCATCCCAAGTTAACACAGCCTAGACCATTATGGAATCACCACCATTTTGTACAGTGCCTTGTTGACAACTTGGGTCCATTACTTCGCGGAGTCTGCGCTACACTCAGACTCTACCATGAGCTTTTTCCAACGAAATCGGGACTGATCTGACCAGGCGACGGTTTTACGTTCGTCTTGGATCCAACCGATATGGTCACGAGCTCGGGTGAAGCGCTGAAAGCGATGTCTTGCAGTCGGTCGTCTGTTGCCATAGCCCATTAACGCCAAATTTCTCTCCCCTGTCCTAACGGATACGTTAATCGTACTTTCCACATTGATTTCTGCTGTTATGCCAAGCATTGTTGCTTGTCTGTGAGCACTGACAACTCTAGCAAAATGCTGCTGCTCTCCGTCGTTAAGTGAAGATCGTAGGGAACTACGCTGTCCGTTATGACAGGTAATGACAAAAATTAGGTATTCTCGGCACACGCTTGACACTGTGCATCTCGGAACATTGAATTTCGTGAAGATTTACGAAATGGAATGTCCCATGCGTCTAGCTCCAAATACCATTCCGTTTTCTAAGTCAGTTAATTCTCGTCGTGCGGCCGTAATCACTTCGGAAACCTTTTCACCTGAATCATCTGTGTGCAAATTATAGCTCTGCCAACGCACTGCGCATTTCTGCCTTGTGTACGCGATACTGCCAGCATCTGTATATGAGTTTCCACTCTACTATCACTTTTGTGATCTCATTGTAGATGCGAGAAAATGTTTCGGCCAAGGCTATGACGGAACATCTGTCGTGAGTGTTGTGTACAATGGTGTGCTGACAACAATCAAGTAAATGTAAATTTACCTTTAAAGGTCCTCTAGAAGTTAAAAGCCTAATCAAGATACAGTTCTGTATTTCGAAGCAGTTGAGATGAAACTTCTTAGCGTGTGAGTGGTGCTTTTCATTATGTCCATATTTATACACAAATAAGTGCATTACACAGTTTTCGCTGCTGCAAGATGATAAGCAGCCTGCACTGGAACATAAGGGTGAGTTTTCTTCATCGAAACCACCACCCCAAGGAAATTTCGTCAGTTGGGGAAACAAAAGGCGAAATCTAATGTAAAACGTAAACTAGCAGTCTGAAGATGAACCTGTCGGTTCGAAACCGGTAACGACGCTGTTTAAATACATAAACAGCATTGTAAAAAGTGTCTGGTTGCTGTAATATTCTATGTAAGAGACAACCTATACTTGAGAACTTCTACAAATTTTTGGTCGCAGATAGCTACGGAATGAGAATTTAAGAACATGCCTTATCAGAGTGGGCGCAGAACACAGGTTTGAAACTTCACCGATCTAAAACTTACTTGCTGACAAAAGTCTTATAACCACTCAGTTTAGACAATCTCTTCCATCCTTAATCCTAAACGACACAAAAATAACTTTTCTTCTTCTGTAAATAATTCTGAACCATCATTTAGGCTATAATGAATAGAGAAATTCAGCCTATAATAATAGGTCAGTGTCCCTCCATTCACTACAGAAATATAACAAAGTAATTCCTCTCGCCCTTAAAACGAAAATTGTGGAATTGCTAGTACTCCCCTTACTTGATTACGATAATCTCCTTCTCGCAGGACCGAACGAGGTGGCGCAGTGTTTAGCACACTGGATTCGCATCGGTAACGAGTAACCTGTATTGATTAAGGTCTAGGAGGTAGCCATTTAATATTTTTTTTATGTTAGGTATAGAGTACTTGTAGTTAATATAAGTAGCTGTGGAGCAGCAATAAATATAAGGGAAGGAATGTCATAAGTATTCTTGCCTGTAGATGAGGTGCAGAGAAGGTGAGATGATGCGGTTCATAGTGGGACTACTGATCTTCGGCTCGGTGGAATCGTTAAGGAACCAGCATCTGAAAGGGTGAGTGCTGTTCGCCAAGCAGGAAGACCGATCACCAGTCATCGCTGGGTGATACAGGCGGTATTCAACGCGTTGTGAGCAGATTGGAAGAAGTACTGGACAAATTCCGTCAGGAAGCGGAAAGGCACGGGATACTCAGAGAATGTGCTCGGGTATGTGAGACATTACATGGAAAATACGAGAAATTAAAGAGTGAGATGACTCAGGAACTGGTGGTTATTTCACATAATATGTTAAGAAAGAGGGGTTAGATCGACGCTATAGGTCATATGGTTTGTGTGTATGTGAGGCGAAAGGGCTTGGAGACTGGTTGTGAATGACGATGTTTGGGTAACGTTTTGTTGATTTGAGAACGAGGTAGAGTGGGGAAAGGAACGCAGGAGGGGAAGGCGGCCCTAATATATGCAGCTGTTTGGGGCCCCTCGTCAATGTACTATTTATTTGCCTGATTACTGATTCTGGTAAAGCTAACGCTGCTGAGAGAACGGTGCTGCATCATCCAGTTGTTGGAAGAAAACGCAGTATTAACACTGAAACTAGCCAAATTAGATAGTTTATAGAGCAGGAAATATCTTCTAAAGGTTGGTGTAGTAAGTTAACATTCATTTATTTGATGTTAGTCATACCTACTTCAACACTGACCTTTGATCTTTATACTTGGGTAACACAGCAGGTTCTGGCAAAGTGAGATGTGAGCTGTCAGTTATCGGCAAAAAGGTTACCGTAGTTAGAGATAACGCCTCCGTGGTTAGAAAAGAGACGATTCATAACGCACTACCTGATCAAAAGTATCCGGACACTTATTAGTGGATATTAGTATCGGATATGTCCACACTTCGCCAGTTTGCTGGAGATCCCTCCAGTGAGCTGTCTAAATGTCTCTGGCGGTATGGCATCCCATTATTCCTCACTAACTGGGACCAGAAAACGCAGTGATATTGGACGATGGGATCTGCAACAAAGTCGACGCTTCACCTCATCCGAACTGTAGTCCACAGGTTTGAGGTCGGGACTCTGGGCAGGCCAGTGCTTCAAGAGTATTGCTGCCCACAAACCATTGTCTCACAGATGCTGCTTTACGACAGCGTGCATTGTCATACAGATAAAAACAATCGTTGTGTCCGAACTGTTTGTCTACTGCATGTTGTACACAATGCCGTGAAATGGGATGATATCTTTACGCATTTAGCGTTTTGTTAAGTGCAGTAAGGGAACCACGGTATAACCACGATAAATACCCTCATACCGTAACAGCACATCCACCATACTTCACTGATGGCACTGAACATGACGCCAGGTAAAGTTCTCCACCCTTCCATCGGATTGCCATTGCATTATTCATCACTCGAAATCACTCGTTTTCAGTCATCTACTGTCCAGTGGCGTCGCTCTTACAAGCTCAAGCATCGTTTTCTGTGTCTTTATCGAAATTTATGGTTTATGAAGAGCTGTTCGACCATTGTGCCTCATTCTTCTTGACACACTACGCACACTCATTGTGCTGGCTGGACAGCAAGTAGCCCGTGGGAACTCACGAATGATTTCTAGCGCTGATTTCGTGTCGGTACACGAGGTTCAGACAGCTTTAAGAGGGTTGAAACGTTTCTGATGGATTTGTTTCTCAGGTGACTTTCCATGACTAGTCGACGTTCGAAGTGACTAAGCTCCCCTGATCGACATATTTTTCTGTTTGTGGTTTGCTGCTTTCAGCACTATACTCCCCGTCCCCTTATATTCCGGCGGGTCCGCCTGTTGTGACATTTAGTGGTAAATTCCGCATTACATTGGGTGTTCTCGTACTTTTGATACGGCAACGTTTATGCTGCTGTCACATGGAGTTACTCAGTTTCACACATACAGAGGAAATGTTGGAAATGCAGGCTTAGCTATTGTTCACCAAGTTACACACGTGATTTTTGGAAATTCACGCCTGGCAAAAAATCCCAGGGAGTGTAATCGTTCTGGAAAAAGAGTGCATAAGCATTTTCTCACTCATTAGTACTGAAGTCCGTAACTACGGCATGCTCACTGTGCTCGCCCCACTTTTAGGTGGAGTGTCTGGGGCCGCAAACGGCGCAAACGTAACACAGACAGCTCTTTCAACTACTCTCAACTTCGTCTCTTCTCTGTCTATCGGAATGTGCATTGTATAGCCTCTCTGGCCCTTGGTCACATTTACATTCTTTCCTATCTTGTATTTTTGAACATTTAGTCGTTTGTTGTAAGGCTGAAAATAAAAATTTGTTTCTTTCTACTGCTATGACATGATTTTACAGAAATATATGGTACCATTTCGAGACATATGAGTTGTCCTATTACGCAGTAGGGTGAAACTATGCTGTGCAAAACCGTCCAGTTTTATTCCTCTGCCCGCAACCTTCAGAAAAAAGACTCCAGGACGATTTAACTTGTTCTGTTGCCCGTTGCTTCCTCTGCCTCCACAGTACTATTGGATAGTGAAAAACAAGTTTTTAAATACACTGACTGACAGAAGAACTGAAGCACGCGGAAGCAATGGTCGGACGTCTGCGTAACATCATCCTCAGTTGTAAGACCAACATGCAACAATGGGGCATCCTTCCATCTGATGGAGACGTGTCCTGCGAGTGTGGAACAACCCAAGATGCGGCCATTGTCTCATATGCCTTCTACTGGAACAACCTTGAACAACAGGATTCTATCGAGGCAAATAACAAGTATTCTGTTAAGGTACAGATGTTGCGCTGCGGTGCAATCTGTATGGCTGGAAGTGAAGAAGGCACCTCGTACTCCACAACCGCAGTGTAGAACCTTTTACTGTTCCAAGACGTCCGCTTTCAACAGTCTTATGCTGACATCATCTGATCTTACGGAACTTGCTATACCAGTGGCACGTTACATTACATGGGAAAGCAAAAAAGGCACTCCATACACAGATATTTTGATAAAAGACACATAGTTGATAACATGTACACTGTTGATAACATCCTCGTACCATCCATACGTATCGACGTCGGACATAACTCTCTCAAGCTTGCCACATTGCATTGTGCGACGGGTTCCAATGGTTCAAGTGGCTCTGGGCGCTATGGGACTTAACATCTGAGGTCATCAGCCCCCTAGAACTTAGAAGTACTTAAACCTAAGGACATCACACACATCCATGCCCTAGGCAGGATTCGAACCTGCGACCGTAGCGGTCGCGCGGATCTAGACTGAAGCGCATAGAACCGCTCGGCCACACCGGCTGGCTGTGCAACAGGCGAAGAGTTAATATAGAAGCAGCAGATCCGCTGCAAAGTCACCTGTCTCGCCGGTGGATGGCGTAAGTAGTAAACGCTTACAATTTTTTGCTGTGAATGAACGAAAATGCCACGTCCTACCCTAAGACAGCGCTTTATAAGCACCAGACAGAGTTCAAAAATGGCTTCATTATGTATATCCATTTGGTTGGCTGGTCGATTCGTGAAATATCCAGATTTGTGTAGCACTCGGATGTGACAGTAGCCCGATGTTGGACTGCATGAAATCGTGACGGCAGGCATACACGTCATTGCGTGTATCACATACGCCATCCAACGGCGAGATACGTAACTTAATATAGTATTCGCCACCTCTACGTTAATAATCCGTCTGTAGCACAGTGCAGTGTGGTAAGCTTGGTAGAGTCTTGTCTGACACTGATGTGCATGGATGGTAAGAGTATATTATCAACTACGTACTTTATCGACTACGTGTATCGAGATATGTATATGTGTGGAGGCCTTTTCCGCTTTGACTTCATGCAATGTAACACTGTACTTGTATAAGTTTCATAAAATTATATGATGGCAGCATAAGACTGGATAAATCTGTCATTTTGGAACAGTAAAGGTTTCTATACAGCGATCGCGACGTACGAGCTGCGAAGTGTATTGTTAATTTCCAAGCAAATAACAAAGCCATCGTAGTCGATACATTCTGGAAATCATGACCTGCTACGGAAATGAATGAATGTGCACATTGTCTTCCACTTCAGTTAGGACTACTTGTGTGAAATTCCAATCTGCAGTCCTCAAAGTTTCAACGACAGCCGTGCAGAAGGTGAAAGTACTCGCATCACTACAGCAACAGTCCTGACGGCAAATGTAACAGCGAGTGTCTGTCACCTGTCGGAAGATGACGGGGGACCAATGAGGCAACATCAAGTTTACAGAGTTCTCTCATCGTTCCTAGGTGATAGTTTACCGAAATCGACCCAAATACCGAGAGGCAGGCCCCTGATCACTCCTCAACAACAACGCCCCAACCCACAAAACGAAAACCGTGTGCGAGTTTTTGGCCTGCGAACGGATCACCTCCCGTATTCGTCGGATTTGGCCATAGAAGATTTCAATCATTCCCAAAACTGAAGTTGGCAACGAAAGCACAATGTTGTTGCACAATCAAGGACATCCAAGAAAACTGTACTGCAATACTAAATGCAGTTCCGAAAAAGGACTTGAATGACAGTTTCAAAACACTTTTGAAACTATTTCACCTGTATGTCAACACAGAGGAAGGCTATTTTGGATAAATATAGCGATTTTGCGTATATAATCCATGAATTTTATTGCTGCACTAGCGTCAGTCTAATCGGGGGAAAGGGAAATTTTATCAAAATTCAATGAAGGCGTAATTGGACGAAGAAATCTGGGGCCGCTGGCGGAGTGTGGTAACAGACGACAGCCAGCATACCTGGCATGGTAAACATGGCACTCGCAGGCGAGGAAGTTGTGACGACTGTATTGCACGCACGATTTGCTTTGAGTGGTGCAACAATGAGGCAGGAAGCCGCAGCGTCCAGGAGGGCGCGGGTTCGAGTCCGGTCCTGTCCTGGGAGCAGCTGCGGCCGGAGGGCCACGGGTGACCAGTACATCCACCTTCGTCCCATGGTCGGACAGAGCACGCCAAACGTGGTTGACGGCGGCGAGGACCAGGGACTGTAGCAGTCTTCGGAATCGCGGGCAGCTACGCTGCGCAAGACACGAAGCATCAGAGGGCGGCGACCGGGGAGAGTGCGGCCGACTTCCAGCTGACCGGCCTTGATGAGGGCTGCAGCAGTGTCGGCATAGCAGGAGTTACTGAACCGGCTGGACTCGCGGGACAACGCTGCGGACGGCACGCCGACTGTACGCTGCACCCATCGAATACTGTGAATTAGCCGAATAAAGAAATGCTACCGAATACCGCTGCATCACTCTGCACTGCCACTTGCACTCTTGAACTTCCTCGGCCTCCTGACGAAATACGGCGCGGTGGGTCCCGGCTTATTATTTTACCCAGCCACAGTCCCAACAGAACTTTGTATACTTGCACGCCATCGACAGATATGTAGACGATTAGAGCTGCAGTTTAACCTTGTTGCGTTTAGAATCGTTACCAGGGCTGGTAGGGTATATAAACGGAATAAACAGCGTCAGATGTTGAGTGATCACTGTGAAGTATACGAAAATACCGACTCAGTATGGCAGGCACATTGTGTGTGTCCATTTGGTCAGCTGTTCGAATCGTGAAATATCCAGATAAGGGGGCCGTGAGATGTGACAGTGGTCCGATGTAGGGTTGCATGAATACGAGGCGGCAGGCACATACTGTCTCAAGGTTTTGGTCGGCCACATCTCACCTACACAAGAGAGTACAAAGCACATCGTAACCACTTCACATCAGCGCCTACCATCCGAGAACAAGTAATGGATTCCCGGCTGCATTGTGTCATCCTGCGCCATTGGTGGAAGACTACCAGCAGTCACACTATGGAAATATCGTTCCATGTGTAGTATTAAGCAACCGTTTTCCGGAAACAGTCACACAACTTATGAAAATTCGTAATGAAAGACCCATTTGATTGGAATATTTCATTGACGGCACAGGAATGAGATAAACAACGGTACTAGTGGTGTCTGTAACACATTAATGGAACCTTACGTTTTGTTTTTTTTTTTTTTTTTGCTCTAGATTCGTATTTGCAAGTGAGAGAACGCCGAAAACCTTCTGAGTGCTGGAAAAAGCACGCAGATGGCGAGGGACGGTAATATCGGCCGCCACCCCTAGAGATAATTGGCTGAAGGCCCGCCAAGAGACAGGCGAGGGTCAATATCCCACCGTTCATCGGCCATGCTTTTGTAGTGCTGCACAGCAACGACCGGCTTTATTCTGAAGGAACACAGATAGGATCTCCCATGCTGCACACTCCATGTGAGAACATTTTGCAACTTGCAAGTGGAGCGACAAGGTTTGCTTTGTAGCAGAACGCACTGCTGATTGAGTTGACTGTGCGAAAAATAAATGATGTCGCAGTGTAAGAACTGTAAGCATTTGCTAAGTACATAAACTACAGATTAGAGAGAGAAACGCGATGGTGATGACGAAGACTACTTAATTGGTCACAGACAGGTCGAGAAATAATGGACTTTTTTCCACGGAAGATGGCAAGATGAACGTTGTTGATTAAGCAGCTAGAGGAAAGGGGGACTGATGTTTTCTAAGGATCGTTTTTGTCTGCCGGCACTCGTAAGATCCGAAGCCCAGCCAATCTCACTTTAGTAAGAGATGCAAAACGTGGAAGTGCGATGTTTCCCTGTAAAAAATTTTCAATCAGAAATCACTCCTCGATATTCTGGAGCCTCCGCCGTCAGGCTTCCTCACTGAGAGCCACCATCGACTACATTGGCCTGCCACGTCATCACGACTGTTTTACTGGGGACCTGGAAAAGCTTCGAGCTGGTCTGCATTTAGTCGCTGGTGAGAGTCGTTGGTTCTGCCAATGATTGATTCTGCAGCCGCTTCAGCCTCCATCTGCAATACTTTGATGAGATCTAGCTGCAACCGTGAGGCGATGTGCAACGACATTAACACCATTCTATAGAAATTCGGTTACTTCAAGTTTCACTCTGAGGACGTATTTTAACGGAAACGAACAGTCCGCTTTCAACTCTGACCACAGGTGTGACGTATTAATTTCTGTAGTACCATCTGTTTTCAGTTAACATTGCGACATTCACTGGACACTTCACGATTAAACTGAACTGAATTGCGCGATTATTAGTATCACCCTGTCCCCGACCCCTGTGTCAGATGTGCCAAGGCCGTATTATACTAATGTTGATACGGTTTTTCAATTGTTTTGCCAATAATTTTATCGGAATAAATCAAAGCGATTGTGATTCGTGTTCCATTTAGTAGTCATAAATTTGCTCAATTATTATTTTGCTGGGCACCCTGATATTATTACTGAAGTGTCGAGATAACATGTAATTACACCTTTTACACAACGACACGAATTCAGTACAACAGGCTGTAGGGTGGTGGGACTGGACCAAAGTAACACATCAGGCAATCACCATCGACAGTGGCACCTGACATTTTATTTGGTAACTTTGAAAAAGAGAACTTGGCAAATAAAACCATCACATGTTTAAAACTACCACACATCTTTAAAATTTACCATTCAGGTGAAAATCAATTAGTTCAATTTTAAACATTCATAAAAATGCGGTACTTATGGCCTATTACACATTTATGGAAATGAGTTAAATTTTATGACTGTTGTACTCTTCCATTACCAAAATAATACAGTTAATTTAGCATATAACATACAAAATTTCATGTGAGCAAACAAGCTCTTGATATTCAACAACTAAGCTCAGAAAACGGACGCTCGCCCTTTCAGCTGCTACCAATGCAGGCTCGACATGGACCCCTAAGACAGGAGCAGCAACAGGCACGAATGGGCACCAAAAAATCCCAGAACTAGTGGGTATCTACAACAGCCTAACATCTACCTTAAATAACTAGAAACGCAATAACGCATCACAACACATCATTAAAATTAATTACAGATCGATCTCTGTCATTCAAGGAATCTACACGTTTCTCTCAGACATGCTATTAGTTCAAACAGAAACGTAACAGTAATGTTTTTACAATTCAGAGATAAATATACCCAGGGAAATATATATATATATATATATATATATATATATATATATATATATATATGTATGTATATTTATCAATAGCGACTGACCATTTTAACTCCGTGGTGTGATATAAATACAATAACCACGCGGTACGTAAACAAGGACCAGCGAACTATTTTCAATAGCGGTTAAACCTTGACAGTAGGGAGCTACAACGGAATGTGTCAGCGCTCCAGGCCGTCGTAAATGTTAATGATCACACCACTGTTGCGGCCACATGTAGTAAGCGTTGCTTAACGCAGTGGAGAATGGCAAAACAGAGGCAGCCAGCGACCGAGGCGTAGCGAAGTAAGCGCGGCACAGATAGCCTTTCTGACAGTAGCAGTCTACCAACAAGCTGACGCAAGGACGCACACAGATCGCGCGCCGAGCGAAGCCTGGAGAGTGCTGATTAGGGGAAGTGAGGCCAGCACGCTAAGTTACGCTGCAATATACTGCGGGAGTAATAACAAAAAGCTACCACCGAGGGTAAGAAAACGTCCTCCTGCCGGATATAAATAGTGGAGCGCAGGCAGCAACATACAGAAGCCATTAGGAAGCAGTTCGGATCTGAGGATGGACGTGGTCCGTGTCCCAATGTTCAATCTTCGTAGGTGACGATTCCGGAAGTCTCTTCCAGCTCGCAGAAGTCATCCGTTCGCCGCCAGATGTCAACTTCAGTTCTGGCGGTCGGGCCTAGTTCGGTCGGCACCATGGCTGACTAACTACGGCGAGGACTTCCAGCTGTACCGGCCGCAGCGCGGTCTTGGTCACAGGCGCCGTCGGGGACTGCGCGTGGTCCGTCCATGACGGCACCTCGCGGACATCGCGGCTGACGGCTTCCCAGCCGCCGGTGCAGCAGACGTCGGCAGCTGACCTCACGGCGACGAGCTCATCTCAACCACAGGGCATACTGGCTTCAGCGGAGCACTGTTGGCCTGAGGCTCCGAGTGAGATCAGCGGCGCGCATGGCGCGCATTGTCGGGGAATCTACACAGCAGCAGCCAGGCGGAGGGATCCGCAGGGCCGGGCAGCGGCGTCGAGGGAGAAATTGTAAAGAAAGTTCAATAAATAATTGTAAAACTCCACGCTGTCTCAGTCTTTGGCGCAGCCACTGTGTCTGCTGCTAACAAGTGGAGAGAAGGCGTAACACCTCATACACCTTAAAACACTACGAATTAAACCAATTAAAATCAACACATTGTAGGACAGACTCAGTAGGAGTAGTGACGGCCGCCCAAGAAAATACAGTCAACAGCACAGAGCCCAGTCGTGGACTCCAACCACAATTTACAGGACAAGCAAGACCCTTACCCTCTTGCTTGTTCGACGAAGCCAGCCGCCGCAGATCCCGATGCCAGGAGACATGAAGCAAGCGGAGAAACAACACCAACGGCTTCCCAGTAACGTCTCTTTCCACGCCGGCGATATTTGCCACGGCGCCGTCACCAGGGTAAACAGCCCCTTGTGGACGTGCCCTGCTTGCTGGCTGACATCGGACCTTAGCTGTCCGCCACAGTTCCCAAAACGCCGTTACTCCTCGGCTTTCAAAAGCAAAATCACTCCCTCTTCCTCAGCTTTTCCTCTCGCTCCCGATCGGCCCGGTAGGTGGCGCCAGCGCGCGCTCTGCGCACACCGCCGGAAAGATGACCCATACCGGCGGCGGGAATATCGCTGATAGAGCCACACGGCTCAATTACGACACCTGCTGTTCTTACCTTGCAGTTTAAAACTAAGCTACCTTGCTGTAGGCTGCGCTTAACACCACAATACAAATGGCTGCACTTCGAGTGGTACCATTATCGGGAAGCTAATGAATGGTGCACATTGTGTTCACCAGTGAATCGCGTTTCTGCACTACCCCGGATCACCATCGTTGGCGAGTCGGGGCAACCTTGGGAGAGGTCCTATTTTTGCAAACGTCTGGGGAGGCACAATGGTGTTACTCCTGGTGTCACGGTGTGAGGAGCAGTCGGGCATTTCAAGAATGGTAATCATTGAGAGAATTCTGCCGGCAGAATAGTACTCCACGGACATCCAGCTTCCTCATATGCTATCTCTCATACGACAGTTTTGTAGTGGTATTATTCAATAGGACAATGCTCACCAGAACATGGCATGTGCGTTTATGAATTACATGCGTGATGATGAAGCACTCTCGTGGTCGGCGAGATCTAGATAACTTTGTGCAACAGAACGTGCATGGGAGCAGCTCGGAAGAAAACTCTGTCCCAATGCTATTTTCCAGATCAAGGACCGTTCAGAACAGTTGTCATCTAAATTGTCTCAGGAGACAATAAAGACTTTATGACACCCGTACCATGCGAATCAGTGCGAATATCCAGGCCAGAGGAGATACAACGTTACACCGACAAATACGTTAACAGAGCCAAGCCCTTTCTAAATTTGCTTCGATATTGCCGGCCGGGGTGACCAAGCGGTTAAAGGCGCTACAGTCTGGAACCGCGCGACCGCTACGGTCGCAGGTTCGAATCCTGCCTCGGGCATTGATGTATGTGATGTCCTTAGGTTAGTTAGGTTTAAGTAGTTCTAAGTTCTAGGGGACTGATGACCTTAGAAGTTAAGTCCCACATTGCTCAGAGCCATTTGAACCATTTTTGCTTCGATATTGTAATCAGTGAAACAGCAACACATATCCTATAGACCCGTGAAGTGTACTTTCGTTTTCCCCTCCCCTTCCCTGTACTTCACCTTTTTGTCAGGCAACCTAAATGCCTGAAAGTCTGCAATTTCCCAGTAAAATGCTTTTCCCCTTGAGGATACCAACTACAATAGACCTCATATTTTTGGATTATATCACTTGCAACCTAACGTGTTTAAAATTTAATTTAAGCAATAACTGTTGGATATGGAGTAATAACATGCGTTATTGTCGTACAAATTTACGCGAAATATAATCGGTTATTGTAATTATGTGAGCAGGAGTACACAAAGCTTCTTGGGAGGCGATTTCCTGCGGTGTGTACATTCGGAAAATAGTTGAGGAAACAGCGTGATCTCTGATAGCATAGGTTCCCAGTCTGGGAGTCGTGCACTACTCCTCCCTTGCACAAGTAGCGAGGTGAGTATAAATTTTACAGGGGAGCGCAGGAGGCCGTCATGTCTGAAATATATGTCAGTCATATGATAATCAAGAGAAATTCTGACAAGAATAACTTTTTTTTAACATGCTGTGGTGTAATGAGAGTCCACTATGTGTAAAAGTTTCGTTTATCTGGCAACGTTTGGAAAACTCTGTTCTGGAAAGAGGAGCACTCCATTCATGGTGTATTCCAGTTGCCTCTATGAAATAGCGGTGGATTTTTCTCCCAACATCAGGGTTTAGGCTGGCATTCTCCCGAGAGAACACAACTTCATTAGCTGTCATGTAGTCTCATTGCAGAACATGTATCAGCAAAAAAATAACATTATTTTCCGTGCACTCACGGCACATTTTATAAATGAGAATACTCAATTACAGTTGCACCTTCTCAAACGTTTCCAGCCCGAAGAAAGACACTATTCATAAAATATTTCAAATTGGGTACTAGATAACAAGTTTAAAATCACTGTCACAATAAAAGACAATGTTTCAAACATGAAATCAGCTGCCGTGCTCTCAAAGCTTCTATATCTCCCATGCTTTGCACATTCTTTAAATCCCATTGTGCAAGAAAAAATACAATAGTCGGTACACGAAACCGTTGATAAAGTCAAAACAGGAGTTATGTTTTTAATAAAGAGTCGATTTGTCTTAAACGAACCTCCCGAAATACAAGGAAATTAAAAAAAAAATTCAAATCCAACCAGTTACTGCCAAAATGAATGGAAATGGTTCAGTTTAGGAACGACTCTGTGATGGTATCAATCACTTCCAACGAAGCCACAAATCGGCGCCAGCAGTGGCTGTTAAACTAGACGTACAGAGCGCCCCAGGAGGAATGGTCAGTAATGTGGAACGATGATCAGAAGCAAAAACTTCAGATGGACTCTTGATCAGTTCCGAATGGTTTCCTACACAGAACACATTTACTATAATTTCTTTCTGCTCGTGGTGTGCACGTATGTCTTACTCAATCTCTTTGGTGTTTTATTCTAGCTCAATATACCTCGTTGCTTTCATTCTCTTTGCACAGGTTCTATTTCTGCCATTAAATTAACTCGCTGAATGCAAAACTGTCCATGGTGCTTTGTAAGTCGAGTAGCGCGAGGACATGAGAGTGTACATGCGCTGGGTAAAATACCACACATCTACACTAATGAACATATGGCGTATGTAATAATGGAGATATGCTGTATATAATAATGAAGATATGGTGTATGTTTACGGTTTGTGCGATGGTACAGAGCCTACTGCTGTTGAAAAATACCGTCGGCACTTTCCGACGTGTCGAAAGCCCTGATCGTAGTGTTTACCACAGATTACACTGCCCTGCATGAAACTGGTATTTTTCGAAGATTCCATATGTTTCTGTACTTGTGGTTTAGCAGCATCCCTGAATATTCCTCCTGCGACTCCTTGTACTGTATGTTGCTAGGTCAAATGCATATAATTTCAGGAACTAGAATATTAATTTCAGTAATATTGTTGTCTTCGTGTTATATTTCGTTTTCAATAAAATTATGGAAACGCAGTTTCTTCTTGTCCATTTCGGATTGAGAATGGCAGATGTGGTTAGTTGGTTGCTGTAACTCATTCCGATGACATTGCTACCTTTGTTGCTGAGACTTAGCAGTCTTGTTTCTTTTTATTCTTAAAAAAAAATTGTAGTTACATCTTTGCTCCAGGCTTTCTATTCGACAAATTCCGTCTTTAGCTCTTGAGGACCTCGACCTCAATTTGCTTTCTGTGCTTTACGCGATATTATTTTCTACGTTCGTTGTTATACTTCTTAATAATTTTTCTCACTTGTCGCAATTGAGTCTCTTAATTTCCGATTGCAGTTTTCAAATTTACGATTCAAATCGCGACGACAGTTTTAATTTCGTGGTAACTGTCTTTAATAGTTTGCAGAATTTGAATTATAAGTTCGCTGTCATCTTTGTGTATTGTTGATCCTCGACGGCTTGTGGGTGTCGAAGTTTGCACTGACGACTGCTCAGTAACTACACTGTCATTTCCGATTACAGACTCACATATCTCCCCAAAAAAAATTAGAATTTATTAAGATGTTTCCAATTACTTGTACTTCCTGAATTTTTTCCGTCGTGCCAACTGCTACATCCTTTTGACTATTGACTCCGCCACACTACTACAGTAGTTTATTCACATTCATTAATTGAAAAGAATCACTGTCCTAATCATTTTTTAGCTGACATCTAACCAGTGTGATCCTGCTTTTTATACGAGCCGCAGCTATGCAAGTGCTGACACGCTTACTATTCGTTGATTATGCCGATACAGTCTCTCCGAAGATTGCATTGCATCTCGGTCCGAGCACGTATCCCCTTCACTGAGGAACTATTTAAGAACAACGTAACTTTCTTACGAATTTTATACTAGATAAGCTACAAGTAGAAATTAAAGCATTAACCTGAATTCGTGTCAGGCTGAAACAACGGTCAGCGAAAAAACTGAAATAGCGATCGGAGCCGAATTCGGAAGAGAACTGCTGCTGGTGAGCGGTGGTAGTTGCCACATGTATATACAGTATTGTACGCACACACTAAGTTGACAATCGGCACTGTGGCTGGTGGGAGCGACTGTAAATGGGAAATGCATTTAAGGTCATTCCTATCAGCCGCCGCGCTGAGTGTCAACTTAGTGTGTGCGTATAGTACACGGATTGCCGACATCAGTTACTTTTTACGTTGTTGACACAAATAAATACGCTCTGCTCTGCAAAGTTACGATTATGGAGCTTACGCTACATGCTTCACTGCAGTTTCCTCTTTCAGTACTTTCCCCTCAGCCCATATACTCCTGGTATTTTTACAGCTCTTCCTTTTCCTACCACTGAATTCCGGTCTCTCTCTTAACTAAATGAATAATCTATTTCACCTGGTCATACATTTCGTCAATCTCTACATAATCTGAGGAGCTAGTTGGTATGTAAATTTCTACTTACTGTGGTGCGTGTTGGCTCGGTGTCTATCTTGGCTTCAATAATGCATTCGCTATGCTGTTCATAGTAGCTTACCCGCATTCCTGTTTTCTATTCCATTATTGAATCTACTCCTGCTTCACCACTATTTTATTTTGTACTTTTAACTTTGTGTCTGTCCCGATAGCTGAGTGGTCATCGCGGCGGTCTGGCACGCCAAGTGGCCCGGGTTCGATTCCCGGCTTGGTCGGAGATTTTCTCCGCTCAGGGACTGGGTGTTGTGTTGTCCTCATTATCATTCCATCATCATCAGTGGAAGGCAACGGGAAACCACCACTGGAATCGCTTCCCTAGACGCTCATGCGGTGGACCTCTCTGACGACGCTTCCCCCATGACAAGACCTGCCGTAAGGCAGAACACAAAGAAAAATTTAACCTCAGTCTGCCGCCGGCAGTGCTGCGAGGTGGTCACGCGCCAGACCGCTGCGGGCGAGGCGCGCACCCTGTGTTTGTGTTTACTTCGGCCGCTGTAAGTGCCGTTTTCCTTCTAGACCACCACGGCCAACAACTATCGGAAGAAGACATTACGTTTCCACTTTTGTTCCGACTTCGCCCGACCCAAGACCCTGGAGGTAAAAGGATTTATTCGCAATAAAGTTAAAATACCTCCAACAGATCTAATTGATATCCACTTGTCCATAGTTAGCAGTACCGTCTACGTCAAAATGATCAACGATGCGGCGTGTGACAAGCTGCTTCAAGAGGCAAAACGTTGACTGCGTTTCTGTCATTCCGACGGCAACGTCGGACACATTACCGTCGATCACGCGGGTCTCGGCACACGAACGATAAGTATCTTCGATCTGCCGTTCGAACTACCTACAGACGTCGTCATCGAAGCGCTCCGTCCCTATGGCAACGTACTGGAACATGTTACCGAACGATGTGTACAATTTCAAACCCATTCCGTTTTAAACGGTGTTAGACAGGTCCGCATCGAGTTGCAGAAACACGTGCCTTCTCATCTACGTATCGGAGGCCTCGTGCCATTACAATGTACGACGGCCATCCTCGGACCTGTTACGGTTGCGGGAAAGAAGGTCACCTACGGTCTGAATGCATTCAACGACGTGTCGCGCAGCTCCCGTTGTCGGAAGCGTCCGTCACTCCCACGATGACCGCCCTACCGGTCACTTACGCAGCGGCTCTCGCCACGTCTACAGTTTCGTTCAGTCCGTCGCCCGGTCCATCCGATCGGCACGTCCCACCGTCCCAGTCACCTACGGACGGTGCAGACGTCCCACCTGACAACCTTGCCACAGAACAGGCTCCCGCACCGGACGCTGAGGAGAACTTCTTCACAAAACCAGTTTGACAATTTCATTGTACCGACTGACGCCTTCGAACCAGGTCGACGCTCCTCCTTGCCGTCGTCCGACACTGAGGAACACCTGCGCAAACAACGCTCGCCACGTAGGCGCAAACGCCGCCGCCGTTCACCCACGGGCTCTCAAAGCGTCGCCACCCGCCACGACGAAGACGACACCCAACCAGCCGACATTTAAACGCAGAGGTTGGCGGACAGTTTTCACGATTAACAAGACGTTTCGCAGGACAGGACCACCATGGAGGTCGCCACGCACACTGAAACGATCGGTGCGCAGGTTGAGACGCCTGTCTCCCCGCCGGCAACTCCAGATCTCTCTCACCACGACGCAATTCCCATGGACAATGGACAGACCCACGTCACAGGAGCATGGGCCGACGATGTTGAGGAAGGTACGCCCCCTCCTCCGGATGAGTTGCCTCCTCCGGACGGGGCTGCCTGTTAACATCAAAGGCGAGGCACTGCAGCAGATGGGACGGGACTTCCTGTCGGTGCCCTCCTCACACTTCCCTTGGTGATGGTAGATGCGCGTCCACCAGCACTGAAACAAACGTACCGGTTCGCCACACTGAATATCAACATGATCGGCACTGCACCCAAGCTGCAGCTCCTATGTGACATGCTTCGGGCCTCTGACGTCGACGTTGCCCTTCTTCAGGAAGTACGCGTTGCCACACTACCATCGGTCTACAGCTACGACTCATACACGTCCACATGTGATGAACCAGGGCGTGGAGTGGCTTTTATACATACGCGAAGGAATCCCACTCAAGGACAAGAGAATCCTTCCCTCTGGAAGGGGCATGGCTGTTACCATCTTCGATACGCGCGTCTTCAATATCAACCCTCCGTCTGGATCCACGAACCGTCGGCACCGGTCTAATTTCTTCGGACATGACGTGGCGCCGCTGTTTTCTGGGCGCTATGATCGCCTTATCATGGGAGACCATTTCAGCTGCGTCCTCCATCCGCAGGACCAAATGCCTGGTTATTCACCATGCCCGGCGCTGCTCACCTTAATCGAAGATTTAAAAAAAAAAAAAATGGTTCAAATGGCTCTGAGCACTATGCGACTCAACATCTGTGGTCATCAGTCCCCTAGAACTTAGAACTATTTAAACCTAACTAACCTATGGACATCACACACATCCATGCCCGAGGCAGGATTCGAACCTGCGACCGTAGCAGTCGCGCGGTTCCGAACTGCGCGCCTAGAACCGCTAGACCACCGCGGCCGGCCGAATATTTTCACCTAGTGGACGTTTGTGAGAAAATTTATGGCGATACCCCCGGTTTTACCCATTATACAGCACATTCTGCGAGCAGACTGGACCGGTTTTATGTCTCTGCCCACCTTGGCAACTGGCAATGAATTCGCCCAAGTTGAACGATGGCCCCTTGCATTTTCGGACCATTGCGCCGTCGTTTGCTCCCTGGCTTTGCCACCTCAGTCAGTTTGGCGCAGCAGAGGTTACTGGAAGCTTAATACCTCCCTCGTTAATGACTCACACGTTCCATTGGTTGCTCAAATGTGCCAAACCTGAGATCTGAAAGGTATTCATGCAATGTGGCAAGGAAGCAGCATCATGGCATCGAGACACCACAAATTTTCACTAAGCCGTCCTCCGTGGGCTCGATGCGCACCCTCCATCACCTGAAACCCATAGGGAACGACAGCGTACTAAAACTCGTCTCCTCTCTCTCCAACGTGCAAGACTGCATGGTGTCGTGGTGCGTTCCCGACGACAAGACCTCCTCCACGACGAAATACCATCCACAGTCCATGCCGCATCCGACCATTGTCGTCGACGTCGACTTTTCGTCCCCAACATCACGACCTCCGACGGTGTTCACCACACAACACAGGTGGCAGTGGTGTCTGCCTTTGCTGAACATTACCGCCAGTTTTATGATGATGAACCGATGGCAACGCCAAGTCCTGATGATCTCCGTCCTTCCCCTGATCGGACCCTCACCGTAGCGGAGTCAACGTCCATGATGTCTGCAATCACCGCAGAAGAGGTGGTAGATGCGATCAACAAGGGGGCCGAAGAACAAATCACCAGGACCAGATGGTCTCCCTGTGCTTCCTCGCTGGACGGAAATGATTCAGGAACTCTTTACTCTGTCCTTCCCAATTTCACCGGAATTCTTCATTGGCATTCTTCTACCTGTGCCTAAGCCGAAGGGAGGGTCTCATGTCTCTGCATATCGCCCCCTTACATTGATGAATGCAGACTATAAAATCTATGCACGCCTCTTAGCAGCGCGCATACGCACCGTCTTACCTACGGTCCTTTCACTGGAGCAGACTGCACGTGGTTGTGGGGCCACCTTGCAAACAGCCCTAGGAGAATGCCGTGACCTCATTGCGCTGGCGGCAGTTTGTCGCCTTCGTGCAGCTCTGGTATCCATCGATTTCACGAGTGCCTTTGATCGCGTTCGACACCAAATCCTCCTCATGGTGGCGACACGTATAGGGTCCCATTACCTTTTGTCAATGCCATTCGCCGGTTACTACTTCGCGCGGTCTCAATGGGAGGCTTGTAGGGCCGATTCCTATACGGCGCCCTGTGCGTCAAGGATGCCCTATGTCTACTTTACTATATGCCATTGCACTTGAGCCCCTCATCACTGGTCTTACCTCTAGACTGCAGGGTCTCACTTTACGTGGCTACACCTTTCACTGCAGGGCTTATGCGGACGACTTTCTCACCTGCTCCTCCACGGAACTCAATGACGCCATCCAAAGAATCCACCAGTATGGACGTCTTTCTGGTAGCATTCTTAATGTCCGTAAATCGACTATGATGCGCATTGGGCGCGCCCTCCAGGCTATGGTGCCGACCCCACTCCCAGTCAATACCAGTCGAATTTACGAGCTCCACACACCGCACGTTGGGCCTCCCTTACCGGCGGCTTTTGCAGTCGATTCGGCACCATGTCCGCGGCCAAATGCACCGTAACTTAAACCAAATCCAACGTGTGTCCTATGTCAACATGTATGTCGCCCCTAAACTGGTACGGCAGGCCGTAGTGGCCGAGCGGTTCTAGGCGCTACAGTCTGGAACCCGCGAGACCGCTACGGTCGCATGTTCGAATCCTGCCTCGGGCATGGATGTGTGTGTTGTCCTTAGGTTAGTTAGGTTTAAGTAGTTCTACGTTCTAGGGGACTGATGACCTCAGAAGTTTAGTCCCATAGTGCTCAGAGCCATTTGAACCATTTTTGAACCTAAACTGGTACACGTCGCCCAGATCCTCCCAACGCCGTTACTCTTTGGCCGCCGCATCCAATCAGTCTTTCGATATTTCGTGTCAGCAGGGGCACTTTTCAAAGTCCGCTACAACACTCTAACAGTTCCTCCTGCAAAAGGTGGCCTCGGACTCGTCAACGTGCGGGCATCATCTTCTGCACTCTTTGCCCATACTACGTTGCGGCACTGGCGGGGGCCGGTCCCGTCCTTAACACGCAATCTCTTAGATATCCTCCGACCAGCTTCTCTCTATCAACCGCTCAATGTGGCACCTATTTCTCCATTATTGTACCACGTCGCCAATCGTTTCATAAAACTCAGCAACGTTCGGGCCGATCTTCCAGTCACCCGTCCTCCCCGTACAAAAGATTATCGTTTGTTTGTGCTGTCCAACCCTTGCGACCCCATGGTGCTACAGAACCCTGACATTAACTGGCGAACGGTTGGGGGGTGTGTGCGTGCACCCTTTTTAGCGTCGTCTGTGTCTGCACTCTGGTATGCTTTAGTCTATAGCAAATTCCCGACTAATAGTCAACTTTATCGCATAGGACTGGCCACCTCCCCACTGCCCTGACTGTCAGCTCGAAGACACCGACGAGCACCGTCTTATTTGCCCCTCAAACGAAACGTATGGCTCCCCATCCAACGAATCGTGGGCTTTTACCTCCGTGCCCCGCCAACGACGGTAACCCAGAATTCTTGTTGTTGCCCCAGACATTTCACTACCCTCTTGCTAAGCATCACATACTCATCTGGTTTCGAGGTCAGGCTTTAGAATACCTCTTTCAGAGTGGTCCCCATACAGTCCTTGATTTCTGGTACAAATTTGTGACCACGCATAGCACCCTCACCCGAAAACCATCTTACAGACAAACTTTTGCCGGCTATCTCCGCAGCGTCTTCCTTGACCCTACTCAAAGTTGGGGTGTGCCATGCCTCCCCGTCAAATTATGCAACACCCTTATCCACATTCTCATGCATCGAAAAAGAAAGACAGAATATGTTATATTTTGTTGTATTTAATGTTTTTCTAATATTTTTTGTTTAACTAAGAATCATTTGTGTATGTTTAAATGGTACCTTGAAGAACTGTTGCATTGTGTATATATATCTGAGTGGTCAGCGTGGCGGTCTGTCACGCCAAGTGGCCCGGGTTCGATTCCCGGCTGGGTCGGATATTTTCTCCGCTCAGGGACTGGGTGTTCTCTTGTCCCCCTTATCATTTCATCATTACCAGTGGAAGGCAACGGGAAACCACCACTGGAATCACTTCCCTAGACGCTCATGCGGTGGACCTATCTGACGAGGCTTCCCCCATGACAAGACCTACCGTAAAGTAGAACACAAAGAAAAATTTAACCTTATATTCATCTGACCATAAGTCTTGCTCATCCTGCCACCGAACTTCAGTAACTCCACTTCACTAATTCCCATTATATCTAACTTTAACCCATCCCATCCCCTTTTTAAATTCCCTTATTACCTGTCCAGTTAAGGGATGTAACATTCCAAGCTCCGGTCAGCAGAATGCCAGTTTTCTTCAGTTTTCTTTCTCCCCACCCGCAGATTTGAATGGGGGACTATTTTAACTCCCGAATATTTTGCCCAAGAGGGTGCCATCATCATTTAACCATATAGTTGGACTTCTTGCTCCCTGAAAAAATTACGGTTGAAGTTTCCCCTTGCTTTCAGTTGTTGGCAGTACTAGCACAGCACGGCCATGTTGGCTGGTGATCCAAGGCCAGATCAGGCAATCATCACAATGTTTAAACTGCCACTACTGAAAAGGTTGCTGCCCTGCTGCTGGGATCCCATGTTGGTCTCCCTTCTCCACAGGCACCCCCCCTCCACCCCACCCCCCTCCTTGTGGTTGTGCACCTAATGTACGGATGTTTGTATCGTTGAAGCATTTAAGGTACCACACCTTGGCAAGGTCCGTGATTCATAGGGTGACAGTCGTACAGACCTTCAAATGACTTTGAGAGGAAGTGTTATCATAGACTGGCACTAACGCATACGAAACAGGGAGTTACATTATTTGGTGGGTAACTGTTAGTGGATTTTAGTAAGTCATGAAACAATTTTTGCTGAGGTCGGTGTGCCACCCGTACTTCCGATCGTTTCACCATATTACACGTAGAATGGAGAGTCTTCTATACGTTTAGCAATACATTTTCTCATCTTGCAAATTTTTGACTGTGGCTGATGGCATAATACTGTTAAGATACGTATACTGCATAGACGACATACCCAGGTACCCAAAATGTGTATGTTAACTTGGGAAATTACGTGTGAAGTTTTCCTCGTCTGTTGAACTCTACGGCTCATGTCTTCCCGAAACATGTTCAGTTGTTGAAATTAAATAAATCGAACATCTGGGTAACAGATGCGTTATAATCACTGTATCGACGTAGCGATATACGTACACTATGATTTCGTAACAGCTACAACAGAATATCTCAGACTTCGCCGAACTGTGCATCGATAACCCACGGGCAGTATCATTCGCACACAGATAACACCGGTTGACAATGTAATTTTTCTCAAAGTTAAAAGACTTTGCTGGTCTACGGGCACTGATTTCACCACATGTGATTAAACGTTCAGTCACAAGTAGTTTTAATATGAACTTAGAATATCTGTAAGGTATGCAAAATGTAGCTGCTTAATCATTCTAATAATGCCAGTATTGTTTTATGATATGCAATGTAACCTGCTACAAAAAGCTGTTTTAGTGTGTAGTCTATAATACACTACCTTTCTATTGAACGGTCATGCGAAACAAGAGCTCTGAATTTCGAAAATCTGACCAAGAACAACGCTGAAAACTGAAGCGAGAAAAAAATAGTATTCGATTCTTCGGTGTACCCATAAATTTACTCCTGCCTTCACTTCATATAAAACTTGAAATGATGAAGCTATTTATTAACACACTACCAAAATATGGTGACAATTTCCAGAATGTGACAAGCAAGTTTCCGAGACTGTCATTACCAAAGCTGAAAGAATGAATTTTAGTTGTCCCTGACATTCGGAATCTAACGACAGGCGAGACGTTTGAACATAAAATGACAGACAGTGACAGATCATCTTGAATATCCTTTAAAGACGTTGCCAACAAAGACCCTGATTTCGAGAATATCGTAAGAAACATCCTGCATGACTTTAAAGTGTTGGGTGTCCCAATGAGCTTGAAGCTGCACTTTCTGGACTAACGCGTTGGCTGTTTTACACATAATCCATGTGCCGTGAGTGAGGAACAAGACGAAATGTTTCATCAAGCGATTAAAGAAACGGTGTGGTTGTATCAGGGCCGATGGGATGTCAACACGATAACTGCCTATTGCTCGATGCCGCAGGGCGGAGGAGGGAATAGACGTTAAGGGTTATACATCTGTGTTAGTACTAAAGAATATAATTCTTCATTGTAATGCTAGAAGCGCTTCATTTCAGTTTTTTAAATAACGAAGCATTCTTAATGTGTGTGTTTAGTATAAATTTACTAAATTTTCATGAATACTTTGTGTAAAAACTTTATGTGACATGGTGAAACCTTTAGAGTTTCTGAACATAATAATGAAACACTAGAATCACCGAAAGTGATTAAAACAATTTTTGAAGTATAAATTTGTAGAGCTTTGTAATTGAGTTCTGAGTTATCTTCCACGTAACAGGTGACCTACTTCTTTGTCTGTGATGCTGTTGTTGGTGATCCCACGTTATGGGTGTTGCCGTTATGTTCCGACTTCGTAACTTCTGTAAGCGGCACTTGTTGCAACTGAGCCTCGTTGTCGAAGTGAGCCCGGGGTTTCCACTGGCGGCGCACCTTGTGAAAACAATGGCGACCAACCGGGGCTATTTATAGTGACACTGTATGGGTCCCACCGGACACGGCCGCAGGCGCCGCTGCTGGTCGATGGCGGTCGTTTACCGACACGTTCGTTGGCCAGCACTGCCCTTGCTGCAGGCTTTCCGCTGCCGATCCTTTGAGTAAACACCTACCACAATAGAAGACTTCTCAAACACGCGGATTTCGTACTGGCACTCAGATCGTAAAATCCGCTGGCAAATTTAAAGTCAATGTAATGAAACGAAAAGGTTTTTCGTAATTTGTATTACACTGATGCGTATTCAAATACAGAGACATGTAAACAGACAGAATGCGTAAGGTATTCACCCCCTTCCGCAAACCAGTGTCATACTTTGCAGACCCAAAGACGGCCTTAATCTTAGGTGGTGTTTTAAAAACACACTTCTCAACGTGTTTCTTCTAAACATGATCAAAGATTCGCAAATACTACCAGCCTAAGGTAAAATTATAGATATTTGAAGAAATGGCCATTTTTGGACCGTTTTGTTTTGGGCAAAAAAAAACTAAATATCATCATAAAAAATGGGCTACGATGAACCGAAAAAGAATTTAGTTTGCTTCACGGGAGATCAAAAATCATTAAAATAGTACGAAAATTGTAGCGTAAACGACGACAACCATGCTGAAAAACATGGTTTTTAGAAAAACGCTTTTTAAAATTGAAAAGTACACACATCAAAAAAAGTTTTGCATCACCACGGTTCCGAGAGTTCCAAAACCTGTACAGAAAATTGAAATAGAGATCAACATTAACATCATTTCCACCATTTTTATTACTCATGGAAACCACACATTGCATGTTGTACCACCATAGAGGAAGTCCTTCAGAGGTGGTGGTCCAGATTGCTGTACACAGCGGTACCTCTAATCCTCTTGCATTGATCCATGCCTGTATTCGTCGTGGCATACTATCCACAAGTTCACTAAGGAACTGTTGATCCACATTGTTCCACTCCTCAACGGCGATTCGGCGTAGATTCGTCAGAGTGGTTGGTGGGTCACGTCGTCCACAAACAACCCTTTTCAACCTATCCCAAACATATTCGATAGGTTTCATGTCTAGAGAACATGCTGGCCACTCTAGTCGAGTGATGTCGTGATCCTGAAGGAAGTCTTTCACGAGATGTGCACGATGGGGGCGCGAACTGTCGTCCATGACGACGAATGCCTTGCCAATATTCTGCCGATATGGTTGCACTATCAGTCGTATGATGGCATTCACGTATCGTACACCCATTACGACGCCTTCCATGACCACCAGCGGCGTACGTCGGCCCCACATAATGCCACCCCAAAACAGCAGGGAACCTCCACCTTGCTGCACTCGCTGGACAGTGTGTCAAAGGCGTTCAGCCTGACAGGGCTCCCTCCAAACACGTCTCTGACGATTGTGTGGTTGAAGGCATTTGCGACACTCATCGGTGCTGCGGTCGGAAACGCCTACATAAGACAAGTGTCTGGCACAGCTGTTAGATCCGTTACTGCTGCTACAATGGTAGGTTATAAAGATTTAAGTGGGTATGAACGTGGTGTTATAGTCGGCCCACGAGCGATGGGACACAGCATATCCGACGTAGCGATGATGTGAGGATTTTCCCACACAATCATTTCACAAGAGTACCGCGAATATCAGGAATCCGATAAAACATCAAGTCTTCGACATCACTACGGCCAGAAAAATATCCTGGAAGAACAGAGCCCACAACGACAGAAGACAATCGTTCAACTTGACATAAAAGGAGCCCTTCCGAAAACTGCTTCAGATTTAAATGCCAGCCCATCAACAAGTGTCAACGTGCAAACCATTCACCGAAACATCATCGATATGGGCTTTCGGAGTCGCAGGCCCACTGGTGTACCCTCGATGACTGCACTAAACAAAGCTTTATGCCTCGCCTGGACCGTCAGCACCGACGTTGAACTGTTGATGACTGGAAACATGTTGCCTGGTCGGACGAGTCTCGTTTCAAATTGTACCGAGCGGAGGGTGGTGTACGGGTACGGAGACAACCTCATGAATCCATGGACCCTGCATGTCAGCAGGAGACTGTTCAAGCTGGTGGAGGCTCTGTAATGGTATGAAGCGCGTGCAGTTGGAGTTATATGGGACCTAGGATACGTCTAGATACGGCTCTTGACAGGTGACACGTACAGAATCACCCTGTCTGATCACCTGCGTCCATTCATGTCCATAGTGGATTCCGACGGACTTGGGCAATTTCAGCAGGACAATGCGACACCCCACATGTCCAGAATTGCTACTTCCGCTGGCCACCAAACTCTCCATACATTAACATTATTGAGCATTTCTGGGGTGCATTGCAGCGTGCTATTTTCCACCCCCTCGTACTCTTTAGATTTATGGACAGCCCCGCAGGATTCATGGTGACAGTTCCCTCTAGCACTAAGTCAGATATTAGACAAGTCCATGCCACGTCGCTTTGTGGCACTTTTGCGTGTTCGCGGGGGCCCTACATGATATCAGGCAGGTGTACCAAGTTCATGTCGAGACGCCATCGGTGGTGCGCTCAGCGACGAAATGGGCTTTCAGGACGAAAGTAGGGGCTTATTAGGTCAAAGTAGCTGAAAACGGCCATCCACTAGTCGGAGCCATAGTTATTATGGACGAGGCTACGATGATATCCCGTAAGTTTCAAGCTTTGATCCTTTTTTTGTGTGATTAATACACACATCAAAAAAGTTTTGGCTCACCCTGGTCCCCGAACTCCTGAAGATAGACGTTGACTGTGGGTATTGTATCACAGACACAATTCTTTTAGCGTTCACAGATTTCACTAAACCTGCCAAAGATGTAAACAACCATGAATGATCAGCGCCTATTAGACGGACGAGTTCTGACAATTCCAGTCATACCACCAGGAAGGAAGTACACGACCCGTGTGGTCGGTAATTCAAGCATGCATAAAGGGTCAGCACCGCGGTTCGATCGCGTCCGCATTGTTACTTTGTGCCAGGAACGGCTCTCAACAAGGGAAGTGGGAAGTATAGATGGGCCCAACAACATGTCGAATGGACCGCTCAGGATTGGCATCACGTTCTCTTCACCGATGAGTGTGGCACATGCCTTGTCATGTAAGGTGTCATAAAGACTGTACGTTACGTGAATGCCATTCTCAGACCGATAGTGCAACCATATCGACAGAATATTGGCGATGCATTCGTCGTCATGGACGACAGTTTGCGCCCCCATCATGCACATCTTGTGAATGACTTTCTTCAGGATCACGACATCACTCGACTAGAGTGGCCAGCATGTTCCCCAGACATGGAACCTATCGAAAATGCTTGGGGTAGGTTGAAAAGGGCTATTTGTGGACGACGTGCCCCACTAACCACTCTGAGATCTACGCGAAATCGCCGTTGACGAGTGGGACAATCTGGACCAACAGTGCCTTGGTGAACTTGCGGATAGTATGCCACGACGAATACAGGCATCCATCAATGAAAGAGGATTAGAGGTGTCGGTGTGTACAGCAATCTAGACCACCACCTCTGAAGGTCTCGCTGTATGGTGGTACAACAAACAGTGTGTGGTTTTCATGAGTAGTAAAAAGAGCGGAAATGATGTTTATGTTGATCTCTATTCCAATTTTCTGTATAGGTTTCGGCACTCTCGGAACCGAGGTGACGCAAAATATTTTTTGATGTGTGTACTTATCAATCTTAAAAAGCGTTTTTCTCAAAAACATGTTTGTCAGAATGGTAGTCGTCATTCACGCTACAGTTTTCATACGATTTTAATGATCTTTAGTCTGACTTGAAGCAAACTAATTTCTTTTCAGTTCATCGTAGCCCATTTTTTATGATGATATTTAGTTTTTTTGCCCAAAACAAAACGGTCCAAAAATGGCCATTTCTTCAAATATCTATAATTTTACCTTAGGCTGGTAGTATTTGCAAAGCGTTGATCGTGTTTAGAAGAAACACGGTGAGAAGTGTGCTTTTAAAACAGCACCTAAGGCCGTCTTTCTGTCTGCAAGTATGACTCTGGTTTGCAGAAGGGTGTGCATAACGTACGCCGTGCACTTGTGGTATGTCGTACATAGTTAGAAACATTTGAACCTTGGCGGACCGAGTATACAGCGTAAGCATCACATATGTTTACAACAGCCGACCAAATGTCTTACTGAGAACAGTCCATTGGTACCGTTCACCCAGCGGAATACCTGTACAATAACACAGAGATTTTGGCTTGGACTTGGGATAGTGTTATTAAGAAAGCTGTTGGCATTTAATTACCAGCTGTCATAAATAGAGACGGAGAGTTTTGCTTAAATTCTGTTTGAAATCTGCTCCTTCTAATCAGAAAACAGACGGACAATTAGCGTGTCTTGCTTACTAATTTTTATTGGTATTTCACTCTCGGTAACAATTGATATTGGTCTTCTTTGTGTGATATCGTTGTCATCGTGCCTGTTGTGTTTCTCCATACGCTACCTTTTGGTCCTAAGTTGGCTTGGGATTTAAGTTGCTACGCATAGCAGTCTCTCATTTCATTTCTTTCATGAAAATGATGCGAAGTTCACTTGTGGAAATATTGCCAGTAGTTGATGAAGTTACTCGACAAAGGACATCGACATCCACTGCTAGATACGAGTATGCTATGCACATTTTTATACTTCACTGTCTTCATCTAAAAGCATCCACGGTCGGCCTGCACGTTTCCAAATACCATCCACCCACTTTCCAATTCGCGTATCGACCTTGTTCTCGTCTGTTACTTGGAATTCACCAAACAACTTCATTGGTCCATCTATCATTAGTTGGCTTGGATACATGTGTTGCCCACATCAGTTTTGTTTTCATGACAAATTTAAGATTTCCCCTCCAGTTTTTTGTTTACAATTTTCTCCTAGCAATTCCCAACGTAAATCTCTCAATTGCTTGCCAGTTTTCCTTTTTTTCACGAAATGCTCTAATTATCTGTCTCTTATTGCATTAGTTAAATAATGGTAACGTACAATGCTGGGGGACTTACTACTTCAGCTTAGATATTTAAAACCCTCTTTACTTTACCTAGAAAAATACTGGAAGCTTATACTCCTTTGGGTATTTCTTTTGCTGTCCATCCAGTCATCAGTTTCAACAGCCCTAAATTAAAAAAAAAGGTCATTAACAATTTCCATGAGTTAATATGTATTGTTCTCGTACAGACATTTAATAAAAGGCATTTTTATGTGTAACGACCACAAAAGTACTGGAATCTTTATTATTCTACAACTAATTTGGAGGGTATGTCATGGTGTGGCAGACTTCATATTTTTGAAAAGATATATTTCCAAGGTTTTGAAAGATTTTTGTGTTGTTGTCGTTGATGATGTTGTTCTGAAGACTTCTTTGATGCAACTCTACATACCGTGCAAGCCTCTTCATCTCTAAGTAACTACCGCAACCAACATACTTCTGAATCTGCTTACTGTGTTCATCTCTTAGTCTCCATCTATGATTTTTACCCTTCAAACTTCGCCCCAATACTAAATTCGTGATACCTTGATGTCTCGGAACGTCTCATAACATCCCTTCTTCTAGTCAGGTTGTGCCACAAATGTCTTTTCTCATCAATTCTATTCAGTGTCTCCTCATTATCTACATGCGTACCAATCTAATCTTCAGTGTTCTTCTGTAGCACCACATTTCGAAAGCTTCTAGTCTCTTCTCGATTTTAACAAGTTTATCTTCTTCAGAATCGCTTTTCTTGGCATTGCCAGTCTACATTTTATATTCTCTGTACTTCAGCCATCGTCAGTAACGTTGATGCCCAAATACCAAACATCATGTACTACCTTAAGTGTTTCATTTCCTGATCTATCTTCCTAAGCATTACCTGATTTAATTCGACAACGTTCCATTATCCTTGTCTTTGTTTTGTTTATGTTCATCTTATATGCTTCTTTCAAGACACTGTTCATTCTGTTTGACTGCTCTTTTAAGTCGTTTACTGTCTGTGATAGAATTACAATGCCTTGGCAAACTTCAAAAGATTTTATTCCTCCTCCCTGAACTTTAATTCGTACTTTAATTTTTCTATCATTTCCTTTACTGCTTGTTCAATGTACAAATTGAATAACATCGGGGATAGGCTACAATCCTGTCTCGTTCCCTTCTCAATCACTGCTTCCCTTTCAGACCCCGGCCGGCCGAAGTGGCCGTGCGGTTAAAGGCGCTGCAGTCTGGAACCGCAAGACCGCTACGGTCGCAGGTTCGAATCCTGCCTCGGGCATGGATGTTTGTGATGTCCTTAGGTTAGTTAGGTTTAACTAGTTCTAAGTTCTAGGGGACTAATGACCTCAGCAGTTGAGTCCCATAGTGCTCAGAGCCATTTGAACCATTTCAGACCCCGTGACTTTTATAACTACCATCGTGTTTCTGTACAAATTGTTAAAAGCCCTTCCCTCTCTGTATCTTACACCTGCTACCTTCAGAATTTCAAAAAGAGTATTCCAGTCATCATTGTAAAAAGCTTTCTGTATGTATACAAATGCTACAGATGTAGGTTAGCCTTTCTTTAACCTATCCTCTGAGGAAAGTCGTAGGATCAGTATCACTTCGCGTGTTCCTGTATCCCTCCGAAATCCAAACTGATCTTCGTCGGGAATTTATGTCAGCATTTTGCTGCCATGATTTATTAAATTGATAGTTCGATAATTTTCACACCTTTCAGCACCTGATTCCTTTGGAATTGCAATTACTACATTCTTCTTGAAGTATGGTGGTATTTCGCCTCTCTCTCAAACATCTTGCACACCAGATGGAATAATTTAGTCATAGCTGTCACTCCTAAGGTTATCAGTAGTTCTTGCGGAATGTGGTCTACTCCCGGGCCTAGTTTCGATTTAGTTTTTTCAGTGCCTTATCAAATTCTTCTCGCAGTATCATATCTACCCTCTCATCCTCATATATGTCCTCTTCCTTTCTACAGTATTGATTCAAGTTTGTCTCCATTGTATAGACTCTTTATATATTCCTTCCACCTTTCAGCTTTCCATTGTTAGGTTAGGACTGGTTTTCCGTCTGAGCTCTTGATATTCATGCAGCTGTTTTTTTTTCATCTCCAAATGCCTCTTTAATTTTCCTGAAATCGGTATCTTTCCTCCCCCGA
This sequence comes from Schistocerca americana, assembly GCF_021461395.2. Taxonomy (NCBI): domain Eukaryota; kingdom Metazoa; phylum Arthropoda; class Insecta; order Orthoptera; family Acrididae; genus Schistocerca; species Schistocerca americana. The sequence goes on from NC_060121.1 coordinate 248,494,670, forward strand.
CTGAAATATACTACTAAATCATTGCATTTGTTCTCTAGACACTCCTGCTTAGCCATTTTGCACTACCTGTCAGTCTCATTTTTTAGACGTTTGTGTTCCCGTGTACCTGCTTCTATTGCTGCATTTTTCAAATTTTTCCTTTCATCAATTAAATTCAATATCTACAATGTTATCGAAGGATTTCTACTAAGTCTGATGTTTTATCTATTTGATCCTTTGCTGCCTTCACTATTTCATCTCTTACAGCTCGCCATTCGTCTTTTATTGTGATCGTTTCCGTTGTTCTAGCTATCCGTTGCCTAATGCACGTTCTGAAACTTTCTAGAACCTCCGGTTCTTTCAAATTATTCAAGTCCCATCTCCTTAATTCCCTAACTTTTTGAAGTTTTTTCCGCCTAAATTTGCAGTTCATAACCAACGCATTGTGGTCAGAGTCCGCAACTGCCCATGGAAATGTCTTACAATCTGAAATCTTGTTCTGAAATTTGTGTCTAAAAGTTATAAAACCATTCTGAAACTTTCCGATTTCTCCAGGTCTCTTCCATGTATGCAGCCTTCCTTCATGATTCTTAAACCAAGTGCTGGCAATGATTAAATTATGCTCTGTAAAATTCTGCTAGGCGGCTTCCTCTGTCATTCCTTTCCACAATCCATATTTACCTACAATTTTTCCTACTCTTCCGATTCTTACTATCGAATTCCAGTCCTACATCACAATTAAAATTTCGTCTCCCTTAACTATCTAAATAATTTCTTTTATCTAGTCATACATTTCTTCACTCTCTTCACCATCTGTGAATCTAGTTGGCATATTAACTTAAACTATTGTCGTCGGTGTTAGCTCCTGTCTTGACTACGATAACGCTTTCACTATGCTGTACACAGTTACTTACCAGCATTTTCATTTTCTTATTCATTGCTTAACCTACTCCTACATTACCCCTATTTGATTTTATATTTATAACCCTATATGCACCTGAGCAGAAGTCCTGTTCCTCCAGCCACCGAACTTCACTGATTTCCATTATATCTAGCTTCAACCTACGCATTTGCCTTTTTAAAATTTCTAACCTACCTGCGCTATTAAAGGATCTAACATTCCACTCTCCGATCGGTAGATCGACCTGTTTTTCCTGTTGACGACATCCTCCTGAGTACTCCGCGCCCGGAGATCCGAATGGGGGACTGTCTTACCTCTGGAATCTTGTACCCAACACTTTGCCATCACTATTTAAGCATACAGTAGAGCTGCATGCCCTCGGGGAAAAATTACAACCGTAGTTTCCCCTTACTTTCAGCCGTTCGAAGAGCAAGACCGTTTTGATTTATGTTACAAGGTCTGATTAGTCAATCATCTAGCCTGTTGCCCCTGCAACTACTGAAAAGGCCTCTGCCCCTCTTTGGGAACCATACGTTTGTCTGGTCTCTCAACAGACACGCCTCCGTTGTGGTTGAACCTGCCGGACGGTTATCTGTATCGCTGAGATCCGCAACCCATCCAACCGGTGGCAAGGTCGGTGGTTCATAGTTTCGGAATATGTCACTTTTTTTAGCAGTGTGAAAAGAAGTGAGACTGGGGTTTGGAAGATCATCTACCACAACTCGTGTTCTGGACTAGACGATGGCATTCCATTCTCTACCCTTACTACCTTTTGTAGAGGTGAAAACATATGTATTTCAAAGATAAAGGAAGCTGTTTCGGAGTATCATGCCTTATACCTGTATCACTTCTGAATATACCCAATTTCCTAATGAAATTTTGTACTCCAGTAAATGAGACTACATGACGGAGACGTTTCCGGAGTCGCCCTGGACATCGGATATCACATGACTAACTAATCCATCAGGGACATCAGCCCTTCTAAGGCCACCAGACTTTACAGTTGGTGATGTGACTGCGAAGTTCGAGCGCCAAGGAACATCTGCAGCCAAACCAAGACCAGGCAGACTACTTGTGCCGATGGACAGCGACGTTTGGAACATTATAGGCAGGGCCCTCCAACCACCTCGAGATTTTTATGATCTGAGGTGCCAGCTGGACAGAGTTTGGCTTCATATCTTTGGCACGATATCCCTCATGACGACATCCGACAATCAGTGCCAAGCCGCCGGCCGCCGTGGCCGAGCGGTTCTAGGCACTTTAGTCCGGAAGCGCACAACTGCTACGGTCGCAGGTTCGAATCCTGTCTCGGGCATGGATGTGTGTGATGGCCTTAGGTTGGTTAGGTTTACGTAGTTCTAAGTTCTAGGGGACTGATGACCTCAGATGTTAAGTCCCATAGTGCTCAAAGCCATTTGAACCATTTAGTGCCAAGCTGAATAACTGCTTACATAAGGGACAGAGGTGGACGAACTCGTTATTGACTTGCTCAATCTGTGAAGGTCTTTCTCTTGAATAAATCCTCCAGTTTTTCTGGGTCAAATGGCTCTGAGCACTATGAGACTTTACTTCTGAGGCCATCAGTCCTCTAGAACTTAGAACTACTTAAACCTGACTAACCTAAGGACATCAAACACATGCATGCCCGAGGCAGGATTTGAACCTGCGATCGTTGCGGTCGCGTGGTTCCAGACTGCAGAGCCTAGAACCGCTCGACCACCTCGGCCGGCAGTTTCTCTGGAATTCTAATCATTTTTATGTCTGTACATTACATCACATCTACTGATTAACGTGCCATTCGAATAATTCCCCCATGGTGAATCTTTGCTTTGCCTTAAGAGTGTATGTTACTTTATCGATCTCATCCTTGAGATTTGCAGATTACTGTATAATAGAGTACAATAAGTAAACATGTATACAAATATTCCGTCATATTTCGCAAAGATTTCAAAGTAGTGGAAATATTGGCATCCTGCTTCATATGTTGACAAGTATGGAAATTCCCATTTCACTAAATATAAAAAGTAGCATGTGATGATTACAAAACCAATTAGACACAAGTTAAATCCTCAACTCATGCAGTAATCTCAATGTAAAAATTTGTGAAAATGTGAAAATGAAATGATTACATACGCCTGGTCGAAGGCAAACAGGATGCAGAATTCGGTTTATTGATACGGTACTGGGAAAATTCAGTATGTCGACAAAAGAGGCTGCTTTAAAAATATTTGAGTGGTCCAAACTACAAGACTGCTCAAGTATGTGGGACATATAGCAAATAGTTGTAATTGAGGATACTGAACGAATAAAAAGAAGAGCAACACGAGTGGCCTCCTTTTCGTTTGACACAAGGAAGAGAGACACGGGAATGTTGAGGCCTGAAATGACAGATGCTTGAAAACGGAGGTTGAGTTCAACAGGGTATTGCGACCGGGAGCACCTTGTAAAGTTGAAAAATATCAAAATTAATGTAGGAAAAGAAATAAAATGACGCTGAAAAGAATAAACTACATGTACAATGCCTCACTTGCTTTTTTTTTTCAAACACCGACTACTATATAGTTTTTTGGCCAAGAGGTTCTTCATAGCAGTTCTTTCAAGAAAACTGTTCCAGTTTCAGTAAGTTTCTTCGCCAGTCATCAATAGTAACATCGCCGATACCATATAATACAGCAAATTTTTAAAACTGCTTCTCCTTTCACAAGTCGTTTCAGTGCTTCCAATTTAACATTCGAAATCGCAGATTTCCTTTCGTTTGTTGCAGCACTCATTTTTAGGTGTACAAACAAATACAGTGAACAAATGAAACAAAACACAGCACTGTAATGTATCCACAATGACAAACCTGAAACACCACTTTCAACGGAAGGACAGCTTGTGTAAACAATTAAAAACTGAGAGAAGTGTATCCCTAGGGCCATTGACACTGGCACAATTATGAAGAATGAGTGGTTTGCTATGAGCAGGTGGGAGAAACGAATTCAAGGATCGATATACTGAACAGTAACTTTATATATTACGAAGCTCGGGTTTAAGGGAAACTCGAAATTCTGAGGTTCGAGATATCGAGACTCTACCTTATCTCAAGGAAGCCTAATTACGATGTTCCCAAAACCAGTATTAAGTGTGGAATGTAGTAATGCTTTGCAGCTCACTACGTATCTTACACGAAAGGATGGCGAAAACAGGATTATACTAATTACAGCGCGCATAGAGACGCTGAACCAGACTTTTTTCTCTCGCTCCAAACGCAAATGGAAAGGGAAGAGACTCCATTAGGTGATGCATTGGGAAGAGCCCTTTGGTGTGCACTTCACAGCGGTCTGCAGAGAGTGGATTTTCTCGTAGATGCAGTTGCACACGTAGTTGCAAGACGCGGTTAGTTTCCACTACAGCCGAGATGAGAGTCTGCTTTCCTGACGAGGAGAACACGGCAAGTGCCATAATCCGATTTCACTGAAACCTCGCTCAGTGGAGCAGGTGTTAAAATAAGCGAACACGTGTCTCGGGGAACTCGTAGATACTCTACCGTTAGTGAGAAAAGGGCACTCAAAGTTTTCTAAGTAATTTATGTGCCTTTAGCGAGCAACTATTAAAACCGATGCAGTGGCACACAGGCTAGCGTCACATTTTGTGCCCCGTATTCAGAACCTAATTATTACTTTCATTTCAGTTTTTCATTTATCTACACGTGACCATAGAAGATTAATCCACGAATATTTTCCAGTGTATGTTCTCCAACTAACTCCAAGTCTGGTGAACGAATTAAAGAAAAACGTAAATAAACAATAAAAGTAAATAAACGAGAAACTTATTTGAAATTGTCATCGATAAAATATTGTAGTGACTCTTCATTCATTATCAGTTTTCGGTAAAGTGAAACGTTGTGGAGGGTTTACTGCAAAATTATTGCCAACTTGCGAAATCTTCAGCAATATTAACGGCGTTTCATTCCCGAGTACGAGTCATACGAAGAATTGTCGCTGTGGAAAACCTGCCTTCGCGCGATGCTAGTGGTGTTCGGAATTTCTGTTCCGAATGTTTCTGTTCTGCGATGTGAGGATGACACGATGGTCGGTCGGTGCGTAGTACTTTTGGGCCTTCCAAAGCCTATTCGGAGGGAGTTTTACGGAGAATGATTCTATGATCGGTATCATACAAGGAAATGCACCAAATTTTGCTGAATAATGAACGTAAAAATAGTCCATATCCATATGTTGCATACAGCAAACCAGTGCTTAGTAGTATTGGTTAAAAACAGTCTTGGTTGCAATTTTAGTATTTTTATTTTTCAGCGACGCGTTTCGCATTATTTAGGCATCTTGAGGTTATCTTTTCTAGATGGACGCGAGAGGCACCAAGATCTGCATAAAACGTTCCCGTTCAGAGGAGCGAGTAACAGAGTGAGATGGCCGGCCGCGGTGGTCTAGTGGTTCTAGGCGCGCAGTCCGGAACCGCGGGACTGCTACGATCGCAGGTTCGAATCCTGCCTCGGGCATGGATGTGTGTGATGTCCTTAGGTTAGTTAGGTTTAATTAGTTCTAAGTTCTAGGCGACTGATGACCTCAGAAGTTAAGTCGCCTAGTGCTCAGAGCCATTTGAACCATTTGAACAGAGTGAGATGGCGTTATGCTTACTACCTGAGCCCCCATCTTACTCTGTTACTCGCTAGTGTGAACGGGAACGCTTTATGCAGATCTTGGTGCCTCTTGCGTCCATCTAGAAAAGATAACCTGAAGATGCCTAAACAAGGCGAAACGCGTCGCTGAAAAATAAAAAAAAAACTAAAATTGCAACCAAGGCTGTTTCTAACCAATACTGATAAGAATAAAATATAAGAATTAATATAAGAATTGATACAAGGGTGAAATGTAAGAATAAGGTAATTTAAAAAGTTTGTAACTCTTGAAGAAACCATACACACATACCTAATATAATAAATGTACGACACTTAAAGTGAAACCCAATTGTAATTTTACAGTTAATGTAACGCTCTTGTATCTCCTAAGTTGATAACAAATATTCCCCTTTGCAGACATTAGTAGATAAATGAAAGAAATAAAATACAATAAATGAAAACAAAAATCAGGTTTCGAACACGAGGCGCAAATAGTGAGAAGTCACAACGCTAGACTGCACCGCCACTGTCGTGCGTTGAAAGGTATCTAAGTTACGTCAAATACTTTGACTTCGTTTTCTCAGAAACGGCCGAGTTGCTACGGATAATCGGAGACCCGTGTTCGTTTATTTTGACTCCTCCTCCACAGAGCGAAGTTTCTGAGACATCGGATTACGGTACTTGCCTTTTCTCCTCGTGAGAGAAGTTAGACAGGAGAGCGTATAGTACTTAGAAACTCATTCCGATTTTACTACCCTTTCCTTTGCTCTGTGGCAAACCCGGAACGACATTGCACGGCTGACAATTCCACACCCGTTGTAAACAAGAGATGAAGTGGGGTTTACTTGAGGAGTAACGGGTCCCGGTACGAAGCCAGACAAGACGTTCCCGCCGCCCTTCGGCTGCACTGTCGCCCTCACCCCAACGTCGGCTCTCGCACACACAGCGCGGCAGTGACGTCACGTCAGTGCCCCCCGTGAAGGACCGCCCCCGTTGATGGAGGGCAGCGCTTATCCCGGCCCGTTCCTCCGGAACAATCTTTCAGGCGCAACCGCGCCCTTTCCGCCCCCGCACGTTCGCAGACTTTCCTTATCGTCAGGGAGATGGACGAGTGCGGCTCTTTGGAGCTGCCGCTCACCATTTCTCTGACTTCCTCAGCGGCCACCGTATCGTGTTTCCCCCGGCGCTGCCTCCTTTAACGAAACCTCGGCCTTCACGTCACTGCCAGTTGGGGCCTCCTTTTCCTTTCCCTTTTATCATGAAATTCTCGCACTGCTCTCCGGAAAGACTTCTCAGGAAGTGTGTCTGAATGACAAATTGTGAACTCATTCTAGCTCCTCTTTCGCAAGATATATCGCAGCGACCAGAAACATTGTACTTTAAATTAAGGATGCTATCAAGATTTTATTTGACATTTCAAAAAATGGCTCTGAGCACTATGGGACTTAACATCTATGGTCATCAGTCCCCTAGAACTTAGAACTACTTAAACCTAACTAACCTAAGGACAGCACACAACACCCAGCCATCACGAGGCAGAGAAAATCCCTGACCCCGCCGGGAATCGAACCCGGGAACCCGGGCGTGGGAAGCGAGAACGCTACCGCACGACCACGAGATGCGGGCATATTTGACATTTGATCCATACTTCTGCTGAAGTTGCGCCACATATTGTAGACGAGTCGAGACAAATTTCTTTTCCGAATTAAAAAAATGGTTACATTTATCACTATTAAAGTTGTTTAGTCTTATAACATGGTTATTAAATTATAGCTTGTAATACCAGGTGATTCAAGAACAGAGAACAGATTGAAATTCTTTATTTCACCAAATTATAAAAGATAGAAACAAAGTGCACATATTGTAGGCGAGTCGGGACACAATTAAAAAAATGGTTACATTTATCACTATTAAAATTGTTTAGAAACTTCCTGGCAGATTAAAACTGTGTACCGGACCGAGACTCCAACTCGGGACCTTTTCCTTTCTCGGGCAAGTGCTCTAGCCACAGTGCTCTGCCAGGAAGTTTCATATCAGTGCACACTCCGCTGTAGAGTGAAAATTTCATTCTAAAAATTGTTTAGTCTTATAATATGGTTATTAAAATATAACTTGCAATACCAGGTGATTCAGAAACAGAACCGACTGCAAATACTTTATTTCACCAAACTATAAAAGATAGAAACAAAGTGCACATGTGAGTGGATAGAGGTAGATTGAAAGTTTTGATACAGCTGCGCTGTTGTTCGTAGCAACATGGCGAGTACAAAACAAGAGAAATCGTTTTGCGTATTGGAACTCGCGCGAAGTCAGTCCATTGGATTCTCCCATCATTTCAGCAAGAAACCGTCTTTGCTCAAGCAGATTTATGATTGGCGCGCAAAATTCTTGGAAGTTGGTTGCATATAAAAGCACTGGTCGGACACTCACATATGACGAAAGCGTATCCGAGATGCGTTCACACGGAGCCCTCGGAAGTTCACAAAATGGACAGGCCAGAGTCTTCAGCACTGTCAAACAACGGTGTGCCGTGTTCTGAAATGACACCTGAGTGTGAAGCCTTACAAGTAGCTGTTACTGCAGCACTTCCGTCCTGGTGACCATAACAGAAGGTGCAAATTTTGCTTTTCATTTCTCCAAGATACGAGAGTGGTCCAGAAAGTAAGTTCCGATCGGTCGCGAAATGGAAACCACAGTGAAAACCAGAAACGTTTTATTTGCAACTGTTAGGTACACCTTCCACCCACTACTCCACATAGTCGCAGCTCCAACTTCGAGTGTTGTCATAGTGTTGTATCAACTTTCCAATATCCTCGTCATAGAAAGGGGCCGCCTGTGCTTTCGGCCAGTTATCTGCACTGGTCTACAGCACGTTGTCTGTGGAAAAATTTTGTCTTCATAGCCAGCAGTTCTTGTGAGCAGAGATGAGAGTCAGGGGGAGCCCATTGCAGACTGTACTGAGGGTGATCAAAGACTTCTCATCGGATACGCTGCAGGAGCGTCTTCATTGCCTCTGCAGTCTGCGGCCGATATTGCCATGAAGAAGGAACTGCTCGACAGTTGCGTCATGTGGGCTGCATGACATAGGCGAAATCTCTAATCAGGCCCTCATACTTGACGGGAGTCGCTATTCGCTGCACATATTTACGTGCCCACTGTTCACTCTAAACTGAAAAGAGCTCTGCGACACGATCGACGAGCGTACTAGAGACACTGCCCAACACATCTGTGCAAAGCTTTACCGTATTTCCCCAGTGGTTTCCATTTCGCGACCGATCGGAACTTATTTTCTGGACAACCCTCGTATTTTCGGGATAATCGAAGTCTCAACTATCGTACAAAGGAAACCGCCATAACGAAAGACTGTGTGAGAGTCACAAAATCCTGAGGTCGTCATCGAATATGAAACAGACTCACCGAAACTGAACGTGTTTTGTGTTCCTTCTGTTCAATAAGTGTATAGATTGTTATGTTTTGTGAAGGACGCTGCGACAGAAATTTTATACCTGGACGTGCTGCAAAACTGCTCGTGTTCTCAACTTCACGATGATACCAATCATTTCGTTTTTGTGCATGACGGTGCACCGTCTCACTTTCATATTGAGATACGGCGTTATCTTAACACCACCATCCCACACCATTGGACTGGAAGAGGTTGACAAGATCTTGTTCATTGCTTTTGGCCTCCCAGGTAACTAGGCCTCACCTCTTGCGATTTTTTTCTGTGGGTGTACACAGAGGACACCTAAGTTAGCTGTTATGCAAGAGCTGAATAATAGAATAGTTGAAGCTGTCGATTCAGTAATCAGAAAGCTGTTGAATCCTGTGTCTAATGAAATGGACTACAGTTTCCATCTTTCTCGAGCAACGCATGGTGCTCATGCTGAGTGTATGGTATAATGTCTAGGCGAACATAAGACTTTGAACCTTCCTCTTTCCAGTGATATGCACAATGCGTTTCTATCTTTCACGGTTTTTCTGTAATAAACAACTGAAATCTGTTCTTTCTCTTTGAATCACCCTGTATATACTTCTAAATCAGTGTTACATTTCAGAGTGCAACATAATTTTATACAGGGTGAAGCAGAATACGTAAACGTCCCCGGGTATGTGGCAGGTTTACGCACTATGGGGCACGTGTACGCCTATCATAGAACATAATAATTAAATGAACAGAACTCATTGCAAACCTTTTTAAAATATGCTTTGTTGGCAATAAACAACATTATAGTCTTACTTACACCAATTAGTAAGGTAAAACATAACAGCTATACTGGTAGTAATCAAATGTTTTGCCCATCTTCCACCTGTTAGCATAATATGTTTGAATGTTAATTAAAGACCTATTCATCATCATTGTCCGAATTAATCTTAAGCCCACAAAACATAATGTGCTTCCTCTGGTATAACCCTCGTGAGTCCACCTTTTACAGCTACGGTACTGGACGTATCCTTCATTTATTTTTGATTGGAAGCTTTGCTTCCAGCGGCAAATACAAAGGCAGTTTTCATCCCCTTTGTCAGATTGTTGCAATTTGTAAGAGAAAGGAAGAACTGGATTGGACATTCGTTGACAGGGGTGCTTCCTATTAGACGCTTTGGGAGGACAAGTTCGTGAGAGAAGATTGAGCAGCAGGATCAGATGCAAAATGATAGACGACATAAAGGGGAGCGGAAATCACGCGGACCTGAAGAGGATGGCAGGAAACACAACAGCATGGAGAGTTACCATAGTAAAATGATGACATCGGAAGTAGTCCTACCCAAATTTTTCCTTGTCCTTCCTTTTAGTAATATCTTACCCTTATCAGCCCTTGACACCATAGAATTAGATTCATAAGTTGCAAATAAATTTTCTAGCAGTATCTACCTTTTATTCCCCTGTGGCTTCATTCTTTTTTAGATTGTGTTTCCAAGTGTGCCTTGTAAAGGAAAATAATGCCCTGTAACGAATATGTGTTTCAAGACAAGTGAATGAAGGGCATTGGCTTGTAATGGGCATTTATTTATATAAACTGGGCAAGTTGAAAATTTGTGTCGAACGGGGGTTAGAACCCGAGTCAGCTGCTTACTAGGCAGATGCACTGACCAGTACGCCATCTGGGCACGGTAGTCATGTAGTCATCACACTTGCACGGACTACCCTAGCACACCTCTCAACTTGTACCACACACTACCCTCCTGCTCATTAGCCTCATTACTTGCAGCATCTCGCTGTTTCCCGTAAGACTTCGAGCTTCGTCAGCATCTGCACTGAAGGGATCAGCGACCGACATCATCTTAAGCATATACACTCCTGGAAATGGAAAAAAGAACACATTGACACCGGTGTGTCAGAACCACCATACTTGCTCCGGACACTGCGAGAGGGCTGTACAAGCAATGATCACACGCACGGCACAGCGGACACACCAGGAACCGCGGTGTTGGTCGTCGAATGGCGCTAGCTGCGCAGCATTTGTGCACCGCCGCCGTCAGTGTCAGCCAGTTTGCCGTGGCATACGGAGCTCCATCGCAGTCTTTAACACTGGTAGCATGCCGCGACAGCGTGGACGTGAACCGTATGTGCAGTTGACGGACTTTGAGCGAGAGCGTATAGTGGGCATGCGGGAGGCCGGGTGGACGTACCGCCGAATTGCTCAACACGTGGGGCGTGAGGTCTCCACAGTACATCGATGTTGTCGCCAGTGGTCGGCGGAAGGTGCACGTGCCCGCCGACCTGGGACCGGACCGCAGCGACGCACGGATGCACGCCAAGACCGTAGGATCCTACGCAGTGCCGTAGGGGACCGCACCGCCACTTTCCAGCAAATTAGGGACACTGTTGCTCCTGGGGTATCGGCGAGGACCATTCGCAACCGTCTCCATGAAGCTGGGCTACGGTCCCGCACACCGTTAGGCCGTCTTCCGCTCACGCCCCAACATCGTGCAGCCCGCCTCCAGTGGTGTCGCGACAGGAGTGAATGGAGGGACGAATGGAGACGTGTCGTCTTCAGCGATGAGAGTCGCTTCTGCCTTGGTGCCAATGATGGTCGTATGCGTGTTTGGCGCCGTGCAGGTGAGCACCACAATCAGGACTGCATACGACCGAGGCACACAGGGCCAACACCTGGCATCATGGTGTGGGGAGCGATCTCCTACACTGGCCGTACACCACTGGTGATCGTCGAGGGGACACTGAATAGTGCACGGTACATCCAAACCGTCATCGAACCCATCGTTCTACCATTCCTAGACCGGCAAGGGAACTTGCTGTTCCAACAGGACAATGCACGTCCGCATGTATCCCGTGCCACCCAACGTGCTCTAGAAGGTGTAAGTCAACTACCCTGGCCAGCAAGATCTCCGGATCTGTCCCCCATTGAGCATGTTTGGGACTGGATGAAGCCTCGTCTCACGCGGTCTGCACGTCCAGCACGAACGCTGGTCCAACTGAGGCGCCAGGTGGAAATGGCATGGCAAGCCGTTCCACAGGACTACATCCAGCATCTCTACGATCGTCTCCATGGGAGAATAGCAGCCTGCATTGCTGCGAAAGGTGGATATACACTGTACTAGTGCCGACATTGTGCATGCTCTGTTGCCTGTGTCTATGTGCCTGTGGTTCTGTCAGTGTGATCATGTGATGTATCTGACCCCAGGAATGTGTCAATAAAGTTTCCCCTTCCTGGGACAATGAATTCACGGTGTTCTTATTTCAATTTCCAGGAGTGTATGTGATGTCTGTTCTTTCATACATATTCAGGTATGTTCTCTGCGCTAAAACATTCACTCAACTGGTTCTCTGTGACAGCCCTCAGAATATGTCAGTTCAAATCGTCCATTGTCGGTAGCGCCCTAGCGACAAAGGTTCCTGAGAAAAGTGCTTTGCGTAAACATGACCCGGTCTCCTTACATGTTTCCGGTACTAGCTTAGGGGAACTCTGTGTCCTGCACTTTCATCTGTTATCACGATTGTATTTATGTAGGAGCTATCCGGACCGACAGCAGCGTACTCGAGAGGGAAACAGCATTCAAGAAGTACGTTTATCATGCGTTCTCATCATTGTATAACACATCGAAAAAGTCCGCCATGGTGCAAGACGCACACTTGGGCAGCCGCACAAGGGCGAAAGCAAAGAAAGAATTGTCCATGATGACGTCTACTGGCGGAAGTAAAGCTGTGGGGACGGGGCGTGAGTCGCGCTTGGGTAGCTCATAAGGTAGAGCAATTGCCCGCGAAAGGCAAAGGTCCCGAGTTCGAGTCTCGATCCGGTACACAGTTTTAATCTGCCAGGAAGTTTCAATTGACCATGAGTTAGTAACCGTTCGATCGGGCGGCAAATTCGGGACCCTTTGGTAATTTTTTTAGTTAGTTAGTTACATGTACCATACGCACGATCAGCCAGAACATTATGACCACATACTTAATAAACTGTATGTAGGACTTTGACACGGATAATATCGGCGACGCGGCGTGGCCTTGAAGCAATGAGGCCTTGGTAGGTCCTTGGAGGGAGTTGGCACCACATCTGTACACACAAGTCTTTTAATTTCCGGGAAGGGGGCGATGACATCTGGCGCCACGTTCAATCACATCCTAAATGGGTTCCATCGGGTTCGGACTTGGTGAGTTGGAGACCAGCGTACCTATTTGAACTCGCCACTGTGTTCCTGGAATCACTCCATTACACTCCTGGCCCTGTGGCAAGGCGCATTAACTTGTCGAAAAATACCACTGCCTTCGGGTTCAAAAAATGGCTCCAAGCACTATGGGACTTGACATCTAAGGTCATCAGTCCCCTAGACTTAGAACTACTTAAACCTAACTAACCTAAGGACGTCACACAGATGCCCGAAGCAGGATTCGAACCTGCGACCGTAGCAGCAGCGCGGTTCCGGACTGAAGCTCGGCCTGCCTTCGGGAAACATCATCATCATGAAGGAGTGTACGTGGTCTGCAACCAGTGTGCGATATGCCTTGGCCGTCATGGTGCCTTGCACGAGCTCCACTGAACCCATGGACGCCCAAATGAATGGTTCTCAGAGCATAATGGAGACACCACTAGCTTGCCTCCATCCCGCAGTACAGGTGTCAAGAAGCTGTTCCCCTGGAAGACGACGGATTCGCGCCCTCCCATCGGCTTGAAGAAGAAGGTATCAGGATTCATCGGACCATGCAACGCTCTGCCACTGCATCAACGTCCAGTGCCGATGGTCACGTGCTCATTTCAGTCGTAGTTGCCGATGCAGTAGTGTTAACGTTGGCACATGCATGGGTCGTTATCTGCGAAAGCTCATCGTTTGAAGTTTCTGGTGCACAGTGTGTTCAGACACACTTTTACTCCTCCCAGCATTAAAGTCTGATGTTCGTTCCGCCACAGGTCGTAACCTGTCCTGTTTTATCAGTCTGCACAGCCTACAGCACCTGTAATGAGGGGAGGTCGCCCAACCACACGATGAATGGACGTGATTTCTTCTTGATTTTGGCACGTGTTGAAGACACTCACGACAGCACTCTTCGAACACCCGGTAAGTGGAGCAGTTTACGAAATGCTCGTGCTGAGCCTCTTGACCATCACAATCTGACCTCGGTCAGACTCGGACAGATCGTCCGCCTTCTTCATTCTACATACGGACAGCACACTCACTGATACCACTTGTAGCCTGGGTGTGTCTGACTAGCAGTCATTCCTCGCCATGTGACGCTGCTATCGCCTGGACCGGTTTATATGGATAGCAATTCGGTGGTTATAATGTTCTGGTTTATCAGTGTATCATTAGAAGGATAGTTTTATCGAAATGATGTAGAACGAGTTAGCTCATGAAGAAACCACCGACGTATCGATAATTTCCATAGAAATTTGATTTCTAATTACTCGAAAATTCTCTCGCAACTGAACTCATTAAAGAAATTTCCGAGAGAAAACAAACTTCATAATAATGATTCCCATCATTTTGAGGATACGAAATCGGAAGAAGATTTCGGATGCGGTCGTTTTGAGAGCGGTCCATAACTCACTGAGAATGGCGGTAACCTTGAAAACTACTCGGGTTTGAAACGATCATTTTATTCCTCATGTGGGTATAGTGATGCAGTGAAAACACCTTCCTGACGACTGGGTTACCTCTAGTATGGGAAACTTCAGTGAAAAGAAGAACATGGTCAGTTCTGAAGCTTCACCAGGCAGATTATGTCCCATTATTTTTTCACTTAGTGACAACCACGTCCACCCCATTCAGTTTGAGCTTTGAGACGAACCAGATGCTGTAGACACGTCCCTTTTCAGGGATGCATCTTGGTGTAGGCGCTTACTAATATGCGGTAGGAGCAGTTTACTTGTTCATTACTTTGAAACAAAACACAGCAATGGCGTTAGATAAGCACATAATTTCGTCCACTTGGAGAACGCGCGTTGTCTCACGCACTGACCGCAAGCCAACGGCGCCATTTCGTGTTGTAACACAGGGTAGTGGGAAGACAGGGGTTACACGTCATGTCATTCTGCAATTTCCGGTTTGTTAGTAGCAAACGCAGAAATACGAGCTTCCAGTGAAGGCAGGTTGACTGTTTGAAGTAACGCCAAGCACTGAAAATGCACCTACGAGAGGCGTGGATTTTAAGATTCAGTAATATACTCGCAGCAGGAGACCCAGTGATATTCGTGGGTCTGATTAACAATGTTTATTTGAAATCAAACTAACTATTACACTGAAGGCCAAATCTAAACATTACAAAATGCAAAGGGTGCAACTAGTTGCACAAAAGAAATCACTGTCTGAGCACGTGGAGTGAGCGCTGGCAGCAGCGCACACTAACAGAGTTTTAAGTACAAACTGTGAGAGCTGCACTCCAAGTGAGAGAAACAGACTTGCTGGAGCTTACTGCGACTGACAACGAGCGACACAGGGTTGGCATCTCAGTGATCTGGTTGAGAACTTCGTCTGAATACAAAAGCACGTGTTTTAAAAGGACTGAAGCGGCGTACTGATTCTCCGTTCCTATAGCCTGTCACCAATCCACTGGCGATTTAAACGCTTCAGCCAATCTCACTAGTGTTTCTGCACCTCCAGGACGCCTCAGGTCTACCACGTCCAGATTCCTCCGTTTCTCCTCCTCGGCAGGTAAGGATGTATCTGGACTTTAAACTGGAAGCAACAGCGTTCAGCTCGAAGTTAAACAGCACTGACCATCCTCTTACGGTCGGCAACAACATTGTTGTACGTCATTTGGCCACGACAAGAGGCCTTTAGAGCATTCGGACCGCTGTTGCAGCAATAACCAATGTAAACCCACTGCCGTTGCAATTCTCAGGCCAAGTATCAAGTTTGATGCGTCTGCTAAGACGTACCTTTTTGGGACCATCTTCTACTGTGACGCCTTACAACAGTGTCTAGGCGGTGGATCGAGTCGCTCTGAAGTGGAACTTCTCCCGTGGGACTGCTACCCAAAGCGTCTGCAATTCGCAGGGCGCTAGATTAACTTTTGAGCTCCGGTAACCTAAACGCTACCACTTTGCTTGCTCTCTGCTTTCTGTCTCAGGTTTTCTGTCTTGGAGAGCCCTTACTATCTACTAACACCCTTAAGTTTAACAATGTACAAGTCATTACGTCAATATATGACAGCCAACCACGTAAGATTCAATAAATTTCCCTCTTTATCACGTTGATTTACTCCTCACGGTTCATGATTCTCTATCTGGCTAACTGTATTACTGTGCATGTAGTTATGTTTTCAGTACTCGCTCTCTGCTTCGTTTCTCATTGTATAACGTCAATAAACGATGGCTTCGACTTAAATTTGCGTTTTGATCAGGCCATTTTCAGAATATGCATCTGTTTTTGTTACTTCTCAATTTCTTTCTTGTTGTGTTGTGATATCCTCTCACCTTTCCCAGCATCCAAACAAATCAGAGGCCCTTGCACGTAGGAACCATACATGGCTGGATACTGGATAAGTAATTAATTTAAAATCCAAGTTGCCTCTTAAAATATGCTTTGCCCGAAAAATGGAACAAGTTCCCTTCATTTTCGTCACCTGGAGTGGCGAGAGCTGCGAAAGATAGTTGGATGTGGCGGTGCAGTAGGGTCACCGGCCAAGATTGACTGTCTCACTGTTGGGCAGAAACGTACAGATCAGTACAACTTTACCTGATTTGTTAGTAGATACAAATTTTGGACAGTTTTTATCAGCATATAGAATTCACATAGTGAATCTATTTTCCATTACATGCTTCTGCAAATAAAATCTTTTCATTTGGCTGAAAATATGATAGTGTATAATATTCATAAATAGGTGTAAACATAGTTACAACAGGGTTTTTAATCTATATCTTCACTGTCTGAAACGATTTATATTTACTACGACAGTGTAGGCTCCTGCTATACATTGTCGGTAGCCATTCCACACTCAGCACTTCTGAACGATACACTCTGTTAGAACCCAACTGTTCATGCCATCCAGGGAAGCGAAGATGATTACCCACAGAGGATTATTGTTCCAAAGTGGAATACGCAAATGAAGGATTTCGATTTTTAAATTATAGAAATTTCACTATCTGCAAAGTTTTTGGTCACAAAGGAACAGGAAATGTAGAGAAAGACTAACTCCTTAGGAAGCAAGATGGCCACAAATAGGTCAATACCACTGCACTAGTTAAATAAAATACATCTCCCAATATGGATATGATCATAAAAATGGAATTAAGTTTCATAGGATTGAGTGTAAGTATTTTCCAGAAGTCGTTTGGAGAAATTGATCACAGCCTGAATCCCATATCTTCCAAATAATCATCGAATGTGTTAACCACATTGATAACTCACGACAAAGAAAAACATTGGCTTACTCCATTCCCTTTAACCTTTTGATAGAGAAGACACAAAGGAAGGTTAAAGAAAACAATTCCTGCCTAACAGCAGCTGCTACAGTCTGCTATCGCACAAGAAGGTACTTGTGATAAAAGAAGCTTCCAGTTTTCCTGATCAAAATTATTCTTTCACGTAGCTTGGCATATTATTATGTGAGCCGGCCTGAGTGGCCGAGCGGTTCTAGGTGATACAGTCTGGAACCACGCGACCGCTACGGTTGCAGGTTCGAATCCTGCCTTGGGTATGGATGTATGTGATGTCCTCAGGTTAGTTAGGTTTAAGTAGTTCTAAGTCCTAGGGGACTGATGACCTCAGAAGTTAAGTCCTGTAGTGCTCAGAGACATTTGAACCATTATTATCTGAATTTGAATCTGTAATTTGCTACGGAAGATATCTCAGGTCGTCACCTGAATTGACACGCCACTGAATTACCCTGAATATTTGCTTAAAAATTAGTTAGTATATCTCAGTTCAGGAATAATTAATTAAATCTTAATATACCTTGACAGTTCTTGTTCAACTCTGCAGGAGAATCAGTTTCGGAAGTGCTCCTAAATATGCTAATAATCAATCACGTGTCAGTTAAACTGGGCTGAAGAAGACTCAATACAAAATTGGATAAAAAACAGCTAAGTTATTGAGCATCAGCAATGCCTTTTACTATACATTTTTTTCAGGATTGTCTCCTTAAAAGGGAAGCAGACGAACAAAAGCATATTTAACACAAAAACCCTAAGCTGTCATGGAGTGCTAGTGCTGAATATTGCTGGTAAGGCGGACTGAAACGCATACATGAATAACACGATCATTTGAAGTCGTGGGTGCCGTGGGAACTATGGATTAAACATGCACACATTCAAACTGTTCACTACAGAGAAAGAAGTTGTTCAATTATTTGATAAAGGAAGCAACATATAAATATAAATTGGGTTAGAGAGAGACTAGCCTCGATGGTCGAATATTTTAACAGAAAATAATTCTGAAATTTATAAAAAAATTATGCGAGATTCCAATTAAAACAGTGAATAGGAACTGCGACGTGTGAACAATCCTTGCAAAAGGTAGAAGCCACCGAAAATCACAAATAAAAACATGGCTACCCACTACAAAGAAAAATCTATAAACTATTTAAAAAATTCACGACAGTAAAGATCACAAAGTCAGACAACAAAAATCGATAGTTTATTTAAGCAAGGAAACTGGTTCAGTTGCTAGCATAGAAACTACAGCACAATCTCACGAACAAGCACGGAGTAATGGATACCAACTCTGCACAAAGAAATCTCATTCCATCTGCACAAAACTAAGTCCCTTTTATTAATATGACTTCCGAATGTTAAAACCATAAGTACCGCTAATAATCAGCTACAAGATTTATTCAGGAATCTAGTCACACTCATAAATCCATGTGGCCTCATGTCCCTCAATCCAAAAATTATAGAGTGCAGAGAAACACCGGCACAATTTTCAAAAACTCGCGAAATTATTCTCAATTTCAGCCTACACAAGGTATCTCGAGTTATTCAGTAATAGCTGAAACCATTTATCAAGTGAATTAATCTGTCAGTTAACCTGAAACTAACACAGCGACAAAATTTGAACACTAATAACTGAAACTAGATGTTACGTCTTCCACGAATTGCAGTGCAGCGAGGCTCCTCGTTATTCGCCTTCAGTTACTACTGCAGACCGCAAGCCGCCCCACAGATAATATGCACTCCCTACCTGTGCCATATTGACAAATGCGACGGATGATAGCTCGTGGTTTCTCCCTGACCGAGAAGGACTCCCTTTGTTATGCACAAAAGTTGTCTAACTGTCCTTACATTGAAAGAAACTTACCCAAGTCCCATGATATATGGACACTCCTGCAGACGACAAACACGCTTCGAAGCAGACAGCCAGAGGGATGGAACAAGGAAAACATAAGATGACAACGCAAATACTTGATAATTTGCTTTTCTGTATCTACTTAACTTTTAATATACGTGTACTAAATGTGGGAGATGATTTAGATATAAAATACAATTCTGATATATCTTATTACCATGACTGCTTGACTGCCAGATGTAGCACCCCTGTGATCATGCTCTCAGTTTGAATTTATTGGTAACTGACCATAAAGTGATGCTACTCAGAAATGTGAATTTAGGTATCAACCCTGAAAATCAATGAAGCGACTTATATACAGACACTTCAACTGTAAAACATTTTGAACAGCAGCTTTACATATATCTTCTTTAATAACAGTAATATTTCAAACGTTTAGGAAGGTTTCTCAGACATTCTTTCTTAGAGACTTCGAAACATTTATGAAGTCTACGGCATTTTACATGTCTTTTTCAAGTAAGTAATAGCTTCTCTGTATTACATTACGAAGATGTGAACAAATGAATGACATTAACTTTTGTTTTATTAGAACTCACGTTTTATTCCACATCTCTTTCAATTGTTCGAACTTAAAACAAAATGTGCCCATTTATAAATATCTCAGGATCCTTCTCTTTACAGAATGAATTTTCAGCCTGTGGCGGAATGTGCTCTGATGTCAAACTTCCTGTTAGACTAAAATTGTGTGTGGGACAAGTATTCGAGTCACAGTTTCAAGTCCTGGTCGTGAACACAATTTTAACGTGTGAAAAAGTTTTCCATCTCAGAACCCTCTTCTGTTGTTGCTTTGTAACTCAAATTATCTCCTATTAGCATTAGTTTTCTATTATATTCTGTCACTAGTTGCTAGATGTAACTCTGAAATGTGGACAGTAGGTTACACTGGCGTCCACTGCGGTGAAAGTATGTGCTGTAATGTCAACCAACTTGTACATTTATGTCTCTCAGCATTAGCTGTTCTCTGTTGGTGAAGTTACATATTCCAGAAAACGTATTCTAGTTGAAAAACGTAAGTCATAATATGTAACCTGGCACTTATTTTTTTCCGCTGTCACAATATTTGCTCATAATAACAAACAAAACAAAGGACATCTTTCAGAGAAATACATTAAGTAATGACAGTGTAAAGCATATTGCGATCATGTTATTCCTAACAGAAAGACAAACTTACGTAATCTGTAGTATTGAAACATTGGCAAAACTCATTTAGTACCAGAAAGATGAATATCAGTGAATAGTATTCAAATATTAATAGTATCGAGAGCTCATGGATAATCTGTAATATTAGCTTCAATAAACGACTTAGATCGCATTAAAACGTGGAATGTGAGTTATAAAGAAAGCAGCAATACAATGTGACGATCAACGAGTGCATTCTACTAAATATGATGTTCCCTGCCATGTGAAGCAAAGTATTTGTCAGACATTTACAATTTAAACGATACATATCGTGAATGAGAATGAGATTTTCACTCTGCAGCGGAGTGTGCGCTGGTATGAAACTTCCTGGCAGATTAAAACTGTGTGCTGGACCGAGACTTGAACTCAGGACCTTTTATACATATCGTGTTAGTTATCTGCAATCAGAAATATAGAAATATTCTGTAACAGAGAAACAGTGCGTAGGCTGTGGAATCGTTTTCTTTTTGTTGTAACATACATTAAGAAATTATTCTGTTATGTTCATAAGTGGGGTATGCAAAAAATGTATACTTACAATCCACTGCATGAGCTGTTACTTATTTGACTTTATCTTCACTGTACCTCTCGGACCAATATGTAAGTGGCTGATGAATATGCAGCTTCTGGATTGAATACTGATATTTCGAATTTTAGATGTAGGTTCTCACAAGGTGTTTTGATTATTACTTCAGATATGTTACTTGGAATTTTTAGTAATTTATGTTGTATTCATTTAATATTTGATGTATGCAGAAAAAACATAATCGACATTTGTGTGTAGCTATTCATCCATAGCTCAATCATGTGAAACTACATATGTACACAATGAAAATCAAAATATTATCACACAATCTTTGACATGAAGCCAAATTAAGGAAAACAGAAAACTATGCGAATTTGGAGAAGCCCAATTCGATTGTGACTCAAGCTTTTTGGGATGCGATAACCAGTACACAAATTTACTTGGACAGTTGGATCCAAATCAGTTTACAAGAAGGATATATTCTCTTTTTGTTGTAACATACAACTAGTTAATAACATAACACCTAGTTAATATTTTGGAAAATCGTGCTACTGTTCCAATTAACAAAGTAAAAATATACAAAGCTCTGATTTAAGAGGAATAATATTTCTTTCTGTACTTTAAATGACAAGATTTTCTCAAGTGGGATAAAACTATCGAAATAATAGTAAATGAGTTTTCGTTACAGTAACTGTATGATTATCTTTTGAATACAAAAGAAGTGTATTTTCAAGAATAATTGCAACAGTGTCATTGATATTATTTTAATGAAGAAGAACCTTTAGATATAATTAAACTTTTATTAGAATATCAATTTGCAGGT
Organism: Schistocerca americana; assembly: GCF_021461395.2. Classification (NCBI taxonomy): domain Eukaryota; kingdom Metazoa; phylum Arthropoda; class Insecta; order Orthoptera; family Acrididae; genus Schistocerca; species Schistocerca americana. Next base: position 248,516,433 of record NC_060121.1, read on the forward strand.
GACGAGCATTATTTATGATTTTATACCTACATTGTATAATGTATTTAGCAAAAAAGAAAAAGGAAAATGGAACTGTATTCAGCTGATAGGTTATTTAATAGTTTTAAATCTACTTTTGCTCATTTCATAACCAGCGCTATGATTAGGAGTGAATAGTGTAATAAAACTAATAAACATTTTATATTTGAATTCACGGATTCCACCAGTAATGTTTAATTTTTACAGATGATCATAATTTTGATCCAGAATAATTTGCACAATTGAGATGTAATTTTAGTGGTGATCCTACTAATATTCAAATAACGTTAGAGAGAGATTTTACTCTTGATGAAACCCCTGTGTTTGTATGTTCTAATATTGAGTATTTCAAAGGAGAGATAAGAAACCAAAGAATTATTAAATGTTATTGGACTTCATGGGATATAAAATTACATAAACAGTTAAATCCATTTTCTTTGTGATACATGATGATTGAATACAAATTTGTACAAAAATTATATCTGTTGTTTTATTTTAAATCCTGTTATCTAGGATAGGTGATGTACTGCAATCACAGATCCTTTTTTTCCTTTTGTTCTTGAATTAGACACATTTAAATCATTAGAAACACGTACAGAGGATCCAAGTAATACGTCACTGCTATACATTGCATTAGGATCAAAAGGAACACATTTAAAATCATCTGTAAAAGATTTAATAGAAGAAGTCATCCACATTTCATCAATATGATTTAATGTATATGTTTCAGACTTATATGTTTTATAGATAGTGCTTATAGTTATTTTAGTTGTCATCTGAACCACCATTTAATATTCGCAAATGAATTTGCTTCTTTAGGAGTATTACTTGGGACAGAATTAATACCTAAACTAAAACTAAGTATCTGAGGTGAATGATGCACTTCATTCAGTTTACCTGTTTGCTGACATTTTCAGTACATTTATCATGTACAAATAATGTTTTGATTTTAGATATTGGTTTTAATTTTTCACTTACGTCTTCAATTACAATACCACAAGGAATTACAGATTTCATTATAACTGAATAAGCATGCTTATCATTGAACCTGATATATTTGTATCATCTACTAAATCTACTCCACGAGCTCTACTGGATGTTTTAATTGTACCTGGTTGTGGCTCATAATCCCATGAAAAATATTCTGAATCATCAACTGCACAACTTGATGTACCTTGTAAATATATTTCATTTGATAATACTGGTCCTCTTATTTTGTTTTGAATACTCCTGAATCATCATTATCGAACAGTACAATGTGTGTATCATAATTAGACCAATTATGTACTACTGCTACACAAGAGAAATAATTATTATATTAACCTTGGGTCAGTGGATGTACAATTTATTTCCACTACTTCATCAGCAACAGCTAAAGATCCTCTTTCATTATAAATAATGAATGGTACATACATACAAGTCAATTGTCATTATATAACAGTAATGGAAAAAAGTAGCACACATCTGGCGAAGAATTGCAGTATGATATTTGAAGGAGTTTGTAAGCTCATTAGTAGGAAAAATGCAGTTTTCCAACACAGTACCAGTGAAACGATTTCTGTAATTCGTTTTATCTATGACTATGGCTATTTGGACGTGCCTCGTTGCTTAAACATATTGGTAAAGATGAAATAGTATTGCTTTTAGACATATATGAAAAGGCTGCTAAATTTCTATGTTTCATGATGTCCACAATTTCAAGACGTCATAGACTAAGAGTTAGTTACCATCCTATGACCAGCCTAAGATTTTGTTATTACCTACTCAATATCATTACGCATTTTATCTTTCAATACTTTCTCATAAATAAATACTTCCTCATATATAAACGGCTCATCTATGAAAATTCTGTTTGTTAGACAGGGCTACGTTTGCAATAGAGGAAAGGTCTAAGGAAAGGCTTTGCATTAAGCTATACTGGTACCAGCGCTTCCTCCGAAAGCAACCACCACCTCACTGCATTCCGACATTCTTCTAGATACAGTTTATCTTGGAAACTAGAGATTGCCGTTTTTGAAATCAGCATGGTCGTATTAATAGAAAACAACGGTTTGTTTTCAAGATAAATTTTCATTGAATGCTAGTGTAATTCATAACTGTCCATACTATGAACACCATTTCATCAAAAGAAACAGGATACCCCTCTGTAATGTGGAAATGATCACTAGATGTCACGAGGAGCGTCCCACCATTATGAAACCAGGCTGGAAGTACTGTGTTGTCAGCGCAGAAGAAGTAACAGCAGACTAGGCCTGTCAGGAGAGCTTGGTGACGTCGACCATGGACTAGTCCCTAGATTTCATCTCAGAATTCATTACTGACAATTTAGCCCTTCTAAAGCCACCTGTGTCGACTATTGGTGATGTGACTGCGATGTGTAAACGCAAATGACCACATACAGCTAAACCAAGACCAGGCAGAACACGTGTACTGACAGATGGGTATAGTCTAGCAATGCAGACGTTGGCTGTAATAAATTGAATGAAATGGGCAAAATACAAAGTGCTACCAGCAAACAAGCTAGCAGAATGACTGCACGTAGAGAGTTGAAAGAAGAGGTGCCATGGACAAGTAGCTCATCATAAGCGAAAGATGTCTATGGTTAGTGCTAATCGACGCTTAAGGTCGTTTAAAAATCAACATCATTGAACGGAAGATGACTTGGAAATGTATCGTCTTGGGTGAAGAATCACTCTGTACCCCATGGCAATCCGATGGAAGGGTTTGGGTTTGGCGAACACCTGTTGAACGTTACCTTCCGTCGTGTGTTACGCCAACACTGGAGTAGAGATTAGGTGGCATTATGGTATAGAATGTTTTTCTTGGTTGTGGTTTTGTCCGCTTATTGCACTTAAGAAAATGCTAAATGCGGAATGACGTGAAAAGATTTTACAACGTGTGGTGTGTGTACCGTTTCAGTACACACACCATCAGATTATTTGACTTGTCGGTCTAACGAAGTAGGCGAGTGTCACCAATATGTCTCGTGGTCTTATTGTAGCGTGTTTATCTTCTGCCTTTAGGTCAGATGATAGAAATGCCACTTGCATGCTTAGAGTAGCAGATTGACGGTAACCAACTTTAAACAGAACTTGATTAATTTTCACACACCTTTATTAAAATAATAGCAAGCATAAAAATTACTTAACTTGGTTCTGGATGCTATTTGCAATTGACAATCTGAAGTTCCTTTGGTATTGGTACGTTAATCTTATTCTAACATACATCTCTGATACTTAACAAAAGTGTCTATATATTTATCTTCATGGCTATGTACAGGAATATGGTAATCTTACTAGACACAGACTCAAACTTGACTATAGACCGGTACAGACAAACTCGTACAGACTGTTGCAGACAAAAGCAGACTGACTAACTGGAGGTCTGTACACTCGTTATAATACCTCGCGCATTCATGTATCACTGCGCGAGTGTGATCCGCGAGGAGAAAGGGTTCTACGTTAGCAGCAATCTCATTGGCTGCGTTACATATTAATACGCAGATCGGCGGAAGCAGAATTTGGTCCGTCTCTATGGCAGCGCCATCTCGTAGTGCGGAGACGGACGAGCGCTGTGCCTGCGCTGTTGTGCTTAGCGGGGCGCGCTCTAGTGGGAAAGTTGTGTACGCGCTGACTACGCGGAACTATGTACACAGCACAGCGCTGTGCACTGTGTAGAGTAGATGAACAGTTCGTAGACGAGGGTCGATTCCTGTATCATTTAATATGGCGTTTCGTAAAGCAGCATTTTTGGGGCAGTAGTTTGTGAACAATAACACTCTGAGATGGAGTGGCCTGTACAAGGTCACAAACTGGACCCTATGGAACATCTTTAGAATAAGTTAGAACATCAGCTCCGCTACAGACCCTAGCGTCCAACACAATTAGCTTCTCTGGTTTCTATACTTTAAGATGAATGGGCTGCCACTCCCTCAGAGCAATCAGACATTGAAAGTATCTGGCCATCATAATAGCTGAGAAAGTACGTTCGCCATATTAACTTCCGTAGCGTCCGTATACTTCTGATCAGATAGCGTGTATGATAAAATAGGACAGATTAGCTATTGTTTCTTCGTAGGTATTTAATGTAACGGAAATGAAGAGTGTTGACTGAAATAAACATTCGTATAAGTGAGCACAAATACCGTACATCAGCCGGATGTTGTTGGTGTAGTGTGTGAGGTGGGCCACTGCAGCTGCCATACACAATCGTAACTGCGCTCGTGTCCGGCCCAGGCAGCTCTCGCCCTGTGCGTGTGAGCGTGATGCGAAATTTAAATGGCCCCCAACTACTGGCTGCTCGTTTTGTAGCGCCTGCTGCCCACCGGCCGCAGTTTGCGGGATCGGTAACAGCTGTTTAGTAGCGTCGGCAGTGGCGCGCTGGCGCCACATGCGAACACTAACTAGCAGGCCAGCGACTGCCGTGCGTTACCGGGGCAGGTGTTGTGGCCATTCCGCGGCCTGTGTGCTGTATCAGCTTTTGCGGTGCCAGGCACGGCACCGGCAGGCTTACGCTGTGTCTCACATGGTGTGGGACAACTCAATACGTTGCAAAATAATGACGTCTGTAATTTGCTAAGCACCTACCACGCTCTGCTGCTTCGCACGGTATTCAACAAAGGTTTGTCTTGTGTTATCATGTCAGGATGGAGGGAACCAATCAAATGACGGTATGAAATGGAGAATGATAAACTGTTAATCAAATATCTACTAGATGCATTCAATAAGTAATGCAGCGCATTTTTTCTCGGCAAATTTCGGTTGAAAAAAAATGCGGATTTTTTTGTGGGACATCGTTTCATGAACTTCCTGTCGCTGGCGGCGCTATTGAGTCTTCAAAATAGTATCTGTGACGGAAGTGCGTTTCAGGCAGTCAGCTGTCATTGTCTTTTTGGCGGAAAACCAGATCATCGCCTGTCTTTATAGGCGGCTGCAGAATACTTACGGAGACCTGGTAGTGAACAAAAGCACGGTGTGTCGTTGGGCGAGGCATCTGTAATCATTGCAAAATCGTGCACCGATCTCTCGCGTGACGCAGGTTGTACACAGTTGTGACTCTTGCAGTGTCGGAAAGTGCGGACATTCCCATTTGATGTGATGGACAGATCACAATCGAATACTTCGCTGCACAACTGGACCGTCTAACAATACCACCACTTGCAAAGCAGGTTAGAAATCAGATTAATAATGTTTCTCACGCAGCATATGTTCGCTTTATCGGGCAACAACAAAGTTATTTACTGTGGGTGGTATCGTCAGAATGGAAATAATGAAGTCACTGTAAAATAGTCATTAATTTTGGCACTTATCTTGAATGGATTCCCATGTAGATTTCATCGAAGTTGTTATGGCTCATCTTGTTGATTCTAGGGTGAGTCCACTTTGACTGCTAGAAGGTCCAGATCTGTATTTTAGCAATATTTGAAGACCTAACAAATGCGTTTTTCAGGAAATGCTTAATGATCAAACAATCCCAGATCAGAACAAAGATATGGTAGAAATAATTTTTGACTTTGTGTTCATGATCCACATTTTTATTAAACTTCTTGTAAATTCACATATTCTTCTTCTTAATTGTCACATCATCAAGAAAGTTTTGTATCAGTTTTCATATATTTAATTTCCACTTTAACCAAACACAATCCTTCACTGTTCTTTTACAAAGCGAAATAACAACTTAACTTCTGCAAAGTGAAACAAAGACTGCCCTGTGCGCATTCGCGCCAAAACGATTACAAGTAAGTCAAAGATTATGACAGTTTCACAGAAATGAATACACACAAGCACCGTATCACTGTAATATATCAATACATCGGAATACCTATACATTAATAAAACCAAATGTGAATATTGTCACAAAAATATGTCTGTTACTTCGCAGAAAAGAAGTACGATATTACTGGTATCGAGAACTGGGGTTGGAGTGCCGTAATGGTCACGTAAATAAAGAACCATTACAACCGGCATTTTGAAATTGTTATTCTGTTTGATGTCCTCTTCTATGATGCAACGACCAACTCGAAAGTGTACTGTGCTACTCTGAAGAAATTGAAGAAACTTCTTCAGCATGTTCGTCGCCGCGAAAATGCAAACGAACGTCTCCATCTCCATGACGATGCAAGGGCTCACACAAGTCTCCGCATAGGAGAGGAGCTAACAAAACTTCATTGGATCGTTTTTCCTCATCCACCCTACAGCCCGGATACTGCATCTTCCTGTTTCCACCTGTTTGGCCCAGAGAAGTAGTATGTCGATGAAGAGGAGGTTATTTTTGCAGCAAGGCTTTGGCCCCAATGTCGATCAACAGCGTGGTACCATTCGGGCATTCAGGCACTCTCAGTTAGGTGGCGTAAGGTCATTGCATTGAAGGGAGGTTATTTTGAAAAACACGGTTTTGTAGACTAAAGAGTAGGGAATACTGTGGTGTATTGGTATCCTCAACAAATCTAACCTGGTGCCAGAAAAAAATGTGCTGCATTACTTATCGAACGGCCCTCGTGTACTCTAGAAAATACAAAATTTTATCATACCATGCAGGACGGGGTAGCCATGATAAGACACACAGTTGCATTCTCCAAATGGACTTGACGTAAAATGTGCAAGTGTGGCAGGAAGAGAACCACCCTGTAGTTGGTATTACTAATTGTTAAGATTAAACGCAGTAGCTATTCAGACTCTTCACGGGACTAAATAGCGTTGGGCAACAACTATGACAAGAACAGAAGCAAAGAAAGATTAGCAAAAACATTACGCGGCTTTTCTGTGAAAGATTTTGTTTGCGGATAATCCACTGTTTACAAACCATGGCCAAATCAATATGCTCTATTGACAATGATAGTCAAAATAATAAAGCACTGCTACCGTTTTTTCTTCAAGCGCAGCACAGCGTGTTCCTGGTGTTTATTCCCATTTCGAAGTGCTGTGGGAGTATTCAGTGGCACTGGATGTGATATTAGCTTTGTGCTTTATTCTTCCTCTTCTCCCGTATGCTTTTTCTTCTTCTTTCGAATAACCCATTTGGGAATACGATGAATCAACTTTGGCTACTCTTCATTGTATTAGATTTCCTTAGTTTCCGAATTTCATGCATCCTTTTACAGGGTTGTTCCGTTTCTTCTTGAGTCCACTTTCGTCTACTCGTTTTCTTTCTCTCTGGCAATTCTGCTTTTAGAACTGCCTTTCTGAAAAATCTTCTGTTTTCGATTGTGTCTATTGTAATTCTAACGTTTTCCATGTCGTTTTCAGTCTCTGTGAACCATGCGGGCTTGCATTTGTAGCTATTGAGTAATGTGAATATCCGCTTGCTTAGTCTGTTGTTATCCATACTGAATATATGCCCAAAAAGCCGTAGTCTTCTCTTCCTCATTACATCAGTTAGTTCTTCAGTTGTCAAGTATAGCTTGTAACGGTACTTGAATTACGTAACCATTACGGCACCTCACCTCAACCTCTCGATACCAACAAAATTCTACTGTGTTTCTGTAAAATAGTTAACATATTTCTGTGACAACATTCAGATTTGATTTCATTAATGAAGAGGTACTTCGATACATCGATATGTATGTATTGCAATGATATTATTCTTATGTGTATTCTTACTTTTGTCACTATGATCATTGACGTACTTTTAACTCTGATTTTTGGGCGCGTAAGCGGTTATTAAAGAGTCAAGCTTTGGTCGTCATGTTAAAAAGACGCAAATTGTAGTCAGTTTATGAAATGTGAACTTTAACAGTGAGGAAGATACTTTCAAGTATGTTTTATATTGTGAAGTGATGTTTCGGAACGAGTTACGTGATATTGCAACAAAAGTAATGAAATAGAAGTGTAACTTAAATTCGGAGTGCTGATTACTTTTTTTTACATCACCATTGTCCTAACTTGCAAAAGTTTATTCTTCAAGAACGGTTTATGAAACACATCTATAAAACTTTTGAATATCGCAGAATAACGCCTAGGCCTCTTTGTATCCGAGCTTTGAATCATCACTACCTAGATTTTCGACGATTGAGTCATGAGTTCACAACGAGACCAGCGTGGGAAACACGAAAAGATGAGTGCGTAGTTTATCCATTATTTCAAGAAATGACTTTATTAACTGGGCTCTAATGACACCTGCCACATAATATAACTTTGTTGTTGCCCGAAAAGTTGTTTGAAGCTCTCTGTTTGGCCTTAACCTGTATTCAGCATTATCATTTCTTTTAGCTCCCAGTATTTTCCCTAAAATTCTTCTTTTGACCTTCTCTAGTTTCTTAAGATCTCCATTTCTTGTTAGTTTAAGTGTTTCTGCCGCATACAGAGCTTCAGTTCTGGCCACTGTTTGGTAGTGTCTTAGTTTCGCGTTCTAGGACAAGGATTTGTTTTTATAAACGTTTTTGGTCATATGAAACATTCTTTCCATTTTTTGCACTCTAGTTTCTATAGCTGTCTTTTCTTTTGTATTCTATGTAATCCACTCTCCTAGGTGTTTAAAGGAATCTCTTTTGCGTATTGTATTGTTGTCAACTGCAATATTTTCCCGTATTCCTTATTTGATTTTCCTAATGGAACCAGAAAACCAGAAAACACAAACAGTGCTCTTCATTATACCACGGCTCGAAGACACACGGGGTAAAAATCGCGGGAAATCGGAAGAAGGACGAAGTGTGACGAGTGTAGCCCAGAAGTTTACTATTGCTCGCAGCATTGTTTCACGTGCAGGGTGAGCGTTCCGAAACATTGACTCTGCTGCCCGAAGGAGAGGAGGTGGCCGACTGTGGTCAACTATAGCAACAGATGCCGCTATATTGTGCAACAGACAAGAATGGACTCACGTCAAACACTGCGTGCAGTTGCAACAACATTTAACAGGACTGCAAGGCACTCAATCTAACGGTTCACAGTGGCACGTAGACTGGATGGGAGTAGTTTCTCTGTATGACGACCAGTATGTTGTGTTACGTTGACAGCCACACATCGGCGCGCCGTCTGCTATAGTGCCAAGAGCTTAAAACGTGGACCAACGATGACTGGAATCGCGAGCTCTTCTCGGGAGAGTCGTGATTCTGGACGTACCACAACATGACGAATGTGGGAACACGTAATGCACCCAGGAAAATTGTCGAACATGATCGTATTGGTGGCAGGGGGGTGGGGGGGGGGGGGGGGGTGGGGGGGAACACAATGGTTCACTGGCTTACTGACCTCCAAATCTTTGAACACTCTACACTCACTGGTCAGCGTTACTGTGACACTGTACTCCTTTCCCATCTGCGTCTCTTCAGTGGTCTATTCGGCCCTTAATAGAATGGATGACAATGAGCGACCGCCTCGAAGTCTGCCCGTTCCCCCGACTTTAATCCCATCGACCACGTGTGGTATGCATTGCGGAGACATTTTGCAGCACGTCCACATTCACTAAGGACCATCCAGCTGTAGGCACCCGCGCAGGTAGAATCCTATTAAGAACCATGTCCCGCCTTTTGTAATGCCAAGGCAACCATCATAGATCGTGGTGACTTCGGTATTATTAATATCTTTGAATAAAAGCGTCATTTCTGTTTTCTCACTATAGTTCCTTCAGTTACTTTCAATACTACAGTGTACAGCACTTTCTCTGTATGGTCTAAGTTCCATCGAGCTATGTTACTTGTCAGTTTATCATGCGAAAGTTACCTTCATCCTTAAGTTTGCACTGTACAGGATCAAGGTGCTTTTCGCTCAGTTATATCGGACATTGTGGTGCATTACTGGCGAACCCAACTAGTTTTTATTATTTATAGCCGCCGAATTGTGATACCCACTTTTTTTTAAGGGGAACTACCCTTTTGTTTTGCACTGGAAAAAGTCTTCGAAGAGCAGGTCAGCGTGACAAGTGTGGAACTTCGTGCCGGATTACTTTGCTTAACATTATTCTCCAATGTCCTAAATGAAAGAAGGACTTCTCATGTTCCAGTAAGCAATGTCAAAAAAAAAAAAAAAAAAAAAAATGGTTCAAATGGCTCTGAGCACTATGGGACTTAACATCTGAGGTCATCAGTCACCTAGAACTTAGAACTACTTAAATGTAACTAACCTAAGGACATCACACATATCCATGCCCGAGGCAGGATTCAAACCTGCGACCGTAGCAGTCGCGGGGTTCCGGAATGAAGTGCCTAGAAACGCACGGCCACCGCAGCCGGCTAGTAATGTCCAAGATTGGACTTGAACAGTAGTCGATGATGCTTACATGTCTCTATTTGACAGCATTCTCAAGAGGAAGGACTGCCCAACCGATGTGTATAATTCCGTTACTTCAAGTACACTACGTGAACGAGAAACAGCTAGAGTAATTAATTTTTTATCGCCAAGACATGGTTGGGGATAACCATAACAGAAACCGAACTAGCTGTGCAGAACAAATAGCCTGAGAATTGCAGAAAGTCAGCAGGCGTATTAAATTTCGTACTGTAAACACCTTTTTGTACAGGCCAAAAATGAATGAACTTATATAGTAACTGTCAAATACATTGCTATATCCTTCATAGTGATCACTGTTGACGCCCCTTATAGAGGTGGCCTCTCAGACCTGGTGACAACACTGAACACGAACAGTATTAATGCACTAACGCACTCCTACCTGTTAGAGAGAGCAGCTACTCTAATCATTTACATGCCCGCCTATACCGTGTAAGACAGTTTTCACAGTGGCACCGAAAATGGAGGTCAGACACAGTCGCCCGATAACATCGGCCGACAGCTAGGTCACGCAGCGTCCGATCTCCTTCGTCAGGTTCTAGCAGGGTCAAGGAGATTGGGTTAGGTTAGAATCTATTCTTTGTATGACGTAGATTAGATGTTAACATTCAAGGGTGGCATGGGTACCATGACGCCTCCGTGCTTGGAGACGAGCGTTTTCTAATAAAAAGATGCGTGTAAATGATCTGTATCTGTGTCTAAACCAACGTGACGAGTACTGTACACTATGTACTCAGTCACTGGAATCATCACGGGAGGTTTACCAGTATATGACATGAAAGGAAAAAAACATGTGCCAAAAAACGTAAAAACGCTTCGACTTTCTGACGTCACCTTCCTTCTCCCGCTACCGATTTGCGTCAGAAGGGGTCGTCATCAGTGAAGTTAACATGGCGTATGTTATGTTTTTCATACTTAAAGCTGTGTGTGTGTAGTTTTAATGACGCACCGCCGACCACTGTGGCCAAGCGGTTCTAGCCGCTTCGGTCCGGAACCGCGCTGCTGCTACGGTCGCAGGTTCGAATCCTGCCTCTGGCATGGATGTGTGTGATGTCCTTAGGTTAGTTCGGTTCAAGTAGTTCTGAGTGTAGGGGACTGATGACCTCAGATGTTAAGTCCCATAGTGCTTAGAGCCACTTTGTATGACACACCGCATTAAGGAACTCTCCAAAACGCGTTGTTCCTAGTGTGGTTTATTATGCTACAATGATAGGACGTGCGACTTCGGTGTATAACGATTTGGTCAGTGATGTTATTAGCACATAATGGTTAATTTAAGTGATGAAAGTAGATGATGTTTCTATTCCGTGATGCGTGTATAAAATTTGTGTGTGAGTTACCAAGAATTATTTCATTAATGAAAGGTACATTTGTGGTTTCACAGCAGCTCGCTTTATTTTAAAAACAGTGAAAATCAATGCAAAACTGGTTGCATGTGCAGATAATCGCATTCTAGAAATGGAAACCTCTATGTTCTTTAAACACTTACACAATGGAAAAATGTAATCGCCAGATGTCAATTATCGAAGGGTCACTTCTAGTTTTATCTGATATACTACTGCAAATTTAATATGAGGTTTTCTTTTCTTAAACCGCCATTTGACTATATAGTTCTGCATTCTCCTTCTGTACATCTATATTTCAGCTTTTATGTCATTATCGAGTACAATTCTAAAAGTTTTTAGACTATTAACACGTCATATCTGGTAAAATCAATCCAAATAGTTACATAGTAAAGGCATGTGCTAGTCCTGTTTACCTTCTTTGGGCTGACTTTACCGGATATGACGTGTTAATGGTCTAAGAACTTTTAACATTGTACAAGATTATGGCATAAAAGCCGAAATGCAGATAGTACAAAAGAAATACACGGTGGTATAAAGTCGAATAGCGGTTTATTCTTCCAAAAAATACTGCTTGAATAACGCACTCTGTTCACCTAAGGCACTGAAAAGTACAAACGCATATACAACATTTAGAAACCACATCATGTAGCAGAATCACCTGCCTACCAGCATAAAAATGCCCTAAGCAGTAATAATAACCCAAAAAGATCCACTACAGTAACTTTAAGCACAAGACTGGCCATCCTTCACAATTGATTAAATTATTTTTTTTTGTTATAATTTACCAGTACACATAAAATTATCGATAAAGATTTTGACTACTTGTGGTTTGCAATAAACCTGCGATTTCAGTCCATACATTCCGAACTAAATCCCGATTATGACATTTTTTATCCTAAGGTTGCAGCAAACTCCTTCTCTGACTACTTTTGTCAGTTTCTGACAGTGAATGTTTCATTTCGTATCGAATGACATGGCCGCAGAAAACAAGCTCATTTGAACTCCACCGACTGTCGTCAAAAATCTGTACGTTCGGAAGATGAGATCGGTTACATTGTGACTATGCATGTAGTGGTCCACTGATTTGAAATGATAGACGGTCTTTGGACGATGTCGGTTGTCAACAGAATTCACAGAAGTCGGTGCCACTATGGTCGCAGCCTAAGTGTACGGAATTACACTGACATCCTACTGTGTCTCCTGGGTGCGCCACTTTGTTTTTGCCTGGCACTATGGATACCTTCTTGGTATTTTGGTATGAGGGACCCATGTACTTATGATTTACTAGCTGCCGTGCTCGGGATTGCTCAGGATGTTTGATATGTGGCTCACAAAGTGACTGGCGCTACGCGTTGTTGACAGTCATAGAAAATGCAAATCGGATGAGAAACTGCCCTAGCTTGGAACCGAATAGAATCTTTAAATCTTTGGGTGTAAACGGAACGCGAGGAGCAAATAAGTCTTCACATGCGGCATACTCCGAGATGATGGTGAACTATAATTACTTTCGGAAGTACGTTCTTCACAGCCAGCCTTGTTCGGTTTCACGGCGAAGGCGAGTCGATGTTGCGTAATAATGCGATAGGCGATCGTTTCTTTTTAAGTGAACTTGTGTGGCGGTAATGCTGAGAGGTCAAGAGCATTTGAAAATTCGTTTAGGTAATGCACAGCTTTCTTTATATCTGAATCGATGGACTTAAAGGTGACAGAGACGCCGCAAAGCGTTTCCTCGATTACCTTATTAACATAATTGGATTCTAATAATAAAAAGATTTCTGAAACACAACTAAAATATCTTCCCGCGATCTAATTACGTCCAACTGCTGTGGCCGAGCGCTTCTAGGCGCTTCAGTCCGGAACCGCGCTGCTGCGACGGTCGCAGATTCGAATCCTGCCTCGGGCATGGATGTGTGTGATGTCCTTAGGTTAGTTAGGTTTAAGTAGTTCTATATTCTAGGGGACTGATGACCTTAGAAGTTAAGTCCCATAGTGCTCAGAGCCATTTGAACCATTTAAACGGTTACTTCGCTATAACCTATTCTGGCGATAGGAACTACAGTCTGATTACCACGATGTATGTCGTTTGTCAGGCATTTAATTTTCCATTAATTTTCTTCATTGTTTCTGCCCACTTCGTAGTAAATCGGTCAAATACTTTTCGAGATGTTTTTATTGGGAATATTAAAAATGTGTATAGCCTATGTCTGCCCAAATGTTCAGTTGGGTCTTGGGTAGAAATTTGAAGTAAATTGTCCAAAAACTTCTAGAGATTTTTGGTAACAGACCCTTCCCGTTTATATATTACATACAAGCATGTTTCAAGACAGATTACTAAATTTTATGTAAACAGTAATCTTTCATTCGTCTTGAAGGTAAAATGTGTGAAATTCATCCAGTTATGAACAAAACTGCAGATCTGTGTTAATTTGAACAAACCCACACTCTTCGTTGTATATGTATACACTATGTGATCAAAAGTATCTCGACACCTAGCTGAAAATGACTTACAAGTTCGTGGCGCCCACAATCGGTAATGCTGGAATTCAATATGGTGTTGACCCACTCTTACCTTGATGACAGCTTCCACTCTCGCAAGCATACGTTCAAACAGGTGCTGGAAGGTTTCTTGGGGAATGGCAACCCACTCTGCAGTGAGAAGAGTATCTATGTCGATCGGTGACACCTGGCACGAAGTTGGCATTACAAAACATACCACAGGCGTTCCATAGGATTCAGGTCAGGCAGTCCATTACAGGGATGTTATTGTCGTGTAACCACTCCACCACAGGCCGTGCATTATGAACAGGTTCTCGATCGTGTTGAAAGAACCAATCGCCATCCCCGAATTGCTCTTCAACAGTGGGAAGCAAGACGGTGCTTAAAACATCAATGTAGGCCTGTGCTGTGGTAGTGCCACGCAAAACAACGAGGGGTGCAATTCCCCTTCATCAAACAACGACCACACCATAATACTATAGCCTCCGACTTTTACTCTTGGCAGTACACACGCTGGCAGATGACATTCTCCCGGCATTTGCCACATCCACACCCTGCCATCGGATTGCCGCATTGTGTACCGTGATTCGACACTCCACCCAACGTTTTTCCACTGTTCAATCGTCCAATATTTGCGCTCCTTACACCAAGGGAGGTTTCATTTGGCATTTACCGTCGTGATGTGTGGCTTATGAGCAGCCGCTCGACCATGAAATCCAAGTTTCCTCACCTCCCACCTAACTGTCATAGTACTTGCAGTGGATTCTGATGTAGTTTGGAATTGCTGTGTGATGGCCTGGATAGGTGTCTGCCTACTACACATGACGACCCTCTTCAACTACCGCAGAGTTATAAATAAATTTATTTTCGCACGACCGGTTTCGGACTGTTATAAGCCCATCCTCAGGTGTCGTAGCTGTGCTGTGGTACCCGAGCTCCGCGTGTAACAGGCGCGGTGTGCTGCCTATGAGCGCAGAGCCAGCACACTGCGCCTGGTAAACGCGGTGCTCGGGTACCACAGCACAGCTACGACACCTGAGGATGGGCTTATAACAGTCTGAAACCGGTCGTGCGAAAATAAAGTTATTTACAACTGTGGCGGTATTTTCAGCCTCTTCTATAATGCTCAGTTGCGGGTGTTCTGCCAACAGGATTGTTTGTACTTGCAATTCTATCTTCTGGTGCAAACTGTAACTATGAAAACGTTGTGTTAGAAAATGTTGTGTGTGTGTGTGTGTGTGTGTGTGTGTGTGTGTGTGCGTGAGAGGATTAAGTACGACATGTCGAATACGGAACTATGCTGCTTAAATTTCTGAAATGAATTAAAATATTCAGGCAGGTTAAGGTGTGCATATAACGTAATAGTTTTCCGTGTTTCTTGTTAAATGTACACGTTCGCTTCCCTCTTAATGTTATGATGTTTCTATCTCCTTTCTGCTGTTACTTCTCGGTTTTCCAGTTTAAACAGTTCACGAATCACATATCTGTTTCACATCGCGCCTGTGCTAGGAGTAGGGTGGGTCTCGATACCCACTTTCAGTAATCACTATTACATAGTTTTCCTGTTTGTGTTCCCGGTCGCGCACCACGGGAGAGCGGTTTTCATTGAATCTGTGGAAGTAATTCCATGAAATATGTCATTTCTCTCCCCCTTTATATTACGTTTTACATGTTACAAAGATTGTGGTGATTTTTGATGTCCAGTCGTGATGTGTGTTTTTGCGATTCTTCTAGGTCCCCCTTTTATCGTTTTGACACGGAACTTTTGATTCCATGACAAGATTACGATGGAGATGACGTCGGATGGTAAGCTATTTTATTTGTAAGTAACGTTCTGTTCTCCCTTTTAATTTATTTTAATTCATTATAGAAATTGTAGGCGCATAGGTCCTTACCTAATGTTTCACACTTCAGGATCCCCTCCCCCGCACCACTGTCTTGTAACACAATAATTTCACTATTACAATTTACACCAGATGATGCAACTTTCAGTGTTCCGAATCTGGTCGTGTATACAATAAAAGATTGTTGACCAAGCAAATGTTGTGCTGTTAATTCATTTTACAAAATGGACTTATACAGTTGTGGTGGACCAGGAGCCATTGTTAAGAGGGAACATAAACAAAAAAAAAATGTTCAAATGTGTGTGAAATCTTATGGGACTTAACTGCTAAGGTCATCAGTCCCTAAGTTTACACACTACTTAACCTAAATTATCCTAAGGACAAACACACACACCCATGCCCAAGGGAGGACTCGAACCTCCGCCCGGATCAGCCTCACAGTCCATGACTGCAGCGCCCTAGACCGCTCGGCTAATCCCACGCGGCGGAACATAAACAAACACACTCCTAAGGCTACACGGTTGAGCCGTGTCGCACCTTTTCTGACCAGCTCTTTGGCAGTACTATCTTCGGCGACGGGTATTTGCGGTAGGCGAGTTGTTCGCCGGACTCTCTACGAGGTGCTAGGGCGTGCTTGAGGTGATGACGGAGCAAACACGCGGGCTCGGCCAGCGGTTGCGCGGCCGGCCTATCTTGCAAGACGGTCGCGAGTTTGTGGTGGACCTGTCTGATGTCAGCTTCGGGCACTGCTCGTCGCATTGCTTTGGGGCCTGTTTTCTCGCAGAGACCCATCCCTCGAGACCATCTCGAACAACGCTCTCCATCGTACATGTAAGTGGTTTTGGTGTCTTCGTTTCGTCAAACGATTTGCGTTGCAGCGAATCAACTTACTGGTCGTTTGGCAGCCGGCAGAGTCTGTGTGACTGTATGCAGACCAGCAGTTACTATTTGCTTTTAAATCCGCTGGTTGGATGTCTATTAAAAGGCAGATTAGCACGAAGGCGTGTGATTTTGGGTTTATTGCCATCGAGCGACGTCCCTGGTATATTCCGGTAAAGAATTTTTTTTTTTTTTTTTTTGAACCAGTTATACTGTTATTAGTAAAGCTTCTATTTGGTAATGCTACTCATTTATAAGTACTTGCTTATATACATGCACTTTTTGAGTGCACTCACTCAACAGTAATTGGTTTATGTACTTTATCGATTTATTAACGTATATTGATTGATGTTTTGTTATTGTTTGTCGTGTCTTCTGCGGTCTGTTTGTGCTTCAGTTTCTGCGAGTTGGGGTGCGTGGGTGCGGCTCCACGTCCCGCTTCTGTGCACAGAAGCTGTGAAGTGCCGTCTAACGGGAAGTGACTCCCGGTTGAGCTCCGACGTTTAGGTGTTGTTCGGACGGCTGGGGAAGTTTCCCGATGCCGCCAGTTCCCTGCTACTCCCATATGCTGTTGCAATTGAGGCATTATATAATGTACAGGTACATACAGTTACAATATGGCAGTTACAGCCGACTCGGCAAAACAGGACTGTAAATTTTGTTACAACTTGGGGCGCAAAAAATATTTACATCGGATAGTCCCACGCATGTTCTGTAATGTGACTTGGTTTCTGTAGACCACGAATCTGAACATTATGCCGATTCACTTTACCACAGGTATGGAAGGTGGTTTCATCACTGAATACAGTTTTGTTAAGAAAATCGTCTTCAGTCTGTATATTGCTAAGTATTTCTGAACAAAACACAGTTCATTTTTCTTTGTGACATTCTCTGAAAGGTTGAAACCGTTCCAATTTATAGGGGTTGAGTGACAGGCGTTTCCGTAACACCTTCCACACTTTTACACTAGGCATACTCAATTCTCAGCTGCCATATCTCGCTGATTCAACTAGACTACGAACGTAAGACTTATAACTGACTTCTAATATTATTTTAACTTATTTCAAAACAAGGAGATTATGTGCCCTTTCTGCTCTCGGTTGTATTACAGTTTCACGACCGTCAGCCATAAATTCCTCGCAACAGAGAGAAATATCATCCAGCTTTAAATACTCGTAATATATCTGCGCTTCCTTGAATTATGGGCAAAGACTCCTCGTAATAACTTGTTTTGCGCTTATATTAGGATTAATTAATTTCACTCTCTAGCAAAAGAGACTAATTTCTGCTGAAACCAGAGTTACTGAGTAGCTTCGGCTTATGTGGTTGCGTTTAAAATACATTTACTGAATAAATGATCTACGCCTCATAACCTAATAAAACATCGGACTTCGTAAAAAATTAGAGCACGTGTTTGTTCTGTTAACCAGAAGATATGAGTAATGGCTACGAAAGCTGGAAATAATGTAATACCTCTACGCAAAACCACATTAGCTTCTGTTAGTACAATTACGTGGCCACATTTAACTTTAGGTACGGCGGGGTAGTAAAGGATAGAAACTGACCCACAGGAGGTTTGCAATAATTACACTCCTGGAAATTGAAATAAGAACACCGTGAATTCATTGTCCCAGGATGGGGAAACTTTATTGACACATTCCTGGGGTCAGATACATCACATGATCACACTGACAGAACCACAGGCACATAGACACAGGCAACAGAGCATGCACAATGTCGGCACTAGTACAGTGTATATCCACCTTTCGCAGCAATGCAGGCTGCTATTCTCCCATGGAGACGATCGTAGAGATGCTGGATGTAGTCCTGTGGAACGGCTTGCCATGCCATTTCCACCTGGCGCCTCAGTTGGACCAGCGTTCGTGCTGAACGTGCAGACCGCGTGAGACGACGCTTCATCTAGTCCCAAACATGCTCAATGGGGGACAGATCCGGAGATCTTGCTGGCCAGGGTAGTTGACTTACACCTTCTAGAGCACGTTGGGTGGCACGGGATACATGCGGACGTGCATTGTCCTGTTGGAACAGCGAGTTCCCTTGCCGGTCTAGGAATGGTAGAACGATGGGTTCGATGACGGTTTGGTTGTGCCGTGCACTATTCAGTGTCCCCTCGACGATCACCAGTGGTGTACGGCCAGTGTAGGAGATCGCTCCCCACACCACGATGTCGGGTGTTGGCCCTGTGTGCCTCGGTCGTATGCAGTCCTGATTGTGGCGCTCACCTGCACGGCGCCAAACACGCATACGACCATCATTGGCACCAAGGCAGAAGCGACTCTCATCGCTGAAGACGACACGTCTCCATTCGTCCCTCCATTCACGCCTGTCGCGACACCACTGGAGGCGGGCTGCACGATGTTAGGGCGTGAGCGGAAGACGGCCTAACGGTGTGCGGGACCGTAGCCCAGCTTCATGGAGACGGTTGCGAATGGTCCTCGCCGATACCCCAGGAGCAACAGTGTCCCTAATTTGCTGGGAAGTGGCGGTGCTGTCCCCTACGGCACTGCGTAGGATCCTACGGTCTTGGCGTGCATCCGTGCGTCGCTGCGGTCCGGTCCCAGGTCGACGAGCACGTGCACCTTCCGCCGACCACTGGCGACAACATCGATGTACTGTGGAGACCTCACGCCCCACGTGTTGAGCAATTCGGCAGTACATCCACCCGGCCTCCCGCATGCCTACTATACGACCTCGCTCAAAGTCCGTCAACTGCACATACGGTTCACGTCCACGCTGTCGCGGCATGCTACCAGTGTTAAAGACTGCGATGGAGCTCCGTATGCCACGGCAAACTGGCTGACACTGACGGCGGCGGTGCACAAATGCTGCGCAGCTAGCGCCATTCTACGGCCAACACCGCGGTTCCTGGTGTGTCCGCTGTGCCGTGCGTGTGATCATTGCTTGTACAGCCCTCTCGCAGTGTCCGGAGCAAGTATGGTGGGTCTGACACACCGGTGTCAATGTGTTCTTTTTTCCATTTCCAGGAGTGTATTATTTCAATCAAAGGTAAAATTTACAGTCATCCGAGTAAAGAGGGCAATCGTACTGACCAGAAAGGTCAGACTATGTAAGATAAAGCAATGGTGATGGACGACTTATTTAATAGCATATATAGTGAAACACGAAACATATTGGGAACGCTAGCTCCTTTCAGTATGCTTATTTTTAGATAAACATGACACTTTGCATGAATTATTAACACTGTAGGCTCCGTTTATTTTCTTCATATATACGTAAAATAACCGGAAAAGTGAGAAAATTTCTGAAATTATTTAATGATTCTAAAAGAGGCGCCACAGACTGCCGAAATTGTTCAATTTCTACGTCCAGAGACTGCTGTCCGGCCCTGACCCAGCGTCCCATGTTATGCAGAGGTAGTTTCGGTTAACAGCTTGTACCAATTAATAACAGTTTGTCTTTAAGCTGGTGGCTTGTGACATTTAGTTATTAATTGCCTGTGAACTACAGTAGCAGGCTTGGGGGAACGAGCACACAAACAACACTGCAGACGCTCTACACCGTTATACATCTGCATGTTGGCAGCTGGAATAATTTATTCGCACATGCCATCTACCTGGAACGTGGGAAACTAACGGTGGCAGGCGGGAATAAAACACGAAATTACACTGCGTTCAGTGCTGTATCAAACATTTCTGTAAGTCATTTACCCTTTTACAATTAAAGGTTTCTTTTGCATAACTAATTTATGAACACACTGTATTAGGTGCCAATCGAGGTAACTTCAACCGTTTCACGCCAAAACGCGGAACCGAATATACTGTTGAGGCATCAATCTTTGGCAGGCCACAGCATGCAGCCAAGGAGTATCTGGCCCAGCCATCTGCGTATTTTAGCAGTTGGGTACTGCAATGAAATGGGCACAGCGCTCCGCAACGTAACTATCTACGGCAGCAGCGTGCTGGGTTGATCCACGCTGTGGCATAAAACAACGACTCACAGCCGGCCACGTGACGGGAATCGAGCTCTGGTCACAATACAACCGGCCAGGCCTAGTACACACAGAGCAGAAGACAGTCAAGGGATGCCTCCTAACATCGTGTCAGACTCTTTTGCCCGGCCTAGTGAAATGGTTGGCGACTGCTGGTGCAGGATTTTGTGCTCGAGCTGACCTCTCGATTATGCTCCATAAATGTTGTATGTAAATGGCTACACAGGATAATTGAAATGGCCTGGGAGTCGGGACAGGTTCCATCAGACTGGACAAAATCAGTAATCACACCAATGTAACCCAATCTTTAAACATGGAAACAGAAATGATTGTAACAACTATAGAGGTATCTCTTTAATCAGCGTTGTGGGAAAAATCTTCTCAGGTATTGTTGAAAGGAAAGTGCGAGTATTAGTTGAGGACCAATTGGATGAAAATCAGTGTGAGTTTAGGTCTCTTAGAGGTTGTCAGGACCAGACCTTTAGCTTACGGCAAATAATGGAGAAGTGTTATGAGTGGAACAGGGAATTGTATCTATGCTTTATAGATCTAGAAAAGACATATGACCGGGTTCCTAGGAGGAAGTTGTTGTCTGTTCTGCAAGATTGTGGAATAGGAGGCAAACGTTTGCAAGCAATTAAAGGTCTTTACATGGATAGTCAGGCAGCAGTTAGAGCTGACGGTAAATTGAGTTCATGGTTCAGAGTAGTTTCAGGGGTAAGTCAAGGCTGCAACCTGTCTCCACTGTTGTTCATATTATTTATGGATCATATGTTGAAAACAATAGACTGGCTGGGTGAGATTAAGATATGTGAACACAAAATAAGCAGTCTTGCATATGCGGATGACTTACTTGTGATGGCAGATTCGATTGAAAGTTTGCAAAGTAATATTTCAGAGCTAGATCAGAAATGTAAGGACTATGATATGAAGATTAGCATCTCCAAAACGAAAGTAATGTCAGTGGGAAAGAAATATAAACGGATTGAGTGCCAAGTAGGAGGAACAAAGTTAGAACAGGTGGACGGTTTCAAGTACTTAGGATGCATATTCTCACAGGATGGCAACATAGTGAAAGAACTGGAAGCGAGGTGTAGCAAAGCTAATGCAGTGAGTGCTCAGCTACGATCTACTCTCTTCTGCAAGAAGGAAGTCAGTACCAAGACTAAGTTATCTGTGCACCGTTCAATCTTTCGACCAACTTTGTTGCATGGGAGCGAAAGCTGGGTGGATTCAAGTTACCTTATCAACAAGGTTGAGGTTACGGATATGAAAGTAGCTAGGATGATTGCAGGTACTAGTAGATGGGAACAATGGCAGGAGGGTGTCCACAATGAGGAAATCAAAGAAAAACTGGGAATGAACTGTATAGATGTAGCAGTCAGGGCGAACAGGCTTAGATGGTGGGGTCATGTTACACGCATGGGAGAAGCAAGGTTACCCAAGAGACTCATGGATTCAGCAGTAGAGGGTAGGAGGAGTCGGGGCAGACCGAGGAGAAGGTACCTGGACCTGCGTTCACACGGAGCCCTCTTAAGTTCACAAAATGGACAGGCCAGAGAATTCAGCACTGTCAAACAACGGTGTGGCGTGTTCTGAAATGACACCTGAGTATGAAGCCTTACAAGTAGCTGTTACTGCAGCACTTCCATCCCGGTGACCACAACAGACGGTGCAAATTTTGCTTTTCATTTCTCCAAGATACGAGGGTGGTCCAGAAAGTAAGTTCCGATCGGTCGCGAAATGGAAACCACAGTGAAAACCAGAAACGTTTTATTTGCAACGGTTAGGTACACCTTCCACCCACTGCTCTACATAGTCGCAGCTCCAACATCGAGTGTTGTCGTAGTGTTGTATCAACTTTCCAATATCCTCGTCATAGAAAGCAGCCGCCTGTACTTTCGGCCAGTTATCTGCACTGGTCTACAGCACGTTGTCTGTGGAAAAATTTTGTCTTCATAGCCAGCAGTTCTTGTTAGCAGAGATGAGAGTCAGGGGGAGCCAATTGCGGACTGTACTGAGGATGATCAAAGACTTCTCATCGGAAACGCTGCAGGAGGGTCTTCATTGCCCCTGCAGTCTGCGGCCGAGAATTGCCATGAAGAAGGAACTGCTCGACAGTTGTGTCATGTGGGCTGCATGACACAGGCGAAATCTCTAACCAGGCCCTCGTACTTGGCGGGAGACGCTATTCGCTGCGAATATTTACGTGCCCACTGTTCACTCTAAACTGAAAAGAGCTCTGCGACACGATCGACGAGCGTACTAGAGACACTGCCCAACACATCTGTGCAAAGCTTTACCGTATTTTCCCAGTGGTTTCCATTTCGCGACCGATCGGAACTTATTTTCTGGACAACCCTCGTATTTTCGGGATAATCGAAGTCTCAACTATCGTACAAAGAAAACCGCCATAACGAAAGACTGTGTGAGAGTCACAAAATCCTGAGGTCGTCATCGAATATGAAACAGACTCACCGAAACTGAACGTGTTTTGTGTTCCTTCTGTTCAATAAGTGTATAGATTGTTCTGTTTTGTGAAGGACGCTGCGACAGAATTTTTATACCTGGACGTGCTGCAAAACTGCTCGTGTTCTCAACTTCACGATGATACCAATCATTTAGTTTTTGTGCATGACGGTGCACCGTCTCACTTTCATATTGAGATACGGCGTTATCTTAACACCACCATCCCACACCATTGGACTGGAAGAGGTTGACAAGATCTTGTTCATTGCTTTTGGCCTCCCAGGTAACTAGGCCTCACCTCTTGCGATTTTTTTCTGTGGGGGTACACAGAGGACATCTACTTTAGCTGTTATGCAAGAACTGAATAATAGAATAGTTGAAGCTGTCGATTCAGTAATCAGAAAGCTGTTGAATCCTGTGTCGAATGACATGGACTACCGTTTCCATCTTTCTCGAGCAACGCATTGTGCTCACGCTGAGTGTATGGTATAATGTCTAGGCGAACATAAGACTTTGAACCTTCCTCTTTCCAGTGATATGCACAATGTGTTTCTACCTTTCACGGTTTTTCTGTAATAAACTACTGAAATCTGTTCTTTCTCTTTGAATCACCCTGTATGTACTTCTAAATCAGTGTTACATTTCAGAGTGCAACATAATTTTATACAGGGCGAAGCAGAATACGTAAACGTCCCCGGGTATGTGGCAGGTTTACGCACTATGGGGCACGTCTACGCCTGTCATAGAACATAATAATTAAATGAACAGAACTCATTGCTAACCTTTTTAAAATATGCTTTGTTGGCAATAAACAACATTACAGTCTTACTTACACCAATTAACAAGGTAAAACATAACAGCTATACTGGTAGTAATCAAATGTTTTGCCCATCTTCCACCTGTTAGCATAATATAGCCTACACAGATGTTTGAATGTTAATTAAAGACCTATTCATCATCATTGTTCGATTTAATTTCAAGCCCACAAAACATAATGTGCTTGCTCTGGTATAACCCTCGTGAGCCCACCTTTTACAGCTACGGTAATGGACGTATCCTTCATTTATTTTTGATTCGAAGCTTTGCTTCCAGCGTTAAATATGATGGCAGTTTTCATCCTCTTTGTCAGATTGTTGCAATTTGTAAGAGAAAGGAAGAACTGGATTGGACATTCGTTGACAGGGGTGCTTCCTATCAGATGCTTTGGGAGGACAAGTTCGTGAGAGAAGATTGAGCAGCAGGATCAGATGCAAAATGATAGACGACATAAAGGGGAGCAGAAATCACGCGGTCCTGAAGAGGATGGCAGGAAACACAACAGCATGGAGAGTACCATAGTAAAATGATGACATCGGAAGTAGTCCTACCCAAATTTTTCCTTGTCCTTCCTTTTAGTAATTTCTTACCCTTATCAGCCCTTGACACCACAGAATTAGATTCATAGGTTACAAATAAACTTTCTAGCAGTATCTACCTTTTATTCCCCTGTGACTTAATTCTTTTTTAGATTGTGTTTCCAACTGGTCTTGTCTTAAACTTTCCTTCATTAGGCTGTCGTTTTGGACGCCAGGAAACCTGTACGTAAATGTGCCGCAATAGGACTGTCCCATCGTCATGTTTTAACCAGTTTCGACGCTACAGTAGTACGTTTCAGGCTTTCAGATTATCCAAGTGTGCCTTGTAAAGGAAAATAATGCCCTGTAACGAATATGTGTTTCAAGACAAGAGAATGAAGGGCATTGGCTTGTAGTGGGCATTCATTCATATAAACTGGGCAAGTTGAAAATTTGTGCCGAACGGGGGTTAGAATCCGAGTCAGCTGCTCACTATGCAGATGCACTGACCAGTACGCCATCTGGGCACAGTAGTCATGTAGTCATCACACTTGCACGGACTACCCTAGCACACCTCTCAACTTGTACCACACACTACCCTCTTGCTCAGTAGCCTCATTACTTGCAGCATCTCGCTGTTTCCCGTAAGACTTCGGGCTTCGTGAGCATCTGCACTGTAGGGATCAGCGACCGACATCATCTTAAGCATATATGTGATGTCTGTTCTTTCATACATATTCAGGTATGTTCTCTGCGCTAAAACATTCACTCAACTGGTTCTCTGTGACAGCCCTCAGAATATGTCAGTTCAAATCGTCCATTGTCGGTAGCGCCCTAGCAACAATGGTTCCTGAGAGAAGTGCTTTGCGTAAACATGACCCGGTCTCCTTACATGTTTCCGGTACTAGCTTAGGGGAACTCCGTGTCCTGCACTTTCATCTGTTATCAAGATTGTATTTATGTAGGAGCTATCCGGACCGATAGCAGCGTACTCGAGAGGGAAACAGCATTCAAGAAGTACGTTTATCATGCGTTCTCATCATTGTATAACACATCGAAAAAGTCCGCCATGGTGCAAGACGCACACTTGGGCAGCCGCACAAGGGCGAAAGCAAAGAAAGAATTGACCATGATGACGTCTACTGGCGGAAGTAAAGCTGTGGGGACGGGGCGTGAGTCGCGCTTGGGTAGCTCATAAGGTAGAGCAATTGCCCGCGAAAGGCAAAGGTCCCGAGTTCGAGTCTCGATCCGGTACACAGTTTTAATTTGCCAGGAAGTTTCAATTGACCATGAGTTAGTAACCGTTCGATCTGGCGGCAAATTCGGGACCCTTTGGTAATTTTCTTAGTTAGTTGGTTGCATGTACCATACGCACGATCAGCCAGAAAACGATGACCACATACTTAATAAACTGTATGTAGGACTTTGACACGGATAATAGCGGCCGGCCGAAGTGGCCGTGCGGTTAAAGGCGCTGCAGTCTGGAACCGCAAGACCGCTACGGTCGCAGGTTCGAATCCTGCCTCGGGCATGGATGTTTGTGATGTCCTTAGGTTAGTTAGGTTTAACTAGTTCTAAGTTCTAGGGGACTAATGACCTCAGCAGTTGAGTCCCATAGTGCTCAGAGCCATTTGAACCATTTTTTGGTAATAGCGGCGACGCGGCGTGGCCTTGAAGCAATGAGGCCTTGGTAGGTCCTTGGAGGGAGTTGGCACCACATCTCTACACACAAGTCTTTTAATTTCCGGGAGGGGGCCGATGACATCTGACGCCACGTTCAATCACATCCTAAATGGGTTCCATCGGGTTCGGGCTTGGTGAGTTGGAGACCAGCGTACCTATTTCAACTCGCCACTGTGTTCCTGGAAACACTCCATTACACTCCTGGCCCTGTGGCAAGGCCCATTAACTTGTTGAAAAATACCACTGCCTTCGGGTTCAAAAAATGGCTCCAAGCACTATGGGACTTGACATCTAAGGTCATCAGTCCCCTAGACTTAGAACTACTTAAACCTAACTAACCTAAGGACGTCACACAGATGCCCGAAGCAGGATTCGAACCTGCGACCGCAGCAGCAGCGCGGTTCCGGACTGAAGCTCGGCCTGCCTTCGGGAAACATCATCATCATGAAGGAGTGTACGTGGTCTGCAACCAGTGTGCGATACGCCTTGGCCGTCATGGTGTCTTGCACGAGCTCCACTGAACCCATGGACGCCCAAATGAATGGTTCTCAGATCATAATGGAGACACCACTAGCTTGCCTCCATCCCGCAGTACAGGTGTCAAGAAGCTGTTCCCCTGGAAGACGACGGATTCGCGCCCTCCCATCGGCTTGAAGAAGAAGGTATCAGGATTCATCGGACCATGCAACGCTCTGCCACTGCATCAACGTCCAGTGCCGACGGTCACGTGCTCATTTCAGTCGTAGTTGCCGATGCAGTAGTGTTAACGTTGGCACATGCATGGCTCGTCATCTGCGAAAGCTCATCGTTTGAAGTGTCTGGTGCACTGTGTGTTCAGACACACTTTTACTCCTCCCAGCATTAAAGTGTGATGTTCGTTCCGCCACAGTTCGTAACCTGTCCTGTTTTATCAGTCTGCACAGCCTACAGCACCTGTAATAAGGGGACGTCGCCCAACCACACGATGAATGGACGTGATTTCTTCTTGATTTTGGCACGTGTTGAAGACACTCACGACAGCACTCTTCGAACACCCGGTAAGTCGATCAGTTTACGAAATGCTCGTGCTGAGCCTCTTGACCATCACAATCTGACCTCGGTCAGACTCGGACAGATCGTCCGCCTTCTTCATTCTACATACGGACAGCACACTCACTGATACTACTTGTAGCCTGGGTGTGTCTGACTAGCAGTCATTCCTCGCCATGTGACGCTGCTATCGCCTGGACCGGTTTATATGGATAGCAATTCGGTGGTTATAATGTTCTGGTTTATCAGTGTATCATTTGAAGGATAGTTTTATCGAAATGATGTAGAACGAGTTAGCTCATGAAGAAACCACCGACGTATCGATAATTTCCATAGAAATTTGGTTTCTAATTACTCGAAAATTCTCTCGCAACTGAACGCATTAAAGAAATTTCCGAGAGAAAAAAAAAACTTCATAATAATGATTCCCATCATTTTGAGGAAACGAAATCGGAAGAAGATTTCGGATGCGGTCGTTTTGAAAGCGGTCCATAACTCACTGAAAATGGCGGTAACCTTGAAAAATACTCGAGTTTTAAACGACCATTTTCTTCCTCATGTGGGTATAGTGATGCAGTGAAAACACCTTTCTGACGACTGGGTTAGCTCTAGTATGGGAAACGTCAGTGAAAAGAAGAACATGGTCAGTTCTGAAGCTTCACCAGGTAGATTATGACCCATTATTTTTTCACTTAGTGACAACCACGTCCACCCCATTCAGTTTGAGCTTTGAGACGAACCAGATGCTGTAGACACGTCCCTTTTCAGGGATGCATCTTGGTGTAGGCGCTTACTAATATGCGGTAGGAGCAGTTTACTTGTTCATTACTTTGAAACAAAACACAGCAATGGCGTTAGATAAGCACATAATTTCGTCCACTTGGAGAACGCGCGTTGTCTCACGCACTGACCGCAAGCCAACGGCCCCATTTCGTGTTGTAACACAGGGTAGCGCGAAGCCAGGGGTTACACGTCATATCATTCTGCAATTTCCGGTTGGTTAGTGGCTAACGCAGAAATACGAGCTTCCATTGAAGGCAGGTTGACTGTTTGAAGTAACGCCAAGTACTGAAAATGCACCTACGAGAGGCGTGGATTTTAAGATTCAGTAATATACTCGCAGCAGGAGACCCAGTGATATTCGGGGGTCTGATTAACAATGTTTATTTGAAATCAAACTAAGTATTACACTGAAGGCCAAATCTAAACATTAGAAAATGCAAAGGTTGCACAAAAGAAATCACTGTCTGAGCACGTGGAGTGAGCGCTGACAGCAGCGCACACTAACAGAGTTTTAAGTACAAACTGTGAGAGCTGCACTCCAAGTGAGAGAAACAGACTTGCAGGAGCTTACTACGACTGACAACGAGCGACACGGGGTTGGCATCTCAGTGATCTGATTGAGAACTTCGTCTGAATACAAAAGCAAGTGTTTTAAAAGGACTGAGGCGGCGTACCGTTTCTCCGTTCCTGTAGCCTGTCACCAATCCACTGGCGATTTAAACGCTTCAGCCAATCTGACTAGTGTTTCCGCACCTCCAGGACGTCTCAGCCCTACCACGTTCAGATTCCTCCGTTTCTCCTCCTCGGCAGGTAAGGATGTATCTGGACTTTAAACTGGAAGCAACAGCGTTCAGCTCGAAGTTAAACAGCACTGACCATCCTCTTACGGTCGGCAACAACATTGTTGTACGTCATTTGGCCACGCCAAGAGGCCTTTAGAGCATGCGGACCGCTGTTGCTGCCGTTGCAGTTATCAGGCCAAGTATCAAGTTTGATGCGTCTGCTAAGACGTACCTTTTTGGGACCATCTTCTACTGTGACGCCTTGCAACAGTGTCTAGGCGGTGGATCGAGTCACTCTGAAGTGGAACTTCTCCCGTGGGACTGCTACCCAAAGCGTCTGCAATTCGCAGGGCGCTAGATTAACTTTTGAGCTCCGGTAACCTAAACGCTACCACTTTGCTTGCTCTCTGCTTTCTGTCTCTGGTTTTCTGTCTTGCAGTGCCCTTGCTATCTACTAACACCCTTAAGTTTAACAATGTACAAGTCATTACGTCAATATACGACAGACAACCATGTAAGATTTAATAAATTTCCCTCTTTATCACGTTGATTTACTCCTCACGGTTCATGATTCTCTATCTGGCTAACTGTATTACTGTGCATGTAGTTATGTTTTCAGTACTCGCTCTCTGCTTCGTTTCTCATTGTATAACGTCAATAAACGATGGCTTCGACTTAAATTTACGTTTTGATCAGCCCATTTTCAGAATATGCATCTGTTTTTGTTACTTCTTAATTTCTTTCTTGTTGTGTTGTGATATCCTCTCACCTTTCCCAGCATCCAAACAAATCAGAGGCCCTTGCACGTAGGAACCATACATGGCTGGATACTGGATAAGTAATTAATTTAAAATCCAAGTTGCCTCTTAAAATATGCTTTGCCCGAAAAATGGAACAAGTTACTTTCAGTTTCGTCACCTGGAGTGGCGAGAGCTGCGAAAGATAGTTGGATGTGGCAGTGCAGCAGGGGCACCGGCCAAGATTGACTGTCTCACTGTTGGTCAGAAACGTACAGAACAGTACAACTTTACCTGATTTGTTAGTAGATACAAATTTTGGACAGTTTTTATCAGCATATAGAATTCACATAGTGAATCTATTTTCCGTTACATGCTTCTGCAAATAAAATCTTTTCATTTGGCTGAAAATATGATAGTGTATAATATTCATAAATAGGTGTAAACATAGTTACAACAGGCTTTTTAATCTATATCTTCACTGTCTGAAACGATTTATATTTATTACGACAGTATAGGCTCCTGCTATAGACTGTCGGTAGCCATTCCAGACTCAGCACTTCTGAACAACACACTCTGTTCATGCCATCCAGGGAAGCGGAGATGGTTACCCACAGAGGATTATTGTTCAAGAGTGGAATACGCCAAATGAAGGATTTCGATTTTTAAATTACAGAAATTTCACTATCTGCAAAGATTTTGGTCACAAAGGAACAGAAAATGTAGAGAAAGACTAATTTCTTAGGAGGCAAGATGGCCACAAATAGGTCAATACCACTGCACTAGTTAAATAAAATACATTTCCCAATATGGATATGATCATAAAAATGGAATTAAGTTTCATAGGATTGAGTGTAAGTATTTTCCAGAAGTCGTTTGGAGAAATTGATCACAGCCTGAATCCAGTATCTTCCAAATAATCATACAATGTGCTAACCACATTGATAACTCACGACAAAGAAAAACATTGGCTTACTCCAGTCCCTTTAACCTTTTGATAGAGAAGACACAAAGGAAGGTTAAAGAAAACAATTCATGCCTAACAGCAGCTGCTACAGTCTGCTATCGCATAAGAAGGTACTTGTGATAAAAGAAGCTTCCAGTTTTCTTGATCAAAATTATTCTTTCACGTAGCCTGGCATGTTATTATGTGAGCCGGCTGGAGTGGCTGAGCGGTTCTAGGTGATACAGTCTGGAACCACGCGACCGCTACGGTTGCAGGTTCGAATCCTGCCTTGGGCATGGATGTGTGTGATGTCCTCATGTTAGTTAGGTTTAAGTAGTTCTAAGTCCTAGGGGACTGATGACCTCAGAAGTTAAGTCCCATAGTGCGCAGAGCCATTTGAACCATTATTATCTGAATTTGAATCTGTAATTTGCCACGGAAGATATCTCAGGTCGTCACCTGAATTGACACGCCACTGAATTACGCTGAATATTTGCTTAAAAAATTAGTTAGTGTATCTCAGTTCAGGAAAAATTAATTAAATCTTAATATACCTTGACAGTTCTTGTTCAATTCTGTAGGAGAATCAGTTTCAGAGGTGCTCTTAAATATGCTAATAATCAATCACGTGTCAGTTAAACTGGCCTGAAGGAGCCTCAATACAAAATTGGATAAAAAACAGCTAAGTTATTGAGCATCAGCAATGCCTTTTACTATACATTTTTTTCAGGATTAAATCCTTAAAAGGGAAGCAGACGAACAAACGCATATTTAACACAAAAACCCTAAACTGTCATGGAGTGCTAGTACTGAATATTGCTAGTAAGACGGACTGAAACGCATACATGAATAACACGATCATTTGAAGTCGTGGGTGCCGTGGGAACTATGGATTAAACATGCACACATTCAAACTGTTCACTACAGAGAAAGAAGTTGTTCAATTATTTGATAAAGGAAGCAACATATAAATATAAATTGGGTTAGAGAGAGACTAGCCTCGATAGTCGAATATTTTAACAGAAAATTATTCCGAAATTTATAAAAAAATTATGCGAGATTCCATTTAAAACAGTGAATAGGAACTGCGACGTGTGAACAATCCTTGCACAAGGTAGAAGCCACCGAAAATCACAAATAAAAACATGGCTACCCACTACAAAGAAAAATCTATAAAATATTTAAAAAATTCACGACAGTAAAGATCACAAAGTCAGACAACAAAAATCGATAATTTATTTAAGCAAGGAAACTGGTTCAGTTGCTAGCATAGAATACTACAGCACAATCTCACCAACAAGCATGGAGTAATGGATACCAACTCTGCACAAAGAAATCTCACTCCATCTGCACAATACTAAGTCTCTTTTACTAATATGACTGCCGAATGTTAAAACCATAAGTAATGCTAATAATCAGCTACAAGATTTATTCAGGAATCTAGTCACACTCATAAATCCATGTGGCCTCATGTCCCTCAATCCCAAAATTATAGAGTGCAGAGAAACACCGGCACAGTTTTCAAAAACTCGCGAAATTATTCTCAATTTCAGCCTACACAAGGTATCTCGAGTTATTCAGTAATAGCTGAAACCATTTATCAAGTGAATTAATGTGTCAGTTAAGCTGAAACTAACACAACCACAAAATTTGAACACTAATAACTGAAACTAGATGTTACCTCTTCCACGATTTCCAGTGCAGCGAGGCTCCTCGCTATTCACCTTCAGTTACTACCGCAGACCGCAAGCCGCCCCACAGATAATATGCACTCCCTACCTGTGCCATATTGACAAATGCGACGGATCATAGCTCGTGGTTTCTCCCTGACCGAGAAGGACTCCCTTTGTTATGCACAAAAGTTGTCTAACTGTCCTTACATTGAAAGAAACTTACCCAAGTCCCATGACATATGGACACTCCTGCAGACGACAAACACGCTTCGAAGCAGACAGCCAGAGGGATGGAACAAGGAAAACATAAGATGACAACGCAAATACTTGATAATTTGCTTTTCTGTATCTACTTAACTTTTAATATACGTGTACTAAATGTGGGAGATGATTTAGATATAAAATACAATTCTGATATATCTTATTACCATGACTGCTTGACTGCCAGATGTAGCACCCCTGTGATCATGCTCTCAGTTTGAATTTATTGGTACACTGACCATAAAGTGATGCTACTCAGAAATGTGAATTTAGGTATCAACCCTGAAAATAAATGAAGCGACTTATATACAGACACTTCAACTGTAAAACATTTTGAACAGCAGCTTTACATATATCTTCTTTAATAACAGTAATATTTCAAACGTTTAGGAAGGTTTCTCAGACATTGTTTCTTAGAGACTTCGAAACATTTATGAAGTCTACGGCATTTTACATGTCTTTTTCAAGTAAGTAATAGCTTCTCTGTATTACATTACGAAGATGTGAACAAATGAATGACATTAACTTTTGTTTTATTAGAACTCACGTTTTATTCCACATCTCTTTCAATTGTTCGAACTTAAAACAAAATGTGCCCATTTATAAATATCTCAGGATCCTTCTTTTTACAGAATGAATTTTCAGCCTGTGGCGGAATGTGCTCTGATGTCAAACTTCCTGTTAGACTAAAATTGTGTGTGGGACAAGCATTCGAGTCACAGTTTCAAGTCCTGGTCGTGAACACAATTTTAACGTGTGAAAAAGTTTTCCATCTCAGAACCCTCTTCTCTTGTTGCTTTGTAACTCAAATTATCTCCTATTAGCATTAGTTTTCTATTATATTCTGTCACTAGTTGCTAGATGTAACTGTGAAATGTGGACAGTAGGTTAAACTGGCGTCCACTGCGGTGAAAGTACGTGCTGTAATGTCAACCAACTTGTACATTTATGTCTCTCAGCATTAGCTGTTCTCTGTTGGTGAAGTTACATATTCCAGAAAACGTATTCTAGTTGAAAAACGTAAGTCATAATATGTAACCTGGCACTTATTTTTTTCCGCTGTCACAATATTTGCTCATAATAACAAACAAAACAAAGGACATCTTTCAGAGAAATACATTAAGTAATGACAGCGTAAAGCATATTGCGATCATGTTATTCCTAACAGAAAGACAAACTTACGTAATCTGTAGTATTGAAACATTGGCAAAACTCATTTAGTACCAGAAAGATGAATATCAGTGAATAGTATTCAAATATTAATAGTATCGAGAACTCATGGATAATCTGTAATATTAGCTTCAATAAACGACTTAGATCGCATTAAAACGTGGAATGTGAGTTATAAAGAAAGCAGCAATACAATGTGACGATCAACGAGTGCATTCTACTAAATATGATGTTCCCTGCCATGTGAAGCAAAGTATTTGTCAGACATTTACAATTTAAACGATACATATCGTGAATGAGAATGAGATTTTCACTCTGCAGCGGAGTGTGCGCTGGTATGAAACTTCCTGGCAGATTAAAACTGTGTGCTGGACCGAGACTTGAACTCAGGACCTTTTATACATATCGTGTTAGTTATCTGCAATCAGAAATATAGAAATATTCTGTAACAGAGAAACAGTGCGTAGGCTGTGGAATTGTTTTCTTTTTGTTGTAACATACATTAAGAAATTATTCTGTTATGTTCATAAGTGGGGTATGCAAAAAATGTATACTTACAATCCACTGCATGAGCTGTTACTTATTTGACTTTATCTTCACTGTACCTCTCGGACCAATATGTAAGTGGCTGATGAATATGCAGCTTCTGGATTGAATACTGATATTTCGAATTTTAGATGTAGGTTCTCACAAGGTGTTTTGATTATTACTTCAGATATGTTACTTGGAATTTTTAGTAATTTATGTTGTATTCATTTAATATTTGATGTATGCAGAAAAAACATAATCGACATTTGTGTGTAGCTATTCATCCATAGCTCAATCATGTGAAACTACATATGTACACAATGAAAATCAAAATATTATCACACAATCTTTGACATGAAGCCAAATTAAGGAAAACAGAAAACTATGCGAATTTGGAGAAGCCCAATTCGATTGTGACTCAAGCTTTTTGGGATGGGATAACCAGTACACAAATTTACTTGGACAGTTGGATCCAAATCAATGTACAAGAAGGATATATTCTCTTTTTGTTGTAACATACAACTAGTTAATAACATAGCAACTAGT
Organism: Schistocerca americana; assembly: GCF_021461395.2. Classification (NCBI taxonomy): domain Eukaryota; kingdom Metazoa; phylum Arthropoda; class Insecta; order Orthoptera; family Acrididae; genus Schistocerca; species Schistocerca americana. Next base: position 248,551,147 of record NC_060121.1, read on the forward strand.
TAATATTTTGGAAAATCATGCTACTGTTCCAATTAACAAAGTAAAAATATACAAAGCTCTGATTTAAGAGGAATAATATTTCTTTCTGTACTTTAAATGACAAGATTTTCTCAAGTGCGATAAAACTATTGAAATAATAGTAAATGAGTTTTCGTTACAGTAACTGTATGATTATCTTTTGAATACAAAAGAAGTGTATTTTCAAGAATAATTGCAACAGTGTCATTGATATTATTTTAATGAAGAAGAACCTTTAGATATAATTAAACTTTTATTAGAATATCAATTTGCAGGTGACGAGCATTATTTATGATTTTATACCTACATTGTATAATGTATTTAGCAAAAAAGAAAAAGGAAAATGGAACTGTATTCAGCTGATAGGTTATTTAATAGTTTTAAATCTACTTTTGCTCATTTCATAACCAGCGCTATGATTAGGAGTGAATAGTGTAATAAAACTAATAAACATTTTATACACTACTGGAAATGGAAAAAATAACACATTGACACCGGTGTGTTAGACCCACCATACTTGCTCCGGACACTGCGAGAGGGCTGTACAAGCAATGATCACACGCACGGCACAGCGGACACACCACGAACCGCGGTGTTGGCCGTCGAATGGCGCTAGCTGCGCAGCATTTGTGCACCGCCGCCGTCAGAGGCAGCCAGTTTGCCGTGGCATACGGAGCTCCATCGCAGTCTTTAACACTGGTAGCATGCCACGACAGCGTGGACGTGATCCGTATGTGCAGTTGACGGACTTTGAGCGAGGGCGTATAGTGGGCATGCGGGAGGCCGGGTGGACGTACCGCCGAATTGCTCAACACGTGGGGCGTGAGGTCTCCACAGTACATCGATGTTGTCGCCAGTGGTCAGCGGAAGGTGCACGTGCCCGTCGACCTGGGACCGGACCGCAGCGACGCACGGATGCACGCCAAGACCGTAGGATCCTACGCAGTGCCGTAGGGGACCGCACCGCCACTTCCCAGCAAATTAGGGACACTGTTGCTCCTGGGGTATCGGCGAGGACCATTCGCAACCGTCTCCATGAAGCTGGGCTACGGTCCCGCACACCGTTAGGCCGTCTTCCGCTCACGCCCCAATATCGTGCAGCCCGCCTCCAGTGGTGTCGCGAGAGGCGTGAATGGAGGGACGAATGGAGACGTGTCGTCTTCAGCGATGAGAGTCGCTTCTGCCTTGGTGCCAATGATGGTCGTATGCGTGTTTGGCGTCGTGCAGGTGAGCGCCACAATCAGGACTGCATACGACCGAGGCACACAGGGCCAACACCCGGCATCATGGTGTGGGGAGCGATCTCCTACACTGGCAGTACGCCACTGGTGACCGTCGAGGGGACACTGAATAGTGCACGGTACATCCAAACCGTCATCGAACCCATCGTTCTACCATTCCTAGACCGGCAAGGGAACTTGCTGTTCCAACAGGACAATGCACGTCCGCATGTATCCCGTGCCACCCAACGTGCTCTAGAAGGTGTAAGTCAACTACCCTGGCCAGCAAGATCTCCGGATCTGTCCCCCATTGAGCATGTTTGGGACTGGATGAAGCGTCATCTCACGCGGTCTGCACGTCCAGCACGAACGCTGGTCCAACTGAGGCGCCAGGTGGAAATGGCATGGCAAGCCGTTCCACATGACTACATCCAGCATCTCTACGATCGTCTCCATGGGAGAATAGCAGCCTGCATTGCTGCGAAAGGTGGATATACACTGTACTAGTGCCGACATTGTGCATGCTCTGTTGCCTGTGTCTATGTGCCTGTGGTTCTGTCAGTGTGATCATGTGATGTATCTGACCCCAGGAATGTGTCAATAAAGTTTCCCCTTCCTGGGACAATGAATTCACGGTGTTCTTATTTCAATTTCCAGGAGTGTATTTGAATTCACGGATTCCACCAGTAATGTTTAATTTTTACAGATGATCATAATTTTGATCCAGAATAATTTGCACAATTGAGATGTAATTTTAGTGGTGATCCTACTAATATTCAAATAACGTTAGAGAGAGATTTTACTCTTGATGAAACCCCTGTGTTGTATGTTCTAATATTGAGTATTTCAAAGGAGAGATAAGAAACCAAAGAATTATTAAATGTTATTGGACTTCATGGGATATAAAATTACATAAACAGTTAAATCCATTTTCTTTGTGCAACATGATGATTGAATACAAATTTGTACAAAAATTATATCTGTTGTTTTATTTTAAATCCTGTTATCTAGGATAGGTGATGTACTGCAATCACAGATCCTTTTTTTCCTTTTGTTCTTGAATTAGACACATTTAAATCATTAGAAACACGTACAGAGGATCCAAGTAATACGTCACTGCTATACATTGCATTAGGATCAAAAGGAACACATTTAAAATCATCTGTAAAAGATTTAATAGAAGAAGTCATCCACATTTCATCAATATGATTTAATGTATATGTTTCAGACTTATATGTTTTATAGATAGTGCTTATAGTTATTTTAGTTGTCATCTGAACCACCATTTAATATTCGCAAATGAATTTGCTTCTTTAGGAGTATTACTTGGGACAGGATTAATACCTAAACTAAAACTAAGTATCTGAGGTGAATGATGCATTCCATTCAGTTTACCTGTTTGCTGACATTTTCAGTACATTTATCATGTACAAATAATGTTTTGATTTTAGATATTGGTTTTAATTTTTCACTTACGTCTTCAATTACAATACCACAAGGAATTACAGATTTCATTATAACTGAATAAGCATGCTTATCATTGAACCTGATATATTTGTACCATCTACTAAATCTACTCCACGAGCTCTACTGGATGTTTTAATTGTACCTGGTTGTGGCTCATAATCCCATGAAAAATATTCTGAATCATCAACTGCACAACTTGATGTACCTTGTAAATATATTTCATTTGATAATACTGGTCCTCTTATTTTGTTTTGAATACTCCTGAATCATCATTATCGAACAGTACAACGTGTGTATCATAATTATACCAATTATGTACTACTGCTACACAAGAGAAATAATTATTATATTAACCTTGGGTCAGTGGATGTACAATTTATTTCCACTACTTCATCAGCAACAGCTAAAGATCCTCTTTCATTATAAATAATGAATGGTACATACATACAAGTCAATTGTCATTATATAACAGTAATGGAAAAAAGTAGCACACATCTGGTGAAGAATTGCAGTATGATATTTGAAGGAGTTTGTAAGCTCATTAGTAGGAAAAATGCAGTTTTCCAACACAGTACCAGTGAAACGATTTCTGTAATTCGTTTTATCTATGACTATGGCTATTTGGACGTGCCTCGTTGCTTGAACATATTGGTAAAGATGAAATAGTATTGCTTTTAGACATATATGAAAAGGCTGCTAAATTTCTATGTTTCATGATGTCCACAATTTCAAGACGTCATAGACTAGGAGTTAGTTACCATCCTATGACCAGCCTAAGATTTTGTTATTACCTACTCAATATCATTACGCATTTTATCTTTCAATACTTTCTCATAAATAAATACTTCCTCATATATAAACGGCTCATCTATGAAAATTCTGTTTGATAGACAGGGCTACGTTTGCAATAGAGGAAAGGTCTAAGGAAAGGCTTTGCATTAAGCTATACTGGTACCAGCGTTTCCTCCGAAAGCAACCACCACCTCACTGCATTCCGACATTCTTCTAGATACAGTTTATCTTGGAAACTAGAGATTGCCGTTTTTGAAATCAGCATGGTCGTATTAATAGAAAACAACGGTTTGTTTTCAAGATAAATTTTCATTGAATGCTAGTGTAATTCATAACTGTCCATACTATGAACACCATTTCATCAAAAGAAACAGGATACCCCTCTGTAATGTGGAAATGACCACTAGATGTCACGAGGAGCGTCCCACCATTATGAAACCAGGCTGGAAGTACTGTGTTGTCAGCGCAGAAGCAGTAACAGCAGACTAGGCCTGTCAGGAGAGCTTGGTGACGTCGACCATGGACTAGTCCCTAGATTTCATCTCAGAATTCATTACTGACAATTTAGCCCTTCTAAAGCCACCTGTGTCGACTATTGGTGATGTGACTGCGATGTGTAAACGCAAATGACCACATACAGCTAAACCAAGACCAGGCAGAACACGTGTACTGACAGATGGGTATAGTCTAGCAATGCAGACGTTGGCTGTAATAAATTGAATGAAATGGGCAAAATACAAAGTGCTACCAGCAAACAAGCTAGCAGAATGACTGCACGTAGAGAGTTGAAAGAAGAGGTGCCATGGACAAGTAGCTCATCATAAGCGAAAGATGTCTATGGTTAGTGCTAATCGACGCTTAAGGTCGTTTAAAAATCAACATCATTGAACAGAAGATGACTTGGAAATGTATCGTCTTGGGTGAAGAATCACTCTGTACCCCATGGCAATCCGATGGAAGGGTTTGGGTTTGGCGAACACCTGTTGAACGTTACCTTCCGTCGTGTGTTACGCCAAAACTGGAGTAGAGATTAGGTGGCATTATGGTATAGAATGTTTTTCTTGGTTGTGGTTTTGTCCGCTTATTGCACTTAAGAAAATGCTAAATGCGGAATGACGTGAAAAGATTTTACAACATGTGGTGTGTGTACTGTTTCAGTACACACACCATCAGATTATTTGACTTGTCGGTCTAACGAAGTAGGCGAGTGTCACCAATATGTCTCGTGGTCTTATTGTAGCGTGTTTATCTTCTGCCTTTAGGTCAGATGATAGAAATGCCACTTGCATGCTTAGAGTAGCAGATTGACGGTAACCAACTTTAAACAGAACTTGATTAATTTTCACACACCTTTATTAAAATAATAGCAAGCATAAAAATTACTTAACTTGGTTCTGGATGCTATTTACAATTGACAATCTGAAGTTCCTTCGGTATTGGTACGTTAATCTTATTCTAACATACATCTCTGATACTTAACAAAAGTGTCTATATATTTATCTTCATGGCTATGTACAGGAATATGGTAATCTTACTAGACACAGACTCAAACTTGACTATAGACTGGTACAGACAAACTCGTACAGACTGTTGCAGACAAAAGCAGACTGACTAATTGGAGGTCTGTACACTCGTTATAATACCTCGCGCATTCATGTATCACTGCGCGAGTGTGATCCGCGAGGAGAAAAGGTTCTACGTTAGCAGCAATCTCATTGGCTGCGTTACATATTAATACGCAGATCGGCGGAAGCAGAATTTGGTCCGTCTCTATGGCAGCGCCATCTCGTAGTGCGGAGACGGACGAGCGCTGTGCCTGCGCTGTTGTGCTTAGCGGGGCGCGCTCTAGTGGGAAAGTTGTGTACGCGCTGACTACGCGGAACTATGTACACAGCACAGCGCTGTGCACTGTGTAGAGTAGATGAACAGTTCGTAGACGAGGGTCGATTCCTGTATCATTTAATATGGCGTTTCGTAAAGCAGCATTTTTGGGGCAGTAGTTTGTGAACAATAACACTCTGAGATGGAGTGGCCTGTACAAGGTCACAAACTGGACCCTATGGAACATCTTTAGAATAAGTTAGAACATCAGCTCCGCTACAGACCCTAGCGTCCAACACAATTAGCTTCTCTGGTTTCTATACTTTAAGATGAATGGGCTGCCACTCCCTCAGAGCAATCAGACATTGAAAGTATCTGGCCATCATAATAGCTGAGAAAGTACGTTCGCCATATTAACTTCCGTAGCGTCCGTATACTTCTGATCAGATAGCGTGTATGATAAAATAGGACAGATTAGCTATTGTTTCTTCGTAGGTATTTAATGTAACGGAAATGAAGAGTGTTGACTGAAATAAACATTCGTATAAGTGAGCACAAATACCGTACATCAGCCGGATGTTGTTGGTGTAGTGTGTGAGGTGGGCCACTGCAGCTGCCATACACAATCGTAACTGCGCTCGTGTCCGGCCCAGGCAGCTCTCGCCCTGTGCGTGTGAGCGTGATGCGAGATTTAAATGGCCCCCAACTACTGGCTGCTCGTTTTGTAGCGCCTGCTGCCCACCGGCCGCAGTTTGCGGGATCGGTAACAGCTGTTTAGTAGCGTCGGCAGTGGCGCGCTGGCGCCACATGCGAACACTAACTAGCAGGCCAGCGACTGCCGTGCGTTACCGGGGCAGGTGTTGTGGCCATTCCGCGGCCTGTGTGCTGTATCAGCTTTTGCGGTGCCAGGCACGGCACCGGCAGGCTTACGCTGTGTCTCACATGGTGTGGGACAACTCAATACGTTGCAAAATAATGACGTCTGTAATTTGCTAAACACCTACCACGCTCTGCTGCTTCGCACGGTATTCAACAAAGGTTTGTCTTGTGTTATCATGTCAGGATGGAGGGAACCAATCAAATGACGGTATGAAATGGAGAATGATAAGCTGTTAATCAAATATCTACTAGATGCATTCAATAAGTAATGCAGCGCATTTTTTCTCGGCAAATTTCGATTGAAAAAAATGCGGATTTTTTTGTGGGACATCGTTTCATGAACTTCCTGTCGCTGGCGGCGCTATTGTAGTCTTCAAAATAGTATCTGTGACGGAAGTGCGTTTCAGGCAGTCAGCTGTCATTGTCTTTTTGGCGGAAAACCAGAGCATCGCCTGTCTTTATAGGCGGCTGCAGAATACTTACGGAGACCTGGTAGTGAACAAAAGCACGGTGTGTCGTTGGGCGAGGCATCTGTAATCATTGCAAAATCGTGCACCGATCTCTCGCGTGACGCAGGTTGTACACAGTTGTGACTCTTGCAGTGTCGGAAAGTGCGGACATTCCCATTTGATGTGATGGACAGATCACAATCGAATACTTCGCTGCACAACTGGACCGTCTAACAATACCACCACTTGCAAAGCAGGTTAGAAATCAGATTAATAATGTTTCTCACGCAGCATATGTTCGCTTTATCGGGCAACAACAAAGTTATTTACTGTGGGTGGTATCGTCAGAATGGAAATAATGAAGTCACTGTAAAATAAATAGTCATTAATTTTGGCACTTATCTTGAATGGATTCCCACGTAGATTTCATCGAAGTTGTTATGGCTCATCTTGTTGATTCTAGGGTGAGTCCACTTTGACTGCTAGAAGGTCCAGATCTGTATTTTAGCAATATTTGAAGACCTAACAAATGCGTTTTTCAGGAAATGCTTAATGATCAAACAATCCCAGATCAGAACACAGATATGGTAGAAATAATTTTTGACTTTGTGTTCATGATCCACATTTTTATTAAACTTCTTGTAAATTCACATATTCTTCTTCTTAATTGTCACATCATCAAGAAAGTTTTGTATCAATCTTCATATATTTAATTTCCACTTTAACCAAACACAAGCCTTGACTGTTCTTTTACAAAGCGAAATAACAACTTAACTTCTGCAAAGTGAAACAAAGACTGCCCTGTGCGCATTCGCGCCAAAACGATTACAAGTAAGTAAAAGATTATGACAGTTTCACAGAAATGAATACACACAAGAACCATATCACTGTAATATATCGATACATCGGAATACCTATACATTAATAAAACCAAATGTGAATATTGTCACAAAAATATGTCTGTTACTTCGCAGAAAAGAAGTACGATATTACTGGTATCGAGAACTGGGGTTGGAGTGCCGTAATGGTCACGTAAATAAAGAACCATTACAACCGGCATTTTGAAATTGTTATTCTGTTTGATGTCCTCTTCTATGATGCAACGACCAACTCGAAAGTGTACTGTGCTACTCTGAAGAAATTGAAGAAACTTCTTCAGCATGTTCGTCGCCGCGAAAATGCAAACGAACGTCTCCATCTCCATGACGATGCAAGGGCTCACACAAGTCTCCGCATAGGAGAGGAGCTAACAAAACTTCATTGGATCGTTTTTCCTCATCCACCCTACAGCCCGGATACTGCATCTTCCTGTTTCCACCTGTTTGGCCCAGAGAAGTAGTATGTCGATGAAGAGGAGGTTATTTTTGCAGCAAGGCTTTGGCCCCAATGTCGATCAACAGCGTGGTACCATTCGGGCATTCAGGCACTCTCAGTTAGGTGGCGTAAGGTCATTGCATTGAAGGGAGGTTATTTTGAAAAACACGGTTTTGTAGACTAAAGAGTAGGGAATACTGTGGTGTATTGGTATCCTCAACAAATCTAACCTGGTGCCAGAAAAAAATGTGCTGCATTACTTATCGAACGGCCCTCGTGTACTCTAGAAAATACAAAATTTTATCATACCATGCAGGACGGGGTAGCCATGATAAGACACACAGTTGCATTCTCCAAATGGACTTGACGTAAAATGTGCAAGTGTGGCAGGAAGAGAACCACCCTGTAGTTGGTATTACTAATTGTTAAGATTAAACGCAGTAGCTATTCAGACTCTTCACGGGACTAAATAGCGTTGGGCAACAACTATGACAAGAACAGAAGCAAAGAAAGATTAGCAAAAACATTACGCGGCTTTTCTGTGAAAGATTTTGTTTGCGGATAATCCACTGTTTACAAACCATGGCCAAATCAATATGCTCTATTGACAATGATAGTCAAAATAATAAAGCACTGCTACCGTTTTTTCTTCAAGCGCAGCACAGCGTGTTCCTGGTGTTTATTCCCATTTCGAAGTGCTGTGGGAGTATTCAGTGGCACTGGATGTGATATTAGCTTTGTGCTTTATTCTTCCTCTTCTCCCGTATGCTTTTTCTTCTTCTTTCGAATAACCCATTTGGGAATACGATGAATCAACTTTGGCTACTCTTCATTGTATTAGATTTCCTTAGTTTCCGAATTTCATGCATCCTTTTACAGGGTTGTTCCGTTTCTTCTTGAGTCCACTTTCGTCTACTCGTTTTCTTTCTCTCTGGCAATTCTGCTTTTAGAACTGCCTTTCTGAAAAATCTTCTGTTTTCGATTGTGTCTATTGTAATTCTAACGTTTTCCATGTCGTTTTCAGTCTCTGTGAACCATGCGGGCTTGCATTTGTAGCTATTGAGTAATGTGAATATCCGCTTGCTTAGTCTGTTGTTATCCATACTGAATATATGCCCAAAAAGCCGTAGTCTTCTCTTCCTCATTACATCAGTTAGTTCTTCAGTTGTCAAGTATAGCTTGTAACGGTACTTGAATTACGTAACCATTACGGCACCTCACCTCAACCTCTCGATACCAACAAAATTCTACTGTGTTTCTGTAAAATAGTTAACATATTTCTGTGACAACATTCAGATTTGATTTCATTAATGAAGAGGTACTTCGATACATCGATATGTATGTATTGCAATGATATTATTCTTATGTGTATTCTTACTTTTGTCACTATAATCATTGACGTACTTTTAACTCTGATTTTTGGGTGCGTAAGCGGTTATTAAAGAGTCAAGCTTTGGTCGTCATGTTAAAAAGACGCAAATTGTAGTCAGTTTATGAAATGTGAACTTTAACAGTGAGGAAGATATTTTCAAGTATGTTTTATATTGTGAAGTGATGTTTCGGAACGAGTTACGTGATATTGCAACAAAAGTAATGAAATAGAAGTGTAACTTAAATTCGGAGTGCTGATTACTTTTTTTTGCATCACCATTGTCCTAACTTGCAAAAGTTTATTCTTCAAGAACGGTTTATGAAACACATCTATAAAACTTTTGAATATCGCAGAATAACGCCTAGGCCTCTTTGTATCCGAGCTTTGAATCATCACTACCTAGATTTTCGACGATTGAGTCATGAGTTCACAACGAGACCAGCGTGGGAAACACGAAAAGATGAGTGCGTAGTTTATCCATTATTTCAAGAAATGACTTTATTAACTGGGCTCTAATGACACCTGCCACTTAATATAACTTTGTTGTTGCCCGAAAATGCAATATTTAGCAGCGTGATCAACACTACAATTGTAATTAATTTTTGACCTTTGTTGTGGTAGGGTTGTTTGAAGCTCTCTGTTTGGCCTTAACCTGTATTCAGCATTATCATTTCTTTTAGCTCCCAGTATTTTCCCTAAAATTCTTCTTTTGACCTTCTCTAGTTTCTTAAGATCTCCATTTCTTGTTAGTTTAAGTGTTTCTGCCGCATACAGAGCTTCAGTTCTGGCCACTGTTTGGTAGTGTCTTAGTTTCGCGTTCTAGGACAAGGATTTGTTTTTATAAACGTTTTTGGTCATATGAAACATTCTTTCCATTTTTTGCACTCTAGTTTCTATAGCTGTCTTTTCTTTTGTATTCTATGTAATCCACTCTCCTAGGTATTTAAAGGAATCTCTTTTGCGTATTGTATTGTTGTCAACTGCAATATTTTCCCGTATTCCTTATTTGATTTTCCTAATGGAACCAGAAAACCAGAAAACACAAACAGTGCTCTTCATTATACCACGGCTCGAAGACACACGGGGTAAAAATCGCGGGAAATCGGAAGAAGGACGAAGTGTGACGAGTGTAGCCCAGAAGTTTACTATTGCTCGCAGCATTGTTTCACGTGCAGGGTGAGCGTTCCGAAACATTGACTCTGCTGCCCGAAGGAGAGGAGGTGGCCGACTGTGGTCAACTATAGCAACAGATGCCGCTATATTGTGCAACAGACAAGAATGGACTCACGTCAAACACTGCGTGCAGTTGCAACAACATTTAACAGGACTGCAAGGCACTCAATCTAACGGTTCACAGTGGCACGTAGACTGGATGAGAGTAGTTTCTCTGTATGACGACCAGTATGTTGTGTTACGTTGACAGCCACACATCGGCGCGCCGTCTGCTATAGTGCCAAGAGCTTAAAACGTTGACCAACGATGACTGGAATCGCGAGCTCTTCTCGGGAGAGTCGTGATTCTGGACGTACCACAACATGACGAATGTGGGAACACGTAATGCACCCAGGAAAATTGTCGAACATGATCGTATTGGTGGCAGGGGGGTGGGGGGTGGGGGGGAACACAATGGTTCACTGGCTTACTGACCTCCAAATCTTTGAACACTCTACACTCACTGGTCAGCGTTACTGTGACACTGTACTCCTTTCCCATCTGCGTCTCTTCAGTGGTCTATTCGGCCCTTAATAGAATGGATGACAATGGGCGACCGCCTCGAAGTCTGCCCGTTCCCGCGGCTTTAATCCCATCGACCACGTGTGGTATGCATTGCGGAGACATTTTGCAGCACGTCCACATTCACTAAGGACCATCCAGCTGTAGGCACCCGCGCAGGTAGAATCCTATTAAGAACCATGTCCCGCCTTTTGTAATGCCAAGGCAACCATCATAGATCGTGGTGACTTTGGTATTATTAATATCTTTGAATAAAAGCGTCATTTCTGTTTTCTCACTATAGTTCCTTCAGTTATTTTCAATACTACAGTGTACAGCACTTTCTCTGTATGGTCTAAGTTCCATCGAGCTATGTTACTTGTCAGTTTATCATGCGAAAGTTACCTTCATCCTTAAGTTTGCACTGTACAGGATCAAGGTGCTTTTCGCTCAGTTATATCGGACAATGTGGTGCATTACTGGCGAACCCAACTAGTTTTTATTATTTATAGCCGCCGAATTGTGATACCCACTTTTCTTTAAGGGGAACTACCCTTTTGTTTTGCACTGGAAAAAGTCTTCGAAGAGCAGCTCAGCGTGACAAGTGTGGAACTTCGTGCCGGATTACTTTGCTTAACATTATTCTCCAATGTCCTAAATGAAAGAAGGACTTCTCATGTTCCAGTAAGCAATGCCCAAAAAAAAAAAAGATTCAAATGGCTCTGAGCACTATGGGACTTAACATCTGAGGTCATCAGTCACCTAGAACTTAGAACTACTTAAACGTAACTAACCTAAGGACATCACACACATCCATGCCCGAGGCAAGATTCAAACCTGCGACTGTAGCAGTCGCGGGGTTCCGGACTGAAGTGCCTAGAAACACACGGCCGACGGCAGCCGGCCAGCAATGTCCAAGATTGGACTGGAACAGTAGTCGATGATGCTTACATGTCTCTATTTGACAGCATTCTCAAGAGTATGAGAGGACTGCCCAACCGATGTGTATAATTCCGTTACTTCAAGTATATTACGTGAACGAGAAACAGCTAGAGTAATTAATTTTTTATCGCCAAGACATGGTTGGCGATAACCATAACAGAAACCGAACTAGCTGTGCAGAACAAATAGCCTGAGAATTGCAGAAAGTCAGCAGGCGTATTAAATTTCGTACTGTAAACACCTTCTTGTACAGGCCAAAAATGAATGAACTTATATAGTAACTGTAAAATACATTGCTATATACTTCATAGTGATCACTCAACGCTGTTGACGCCCCTTATAGAGGTGGCCTCTCAGATCTGGTGACAACACTGAACACGAACAGTACTAATGCACTAACGCACTCCTACCTGTTACAGAGAGCAGCTACTCTAATCATTTACATGCCCGCCGATACCGTGTAAGACAGTTTTCGCAGTGGCACCGAAAATGGAGGTCAGACACAGTCGCCCGATAACATCGGCCGACAGCTAGGTCCGATCTCCTTCGTCAGGTTCTAGCAGGGTCAAGGAGATTGGGTTAGGTTAGAATCTATTCTATGTATGACATAGATTAGATTTTAACATCCAAGGGTGGCATGGGTACCATGACGCCTCCGTGCTTGGAGACGAGCGCTGCGGTGCAGCGTTTTCTAATAAAAAGATGCGTGTAAATGATCTGTATCTGTGTCTAAAACAACGTGACGAGTACTGTACACTTTGTACTCAGTCACTGGAATCACCACGGGAGGTTTACCAACATATGACATGAAAGGAAAAAAAAACATGTGCCAAAAAACGTAAAAACGCTTCGACTTTCTGACGTCACCTTCCTTCTCCCGCTACCGATTTGCGTCAGAAGGGGTCGCCATCAGTGAAGCTAACATGGCGTATGTTATGTTTTTCATACTTACAGCTGTGTATGTGTAGTTTTAATGACGCACCGCCGACCGCTGTGGCCAAGCGGTTCTAGCCGCTTCGGTCCGGAACCGCGCTGCTGCTACGGTCGCAGGTTCGAATCCTGCCTCTGGCATGGATGTGTGTGATGTCCTTAGGTTAGTTAGGTTCAAGTAGTTCTGAGTGTAGGGGACTGATGACCTCAGATGTTAAGTCCCATAGTGCTTAGAGCCACTTTGTATGACGCACCGCATTAAGGAACTCTCCAAAACATATTGTTCCTGGTGTGGTTTATTATGCTACAATGATAGGACGTGCGACTTCGGTGTATAACGATTTGGTCAGTGATGTTATTAGCACATAATGGTTAATTTAAGTGATGAAAGTAGATGATGTTTCTATTCCGTGATGCGTGTATAAAATTTGTGTGTGAGTTAGCAAGAATTATTTCATTAATGAAAGGTACATTTGCAGTTTCACAGCAGCTCGCTTTATTTTAAAAACAGTGAAAATCAATGCAAAACTGGTTGCATGTGCAGATACTCAGGTTCTAGAAATGGAAACCACAATGTTCTTTAAACACTTACACAATGGAAAAATGTAATCACCAGATGTCAATTATCGAAGGGTCACTTCTAATTTTATCTGATATACTACTGCAAATTTATGAGGTTTTCTTTTCTATCTTTATGAATAAACCGCCATTTGACTATATAGTTCTGCATTCTCCTTCTGTACATCTATATTTCAGCTTTTGTGTCATTATCGAGTACAATGCTAAAAGTTTTTAGACTATTAACACGTCATATCTGGTAAAATCAATCCAAATAGTTACGTAGTAAAGGTATGTGCTAGTCCTGTTTACCTTCTTTGGGCTGACTTTACCGGATGTGACGTGTTAATGGTCTAAGAACTTTTAACATTGTACAAGGTTATGGCATAAAAGCCGAAATGCAGATAGTAAAAAAGAAATACACGGTAGTATAAAGTCGAATAGCGGTTTATTCTTCCAAAAAATACTGCTTGAATAATGCACTCTGTTCACCTAAGGCACTGAAAAGTGCAAACGCATATACAACATTTACAAACCACATCATGTAGCAGAATCACCTGCCTACCAGCATAAAAACGCCCTAAGCAGTAATAATAACCCAAAAAGATCCACTACAGTAACTTTAAGCACAAGACTGGCCATCCTTCACAATTGAATAAATTATTTTTTTGATGTTATAATTTACCAGTACACATAAAATTACCGATAAAGATTTTGACTACTTGTGGTTTGCAATAAACCTGCGAGTTCAGTCCATACATTCCGAACTAAATCCCGATTATGACATTTTTCATCCTAAGGTTGCAGCAAATTCCTCCTGTGACTGCTTTTGTCAGTTTCTGGCAGTGAATGTTTCGTTTCGTATCGAATGACATGGCCGCAGAAAACAAGCTCATTTGAACTCCACCGACTGTCGTCAAAAATCTGTACGTTCGGAAGATGAGATCGGTTACATTGTGACTATGCATGTAGTGGTCTACTGATTTGAAAAGATAGACGGTCTTTGGACGACGTCGGTTGTCAACAGAATTCACAGAAGTCGGTGCCACTATGTTCGCAGCCTAAGTGTACGGAATTACACTGACATCCTACTGTGTCTCCTGGGTGCGCCACTTTTTTTTTGCCTGGCACTATGGATACCTTCTTGGTATTTTGGTATGAGGGACCCATGTACTTATGATTTACTAGCTGCCGTGCTCGGCATTGCTCAAGATGTTTGATATGTGGCTCACAAAGTGACTGGCGCTACGCGTTGTTGACAGTCATAGAAAATGCAAATCGGATGAGAAACTGCCCTAGCTTGGAATCGAATAGAATCTTTAAATCTTTGGGTATAAACGGAACGCGAGGAGCAAATAAGTCTTCATATACGGCATACTCCGAGATGATGGTGAACTATAATTACTTTCGGAAGTACGTTCTTCACAGCCAGCCTTGTTCCGCTGCACGGCGAAGACGAGTCGATGTTGCGTAATAATGCGATAGGCGATCGTTTCTTTTTAAATGAAATTGTGTGGCGGTAATGCTGAGAGGTCAAGAGCATTAGAAAATTCTTTTAGGTAATGCACAGCTTTCTTTATATCCACTACTGAATCGATGGACTTAATGGTGACAGACACTCCGGAAAGCGTTTCCTCGATTACCTTATTGACATAATTGGATTCTAATAATAAAAAGATCTCTGAAACACAACTAAAATATCTTCCCGCGATCTAATTACGTCCAACATCTGTGGCCGAGCGGTTCTAGGCGCTTCAGTCCGGAACCGCGCTGCTGCGACGGTCGCAGATTCGAATCCTGCCTCGGGCATGGATGTGTGTGATGTCCTTAGGTTAGTTAGGTTTAAGTAGTTCTATGTTCTAGGGGACTGATGACCTTAGAAGTTAAGTCCCATAGTGCTCAGAGCCATTTGAACCATTTGAACGGTTACTTCGCTATAACCTATTCCGGCGATAGGAACTACAGTCTAATTACCACGACGTATGTCGTTTGTCAGGCATTTAATTTTCCATTAATTTTCTTCATTGTTTCTGCCCACTTCGTAGTAAATCGGTCAAATACTTTTCGAGATGTTTTTATTGGGAATATTAAAAATGTGTATAGCCTATGTCTGCCCAAATGTTCAGTTGGGTCTTGGGTAGAAATTTGACGTAAATCGTGCAAAAACAGCCCCTTCCCGTTTATATATTACATACAAGCATGTTTCAAATCAGATTACTAAATGTTACGTAAACAGTAATCTTCCATTCGTCTTGAAGGTAAAATGTGTGAAATTCATCCAGTTATGAACAAAACTGTAGATTTGTGTGAATTTGAACAAACCCACACTCTTCATTGTATATGTATACACTATGTGATCAAAAGTATCTCGACACCTAGCTGAAAATGACTTACAAGTTCGTGGCGCCCACAATGGGTAATGCTGGAATTCAATATGGTGTTGACCCACCCTTACCTTGATAACAGCTTCCACTCCCGCAAGCATACGTTCAAACAGATGCTGGAAGGTTTCTTGGGGAATGGCAACCCACTCAGCAGTGAGAAGAGGTATCTATGTCGGTCGGTGACGCCTGGCACGAAGTCGGCGTTACAAAACATACCACAGGCGTTCCATAGGATTCAGGTCAGGCAGTCCATTACAGGGATGTTATTGTCGTGTAACCACTCCACCACAGGCCGTGCATTATGAACAGGTTCTCGATCGTGTTGAAAGAACCAATCGCCATCCCCGAATTGCTCTTCAACAGTGGGAAGCAAGACGGTGCTTAAAACATCAATGTAGGCCTGTGTTGTGGTAGTGCCACGCAAAACAACGAGAGGTGCAATTCCCCTTCATCAAACAACGACCACACCATAATACTATAGCCTCCGACTTTTACTCTTGGCAGTACACACGCTGGCAGATGACTTTCTCCCGGCATTTGCCACATCCACACCCTGCCATCGGATTGCCGCATTGTGTACAGTGATTCGACACTCCACCCAACGTTTTTCCACTGTTCAATCGTCCAATATTTACGCTCCTTACACCAAGCGAGGTTTCATTTGGCATTTACCGTCGTGATGTGTGGCTTATGAGCAGCCGCTCGGCCATGAAATCCAAGTTTCCTCACCTCCCACCTAACTGTCATGGTACTTGCAGTGGATTCTGATGTAGTTTGGAATTGCTGTGTGATGGCCTGGATAGGTGTCTGCCTACTACACATGACGACCCTCTTCAACTACCGCAGAGTTATAAATAAATTTATTTTCGCACGACCGGTTTCGGACTGTTATAAGCCCATCCTCAGGTGTCGTAGCTGTGCTGTGGTACCCGAGCACCGCGTGTACCAGGCGCGGTGTGCTGCCTATGGGCGCAGAGCCAGCACACTGCGCCTGGTAAACGCGGTGCTCGGGTACCACAGCACAGCTACGACACCTGAGGATGGGCTTATAACAGTCCGAAACCGGTCGTGCGAAAATAAAGTTATTTACAACTGAGGCGGTATTTTCAGCCTCTTCTATAATGCTCAGTTGCGGATGTTCTGCCAACGGGATTGTTTGTACTTGCAATTCTATCTTCTGGTGCAAACTGTAACTATGAAAACATAGTGTTAGAAAATGTTGTGTGTGTGTGTGTGTGTGTGTGTGTGTGTGTGTGTGTGTGTGTGTGCGTGAGAGGATTAAGTACGACATGTCGAATACGGAACTATGCTGCTTAAATTTCTGAAATGAATTAAAATATTCAGGCAGGTTAAGGTGTGCATATAACGTAATAGTTTTCCGTGTTTCTTGTTAAATGTACACATTCGCTTCCCTCTTAATGTTATGATGTTTCTATCTCCTTTCTGCTGTTACTTCCCGCTTTTCCAGTTTAAACAGTTCACGAAACACATACGTGTTTCACATCGCGCCTGTGCTAGGAGTAGGGTGGGTCTCGATACCCGCTGTCAGTAATCACTATTACATAGTTTTCCTGTTTGTGTTCCCGGTCGCGCACCACGGGAGAGCGGTTTTCATTGAATCTGTCGAAGTAATTCCATGAAATATTTCATTTCTCTCCCACTTTATATTACGTTTTACATGTTACAAAGATTGTGGTGATTTTTGGTGTCCAGTCGCGATGTATGTTTTTACGATTCTTCTAGGTCCCCCTTTTATCGTTTTGACACGGAACTTTTGATTCCATGACAAGATTACGATGAAGATGACGTCGGATGGTAAGCTATTTTATTTGTAAGTAACGTTCTGTTCTCCCTTTTAATTTATTTTAATTCATTATAGAAATTGTAGGCGCATAGGTCCTTATCTAATGTTTCACACTTCAGGATCCCCTGCCCCGCACCACTGTCTTGTAACACAATAATTTCACTATTACAATTTACACCAGATGATGCAACTTTCAGTGTTCCGAATCTGGTCGTGTATACAATAAAAGATTGTTGACCAAGCAAATGTTGTGCTGTTAATTCATTTTACAAAATGGACTTATACAGTTGTGGTGGACCAGGAGCTATTGTTAAGAGGGAACATAAACAAAAAAAAATGTTCAAATGTGTGTGAAATCTTATGGGACTTAACTGCTAAGGTCATCAGTCCCTAAGTTTACACACTACTTAACCTAAATTATCCTAAGGACAAACACACACACCCATGCCCAAGGGAGGACTCGAACCTCCGCCCGGACCAGCCTCACAGTCCATGACTGCAGCGCCCTAGACCGCTTTTTTTTTTTTTTTTTTTTTTTAACCCTGATGAACCGCTGCAGGAGCAGGACGACGGGTAGGGCAGGGGTCGACACCCGAAGCCTGGCCATCCCGCCGCCACGCCCAAGCAACGTGTTCGAGTTCGAGGATCGAAGGATCAGGAAGAGGATGGAGTGGGTTTGTCGATGTTGTTCTTTTTATTTATTTATTTATTTACTTCTTTAATTTTTATAACATTTTTTTTGTATTATAGATTTATTTTTGTTTCATTACAAAGAAAGATCCTACAACTGCCGTAGCCGAGCGTCCGAGTCGTCTTCTCGTCTGTTGGGAGGGGTTCCCCCCTATTCCGTCCGTAGAGGATCAATATGCTCCAGGATTCTTCTTCATTTTCAGCGTCTCATACCCGGAACGCCCCAGTGAGCAGGAGGATCCGCAAATAATGAACCTAAATAATTTGCGAAACGAGTTCTGTACTTCGGGTGGCGGCTGAAAGCTGCATGTGTCGCCATCAATAGGGACCAATAGTCGAGTGTGCCTTTGGAAGCATCGCAGAATATGTAGTAAACGGCCATGCCTTTTAGCCAGTTAACGGCGTTCGTTCTGGTTGATGGAAAGTATATGACGTCGGGGCGCAATACGTCATCAGGGGAGATAGACTCCGGCAATCGCCGCAAGAGTAATGCCAGCATGCGCTGCGTCAGTAGCCAGCACTCGCTGGTCGCGGCACACGTCAGACGGTGTGCATCCGAGTCAGCGACTGAGCATGTCGGACACAAGGGGTCGTCCGTCAGATGTATGGAATGTAACCTCTGACGAGTAGCGAACTTCCCATTCACAACTACGTACCACAATGAACGCACCGTCGTAGGTAGAAAAGGCGTGTGTACCGCTCGCCACACCGTGTTCCAGGCAACCTCAGGGTGTCTGTGGGTGACCGTATTTTCAGGTTGCCGCTGCTGATAGAGGCGATAATAGTCTTTTCTGCTGGGCTTCCGTGTCGTCGGAAGTTCTGAACGTAAGTAGCTGAAGTCAATAAAGAAGTCTCTGATGTGGGTGAGTGCCGGTGAAATGTGTCCTACAGAAACCGGCGGATGCAGAGAGTGTGGTGCCACTTCCGCTATCAGGGTGCCCGTCAGAGTGGCGTGGGCAGAGGTCCACGTGCGACGCATAGTGTTGAGATAAAGCGATCGCGCACGGCTATATACGTGAATTAAACCGATACCGCCCGCCCGCTGCGGCAGTGTCAGGGTGGCGTATCGGACTTTAAAAACCAGACCGGTGCTTACGAAATGTCCATATGCTGCTTGAAATCTGTCGGCCATCGTAGCTGTCAAGGGAAGGATATGCGCAAAATAGTTCAGTTTTGAGACAAGATAGGTGTTGACATAACGTGTTCTGAGGAGCATATCCAAGCGACGCAGTTTGTTGTCCTGCAGCAGAGCACGTGTCTGGTGTAGGAGCCGGCGGTACGTAGCCGCCGCCGTGCGGCGGACATTGCTATAGAATTGCACTCCTAAACACTTGAGTACGGGCACCTTGTCAAAGGGCACCGCCGTTGTGTGGGAAATCCCCCCTCCGACATCCATGTATTTTGTCTTCTTCACGTTGATGACGCTCCCAGCGACCGCCCCGTACTGGCGTAGCCACTGTAGCGCCATATGCATTTCATCCTCTGATCTGGCCAGGAACACCACGTCATCGGCGAATGCACCACAACAAAAGGTCACGTCCCGCAAGGAGATACCAGTTAATCGCTGCCGTAGACCATGTAAAGCTGGTTCAAGTGCTGCAGCAAATAATATGCCCGACAGGGGGCACCCTTGTCGCACTGACCGTCCAACAACAATGTGACCAGACTGATAACCGTTGACCATCATGCGGGAGCGCGCTCCGTGGACCAGTCGAAGGACCACCTGTGCAGACTCCGGAGAGAGGCCCATGCGATGCAAAACTGCGCGTAAGAAGCTGTGATCGACGCGGTCGAATGCGTGGTCAAAATCTACGGCGACAAGGGCGCCTCATATTTTGCAGGCCACCGTCAAAGCAATTACGTCGCGGTATGCTCCTAACGCCGTATGAATGTTGCTGACACCACCTAAACATGTCTGATCGGTGTGGATGGCTTTCCCGATAGCGGTGTGGAGACGCGCGCGGAGGATACGGGCGAAGATCTTGTAGTCGTTGTTGAGGAGTGTGAGTGGGCGAAAATCCTGCCACCTACAACCACCATTCGGTTTCGGAACTGGGATCAAGATGCCTTCTGTGAATTCTGTGGGGACAGTGAAATCAGGGCGGATCAGGTCTTGAAACATTTGGAGCCACTTGTCACCCATAAGGTGGTAAAAAGTGCGGTAGAATTCCAGGGGTAAACCGTCCGGTCCAGGCGACTTGTTCGGTGCTCCACATGCCAAGGCCGATGTCAGCTCGTCGGGTGTAATGGGCAACAGCAGACTATCATCGGGTGCCACGTCCCGAGGGGCGGGAAAATCGTGCAACAGCCCGTCATAATCACGTACATTTCGCGGATCTTCCATGTACAAGGTCCCATAGTGTCTGGCGAACGTGTGCGCGATGTCCGTTTGTGTCACTGCGCGCCCGCCGTCCTCCGTGTTTACCGCCGTAATGAGCTGACGTTTGCGGTGGCGCCTCTCGCGCACAATGTGATACACTGACGCTGTTTCGTTGGGGATACAGTCTTGCACTCGCGCACGGATGCGGACACCGTCTAGCTGCTCTGTCCTGATGCGAAGTAGACGAGCTTTGATGCGTTGTACGGACATCTGACGTTCGGGAGACGGCGGTTGCGTCGCCAGCTCACGTAACGCTGTACAGTAAAATTCCGATGTTGCCCTTTGCCAGTTCGATCTGTCACGCCCGTAGGCCATCAAGGTCTTTCGGAGGGCAGGTTTGACACATCCCAGCCACCACAGCAACGTGGAAGCATACATAGGCAGGCGCCTGATACATCGACGCCACGTGTCAGTGACTGCTCGCCGACACGCTTCCTCGCGAAGGAGGGAGACGTTCAGCGTCCACGGGCCCCTGCTGCGTCTTGTGAGTTGTCGGGGCAAGGTGACAGTGCAGATGTACGCGAGATGGTCCGTGAAGGCCGTCGGCCAGAGTTCTGCATCACGGGTTGCTGTGCGGAGGGCACGCGAGACGTATATCCGGTCCAGACGACTGGCAGAATGGCTGGTAAAGTGCGTATATCCACTCTGGGTCCCATGATGCAAGAGCCATGTGTCGTGGAGCGCGAGGTCACGTATCAATGCTTGTAGAGCGGGGCATGGGACGTAATGCGGTATCTGGTCCTCGGGCCGCAGAACACTGTTAAAATCGCCGCCCACTATGTAATGGTCCATACTTCCTTGCAAAAGTGGGGCCAACTCCTCCGAATAGAAGACATGCCTGTCACCGCGGTGCGAATTACCGGAGGGAGCGTAGACGTTAATGAGGCGCACTGCGCCGAGTGTGAGTGCGATGCCTCGCCCGTTCGGCAAGTACGTCGCGTCCGTCGCGTCTATGCCATCTCGGAGAAGGATGGCCGTTCCTCCTGCGCCATCACCTACGGGTAGGCTGTACGTGGTGTAGCCATATAGATCTAAACACAGCTCGGGACGGACCTCCTGGAGAAGGGCAATGTCCAAGTCTGCCGCTCTGATCATGTCGTGTAACATGCGGGTCTTGACAGTGGAGTGGACACCATTTACGTTGACTGTTCCCACACGGTATGACTGAGACATATCAAGTGGCGGAGGCAGTGTGCCGGTGCAATCCCACAGTGATTTCACACACCACACACCACACAGCCATCCTCCTGCATGCTGTGCATTACTGTGCCGTAGGAGTCCCTGACTGCCAGAGCCCTCCGGGCTCATTGTCAGCCTTGGGCTCTGGTGGAGATATCGATGTTTGCTGTGCATCATCTGCCTCCATATCGTATGCCCAATCACCAAGAGACGATTGTGATGTCATTGGGGGCTGGACGCTTTCACAGGAGCCCGCATTTTGGGAGTCGACGCAGTGCGCCTCGTTTTCTGGGCCACCAGATTTAGGAGAGTGTTCCTTGTCTTCAGGCACCTTCTGGTGAATGATGCCACTGGAGTCCGTTGCAATTGTGGGCGAGTCAACGAAGTCGATGTCTTCCGCCGGCTTCACATTCCTGTCCTGTTCGTCAGCTGACAATCGCCTCTTCTTGTGTCGCTTGGGTGATTTTTGCTTTCGGGTCCGAGATTCGACATCCACTGGAGGGCGGGGCTCGACACAGTCTCGGTCGCTAGGAACCCCTGTGTCTGATCCCGACAGTGACGGTGGCTGGGTGCCCACGACGCTGCGGTGGGCGGAGGCTGTAGGAACCTCTGCACCGTTGGGCTGCGTCGTCGTCGAAGGCGCTGACTCTCCAACGGAGCTGGCAGCGGCTTGAGGAGGTAGCAGGTTTTGATCATCCATCACATCATGTCGTGCCGCCTCCACATATGTCAGCGGGAGAGAGGTCATAGTGGATCGTTGGGGAAGTTCATTGCGGGGCACCTGAACGAGGCGGCGCTGCAGACACTCAGTTCTAACATGGCCCTCCTGGCCGCAGCCCGAGCAGGTCCTCGGTTGTCCATCATATATAACAATTGCGCGGCAGCCACCAACGAAAACATACGATGGACCGTGCTTCTTAAGTTCTATGCGCACTTGTCGTACCCCGTTAAGGACAGGGTACGTTTCGAATGTGTTCCATTTCTCCTCTGTGTGGCTCAGAACTGTGCCGTATGGCCGCAGCGCATCAACGACTAGGTTGGCAGGGACTTCGAACGGTAGTTCAAAGATGCGCACGGTACGCACCCCCAGACCAGCATGGTCAACTCCTACCACGCTCACGTCACCGTCTGCGTGACAGAAGCGAAAGCCGTTTGCAGAACGTTGGAGTAATCTGTCGCAGGCCGCTTCGTCAATGAGTTTGAGGTACACTGTGCTGGTTACAATAGACAGATGAATTCCTATCAGTTCTTGTGGTTCGATGTGCATGATGTCTCGTAGAAACCGTTCAATTTCATGGGCCTTCGGTCTCGTGTACGATGCGTTGAACGTTAGTTTGATTGTAGCTTTTCGATATGAGAACGCCATGTCGGGTCGGTACAGGTACTATACGGCAAGACAACGACGCGACCGCGCGCTAGCGGGTAAACAACAACACCTGCGGAGCACTGCCCGGCGCGCCGAGCCCGTCCGCACGGTAACACGGCTGAAAGCCGACGGGACCGCTCGGCTAATCCCACGCGGCGGAAACATAAACAAACACACTCCTAAGGCTACACGGTTGAGCCGTGTTGCACCTTTTCTGACACACCAGCTCTTTGGCAGCACTATCTTCGGCGACGGGTATTTGCGGTAGGCGAGTTGTTCGCCGGACTCTCTACGAGGTGCTAGGGCGTGCTTGAGGGGATGACGGAGCAAACACGCGGGCTCGGGCAGCGGTTGCGCGGCCGGCCTATCTTGCAAGACGGTCGCGAGTTTGTGGTGGACCTGTCTGATGTCAACTTCGGGCGCTGCTCGTCGCATTGCTTTGGGGCCTGTTTTCTCGCAGAGACCCATCCCTCGAGACCATCTCGAACAACGCTCTCCATCGTACATGTAAGTGGTTTTGGTGCCTTCGTTTCGTCAAACGATTTGCGTTGCAGCGAATCAACTTACTGGTCGGTTGGCAGCCGGCAGAGTCTGTGTGACTGTATGCAGACCAGCAGTTACTATTTGCTTTTCAATCCTCTGGTTGGATGCGTATTAAAAGGCAGATTAGCACGAAGGCGTGCGTGTGATTTTGGGTTTATTGCCATCAAGCGACGTCCCTGGTATATTCCGGTAAAGAAATATTTTTTTTTTGGAACCAGTTATACTGTTATTAGTAAAGCTTGTATTTGGTAATGCTACTCATTTATAAGTACTTGCTTATATACACTCCTGGAAATGGAAAAAAGAACACATTGACACCGGTGTGTCAGACCCACCATACTTGCTCCGGACACTGCGAGAGGGCTGTACAAGCAATGATCACACGCACGGCACAGCGGACACACCAGGAACCGCGGTGTTGGCCGTCGAATGGCGCTAGCTGCGCAGCATTTGTGCACCGCCGCCGTCAGTGTCAGCCAGTTTGCCGTGGCATACGGAGCTCCATCGCAGTCTTTAACACTGGTAGCATGCCGCGACAGCGTGGACGTGAACCGTATGTGTAGTTGACGGACTTTGAGCGAGGGCGTATAGTGGGCATGCGGGAGGCCGGGTGGACGTACCGCCGAATTGCTCAACACGTGGGGCGTGAGGTCTCCACAGTACATCGATGTTGTCGCCAGTGGTCGGCGGAAGGTGCACGTGCCCGTCGACCTGGGACCGGACCGCAGCGACGCACGGATGCACGCCAAGACCGTAGGATCCTACGCAGTGCCGTAGGGGACCGCACCGCCACTTCCCAGCAAATTAGGGACACTGTTGCTCCTGGGGTATCGGCGAGGACCATTCGCAACCGTCTCCATGAAGCTGGGCTACGGTCCCGCACACCGTTAGGCCGTCTTCCGCTCACGCCCCAACATCGTGCAGCCCGCCTCCAGTGGTGTCGCGACAGGCATGAATGGAGGGACGAATGGAGACGTGTCGTCTTCAGCGATGAGAGTCGCTTCTGCCTCGGTGCCAATGATGGTCGTATGCGTGTTTGGCGCCGTGCAGGTGAGCGCCACAATCAGGACTGCATACGACCGAGGCACACAGGGCCAACACCCGGCATCATGGTGTGGGGGGCGATCTCCTACACTGGCCGTACACCACTGGTGATCGTCGAGGGGACACTGAATAGTGCACGGTACATCCAAACCGTCATCGAACCCATCGTTCTACCATTCCTAGACCGGCAAGGGAACGTGCTGTTCCAACAGGACAATGCACGTCCGCATATATCCCGTGCCACCCAACGTGCTCTAGAAGGTGTAAGTCAACTACCCTGGCCAGCAAGATCTCCGGATCTGTCCCCCATTGAGCATGTTTGGGACTGGATGAAGCGTCGTCTCACGCGGTCTGCACGTCCAGCACGAACGCTGGTCCAACTGAGGCGCCAGGTGGAAATGGCATGGCAAGCCGTTCCACAGGACTACATCCAGCATCTCTACGATCGTCTCCATGGGAGAATAGCAGCCTGCATTGCTGCGAAAGGTGGATATACACTGTACTAGTGCCGACATTGTGCATGCTCTGTTGCCTGTGTCTATGTGCCTGTGGTTCTGTCAGTGTGATCATATGATGTATCTGACCCCAGGAATGTGTCAATAAAGTTTCCCCTTCCTGGGACAATGAATTCACGGTGTTCTTATTTCAATTTCCAGGAGTGTACATGCACTTTTTGAATGCACTCACTCAACAGTAATTGGTTTGTGTACTTTATCGATTTATTAACGTATATTGATTGATGTTTGGTTGGTGTTTGTCGTGTCTTCTGCGGTCTATTTGTGCTGCAGTTTCTGCGAGTTGGGGTGCGTGGGTGCGGCGCCACGTCCCGCTTCGGTGCACAGAAGCTGTGAAGTGCCGTCTAACGGGAAGTGACTCCCGGTTGAGCTCCGACGTTTAGGTGTTTCCCGATGCCGCCAGTTCCCTGCTACTCCCATATGCTGTTGCAATTGAGGCATTATATAATGTACAGGTACATCCAGTTACAATATGGCAGTTACAGCTGACTCGGCAAAACAGGACTGTAAATTTTGTTACAACTTGGGCGCGAAAAATTTTTACATCGGATAGTCCCACGCATGTTCTGTAATGTGACTTGGTTTCTGTAGACCACGAATCTGAACATTATGCCGATTCACTTTACCACAGGTATGGAAGGTGGTTTCATCACTGAATACAGTTTTGTTAAGAAAATCCTCTTCAGTCTGTATATTGCTAAGTATTTCTGAACAAAACACAGTTCATTTTTCTTTGTGACATTCTCTGGAAGGTTGAAACCGTTCCAATTTATAGGGGTTGAGTGACAGGCGTTTCCGTAACACCTTCCACACTTTTACACTAGGCATACTCAATTCTCAGCTGCCATATCTCGCTGATTCAACTGGACTACGAACGTAAGACTTATAACTGACTTCTAATATTATTTTAACTTATTTCAAAACAAGGAGATTATGTGCCGTTTCTGTTCTCGGTTGTATTAAAGTTTCACGACCGTCAGCCATAAATTCCTCGCAACAGAGAGAAATATCATCCAGCTTTAAATACTCGTAATATATCTGCGCTACCTTGAATTATGGGCAAAGACTCCTCGTAATAACTTGCTTTGCGCTTATATTAGGATTAATTAATTTCACTCTCTAGCAAAACAGACTAATTTATGCTGAAACCAGAGTTACTGAGTAGCTTCGGCTTATGTGGTTGCGTTTAAAATACATTTACTGAATAAATGATCTACGCCTCATAACCTAATAAAACATCGGACTTCGTAAAAAATTAGAGCATGTGTTTGTTCTGTTAACCAGAAGATATGAGTAATGGCTACGAAAGCTGGAAATAATGTAATACCTCTACGCAAAACCACATTAGCTTCTGTTAGTACAATTACGTGGCCACATTTAACTTTAGGTACGGCGGGGTAGTAAAGGATAGAAACTGACCCACAGGAGGTTTGCAATAATTATTATTTCAATCAGAGGTAAAATTTATAGTCATCCGAGTAAAGAGGGCAATCGTACTGACCAGAAAGGTCAGACTATGTAAGATAAAGCAATGGTGATGGACGACTTATTTAATAGCATATATAGTGAAACACGAAACATATTGGGAACGCTAGCTCCTTTCAGTATGCTTATTTTTAGATAAACATGACACTTTACATGAATTATTAACACTGTAGGCTCCGTTTATTTTCTTCATATATACGTAAAATGACCGGAAAAGTGAGAATATTTCTGAAATAATTTAATGATTCTAAAAGAGGCGCCACAGACTGCCGAAATTGTTCAATTTCTACGTCCATAGACTGCTGTCCGGCCCTGACCCAGCGTCCCATGTTATGCAGAGGTAGTTTCGGTTAACAGCTTGTACCAATTAATAACAGTTTGTCTTTAAGCTGGTGGCTTGTGACATTTAGTTATTAACTGCCTGTGAACTACAGTAGCAGGCTTGGGGGAACGAGAACACAAACAACACTGCAGACGCTCTACACCGTTATACATCTGCATGTTGGCAGCTGGAATAATTTATTCGCACATGCCATCTACCTGGAACGTGGGAAACTAACGGTGGCAGGCGGGAATAAAACACGAAGATACACTGCGTTCAGTGCTGTATCAAACATTTCTGTAAGTCATTTACCCTTTTACAATTAAAGGTTTCTTTTGCGTAACTAATTTATGAACACACTGTATCAGGTGCCAATCGAGGTAACTTCAACCGTTTCACGCCAAAACGCGGAACCGAATATACTGTTGAGGCATCAATCTTTGGCAGGCCACAGCATGCAGCCAAGGAGTATCTGGCCCAGCCATCTGCGTATTTTAGCAGTTGGGTACTGCAATGAAATGGGCACAGCGCTCCGCAACGTAACTATCTACGGCAGCAGCGTGCTGGGTTGATCCACGCTGTGGCATAAAGCAACGACTCACAGCCGGCCACGTGACGGGAATCGATCTCTGGTCACAATACAACCGGCCAGGCCTAGTACACACAGAGCAGAAGACAGTCAAGGGATGCCTCCTAACATCGTGTCAGACTCTTTTGCCCGGCCTAGTGAAATGGTTGGCGACTGCTGGTGCAGGATTTTGTGCTCGAGCTGACCTCTCGATTATGCTCCATAAATGTTGTATGTAAATGGCTACACAGGATAATTGAAATGGCCTGGGAGTCGGGACAGGTTCCATCAGACTGGACAAAATCAGTAATCACACCAATGTAACCCAATCTTTAAACATGGAAACAGAAAAGATTGTAACAACTATAGAGGTATCTCTTTAATTAGCGTTGTGGGAAAAATCTTCTCAGGTATTGTTGAAAGGAAAGTGCGAGTATTAGTTGAGGACCAATTGGATGAAAATCAGTGTGAGTTTAGGTCTCTTAGAGGTTGTCAGGACCAGATCTTTAGCTTACGGCAAATAATGGAGAAGTGTTATGAGTGGAACAGCGAATTGTATCTATGCTTTATAGATCTAGAAAAGACATATGACCGGGTTCTTAGGAGGAAGTTGTTGTCTGTTCTACAAGATTGTGGAATAGGAGGCAAACGTTTGCAAGCAATTAAAGGTCTTTACATGGATAGTCAGGCAGCAGTTAGAGCTGACGGTAAATTGAGTTCATGGTTCAGAGTAGTTTCAGGGGTAAGTCAAGGCTGCAACCTGTCTCCACTGTTGTTCATATTATTTATGGATCATATGTTGAAAAAAATAGACTGGCTGGGTGAGATTAAGATATGTGAACACAAAATAAGCAGTCTTGCATATGCGGATGACTTACTTGTGATGGCAGATTCGATTGAAGGTTTGCAAAGTAATATTTCAGAGCTAGATCAGAAATGTAAGGACTATGATATGAAGATTAGCATCTCCAAAACGAAAGTAATGTCAGTGGGAAAGAAATATAAACGGACTGAGTGCCAAGTAGGAGGAACAAAGTTAGAACAGGTGGACGGTTTCAAGTACTTAGGATGCATATTCTCACAGGATGGCAACATAGTGAAAGAACTGGAAGCGAGGTGTAGCAAAGCTAATGCAGTGAGTGCTCAGCTACGATCTACTCTCTTCTGCAAGAAGGAAGTCAGTACCAAGACTAAGTTATCTGTGCACCGTTCAATCTTTCGACCAACTTTGTTGTATGGGAGCGAAAGCTGAGTGGATTCAAGTTACCTTATCAACAAGGTTGAGGTTACGGATATGAAAGTAGCTAGGATGATTGCAGGTACTAGTAGATGGGAACAATGGCAGGAGGGTGTCCACAATGAGGAAATCAAAGAAAAACTGGGAATGAACTGTATAGATGTAGCAGTCAGGGCGAACAGGCTTAGATGGTGGGGTCATGTTACACGCATGGGAGAAGCAAGGTTACTCAAGAGACTCATGGATTCAGCAGTAGAGGGTAGGAGGAGTCGGGGCAGACCGAGGAGAAGGTACCTGGATTCGGTTAAGAATGATTTTGAAGTAATAGGTTTAACATCAGAAGAGGCACCAATGTTAGCACTGAATAGGGGATCATGGAGGAACTGTATAAGGGGGGCTATGCTCCAGACTGAACGCTGAAAGGCATAATCAGTCTTAAATGATGATGATGATGATGATGATGATGATGATGAATGTTGTATAGGATTCATGTCGGAAGATATGGGTGGCCAAATAACTCACTCTAACCGTCCAGAACGTTCTTCAACTGTGGCCCGGTGACATGACACATTGATATCCATAAAAGTTACATCATTGTTTCCAACATGAAGTTCTTCAACGGCTGCAAATAGTCTCCAACCAGCCGAACATAACCATTTCCAATCGATGATAGGTTCCGTTGGACCAGAAAACCTAGTCCATTCCGTGTAAACTCAGCCCGCACTATTACGGAGCCACCACCAGCTTGGACGGTATCTTGTTGATAACTTGGGTCTATGGCTTCGTGGAGTCTGCACCACAATCACATCTTACCATCAACTCTTACCAACCAAAATCGGGACTCATCTGATCAGGCCTCGATTTAGTCGTCTATGGTTCAATTCTTATGGTCACGAGATCAGGAGAGGAACTGCAGGCGATTTGCTGTTAGCAAAGGCACTCGCGTCACTCATCTGCTGCCATAACCCATTAACGCTACATTTCGCCTAACGGATACTTTCGTCGCACGTCCTACATTGATTTCTGCAGTTATGTCAGTCAGTGTTGCTTATCTGTTAGCACCGACAACTCTGCGCAAACGTGACTTCTCTCGGTCGTTACGTCAAGGCCGTCCTCCACTACGTTGTCCGCAGTGGGAGGCAATGCCTCAAATTTAATATTCTCGGCACCCAATTGATATTGTCGATTTCGGAATATTGAACTTCATAACGAAATAGAATGTCCCATGCGTCTAGCTCCAACTATTATTCCACGTTCAAAGTAACTCCCATCGTGCAGCCATAATCAGATCGCAAACCTTTTCAAATAAATCACCCGAGTACAAATTACAGCCCCGCCAACGCAGTACCTTTTTATATCTTGTGTATGTTCTACTACCGCCAACTGTATATGTGCATATTGCTAACCCATGACTTTTTGTCGCCTCAGTCTATATGCATTCAGTACAGTTGGTAGCTTAATTACATCGAAGTTCTGCATTCGTCAGGTGCAGTGTCTGCATCAGTCATCTGTCGCATGGGCAACCAAGCAGCTATAGCTGCATCAAGCAGAACCATTAACGAAGCGAAGCCACCGCTCTACAAGCCGTCACCTAGCACTGATGCCTATGTGCTTCTATCTGGTACCGCTGAGCCGAAACCTTTCGCCGCATGCCATCACCTGACACTCCAGCCAGTCTTCGAGAGCCCTTGGTTCGAATCAGGGTGTCTGCAAACGTCTGTCAGCCAGCTTCAGCCTCAGTCTACATCTACATTTACATCTACATAGATACTCAGAAAATAAGGCGCGTTGCGGAGGGTACCCTGTACCACTACTTGTCATTTTCCGTCCTGTTCCACTCGCAAATAGAGCGAAGGAGAAACGACTGTCTGTACGCCTGTGTATGAGCCCTAATTTCTCCTATCTTATCATCGTGGTCCTTACGCGCAATGTATGTTGGCGGCAGCAGAATCGTTCGGCAGTCAGCTTCAAATGCCGGTTCTCTACATTTTCTCTACATTCCAAAAAGAACGCCACCTCCCCTCCAGGGATTCCAATTTGAGTTCCCGAAGTATCTCCGTAGCACTTATGTATTGTTCGAACCTACCAGTAACAAATCTAGCAGACCGCCTCTGGATTGCTTCGATGTCTTCCTTCAATGCGACCTGATACGGATCCGTAAGTGCTGGCCACGGTGGCCAAGTGGGTCTAGGCGCTTCAGTCCAGAACCGCGCTGCTGCTATGGTCGCAGGTTCCAATCCTGCCTCGGGAATGGATGTGTGTTCCGTCTTTGGGTTAGTTCGGTTTAAGTAGTCTTCAGTTCTAGGGGACTGATGACCTCAGATGTCAAGTCTCATAGTGCTCAGAGCCATTTGAACCATTTGAACGGATCCCTAAAACTCGAACAGTACTCAATAATAGGTGGCACCGGCGTGCTATAAACGGTCACCTTTACAGGTGAACCACTCATTCCTAAAATTCTCCCAATAAATCGAAATCGCCCATTCGCCTCCCCTACACCGGTTTTCACATTCTCTATCCGCCTCATATCGGTTTGAAAGTTTACGCCCAGATATTTAAACGACTTGACTGTGTCAAGCTCGATACTAGTAATAATGTATACCAACATTACAGGTTTGTTGTCCTACTCATCCGCATTAACTTGCATTTTTCCACATTTAGGGCTAGTTGCCATTCATCACCCAACTGGAAATTTTGACTAAGTCGTCTTGTATCTTCCCACAGTCAGTCAACTTCGACACCTTACCGTACACCACAGCATCATCTGCAAACAACCACAAACTGCTACCCACTCTGTCCGCCAAATCATTTACATATATAGAGAACAACGGCGGTCCTATCACACTTCTCTGGAGCACTCCGGATGGTACCCTTGTCTCTGATGAACACTCGCCATCGAGGACAACATACTCGGTTCTATTATTTAAGAAGTCTTGTAGCCAATCACGTATCTGGGAACTTATTCCGCATGCTCGTACATTCGTTATCAGCCTACAATAGGGCACTGTATCAAATGTTTCCCACAAAACTAGAAATATGGAATTTGTCTGTTGCCCTTCATCCATAATTCTCAGTATAATCAGAGTACGCCAGTCCACCAGTACACTCACTGTGCTGCGGAATGGACACTTTTCTTGCGTCATAAAAAGTGCCGTCACCGCCAGCTGCTGTCATGTACTTTCAGCATCCCTCTACCTCAACGGACTCATTTCCTGCCACCAGCCATTGTCAGCACCTGTTTCAAAATAAATAAATAAAGGCTCCAAGCGCTATGGGACTTAACATCTGAGGTCATCACTCCCCTACAACTTAGAACTACTTAAACCTAACTAACCTAAGGACTTCACACATATTCATGTCTGAGGTAAGATTCAAACCTGCGACCATAGCAGCAGCAGCGTGGTTCCGGTCTGAAGTGCCTAGAACCGCTCGGGCACAGTGGCCGCCGCACCTTTGTTGCAGCCGTTGACCTACTATATGAGAAACGTTGTGCACTTAGATGACAAAATTCATGGGATAGCGATATGGAGATATAGAGATAGCGGAAATATCGCGTTCACAAGGCATAAAAGGGCAGTACATTTCGGAGGTGTCATTTTTACTCGGGTAGCTCATGCGAAAAGGAGGTTTCCGATGTGTTTATGGCCGGGAATTAACAGGCTCCCTTCATTTAACGATCGAGAGCAGCGTATAATTGTTAGTGCTGACAGATAAGCAGCACTGCGTGAAATAACCACAGAAATCAACGTGGGTGTACGACGAACGTATCCGTTAGGACAGAGCGCGCGAAATGTGTCGTTAATGGGCTATGGTAGCAGACGACCTACGCGAGGGCCGTTGCTAATCGTCTGCAGCGCCTCTCCTGGGGTTATCACCATATCGATTACACCATAGATGACTGGAACACCGCGACCTGGTCAGATGAAACTCTATTTTAGTTGGTTCGAGTGCGGCCCAGATCCAAGTTATTCAAATGTGTGTGAAATCTCATGAGACTAAACTGCTAAGGTCATCAGTCCCTAAGCTTACACACTACTTAACCTAAACTATCCTAAGGACAAACACACACACCCATGCCCGACGGAGGACTCGAACCTCCACCGGGACCAGCAGCACAGTCCATGACTGCAGCGCCTTGAACCGCTCGGCTAATCCCGCGCGGCTCGATCCAAGTTGTCAACGAGGCGCTATGTAAACTCGTAGAGGTTCCATGAAGACGTGACCTGTGTTTACATGGAATTAGCTCGGTCCTCTTATCGAACTAAGTCGGTCATTAACTGAAAATGGTTATGTTCGGCTAATTGGAAGCCATTTGCAGCCATTCATGGACTTCATATTTGTGGAAGACAATGCGCCATGCGACCGGGCCACGATTGTTTGTGACTGGTTTGTAGAACATTCTGCATAATCGAGCGAATGATTTGGTAATATGTCGAACATTTAAGGGACCATGCACAAAATCCTGCAGCGTCAACAACAACAATTATGGGCGGCGATCGACGTAGTATGGGTCAATACTTCTCTATTAGGCTTCCAACGGCTTGCTGAATCCATGCCACGTCGCCGGGATAAAGGAGGTCCGACATGATATTAGGATTTATCCCATGGCTTTTGTTTCCTCAGTAATAGTAAACTATTTTTATTGAGGCTGCCTCCTCCCGTGTGACAGTGCAGAAAGATCCCGCCCCAATCCTCAGTCAAATGCCATTCTGGGGCAACCTGCAACACTGGTGTCCGTAAAGCGGTCAACAAACACACGAAACCACTACAACAGAGAAGTTTTAGTTCTGTGATACGATTACTTTTATGCTGAAACACTATTTAGACGCCCAAATTCACAGTTGGTATTGTAGATGCCACGTACTGGCTGACATCTTTCACCTTCTTCCTTTTGAGGATTAGTGGGAAAGTCCAATGAGTGTAGTATCTCGCCCAGTTATCGCTGTATGCCTAATGGAAGTTTACTTCTTGCTCTGTCCATCCCAAGTCGTCACTAGAAACTTGTGGAAGGGTAAGATGGATTGCACGTGGTGGGTGTACAGGAACATTGAAATCAATTCTCTCTGGTGCGAGAGCGAGAGAAGTAGCTTCGTCCTCCTTGAATCCACCTTAATGCAAAGAAAAATAGAAGTAGTCATATTACTCGAATCAGTGAATGCAGAAGTTGATAAAATGTCAATATCGACTTCACATCCGAATTATAAGGTAACTGTACTGTTTATGCTCAATCATACGTTATGTTCCCCAGAAATGACACTTGTTCATATGGTTACAAAAAAAAATTAAACAGATAAAAAATTAAATAACAGAGAGGGGGGGGGGGCATAACTGGACAATACAAAGACATCTATTCCGTTAGATCCATTCAGTTCAATCGTTTTATTACTGTCTAGCTCACAAATGTTCACATAAAACAGATGGACTAGTGCCTCCAATTTGCACAACATGCGACTTTTAGAAATCAGTTAAAATACACACATCGAAAAAAGTTTTGCATCACCTCGGTTCCGAGAGTTCTGGAAACTGTACGGAAAGTTGGAATAGAGATCAACATTAACATCTTTTCCGCCGTCTTTATTGCTCATGAAAACCACACGTTGCATATTGTACCACCATGCAGCGAGACCTTCAGAGGAGGTGGTCTAAATTGCTGTACACATCGCTACTTCTAATACACAGTAGCACGTCCTCTTGCATTGATGCATACCCACATTCGCTGTGGCATGCTATCCACAAGTTCATCAAGACACTGTTGGTCCAGATTGTCCCACTCCTCAACGGCGATTCGGCGCAGATTCGCCAGAGTGGTTGCAGGGCCACGTCGTCCATAAACAGCTCTTTTCAATTTATCCCAGGCATGTTCGATAGGGTTCATGTCTGGAGAACATGATAGCCACTCTAGTCGAGCGATGTCGTTATGCTGAAAGAACTCATTCACAAGATGTGCACTATCGGGGCGCGAATTGACGTCCATGAAGACGAATGCCTCGCCAATATGCTGACAATGTGGTTGCACTATTGGTCGGAGGATGGCATTCACGTATTGTACAGCCGTCGCGGCGCCTTCCATGACCACCAGCGGCGTACGTCGGCCCCACATAATGCCGCAGGGAACCTCCACCTTGCTGCACTCGCTGGAAATGTGTCTAAGGCGTTGAGCCTGACCGTTTTACCCCCAAACACGTCTCCGACGATTGTCTGGTTGAAGCCATATGCGACACTAATCGGTGAAGAGAACGTGATGCCAGTCCTGAGCCGTCCATTCCGCATGTTGTTGATCCCATCCCCACCGCGCTGCATGGTGTCGTGGTTGCACAGGTGGACCTCGCCATGGACGTCGGGAATGATGCAGCGCATCATGCAGCCTATTGTGCACAGTTTGAGAAGTAACACGACATCTTGCGGCTGCACGAATTCAACATAGTGGTGTTGCTGTAAGGGTTGCTCCGAGCCATCATTCGTAGGTAGCGGTAATCCAATGCAGTAGTAGCCCTTGGGTGGCCTGAGCGAAGCATGTCATCCACAGTTCCTGTCTCGCTGTATCTCCCCCATGTCCGAACGACATCGCTTTGGTTCACTCCTAGAAGCCTGGACACTTCGCTTGTTGAGAGCCCTTCCTGGCAGAGAGTAACAATGCGGACGCGATCGTACCACGGTATTGACCGTCTAGGCATGGGTGAACTGTAGACAACACCAGCCGTGTACCTCCTTCCTGGTGGAATGTCTGGAACTGATCGAGTCGCCCCCCCCTCCCCCCCATCTAATAGGCGCTGTCCATGCTTGGTTGTTTACATCTTTGGGCGGGTTTATTGACATCTCTGAACAGTCAAAGGGACTGTGTCTGTGATATAATATCCACAGTCCATGTCTACCTTCAGGAGTTCTAGAAACTGGGGTAATGCAGATCTTTTTTTATGTTTGTATTTTAGAATTATTCATATTAAACTAGACATGATTGCTGAATACAGGATACATTGGATAGAACAGGAACATACTCTTATGATTTGAAACAAGTGCAGGAAAATCAAATGACTAGTCACAAGCGGAAGAGACTCCTCGTTACCTTAAGATTCCCCTGGAAGAATTACGAGGGAAAGATAAGCTGATATCTGGTGGTGGTATTATCTTACGAAGATTGTGCTGGAAGGGATTCGGACTTGTTGACCTAGGTCTTGTGCACACTTCTGGGGCAGCGCCCAGCAGAGCACATGAGTGATAAATCCCGATGGTCGCTTCCTGCTACTACTAGCGTTTCGGAACTCCGAGGGCTGGGGTGCAATACGGTGCTAATATGAAATCACTTCTGAGTAATGTACACGATCGGCGGAATCGAGCGAACTAAGTCAACTGAGCGGAATGAGAAAAGATCAGATCTGTTGCGTTCTTTTATTGCTTGGGTTCTGGAGGAGTGCCGTAAGAAGTCAAGCCTCCACCTTGTCTCCATGCCAACAGAACTACTGAGTTGTAAGAAACGGCACCGCTTTTTCTTTCTATATGGGGAGCAGGAGTGTGTGTGATATGAGGTTGGTAAAAAAAAAAAAAAAAAAAAAAAATGGAGACCGGGCGGGCGTGTAGACGAATTCCTCGTTGGCATCTTGCCGCTTTCTTTAACTAAAATTGGCAGGAGCGCTTTTCCGTCGTGTCCTGGCACTGCCAAGGATAAAGTTTTTGAAGTGAAATATCTGTCTCAAATAATAGAAAGTGACATGATAAATGTTCAGAAATGGTCTTCGTTTCCTTGTGATCATACCAATATGTGTAATCGATTCCTCAGCCTTTCCATATCAGTGTAATAAACTTATCAGTTTACACAAAGTTTTAAGAAACAATCAGTTATAATTGTAACACAGATGATGTTCCGCATCCGTGTCTCAGTCACTCCTTCTTATTAATTTTTGACACTCGTAACCTGTTTTCCATATTTATCAACAGAACTGAGGCTTCATAACGTTACTGATTCCTTATTTATGTCAACTTCACACACGAAGTGAAACCGACTTTGAAAAAAATAAACTTTTGAATTCTCACAGTGTATGTGTCTCAGTATTTAATGAAATAAAATTTAAGAATTTCAGACCTGGAGGAACTCTTTTTATACCAGAGTTATTGTAAAGTTTTCATTCTAACTTATGAAGTAGACCCCAAACGAATATACACTAAAGAGCCAAAGAAACTGGTACAGCTACCTAATATCGTGTAGGGCCCGCCGAGCAAGCAGAACTGCCGCAGCACGACGTGGCATGGACTCGACTAATCTCTGAAGCAGTGCGGGAGGGAACTGACACCATGAATCCTGGAGGGCTGTCCATAAATCCGTAAGAGTATGAGGGGGTTGAGATCTCTTCTGAACAGCACATTGCAAGGCATCCCAGATATGCTCAATAATGTTCATGTTTGTGGCGTTTGACGACCAGTGAAAGTATTTAATGGTTTGTGGCGTTTGGTGACCAGCGAAAGTGTTTAAAGTGAGAAGAGTGTCCATTGAGGCACTCTGTAGCAGTTACGGACGTGTGGCGTATTGAATTTTCCTCCTGGAATTGCCAAAGTCCGTCAGAATGCACAGTGGACAAGAATGGATGCAGATGATCAGACAGGATGCGTACTTACGTGTCACCTGTCAGAGTCGTATCTAGACGTATCAGGCAATCCATATCACTCCAACTGTACACGCCCCCCCCCCCCCCCCCCCCCGCCTCCCCACCATTACAGAGCCACCATCCTTGGACATTCCCCTGTTGACATGACATGTCCGACCAGGCAACAACCATGTTTTCAGTCATCAGCGTTCCAATGTCGGTCTTGACGGGACCAGGCGAGGTGTAAAGTTTTGTGTCATGTAGTCATCAAGGGCACACGAGTGCGCCTTCGGCTCCGAAAGCCTATATCGATGATGTTTCGTTGAATGGTTCACACGCTGACACTTGTTGATGGCTCAGCATTGAAATCTGCAGCGGAAGGGTTGCACTTGTGTCACGTTGAGCGATTCTCTCCAGTCGTCGGTGGTCCCGTTCTTGCAGGATCTTTTTCCGGCCGCAGCGATGTCGGAGATTTGATGTTTTACCGGATACCTGATATTCACGGTACACTCATGAAATGGTCGTACCGGAAAATGCCCACTTCATCGCTACCTCGGAGATGCTGTGTCCCGTTGCTCATGCGCTGACCATAACACCACTTTCAAACACACTTAAATCTTGATGAATTGCCATTTTAGCAGTAGTAAGGGATCTAACAACTGCGCCAGGCACATGTTGTCTAATATGGGCGTTTCCGACCGTAGCGCCGTATTCTGCCTGTTTGCATATTCTGTATTTGAATGCGCATGCCTATACCACTTTCTTTTTGACTTCAGTGTAAATTAAAGACCTCACTTGAATACTTTTATAAAAAATCCAAAGAAATTGTTATATCGTGGCTTTGACAATGCTGCATTATGGCGAATTCCAGAACGTTAAGATTAACTTCCTGTCATAGAACAGATCTCAAATTTAAAAAACAAAATCTGCTTATACCTTGCACTAGTGAGAATTGGCCTGCTTTATTCTGACTGGTCAGAGACAGGAAGCTAATGGTGGACGCTACAGCCCATACATATTACCAATACAGCATGTTAATACGTAAAATTACGTAATAAAATCACTGAACACACATATGAGGAGCTCTTTTTAATAAGGTACAAATCCCTAAAATGTAATTTAAAGAAAGAGAGGAAAAGAAATTTTCCAGTTACGTTAGTATCAGGTGGGGCAGTGGTTAGCGCACGAGCTTCATATTCAGGAGGACGACGGTTCAAATCCGAGTCCAGCTATTCTGATTTAAATTTTCCGTGATGTCCCTAAATCGCTTCACGAAAATGCTGGTACGGTTCCTTTGAAAGGGCACGGCCGACTTCCCTCCCCATCCTTTCCTAAAGTGATGAGACCAATTACCTCGCTGTTTGGTCCCTTCCCCCAAATCAACCAGTCAAGTTATCTTTTGCTGCTTTGTTGTTATATACAGGTACTGAGGCACGTTAGGGCAATTATCTCTGTTAAATGTTTGTTTTTTAACTGTTACTGTATAAATAAAAATGGTTTTGGTACCTTTTGGTAGCAAAATGTGTTAAGTTTGGTAAGTCTTGTTCTAAAACTTCTGTTGGGGATTCACAATATTCATCCACGGTTTATTAAAACCCAAAATGACCACAGGAAAAACGCCTGGCACGTACTTAAAACACTCAATGTCATGTAAACAAACATCGGCCATGTCGTGTGCGACAACGTCACCAAGATTAGATTAGATTAGATTAGATTAATTATTCATTCCATAGACCCATAAAAGAGGGATCCTCCTGAGTGTGGAACATGTCAGATAAACACATTACAAAAATATATTTAGAAAAATTTGAGTTTCATGCAGCTTTTAATGATCCTCAGCCTGTAAACAGTAAA
Organism: Schistocerca americana; assembly: GCF_021461395.2. Classification (NCBI taxonomy): domain Eukaryota; kingdom Metazoa; phylum Arthropoda; class Insecta; order Orthoptera; family Acrididae; genus Schistocerca; species Schistocerca americana. The sequence continues at coordinate 248,590,569 of NC_060121.1, forward strand.
ATTATTTACATGAATTACATTTAAAGTTCTAATGTTTACAGGTTTAATACTTACATCTGCTTTCATTAAATCCATCATTCAGACATTTGCTAGTTTCTTGGCTATTACAACCAAGTATTGTCAAAAATTAAAGTAAATTATACATTTCAGTGATTCTCAGTTAAGAACAGTCAGATTATGTACAAGAATGAAAATTAAACTTCCACTACTTACAGACTTAAGACTTATATCTGCTTTCCATACATCCATCATTCACACAGTAGGTAGTTACTCGGCTGTTACAACCAAGTATTGTCAAAAATTAAAGTATAATAAATTTTCATTACAATGGTCTACTGCACTTGTTGAGAAACTCATGGATGGAATAGAAGGAACTGGCCACCAAAAATTCTTTTAAATTATGTTTAAACTGTGCCTTGTCTGAAACTAAAAAATGTCTCTGAGCACTATGGAACTTAACTGCTGGGGTCATCAGTCCCCTAGAACTTAGAACTATTTAAACCTAACTAACCTAAGGACATCCCACACATCCATGCCCAAGGCAGGATTCGAACCTGCGACCGCAGCGGTCACGCGCTTCGGACTGTAACGTCTAGAACCGCTTTGCCACTCCGGCCCGCCATCTGAAATTAAACTCTTAATGGTTGCTGGTAAATTATTGAAAATATGCGTTGCTGAATACTGGAGTCCTTTCTGGGAAAGAGTAAGTGATTATAAATCTTTATGTATGTTGTTCTTATTCCTAGTATTGATACTGTGTACTAAGCAGTTAGTTGGAAAAAGAGATGTATTATTTACAACAAACTTCATTAAGGAATAAATATACTGGGAAGCTGTGGTTAATATGCCCAATTCTTTGAATAGGTTTCGACATGATGTTCTTGGATTTACACTACTCATTACTCTTATTATACACGTATGTATTCTAAAAATTTTTTCTCTGTTTGTGGAGTTACCCTCAAATTTTCATACCATATGACCCCCCCCCCCCCCCCCCAAGAACCATGGACCTTGCCGTTGGTGGGGAGGCTTGCGTGCCTCAGCGATACAGATAGCCGTACCGTAGGTGCAACCACAACGCAGGGGTATCTGTTGAGAGGCCAGACAAACGTGTGGTTCCTGAAGAGGGGCAGCAGCCTTTTCGATAGTTGCAGGGGCAAAGGTCTGGATGATTGACTGATCTGGCCTTGTAACACTAACCAAAACGGCCTTGCTGTGCTGGTGCTGCGAACGGCTAAAAGCAAGGAGAAGCTACAGCCGTAATTTTTCCCGAGGGCGTGCAGCTTTACTGTATGGTTAAATGATGATGGCGTCCTCTAGTGTAAAATATTCCGGAGGTAAACTAGTCCCCCAATCGGATCTCCGGGTGGGGACTACTCAGGAGGACGTCATTATCAGGAGAAAGAAAACTGGCGTTCTTCGGATCGGCGCGTGGAATGTCAGATCTCTTAATCGAGCAGGTAGGTTAGAAAATTTAAAAAGGGTAATGGATAGGTTAAAGTTAGATATAGTAGGAATTAGTGAAGTTCAGTGGCAGGAGGAACAAGACTTTTGGTCAGGCGAATACAGGGTTATAAATACAAAATCAAATAGGGGTAATGCAGGAGTCGGTTTAATAATGAATAAAAAAATAGGAGTACGGGTAAGCTACTACAAACAGCATGGTGAACGCATTATTGTGGCCAAGATAGACACGAAGCTTACGCCTACTACAGTAGTACAAATTTATATGCCAACTAGCTCTGCAGATGACGAAGAAATTGAAGAAATTATTCAGATAGTGAAGGGAGACGAAAATTTAATAGTCATGGGTGACTGGAATTTGGTAGTAGGAAAAGGGAGAGAAGGAAACGTAGTCGGTGAATATGGACTGGTGGTAATAAATGAAAGAGGAAGCCGCCTGGTAGAATTTTGCACAGAGCACAACTTAACCATAGCTAACATTTGGTTCAAGAATCATAAAAGAAGGTTGTATACATGGTAGAGGCATGGATATACTGACAGGTTTCAGATAGATTCTGTAACGGTAAGACAGAGATTTAGGAAGCAGGTTTAAATTCTAAGACATTTCAGGGGCAGATGTGGACTCTGACCACAATCTGTTGGTTATGAACTGTAGATTAAAACTGAAGAAATTGCAAAAATGTGGGAATTTAAGGCGATGGGAGCTGCATGAACTGACTAAACCAGAGGTTGTACAGAGTTTCAGTGAGAGCATAAGGGAACAATTGACAGGAATGGGGGAAAGAAATACAGTAGAAGAAGAATGGTTAGCTCTGAGGGATGAAGTAGTGAAGGCAGCAGAGGATCAAGTAGGTAAAAAGACGAGGGCTAATAGAAATCCTTGGGTAACAGAAGAAATATTGAATCTAATTGATGAAAGCAGAAACTATAAAAATGCAGTAAATGAAGCAGGCAAAAAGGAAACAAACGTCTCAAAAATGAGATCGACAGGAAGTGCAAAATGGCTAAGCAGGGATGGCTAGACGACAAATGTAAGGATGTAGAGGCTTATCTCACTAGGGGTAAGATAGATACTGCCTACAGGAAAATTAAAGAGACCTTTGGAGAAAAAAGAACCACTTGTATAAATATCAAGAGCTCAGGTGGAAACACAATTCTAAGCAAAGAAGGGAAAGCAGAAACGTGGAAGGACTATATAGAGGGTCGATACAAGGGCGATGTACTTGAGGACAATATTATGGAAATGGAAGAGGATGTAGATGAAGATGAAATGGGAGATACGACACTGCCTGAAGAGTTTGACGGAGCACTGAAAGACCTGAGTCGAAACAAGGCCCTAGGAGTAGACAACATTCCATTAGAACTCTTGACGGCCTTGGGAGAACCACTCCTGACAAAACTCTACCATCTGGTGAGCAAGATGTATGAGACTGGCGAAATACCCCTAGACTTCAAGAAGAATATAATAATTCCAATCCCAAAGAAAGCAGATCCTGACAGATGTGAAAATTACTGAACAGACAGTTTAATAAGTCACAGCTGCAAAATACTAACGCGAATTCGTTACAGACGAATGGAAAAACTGGTAGAAGCGGACCTCGGGGAAGATCAGATTGGATTCCGTAGAAATGTTGGAACACGTGAGGCAATACTAACCTTACGACTTATCTTAGAAGAAAGATTAAGAAAAGGCAAACCTACGTTTCTAGCATTTGTCGACTTAGAGAAAGCTTTTGACAACGTTAACTGGAATACTCTTTCAAATTCTGAAGGTGGCAGGGGTAAAATACAGGGAGCGAAAGGCTATTTACAATTTGTACAGAAAGCAGATGGCAGTTATAAGAATCGAGAGACATGAAAGGGAAGGTGTGGTTGGGAAGGGAGTGAGACAGGGTTGTAGCCTCTCCCCGATGTTAATCAATCTGTATATTGAGCAAGCAGTGAAGGAAACAGAAGAAAAAATAGGAGTACGTATTAAAATCCATGGAGAAGAAATAAAAACTTTGAGGTTCGCCGATGACATTGTAATTCTGTCAGAGACAGCAAAGGACTTGGAAGAGCAGCTGAACGGACTGGACAGTGTCTTGAAAGGAGGGTATAAGATGAACACCTACAAAAACAAAACAAGGATAATGGAATTTAGTCGACTTAAGTCGGATGATGCTGAGGGAAATGAGACACTTAAAGTTGTAAAAGAGTTTTACTATTTGGGGAGCAAAATAACTGATGATGGTCGAAGTAGAGAGGATATAAAATGTAGACTGGTAATGGCAAGGAAAGCGTTTCTGAAGAAGAGAAATTTGTTAACATCGAGTATAGATTTAAGTGCCAGGAAGTCGTTTCTGAAAGTATTTGTGTGGAGCGTAGCCATGTATGGAAGTGAAACATGGACGATAAATTGTTTGGACAAGAAAAGAATGGAAGCTTTCGAAATGTGGGAGAGAAGTTTGTGGCACAACTTGACTAGAAGATGGGACCGGTTGGTAGGACATGTTCTGTGGCATCAAGGGATCACCAATTTAGTATTGGAGGGCAGCGTGGAGGGTAAAAATCGTAGAGGGAGACAAAGAGATGAATGCACTAAACAGATTCAGAAGGATGTAGGTTGCAGTAGGTACTGGGACATGAAGATGCTTGCACAGGATAGAGTAGTATGGAGAGCTGCATCGAACCAGTCTCAGGGGTGAAGACCACAACAACAATAACATGACATAATGGAGTGAAAATAACCAAAATATGCCAGTTTTTTTATATTTATCTCTGCTATGTCTGACATCATTCGCATTTTTGCAAACAGACTTGTTTAGGAGCTTTATCAGTTCGTTAGTATGTTGCTCCCAACTGAATTTATTGTGGTTGTAATCCCAAGAATTTTACACTCCAACTTCTCCTATTTCCATGTCATCATATTTCATACACACAGCAGAAGGAAATCTCTTAGAAGTTTTTAACTGCTCTTTTCAAAGTTTAATGACAGTGAATTAGCCATGAACCACTTATTAATGTCAGTAAAAATTTGATTAGCTGCCCTTTCTAAATTTATATTTAATTTACTATTTATTGCAATGTTTGTATCATCTGCAAATAAGACAAACTTGGCATCTGGTAATGTAACAGATGACAGGTCATTAATATACACAAGAAACAGTAGTGGACCTAGTATGGAACCTTTTCGAACACTATATGTAATTTCTTACCAGTCATATGATGTCTGATTGCCTACTGCTGAAGTGTAACGTAATTACACCCTTTCTTTTCTATTAGTAAGATATGACTGAAACCACTTTGCAGCGCTACCAGTGACGTCATAATATTTTAATTTACTTAAAATAATGCTGTGATTCACACAGTCAAACCTCTTTGACAGGTCACAGAATATGCTAGTTGTGTCTAATTTGTTGTCCAATGAATTAAGGTCATTTTCGCTGTAAGTGTAAATACCTTTCTCAATATCAGAACCCTTAAGAAGCCCTAACTGTGACTTTGACAGAATGTTACTTTCACTAAAGTGCCTATGTAGATGCTTGAACATAACCGTTTCAAAGATTTTTGAAAAACTGGCAAAAGTGAGATCGGTCGGTAATTTGACAGCATTTCTTTGTCCCCTTTCTTGTGGAGAGGTATAACTTCAGCATATTTCAGCCAGTCTGGGAATGTTCCTGTGACAAGTGATTGATTACACAAGTAACTTAAGATATGACTAAGTTCAAATGAATACTCTTTTATTAACTTTGTTGATATGTTATTATAACCACTAGAATGCTTTGATTTCAAGGACTTTATGAGGGATTCTATTTCTTTGGGTCAAGTAAGCGTCAATTCCATTTTACTGCGATTGCTTGTGTGCACTGGTCTCAGATATTCCATTGTATTATTTACTGAACCTTACAACCCCATGCTATCAGTAACAAAGACAAACTACATGTTTAAATGGTTTGCAACGCAACATGCGTTTGTTATCAGGGTTTCATTTATTTTTAGACCTATTTGTTCCTCCTCATTTCTGGTCCTAGCTGTCTCTGACTTAACTATGTCCCATATTGTTTTTATTTTATTACTGTATGTATTTATCTTCTTCTCATAATGCAGATGTTTAGGTTTCTGGATAACCTTCTGCAACATTTTGCAGTAATTTTTGTAATGAGCTATAATACTAGTATCAAAGGTGTCCCTGCGTATCAGATAGTTTCCTTTTTGTCTCACATGATATCTTTATCCCTTGCGTGATCCATGGTTTCTTATTACACTTCTGCTTAATTTGAGTTATCTTCAGGGGAAAACAATTCTCAAATAAGATGCTAACTTTATTAATGAATGTTTTGTATTTTCCACTTGTGTCTTGGATGCTGTAAACATCCATCCAATTAATTTCTTTGAACAATCTCCTAAATTTCTCATTTTTTGACTGTTTTACTGGCCTTCTGTACTCGGTTCTGATAGATGCTTTACCCTGACAATTTTCAAAATTTAATGTTAGATGTTGCATTTCATGATCAGATAGCCCATTTACTACTGGTTTTGTAATGGGGCTTAGTTGCCTAGAATTGTCTATAAATATATTATCAATGGCAGTCTTAGAACATTTGTGTACCATAGTTGGGAAATTTACAGAAGAAATTAAATTGAATGACAATGTAACTGATTTCAGTAACTTTTCACTGATAGTGTTTTTCAGGACATCTGTATTAAGATCACCAGCAACCACTAGTTCTTTGTTTTTTAATTTTGGATGAGATAATAAATCTTCGACACCGAAGAGCGACAATTGGGTGCCGGGATTTGATACTTCTCAGCAACAAAATAAGACTGGATGTGGTACTCTCCACCATGACCCGCAAGACTTAAGAGGAAACAAGTATTGGATGCGGTACATTTTCGTATACATAACAGTTCTTATTACATAGGTAAAGATTCGAAGCAGTGTGCCGCAACTTGTTAACTCATTTATCAATTTTTCCGATTTTGTACCTTTGGCAAATGAGCTTGTCATATCATATGTCGAAGCCCATCCGCCTCAAGGCGTTTAAGGATAGAAACAATAGCAATAAAGATAAGAGAATTAGCAAACAGTAGTGGCAGACAAGTAATAATATGAGAACAACGACGACATGAAATTCTGAATATACTTACTATAAAATTACGTTTATTCAAAGTAACATATGTTTGATAAAGTTGGCCAAAAGTTAAATTACATTAAAGTGATTGGAAGTGCTTGCTGAGTCTTTATTGTGGGAGAGGTTTATGACAACGTGAGGTGCTCACCTGTGCGTGAGAGGCGTCGTGCGACGGCGTCAGCGGTTAGGCGGTGGCGGCAGCGAAATCACAGCGCATCCGTCAGTGGCAGACAACAACTGATACGTTATCTTGTCACTTGTATGACCCATTTGGCGGTAATACGAGTACTATCCTTCCGTCGGCTCCCATAGCGTAGAGAGTGGTCGGAATCTACTGGTAGTATATGTAGGGTGCTCAATGTAACTGAAGACATTGAAGTATCTCGCAGACAACACAATGGATCAAAAAAAAAAATACAGTTTAAATTTGTTTACCTCAGAGGGGGAACATCCAATGATACCAAACGCAACCCAGCACCCCACTCTGCGTATTGGGAAAGAGGGAGGGCAACTTTGAAATCTTAAATGGAAATCGTATTTTTATTATCGGTTCAGATTCTACAGAAAAAATAAATGCGTTTAGTCTGAAACGTTATTTTTTTCGTTGCGCAATAGATGGCACTGTAATCGAAAAAAATCAAAATAGAAAGTAGTATGTTTCAAAGTGATATCCAGTGACAATTGAATTAATCCCCCACTCCACGATACGGGGGTGGGACAGGCAACTATCATAACTTTTAATGCGACTGCATTGCCTGTTATGACAAGTCGTAGTCCGCTACATGACCACATTGCCGCGTCGAGCAGTCCTCTTGTTGTATTCTCGGAGGAATACAACGTTGAGGATTGGGTTTCTCATTATAAGATATGAAATAATTGGCTGTCCTACCCTCGCAGCGATGAGGTGGGGGATTAGTTCAGGTGTTATTGGACAGCATTTTGAAAGATACAATCGCGAAACAAAAAAAAGTTTCACACATAACTTACGTACTATTGTCTGTACAATTCGAATCTGTAATAAAAAATTGTGGCTACCATCTAAGATTTCAATACTTTCTTCTCACACCCATATACGAGGTGGGGTGGGAGGTTGTTTGGTATCATTGGATGTCTCGTCGAAGACGAATAAATTTTAACTATTAATTGTTTGGAGCTGGTGAGTAGTTTTCGAGATACTTCAATGTCTTCATATAAATTGAACATCTTGTAGATTGAAGTTCGTATATTTACAAAGATAACATTTTCTGACACAATATGCAGTTTTTAGTGTCAAGTACACAGTTTTTGAAAGTGTGCAAAATGCACTTCAACTCGCCGACCGAGATTTACAGTTCTCCCGTTTTGCCTCACGCGTCACATTCGCTAATCAGAAGTCTAGCCAATAACTTTCAAATATGCAAAGCGGCATAATTTTTTTTATTATAGTGGCTCTTAATGCTATAACGCCTCTGAAATCACATTAGGTTGGAAATTCAAGATCTTTGAACACATGAATTTTTGCAACTCCTCCTTCACCAAACTATTTAGTCCAGGAAACAACAAATACTCTCTGACTTCTTGTGCATTGTCAGTTCAGTTTGCGGAACTTCACAAAGCTCGCACCACTCGAAATATTCCAATATTTAATTTTCACAACTTTCACGTCCATATAGATATCAGAGACCCAATATTGACATATCGAACGGACCATTACTCTCTTATGGTGGCGATGTATAAGCGAGATAATCTGCACCTATATCCTCAGAATGTCAGTCTGTCGATCAAGGAGTTGGCAGAGGTGTGTGAAATAAAATTCCAACGTATTTTGATGTCAATCATCTTGTCGTGGCCATGCTGTGTGACACGAAGCTTGCTTAGCACATTCAAACCATCTCCGAAGCGTTGAAGGGTACGGCGGAAGGCGTATTTCACAGGTGGTCCATGTCTCCTCTATTAACTGCGTGCATTCCAGATCATGGAGGTGTGTGACATTCAACTTCAACGTGCCTCAACAACAACAACCACTCTGCTGTTGGAGAGACTGTGCATATGCACGTGATACGACAAGAGATGGCTGTAGGCCACACCTCAGCGTCAATAGTCGCAGCTGTGAAACCTTGGGGAACATAGACACTGTCGATACGACTCGCCAAATAGATCCTAACATAAGTACATCCCAATCTGTCACTTTGCACAGATTCTCATCTGTCAGCAAAATTCACGTTCAGCGCCACCAGCTGCAGTTCCTGTGATACGGTATAAGGGGTAAAATTATCCTTCCAGGACGTCACACAGTTGAAATTACCACCAATAAAATGATCGTACCAGCCTTCAATCAAAGACGCAGCCTCTTCCGAATAAACCCACGACCGTTCCCTTTGCTTTTCCGAGCCAGAGTGAGCATGAACGTTGATGACCCAGACACCATGGAAGGTCACTGTGAGAAACTGGCCTATGGTAGATAAACCAGATCTTCAGCCACGATCCCCTCCCAGAGGAGCATTGCTATCCCACTACCGACATCAGCACGCAGCGTAACGTAGACATCATATAGACAAAAAGCCAGAAACTTGTTGAGGCAAACATCTTGCAGAAGGGTGCTATCGATGTCCATCGCCAGCGACGTATTGTGTAGCAAGTGAAGTTTGGCCTGGGCCCCAATTGTGCTGAAATTCCTGGAGCCAATACTTGTAAGGCAGTGGTGGAACCGTAATCACGGAGACTCATAAAAGCAAGAAGAGCAGCAGTGTCCATAAATACCACTTCTATAGACAGTGTGACTCCATCCAAATCTCCAGTCGATTAACAGTCATTGGTTGCTGCTGCTGAAATCGTAGCTATATCAACGTTTGTTGGTCCTTCTTCTACATCAGGTCAAAAAGTAGTGTCTCGGCCCTGAGAGTGCAACAGAGCCTCTGTAACACCCGAGGGCTACAGCGTGCCGACGGAGGAAGAACGGCAATGCACCAATTGCTGTCCGTCGCCGGGAGGAATGTCGCTAGGAAAATCCGACAAGAGTTCTGTATTCGACAGAAGAGGGGCATGACGTCCAGTCATGGGATCATCCTACGGCAGAAGGTCTTGACAGAGAGGAACAGCATCATCCATCGTGGCTAGCAGGTGTCTAATGGAATAAACTAACTCTTTTTATGTCTCTTCAGCAACCATTCTTAAGCATTTGTGCTTCAATGTCCGAGCACACTGGTGAGTCCTCAAGACAGTAGGCACGACCATGGAGTCAATGTCCATCCCTGATGTCAGAACCTCTTCAGCATCTGTCAGCACATGCAGAGTAGGAAAGGACGCAGGCATAGACGAAGTTTCCTCTGTGTCTCAGAGCTGTACAGTCGCAGTTGCCAGTAATTCGGTAGCAGAGGGTGATCCAGACAGTAGGCTCGAGTCATTCAGGAGAACATCGACGTATGTCAATGGAGGCATAGTTGGTTTAGTCGAAACCAATGCATCCCTTCTTGGCAACAGCATAATCCCTTGCTGCAAGCATTCAGAGCAAACATGTCCGCAGTCAGCATGAACATGTCTTCTGTTCTCCATCATAGGTTACAATGGCTTGGCGCCCGCCAATAAATGAATATCATCACATGTGTTTCTTCAATTAGATACGGACCTACCTCACTCAACTGAGGACTGGGTATGTGGCGAAGTGGGTCTACTTTTCAGCTGTATGGCTTGTCACCTTCTTGAACAAGCAGAGCACAGGGATCATCATCTCTGAAGGTACTTCAAACAGTCCAAGTTCTGAATGGTCTACAGATATGTCTCCAATATTGGCATCTGAATGATGGAACTGAGATGATTCCTAGTCTAATTTAGAATGCTGTCACATGCTGCAAGGTTAATTAGTTTGACATACACCATACTGCTCACTGTAGATTGGTGAATGCCATATGTCAACAAGATCGTTATAGTCAGTCTTGACAACATTTTGAAGAAGTTGCTGATTTTCATGTGCTTTCAGATTTGCATAATCACTCGAAAAACTGATCTTCTCTGTCGATTTGCGATAAGAGTAGGCCAGTCTTGTTTGAAAAGAAATATTGCACACACAATGAAGGCTGAAGTACACAAACAACCCGTAATACGAGTTCCTTGGTAAGAATGTAAACGGAGATATCTGGGCTGCTACACTACCAAAAGCAGACTGCTATCGCTTCGACTATGCGTGCACACTTCCTGTCCAACCCAAATTCCCAACTCGTCGCACAATACTTAAGTAGAGCTCCCTGTCCCCCATACTCACTTCTCACAATCTCACGCTGATTCCCACAGGAGTCTGGGAGAGAAAGTGCATCTGTATGCTAAACACCTGAATGGTAGTCTAGGAGTTTATATTTATATACATGTATCTGTGGTGTCTGTTCTCCCGGACACGTATGAAAGAAACTGGCACGACGCACATATTTATAAACCATACAATGTTTATAGCTATTGAGTAAAGTGGTAAAGGCAGGAACAAGTGCCTCAGCGCCTAGTTGATGGCGCGAGTGAGCTACCTCCTATAGCGTAACAGCCGAAGTGGTGTGAAATGAAAAGGGTGAAGAGCTGACACTAATACGTGTTAGCAGGCAAGAGGTGCTCGAGGCCTTCATCTTGTCGGCGTGGCGCGTCATCCGCAGGGCCGGGGTGATTTACGGGCTTATTTATGTCAGTGCTGCGGGCTGTTACAGCGAGAGCGAGGCGTAGTAGGGGCGATACGGGGGCGAGGCAAGGCCCAAAGCCGTGACACGCTGTCAGCGAGCGACCCCTCTGCCTGCGGAAAATGCGGAACGCATCCACCCGCCGGAGGGGCAATATATCTCGCCACTTCCTCGCTCTCTGAAATACGTACCTTCTGTGTGGCAGGTGCCAACTATGTCTCGCGAAAGTTGTCCCCAGTTCTGGTATCTCCATTTTTCATTTTTGAAAAAAGGTTGTTGAGTTTATTTTATCTTGCCCATCAGTAGCATTGGCATTTTTCTCCTGGAAGCAGAACTTTCACTTATTCCCGAGGGCAGGTTCCATTGTCTTTTGGGCTCAGCTACCCAGTCGTCAACTATAGGCTCCCATAGCAGAGCAGGTACCCAGTCTGCCTACCACACATAGTGGACGAGTTCCATACCGGATATCACCAGTCACATTTTCTTTCTGAGAGGACTGCAAACTCGATACACTGAGTTTCGTGAGACCCACTGAAGAGCTACGCAGAGGGAACTGAAAACGCCATGTTGTGCATGAAGCCCTATTAATTTTCAGTGGTAATTGTTTTCCTCTCCTCTTTTCACTTTATACATATTTTTACAGGTTCAGATACCTTCACGTATACTATAGTAGGAAAGTATAGCAGTGCATTGTTTTTATTATATTACCTGCAGCGACACTCACATGTCAGTAATTTCGTCATGATGAGTGATGGTAAGTAAATATTCTACTGTACGTGCTATAACGTCAGCTGTTGTCACGTATCTCCCTGTTCAGGTAAGCACAGCTCGTCATGTGTGTGGGCTGCCGTATCTCCCCCCCCCCTCCCACACACACACACACACACACACACACACACACACACACACAAGCACACGACGACGCGGCACGTGCACGGCCGCTGGCTAGAGGGCTAAGGGCAGAAATACACATCTAAGCGTCGTGCTATTGAAGTCTGTACATCACACGACGTGTACATTATGCAACAATTTCATAGTTTTTAATGTTGTTTGTGTTCACCGCTTCATCCCCTTAGAGGCCGATTTATATTTACTGTATTTATTTATTTTTATTGTTTATGTTCACAGTCGGTTTATTTCTTATTATTTATTATTTTTTAAAAGTAGCTGTGTTCTTCCTCAGTGTTCAAGCTATATCCGTCGTAAAATTTTACGTATGTCGGTTCAACTGTTTGGTTGTGAAAACGTATCAGACACACTTACTTTCACTTCACTAAATAACCTCTGTACAAAAGCATATCATACTCTGTGGAAGACCTATAATGTCATTTCTGTTGACTACTTGTAAGAACATCTGTGTCACTGATTTGTTTATGTAAAATGTTTTCATTGTTTAAAAGTGTACAACAAGTTTTGTGTGATGATTAGTGTGTGTGAGATTCTGCACAAATAGACCATTACGAAACTGCAAATTTCTTTAAATTTCACCACTCACTTCACAAAAAGATCGACAACCAACTAAAAATCGCGTATTTTCTTATGTTGCCGTAAAGTCAACGATATGAAAGCAGAATCTCACACATCGACAACACCACATAGGAATGACATAACAAACACAAAAAGACACACTTGAAAATGGGAATCATTTCCCGAAACACATCGTGCGAAAAATAAAAAAATCGTGAATGGTAGCAGATGAGTTATTTGTAAACATACCTATTATTTGTGGTATTGGTGTGGAAGTATTGATTAAGCACGTTGAGAATTGGATAAGCATAGGATTCATTAAGCTGAATTGTATTACGTAGAAAATGTATACTAATAAAAGCATAGCCGGCCGGAGTGGCCGAGCGGTTCTAGGCGCTACAGTCTGGAACCGCGCGACCGCTACGGTCGCAGGTTCGATTCCTGCCTCGGACTTGGATTTGTGTGATGTCCTTAGGTCAGTTAGGTTTAAGTAGTTCTAAGTTCTAGCGGACTGATGACCAAAGAAGTTACGTCCCATAGTGCTCAGAGCCATTTGAACGAATAAAAGCATTGTCACAAATACGATAAGGTTCTGAAGTGAGAGAATAAATAGCTTTCTCAAGGAGTATATTTTTCCCCTATTCTGCATAATATTCTTCAAATTCATAAATGTATTGTATTACACACTATTGTATTACACATTAAACTTGCCGATGTCCTTCCTCGGCGTTCAAGCTGTCTTCACACCAAATTTCATCAAAATCGGTTCAGCGGTTCCGTGGCAAAAATTTAACGGACAGATGCACTTTAACAATTATAATATTAGTATGGATGATATGAGTTTGCCATTAAAATGTTTATTTGAATTTTTGGGTAAGCAATAATTTCAATTTTACGACAATCTTTGCATTAAATCCGATCAACGTTAATTGTAGAAGCAAGCAAGCTGCTATGCGAATAGTGAGAGCTAGTGCCACAGCGATGCAGATTCGAACAGTGAGAGGGAGTGCCATATCGATAGAGGGCCAAACACTTAGAGCAAGTGCCATATCGACAGAGAGTCGAATATTGAGAGAGATTTGGAGGTGCGAGTTCGCATGTATGCAGTAATTAGCGGGTCGGTGTCGCGTCGGTATAAAATTTACGCAGAATGCAGCACAATGTTGGAGAGAAATAGCGGTGCTGAGTAGGACAAGTGTGTATCCTTCACACGACAAATTGTCCCAGAAAGATACTGCGAGTGTTCTTGTGCGCCAGTATTAGTAGTCCTAGACGGAAGTGGACCAGGATGCTACAGTTAGGGACGAAGTCCTCCATTCATCACCTGGCATTCTTGACACTGTGTCTGTGGCGATACGTACAGCTCCTTTTACAGCCTCAAGCCCAGATGGCTTCCTGCTGGAGCTTTATTGCTGATTTCCTGATGTTATGGTCCCTCGTTGGATTCGTGTGTACCAAGAACAGCTGCCCTTGACGGTCCACTCCCTCCTGCCTTTATGTAAGAACTGATTATTCTGGGCCCCAAGCTATCTATGGGGTGGGGGTTCAACGTTACTGGCCGCTGACAACGCTTAATTGTTATTTTAAGGTTTCCTCCTGACTCCTCGCAGCCCATCTCAAGTGAGCCCTGCCTAAAGTTATATCCATGGATCAAGCGTGTCTTGGTGGGAACAGCAACATGAAGACTGCATTCAGTGAGTATCGTGATGTTATCGCCCTAGGAGCGACCTGTTAGCTTCGAGGCACTTTAGCGTTAGTGGACTTCAGCCATGGCTATCTTGTAGAAGTGGTGCAACAGTTGACCTTCCCCTGTGCCATAAAATATAATTTCACATGACTTCTTCAGTGTGCCTTGTTGCAGGTGCTGATCAGTAGATGAGCTGGGGACTCTATCATTATTTCACCATAGGTCCAGCAGGGTTGACCTTTGTTGATGATGCTGTTTGCCACCGCTCTTGAACCACTAATATATGGACTGTGAATATGGTAAATGGGCTCACAATGAGGGGACTTACATTTATCAGTCCGGCATATGCGGGTGGCCTGGTCTGTTTGGTTCAGTCTAAGGATGAGTTGCATGTGGCGCTGAAATGGATCACTCGATATGGAACTGCTGTGGGCAGTCATATGAATTTTACCAATTCTGGTGCTTCAAACGTTAGCAGGGGTCTTCCAAAAGGGAGTGTGACTCCGTTGCGGTAGCTGTACGAGCTGACATGACTGGGAACCATTTTCACACTTGACAAATGAACAACGCCCGCAGCTGACTATAAACGCCTCCTTCAAGTAATACATATGAGCGTCTGTAGTAATCAGCTCCAAGCTTTGACCAACGTATCGTGGACTGATTTTGTCAACACTGATCTGGTGTCTAGGGTACTGAAACGCTTCCTTCCAATTTCAATAGCACGTGTTTCTGCTTCTCTCTTGCACCTCAAGAAATTTTTAATGAAACTCATATACCTCCATACCCACTTACCTCATACCACGACTCCTACAGCTTGCAACGTTTATCGCCTAATGATGAGACGTTACACCCAGAAAATGGTGGAGAACAGGTATCCTGAGGTTTCAAGGTCTGTGGTGTGGCGTTCCGTGCACTGTGTCCTCCTTGGCATAGAGGATTGTGGAACATGATATCTATATGCCGTTAGTATAGTAGCAGGGGTAGCAGGTTCTCCACTTTGTTCTACGTGTCAAATGCTTGACGTGTGGACCTTCCACATAGGTGTGGGTGGTGCTGTGGAAAATACTTGCTTTACTTCATAGTGCTGCTCCACACCCTGTTGTACCACAGTCCGTCCCTCCTGTTCCAGGATGAGAACTCCCCCCCCCCCCCCTCTCCCCTTATAGGAAGACAAAAAGAAATGAACTGGGTCAAAAGACTGTCCATCTTTTGATTCAAGATGGCAACAAGAGCGTCATTGTATTTTTGGTGTTTTCTCCAAGACTGTAGTGCCGCTTTAACGCGCTGTTTGAGAGATCGTCGACATTATGCTGATTTTTTGTCTGGTGTTTTTATGATCCCTCCCTCTTCTGGGTGTGCCGAGTATGAGAAGGTGAATTCTTGTTTGGCAGATATCCAGAACTTAAGCTATGTAAGAGGACTGTGGAATATTTATCGAGACGGCATAACCGAAACCACTCCAGCTGGGACTTTTTGGTCAAATAGAACCTTCTCATTTCATGTTGGTATGCAGTCATGTGTTCTGTTTCACCAGAAAGGCGTTCCTAAGTTAATTATTGTTGGTTGTTGCTTTGGTGATGTTCCAGAGGGGGGGGGGGGGGGAGGAAGGAAAAAAAGCGGCTGAGACGACCTCTCGCGTAAAGCGAGAAATCCGGGTTCGAGTGTTGGTTTGGCACAAATTTTCATTTGTCGCCCCTGAATTCATTTCAATGCCTGATTGCGGCCGATGTTAAAATTTCTCTTTCATTTCACCACGCGTGTATGATCTGTACAGTGTAGATTTTTCCTTGTATTTTAAACTGCAACACTTGGTGGTGATCAAGACCCACATAAAAGTTACCCTTGCTACAAAAACGAATAAGCGCCAATTGATACAATGCAGTCTGACTACTCTCACAAGGAGAGGACGCCTACTGGTCCGCACCGAATTCGTCCAAATTTATGATACATGTAGGGCGTGGTGAGATACGGAACTGCGCTAAGTGGAAAGTAGCTCAGCGGTAGCCGGCACGGTAGCTCAGCGTGTTCGGTCAGAGGATTAGCTGCCTTCTGCAATAAAAAAAAACTGAGTGAACGGATCAACGATGAATTTTAACAGGTGTCGAGGGACGCCCGCCACAGACGTATCCAACGAACAATTACGAACAAAAAGAGATCGCAATTAACCACAACATTATATAGACTATTTTATTTATGTAAGCACAAAAAGTATAGGCATAGGATGTAATGAGGGACTGAAAACATTTAAAAAGGGATTCTAGTTAACGTGTACTTGGGAACGTCGTGTATATAAATCGATGCATCCATTTTTTTGCAATTGATCAACTACATGTACGAGGGTGATATTCATCAAAGAAACAGGGGAAGCAATATTTTTGACCGTATCTTGTGCATGCTATAAATGCCGCCTTTTTGCAGTGACATGCTTTTCTAATGTCTCCATAGAAAAACAAACTTGACTGACATTCTGAAAACAGCTTCTTTCATCGCACAGTCCAGCAGCGAACCACGCGTAACGCAGCATGTCGCTGAATACGTGCGAGGATAGCTGGTGGTGTATAATGGAATGTAGTTTGATGCAGGCTTCTCGGAAAGTGATTTCATCTTCTTTCTCGATGAGGTAAGTGCAGTTTTGACCTTTTTTATTAGGTTTTTTTACCTGAAGATAAAAATATACATTGCAGGGTTGCACTAGTGGCGTACATTTGGGGGGAGTTACTTTGATACTGCACGTTGGAAATCCGTCTTCATCTTGAAACTGTTCGTCAGATATTTACCAAGGGGCACAAAAATACTTGCCGCTGGGTGAACCCGTGACCCTTCCGATACGAATCCGTTCCTTTTTTTTTTTTTTTTTTTTTTTTTTTTGTAAATCTCATTTTGTTCGTTTCGTCTGCTCGGGGCGAACATCGTTAGACACACGTTTAAGTTCGTCATTGATGAATTAACTCAGTTTTTTTTTAATTGTAGACGGCAGCTAACTTTCTGACCGAACACGCTGAGTTACCCTTCCGGCACCGCTGAGTCAAACACCGCTTCCTAAACATATTGTCACAGGGACAATTGATAAGATGTACATGGTGACAGATCCGCATCAAAATTCCTTTTATTTTCTAAACGCTTGGCCATCAGAAGTTCCCACTTGGGGCACTTCCATGCCTCACCCCACCCTACATGTGCCACGAATTTGGACGAATTCGGCTATGATGAGTATGCGTCCTCTCATTCTCAGTTGTGGTTCTCAGACACCTAAACTTAAATAGCTCAGTGGGCGTTGTACTTGATACCTGAATTAACTTAATATTGCGTAATGGTTAACTTTCCTTTTACTGAAGCGTGGTTGAATCTTCCTAATATCTGACATTCCTTTAATTAATAAATTATGGGTCCAAGTTGGTGCATCACATATAAGATGAATGTCTAATGCGGTTACGAGCTTGTAATACCATCGTATTACAAAACATGTAATCTGAACGTGATGCAGCTGCCGTCTCCGAATTCTCAAGGTGACGTACCTTGGGTGACCCGAAAGCAGTTTTATATAACAGAGTGACTTATTTCTGAATATTAGTTAAGAGAAAAATTGGTGATGAATGAAGTATATGAGGGGCAGTCAAATGAAAATAAGGCACATGGAAAAAAGTAAGTAAGCCGTTTATTATTTCAAAATTAGTCGCTATAGCTGTTAATACACTCCTGGAAATGGAAAAAAGAACACATTGACAGCGGTGTGTCAGACCCACCATACTTGCTCCGGACACTGCGAGAGGGCTGTACAAGCAATGATCACACGCACGGCACAGCGGACACACCAGGAACCGCGGTGTTGGCCGTCGAATGGCGCTAGCTGCGCAGCATTTGTGCACCGCCGCCGTCAGTGTCAGCCAGTTTGCCGTGGCATACGGAGCTCCATCGCAGTCTTTAACACTGGTTGCATGCCGCGACAGCGTGGACGTGAACCGTATGTGCAGTTGACGGACTTTGAGCGAGGGCGTATAGTGGGCATGCGGGAGGCCGGGTGGACGTACCGCCGAATTGCTCAACACGTGGGGCGTGAGGTCTCCACAGTACATCGATGTTGTCGCCAGTGGTCGGCGGAAGGTGCACGTGCCCGTCGACCTGGGACCGGACCGCAGCGACGCACGGATGCACGCCAAGACCGAAGGATCCTACGCAGTGCCGTAGGGGACCGCACCGCCACTTCCCAGCAAATTAGGGACACTGTTGCTCCTGGGGTATCGGTGAGGACCATTCGCAACCGTCTCCATGAAGCTGGGCTACGGTCCCGCACACCGTTAGGCCGTCTTCCGCTCACGCCCCAACATCGTGCAGCCCGCCTCCAGTGGTGTCGCGACAGGCGTGAATGGAGGGACGAATGGAGACGTGTCGTCTTCAGCGATGAGAGTCGCTTCTGCCTTGGTGCCAATGATGGTCGTATGCGTGTTTGGCGCCATGCAGGTGAGCGCCACAAACAGGACTGCATACGACCGAGGCACACAGGGCCAACACCCGGCATCATGGTGTGGGGAGCGATCTCCTACACTGGCTGTATACCACTGGTGATCGTCGAGGGGACACTGAATAGTGCACGGTACATCCAAACCGTCATCGAACCCATCGTTCTACCATTCCTAGGCCGGCAAGGGAACATGCTGTTCCAACAGGACAATGCACGTCCGCATGTATCCCGTGCCACCCAACGTGCTCTAGAAGGTGTAAGTCAACTACCCTGGCCAGCAAGATCTCCGGATCTGTCCCCCATTGAGCATGTTTGGGACTGGATGAAGCGTCGTCTCACGCGGTCTGCACGTCCAGCACGAACGCTGGTCCAACTGAGGCGCCAGGTGGAAATGGCATGGCAAGCCGTCCCACAGGACTACATCCAGCATCTCTACGATCGTCTCCATGGGAGAATAGCAGCCTGCATTGCTGCGAAAGGTGGATATACACTGTACTAGTGCCGACATTGTGCATGCTCTGTTGCCTGTGTCTATGTGCCTGTGGTTCTGTCAGTGTGATCATGTGATGTATCTGACCCCAGGAATGTGTCAATAAAGTTTCCCCTTCCTGGGACAATGAATTCACGGTGTTCTTATTTCAATTTCCAGGAGTGTACATTTATCCTACTATGAGATAAAACTGTCGATGTCTTCATGGAGAAATGTTTGCGAATGCCTATGGAACTTTGATCCAGTGCTCCAAAAGTATGGAAATAGATAGGCACTGTATGGAGGATGTGTACGGCCATCTCAGAGAAACTTCTGCAGGTAGTCGAAACAATCTTGTCGTCATGTGGGTGGGTATTATCCAGCAAGAGGGTGATGCCGCCCATCTACATGTCTTTGCGGTTGAGCTTGATGGCACGCTCAATTTCTGCAAAGTGTCCACATACCACTGCGCGTTAGTTGTGGTGCCATGTTCCAGAAATTGAACAAGCAGCTTGCCATTTCGGTCAAAGAAAATTGTCCTCATGACATGCTTCGGACGAAAAGGTGCACTCCTGGGTGCAATCACGGTTCAGTGTGGACAGCAAACATTTTCCCATGAAGCCATTCCCCGTTCTGTCTCACAGTGGGGTACATGTATTAACAAACTATGACGAACACTTTACATATGCTTAACACTTTACTTACTTTTTTCCCGTCTGTTTAGTTTTAATTGGACTGTCTCCTATAACTGAGTTTGTCACGATAGTATATAGTTTGTTACAACTGCATGAAGCATTATTTCAAGGCTTACAGTTGCTGGTATCAATCATATAATTAAAACTGTATTTCATTTAACTGAATTTCTGAAAGATGTGGATTTGAAACACATGGTATAAGATTTACATTAACTTGGATTATTATCGAGTCTCATACATACAAGATATGCTTAGCTCACATCGATTAAAGTGACATGAAACAAGTAATGTCTTCAGCAAAGCAATAGAAAGATCAGTTCTTCAAAGTACACTGGAAAATCATGCAAGACGCAGCCTGTCTGGCGAATGAAAACCCACTTCCTTAATCCCGATAGCGAGATAAATCTAATTCATGAACAGAACGGGAACTACCCCGATGAATCGTATTTGTGAGAGCCATTCTGCCACAAAGTTCAATGTCTGAGGCAGATAGAAGTTTTGCCCGCGTCAAGTAATGAAAAACTGTTACCTTTTGTCCATAGTCGTCTTATGAGAAGAGTTTTGTTTCAATAAAATGTCTCACATGGGCAAACCACTGATGCTTTCTCTCTCTCTCTCTCTCTCTCTCTCTCTCTTTAAACTATGTAACTGAAGCCACTTTCAACAGCACCCCATTTCAAACCATAAGAAAGAAAATGTGATCGGTACTACATGAACAGAACACGAAGAAGCCACCGCTATCATTCTCTTTCGAAATCTGCCAAAGCATCGATAGCGACTGCTCGCCTAAGTATATCATTGGCTTTTTTGTAGAGATTGTGCCACAAATCAGTGGGGTGTATGACGTGATTCTGGTCTTGGATTTCTTGCATCAGCACCGTGCTAAACCGCCTTTCAGCAACACGTGGTGGAGCTCCAGGGAAAATGTTTCAGCTGGGCGAAATTGTTGCCAGTGTAGTAACGTTGTGAGGTGAGTCTATCGAGTATGACAAACCATATCAACAGTGAACAATCACAGTAATACCTGATTGACAAAATTTTGTACTTAAGGGTACCTTAAGTCTAACTACTCGTAGGGATCTTGTGTGTGTTGGAACCTTTGGAAATAAATGAAGTATTGGATCAGGCAGGCTGCTTAATGAAAAGAAGGGTACTACATTTACAAGAAGGAAATCGTGAAATAATGATACCTGTGTTCGTGGATAATTTCTGCGCTGAGGTTAAATGGGTTGTTGCTTGCTAACGTGGCCATCTTGGAGGAGGAAGAACTGGGAATATGAGATGTTGGTCACGGACATTCGCTAATGTGCCATTGAAACTGCATTACGAGGAAAAGTGATGCAACTAAAGAGGAATAACAATGTACGAATGGAAGAGTAACTGTTGGATGTTAGAGATTCTGTTTTCCAAAACGTCCATCGCCAGTGACATATTATGCAACACCAAGTAACAACGGGAAATGAATGACTGGTTTACTGCACATCGTACAGAGTCACGAGGTACTTGCAGCCAATCCTGCAGCAATTCACCGATCAGCAGCTGAAGGATGGAATTATTGTGGAAAGTAATACCCGACAGGTAGCCAGAATTGTCTTTTTCCTCTGTTAAAGAAATCAGCCAATGGATCAACGAAACATAGATTTTGTCGTGATGCACATGAATCTCAAGACCTTGACAAAAAATAAAATATTTAGGTAAACTACATAGGGCAGTGCAAGTGTCTTTTTAACGATTAACTTAAGGAGAGGCTACAATCAGCTAGAAGTGGCTGCAAAGCACGGCCCAAAAACAGCATTGTCTTCGCTGTGGGGACATTATCAATTTCTGTGGATGTCGGTGAAACTAAAGAACGCAGCTGTGATGTTCCAGAAGTTGCTGGACGGGAGACCACAGAGGACTGAAAACATGTCAACACATGATGTATCTTTACGATACAATCTTATTTGCGAGTGATATGGCACACCACTTACAATGCCTAAGGGGAACATTCCTGAGACTGAGAGCCACATTTTTATGGTTGAATACACGTAAGTGTAATTTTGGTTTGGAAGAGGTGGCATACTATGGTCACATATTTAATAAGAATGGAGTTAGAACAAATCAAGGATTGGCTAAAGCCATGTGTGAATTTTCAATACTAGAGTTGGTGAAGGAACTACAACCATTTCTTGGAGTCATTAATTATTATAAGAGGTTCGCAAGAGGGTTTGCAGATGTTACCAGACCAATGAATCAATTACTAAAGATGGGTTCAAAATTTGTTTGATCAGGGGATTGTCAATGTGCATTTGAAAAACTAAAAGAAGGTTTGACACGGAGTCTGATCTTGGTGTTTCCAAGTTTCAGTTGAGGCTTCCGTCATGCAGTGCATCAAACCACGCACTTCGTTGTGTGCTGTCTCAAGTAATACATAGCATAGAGCACCCAGTTGGCCTATGCTACAAGGCAAATGAACTCGTCAGAAGAGAACTGCTCCACAATGGAAAAAAATGTTGAGCCTTATTAAAGAATCACCTACTTCATATGTCACCCCTAAAGGGAAAAAACTTTAGAGTGACAGGGGATCATGTAGTGTTTAAATGGTTGCTAGGGTTAGAGTATCCATTTAGGAGGTTGATACGATGATAGAGTGAGTTTGGAGAAAACATGGGAACACAGACGAATTAAGTAGAGGCCTAGCAGGATTACAGATAGGTGGCAACCAATTCAAAGAATGACAGACAGCACAGAAGACCGATAGCAAATACGGAATTGCATAGAGTGTGCAAAGAGAACGGATTTGCGTCGAACGAGAGGACCATTACACAGGTCACCTAAAGCATTATCACCATTTCAGTCATTCAGGACTGATGGTTTAGGTTCTTTCAACAAAATTCCTTTTGGGAACAAATATGTACTGACGATTATAGACCATTTTTGGAGATATGTGTTGATGGTCACGATTCCCAACCAGTCGGTAGCAATAGTGGCGCAAGTACAAGTAAACAACTGGATAGTGAAGTTTAGTGACCTGAAAGGATAATAACGGATTAAGGAAACAACTATATGTCGAATTTGTAAAATTTTTACGTGTGAAAAAAGTTGAGGACTAGTCCTTTAGATTCTCAAACTAATGGAAGATCAAATATGATGCATGGTGTGGTGTCACCGCCAGACACCACACTTACTAGGTGGTAGCCTTTAAATCGGCCGCGGTCCGTTAGTATACGTCGGACCCGCGTGTCACTACTGTCAGTGATAGCAGACCGAGCGCCACCACACGGCAGGTCTAGAGAGACTTACTGGCACTCGCCCCAGTTGTACAGCCGACTTTGCTAGCGATGCTACACTGACGAAGACCCTCTCATTTGCCGAGAAGATAGTTAGCATAGCCTTCAGCTAAGTCAATTGCTACGACCTAGCAAGGCGCCGTATTCAATTGATATTTATTATATGAAGCATGTATCATCAAGAGCGATGTTATACAATTATGGATTAAAGTTATGTATTCCAGAAGCTACGCACTTTTCTTTATAGCATTCATTACGTATCCTGTTTCAGACGTCACGCCAGCCTGCGTGAGTTTAAGCGCGTGCCTTTCGGCTTCCTCTCATTGTGTCTAGGCTGTCTTGTCTAGACACAACACATGGAACTTTAGAGAAGATTGTAGTATACTATTTGGACGCACACCAGTCCGATTGGAATGTTTGTTTAAGGTATGTTGTCTCAGTATACGAGTCAATGTAGCGGCATGTCAGGTAGTATATTTTCTCAAGATGCCATCGCCGTTCGGCGTGTTAGAAAACAAGAAGAAGAGGTTTGGAGAATCTGTTAAAAAGTTGGTGAGAGTAATAATGAAAATACGAGATAGGGTGCGCAAGACTAGAACCAGGGTGCTAGAAAAGCAAGAGGAAAACCGTGAGCTCTACCGCAAGATTGCCACAGTACAAGATTGGTCAACGTGTAATGTTATCGAATTTTTATACTCCAAAGCAGAAAACGAAAATTTTTTTGCAAGGGTCGTATCAAGTTGTGGAAACTAAGTCACAGGCGCACGTAAAGATTCAATTGCCGACGAGGACGACAATTATTCATGTGGGACGGTTGAAACTGTTTCGAGGAAATCCAGAAATTATTCCAGGAATTGTCGATTTGGCCGAAAGGGAGAGTAGGAAAGAATTTGCAGAAGAGCGAATGAGAAATTTTGGACGAGCCGATTAGAAGAAGTGTGTCCACATTAAGGCCTAGACAGTAAGAGTAGATTCACGTTTTACGTTTGTTAGATATAGGTACAGCATAAAGTAGGCGAGGTGAACTGCTGCGGGGCAGCAGGGGACTTGAGGGGGAGGAAAGGGTAATGGGTATCCTTCTCGTCAGGTTAGGTATGTCAGGAAACAAGACGGTGTGGACCATTGCCGTGCTACTGATCCTCGCCGAAGTAGAAGAATTGCAAAACCAGCGCCTGGATGGGAAAGTTCTGTTCCCGAGCCTAGAGGATGTGGTGATCACCAGACACCGCTGGGTGATACATGTAGTATTCAGCGTATGCGAAATGTAGAACGAGTTGGGAGGACTAGAGGAAGCAGTAGGCGGGTTCTGACGCCTTGTGGAGAATCACGAAATGTTTAAGGGAGTTAAAGGGGTATATATATGAGGATATATGGGACATATGGGTGGTTGAGGAACGAGATGACACAGGTTTTGGGGATTATATAGCATAGAAGATGGAGGACAGGTTGCATCAACAGGAGCGTGAGGAGAGTGTTGCGGGTTCTGAAAACTGTGTTTGGGACAGCTGACGAGGGGGCATCCGGAGGATGAACGATACAGTGGAAGGAATGAGACAGTGGGTGAAAGGAAGCAAGGCAGCAACTGAGTAGCAAGCCAAGCAGATCCAAAGTTAGGAGAAAGACGTTTTAAACAAGACGCGGGTATTATGCCGGTTGACTGGGGAAGTAATGAGCAACGCAAAGACTGGGGAAGACTCAGTAGACTGAAACATTAAGAGTATACGAGCTGAAGCAGACGTATTGGATAGGGAAGTAGTGGTAACGAGATGGTTGCAGTCCTTGAAGTACAGTGTGAGGGAAGCACACGAAGCGCACAGAGAGGTATCGGAATTGAGGGAAGCTACGCAGTAAGCTGTGCGAGATCAACTGTTGGTAAACTTATTGTCACCATGTCAGTACCTGGGGTGGGGGGAGGGAATACGGAAAGTGCAAAAAGAGCTACCACCGGAATTAAAGTAACATGAAATGCATTCGCAATTGCGAATACAGACAACCATCAAGAGATTAATGAAATGACGATAATGAAAATTCGTCGCAGATCGAGGCTCAAACTCGGATTTCTGACGGGTCGCGAGCAGTCGACTTTTTTTCATTTTGTTGATTATTGTTCGTTGTATTTGGTCGTTGCGGACGTCACATGAAGACCGTTTAAGTTCGTTGTTGATCCTTTCACTCAGGGTTTCTTTTTTTTTTTTTTGTTTTACAGAGGCCAAACAGCTCTCTGACCGAACACGCTCCTGCCTAACCGTCATATTACTCTCAGTGGATCCTGATGCAGTTTGGAATTCCTGTGTGATGGTCTCGGTAGATGTCTGCCTATTACACATTAGGACTCTCTTCAACTGTCGGCGGTCTCTGTCAGTCAACAGACGAGGTCGGCCTGTACGCTTTTGTGCTGTACGTGTCCCTTCACGTTTCCACTCACTATCACATCGGAAGTAGTGGATTTAGGAAGGTTTACGAGTGTGGAAATGTTGCGTACAGACGTATGACACAAGTGACACCCTATCACCTGATCACATTCGAAGTCCGTGACTTCCGCGAAGGGCCCCATTTTGCTCACTCACGATGTCTAATGACTACTGACGTCGCTGATATGTAGTACCTGGAAGTAGGTGGGAGCACAATGCACCTCATTTGAAAAACGTATGTTTCGGGCGTGTCTGGATATTTTTGATCACGTAGCGTATGTAGCAATAGCGATAAAAACAGAATGAAATATTGATAACATCCTTCATAGCTAATAAATGTTTTGGCATATTGAAACGTTGGAGAACGATAGCAAAGAGGAGAGTATTTTGCCATTAGGTTTATTAGTGAACTATCCTTATATACCGCATTATTGAAGTAACTACAATTAAATAATGTAATTTTCAAGTGCCGTCAGTTGCTGGTGAACGGAGAATTACTGTGTATTTTTCAGCAACATGAGTGAAGACATTTATTTTTATACCAAATATGTGACTTTTCCTAGGTCCTTAGTTCCTCTTTCATAAACCACTGTTTTAGGATTTCGTTGCAGCTGCAACTATACAATTGAGGAGACAATGTGTAACCCCTATTTTTTGGCAAAAGAAGCAGAGTTTAACATGTCAACAAGAAAAATGTAGGTTTTAGTACAATTTTGTCAGTGGTAACGCGTCTATGAAGAAGAAAACATGTAGGAAGTCTGGGTCAATTAAATCGCTACGCCTGTCACACTTTCAGTAGAATCCTGTAAGCTACGATGTTTGTAACAACGAACTCATGGCACTGAATCTCAGCAAAAAATTGTCTTTCTACCTCAGTGATACGAGAAATATGATTAAACCTCACACCAAGTAGTACACCATCACATCGTTTTGATCCTATGATTGAAGGACTAAATTCATTCACTTCAAATATCTTTGAGTTTGCCAAATGTATTGGTAATCTATGAGGGTCGTTCAATAAGTAATGCCCCCCATTTTTTTTAAAAAAAAGCCAATAATATACACAGGCAAACGTCCTTGTTGGTGCTTCACATTTGATGTTTCTTCTGTGCACCGGTGAAGTATCGAACCGTTCTGGCAGATGACAGAGCCGTAGTACGGCGTCAAAATGGCCTCTACATGCGACTCACGTTACGAGCAGCGTGCTGTTATTGAATTCTTGGGTGCAGAAAAAGAAGCCGTGGTGAAAATCCATAAACGTTTGTGTGCAATGTACGGCGATGCTGCAGTTGATTACATCCTCAGGAAATGCAGAAACAGAGCTCCATGATCAGCCACGCTCGGGACGTCCTGTCACAGCCACTGCTCAAGACATACTGAATCTTGTCGACCGGCGCATCACAACTGCTCTGCAGTTGTCGATCAGCATTGGAAGTGCGTCTGTAATGATTGAGACCCTCTGATATTCAAAGAGATGCTAACGTTGGTTTCCACGAATGCTCGCAGCGGACCATAAGATTCAAAGAAAGGCCGTTTCATTTGAATTGTTGAAGGGTTCTGAGACCGACGGAGAGGCCTTTCTGTCACGGGTCGTTATGGGGGACGAAAGCTGGGTGCACCACTTTCCGCCGGGAACAAAAAGCAGTCCATGAAGTCGCATTATCCTCATTCATCACAAAAAGAAGAAGTCCAAGACAATCATCTCTGCCAGAAAAGCCATGGTGATGGTCTTCTGGGATTGTGATGGCGTTATTCTCGTGGATGTGATGCCAAGAGCGCCAACCATCATTTCAAAGGCATACGTGAAGACTCTGCATAAGCTCGAGAACGGTTTCCGATTCGTTCGATCGTACAACAATCCAGCAGAAATCTTGCTCCAACACTGTAATGCGCACCCACACACAAGTCTGAGAACCCGGCAACACATCCACAAGTATGGTTGGACATCACTGTCTCCTCCACCCTACAGTCCAGACCTGGCGCTCTCCGACTTCCATCTCTTTGGGCTGCTTAAAGATTCTCTACAGGGAACACACTTTGAAGATGGTGAGAGTATCAGTCGATCAGTGAAAGCATGACTACGCCTGTAGGACAAAAGATTTTACCAGAGATCTTCCACAAAGCTGACGTACGGCCATAGGACGTGATGGAGACTAAGTAGAAAATTTGGAAATTGGAAATTTGTGGTAAGTTCCTATGGGACCAAACGCTGAGGTCTTTGGTCCCTAGGCTTACACACTACATAATCTAACTTAAACTAACTTACACTAGGGACAACACACACACACACACACACACACACACACACACACACACACACACACACAGAACCTCCGCCGGGGGGAGCCACGTGAACCGAGGAAGGCATCTCAGACGCCGCGGTTACCCCGCGCGGCGACTACGTAGAGAAATAGGACATGGACAAGTTGTTGTTGATATATATTGTCACCAAAATCTGGCTCTTAACAATAAATATGATCTGAGAAAAAAATTTGCGGCATCACTTATTGAGCGACCGTAGTATTTTACCCTTGACGAAAAGTCGACAGAATTCTGCGGTTCATAGTAGTGATTGCAACTGCAGACGTAGAAAATATATTATGTCAGCGAGGATTAAATCTCCAGAGCCAAAATGGAGAGTAGTTCTGTTCGTTGAAATATTGTTAATTTACTTTATGAACCGCTTGCAACTGCTCATTATGATGAAAATAGATTGTACCTTTAATATGTCAAAACAGTTCAGGAATTCACTTTTGTGACACGGTTGGTACTGTTACAGTGTATGACCTAAGTTGGCAATACTTCCATCGCCTGCGATTTACTAGACTGGGTGCAGAAAAAGTGTTTATCTGCGGCCCAGCAAGGAGGAAACGAACGGTGACAGTGGGGAGGGAGAGGAGGTGGAGAGCGGACAATGATGACGGCTTTCCTCGTAAACAGACGTCCACTGCTGGTGTGTGCGTGCCCTTACGTTTATGCTCTGAACGATTTTATATCGGACGTCGGCGTCCTGCAGGGCCTGTGCGATGGAAGAACGTGAAGTTGTGGCGTGTGTAGCGAACCTGGGCTACGCCTGCTCTTCGTGCTAAAAGGTTGTGTCGTATTTGCTAAGTTCCGTCTTGGATGGCAGTGAGCTTTATTGAGTCCATCTACTGACTGTGTTCCTGTATTAAAACACAAAACGTTTCTTGTGGCGCTGACATTTCTGCTTGCTATTCTCTGAGTCTCATAACCACATGAGTATGTATTATAGCGGTTTCCAACCTGTTTAGCTGCGCGGACCACCTATTTTGTAAGAAACGCTCAAGCATCAGTAATTAAACGTACAAGCAAGAAATGGAACTAGGGATTAATAGGCATATATATATATATATATATATATATATATATATATATATATATATATATATATATATATAGGGTGTATATATAAGGTGTTACAAAAAGGTACGGCCAAACTTTCAGGAAACATTCCTCACACACAAATAAAGAAAAGATGTTATGTGGACATGCGTCCGGAAACGCTTAAATTCCATGTTAGAGCTCATTTTAGTTCCGTCCACCTACGCTCAATGGGATACTCTATCTGTGCTGCTAGAACATGTGCCTTTACAAGTACGACACAACATGTGGTTCATGCACGATGGAGCTCGTGCACATTTCAGTCGAAGTGTTCGTACACTTCTCAACAACAGATTCGGTGACCGATGGATTGGTAGAGGCGGACCAATTCCATGGCCTCCACGCTCTGCTGACCTCAACCCTCTTGACTTTCATTTATGGGAGCATTTGAGAGCTCTTGTCTACGCAACCTCGGTACCAAATGTAGAGACTCTTCGTGCTCGTATTGT
This sequence comes from Schistocerca americana, assembly GCF_021461395.2. Classification (NCBI taxonomy): domain Eukaryota; kingdom Metazoa; phylum Arthropoda; class Insecta; order Orthoptera; family Acrididae; genus Schistocerca; species Schistocerca americana. The sequence goes on from NC_060121.1 coordinate 248,620,089, forward strand.
GGACGGCTGTGATACAATACGCCATTCTCCAGGGCTGCATCAGCCCATCAGGGATTCCATGCGACGGAGGGTGAATGCATGTATCCTCGCTAACGGAGGACATTTTGAACATTTCCTGTAACAAAGCGTTTGAAGTCACGCTGGTACGTTCTGTTGCTGTGTGTTTCTATTCCATGATTAATATGATTTGAAGAGAAGTAATAAAATCAGCTCTAAGATGGAAAGTAAGCGTTTCTAGACACATGTCCACATAACATATTTTCTTTCTTTGTGTGTGAGGAATGTTTCCTGAAAGTTTGACCGTACCTTTTTGTAACACCCTATATATATATATATATATATATATATATATATATATATATATATATATGTGTGTGTGTGTGTATAACCCTAGTTAGGAAAACATACTGCACAAGCAGAACTCAAAAATATATTATGTATTATTATGTGTATTGTGTATTACGAGTTTTGTCCAGAAAGTGAGTTCCTATCGATCTCTTAATAGAAACCACAGTGAAAATCAGAAATGTTTTATGTGCAAGACTTAGCTATACTTTCCAGACACTTCGCTACATAGTCGCCACTCCCACTTAGACGTTTGTCGGAGCGTTATACCAAATTTCCAACAACATCGTCATAGAAGGCAGCCGCCTGTGCTTTCCGATAATTCTCTACGCCTGTCCATAGCACATAGCCTGCACCCAAGTGTTGTCATCATATCCAGCGTTTCATGTGAACAGAGATGATAGTTAGGACGAGCCAATTAGGGCTGTGTTGTGGGTGATCGAACACTTCCCATCGAAAAGGTTGCAGGAGCGTCTTCACTGCCCCTGTACAGCGCAGCTGAGAATTGAAATGAAGAAGGAAGTGCGTGGCAGTTGTGTTAGGTGGGTTGCATTCATTAAGGCGAAGCCTCTCAGCGGGCCCTCCTACTTGGCGGGAGACATCGTTGTTCCAAGCACCTTTACTCGCTCAAAGTGCGCTCACAACTGAAAAGAGCGTCTTGATGTGATCGACAATCATACTAGAGACACTGCCCAACACATCTATGCAAAGCTTCATCGGGTTTTCACTGTTCTTTCCATTTCGCGACCGATCGGAAATTACTTCCTGGACAACCCTCATTTTATGTATGCTATGTATTATTATATATTATATTCAGTAAGCTGTCACAGGCACATGAAAACTCGAAATAGAGCGTTCAGTATTAAAAAGACCTCAGTGAGATTTTTAATATTGTTTGTCACCCACGAGAGAATCAGTATCTGGATTAAAACTGGTTAATGTTAACGTCAAATCACTATCTCCATTGAGTCTATTCCTGCACTTACTTTTCAGAAAGAGTAAAGTTGAAAATATTCATTCACATATCCTTAATAATTTAGCAAAAAGCTCATCGAGTGTGTCAGTGAAGAATAACTCAGCAACATCCCCACAGAGTTGAGCAAAGTGGTGGAAGGACTGATGCTGTCACCTCGCATTCAACAGAACCAGATTCAGTTAACGTGTTGGCCATCCAGACAAAGGTTTCCTGCTGTCACCCAGGTCACTCTATGTAAATGCCAAATGGGCTCTTAAATGGATCATAGCCCCTTCCCTCCCCTCCAGTACTAAGAGATTCGAGCAAAGTTCTGTCTCTCATAATGTAAGCCGTTGACAGGATGTAAAACATAAGTCGTCAATTCTAGCTTCTTGTGTCAGAATATTAAGTATCTTACATGGGTAAAATTCGAGAGAGCAATTCCTGTGAACAGTTGTGTCCGAGAAGCTACCAATTAGAAAAGCTACAATCAGATTTTGGCATGTCACACGTTTACGCCATCAACATCCAGCCAAGGCCGCGCGCCAGCCCTATAGCGGAATCTGTAGAGGTTTCGAGTTCCAGCCCCTGGTGGTACACGGTATTGGTAATTTTCTACATAAAAAGAATTGCCAGTCCGTCTTCGCAGCTTCTTTTGATCTCTTCTCTCTGTGTGTTTGTGTGGAAAGGAGAGAGAGAGAACAACTTAGGTTTCGAAATGACACAACGGACTATCCCCTTGTGTATGATATAGGGCATTTCACCTCTAACTTTATTCTTTGTTCACTGACCTTGACGAGTGACAACTGAAGCCCCTGCAACTCTTTAATTTTTATCTTGTTTTGGACTCTCCACCAGCGATCACGGCTGAGAGTCACGCTGCCCACGGATTATAAATGGGCTTCTAATAACAGTATGTTACAAAGGCAAAAGGTTCCGAGTTCGAATCTCGGTCCGGCACACAGTTTTGATTTGCCAGGAAGTTGCATATCAGCGCACACTCCGCTGCAGAGTGAAAATCTCACTCAGGAAGTATGTTACAAGTTCGGTTCCCTTTACATTTATTACTTGAAACAATAGATGCGCTACATGCGTGTCTCATGTGGGAAGGAGGGTGACACTGGTGCGGCACGCAGTTAACAAGGCAAGCTAACGTTTTTTATGCCTTGTATTTTCATGAATGTAATGTATCTATTATAACAGCATTTTGTAAAGTTGCCGGCCGTCGTGGCCGAGCGGTTCTAGACGCTTCAGTCTGGAACCGTGCGACCGCTACGGTCGCAGGTTCGAATCCTGCCTCGGGCATGGGTGTGTGTGATGTCCTTAGGTTAGTTAGGTTTAAGTAGTTCTAAGTTCTGGGGGACTGTTGACCTCAGACGTTAAGTCCTATAGTGCTCAGAGCCATTTGAACCATTTTTTTGTAAATTTAACTGGACGTGTTGAGAGAGTTTTCCTTACGATTGTTGTAATAGTCTCTAAGCAGCTTCATTCCCTATGTTTGCCAAAGAGAATCATATGATCAAGAGTTTCCTTTGGTAGTTGTATGGGTGTACTGAGTTTCAATTAAATCTTGGACAGTTAAGCTGCAATTGCTGGCCCATCTTAACTGAAGCATACTTTCCTCAAGGGCATTGTGGTTTATACGCACAGTGAGGTATTAGTTATCAGTTATTAATAACTAAAGCATTAATTCTTTCCTCAGATTAGAACTTGGGACTGTTGTGTCTTTCTTTTTCTAATAATGTTTTTCTAAATTCACTACTATTATCAAACCTGCTTAAGTAATTGAAAGACCCTTCGTCTAAAACTATCTTCATGAGAGGTTATTTGCTGAACTTTTCTGGTAAGTGATTCGTGTACGTGAAGCCTTAAGTCTTTTAAGTAATTTTGGCTTTTCTTTAAATTCATATTTATTGGATCTGAGAGTCCATGTAAGCTGACTTTGGCGAGTTTAAGTTGGTTAATGTTGAATTTAGTAAAAGTTTCATAAAAGTTTTATGTAAAACGGATGACTCATGCTCAGTCAGTCGCTCCACCATTTTAATATTGATGGCCCAGTACTCTGGAACACAAAAAGACGGTGCACTAAGTACGGTGAACTATTTTCATTAGTCTCAGATCATTGAGGTGTAGAAATGAAATATTTTGTTAAATTTCAGTATCAGCAGTTCATTACTACAACCAGACTGCATCACAGGATTTCACTGAAACTGCAGGAAAAAAAAAAAAAAACAGTTTATTTTCGTCTCACTTGTTGACCTTCTTTTACTTGCAGAGAAGCGTCATAAGTGGTGAACTTTGAGTAAAACTTACACTGCTTGCTCTTGTTACCATGTTAACATCTGCGTCTTCTGTCAAAACACAGTAGTGTTTACAAAGACTTATCTCACTTACATCCAAATATGGTTGAAATCGCCACATAATACTGAAACAGTGTATTATTAAAACTTTTACCCATTATGAATTTGGAACTGTGCAACTGTGATCAATTGCAGTTTCCAGAAATAACTGCAACCAGTCCTGTGCTGATACTTCAATTCTCGTTTCACCAGCCATCCATGGTCCTTAAAAATCGCATTATTTCATTGAAAAAATTTGTAATTACTTGAGGAATGCATTAGATGAGAACGTATTGCATAATACTCATATGAAAAAATACTCTTCTCTTTGCATGCAATCACTAGCCAAAATCTCATTTCGATATCTCAAATGGTCCAGGAGATATGAGGGATGTTACGAATATTCTTTCCTGGCTTTGAGCCTGGCACGCACCACTGGAACTCAATGCAATACATAAATTCCATTTTCTTCAGATTAGAGGTACATAGAGACCTACAAGTCTCAAAAAGTTCTATGTGTTAGATGAATTCCATATGCAGAAATGCATGATATAATATCACCAAACGTAAAATAATACCGATCCCTATTTTTCATTGGGAAGTATACGAATTTCGTGCAGAGCGTTACTTAATGCAAAATGCCACACTAACTATGACCGTTAACGAAATATTAGGCACTTCACCCGCAAAGCTGACGTATGAAGCTATAAGTAACGAAAAATAAAATATTTTTACCAAATAGTATTTGTGCAAAATCTTTAGAAAAGAACCGCGGGACGTGCGCCTCTATTTTTCCAAAAAAATGGTTCAAATGGCTCTGAGTACTATGGGACTTAACATCTGAGGTCATTAGACCCCTAGAACTTAGAACGTCTTAAACCTAACTAACCTAAGGACGTCACACACATCCATGCCCGAGGCAGGATTAGAACCTGCGACTGTAGCGGTGCGCGGTTCTAGACCGAAGCATCTAGATGCGCACTGCCACACCGGCAGGCCTATTTTTCCAGCTCAGCATGTCATTCACTGGCGTCGCCGTCGCTGGCGAACAATGTTTCATACGTTCCGGTTTACGGCCAGCCGAGTGTCCACATCTGTCAGCGCGCCACCCATTGCCAGTGTGTGCTCCTCCATTACACAAGAAGGGGATTTCCCACGTTCAGGTCGCTGAACTCTGGTTTCCGTTACGCAGGTAACCTGTTTCCTCTGTATGTGCGCACCGTAAGACATGCTCAGTTGTACCAACTAGCCGTTAAACGGAGCTGTAAAGTAAACACCTCGCCTGGGACCAGTTCCGCCTTCCGCCTCCTCCACATGTAGACATTCAAGTCAGCTTGGTATTATTTTCTACATTTGCATCAGGAGTAGCAATGACATTTTTCAACCACTAAAATTTCGCTTTTCCACAACAGATAAGACTACTGACCTTATTTTCTGGCGCGGAATGAATTTCTTATTCCTAATGTTATTTGACTCACAACCACACTTCTCAATAACCAATGCTTTCTAATACATTATGCTTAATGTATTGAAACTGGAAGTGGCCGAGTGGTTCTAGGCGCTACAGTCTGGAACCGCGAGAACGCTACGGTCGCAGGTTCGAATCCTGCCTTGGGCATGGATTTGTGTGATGTCCTTAGGTTAGTTAGGTTTAAGTAGTTCTAAGTTTTAGGGGACTGATGGCCTTAGAAGTTAAGTCCCATAGTGCTCAGAGCCATTTGAACCAACAGATTACATACATTATTGCTAATGTTATCTGACTCACAGTAGGAGTTTGTTCAGTAATCAACTATCTCTAATACACAGTGTTTCATACACAGATACTGTTTCACTATCTGTACCGTATTTAGCAAACGCCATAAACGTAAATGCTCCTTTTGTATAAAAATCGAACGAAAGAGCTAAGACCGAATTCTGTGTTTCATAACAGTAGAAAACTTTTGTACATATTTTTGAGGAATATTCTGAAATAAAATGGTTCCTGCCTAACTGATTTTTTATCAACCACAACTGCGTCAGCGCTGGATTAAATGGCGCACCGTGTAACAGAAGGAGAAATTTATCGAAGTAAACGTAGGAACGCCCCTGTAAATAGTAAACCAAAAAGAATTGTAAATAAATGTTTCAAACTTTTTTGTTTTCACCTGATGAAAGCAATAACCGTTGGGAATATCACCGTAAGTACTCTGTGTGCAATAGTACATAAAATGTCACTGACTTCAGATATAAATGACAAAATTGTAAATGTCAGCTGTACTTCGCTTCTTGTGCAACGACAGAAATTCGACTTTGTTCCACCGGTCACGTTGCTCAGATTGTTGTTTTAAACTTCAGAGCAGCAGAAATATGTACATTCTGTATGTATCTACTCTCTCAGCTGTGCGTCAGTGACCTACGAGTACGTTCGAGCTTATTATGCATTCTTCATACTATATATCTACGTCCACATCATACTCAGCAAGCCATCTAATGGTGTGTGGCGGAGGGTACTTTCGGTACCACTAACTGATACCTCCAACCCTGTTCCACTCGCGAATAGAGCGTGGGAAGAGTGATTGTCGGTGAGCCTCTGTATTGGCTCTAATTTCTCGAGTTTTCTCCTCGTGGTCAATACGCGAGACGTATGTGGGGGGAAGTAATATGTTGTCCAACTGCTCCTGAAGTGCTGTCCAGAAATTTCAATAGTAAATCTCTCTTGCAACGTCTGCCAGTGGAGTTTGTTGAGAATCTCCGTAATGCTTTCTCATCAGCTAAACGAGACACTATACAGCAACTTATTGCCCGACTACGCTGCTAGCATCCTATTCAGCAACCATAGAGTAGTAATATCTGTGAGTGGACATCCAAACGCACTTAACAGAATTTTTGTTACCAACATTAACTGACTTCAAGTCCACGTGAGTGCGATATGGTGTAAGACTTTCCATTAGGATTCTGCAGATTTTGAATGTCATTTCATCGCTAGTATGGGCAAATTACGTTCAAAACTACTGTCCATTATGTACGTGTGTTTAGAAGACATCTTAAAAAATGGTTCAAATGGCTCCTAGCACTATGGGACAACATCAGAGGTCATCAGTCTCCTAGACTTAGACCTACGTAAACCTATATAACCTGAGGACGTCACATACACCCATGCCCGAGGCAGAACCTGCGATCGTAGCAACCGCGTGGTTCCGGACTGAAGCGCTGAGAACCGCTCGGCCATAGCGGCCTGCCACATCTTAACAATTCCCATTTCATATGTGAAATGAATTTGAGATCTGTTTGTTTTTGGTGAGATTCCGAGTGTTCTGACGAGTTTTTGTTTCCATTTTATGCACAACATTACTACGACCGACCCAGCCACCTTCTTCAGGTGCTACGAGCTTTGCTATTATGTCTACTCGCCGTCAGGACTCCCACCAGACTGTGAACAGCAATCAATATCAACAATTGAGAAGGTCTTCTAGAGCGACAATCAGATGCCACGTGTGTGTACAATGAGGTGACAAGTCAAGGGATACTTCCTACTTCCACCCCGGATCTCCTTTTGAGCGGCGTAGTGCAGCAAGTCGACGTGCCATGGACTGATTGGAAGTCCTCTGCAGAAATAATGGGGCATCGTGCCTCTATAGCCGTCCATATTTGAAAAGGTGTTTCCGGTGCAGGGTTCTGAGCACGAACTGACCTCTCGATTATGCCCGATAAATGTTCGATGGGATTCATGTAGAGTGATGTCGGTGGCCAAATCATTCGTTCGAACTGTCCGGAGTGTTCTTAGAACCAATCACTAACAATTATGGCCCGATCACACGGCGCATTGTCATCCACAAAAATTCCATCGTTAAAAGACTACTACAAATGGTCTCCTATTAACCGAGATTCACCATTTACCAGTCCATAATCAGTTCAGTTGGACCAGCGGATCCAGCCCATCCGAAGAAAACACAGCAAGGTTGCTTTTCTGTTATCACTGACAACTCCACGCAGACACCGCTGCTTTCGATCGTTAATTGAAGTCCGTCGGCCACTGCGTTGTCTGGGCCAGAGGTAATGTCTGAAATTTGCCTTCTCGGCACACCCTTGACATTATTGATCTCGGAGTATTGAATTCCCCAACGATTACCGAAATGGAATGCCCCAAGAGTTTAGCTGCAGCTACCATTCCGCGCTCAGTCTGTTAATTCCTGTTGTGCGGGCATAACCACGTCGGAAATCTTTTCACATGAATCACCTGGGTACAAATGAGAGCTTCCCAATGTACTGCCATTTTATACCTTGTGTACGAGATACTATCGCCGTCTGTATATATGTGCACATCGCTATGCCATGACTTTCGTCACCTCAGCGTATTTTGACCGGCGTAAACGCAAGGACTTCGTCGGCTGCGCTTATGTTGATATTAAAAACGATAGGAGTGAAAAGTTTTGTCTGCCGAAACAGCAATTAACCAACCCATCACAAACTCCAAACCATTCATAAAGCACTAATTTACGCTATGAAGATAGCTGCTGACCATCATGTCATGTTCACGGACTCTTTCTCCGACGTGAAATAACTTTAATTGGTGAGGACGAAGAAAGGAGATACCGTACATACGGAATAGCTGTTGATGTATTGGAGTTGTACCAAACCGGTGAGTGAATATCATATGTGTTACTCAAGGATGATGCTGGGATTTTGGGGATCGAAAAAGGCTACCAATTGGCTAAGGAAGTGACAATGGCTGGCATACAAGAGCGATCGGTTCCTGCAGAAAACGTCATTTATGTGATGAGAAGCTGGACCAAAAGCGACTGAAATGAAGCATGGAAAACTAAAGACCCCCGGAAGAGCACCTGCTACTGGCGAACACCATCCGCGTTTGCCGAAGACCTACAGGCATGCTGCAATGGGGGTGTGAAATGATATTTTCCCGAAATAAGAACTGTGAGACAATATGTGAGGGTCATTAGCAGGTTGAAATTCAACCTGCCACGGACGACATCTTCAGGGGTCCATCTCATAGCATCGCCATATTGCGACTTCAGGTCTCTCCACCACCTTAATATTCTTTTTGTTACTCTCAATACATAAGGGAATCGGACTGATAACGGAGCTGGTACCGCATGCATCAAACAGTTCCTTCTCATGTCTTCATCCTCTTGTTTGCAAAGAACTTAGATACCTATAAATTAACAGGTTTTGTTTTACACGTTGAAATTTAGTAGTGTTTACTGTCGAGTTTGTGTGTGTGTGTGTGTGTGTGTGTGTGTGTGTGTGTGTTGTAAGTTGGCTGTTTAGGTTTTCTTATTGGTAACGCCACGTAGCGCTCTGTGTGAGAATCACTGGCTGTGCTGTGTGCAATCTGTGGCTAGTTTGCATTGTTGTCTGCCATTGTAGTGTTGGGCAGCGGCAGCTGGATGTTAACAGCGCGTAGCGTTGCGCAGTTGGGGGTGAGCCGCCAGCAGTGGTGGATGTGGGGAGAGAGATGGCGGAGTTTGGAAATTTGTAAGACTGGATGTCATGATCTGATATGTATATTATGATTTTTCAATACTATTAAGGTAAATACATTGTTTGTTCTCTACTAAAATCTTTCATTTGCTAACTATGCCTATCAGTAGTTAGTGCCTTCCGTAGTTTGAATCTTTTATTTAGCTGGCAGTAGTGGCGCTCGCTGTATTGCAGTAGTTCGAGTAACGAAGATTTTTGTGAGGTAAGTGATTTAGTGATTTGTGAAAGGTATAGTTTAATGTTAGTCAGGGCCATTCTTTTGTAGGGAATTCTGAAAGTCAGATTGCGTTGCGCTAAAAAAACATTGTGTGTCAGTATAAGCACAGTCATTTGTAATTTTTCTAAGGGGACGTTTCGTTGAAAGGGGACGTTTCATAGTGTGTGTGTGTGTCTCGGTAGGTCTTCTTTCTCACTGTTCGAAATCTGATTCTTAACTCAAGCGGCCGATGTATTTACTTCAGCATTATTCTAAGAAGCTGGATGTTTGGCTTTTATCATTATACACCATGTAATTGTAAGACGTTATATAGGGTGTTTCAAAATGAATATACGGGTTTTAAGACTTTGTAGCACATATTACATTCACCTTACAGTTATAAATAATACAACAAATGAGAGAGAAACACAAACAGTTTTTCTTACAATTATTCAGTGTGAACACCGATCACACATCAAGTCGATAGGCGAGTTGTTCCGAAACGTTGATCAATGCGTTCCAGTATCACAGTTTCTGAAGTCGGATAGATCTGCTGGCATCGGAGGTACATACACATGATCGCGTCAGATCGTGTGTGAACGTGGAGGTCAAGCATAAAATGCTGTGTCAACCGGGCGCTTGCGCCCAGTCCACCGGTCGGATCCAACGTCGTTTAACCAGTCGCGTACTGAGTTATGCCAGTGAGGCGGCGCACCATCTTGCTCCCAAATAAAGATGCGTTATTCAGCGTCTTCCCATTGAGGCGCGGGCCATCGCTGTAGCACATCAAGATAAGAAACATCAGTTACAGTTGGTTCACCGAACAAGAAAGGCCCACAAATTTTCTGCGGGGATATTTATTGGGGCTAAGCGTGAAAGACTCGCACTGGTTCAACACGTTTCTCAGTCACTCTTTGTCATTCCATACGCTTCCCATTGCGCACAGGTATACAAACAAAACTCTGTGAGATGCTCTTTTATTTGGTGTATTATTTACAATTGTAAGTTGAACGTAATAAATGGAACACCGCCCTTAAAACCGGTATGTTCAGTTTGAAACACATTATGTGTTTGGACTGGTTTCGTGGGTGCAACCGAAGGCCAATAAACATAAAAAATGTGTTGATGGGCTCGCAACACTATTTAGAACCGAGTTCGACTGCCGATGTCCACTACGCCCTCTGATGCTCTTTCGTTTTTCAGAGCTGCCTCTGATATTCCGTAAAATGCAAATTTTCTCAACGGTTTCCATTAACCATTAATAAAATTAACTTGTTTTAAATCTTTGAAAAGAAAAATGCAGTGGCACCCAGCTTGTTTGTGTGAAGCGTCAAAGCTCAGCTGCCGCATAGTCTTTGGCAAAACGGAAAAAGGCGGTAGCCATCGCTATTTTTAGAATTTATGCTGCATTTGGTCGCATTGCCTCCCCTCTGATTTAATAAATTATGCTACGGTGACTTTGCCACATGGCTGCCTACTACTGCAAAAAAATCGAAATTGGAACTGTCAAATGCAGTAATTTAACTACTTATCACACACTGAAATACTTTTAGGGGCAAAAATCTAGCGTTCTTCTATTCTGGTGTCGTGTGTTTAGTCTTCATTCACACAAGGTCACAATTTTTGAACTATATGAAAAAGATGTAAATTAGTTACAAACTACGGTGTCCAAGCACTTTATTCAACATGTAAACGTCACTACAGATATTGGGGTTCAGGTTATAATATGTTAGATATGCCTGTCATCATTGGCGATGATGTGGGGCAGACGAATAGCGAAATTCTGCGTGAACCGCTGAAGTGTCGGAACATCAATACTATCGATGACCTCCTAAATGGCTGTCTTCAGCTCAGCAATGGTTTTGAGGTTATCGCTGTATCTTGTCTTCAGTATAGCCCCACAAAAAGAAGTCGCGTGTTTTAAGATCTGGAGAATATGGCGGCTAATCGAGAACCGGCACGGTAACTCAGCATGTTCGGTCAGAGGGTTAGCTGCCCTCTGTAATAAAAAAACATAAATAAATAAATAAAATAAAAAAAACCTGAGTTAATGGGTCAACGACGAACTGAAACGTGTGTCTTGTGACGTCCGCCCCGAGCAGATACAACGAACGAAAACGAACAAAATGTGATTAAAAAGAAAAAGACCCATTGTAAGAGGTATGTGCTGCCTGCGATATGTAAGCTGTAAGAGAATCTGAGACCAAAGAGCAGTGTTGACTGCAGTACGAACTGTGCATCAGTAGCAGTAAGTTGTTGCTAGCGAGCAGTCGCCTGTCTGCGCTTGTCAGTCGAGTCTGGTGTATCATTTTGGCTGGACCGGTCGCGGTGCAGCGATGCCGGAGCCTGAGTATTATTGTATAAGGTAAAAAAGCAGCCTCGCGCATATCTAGTAATATTATGTAAACTCACATGTAAATCTTTTAAAAATGTCTTAATAATAATAAGCATTCATTTCAATTTAAGGAATTTAATTTTTTTTTAATGCATGATCATTCCGATTGTTGCAAAAGAAAAATCATTCACTTCCTTTCATAAATAACAAATGTATAGGCCAGCATTGCACAGAACTGTGCCGGAAAAGAGCTATTGTAAGATCAGATAGTTGCCGACTTTATCGAGGTGAGAATTTTTGCTTTTTATTCAGAATGATCTTACATGGCCATGACGCAGCACTGCTGTCGTCCAAATTTTACCAGGTTACTGAATTTATTTTTTATTACGAGGTTTAGGAGTTTTTCTGTTTCGAGCTTACATTAAATGAGAAAAGAATTTTGTGGGTACATTAAATGGGAACCAATTTTGTTCAGACGTTACACAAAAAATAGAATTATATTATTATTATTATTATTAATTAAGTTTTTTTTGTGAGGTTACACAAAAATTAGAATCATTAACCAAATAATAATATTTAAATTATTTCGTGTGGGGAGGTTACACCATGCCAGCGGCCTCCGGCTACGTCAGAGACAGATTGCGGCCTCCAGATTGCTCCTCCAGGACATCAAACACTCTCTTGCTTCGTTGGGGTCGAGGTCCGTCTTGCATGAACCACATCTTGTCGAAATCAGGGTCACTTTGGATAATGGGGGATCAGATCATCTTCAAAAACCTTTATGTCCGTTCAGTACTCACTGTGCCATCGAGGAATACCGCACCGCTTATTCCGTGACTAGACACTGCACACTACACAGTCACCTGTTGAGGCGAAGAGACTTCTTGATCGCGAAATGCGGACTCTCAGTCCTCCAAATGCGCCAATTTTGCTTATTGATGATCCCATCCAAATGAAAGTGGGCTTCGTCGCCAAGCCAAACAGTACAGAGCGTATTTATTCCCATCATGCCCCGCCGCTAATTGTGCAGTTTGAACGTCCTAACGTAAACCGTTCAAAAGTTATGACTATTTTATTTCATATAGTTCAATAACTGTTACCCCAGGGGCACTACGAATGTAGTGTGTCGACAGTAAGTTCGGAATGTGGGTCTCACTGGGAGCGTGCATGGGATAAATCCGTGCAGTCGCAGTATCCTCTGCGCCCTCGGTGGCTCAGATGGATAGAGCTTCTGCCGTGTAAGCAGAAGACCCCGGGTTTGAATCCCGGCCGGGGCACACATTTTTCAACTGTCCCCGTTGATGTATATAAACGACTGTCGACAGCTTAGGGTCTTGATTTATTTATCGTTTCATTCTAAGGGTATTAGTCGCTATACTCCCCACGGTGGCACTTCCACTGTTTTTCTATTCCAGCCCTGCAAAGTGGCTGACCTGTATAAACACACTGCGAAACGGTTTTGTGTTGCGCACATTGCAAAGAGGTAGAATATATATAGAGGTTGTGGCACGTTATTTAGATTACCTTACGCTGACACGATGTGCTATTAGCCACCACATTTTTGGAACTCAATTTGTGGTTGTTCAGAAGGCAAGATAGTGCGTGACCGTTTAAGGTAAATCGTAGCCCAATTTCTTTTTCGAAATCATGCCTAACATCTGAGTGGCTAGTACCTGCATGTATGGGAGGAATAAGGCTAATAATTGTAATTTCGTAATTTCCGTACGCCGCACAGTCTCTTGTACTACACCTTGTTCTTTTGGCTTCCAAAAACATGGTACAGATTTGTTGAGTTTTCTTCAGTGTGATCGCGTTGTTGCCTCTCTATGATATTACGTCGCTTTGGTATACGGAGTGAATATGTTCTTTCAAAATGGAAATGGAATCTTATTTTGGAACTTATTGTGGCGCTATAAATGTGAAAACGTGTTTCATATAGTGGGAGAGAATTAAACGCGTATCCTTTTTTTAGACAGTGTCTTATGAGAAACAGAGGGAGATGGAAACTACTCCATTTCTTCAAAGCTAATTGAGTAGCCTTTACTGAGAGATCTGTATATGAAGCCAAAACCAGGAAAGATTTTGGACAAGGATGTTCATTGTTACCAATGACGTTTAGTTGTGCGTAGAAAACTGAATGAAGGAAATAAAGGGCTGTTATTATGTGTTAAGGACAGAAAATTAGTACAATCTGAATCATTGTTGATGCGGCAGTAATAGCCGAAGGTGAACTGAGATTGGGTTTTGTGGTAAATGTAATGGAATATGTGCAACCTGTAGGTTAAGAAGTGGACGGAAATAAGAAGGAAGTGCCACAGATATAGATGCTGGAGGACTGGTAAACAGAATCTTGAAGAGAGATGCAGATTTTGATGCCTGAGAAGCAGAACATATAAAACAGAGTAGATACACGTAAGACACAGAAGCAAGCACAAGGTTAAAAATGCTTTTATATGAATCAATAGCCGGAAATGCCCAAGAGTGTAAAAATCTTATCTTATTTTGGATGTTTAAAATGAATTTTAAATCTGTAGATAAATTCTTGAAGCGAAAAACAGTCAGCCAAAAGAGCAGCAAGCACGCGGATATACACGTATTCGGTCCCTTTCGAGCTTAAACACACCAGCTTCCAATTCATTCCTCACCTTAAAGGATTTTCAGTAATGCAATTACGACTCGGGTCATGTGAATCGTATATTTATATCACATTACACTAAGATTTTATTGTTTTATGTTTACATTAGACGGAGGAGCACTATGTAGTTCAACTACATTTTCCTATGCGTATTTGAAAAATTACCATCTCATTTAAAGAGTGGGAAATATGGTAGTAATGGCATTGAAAATAGCAACTTTTCGGTTTATATCCCGTCATTCTTTTGTTACTATAGCCTAGCCACTTGGAGCGCTAGCATCGCAGCGACAGTCAGCAGGTCAACTTTTGCCTGATAGTTCCGCTACTGTTTGTCGTAGACTAAAATAAAATAAGCACAATGGTTTTAAGCCCCTGTGTAATCCTGAAGTAATGATACAGATTTTTATATATAGATCTTATTTGGAAGGGAAATTACTCAAAATATATATTTAAGCGATTGACTAGCAGCACACTTCCACAATCATGTATACCTGTCTCATTTGTCTCATACAAATGCAGCCGTACAGTCACCTAAATTTTCCCTACGATTTTAACTCTTTTATTACTCTGTAACTCGATATTCTTGAACACTAAGATACTAACTAGGAGGGCTATTCAGAAGGTAGGGAACGTTTTGGCATAAAAAAAGTACAAGAAGTACATTTTATTATATACATCTGAAAGAGCGACTGACATACTACTTTTCCACACAGTCACCAAACACATTGAGGCACTTATCATAGCGGTAGACATGTTTCGAAAGACCTTCGTCGTAAAATTCTGCCGCCTGAGACGTCAGCCAGTGAGTCACGCCCGCCTGGAGATCTGTGTCGTCATCATAGGGTCGTGTGCAAACCAGTCCTTCATCTTCGGAAACAAGTGGAAGTCGCTTGGTGCAAGATCGGGGCTGTAGGGCGGATGAGGGAAAATTTCCCATTTGAATGAATTAAGGAGTTCTTTTGTGCGGTATGCCTTGTGAGGTCGTCCATTGTCGTGCAAAAACAAAATTTGGGACGTCAGCTTTCCTCGGCGTTTGTTTTGAACTGCTCTTTTAAGGCTGTGCAAAGTTCGACAATACCAGACAGAAATTATGGCTACTCCACTTTCGAGAAAATTAATAAGAAGCACACCTTGCCTATCCCAAAACACTGTCGCCATCAACTTCCTTGCTGTCAAGGTTTGTAAACAGTTTCTTGGTTTTTGGGGGAAACTTGTGTGGCCCTATTCCATGGACTGTAATTCTGTCTCGAAATTGACGTGTTTCACCCGAGTCTCGTCACCGGTTACAATTCGATCCAGTAATGAATCACCATGTTTGTGGTAGGTCTCCATAAATGTCAATGTTGCCTCCATTCGCTGTTCTTCAAGGTGCTCTGTAAGCAATTTGGGCACCCACGGTGCACAAAATTTGTGGTAGCCTAGTTTTTGAGTGACAGTTTCAAACAGCAAAGTCCGCGAAACTTGTGGAAAAGAAAGCGAAAGCCCTGTTATTGTGAAGCGACGGTTTTCACGAATCATCAACTTTAGCGACAAGATCGTCAGTCGCAGTGCTCGGGCGTCCACTATTCCCTTCATCATGAACATTGGTTCGACCAGTTTTAAACCGAATGCACCATTTCCGGACGGAACATTAACTGATTACGTTGTTTCCGTACACTTCGCACAGTTCACGATAAATTTCTATGGGTTTTAGGTTTTTTTGCCAACAAAAACCGTATCACAGACCGCACCAAACAACTGACGGGATTTTCAGTTGCAGTGCAAATCCGAATATCGAAAAAACCAGACGCGCGGAGACGTTCCGCTGTCAGGGATGATTGCCGACTGAGCTGCCGAGCACGCACATAACCAAAATATACGCGATCGGCGCGCGCCTAGCGGTGTCAGAAGGAAACGTTCGCTACTTTCTGAATAGCCCTCGTATAATTAAATATTTGTGATATTTACCTACAAAATTAAGTTCTCTGCTTTTAGATCTGCGTTAGTATCAAAAATTATTAACTATTAATGTTCGTAATTGGTAATTGTGTAAAATTTGGGTGACTAACTGTGATATTAAAATTTAATTTTTACTGCAAAATGTAAACCAATAGCGTAATAGTGAAGTCACCTACAAAATAACAATATGTTGTTGGTGACATGTGAGCCCTACAGGCATGGAGGTATCATAAGCAGAGAAGGCGCTGTAGACTTACTCTGTAGGTTGCTTTGAAGCCGTCGCCGTATGTTAGAAGTCCCAAAAAATTATCAGGCTACTGTTTACGATAGTTTCTTGTGCTTCACTTCGGTAGTACGCACACAATAGTTGTTTTAAACAGAAAATGTTACAGTGGTTTGATGAATGACACAGCACTAGAAAGGCGTTTTCTGACGTTTATTTGGTCTTAAATACGTATTTGGATCCACTAATACGACGCAGCAACAATGTTTTTGTATATGTTTCGAATATGAAAAAGCTGCTTTCGTAACCCAGTATTTTTATTAGTACGGACTGACGAAACATTTTCGATATATGTTTTCTGCCAGAAAATTCTGTGAACATATTTTGTTACGTTTGATCGGTATTCCAATATTTCCTTCTCGCAGCGTCCACACAGAGAGCTTTTTGGAATGGCCAGATCGGAAATCAAAAGTCAAATGACAGAAACAAATATTTGATCAGGTAAACATCCGCAGCTGAAGAACATATTTAATGAACAAAAATCCACTTCAGTTGTCAGTTTCCGCTCTTTCGTGGCTATCTACGTCGGTTCCCCATCTCTATGGTTCCTACGCCAGTCGCTTTCACCGGCCCGGATAGCTGGTTTCTTAGTTGTCTGCACTGTATAATCATTTCCGTCTGATGCTGTCCAGGCGTGCACTGTGGTTACTGATCCTATGCACGAGTTCAGCTGCTTTTTATTCACATTATAACTGAGTTTTTTTCTATTCGTCACCCTCCCCAAAATTAGAGCTTTTCTTCCAGTCCACTGCGCTTGTTGGATCCCCCATGACTGACTGGCCCCTCTCCCACACAAATGTGAGTACACAAAAATTTACAACTGCACCTTTTATCTTAGTATGTCAACCCTATAGTACTTGTACATTAATAGCCTCTTGTTCGCGGTTGGTGGCACCTAAAGATGAACCTTTAAGCTTCGGAACCGGTTGAGAAATAAATTAAGAAAGTCACTGGCCACTGAAACGGAGTTTTATTCTATGGACAGATATAAAAACATTAAAGTAAACAGCAAAACCGAAATTCGTGTATATAAACGAACACATCGTTTGTACGTGTCTACTTACGAATGAAATACGTTCCTTTACACTTCATACTGTAATAAGAATTATTAATATGCCCGAAAATAAGGGATGCTGGTAGTTTTGACAAAAACAATTCCACCAGAAGCCAATGTTTGGGGCAAATAATATGGCGGGCGTCGGCCTTTTTGTGACGTGTTGACAACTTCCCTTTATTTTAACTTCCTTGCATACAGTACTGCAATAAAATTTAATGACACTCGCAATACCTACATATGTGCCCTAAAGATATGGTTTACATATTTTGGTACAGGTTTCTCTTTGCGTTTACAGAAATCTATAGAGTTCATGCGTTATGCAAAATCAAATATTTTTCTTGATGCATTTATGGAACAAATAATGTCTCTAAATACGGACCATAGATAACGTAATTAAATATAAGAAGACTAAGCAAGAAATTTACATTGGACCAGCCTCGTTTCCATCATGACCTAACGAATTATGCGTACATCTCAGGGTGTCTGCGCAGTCTTGAACTACTATAAACATGTCGTGTAGTATAAGAATTACCAAGTGGCTGATCTTTTGGCACCAACATCACGCACGACACAATTTTGGGGCCGGCTGGTGTTGCCGAGCGGTTCTAGGCGCTTCAGTCTGGAACTGCGGGACCGCTACAGACACAGGTTCAAATCCTGCCTCGAGCATAGATGTGTGTGATGTCCTTAGGTTAGTTAGGTGTAAGTAGTTCTAAGTTCTAGGGGACTGATAACCTCAGATGTTAAGTCCCATAGTACTCAGAGCCATTTGAAGCATTTTGGGCGCCTGTAATTGCAGCCAATCTGTTTTTCCAGTCTGAAATTTTAAGCCGCTAATTTTGTGGCATTGAATGAACATCGTCAAATTACGTCGACAAGTAACGACGTTGCAGCGAAAATCGCTAACTAGTGAGGCAATTATTATTTTTTTGATTAATGGCCACATGTAGATAGCCGAACGCCAATAATAACAAGTGCAATAAAAAAATGCGAGGTAAGAGAACTTGATTGCTAGTTGGTTCTATAAATATCTATAAAAGTTAATTACCATAGTGAAAGAAAAGACTGCACAGCAGCTTGTTACTGGCACGCTACTCTAAAAAACAGTTAACGATTCATACGTTGTGCCTTGAATTCACTCTATCAACACTTGCTCCTGTTTTCTCCTTTCGCAGTATGACCCACAGTGGTAGAACGCTGTGCAAACGAAACTGTGCTCTCCTATCGATATTTCGGTTTGAATTCCTATTCACGACGTGCATTACTTCAGGTTAAAAAATCTACTCCTCATAAATCTCACTATGAAGGCAATGTTACATGTTAATGGTTTGGTTGTCTTATGATTTACAAATTATACATTTCTACTTTTATTGCAACTAACACGTTTAACAAGGACATATGCGCAACGACATATAGCAGCACAGTGTTAGCATGCATTCTTTCACACTCATTTAGATACAGAAAAAGAGATCGATAATACCTTTTTACTAGTTCACCGCTCTCTGCTTCGCTTACGTAGACTGTCTGGCCTGCAGAGATTTTTGTTTCTTGTTTTTATTTATTCGAATTTAATGTTGTTGACAAACTGCAGCACCTTCTGAGCTTTCCACACTAATAGAGGCCATATAAGCATGGTCTTTTCCGAATGAAGTTCTGACCAAAAAGCAGTTCTGGTAACTGGAGTCCAAGCTTTTTGTTGATCACGCCCTTTGTGTTCTTGTGGAAATATTTCCGTAGCAACTTTAATCCCCAACAAATACTAATTTATAACTAAGCGGGAAGTGAAACGCCCCTTTTCATGAATTTAGCTTAGAAATTTCTTTAAATGTAACGAAATATTTTCTTACAAATTTCTATTCCCTATTGCACTCCCTTAGGGGCTGGAGTTTCAGAAACATTCATACACGTATTTTTTTATTTCTAACCGAGAAATCAGCTACCAATATTCATAGTCGTAGCGTTAAAAATGCATAGTAGTTCTTTGGTAATTATTTATTTTCAAATACACGTTGACCCACTATTTTACCCCCTTTGTGGTTGAATTTCCAAAAATGTTGAAATACGTGATTTTATCACCTGTTTTTATTATACACTCCTGGAAATGTAAAAAAGAACACATTGACACCGGTGTGTCAGACCCACCATACTCGCTCCGGACACTGCGAGAGGGCTGTACAAGCAATGATCACACGCACGGCACAGCGGACACACCAGGAACCGCGGTGTTGGCCGTCGAATGGCGCTAGCTGCGCAGCATTTGTGCACCGCCGCCGTCAGTGTCAGCCAGTTTGCCGTGGCATACGGAGCTCCATCGCAGTCTTTAACACTGGTAGCATGCCGCGACAGCGTGGACGTGAACCGTATGTGCAGTTGACGGACTTTGAGCGAGGGCGTATAGTGGGCATGCGGGAGGCCGGGTGGACGTACCGCCGAATTGCTCAACACGTGGGGCGTGAGGTCTCCACAGTACATCGATGTTGTCGCCAGTGGTCGGCGGAAGGTGCACGTGCCCGTCGACCTGGGACCGGACCGCAGCGACGCACGGATGCACGCCAAGACCGTAGGATCCTACGCAGTGCCGTAGGGGACCGCACCGCCACTTCCCAGCAAATTAGGGACACTGTTGCTCCTGGGGTATCGGCGAGGACCATTCGCAACCGTCTCCATGAAGCTGGGCTACGGTCCCGCACACCGTTAGGCCGTCTTCCGCTCACGCCCCAACATCGTGCAGCCCGCCTCCAGTGGTGTCGCGACAGCCGTGAATGGAGGGACGAATGGAGACGTGTCGTCTTCAGCGATGAGAGTCGCTTCTGCCTTGGTGCCAATGATGGTCGTATGCGTGTTTGGCGCCGTGCAGGTGAGCCCTACAATCAGGACTGCATACGACCGAGGCACACAGGGCCAACACCCGGCATCATGGTGTGGGGAGCGATCTCCTACACTGGCCGTACACCACTGGTGATCGTCGAGGGGACACTGAATAGTGCACGGTACATCCAAACCGTCATCGAACCCATCGTTCTACCATTCCTAGACCGGCAAGGGAACTTACTGTTCCATTAGGACAATGCACGTCCGCATGTATCCCGTGCCACCCAACGTGCTCTAGAAGGTGTAAGTCAACTACCCTGGCCAGCAAGATCTCCGGATCTGTCCCCCAATTGAGCATGTTTGGGACTGGATGAAGCGTAGTCT
The DNA here is from genome assembly GCF_021461395.2 of Schistocerca americana. Lineage (NCBI taxonomy): Eukaryota > Metazoa > Arthropoda > Insecta > Orthoptera > Acrididae > Schistocerca > Schistocerca americana. Next base: position 248,640,845 of record NC_060121.1, read on the forward strand.
CACGCGGTCTGCACGTCCAGCACGAACGCTGGTCCAACTGAGGCGCCAGGTGGAAATGGCATTGCAAGCCGTTCCACAGGACTACATCCAGCATCTCTACGATCGTCTCCATGGGAGAATAGCAGCCTGCATTGCTGCGAAAGGTGGATATACACTGTACTAGTGCCGACATTGTGCATGCTCTGTTGCCTGTGTCTATGTGCCTGTGGTTCTGTCAGTGTGATCATGTGATGTATCTGACCCCAGGAATGTGTCAATAAAGTTTCCCCTTCCTGGGACAATGAATTCACGGTGTTCTTATTTCAATTTCCAGGAGTGTATATTATCTTCACCTTTTTCAAACAAAATCTGTAGGCTGAAGAGCGGCATACTAAGCTGCTGCCAGCCCGCCCCCTTCGGAGGGGAATCGAAATTCAATAAAGGAAAAAAAAAATGCTCTGCCAGCGAGTCTAATCGTTGTCTCGACACATCGCCTCGACAAGACAGCGTGTTTATCGTACTGTGATGTAGTCGATCGTGGACGTCTTGGATTCGTTTGGTTGTCTCTGTCACGCCGTTGCGTCTTGCGTGTTGTCGTCGTAAGGTCTTCCTCCAGCGTCCGCCATTGTTTCGTGTCCGTCCTTTCCGTCCGTTTGTTTGTTCGCACGCCGCTCTCCGTTTGGTCCCGACGCGCTTTCTCGGCCACCCAAGTTACAACACCTTTTATCCCCTATTTCACCCCCTTAGTTTCCGAAGTTCGAAAAATCCCTTCTTAAACGGCGCCTGCAGTATAAGATAAACACCTTCTCCAAACTTCAAGTCTCTATTCTTAGCAGTTTGACCTGGGAGATGCAGAGTTGGCCAGGCAATCAGGACATTTCCTTTTGTATTTATTTATAATAATAATAACTATAAGCACCGCAGTTCTGTATACGTATGGAGACGGGCTAATTGGGACCGACCAACGGCGTGTCATCCATCAGCCAACGGCTGGAAGAGTGGGGTCTGTTCACCGCAATCCGGCCGTTGTCTGATTAGCAGGCATGGTGCCACTACTATCCGGTCAAGCAGCGGCTCAAATGACGTCCCGAGTTTGAGTGCACTGCGTTCCAGTCCTCACACAAAACAAAATTCTCCTTCAGCGTTGTTAAGTCCCATAGTGCACAGACCCATTTGAACCATTTGAGCCGTCAGCATAATGAAGCAAACCCGGGTTCGCTGCGTGGCAATCAGACACGATGATCATTTTTAAACTTATTTCCAGCCTCGCACCACTCAGCTACTTAGCTGCTTAGGTGTTTACGGTTTATTTATGAATACTGTCTTTATCTGCTGAAATCTATTTCATATAAGGAAGATGTATTGTGACTGTTGTCCGGATAGTAACAACAGAAATCAAAAGAACTACTTCCTATTTGCTACAAGGTACTTACTGAACTGCTTCAGTTGAATACTTTAAAGATTGCTTTTCCTATTGACTTTTGTCAGCCCGAGATACTACCTCGTCCTGTCACCTTTGTCATCGTTAAAACTCAATCTTCCCTCTATCAAGTATGCCTTCAACTTTTAAAACAAGTCACAATCATTTGGTGGGAGAGCTGGATTACACAATGCAAAGAACTCCAATACTTTCTGTTATGTCACATACAGACGAGTCGATTTAGGACAGTTGTTGTTGTTGTTGTTGTTGTTGTTGTTGTGGTCTTCAGTCCAGAGACTGGTTTGATGCAGCTCTCCATGCTACTCGATCCTGTGCAAGCTTCTTCGTCTCCCAGTACCTGGTGCAACCTACATCCTTCTGAATCTGTTTAGTGTGTTCATCTCTTAGTCTCCCTCTACGATTTCTACCCTCCACGCTGCCCTCCAATACTAAATTGGTGATCTCTTGATGCCTCAGAATATGCCCTACCAACCGATCCCTTCTTCTAATCAAGTTGTGCCACAAATGTATCTTCTCTCCAATTATATTCAATACCTCCTCATTAGTTATGTGATCTACCCATATAATCTTCAGCATTCTTCTGTAGCACCACATTTCTAAAGCTTCTATTCTCTTCTTGTCTAAACTATTTATCGTCCATGTTTCACTTCCATACATGGCTACACTCCATACAAATACTTTTAGAAACGACTTCCTGACACTTAAATCTCTACTCGATGTTAACAAATTTCTCTTCTTCAGAAACGCTTTCCTTGTCATTGCCAGTCTACATTTTGTATCCTCTCTACTTCGGCCATCATCAGCCATTTTGCTCCCTAAATAGCAAAACTCATTTACTACTTTAAGCGTCTCATCTAATTCCCGCAGCATCACTCGATTTAATTCGACTACATTCCATTATCCTCGTTTTGCTTTTGTTGATATACATCTTCTATCCTCCTTTCAAGACTTTATCACACGGCGATAGGAATCTTCGTCACTTCTTCTTCAGTAGCCCTCATGCATTTTTCCTTAACGTCTCATAGTACATACCAAAGTTTATAGCGTATTGTCTGGACAGTTCGACGTGAACTGATCTCTATCTAAACACACATATTCTGGAGGCAATGCCTTGTCTATTCGACCACCCTCTTCTGTCATTTGCTGTTTGTTTCGGTTCCGTGTAATCGTCACATCTTATCCTGTTCTCTACGTCTTTCAAATACTTCATCCCAGTCTGTTTTCTTCTTACGTTCCCAGTACTTTTCCTTCAAGAATGGTAATGACGAATGTGTTGTGTCTTGTAACATGTCCAATGAATTTTATTTTTTCTGTTCAATTTCGTTCGATAATTATCTCTATTCCTTGACTTCCCTTAAATGCTCCGGGTTGGTTTTTCTTCACGTAGAGCACGTTCTTTCACTTTAGGCAGTATAGACGTTCCAGCAGCTTTGGTAGATTCAGTTTACCCACAGTGAAACTTCAACTTCCATAGAGCACTGTGCACCATACAAACGATATTGCAAGAATTTATCTGATATCTGTAGTCATACGTTTGCTGGTTAAAATGATTTTCCTGATTATAAATGCCCGTTGTGAAAATGTAATCCTTCTTTTCTGTCTCATTGAGCATATATTGTTGTCTATCATTATGCAAGCCGGTTTTGAATGATCAATTATTATGATGGTATTAATTTGCTCCATAATTTTTTCATATTACTACTGCTTTAGCTTTCCGTTTGTTCACTTTTAATATCAATAGTTTTCGAGTGTCTGATAGGAATGGGAGTATACTATTCATTTCTTTTTCGAAGTCTGCGGTTATTACGATGTAATCAGCAAAACTAATGCAATGTATTCTTTTACGGTTAACTTTTATCCCATTTGTCTCCTCCTGCATGATATGAATAGCATCCTAAATGAACATATTAAATAGATACGAAGATAGAGACATCCTTTTCCAGCTCCTGTTTTAATCCTTGCCTCTTCTTTCAATACGTTTTCTGTGTAAAGTGGACGTTCAGACGTTTTCACGATGATTGTGTAAAACGCCATTCATTCTGCCTTATTCTTTGGCGAACCCCAAGCTCCTAGACCAAAAAATTCGTTGTACCCTCATAATGAATTTCGAACCTGCCAGAATATAAAATCAAGAGGCTCATTTTGAACTAAATTTCTCAACACAATAGTTTCGCAACTTATGCCTGACAAACTGTCGTCCCTAGTGTCAGTACACATATATGTTCTGAGACCATCGACTGTCACGATAATTGGTAGCTACGGGTTGGTCGTATTAATTGCATCTCGTTTGAGACACTAATACAACTAACTATACATTTCAGGTAGTTGATCCCTTATCTTAAAGTACTCAATTCAAAATCCTCTTACATCTATTCAGTATTAGTTGGAGATCCCTTCTCTCGCATTCCGACTCTTTGTATCACATGTGATACATCTTCTATCTACAAAGTGCGCTGTATTTCGTTTGAAAACAGACTGTATGTTATGCTGTACACCCTGTTTAACGACCACATCAACTATCTGCCATTTCAGAACAAACAATACGTGTCAGCAGCAATCAGTGACGAACGTCTTCCGAAAATTTGATGACGACCTTACGAAGGAGAATAATTTTGACAATATTTCCCTGTAAAACACTGCTGAAATGTCATCATTTCGCTGAATCTAATTATACCAAAGAAAATGGAATGGAAGCTGATTTTAGTTTCGGAAAATAATATTCTTAGACTATCATATGTGGTACTTTGGCTCTGCCATCTCATTTTACGCGGTTGTGAATAGCTGGCTGCCGATACCAGTTTACTCTGTGCATTCTTTTCTTTTATAATGCTGAAGGAGGTGCCACGATAAATAGAAAAACTGAGGAAGAGGAAGGCGATGGTTCAAATGGCTCTGAGCACTATGGGACTTAACATCTATGGTCATCAGTCCCCTAGAACTTAGAACTACTTAAACCTAACTAACCTAAGGGCGTCACACAACATCCAGTCGTCACGAGGCAGAGAAAATCCCTGACCCCGCCGGGAATCGAACCCGGGAACCCGGGCGTGGGAAGCGAGAACGCTACCGCACGACCACGAGCTGCGGACGAAGGTGATGGAAGAGGGAAACAAAACGAAGAGAATATCAGTGAGAAAATTGTCGCCACTGGCCGAAATACATAAATTTACTACTGAAATACCTGCTCAATAAAAACAGAGTATATCGAAGTGAAGGAGACTGGGTTGCTCAAACCTGATAGATCTGAATGTAAGCTATTCTCTCGCTGTTTGCAAAAGCCATTACTTCAAATGGTTCTTATTTCGTAAAATATAACTATTCTCTATTTTTTGGAATTGCGTTATTCTATTATTTTCTACTCTTTAGAATGATTGCTACAGCTTTTTATATCAGTTAATGGCTGTAATGAGGCAACATTCAAGGCTGTTGTTGCATTTTTCTTTTTAAAATTCAGCCTTGATCAAGACTGAATTTTAAACAGAAAAATTTTAAAAATTTTTGGCCACTGTTCCAAAAATGTTTATTAAAATAGCTTTTGTTGCAGTTTACTTAGTAATAAGAAATTTTTATTACATTAGTAAACTCAACTAAATAAATATTTGCATTTCCTCATGTATCCTTTCGCTTCTTCTTAAGAGCCTGGTGTATCAATTATGATATACTGTCAGCAGGAGTGTGTAACCATCGGCAAAAATAGTTGATGAATATACAGATTATGCCATAAGTCAGTTGTAACAACCAATTCTTAAACTTTATTTTGCCTAGCGTAGTGGCAGTCAGTTGTAATCTTGACTAGTGCGTAGAACCTTTAAGTAAGTTAACACTAGCAGTTTGAGGTTAAGTTGTCTGTAGCTATTTGGGAAAGAACGAATAAAAATGTAACTGCAGAACTGCCTGTATATGTTTTGCAAGCTTTGTGGGAAAAGGACCTTGTGGAAAGTTTTCGAAACAGCCAAAGTCCACACGACAAGGTATATGCAAATTAAACACCTGAAGAGACCGGGATGGCAGCACAACATCCTCGTTCACGTAGGCAAAAGTCTATTACTGCAGAAGAGAATTTTAATGTCGTCGTGTGATGTTTTGTACAACCAACGACTAAATCTCAAAGAAAAGCACCCATGGAGTGTGGTACAAGAAGAAGAAGCTAGCAAAGGATAGTCAAACAGCTGAAATTGAGAGCATATAGCCGGCCAGAGTGGCCGTGCGGTTCTGGGCGCTACAGTCTGGAGCCGAGCGACCGCTACGGTCGCAGGTTAGAATCCTGCCTCGGGCATGGAAGTGTGTGATGCCCTTCGGTTAGTTAGGTTTCATTAGTTCTCAGTTCTAGGGGACTGATGACATCAGATGTTAAGTCCCACAGTGCTGAGAGCCATTTGAACCATTTGATTTCAACTTATTCCGTCAAGATCGGTGATGAACATTTGGTGGAATGAATGTAATCAAAATTTTGGAAATCTGTAATTGTAGGATATTTGAGACAAAATTTTTAAAGCAATGTTAAAAAGGGATTCCATAGTACATCAGGAATACCACTTTGAGCATCCTTTGGAGGATTATGGACCTCTATGTGTATTCCTTTGTCGATAGTTAAACTGTATTTTAATTCTTTCGTATTACTGCACGAAACACATTTTTCAAAACTGACTCACGGTCTGCAGTGTATTACACTTAAGCGCCAAAGTAACTGGTATAGGTATGCATATTCAAATAAAAAAAATTGTTCAAATGGCTGTGAGCACTATGGGACTTAACATCGGAGGTCATCAGTCCCCTAGCACTCAGAACTCCTTAAACCTAACTAACCTAAGAACATCACACACATCCATGCCCGAGGCAGGATTCTACCCTGCGACTCGCGCGGTTCCAGACTGAAGCGCCTAGAACCGCTCGGCCACAACGGACAGCATTTAAATTCAGAGATATGTAAACAGGCGGAATACGGCACTGCGGTCGGCAACGCATATGTAAGACAAGTGTCTGGGACAGTTGTTAGATCGGTTACTGCTGCTACAATGATAGGTTATCAAGATTTATGAGAGTTTGAACGTGATTTTATAATCGGTGCACGAGCAATGGGACACAGCATCTCCGAGGTAGCGATTAAGAGGGGATTTTACTGTACAACCATTTCACGAGTATATCGTGAATATCAGGAATCCGGTAGAATATCGAATCTTCGACATTACTGCGGTCGAAAAGAGATCCTTCAAGCGGGGACAACGACGACTCGTTCAACGTGACAGAAGTGCAATCCTTCCGTAAACTGTTGCAGATTTCATTGCTGGGCCTCCAACAATATCAACAAGTGTCAGCGTGCGAACCACCATCGACATCGGCTTTCGGAGCCGAAGGTCCACTCGTGTACCATTGATGACTGGACAACACAAAGCTTTACGCCTTGCCTGGATCTGTCAAGAGCCACATTGGACTGTTGATGACTGGAAATATACTGCCTGGTTGGACAATTCTCGTTTCAAACTGTACCAAGCGGAATGACGCGTACGGGTATGGAGACAACCTCATGAATACATGGACCATGAATGTCAGCAGGGAACAGTTCACGTTGGTGGAGGTTCTGTAATTGTGCAGGGCGCGTGCAGTTCGAGTGATAAGGGGTCTCTACATACGTCCAGATACGACTCTGACCGGTGACACGTACTTAAGCATCCTGTACGATCACCTGCATCCATTCATTTACATTGTGCATTCCGATGGACTTGGGCAATTCCAGGAGGAGAATGCGACACCCCCTCATTCAGAATTGCTACATAGTTGCTCAAGGAACGCTCTTCGGAATTTAAACACTTCCACTGGCCACAAAACTCCCCAGATATGAACATTATATCTCGGATGCCTTGAAACGTACTCTTCCGAAGAGTTCCCCACCCTCTCGTATTGTTACGGATTTATGGACAAACCTGCAGGATTCATCGTGTCAGTTCGATCCAGCACTTTTTCAAACATTAGTCGAGTCCATGTCACGTCGTGTTGCGGCACTTCTGCGTGCTCGCGGGGGCCGCACACAATATTAGGTAAGTGTACCTGTTTCTTTGGCTCTTCACTGTGTGTTGTAACTACCGACCCGATCCAGCTTCGAACGGGTAGCAGTAAGTATCTATAACCGGCAACATCTCCGACGAACACGTAATAAATTATGTAAGGGTTCCTCATTCCTCAGTCTTTCTATTAGTGAAAATTCTATAAAAATTCCTGCTGTAATTCCTGAGATTAGCCTTCATATACAGATAGAAAGATAAGTTTCCTTTAATTTACATCTATGGTCACAAACATTACGACTTTGTTTTTATGAAACAGATCTGATGATGGTCATTAAAGACCGAAACCGGTAATCTGTTAACAAAAAGTTTGTGACCATAGACGTAAATTAAAGGAAACTTGTTACATATACGGGTCACTGTTTCTTCGCGACGATGTCGCAGCTTGTCAGATAGAAAAATTCGTCAAGAGATATTAATTTATAATTTGTATAGATCACTTAACTGATTCATTTAGCTTCAGATGACTACACTCTATACTGATCTGTACGTTTCTTGTGGTGAGATCCTCTGCTGTATTTTGACAATTTTTCTTTTGGAGGCCCTTAAGAAGGCGCTACACAGAGCAGGATCTAGTTCTGCGTCCTGATGCTCCTTCTTTAGGAGACACCATTCGTGACAGGTACTTAAAAATCCAGGAAAGCGGCCACTCCAATCGCGAACTGATGTTGCTGGAAATTCGGGCAGCGCGTGTATGGCAGCAACGTGCTGTGACAGCCCGTATCCATGTGTTAGTTACACCGGTGGATAGAAACTGTGGGCGTCCTATTGACAGTACTCGTAGTAGTCGTAAGACGAGAATTCTGGAGAGGTGTATCACTGAAATGTTTTTTTTTTTTTTTTGGGGAAGGGGGGGAGTGGGGGAGGGGGCAGGGAAGCGCTGCAGATAGGCATCGAAATTATTCCGCGGTGCGCGCTCGGTATTCATGACGTGGATATGTATGGCTGCGACGTGAAGTGTGAGCACTGGAGGTGTACGGTGCCCTGCTTGGTGTGGGGTGGGTGGTGGAAGAGTGGAGTCTCTCAAAGCGGCGGCGGTGATCGCGGCTGTGGCGCCGGGCTGAGGCGTGTGCCGGCCATTTGTATTCATGCGGCCTGATCCCCGGCCTGCAGGGAGAGGCCGACACGCCGTGGGCGGAATCCGCGCAGCCCCTGCTGCTGCTGCTGCTGCTGCCTACCTGTCTCCAGGGACCGGCCGCCACGTCGCCCTGCCCCCTACCTGACGGTAATGAGTGTTTTATCCTGGCCCTACTGTGCGCTTTGCGACACGTCTCCTTGCGTAACGCTCATTGTTTCCGTCAGAAACCGGGGGTACCGCAGGCGATTAAAGCTGCAACAGGAAGAAAACACCAAAATGGAATGAGCCATGCTAAATGGTGTCCCGCCTTTGTGTGTCCCTCTCTTGAGTGCCAGATGATATACAAATCTAGCTCGACCTTCAATGCGAGATGCTTTTAATACACACATAAAAAAAAAAAACGTTTGCATCGTCTCGGTTCCGAGAGTTCCGGAACCTGTACAGGAAATTGGAATTGAGATCAACTTAAACATCATTTCCGCGCTTTTTATTGCTACTGAAAACCACACATTACATTTTGTACCACCACACAGCGAGACCTTCAGAGGGGGTGGTCTAGATTAGTTAAATGCATTAACTGCGCCCGCAACCTGTCCACCTGACTCTCACTAGGTTGGGTTCCTTCCAAAGCACAAATAGCGTCCTCAAGATCTCTAACAGCCTTAACAAATATTCAGTGGCCCCTCATGTCACACAGCACCGACGGCGTGACGTCAACCGGATGAAGAACGGCAGCGCGCAAACGGGCCACTAAATTCGGAACGCTGCCCTCAGTAGGTTGGCGCCTTATTGTCAACCCGTAAAAAAAATGGTCCTTCCTGAGAAGGCCGATCCCAGGACACTGTCTGACCGCCATTAGAATACATCTGAAACAATCAACAACCAAAACAATATGGTGCCACAGAACAGTAACAAGGGTGAAATTGACAGTAACTGGAATGGCAAGCACAAACGTAACCACGCTCTGCTACCAGTGAAATGACTGGGCTAGCAGGTCAGAGCGGATTAGGACGTCCTCTTGCATTGATATATGCCTGTATTCGTCGTAGCAAACTATCCACAAGTTGATCAAGGCACTGTTGGTCCAGACTGCCCCACACTTGAACGGCGATTCGGCGCAGATACCTCAGAGTGGTTGGTGGCTCACGTCATCCATAAACAGCCCTTTTCAATGGATCCCAGGCGTGTTCGATAGGGTACATGCCTGGAGAACATGCTGGCCACTGTAGTCGAGCGATGTCATTATCCTGAAGGAAGTAATTCGCAAGACGTGCGCGAATTGTCGTCCTTCAAGACGAATGCCTCGCCAGTATGCTGCCGACAAGGTTGCACTATCGGTCAGAGGATGGTGTTCACGTATCGTACAGCCGCTACGGCGCCTTCCATGACCACCAGCGGCGTACGTCAGCCCAAAATAATGCCAACCCGAAACAACAGCGAACCTCCACCTTGCTGCATTCTCTGGACACCGTGTTTAAGGCGTTCAACCTGACCGATTTGCCTCCAAACACGTCTCCGACGATTGTCTGGTTGAAGGCAACACTCATCGGAGAAGAGAACGTGATGACAATCCTGCGCGATACATTCGGGCTGTTTTTGGTTCCATCTGTACCGCGCTACGTGGTATCGTGGTTGCAAAGATCGACCTCGCCATGGATGTCGGGAGTGAAGTTGCGCATCATCAGCCTATTGCACACAGTTTGAGTCGTAACACGACGTCCTGTGGGTGCACGAAAATCATTATTCAACATGGTGGGATTTACGTTAGGGTTTCTCCAAGCCTTAATCCGTAGGTAGCGGTCGTCCACTGCTGTAGTAGCACTTGGGCGGAATGAGCGAGGCATGTCGTCGACAGTTCCTGTCTCTCTGTATCTCCTGCACGTCCGAACAATATCGCTTTGGTGCACTCAGAGACGCTTGGGCGCTTTCCTCGTTGAGAGCTCTTGATGGCACAAAGTAACAATGCGGACGCGATCGAACTGCTATATTGACGGTCGAGGCATGGTTGAACTACAGACAACTCTAACGGTGTACCTGCTGCCTGGTGAAATGGCTGAAGCTGATCGGCTGTCGGAACCCCACCATCTAATAGGCGCTGCTCGTGCGTGGTTGTGTACATCTTTGGGCGAGTTTAGTGACATCTCTGACTGTGTTTGTGATACAAAATACACAGTCAACGTATATCTTCAGGAGTTCTGGGAACCGGGCAGATTGAAAAAAAATCTTTTGATGTGTGTGTATTCTGTAAATATCATATATGTAAACGTTTATTTTGTACAAAAGTCGAACTTCATTCCTAAAATCGGATTCTATTTCTTATAATAGCAGGAAAAGAAAATTTTATACATATTTTAGAAACAGTCTGAAATTTAAATAGTTCATATCTAAAGCACACAATAACAACACGCAAATCAGTATCTTGATTGCGCGATAACAACGGTGACGTTACTGATGACAGCGCCACTGAATCGGAGTTAACTAAACACGGTTTTCTGAAATTCCTTCACTAAAAAAGACGAAGTAAGTACTCCAGAATTCGAATCAACAACAACTGCCAACATATGTAACTTAGAAGTAGATATACTCGGTGTAGTGAAGCAGCTTAAAGCAAATAAGAAACGCAGACTTCCTTCCGAACTGTATACCAGTCAGGTTCCTTTCAGAGTATGCTGATACAACATCTCCATACTTAGCAGCCACACACAACCGTTAGCTCTTACAAAGATCCGTTCACAAAGACTGGAAATTTGCACAAGTCCCTTCAGTACCCAAGAAAGAAGTTAGGAGTAATTCGCTGAATTACAGACCTGTATCACTAACGTCGATTTGAGGCAGAATTTTGGAACATATGCTATGCTCGGAAATTATCAATTACCTTGAAAAAAAAAATCGATTTGCCAACAAATAGCCAACAGGAATCCAGAAAATATCGTTCTCATGAAACGCAACTAGCTCTTTATTCTCATGAAGTAATGAGTGGTTTCGGGAGATGTCAAATTGACAAAAAAATTTTACATTTCCAGAAGGCTTTTGACACAATTCCTCAGAAGCGACTTGGTTACAGTTCGTAATAACTGACGTAAAGTCGTCGAGTAAAACAAAATTAATATCTGGAATTCCACAAGGATGGGTCATAGGCCATCTGTTTTACAGTCTAGGTGGAGGGGCTCTTGGGGCGACAGGATATTCGACGAATGGACTGGCCTATCAGTTCCCCCTATTTAAATCCCATCAAGTGCCTGTTGGCTGCGGTTTGAACGCGCACTGGAACACGTCCACATGCACCGAAGACCATCCAGCGATTATCATCCCAGCTGGTGAAGGAATTAAACGTCTCACCACAAGAACTCATTACTAACTTCTTAGCCAGTATGGGAGCACGTTGCAGAGCAAGCATTACCGCCCGTGGCGATCACACATCTCATTAAGAACCATGTCCCACCTTTTGTAATGTCCAGGCACCATCACAAATCGCGGTGACGACAGTGTAATTATTGTCTATGAATAAAAGCGTCATTTCTGTTCGTATAATTGCGTACTTCTTTCAGTTGTCTGCTGAACCTTATGCTTAGCACAGTGGTGTATATGCACAGTTATTTGCAATCATTCCGTATTCAGAACTTGTAATGAACTGTGTGGTGTCACCGCCAGACACCACACTTGCTAGGTGGTAGCCTTTGAATCGGCCGCGGTCCATTAGTATACGTCGGACCCGCGTGTAGCCACTGTCAGTGATAGCAGACCGAGCGCCACCACACGGCAGGTCTAGAGAGACGTACTGGCACTCGCCCCAGTTGGACAGACGACTTTGCTAGCGATGCTACACTGACGAAGACTCTCTCATTTGCCGAGAAGATAGTTAGCATAGCCTTCAGCTAAGTCAATTGCTACGACCTAGCAAGGCGCCATCACCAAGTTATATTGAGATGATAATACTGTATCAACAAGACCAATGTTCACCAATTGTGGATTAAAGTTAAGTATTCCAGCAGCTACGCACTTTTCTTTATAGCATTCATTACGTATCCTGTTTCAGACCTCACGCCAGCCTGCGTGAGTTTAAGGGCGTGCCTTTCGGCTTCCTCTCATTGTGTCTAGGCTGTCTTGTCTAGACACAACAAACTGTAATGTGATTTACTACTCAGACGCAAAGCATTATAAATACTGAGAGATTGCTCGCTTATTGTAAGCTGGAAACTTCTTACGGTATCAAGTCATATTTATTCTTTCCGATGTTTTATGCGCTCATTCTTAAGTTCCTCTCCTGCGTGTAAGGTAATTTATTGGTTTACCGCAAGACTGGTATAGCGAAGGTGTAATTCTTAGCATGTTACATCTCTGATCGGTATGGAACCTGAATACATTACTACTGGCAGTTTGTTGTCCTCTCCCTAAATCTTCATTAATTCCTGCTCATAAAATAAATGCATCTTGTCGTCACCCATTACAAAAATTTCCATATTTCTCTTCGGCAATTATTCAGTGTACATATAATCAAACAGTTCAATTGAACACAGTTCTCCGCTTGACTGATTAATAATATCCCGCTCTTTGTATGAGTAAATCCCGGCACGAAAGGTTAAGTTGTACGCTTTTTTCGTAAATCCGGCTGCTGTGGTGGGCTTCGCAATGAGTGTATTCATATAAAACGAGATATTTTGAATAGCAGCTGGTGGTGATGGCATCCAACATTTTGAGTAGTACAAGCAGATTTAGTCTTTGAACTAAGTTTGATTCTGCCGGTTTGACGAGATACTGCAGTGATCAATCTTTTTCGAATCCCAATTTCGCAATTACAGTCAAGAGGAGTCCTCCTCATTGCACAGTGTTTGATTATGAGGTGTTCATATCGACACGACGTAATTTTGGTAGGCGTTTAATAGTGATTACATATTGTTTCTTGTTCAGTTACAGCCGGCCGGGGTGGCCAAGCGGTTCTAGGCGCTACAGTCTGGAACCGCGCGACCGTTACGGTCGCAGGTTCGAATCCTGCCTTGGGCATGGACGTGTGTGACGTCCGTAGGTTAGCCGGCCGAAGTAGCCGTGCGGTTAAAGGCGCTGCAGTCTGGAACCGCAAGACCGCTACGGTCGCAGGTTCAAATCCTACCTCGGGCATGGATGTTTGTGGTGTCCTTTGGTTAGTTAGGTTTAACTAGTTCTAAGTTCTAGGGGACTAATGACCTCAGCAGTTGAGTCCCATAGTGCTCAGAGCCATTTGAACCATTTGTCCGTAGGTTAGTTAGATTTAAGTAGTTCTAAGTTCTAGGGGACTGATGACCTCAGACGTTAAGTCCCATAGTGCTCAGAGCCATTTGAACCATTTGTTCAGTTACATGAACCATCCACATCCATTTTGCATCACGCAGATTACAGTAAATGTATGACTTTTTTTATAAATTCCTTTGCTTACATAGTGTCAGATAGTGGTTGCAAATTGAATATTGGTTTATAAACCTCTACGTTACAGAGCACAGTTTCGTAGATGACGAATTCGTATAGTTACTCACGGCTCCCCGCTTACTCTCCCTAGTTGTGAAATTGCACGTGGAATCTCTGGAAATAATCGTGCTTTGTTGGAGTATACACGAGATTTTAAATACCTCCACAGAAAGAAATCACATGATGCCAACTCACAACAGCTGGGTGACCAATTCACGTCACGCTTGCCAGACATCAACCGGCCATTCTTGCAATCGACGTGTGACACGATGCGCCCTCTTACTGAAATCAAACCTCCTCAACATTCGCACGAATCGATTCACATCACAAAGCTCTCTTAACGTACTGCGGTAGCGCTCGCCGTCAACTGTTAATGCGTTTCCGGCGCTATCTTCGAAGAAGTTCGATCTAATGATGCCTTCAGCCCAAATGCCACACCACAGTCACTCTTCATGGATGTAATGGCTCCTCCATAATAAATGCAATATTTTTCTGTGCCCCAAATCCTACAACTATGTTTGTTCACGAAGCCATTCAACAGAAAGTGCGCGTCATCTGTTAACGTTCTTTTCTCGATGAGAATGTTGTTCGCTCTTTGTTTCGCAAGCATCCAACAGACAAATACTCGATGCTTTTCATGATTGTTTGGCCTCTATTCTTGTGTCAGATGGAAGTAAAACGGTGTAGATCCTACTCGCATGGTTTTTCTGGGAACATCCAGTTGTTGTGAACGTCGGCGAATAGCTTATTACCGTACTTACAGCAACATTATCATGGCGATGTTTTCCGCAGAACAGCTCCTATTACGGCGCCCTGAGGATGTAATGTCCACAACCGAACCACTTTTCTCAAATTTGGCCAGCAGTCTCATGAACCGTCGACGTATTTGGTGCATTAAATTGACCATACATCGCAACAGTCTCTGTAGAAGATTCGCAACATTGGTAGTAAGATTTCACTATGCCAACGCGCTGTTCCGTCGTGAAGCGCTCCATTTCTAATCACAAAGAAAATAGATGAAAATCATGCAACTTCCAGTGCTGTGAACTTTCTGGGACAGAAATGGCGGTTATTTCAGAATTTTCTTTCCTTTTGGGAAACCCCACACATACACTCCTGGAAATGGAAAAAAGAACACATTGACACCGGTGTGTCAGACCCACCATACTTGCTCAGGACACTGCGAGAGGGCTGTACAAGCAATGATCACACGCACGGCACAGCGGACGCACCAGGAACCGCGGTGTTGGCCGTCGAATGGCGCTAGCTGCGCAGCATTTGTGCACCGCCGCCGTCAGTGTCAGCCAGTTTGCCGTGGCATACGGAGCTCCATCGCAGTCTTTAACACTGGTAGCATGCCGCGACAGCGTGGACGTGAACCGTATGTGCAGTTGACGGACTTTGAGCGAGGGCATATAGTGGGCATGCTGGAGGCCGGGTGGACGTACCGCCGAATTGCTCAACACGTGGGGCGTGAGGTCTCCACAGTACATCGATGTTGTCGCCAGTGGTCGGCGGAAGGTGCACGTGCCCGTCGACCTGGGACCGGACCGCAGCGACGCACGGATGCACGCCAAGACCGTAGGATCCTACGCAGTGCCGTAGGGGACCGCACCGCCACTTCCCAGCAAATTAGGGACACTGTTGCTCCTGGGGTATCGGCGAGGACCATTCGCAACCGTCTCCATGAAGCTGGGCTACGGTCCCGCACACCGTTAGGCCGTCTTCCGCTCACGCCCCAACATCGTGCAGCCCGCCTCCAGTGGTGTCGCGACAGGCGTGAATGGAGGGACGAATGGAGACGTGTCGTCTTCAGCGATGAGAGTCGCTTTTGCCTTGGTGCCAATGATGGTCGTATGCGTGTTTGGCGCCGTGCAGGTGAGCGCCACAATCAGGACTGCATACGACCAAGGCACACAGGGCCAACACCCGGCATCATGGTGTGGGGAGCGATCTCCTACACTGGCCGTACACCACTGGTGATCGTCGAGGGGACACTGAATAGTGCACGGTACATCCAAACCGTCATCGAACCCATCGTTCTACCATTCCTAGACCGGCAAGGGAACTTGCTGTTCCAACAGGACAATGCACGTCCGCATGTATCCCGTGCCACCCAACGTGCTCTAGAAGGTGTAAGTCAACTACCCTGGCCAGCAAGATCTCCGGATCTGTCCCCCATTGAGCATGTTTGGGACTGGATGAAGCGTCGTCTCACGCGGTCTGCACGTCCAGCACGAACGCTGGTCCAACTGAGGCGCCAGGTGGAAATGGCATGGCAAGCCGTTCCACAGGACTACATCCAGCATCTCTACGATCGTCTCCATGGGAGAATAGCAGCCTGCATTGCTGCGAAAGGTGGATATGCACTGTACTAGTGCCGACATTGTGCATGCTCTGTTGCCTGTGTCTATGTGCCTATGTGCCTGTGGTACTGTCAGTGTGATCATGTGAAGTATCTGACCCCAGGAATGTGTCAATAAAGTTTCCCCTTCCTGGGACAATGAATTCACGGTGTTCTTATTTCAATTTGCAGGAGTGTATTTCGATATGCATGTTATTAGCATCTCAGTGCAATCGGTTTCTCAATTAGAAGTGGCATTTGAATATTCATTGTTTGTGAGGAGGTCGTGTTATACCGTGTGTAAGAAGGAGAAACGTATATCAGCACACGTGCGGTAGCGGTACGACTGTCGCTTACCGTTCCTCGACGTTACTGCTCGCGTTGGCAGGGATCCCACGACTCTCATACGAATGAGACATCGATTGGTTCAGGAGGGCCAAACTACCACTATGCAGGATATCGGAGGCCCAGGGCTACAAGC
Source organism: Schistocerca americana (assembly GCF_021461395.2). Classification (NCBI taxonomy): domain Eukaryota; kingdom Metazoa; phylum Arthropoda; class Insecta; order Orthoptera; family Acrididae; genus Schistocerca; species Schistocerca americana. Next base: position 248,657,666 of record NC_060121.1, read on the forward strand.
ACCCGGGAGGGAAGACAAACTGTTGGCTCGATCGTGCAGGATCGTGCAATCACACAACGCACAGTAGGCAGCGGAGAAGAATGCCTGCGAGGGGATTGGGGAAAAACTCCCTCCCCTCTCACCCATGCTCCCCGCGGCTGCTCACCACTATCTGCGCTATTGTCCGTCCGAAAAATAAATGTTACATACAATGTCAACTTTGTCGTGTTTCATTGTTCGCCGTTCGTTGTCTCCCAGTTTCTTTCTTTTTCTTATTTAGTATACGGTACCAGCGAGAAAGATGTAAGTTCTAGTGACCTGCACACATCATAAGCAAGAAATGGATGAGAAATTCCATAGACGATGTTTGTAACTGAATGAAATGTAACACATATCATGACGAAAAGACGCATTTCAGTTGTTGCATACACAGTACTGACGAACTAAGAGGCAGCAGCTACTTTGTTCAAGGTTTCATTGACTTTAGCCGCATTTGGGCATTGAAATGAATCCATGGTGAAAATTTATGCCACACTGGGACTCGCACCCAGACTGCCCGCTTTACGCGAGCTGTCGCCTTAACCGTCTCATGCTTTCGAGGGGCGTTCAATACGTAATGCAACACATTTTTCTCTCGGCCAGTTTTGGTTGAAAAGAAGGTGGAATTTCTTGAGAGACGTCGTGTAATATTCCCGCTTCTGCCCCTATAGTTTCATGAAGTTCCGATAGATGGCAGCGCTATACATGGCCTTCAAAATGGTGTCTGTAATGGAGGTGAGTTGCAAGCAGAGATACGTCATTGGGTTTCATTTGGAGCAAAACCAGAAGATCGTAGGCATTCACAGCCGCTTGCAGGGTGTCTGCGGACACCTAGCAATAAACAAAAGCATGGTGAGCCGTTGGGCGAGGCGTCTGACATCATCGCTAGATATCGCACAAACCAGTTCGCTCTTCCGCGTGACGGCCGGTTGCACACAGCTGTGACTCCTGGAATGATCGAATATGCAGACGCTCTTATCCAAGGTGATAGACGCATCACAATCAACACTTTGCTGCGCAAGTGCACATCTCTCTTGGTAGTTCTGACACACTCGTCCACCAGCTTGGGTGCTCAAAGGTTCCTTGCCGCCTAAAAGAATACCATAAGGAACAACGAAGGACTGTTGTGCAGAACTGCTTGCGCGTAGCGAGGCTGACTGTCACAATTTTTTGTAGAACATCGTCCAGGCGATTAAACATGGGTTTCACCTTTCGAACCGGAACAAAACGGCAATCCATAGATTGGCACCTCCTCTGAAGAAAATCTTCAAAGCCACATCCTCAGCCCATAGTCACGTTGACAGTGTTCTGGACTTTTAAAGGGTTATTGTGTTTGACGTCCTTCTTCACGGTGCAACGATCGACGCTGAAGTATGTTGTGCAACCCTCGGGAAGTTGAAGAAATGACTTCAGCGTGTGGAAAAAATGCAAACTCCCCATGACAAGACAAGTCTGTGTGCCCTAGGGGAGCTCACAAAAATTCATTGGACTGTTCTTCCTCACCCATCCCAAAGCCACTTCCATGTGTTTGGCCCAATGAAGGATGCAGCAAGACGTGATACCATGCCGTCATACAGATCCTCCCAGTAACTTGGGATTAAAAGGCGTCACGTTGAACGGAGGTTCTGTCAGAATATATATATATATATATATATATATATATATATATATATATATATATATACACACACGTCTCGGAGTGAACCAATGCGATGTTGTTCGGACATGTAGGAGATACAGACAGACAGGAACAGTCGATGACATGTCTCGATCAAGCCGCCCAACGGCCACTACTGCTTTGGATGACCGCTGACTACGGATTCTGGCTCCAAATGACCCTGACAGCAACGCCACCATGTTGAATAATGCTTTTCGTGCACCCACAGGAGTCATGTTACGACTCAGTCTGTGCGCAATAGACTGCATGATGAGCAACTTCACTCCCGATGTCTATGGGGAGGTCCACCTTTGCAACCACGACACCATGCAGCGCGTTACAGATGGACCCAACAAAATTCCGAATGGACCGCTCAGGATTTGCATCTCGTTCTCTTCACCGGTGAGTGTCACATATGCCTTCAACCAGAAAATGGTCGGAGACGTGTTTGGAGGCTGAACGCCTTAGACACACTGTTCAGCGAGTGCAGCAAGGTGGAGGATCCCTGTTGTAGGTCGCTGGTGGTCATGGAAGGCTCTGTAACGGCTGTACGATACGTGAATGCCATCCTTCGACCGACAGTGCAACCATATCGAAAGCATATTGTGGAGGCATTCGTCTTTATAGACGACAATTCCCAACCCCACTGTGCACATCCTGCGAACGACTTCCTTCAGTATAGTGACATAGCTCGACGAGAGTGTGCAGCATGTTCTCCATACATGAACCATATCGAACATGCCTGGGACAGATTAAAAAGGGCTGTTTATGGACGACTTGACCCACCAACCACTCTGAGGGATCTATGACGAATCGCCGTTGAGAAGTGGGACAATATGGACCAACAGTGCCTTGATGAACTTGTGGATAGTATGCCAGGACGAATACAGGCATACATCAATGCAACAGGGCGTGCTACTGGGTATTAGATGTATCGGTGTCTACAGCAATCTGGACCACCACCTCTGAAGCTCTCCCTGTGTGGTAGTACAGCATACAATGTGTGGTTTTCATGAGTAATAAAAAGGGCGGAAATGATGTTTACGTTGATCTCTATTCCAAGTTGCTGTACAGGTTCCGGAATTCTCGGAATCGAGGTGATGCAAAAGTTTTCTTGGTGTGAGTATTTATATGAGGAGCGTCCACTAAGATCTATAATTCATTAAAATTTCTGTTTCAACCATAGTGTAATAGAGAGACATGATGTACGAAATAAAATTCCTAGTTTTCATGAAGTGTGTTAAAAGTAGATAATGCTGAGCATCGTAACAGAGTGAGTTACGCTTTTAGTTTTTATGTTTCTCAGACCGAAGACTTTCTTTATTGCTGCTTTCCGCACTATTCTATGCTGTGCTTCATCTCTATTTAACAATTGCAACCTATGTACATGAATCTGCTTTCTCTAGTGAAACTTTGGTTACTCGCTGCAGTATTCATCCCTCAGAAAGCTTATACTTCCTTCTCGGCTATACTGCGTATCATGTACAGTGCACTCGAGTCAACCAGTCTCAGGAGATACAGTCTATCACCTAAATTTATATTAGGTGTTATGATATTTCTCTTACTCAGTAAAGCTTGCATTGTGTCCTTTGTACGTCTGGGATAAGTCAGACTGACAAATGTAGGTACATAGAAGCTGACTGCGAAGAACCGTCGGATTATAGACGAAATACTTGTACTGATTGACGTAGAAGGAAAGTACGAAAATGTTCAGTAAAGCACAGGAGTACGTCAACGTAAGTTAGTTAGGGAGCATACAGAGAGGCCAAGGGGAAATCCCTGCAGGGGAAAAGCGAAAAGATCGAAAAATAAATGATAGCAGGAAGGGCGGTTTCTGCAAACAGAAAACTCAAAATAACCTCCGGTGAGATTAAAAGCAAAGGGCTCATCATTAAGAGTCTAACAAATATTCCAATCTTATACGAAGAGGAAAGAACGGACAGACGGAAAGAATAAACTGAAGGCCTTTACAAGAGGGAGCGACTATCTCATTATATGTTAGAAGAAAGTAATTATTTGACACATGGGGAATGCATTATTACATTCTGAGTTTAATAGAGCTTTGTTGCGATCAAATATGGCACAAGGTATAGATAACATTTCTTCGAAATTTCTGACGGTTGTTGAAATTGTTTAGTTGAACCTATGAGTCTGGAGATGTTCCATCAGACTTGGAGAAATGTCATCTGCACAACACTAAAGAAATCATGTCGAGATAAGTGCGATAACAACTGCACAGTCATCTTAGCAAATGAGGCATCAAAGTAACTCACAACAATAATACATGGACGAATGAAAAAAAAAAGTGAATCTATTAGGTTTCTGGCTTCAGGGAAGGTAAAGGCACCATAAGGCAGTTCTGAGATTGCACTTGATAACAAGGCATAACAGAAATTGTGACCTGCATGAAAGATGTGGAACTCTACCAATTTGGAGTCATAGGAAAATAATCTGTTATTAGTTTTTTATTGGCTCTAGTTTTTGAGGATACGTAACAATATAGTACCAGTGAGCAGCAGCAATTGACAATATTATATGAAACTGTGAAAGTTTCTGAACGTTAATTTTTAGTGTGAAAATGTGATTCAAACAAACTGCATTTCACTAAACAACACAAACGTAGATGAATACGAAATAATACATCAAACACATGTATGGGTTTATACACATAAGGGCGCTTTCTCTTTGCTTGTCTGCTACAATCCTGTTCTGTGGCGTGTCTAAGCAACGACCAACAGTAGTCTGGAAGCATATCATCGTTCCTTTGTTGATATGGCTTCGTTGAGCCCTTTACCTTCTTCATCACTCATTACACCACAGTTTTCCGGGAAAAATCTTGACCAGAGTGGAAAAAGTGCTTTTTGAATTTGAAGCCATTTTGACTATTTTTCGACCGTGACTGTCTCAAGATATATGTAAAGGTTTTTTTAAATTACCACTACCAGTCACAAACTTTGCCAATTATTGTATTACTTATTTATTTAGCTTCATGTTTTGAGGTAAACCTCATCTTCAGGGTAAATAGCATTACAAAAAAATGGTTCAAATGGCTCTGAGCACTATGGGACTTAACATCTGTGGTCATCAGTCCCCCAGAACTTAGAACTACTTAGACCTAACTAACCTAAGGACATCACACGTGCCCGAGGCAGGATTCGAACCTGCGACCGTAGCGGTCACGCGGTTCCAGACTGAAGCGCCTAGAACGGCACGGCCACACCGGCCGGCAGCATTACAAAACAACTTTAAAATAAGGCCATACTGATGTTATATAGTCTTTTCGTAAATGCTGTGATCATCTTTTTTCATCTGGCGTGGCAGTCTCGTAGTGCCTCCATTTCCCTGTCTCTCCTAGTCACTGTTCACAAATTGTCAGTGACATAGCTGTAACCTGGAAACACAATCACAAACAGTTGTGTAGTGCACTACAGAACTTTTTGTGATCGCGTTTACGAGTTACTGCTATGTCAGTGACAATTTGAGACATGCGTGGCTCGTGTTCCCGCCATCATGTATTTTACACCCTGTTTTTAATGTACTTCCACCTCACTACGTTAATTTATGTTATTACAGTCACTGAGTTGCTGTTTTGCTTGACCGTGAGCGGCGTTAGCAGCGCGTATCGATATATCCCCTCTCGTAGTATCTTTGCTCGAGTGCCACTACTTCCCGTTCGTTGCCTGTCGTAATCCAGTTCGGCGTCGCGAGTTCGGGTCGCGAGTTCGGGTCTGCCAGTCAGTTGGAACGCGTCTGGAGCGCAGTCCGGACCTGCCAGTAGGGGAGTTGCAATGCGGCACTAGTGCAGTCGGGTTAGAGCTGTGAGGTCTGCGTCGACATGGCTCGTCCGACCATTGCCGCCACGCATCACTTGAGCCGGGTCTCGGTCCTGGTGGATCGTCGGTAGGTCGTCCTACCGGTCGACGCGTTTTGGCTCGCCGATCGTTCATGAAGGGGCTGTGTGTGTGTGTGCGTCGACTCCCGATTTGTCTTCGTGCGTGCTTGGGTACTGTTAGGTATCGTTCAGGTCTTCGTGCAAGTGTTTGTCAGGTAGCGTGTGTAGTTGGCGTTATTTCCACTGACGCCAGTTTTAGATGTTGTCGGCATACTGAAGGGAGTCGGTCGGTTGCTGCAGACCAAGGAAATTATCTCCGCGTGGTACAGTCGGCCGGGTTCGCTGCCGGTCCCTGCGCAGTGTCGGAGCGTGTGTGGAGCTGTCCGATCGCTACGAGCTTCAAAGCTCACCGACCCAGAACGTCAAAGTTGAATGGTGTGTTAAGTACCCAAGCCACATCCGTTCACGTCTTTCATCACTTGTTGTCGCTGTCCAACATGATGTGCAGTTTTGACAGCTTAATACGTATTTCATTGGGGATAATCACGTCCTTCACCGTTTGGTCTTTGAGTTCTCGTGTACCGATTGGTGGCAAGCAAGTCGTTTGTCGGTCGGTCTGTGGCTGTCCCTTGGTTGGGTTCCGACGGATCAAGTGTAGTTGGGCTCACCACCTGTCTCACCTAAGTGAACGAGGGCAGACCGACCCCCTGGAGGCTTGTGAGTGCTGTTGTCTTTAGTGTCTTTCTCACCGGTGTTTAATTGTCTGTTTATAATCTAACATAGCCAATTATTTCAAAAAATTTTGGTTATACTGTGTTTTTATACAAGTAAGTGGATAATTGCTGAAAGGTTATTGCCGTTGTGTGGTATTTCTTTTAGTCCGATTCCAGCTATTTAAAACTTAAGGCTTATGGTTTTTTTTTTTAATTTTGGAAAATTAATGGCGGTCCTCCAGCCTTGGAACCTTATTCTTAAAATTACCTTTCAAGCTTACACATTGCGGCCTTCTGCCTTTGAAAGGTTATCGTAATTTATTTTAAAACCTTGAAAATTTTATCGTTGGCCTTCAGTATATATATATATATATATATATATATATATATATATATATATATATATATATTAATAATTTTATTTGTAATTGCAACCGCGAGTTTTCAGTCACTTAAAATCTACATTCTTCATTTTTAAGATTTCTTGTTTGGAGGCTTTCTGCCGTGAAAGATCTGGCGTTTGAAACTTGTAGTTGTAAAAGTTTGGCTATGTGCCGCTTTGGTTGTAAATGTGTTATTAAATTGAAATAATTACAATTTTAAGGTGAAACTGACCCCGGTCTTATTTGACCCTTTCCACAATCCTAATCGCCTGTCCTGTCTAGCGGGTTTAGCGGGCGTCTCAAATTTGCGAACAGTGACCAGGAGAGGCACGGAAATGGAGGCACCCCAGCGCATCACTACGAGACCGCCACGCCAGAAGAAAAAAGATGACCACAGCATCGAGAAAAGACTATGTGATATCAGTATGGCCTTATTTTAAAGTTGTTTTTTGCAATGCCATTTAGCCTGAAGATGATATTTACCTCGAAACATGTCGCTAAATAAATAAGTAATACAATAGTTGGTTTTGGGAAAGGTAGTTGAACCTATCCATACAAGCAAAGATTAAACATTATAATTGAGTTATTAGGACACAAGCAACATATGGATCAGAGTGCCTAAGATTGAATAAGAAAGGCGAATTAAGAGAACTAGAAAAAAGAGAGAGAAAAATATTAAGATAAATTCTAGGTCCTGAGAAAAACAAGGAAAATAGGTGGATTAAAAGGAGAAATGAAGACCTATACAAAAATACAAGAAAGATCACAGATACAATGAGGAAGAGACGGCTAAAATTTTAAGGACATTTAAAAAGAATGGAAGAAACACGGATTACAAAGAAAATTTTTAATTACGTTAGTAAGCTGAAAAGCACTGTAGGATGGATAGAAGCAGTAAAGAAAGACACCAACAAAATAGGTGTTACAGAAGAAATAATACGTGACAGGAATAACTTTAGGCTACTTATAGAAAACGCAAACTATGAAGATGCGCCAAAACCTCGACCCAAGAGAGTGTGGACAGATGAGCAGAGACGAGCAGTTGGCGAGAAAATGAAGAAGTACTGGGAAGAACGGAAGAAAAAGAAACACCATAAGTCTTAAGTTGTATGCGGTCCATAGCTGGCCAAATTCGTAATAAAAAAAAAAAAAAAAATACAATAGTTGGCAAAGTTTGTGACTGCGAGCGGTAATTTTAAAAAAAACCTTTACATAAGTGTTTTTAGAGTAAGACGTTGCAGCAGGATACTTGTCCAGCATGTTTTTCACCAGCTCAGTATAATCTGGTCTTCTGTTACTCAAGAAGCCATGAACAACAGCTTTAAAGGCTTCCTAAGCTTGTTTTCCTTTGTCCTAGAAAACTGTCAAAATTTTGATCAACAAGAATTATACTAATTCCTGGATTCATCAAGATTACTTCCTTCAACTTGTGAAATTTGTCTGTCAGGCATTTGGAAGCGTCTCCATCCTTGTTCTTTACTGTTACAATGTTTTTCACGAAGCCAGGTTTGATGTGTAAAGTAGGCAGAATAATCTATTTCGATCATCTGCCAGCGGACGATACTGGACATTCATATACTCGTGTCGTCGAGTAGCTTTTGGAGACCAGTGATTTTTCTGCTGTAATGTGCGGATCTATCTCGACCGCCCCGCTCACGTAGGAAACAGTACTATTTTGTGTATACCAACTGGTATACACAGGTTGTACACCTGGAAGAATCCTGGAGATAGTAAAAGGTATCAGATAGATTATATAATGGTAAGACAGAGATTTAGGAACCAGGTTTTAAACTGTAAGACATTTCCAGGGGCAGATGTGGATTCTGACCACAATATATTGGTTATGAACTGCAGATTGAAACTGAAGAAACTGCAAAAAGGTGGGAATTTAAGAAGATGGGACCTGGATAAACTGAAAGAACCAGAGGTTGTACAGAGTTTGAGGGCGAGCATAAGGGAACAATTGACAGGAATGGGGGAAAGAAACACAGTAGAAGAAGAATGGGTAGGTCTGAGGGATGAAGTAGTGAAGGCAGCAGAGGATCAAGTAGGTAAAAAGACGAGGGCTAATAGAAATCCTTGGGTAACAGAAGAAATATTGAATTTAATTGATGAAAGGAGAAAATATAAAAATGCAGTAAATGAAACAGGCAAAAAGGAATACAAACGTCTCAAAAATGAGATCGAAGGGAAGTGCAAAATGGCTAAGCAGGGATGGCTAGAGGACAAATGTAAGGATGTAGAGGCTTGTCTCACTCGGGGTAAGATAGATACTGCCTACAGGAAAATTAAAGAGACCTTTGGAGAGAAGAGAACCACGTGTATGAATATCAAGAGCTCAGATGGCAACCCAGTTCTCAGCAAAGAAGGGAAGGCAGAAAGGTGGAAGGAGTATATAGAGGGTTTATACAAGGGCGATGTACTTCAGGACAATATTATGGAAATGGAAGAGGATGTAGATGAAGATGAAATGGGAGATAAGATACTGCGTGAAGAGTTTGACAGAGCACTGAAAGACCTGAGTCGAAACAAGGCCCCGGGAGTAGACAACATTCCATTAGAACTACTGATGGCCTTGGGAGAGCCAGTCATGACAAAACTCTACCATCTGGTGAGCAAGATGTATGAGACAGGCGAAATACCCACAGACTTCAAGAAGAATATAATAATTCCAATCCCAAAGAAAGCAGGTGTTGACAGATGTGAAAATTACCGAACTATCAGTTTAATAAGTCACAGCTGCAAAATACTAACGCGAATTCTTTACAGACGAATGGAAAAACTAGTAGAAGCGGACCTCGGGGAAGACCAGTTTGGATTCCGTAGAATTGTTGGAACACGTGAGGCAATACTAACCTTACGACTTATCTTAGAAGAAAGATTAAGGAAAGGCAAACCTACGTTTCTAGCATTTGTAGACTTAGAGAAAGCTTTTGACAACGTTAACTGGAATACTCTCTTTCAAATTCTGAAGGTGGCAGGGGTAAAATACAGGGAGCGAAAGGCTATTTGCAATTTGTACAGAAACCAGATGGCAGTTATAAGAGTCGAGGGGCATGAAAGGGAGGCAGTGGTTGGGAGAGAAGTGAGACAGGGTTGTAGCCTCTCCCCGATGTTATTCAATCTGTATATTGAGCAAGCAGTAAAGGAAACAAAAGAAAAATTCGGAGTAGGCATTAAAATTCATGGAGAAGAAGTAAAAACTTTGAGGATTGCCGATGACATTGTAATTCTGTCAGAGACAGCAAAGGGCTTGGAACAGCAGTTGAACGGAATGGACAGTGTCTTGAAAGGAGGATATAAGATGAACATCCACAAAAGCAAAACGGGGATAATGGAATGTAGTCAAATTAAATCGGGTGATGCTGAGGGGATTAGATTAGGAAATGAGACACTTAAAGTAGTAAAGGAGTTTTGCTATTTAGGGAGTAAAATAACTGATGATGGTCGAAGTAGAGAGGATATAAAATGTAGACTGGCAATGGCAAGGAAAGCGTTTCTAAAGAAGAGAAATTTGTTAACATCGAGTATAGATTTAAGTGTCAGGAAGTCGTTTCTGAAAGTATTTGTATGGAGTGTAGC